>NC_139484.1:68712460-69929960 GCF_008360975.1 Lichenostomus cassidix | reverse complement strand
GCATGGACTAGACAGAAAAGATGTGAGAAAAATCACAGCATGGTGAATCTTAACAGAAACTAACTTTTAATGAATTGTTCAAAACCATAAAAGTGATGTCCTCCATCTGTTATAAAAAATGTGTAATATTCTTCATGTCACTTAACTTGTTCTGAACACTGTGTGGGAGAATACAGAAGAAATATTAAACTAAGCTTGGAGTACTTCATAACATTCTGTGGCATCTCCTCTCAGTAAATTGCACTGTCTACTGTAGCTCTTCACATACTTGCATTTTTATGCTGCATTCCTAAAAAGCCACATGACACTTCCCTTTGGGTCAAATTCATAATCACTCAACAGTAGCATACATTCATACAGGTACTAGCAGAAACCACAGAAAGCTTTTCCACTAGTATTCAAAGTAATGCACAGGAACTGGGAACTTGGGAAATAGGGATGGAGAGCTCTAAGCCAAATACAGACAGCTGAAAAAGAATATCTCTTCACTGAAGAATCATCAGTTCAGAAAAACAGATTTAAGTGCTAGCTGGTCATCATCATTCCTTGATTCTAATTAAGGAGGCACAGACAATAAATGAGATCATTGAAATGTGTTTCACATTAGTTTTGTTCTGCTTTGAGCACTGGAGCTGAACTACTCCTTTTCCTCTTGCACCACATGCCCAAAGCTGTATTGCCTGGATCTTTTAGGCAGCTGAGAATATCACTTTGTGCACAGGTAAAAAACACATTGCACTCTTTTGGGGGGCCTGCCTACAGCCACAAGTGGGTGGAGCACTCCTCATCCTCTGGCATGCAATCAGCTCAACTTGTCCAACATAAGCAACCATAAGAGTGAAAAAGGTGACATCTTCTGTTTGGATCCAATCTACCTAAGCACAATTTCTGAAGGTATTCTAATAAGGTATATTAAATTGTTTGATTTCATACAGTCATGAACTTGCATAACTGAATGAGTATATTTGAGCCTGGAGTTGAAGGAGAACCCCACAAATGTGAAGATCACATATTGGGTATCTCCTCTGCAGTGTGGGTGTAATATGGAAAATGGGAGGATTGGTAGCTATTTATAGAAGAAAGGGACTGCATTATTTTTCTTTGTCATTTTTCCATTTTTCAGAAAGTTATAAGAAAATACTTCCTTTGCTCTTCCTTAGATGTGGCATGACTCAACAAAACCTGAAATTCTGGCTCTCCTCAGCATTGTTTAAAGATGTGATATACAAGCAACATTTCAGCATGAGGAAGACAGTAGATGCAAAACATAAACTGAGCACAAAATGGCTGAAAACATTTTCCTATGCCTCTTCTTAAAAGTAAACAAGGAAGTGCTTACAAGGTACCTACTAAGGGATGCCAACAGGTCAAAGTACTACACCTGAAGGGAGGGTGAAAAGAAAACAACCAGGTTCTTTCCAGCAGTGCCCAGTGACAGGATAAATTGATACACAGGAAGTTCCCTCTGAACATCTGGAAACACTTTTTACTGTGAGGGTGACTGAGCACTGGAACAGGTTGCCCAGAGAGGCTGGGGAGTCTCCATCTTTGCAGATACTCAAAAGTTGTATGGACACAGTCCTGGGAAGCTGTCTGTAAGTGGCTCTGCTTGAGGAGGGCATGTGGACCAGGTGACCTCCAGAGGGGCCTTCTGAATTCAAGCATTCTATGATTTTGTGACAAATAAGAAGGAAAACTGTTTCTTAAATCTGCATTTGAAAATCTTGGCTTGGTGGAGCAAGTTGGAAATAATTTCACTGCAGTCGATGAACTACATTGGAAAAAAAGACCAGAACCAGGCTGTAGGTTGTTCCATTATGTTACACTGGTAGTCAAGTTGAAAAAAAATTCTGTAAAGCAACTGCTTGAATAAAAAGCTTGAATAAATTATCAATGCTATTTGCAAGATATTTGCATGTTTTAAAGTCTACAGGTATCACTAATGCATTAAATTGGTTTCTTCCTCTATTATCAAAGACAGTGTTGAAAGATGTGTACTGGGAGACTATTCACCCTGCCAAGAAAAATACAGAATCTTCTCTGGTGCTTTTTATCTCCTGTTATTCTTCTCTGGCACTGTTTATCCTCTATGTTATTTCATAACAAAGGCACTTATTTCTAAGGAGCTGAATTCCACTAGAACTAGAACTGGCACACACCTGAGCTACCAGATCACCCTCTCTGCACAGCAGCTGTGTAGTCACCACAGATTACTGCTGCACCACTCCAGGCCTGACTGAGCAATGCTGCCCAGAGACCACTGACATCCCAAGAGAACAGGTATTTAACCTATGCACTGAGACAAGGATTTAGGCACAAATGCTGATTTTATTTTCTTGACTTTTAACTAGGCTTGTTTGACCTTCTGTGTCTAAAGAATTTGAATAAATGTCTTTTCTGTAGGAGCTATACACCCTCTGCACATCTGACAGCACAGTTTTACTGCAAATGTTTCCATCTCCTTTTAAAAACAGGTCATTTGTCTAGTTGAATCAGACTTATATAAGACACAGCTTACCAGGGTGGCAAATGTGCATTAGCACTCCTTTATTAATGAGTTCTGCACAATGGTACTCAACAATTCTTTCTGCTGCTCTCCCAGAGAACTGAAAACAGGCAAGGGGTTTAAAGCAACTTTCTAATCAAGTTGCACCTCATTAATAGGGTTTGGGGATTTTTAGCTTTTATAGTGAGACTGCTTAAAAGTACATTTTAATTAACTCCAGCTCATTTCTGCTTACTTTTGTGTTAATTTGATTTAGAACAAAGATTGTGTGAGCTGGTGCTCACAAACAGGATGTTTCTTTTCCCACAACTTTTCAAACAAATATACAAAAAAACAAAACTAGATTTTTTTACTGTAAAAAAAATGTCTTTCTAGTACATGGCCATTTACATAAAATATAAACATTTATATGTACAATTATTTACATATGTATATATTAGCCAGGCACATTTTAATAATGAAATACACTACACTACATACCAGGCCACATGGACAGAAACAGCAACCTAGAAATTGTAAATACTAGAATATATTCTTCTCAGAAGTATGTAATTAAATCCTTTTTTTTTTTTTGTAAAATCTCAGACTTTGAGTGGGAAATGGAAGTAGGTTTTAGCTCTGTGGGTAAAAATTTAGCAGTCTTAACAATGATCATTTAAAGTATAAAATACTTTTCTGCTGAAAAAAATCCAAACAGGGATTTATGAAAGAGACTAATGGGATAGAGTGACCGAAATGGTTGCTATAATAAAGGACGATAGGAAATGGGGATCCTTTAGTAAAGCAATAGGTCAAGCTACAGCTGAGAAGCCACTGTACCTGAAAAAATGTCAATGGAAAGGAAATCACAGAAATCAGGGAGGTGATAGTATTCCAAATAAGTTGAGGTAGACATAGCCCAGTTTGCCCAAGAGATCTACACTGACTAAATACTTGTATGCAAACTAAAAAACCTGCAAGAATTAGTGAAGAATGGGGAAGTTGAGGAAGCTCTGGCTTTGGGCAGGCTGCACTAGATTATGTGAGATTCCTCTCAACCTGAACTGTCCTATGATCTACATAGGAATTCATGTTAATGATGGTGTTCCAGACCCAAATTATTTGTAGAAAGATGACTGATAAATAAAATTGTAATTTTCTTTATTACATAGTCCCCTTCATCAACCCATTTTGGGATTAGAAGGATGAATTAGAACAAGGTGGAAGCTTGTATTCTCAAAACTACAATTTGGATCATAGCAAGATTTGGATAACTCAAGGCCTACCTCTGCTAAAAGTATTGGTCTCTCAGCACCCCTGATGCCCACATTCTTCTTGTGTTTTCTCCTTCCAGCATCTCTGAGCTGTGCTGCCTCCTGCTCATTCCACAGCTCTGAAATTCAGCCCCTCCTCTTCAGGGGAAATGGTAACAGAAGCAGCAATTCACAACATGAGTATGTTTACCTCATTTGTCACCCTTCCTTTACTATGGTTCTGCTGCAATGTAAGGACAAAATTAGTTACTTTGAGTGGAAAACTGAAATAAAAGGCAGATTAAACAATTAGTCTAGTATGGAATTTTTCAAACTGTAGGTCTATAACTGTGTTAAGAGGTATAAAATTTACATTAGTCAGACATAGATACCTTTATTTTCTGGTAGCTGCTGAGGAAGGCTCATGGTGAGTCTGTGCCACTGGTGACTTCTTCTCCTGAACTGGGTGAACTGAGATGCTTCTACCTTGTCTGTAATGGAAGAACAGCTGGTGGAATGAAAGGTTTCAAGGTGCATACACAAAGACACCAGAGCCTCAAAAGGCATCTGAATTTTAAATCTGCCATATCTTATGAAACACTCTCTTGGAGCAACCTGGTTACTCTTCATAGACAAACAGCTATTTGAGAAACCTCTCTTACATTCAATGCAATATATCTTACATCTCTGCCACTGAGGGAGAGTAAATTGGAAGGAAGAAAATACAGAGTGAGATACAAAACAAGCCATTTTTCCTTTGAAAACCTTTTTGTAGAAAAAATTCCTTGAATTAATATTAATTTAATAAAAAATTCCCCACTGAATTCCTTGAATTAATATTAATTTTCCCCCTTTTGCTATAATTATCAAACTGAGACATATGATGGACAGAGAAGCAATGACAATGGCAGGGGAGGAAGATACTTTTCAGGAAAAGCTGCAGGTTATTCTTGTACTAAATGGGTTTTATATATTCTTTTTTTTCCTATTTAATCAATAAGACTATTTTAAATTAGTAATTTAATAAAAAGAAAATTCAAACATGTCATATTTTATTTTTAATGATGAAGTTGGGATCAGCCTTCTTTTCTGTCACTGAGAGAACACAACTGGCTCATTTGTTTGGCTTTTCTAGGAATGCAGGGACATCTCCAGATTCAAGGATCCCAGGAACAGCTTTCTTATACAGCCAGTGCACAACTTGAGGGCATTACCACCTCTAAAAACTTTAACCATATTGAAATTGGTTCCAGTCAGAATCAGAGCAATGCCTGAATTAGGCCAAAAAGATGAAGTGTTACCCTAAGAGAGTGAGCATGAAGCAGTTGTGGGTTTGGGTTCCTTTCCCAAAGTTCCATAAAGGAACCCTGAATGACATTAGCCCTAAGCATATAATAAAAGCTCTTTCACCCAGTCCAGTGTGGCTGCCTTTCAGTCAGGACAGACCCATGAAAGGCAGACTGCTGAAGATTAGGCAGACAAGGGTCACTTCATTTTTGTGATGATTTTGATATTCCCAAACGAGGTTTCTACCAACTACCATTCAGCCTTTAACAATTCTGAGGGCTGGATTCCTGCCTAATGGAGAGAGACTCTTGCAACCAGGGATGCCAGGATAATTTAGGGACCCCACAAATGCAGCCAGCCCCCAGGATCCTGAGAACCTAGGGAAAAAAATCAATCCCAGAAACCAGGAACGTCTAGGTAGAATTTCACAAACTATTTTGTTTCCTTCAACCTCCAGAAAAAACAGTTTTCAGCTGAAATACTCTCATTTGACTACACCATTTGGGTTAGTATTTCAGCTGAATCTATGTAAACAGTTTTCATCTGTACCTTTGAAAGGGACCCACAAATAATTGGTGTCAGTCCTCTCCCTCAATGTCTAGGCAACCTGGGTGCATCTCTAGAGAAGTCAAAGAACCAGACTCAGAAAAGTAGTGAGTTTCATTAAAGCTGCATTTTCTAGTAAACAGATAAAAGATTTGCTTTTCATTGTTTTTAACAAGTGAAATAAGGAATAAATGTTCTTCCCCTGTAGCTACAGAAATTTGAAACAAGTCCAAACAGCTTCTCTATTGAATTTACACAAGCAGCAGCTCTCAGCTCATAAAAATATATCACTGTGAAGCCTACAAATATGGCTTCATTTTATTACTCTTACAACGATAATCTGGAGCAATAAATATTTTACACTGAACTTGTATTCTGTCTGCAACATGGGTCATCTAATAACCTCGGACTTCACTGTGTATTTGGAGCTCAGGTTTCATAACCCAGCTGGTCTGTGCCTGGAAATTCTACTGGTGTCAGTGGCAGTTACGTGAAACAAAGACAAACACAGCCCAGCCCATGTTCCACATGAGCAGCATTTGATGAAAGCCTGGATCACGCTTCCTTTTTCTCTGTTAAATGCACTTTGCTCTGCAGGGTCAGTTGATTTCCATGGACTCACTTGCAAACTTAGGCAGCACTTTGAATCAAGTGCCACAGCTGAGCTTTAAGGTTTAGAGGCCACCACAGAAAAAAAACCCCAAATTCTTTTAAAAGCAACAGCGGCCTTACAGGAACACAGTTATGCTGGGTATCATCTGGTAGGTGAAAGCATTCAGCCTTGAACTCTGTGTCTAATAAAAGCTACAAAGCACCTGTGTGTCTGGGCATGTTCTTTTCATCTAAGGTGACCATAGCCCTGCTGGAGCTATCGCAAGCACCTTAAACATTTTTTAGTGTTAAGAGCAATCACAGCTTGTTTTAGGCTTCTAGTCCATTTAGTGATGTTACATTCTATTTGAAATAAGAGAAGATCCTGCAGTCAAAAGGTATGTTTTCTGTAGCATAAACCTGGGGGACAGATGACCACAAAATGGGTCCCAGGCTTGGCCCTGAGCAGGTAAACACTTCACACTGTCTATGGGAAGGATGGCTTCAAAGTATCCCATCACATCCTACTGCTTCTGAAAACACACTGAATGATTCACCTCCTGCTGATTGTGTGAAAGAAAAGCAGGGCATGGCCTTACCTGTCTTTAATCCCTTAAAGCCAGAAGACATCCCAGACAGCTGCAGTGCTGCCAGGCTCTGCTTAGGAGTGAGCTGTGGGCAGCACACATTTTGATTCCCCATTCCCTGCCCATGTCACACACTAAAGGCTGGGTGAAGTCTAGCCCTCAACAATACACTGCAGTGCTAGAAGAAATATGTGTGCATTTATCACCTTGTGCAGGTTTTCATTTGAGTTGCAGAGCATAAATTCAACAGAAAGTTGTTTCTTCACCTAAGCAAGAAAGCCAGTAGAGTATACTTCAATTAGAGTATACAGAGTAGTTTTGGCCTATTGCTATTAAGTTCTCATAGACCATGTAACATTGGCACAACAGGGATTTGCTTTTAAAGAAAGCAGGAAATAAACACACACACACAAAATACTGAAACCAAAACCAACCAAACAAAAAAATCGCAACTCAAACAAACAAACAAGTCAAACAAAACAAACAAACAAAAAAACCACCTGGTATAATATATTCCATCAGGTAGCAGGTACAGAAAAACAAAAAGGGGCAGAACAAATGCAGAACTGTCCTTTCAATCACAGAAATGCCCTCTAAAAACTGAGATGGAAACTGTCACTCTGAAGATCATGAATATCTATCATGAATATTTTTCTCTTAAAACAACCTGGGGCAAATCATTCCTAATTTAGAGTAGCCAGAAGACTGAGCAACGAACTAACTTTTCTTATAGAGACCTTCTGGCTATTTCCTTATGTTTGTACAAGGCTGCTAGTGGAAAGAAAAAAAAAACTTTCAGCACTCAGGCTAAAGGTATAATAAACCCAAATAATACAAGAGGCTTTTTGACATTGAGAGATGCCTGAAATTACAAGTCTGGAAGCATAATAATGCTTGAATGGGAAGGTGACCAGTTGTTTACACAGCCTCCTTTCACCATCTTCAGGATTTTTTCTGGATTTGAAACTGCACAGCAGGGCTCAGATGGATGGATTGCTGTCACCTGCTCTGAGTAAAAGGGTCTGTGTGCTGCTAGCAATTTCCAATGGATGTAATAGCATTTGACTTTTCCCCTCTGATTTCAAGTGGATAGGTTCCACTGAAAATATGGATCCTAACTTGTTCTCACAAGCTCCCAGCCACAATGGAGTCTTCCCAGGGCAGCTTGCACAAAACCAACAGGAAACTATTCTCTTCACTGATGGTTTTTTCCTGCTTTAGCAAACACAGCTGCCTAACAAATGAGTCCAGCAGCTGTAAGGTGAGGATGGGGAAAGAAACCTACCTGCATTTTCAGCACCTGAAAGCTCTGCTGCCTTTGCAAGGCTCTGCTAGACTTAGGATGTCACCCAGAACAGAAGGGTGGGAAATCCTGAGCTGCAACTGCCCTGGACTCACACAGCTGTTTGGGAAGATGACACTGCAAAAATTATCATTTTGTACCTATCCCCTTCTCTTTATACAGCAATACCCTACTTGAAAGGGGTACCCTACATTCTCAAAGAAAGAGTCTGAATTGCTTGCAGAGCTGTAACAAGTCAGACACTTAACTGGAACTTAGATTTCATCCATTGTCAACTTACTACTAATCTTTTTCTTCCTTTACTTTGTTAAAACCAACATTCTTCTGATCATGTAAAAGCTATCATTCAGAGTCTTGAATCACCAAGTGATAATCTGTCTCTTATTGCAAACACTACAGTTAGGGATGGGAAAAGTCTTAAAAGTTTATGCTGAACTGCAGAATTTTGACAGGCCTCTTTCTTACAGCAGTATAAACCTCCACACTCAATATTCAACTCCTGGAGCTTAAAGTACCAACCTGAGAATGTTTGACTAAAGAAAATGAATTAGAAGGCCATGGCACCACTGCATGCTTCACAGAGATCATTTTAAATAAAAGTCTAAACTGAGCTATGAGGCAGGGCTGTGAGGAATCTTCAGACTAATCCTTTATTTATTTCCCTGGAAAAGTTCAATATTATCACTTAATTATCATTTATCCTCTCTTTTCACTCTAAGGTTCCTCTCTGTATGCTTCACTTCCACCTTGCTTTCATAAGCTCATCTATACTGCAAGCCCTCACTCATTCTCTGTAGTTAAATCATCCCTGAAAATATTTTTAGGAGATTAGGCTTTTTAGATTTTCCTTGCACCTCCCTCAGTATTGTACCTAGACTAGACTGGTCCTTCTCACCCAGTTCCTTTCCATCTGCTACATTTTGGTTCTTTTCCCTGCATTTTATTGCTTAATCTAAGGCATGAACTTAATTTTAAAATATACTGGACCATAGAGAGGATATATGGAAGTGATGCATCCCAGCCTGGACCACAATTTTAAATCTCTCCAATATTGCTATTACTAAATGCACCATCACTGCATCTGAGAAAGAGAGCTGGTTATCAACAGCACTGGATGCCTGACAAGCAAAGTCAGCTTTCCAAATGTCTACAGATTACCTTTTGCATACATATTTGTTCAAATCTGCTACCCATTTGGAATTAGTCTCATTCCCACAATTTGTTCCCCTATTTCAGCTGTACCTTTTCCTGTGAACAACCAGCCTGCTCTTTTCCACCTCAAGGACAGGTCTTCTCTTCAGAGGCACTTCACCTGTGCAAAGGCTGGCTTATAACCTCACACTCCCAAACACTCCCTTCCCTTTTCACTGCCTTTATTTTTCTCACCAAAATGGTGCCTTGTTCGTATCTTTACACTCTTGCTCTAAGTTAGACCCATCTTCTTTACATTTTAGACCTGAAGTAACATACCTTTTATTTCTTGAATTTAAAATAACTTTACAATATATACCTATTTAATTATATTTTCAAATTCTACACCTGAATTCTGTTAGCTGGCTGGATAACACCACTAATTCCTCCCTGATTTCCCTAGAGTGTTTCCTAGTGACAAAATAGAAATCTGTGAGTCTGAATTCTTAAGTCGTGTCTGCATGACTTCAACCTGACAAAAGTAAGTTTTGTTGTGTAACAGGCAGCTCCAACATCGACTGTACAGAGAAAGCTCTAAGTATTTCTTCAATTAAGAAATTTTCATGTCTTTGCTCTTTCAGCTCCTTTCCACCTCTGCATTTCCAAAACACAGCAGAGTGGTGGCACAGCATTTGAAAGGAAGTTTTCAAATCCCTCTGATGCTTATGGCAGCAGGAAACCAATGCTCTGCAGGCTGTACTGGAGCTGCTTCAGCCACCTCCAGAGCTGAGCCAGCACTAAAGCCACCTCCAGTGCTGGCTGAGAGCCACTGGGGTCTGTCCTGGGAGCCACACTGCCCCCAGTGAGTCACCCCCTGCTCCCTCCCTGCTGGCCAGGCATCCCACCTCTGCTGTCCTGCTGGCTCCAGCACAGGTCCTGTGCCCAACGTGGGCCCTGTCCCCAGCCCAATCCCCAAATTATCCAATCCTGGCTCTGAATCATTTGCCATGTCCTCTAGCAGAGCTTCTCCTCTAAGAGGCTCCCATTTAATTTACTGTATGGGCAGAACACCCTTCCCTCTGCATGTATGGCACATGTCAGTCATCCAGGATATGCTGCAACTTTGGTAACCCCATTTTTCACATCCTCATTTTTGGACTAATAAGGGAAGCATAACTCAGTATTGCCAATGTTGCATTGATAATTTTAGTTTGTCATTCTTTTGGCTTTAAGAAGTCTCATTTCCTTTTTCTAAATTAGTCATTGTTCAATAGCCAAATAAAAATACAGCACTGTTGACTTAGTGTCACTCTCTCTTACCACTTTTCCCATGGTTTAAGAGACACTACTACCATCATGTCAAAGAAATCTGCTTTGAGGAAATTACAAATTTGCTTGATAAAGAGAATTAGGAAGGCAGAATACTCTCATAAGGCATCAGATTTAGTAGTCTGGAACATCTGAATTTAAAAAGTAACTATTACATGACAATGAAAGGTATTTGAAATAGCTTAAGAACTGAGCAACCAGTAGATCTTGAAACCTTATTGGCAATTGGGATTCCTCATCAAAGCATAGTGAAAATATTAAGTGAATATTAAGCATCAGTATTGTACTCACTGATGAGAACTTGTGAAAAGTGAAGAAAAGTAATTAAATCTAAACTTTCTTGAGCCTTTCTGTGAGACACTGCAAGAGATCACTTTGTTTAGCTTATTAAAAAGAGAAAAAGAATACTGAGAAATGACCCAATTAGAAAAAGAAAGTATGTTTTTGGGCAAAACATCTTTCATCTATCTGGGAAAGTGATAAAATAAAGCAGTGGCTTGAAGTTACACTTACATACCTTCAGATTAAAAGGTACACAGATATTTTCTGTTATTATTTTGACACCTAAGATAGTTCATGATTGGAATAATAAAGAAATGGTGAATTTTTCATCTTTTGATTCTTTTATATCAAGACTGGATATTAAACATGAAATGAATATTATGGTATCTGATCTACAGTTCACAAGGAAGAAACAGTGATCCCTTATGAATGAACTGTGAGGGTCTATAGCAGTTGAACAAGATCTAAGCTTTTTCTTTTTTACCTGTTTCCAAGACAATCAAAACCCCCTGTCATGACATAAATACCAGGGTTAAACAGCAAGGCTAATCACAATTGAATGTAATTCTCTACTAGACTCTCAGATTTATAATAAAACATACAGAAAGGTATTAAAATACAAAGTTAAAAGACAGTATTATTGTTTTGGGTTTTTAGTAAACACTAATGAAATGTTCTACTTTTATCTTACAAAATTAAAAGTAAAGTATTTGTACTTATCTATTGATGCTACAGCAATTACACTGCAATGATATACTACACTTAAATACAGAAAACATCTTAAATATTAAATATCCAAAACCATAAAATAAAATAAATTTACAGTTATCCTATTTTTCCTTAAGTAGTTACATTCGTTTCTTGAAAACCTTTGACAAGATTCTACTTAGCAACACTCATATTGAAACATAATTGAGTACTCTTCGTTCCTTAGATGTTGCATTACATATTTATTTTATTAATTAATTTAGCCATACAAAAGTATGCCTATTCAAGGCTGGAGGCAAATGGTTGTAAACAGAATAACTCCACAAACACAGCTACTTCCTCTAATCCATTTGAAATTGCTGGTGATACTTGAATAAACATATCATCCTTGTTCTGCTTCCCTCAACAGAAATCATGATTAGAAAGCAGAGTTCCATAATTGGTAGCTTTTCCCCCTGTTATAATATCAGTGCAGGCCAAGGCTGAAAGTAAAGTATTTAAGAAAATATACCACAGGAATACTTTTGCATAGCATTAGCACACTAGGCTGGGTTTTGGTGCAGTGAGTAAGTGTGACCTGACATTCCCACAGCACTCCAGGAGGAAATGAGGAGTGAGCAAGTCACACTTGCAGCCCAGAAAGCCAACCAGGTCCTGGACTGCACCAAAAATGTGGCCAGCAGGTCAAAGGAGGTGATTCTGCCTCTCTGCTCTGCTCTGGTGAGACCCCACACTGCACCCAGCTCTGGAGTCTCCAGCAAAGGATGGACATCAACCTACAGGAGAGAGTCCAGAAGAGGCCTAGTTGATTAAGGGGATGGAGCACCTATGCTCTGAGGAAGGGCTGAAATAATTGGGTTTGTTCAGCCAGGAAAGGATGAGGCTTTGGGGTGGCCTAACTGCAGCCCTCCAGTACCTGAGGGGAAACTACAAGAGATGTGGTGACAGAATAAGGAGGAATGGTTTCAAACTGAAAGAGGCTCAGATTAGATATCAGGAAGAAATTCTTTACTGTGAGGGTGGTGAGGCAATGAAACAGATTGCCCAGGGAATTTGCAAGTGCCCCATCCCTGGAACTGTTCAAGGACAGATTGGATGTGGCTCTGAGCAGCCTGGTTTAGCACATGGTGCCCTCACTCATGGCAGTAGTATTGGAACTGGATGAACTTCAGGGTTCCTTCCAACTAAAGAAATTTTAAATTCCATTATTTCATTATACTATCCTGCAATCCTCCCATTAGTCCACTCTCAGCAGGAATAATAACCAATGTCCTGTCAAAGACTGGAGAGGTGATTCAAGCCATTCTCATCCACCACTTATCTAAAGAGAACACTCTAAGCTGCTCAGGTGGAGCCCATGCAAACCTCCCAGTCCCCACACAGCAGCCACAGCAAGAGTTTGGAAGGATGGAATAAACCTGGCTGGTGCACTTGTACAGTGAGAACCCAGTCCTTCAGTGCTTGTGCAAACAGCTCCACCAATGTGGATGGAAATTGAAACATCAAACCCAAAATCAATTCAAGCACGTGCTGTTGGAGAACAGCAGTTGCCAGAGCAAACTCATTAATAAGCAAGTCTTTGCAAGTAAAGTTACAGAAGTAAAACTACAGAAGTAAAAGTCTGGAACAGAAGTTACCACTTTAGGCAAACAAAACTAAGACCTGTGTGCAACCAGTACCAGTAAACCTTCTTTGGGAACACCCTGCCTCTGTCAGATCTGTTAGACTGCAAAGAACTGATCATAATCAACTAAGAATTCTTTTTTTTTAAATTTATTTAGGCCGGCATTTTTCTCACAGTAATTTTCAAGAGTTTGGCTGTTGAAATAATGGATGCAGTATGCTAATGTCAATTTTAATGTGTTTTGTCTTGAAAAAAAAATCACAATTCAGTTCATAGTAAATACAGACCGATTTCAATAAATTAACCCTAAGACTTAAATCCCCAGAAGGTCTTTTCCCCACTGCTGTTGAGTCATTTTCGACATCATTCCTGCATCGAATTCATGTGGCTGAACACAAAGCATCTAAGGAGGAAAAAAAAAAGATCAGATTCACCTCGTAAAGTCCTGAGAGAGCAAACAAGAAGTACTTTAAGTCTGTTATTCTTGCGACCTCGCATGGGTGCTATTTTTATAAGCACAGGAAGGAGGCAATCGAAGGACTTGGACTCCTTGTGCGTCCCTTCCAACTCGAGATATTCCACGATTATATGGAGGCGGGGCAGGTGTGCCTTCTGCGGACAGCCCTTCGTACCCCAGAGCTGTAAGGCTATTGGGGCACACTCCCGTGCTTGCACACCCCCTGCGCTCCGGGCACACTCCCGTGCTTGCACACCCCCCGTATTCCCGGGCACACTCCCGTGCTTGCACACCCCCCGTATTCCCGGGCACACTCCCGTGCTTGCACACCCCCTGCGCTCCGGGCACACTCCCGTGCTCGCACACCCCACCGTGTTCCCGGGCGCACTCCCGTGCTTGCACACCCTCCCGTATTCCCGGGCGCACTCCCGTGTTTGCACACCCCACCGTGTTCCCGGGCACACTCCCGTGCTTGCACACCCCCTGCGCTCCGGGCGCACTCCCGTGCTCGCACACCCACCCGTATTCCCGGGCACACTCCCGTGCTCGCACACACTCCCGTGTTCTCGGTCACACTCCCGTGCTCGCACACCCCCCCGTATTCCCGGGCGCACTCCCGTGCTTGCACACCCCCCGCGCACACAGCCGCCCGCCCGGCGGAGCTGTCCCCTCCCCGCGGAGCTGTCCCCTCCCCGCGGAGCTGTCCCCTCCCGGCGGAGCTGTCCCCTCCCCGCGCACTGGCCGCACGGCGCTGCCCCGGGCCGGGCGGGGCGGGGCGGGGCGCTGACGCGGGCCGGGCGGAGCCCTACAAACCAGCCGGCGCCCTACAAACCAGCCGGCGCCAGGCTCGGGCTGCGGCGCTGCCGGCCGGGCGAGCCGGGCGACAGCGGGCGCTCGCAGCCCCCGCACGCCGCCGCCACCCGCGAGCGCCCATGGAAGAGCGGGGCGAGCGCTGCCCCTCGGCTCCGCGCCCCGGCGGTGAGTGACGCGGGGCGGGAGGGCAGCGTGGCAAGTTCGGGGCGGACGCGAGTGCGGCGGTGGCGCTGGGCTCTGGCGGCTCTGGGTGCGCTGCGCTGTGCTGTGCCCGCACGGCACCTGCTGCCGCAGGTGGGAGCTCCGCGGCCGCGGGAGAGGAGCGGGGCTGGGAGCGCCTGCCGGCCGGGCTGGGGCTGAGAGCTGTCGCTGTCCCCAGCCTGGGAGCGACGCGCGGCGCTGCCCCAGCGCTCCGGACTCACCGAGCCAGGCTCTGGGAGGCAGCGCTGTCGCGGGGATAGGAGAGAAAGGAGGGGGGAAAGCAGAGTGGTCGGCAGCACCTGGCCAGGTGTGGCCCCGGGCACTTTCTTCATCTTCTTTCCCTTGTGGCATGATGACAAGCACTCGTAAGGGCAGAGTGGTAGGAAGCGGGGTGCCGGGGTGCCTACCTTACAGGAGAACACTTGCAAAAGCTCCGCTGAGCATCTTCGATCTGCTCCCTCGCATAATGCTGGAGCCGGCTGGATGCAGCGTGCTGAGCTGGAACCTGGTGAGCTGCATAGGGCTGAGGGTTACAGTGGTCTTTGGGGGTTGGCAGGAGGGCACAAAGCCTTAATTCGAGCTGGTGTCTGTTTTGAAGGACTGGCAGCCTAGAATAGTACAGCAAAGGCTTGGTTACTGCAGTTCTCGGTGTGCTTTCCAAGGATAAAGGTGTGTGCAGTTCAAATCTTTCAGGGGTAAAAGGATGCCAAGAGGGAGGTGTAGCAGCCCCCAGACGAAAGAGTTTGGGTTTGTTCTCGTCTTCCAGCCAGACATTCAAAAGATCAGGGGGCATGCAGCTGAGTACAGGCAGTTCAATCACCTCAGTTAACTGGGAATTAAAGTATATGATTCTCCTTGCTCCCTATGTTTGTGCAGTGGGTTAAGGGTTCCAAGACTGTTCCTCTGTGAATAGTGGTGCAGGAAAAAAAATATATCTGTGAAATTCTGGGAATATCATGCTCGAATGGCATGGGGATAGAAAGTCTGCAGGGAGCATCTTTCTGGCTTGAGAGATCCATGCAGTGCCCACTCCCACTGAGAGCCTCTGCAGTGTTTATGGCAAATGGAACATTGTAGAGCAGATTCAGTTTTATATATTGTCTGGCTATCAAACTTAATTTGTAGGCATAATTATAATAGCTGTTACAATTTATGTCTGCCAGCATTTCTTTCATTCTCGAATAAGGGCATTTCCCACATTGCTCAGAAACGAGCACCTCTCAGTAAGAGCACAGTCACTGACATCAACTTTAGCTATCTCTTGCACATCCATCCACCCTTTCAGCACCCACCCTACTTTTTCTCCCCTTTTTCAAAAATGCAGAGCGTTTTGCTATTCTGTAGCCAGAAAAATACCTCTGGTAGGTCAGCAGCAAGATTATACATCTGAAGCAAAGCTAGCTATTGCAGTGGAGAGACACTAGTTTGACAGCAAATCCCTACATCCGGATTGCTAGGTTTCTGTCTGTGTTCCTCCCCTTCTCAGGATACTACCTTGGTTATTCTGAGCTAGCCATATGCTTACACAACATTGCAGAAAACAGTGGGTGGGAAACACTTTTCCAATACATTCATGAATGTATAGATACATACAACTCTTCTGCTTTTCATTCGAGGAAATCAAAAATGTTTTTATTAGTCTAACTAGCCTGGGATCTCTCCCATCCCTCATCTGGAAATGCACTCATAGTTCATAAGCTATCAGAGCCCAAAAAATACGTCAAAGCTGATGGATTTCCATGAAAAGTTTTGCTAGTGAGAAAAAGAAAACTGTAATATGCCAAGGCAGACCAAGATGGGAGATCCTGCTGGGTCATCTCATTTGTCACTCCAGAACAGGAGGGTTCCCTCCAGGTCACCGTGTAGTGCTTTGCTTAGTAAATTGATTGGTTTAGCTAAGTCTAATACAGTGATGACCTCACCAGCATGCACCCTGCTCCAGTGTTATTCTCAAGGCAGGAGAGTGGAAGACACAGCAATCTACAATTATTTGGAGCTTTGGGGGGTTTTTTGGTTTGTTTTTATCTTTGCTTTAAATATCTTACTGGCATTTGAAACAGGGCCCACAGCCCTGTGTAAGTGGTAAGGAATTGCTTGGCAGAGGAAATGAGAATGGAATTGCTAAGTCTGCTGTGTTCCCTATTTTAATACATCCAGTTAAGGTGAGCCTTTGTACAGAAAGGGGGCAAGACAGGACAGAGCCATCTTTTCACACAGGCTGTTGTCTTGGGGACAGCTTTGATGAATTAGGAAACAACCCTATTAACTCTGCAATAGATTTCTGCTTTCTAATTAGAATGTGACCCATTTTGCCTGGGAAGTGGGGTGGGAAGTAATTTCTGGATTTTGAATTGAGTATTTGGGTTTATGGGGGGATAGAGAAGGCAGTGGTACAGTGTACCCTCTTTATGAAAAAAATTGAATCCTGACAGGTATTAAGAAATTTGCTGGAAGGTGTTAAGGGATTCCATATTACTATTCAGCACAAAAATTTTTGTGCATCCTGAGCTTTTCGAGTTTATTTTTTTTCTGGTGTAATGTCCCATTTTTTTTTTTACCTACATGAGGTTCTCTGAAATCTAGGATATTTTCTCTTCTAAAAATTTTTATGATCTCTTGGCATGAAAGGCTGGAATGGTCCCTTCTGACCTTAAGGAAGAGTGCATGTTATATATAACCACAGTCTATTATAAATTTGCTACCTTACTGCTCACACTGGAGCTGAACTCCTTTAGAAGTCATGAACTGGTGGCCTATCTAATTTGCATAAACTGTGTTTATCACAGCAGGTGCAGAAATACAGCAGATTTCAGCCAAAAATACTTCCTACCAAGTCAACATTTCTCAGCTTGTGAAGTTCCTCTTCCCAAAATTTAAACACTTTTTAAAGTGTATTTCTGAAGTCTTAGGTCTGATAGACAATATCTCATCTTAACAGTACTGAAATTATGATTAGATTTCTTAACATCTGACTATAAAAGTTAAAGCCATGGTTTAATCTCTGCTGGTTGTGCAGCAGTTTTAATGTAATTTGGGAAATGTTCATAGACCATATCATCTAGGCACTGTAAGACAGGTTCATACAGTTCCCTATAGTTTCACATCCCTTCTTAATGTGCAAATTGTTTTTTTTTACTATATCATGAGATGATCAATAGTTTATGGTCCTAGAAATCTACAGCTTCAGTAGTATGTGATTCTCTTTAATTTATTACACTTGTCTCTGTAGCATTCACTAAAGTAGGCAAGTCCTTGTAGTTAATTACTGGAAACTAGAATTCAAGTATTTCATTGATGTGTTGTTTAAAACCTTTGTTAAAATGTGATTTAAAACACAAGTGTATGTGGGGGAAAGTATGGGAAAAATTTCTTCATGGAGAGGGAATTGTGAGACAGTTTAATAAATAAAAATAGGAAAATTCAGAATATATTTCCAAGAAAAAACATTTCATACACTGAGTTTAAAAAATAATAAAATTGCTCTCTTTCCTTTCCTGCTCTTGGCTGAGCTTTAAGTGATAGCTGTGCTGGGAAGTTTTATGTTATCAGGATGCAAAGTGGCACTTGAGCTAATATAAACAACTAAGGAAGATATCTTATGGTGGACAGAGTCTACCCTTGGAGGATAGGAATATGCTGTTCATATCAATGAGCTCTTGAAGGATTTCAAGTACACAGCAATTGCTCTAGTTCAGTTTTTTAAGCGCATCACAGAACACAAATGTTCAGAACACTGAGTCTTTATCAGTTTAGAAAGTTGGTTATCTCAGTTAGGGGAGTTTTTTTCCCAATAGCAGAAGCCAGCATAGCAGATGTGTGGGTTGTACTGCACAGCTAGTTTTAGCCAGCAGTGTTAGTCTTATATTTTGCCCAAATATGTGCAAGGGAAAATACAGTCCACAAATTGTCCTGAGGTTCTATCACATCAGCAAAACTAAATATTCTTTATGAGAACAGAACGTCTCACTCAGATTTTCAGCTCTAATCTCCCTCTACAGACAACCTTCAGCAACTGAACTCTGGTTCTCATTCAGTCCAGACTCTGGGCTTTTTTAGATGCCTGGGCAGAGATCTCTCCAGTGAAGGGATTGAATTCTTCGAGGAGAGAAAGTGAGGGCATCTGAAACTTAACCTGTTTGTCCACAATCCCTAAAGAGCCAGGAAAACACAACTTGTCTTTTATGAAGGTGAAGTCACTTGCATGCTTATGGAAAGGATGCAATCCTAGTTACTGTCCTGGTAGTAACTGAGTCCCATTAGCTCTGCTAAACCTCTCAATGTGTTGCTGTGGGATTTTTTTTTGTGAAGCATGTCCCTGTCAGGTCTGCCAGCAGACTCTCCCTGGTGCTTACTGACTGCCCTACTGACACTCCTGATGTTTCTTCCTACCCACTTGGGCAGCTAACTCAGAGGTTCTTATAGAAGTTCAGAGCTAAATCTGACCCCTTCCCATTCCAAGCAAAAATGAAGTTAGCTGTCCAGGGAGAAACCTCCTAGTTTTGTTAATGCATTTTAAACTAAAAAGTGCATATAATCTGGGTAATTTGGGCAATGTCACTGACAACACACATACAGAGGCATTAAAATACGTTTTTAATATGGTAAGAAATAGTCAGAAATCATAAAATAGTGACAACATGTTTCAAAGAGTACCACTTAAAAATCAATGGCGTATGACAGCCTCTGGCCCTCATTCTGCATTTACTGATTAAATTGGCTATTTATTTCCAAGTTACTGTTACTATTGAAGAGTTTTTAATCATGAAGTCCACATTGAATCTTGTTAAATAAACAGGATGGCAGATTTAGCTAATTAATTGAAGAGAGCTGAAGGAAAGATTAAGCAAAAGCAATCAGACTTTTTCAAAAGTCTTGGTATGATCTTCAAAGCACAATTTAACATAAACTGTGTTTCTTTTCTAACTTGCTTGTTTACTTGTAGCAAATACAATAGTAATGGCTGTCAAAAATAGTTAATTTTTTTGAACTAATCTGGGATACAAAGTCATCAAGTGAAGTCATGTATGCTCTGCATGGCTTGTGGATGCAATGAAGAGAATTCTTAAAGCAGAAAAGTAACTTGGCAAAGTGGCTGCTATAAACTCCTCAGTGTGTGCTTATTATTGTCAAAAGAATTTTTCAGACCCACAAATTTAAAAGCTATGGAGTACATGTTTGCATCATTTTATATAAACCCCTGTAATTCTAGACACAGAACTCCAGATCAACCTAAAGCATTAAAGAGGCCATAAGTGAGCTGAATAACAACCAATTCATATGCTATTTTTACCACACATCATGTATTTTGTGCTGAACTTAGAGGCACAGTCATGTCCATTGCATTGCATTAGTCTAACACAACAAAATAATTGATCCAGAGATCAAGCCTATACAGTTTAGGAGAAACAGAATGGAAAGAAAAGGCTGACAAAGCTTTATTGCTTGCAAACAAAACAATCATAGCATACAGGTGCTCTGAATGGCATAATTACTGATATGGCTCTTTGGGAGTGCATAAAATAAATGCTTCAGATACTATAGCAGTATTCTGCTGTGGAGGGTGTGCACCTGAACAAATAGCTGGGCAGGAACAATGAAATTCTTTATATTGGAAACAGAAGATATTACTATATTATTATGACAATTCATGTTGAAACAGAAAACAGTTGTTTTTGTTTCTTTAGAAAAAGCTATGCCCCACGGAAGTGTTTAAGAACGGGAGGACACTGAGGCAGAGCTTCAGTGAGGCTGAAAAACCTGGCTGAGGTGAGACCCCTGGTACCACACCTGTAGTATCCCACAGGTCTCATTTCAAAGATGCTGGCCAAAACAAGAGTAGAGCTAGAGTGAAGAGACACCTTGCTGTAGTCTTTTTCTCAGAAGTTCCTATGCTATATTCAGCCACAGGAAGGCTTGAATAAAAAAGTTGGCAACTGAGTAGTATGCAAACTATGAGTTACAAATTAAGAATCCTAATGAATTAATATGTAGTGTTAATTTTTTTTCTTAAAGGAAAAAAAATACAGAAAAACCCCAACAAAAGCAGAAAAAAATGCTGCAATACCCAGCAACACCCCACCTCCAATCCAGCAATGTGTTGTCACTGTGAGACCAACAGCTAAAATTTAATCTTTCCAGAGACAGTCTGTTACAGAACATGGCTATTAACACAGCATATTTCAATTTGACTATTAAGAAATGAGACTTCCTACCATTAGGCTTTAAATTCACTCCTTTCAACACAGTTCAACCTGTTCCTTGCTGGAATCCTATTATGCTTTTCCAATAAGGTAACTGTTAAGACAACAACTCAGGCTTACTATTTATGGAGCCAGTGACTTAAAATATACTCTGAAGTAAGTGGCTATTCCTTTTAATCTGTGACCTTAAAATTCAGTGAGAGATGATGTTTTGTTGTTCTTACATGCTAAGCTGCCCATCAGTCACTGATCCAATCTGGCTGGTGCTGTATCCTGTCCTCCCATTGCTGCTGAATATGGTGGCAGCATAGCTCAGTGAATTTACCTGTATTGAATTTTCTCTCATGCAGTGTCTTCCCCCATCAACATCCACAGTGTGGGGCTATTAAGACTATTTCATGTTAAAACTGATGTAGATTAAGCTGAGAACGATTAGCAGGAATGGTGAGGACAGGGAAAGGGAGCAGAAGACTAATGACAGACGAAATGGAACTCTTTCAGCCAGAGAAAACTTAACCGTGGCCAAAAAATACCAAATTCCTCTGCAGAGTTGCCTCACATCAGACATCACAGAACAGCCTGAGACAAGGTATGCCCACAAGCTCAAAGCCTGTGGGCATACAGGGAGGCACTCTTAACTTCACATCTATCATGGCACTTTGCTTCCCTTTCTTCCCAGCCTCAATTTCTGCTTCCTAACAATATCACTGCCTTGTAGCCCTTTAAGAGTGGAAAAAGGGAAAGCACCGAAGTGATAATCAGTGAAAAACATCAGGAAGCAAACCTGTTCCATTCAGGATGGAGTCATGACCTCTGTAAATGCAAAGCTATCAAACAGAACTTTAGATCACTTAAAAACACATCATTAGTCCTTGTTGCCCTGGGACTTAGCTTATTGTGGAAAAGTCATTAGTTTCTTTTCAGATTCTCTGGAGAATTTCCAAAACCTAGCCCTTGCATTTCCTCAGGTTGTTCGTATGTAATTTCATATTTCAGCCTTTGTTAGCTGGCACAGTATGTGCTGTTCCAGGCTGAAATTCATAATTGCAGTAGCCTACTAAGGCAAAGCAGTCAGGTACTCAGATGTCATGGCTTCTACCTCCAAGTGGAATTAGACCATACCAAAATCCACACCAGCCCTTCACTGAGGGGTAATGCCTTTGGAAGACATGGTAATGCAGGGAGCTTGTGCTCACAGCCTGCTCATAATGCAACAGCTCTACTGTGTGTGAAACCAGTAAGGTTTCACTTCAAACATTGCATTAAAAATACCCTGACCTTTAAAGGGTGTGCAGGGGTGGTATTTAGTAGTCTTTTGATAAAGTCTAAAGTTAGTTCTTTATATCACAGCAGCTTGCTGGCTAACTCTTGAAATGACCTTCAGTCAGAAGTATCCATTGTGTATTTTCTTTCCTGCGTATCAAGACTGAAACCACAGGTCTTTTAGTGTTTTGTTGATTCAGTCACATTATAGTCAATGGTTTCATTATCTTACTTTTTTGCAGGGCCAGCATGCAAGCCACTTATTTTATCCTTAGAAATAGTAAGCACAAAGCAAAAGTTAACTTCTCTTAAAAATTACACAAAAATTCAACTTTTTTTTTTGGTGTACTGTTTACCCAGAGCTCTTCCTAACCTCTTCCTAGGAGAATGTTGCCTTCTTATGTTGGACAGCTCTCTCCATATTGCATGAGCCTTTTTCCCAGGAGGTTTGACTTCTAAGGTTGCTGTCACATGGTTCTTCAGGAAGCTTTAATTCCCAGATATCCTACAAGACCCTCAGCTTTTAGGAATGCTCTTTTGGTCTACTCCACACCTTTTCCGTTTTATGTTTCATTTTGAACACAAACCCATTCTTCTGGATTTAAAAAAGCACTTAATTCTCTTGCAATTGTGGTTCAACTCCAATGAAATGAGATTTTAAAAAAATAACTAATAACACTCTGAGTACAAATGAAAGATTAATAATGTTCATGTCTCCTTATGGCTGGAAATAATTTTCTTATGGTGTTGTTGCATATGCCTGTCTTTTAATACATGTAATTACACTAATTTATCTATGAGCCTAGAGTTGGAAAAGCTGAAGAAGTTTGATCAGTTGTGAAAAAGCAGTGTGGCTTTTTTAGTGGTATGTCTGAATATAAGATAATGTTCTTTTTCTTTTCCCTCTTTCAGCAAGGTTTCTGCTTGAGAAATACACTCAGCAAAACAAAAACAACTTTTAAGGGTTGTTGGTGGAAATCGCTGTATGCCCTATTACCCGCCTGAGTGAAAACAGACTAAGAACTTCTGTCATGGCAGCTTTTCTGCTGGGAGCTGTGTTGCTTATAGTTCAGCCTCAGATAGTGCCTTCCAGACCAGCTATAAATTCAAATGCTGAGACTTCTTCTCAGTCTGTTCAGAGAGAGCTTTTAAAGAAAACGTCTCAGAAAAATGACTTCAAGGAAAACATTCATTCTAATGGATCATGTCAGCAGCTGCCACAGACTATTATTATTGGAGTGAGAAAAGGTGGAACAAGAGCTTTGTTAGAGATGTTGAGTCTCCATCCAGATATTGCAGCAGCAGAAAGTGAAGTTCACTTCTTTGACTGGGAAGATCATTACAGGAATGGATTGCAGTGGTATATTAATCAAATGCCATTCTCATACCCCCATCAGATCACCGTGGAAAAAACTCCAGCGTATTTCACATCACCTAAAGTGCCTGAAAGAGTTTATAACATGAACCCATCAATGAGACTACTCCTTATTTTAAGAGACCCGAGTGAGAGAGTACTATCAGACTACACCCAAGTGTTCTACAACCACTTGCGGAAGCACAAGCCGTACCCATCCATCAAACAAATCCTGATTAAAGACGGTGAACTCAATGTGGACTACAAGGCAATAAACAGAAGCTTATACTACAATCACATGCAGAACTGGCTGAAGTATTTTCCTCTTGACCACATCCACATTGTGGATGGGGATAAACTAATCAAAGATCCCTTTCCAGAAATAGAAAAGGTAGAGAGATTTCTGAAGTTATCACCACAGATAAATGCTTCAAACTTTTATTTCAATAAGACTAAGGGATTCTACTGCCTGAGGGACAGTGGTAGAGAGCGCTGTTTACATGAGTCCAAAGGACGAGCTCACCCACAAGTAGATACCCAGTTACTCAAGAAACTGCAGGAATATTTCCATGAACCCAACAAGAAGTTTTTTGAGCTTGTGGGCAGAACATTTGACTGGCACACATTTGTGGCAAGTTAGTGGTAAGCTTCAGAACCGATGTTCCAGTGTACAGTTATAAGATTTAAAAAGGGCATTTAAGCTATTATTTATTTGTAAAATCCATAAATACTTCTGTACAGTATTAGATTCACAGTTGCCATATATCCTAGTTATATTTTTCTACTTGTTAAATTTGAAAGCATTTTGTATTGTTTTTCATGGTTGTTAACATTGTGTATGATGTGTCTATATGAAGAAACTAAATTATTTAATTGCAGAAGGTGCTCTCTTGAGAATGTGTTGTCTTTTTAATAAATAAGGAATTCATTTCAACAGAACCTTTCTGAATTATTTGAATACTTTGGCCTTCCTGGACTATTTCCTCTAATTGCTAATGAATATGCTAAACTTTACCTTTCCATTTTTCTTGGTTTAAAGTGTGGATTAATAATTTATTTTCCATTTGAAGATATTGTTGTAGTTAACAAATTGTTCCATCCTGCTTTACAAAATTATTTCCTGTCAAAGTGGTGGTACTTACACATGTTGGGAAATGCACACCCAAAGGACAATGGGAGTCTCTGTGTAAGATGATCTATTAACTGCTGTACTTACCTTCATATTTACTGTTATAACAAGTGCTTCTCAATTCTTTGGCAGTACAGTGCAGATTTTTAAAGATTCTGTGGGGACCATCTCATAAAATACAGTTAGCTGTAGAAATATGGTCAACCTGAAAACTTCCTACAGTCTCTGAATGTATGCATACTTCATTAAGAGGTAAGGTTGAGATAATTTAAGCAATATAGAGACTTTTTCAAGGCTGCTTTTGACTGTTCCTACATTTCATAGCATATATATGCTTTGCCATCACTGAAAATGAACACTTACACCAGAAAAATTAGTTGGTCTACATTCCAGTAAGCAAAAACTTCGTTAATATAAATATTACCACATTTTTACCCGACTTAGGCTGTTTTCTATGACTTTTCAGTTGCTTCATGCAACTGAAAATTGCCTATGGACTACTGTTTGTTTAATCTCCTTCCAAGAACCATGATGTCTTGATTAGATGTGTGTTGTGGGATTAGCCCAAATTCCAGGAACTTTCCTTGTTTTCCATCTGCTAAAAATGAAAGTTAGATGTTAGATTGGTAAAAACTGCAGTTGTCCTTATCTGCAGTGGTTCTGATGTCTTGTTAACCATCAGTTTCTGGAGTTAGAGTTAACCCTGTTTCCACACAAGGCTTCTTACAGTACTTTCAATCCAAGTTACTAATTTTTATTTCACGATCTTGAGTTTAGTTATTGAATGTGCAATAGAAACACCCAGTAAATTTGAACGTATAGCTGATTGTTACAATCCTGAATAAAATTTAAATGTAGATTCATTAATTTTTTTCTGGTGAGCTAGTGCAAACTTGGGCACTATGACAAGGTATCGTCTGGATGAAAATATCCCATATTATGCCTCTTGCATGAAAATTTGCAGATGCTGTCCCTCTCCCTCCCACTCCTTGTGCACCTGCCCAAGCTGTATTCAACCTCAGAGAGGTTGGTGGTGTTTTATAAAGCCTACGACGAAATGGTATTGTATTCAATAAAATATTTTCTGAATTGCATTTTTCCTTTCTCTTTTTTCCTCCAGTTTCTAGTTCAGAAGACCAGAATTTAGGATTAAACTCATTCAGATTTCAGTCAAATGTTACTTAAGAACTTAGCTGTAGTCTATTGCTATTGATTTGAAAGCAGTGGTTTGCTGCTGGGTTGTGCCTGATTAGTCCACTGCTGACCCAGAATACACAAGGAGGGAAAGTTTCTGGTGGCAATAATGTCAAATCTTACATGAGGCAGATGCCAAAACTCACAGAATTGTAGTACCATCGTGCTCCTATTAACGTTTTCGAAGGGAGAAATTCAGGGGATTTTGTGTAGGGTGGGGCAGTATTTTTTTCTACACTTAATATTTCCTTGTTAATGCTGTCTCTGCAGGAGCCAACCACACCAAAGAGATTTTGGCACAGACAAAAGGCTTCCATTAGTGCCTCCCTACAGGCTCAGATTAGGCTCACCAAATTCACCAGTGCTTTGCTGAGAGAGGAAAAATACTAGCAGGCATGTGGCCAGGAAGCAGAGGAGTACCTGAAGGCAGGGTTGCTACAAGTCCACCTGCAGCAGGTGAAACAGGGCAGCTCAGGGCATCAGTGTTGAACTGGGAACGTCTGTGCAATATTCTGTGCCAGCTGAAGTTGGTACTGAGGGTACTTTTAGTGTCTAGTGCCACTTGATACCTGTTCTGCCTGTCACTAAGCTGCATGCACACATTTCCCCACACACAATACAGCTTGTCTCTGCAGGAAGAGAAGTGGAGCATGAACATTTGGTCACTATTACTGCTGTAGGGCCAGGACCTTGTAGAATGTAGTCTGCAGGATCCAGAGGTGCAGTGACCACTTCAGGGGACATTCTGAACCAGAATTTCACGTGACTCAGGTCCTAGACACCAAGTTCAAAGGGTTCCACAGGAAGTATATCATACCAAATGCTTGCACCTTGTGCAGGGATGGTGTGATTGTACAATACCTGGGGATTGCATGGCTAGCTCTCTGTTAGCTATGATGGTGAAAAATAAATCACACCCACACTGATAATAATGGTAGTGTTCACTGCCATAGATGCCTCAAGTTCAAGAGTTCAATTCTCAAAACAATTCCAAGAGTGAATGTTCAGTTTAATAAGAGCAACGTTCTTTTTCCACATGAATTACTGTACTTAAATATATTTGCTAGGCTACTTCTAAAGAAGAGCTAGACAACAACAAAAACCATTAGAAGAAAGTGAAGAGAGAATAAAAGAAGAAAGCTAAAGTTCATTCCATTTGGGACTCTAGAAAAATTAATAATGACCATTAATTTTTGACATGTAATATCTGCTTATAAAAGAAAAAAATCCCTGAAATACCTTTCCAGTGTTATGCAATACCAGTAATTATTTCTGTAAAGCTCTACTAGCTCAGGTTTAAAGTACAACCACTTGGGTGTTGCTCCAGAGACCTGTTTCCTCAGGGCAGCTAGCCAAGTCTGTGATCACTCTTGCAAACATAAAATAAATACAAAACTTTGAGAATTCAATGTCCAACTCAAAGGCTGGCACTCCCCATGAGTACAAGAAGAAATGCCAACCAAATAATTATTCAGGGTGGCACTGCAGGACTAAGTTTGCCCTTTGCGTCACAACACAGATTAGTGTGAGACTTTGAAAGCCAGGTATTGTACCTGCAGAGGACAAAGATTAAAGTGTAATGATTATCCCAGGAACACTGCTGGAACAATATAGAACGGGGAAAAACAACAAAGCTATTACTTCATCAAGAGCATTGCTACATGTGCTGCTAATGTATGATTTTGTTAGAAGTGCTTTGCTCTTCCTTATTTATTTTTCCTGCTGTCACAGGTGAAAAGACATCTACTGTGCTCGAATAAAATAACATTTCTTTGGAACATATAAGAAAAAACTATAACTTTTGAAATCTTGCTACCTTCATTGATAAGTGTGTGAAACTTAACACTATAGAATATTTTCGATGAAAACTTTTTTAGTTTGGTTCTCAAAGCAGATAATTTTATGTTTCCTTGTCTACTGCCATTTTCAGTCATCTTCTGCAGAAAGCCAGGATTCTCATTCCCTGTTGTCATCCACACAAATTTCAAATGCCAAAGAGAAATATGGGATATGTCATATTTCCATGTATCTTTCTTTTGCTTTATCTAGCATGGCTGATCAGATATTTAAGAAATATCACACATGTACTCCATAAGTAAGAGACTGTACATCAAAACTACTTCTCAGAGGAATATTCCTTCTCCTTTCTTTTTTCTGAAGTCTGGGACTTGAAGGTCCTAATTTAGCTCACATTGTGAATGAAATTTTGCAGGAATATATTGATAGATGTTCTCTAATACAGTAGCAAAGTCATAAAAGTACAATAAGGCAAAAGCATTAAATTAAGCTAAACTAAGCCAACAAGATCATCTGTTGAACTTGGTACTAGGTATATAGCTGCTGAAATAGTTGCAAGTATGTGCCCCTACAGCTGAAACAATATTTTCTCATTCTTAAGCCAGTAACTTTTATTTATATGACTCTGTCTAAATGCCCAGTTGTGCTGAAAAGATTGTGTGTTCAACGTTAATTCCTCCATTTCTCAATTGATTGGAAAGGCCAGTTACAGGTGGAAGCCATGCAAATATCTTGTGAATGGAAAAAAGATGTATCAATAATTTGCTTACAAAAAATAAATTAAATTGTATGTATGTCTCCTAGAATTTTAGCAGAAGAGAACAGTACACTTTTCCTGCAACCATAACCCACCCACAGTAAATTTTCTACTTAAATACCACACAACAGTTGATGCAGTTTTTAAGTTAATAGTGCAATAAACTCAACAGTGATGCTGCAGATTTTAAATGCCTTCTGGGAAATATAAAATCTGCAAGTCAGGGTGGGGAGCAGCTGGATGCATAAGAACATCTGGTCTCATTGGTCTGAAACACTTTTTTTTTTAATGGTAAGGAACATGAAACTTTTGGCTCAGAGATCACTTTGTGTTGTCTATGAAATCAATGTCTTCAATTATCTTCCAAGTCAATAATCCTATCATAATGACATAATTTTTATACTTAATATTGACATTATTCTCTGCCAAAACCCATTTTAAGAGCCAAACCCCAGATAGCAAGTGCATCCCTTAGTATAAGAAAAAAAATCTGGAATACAACAGTGATATATAGCTTCAATTACAAAGGCACATTGCATTGCACAAAGGAGTATTCTGAGCTTGATGGCAAAATTCTTATTTTCTTAATTCGGATGAAGGTTACAGAAACAGGAACATTCACACATTCACAGAAAACAATAGAACAGCTAACACATCCTGCCTTCCTCAGTTTTCAATCAATCAGTCAGCAGTATTTCATAGATAAAGATCAGGCTAGCTTCCAGGATCCAACACAGTTCAGTCCAGATAACACTCGAGTTCTTGCAGTAATTCTTAACCTTTCAGGGTATCTCCTGTTACTGAAAGTTATGTAATTCCTCTTTCCTCCCCTGTATGCTACTGTATCACATCTGTCCTATTAATTATTATATTATTATCACTCTATATAATAATTATTATAATAATTATTATATTATTATCACTCTATAAGGAATAGATCCATTATCTGATGGTGTTCTTACTGAATACTATTCAAATGAATGGGAAATCACAGAATTATGAAGTTCCAAACGTACTTTATGTATATTTGCTCTGACAAATTTTAAACTTTAATTGAATAAAAATCAGCTTATTTGGTCTGTGTCATTGCATTACAGGAGGAGCTGTGGTCACATCATCACATGTAAGTAGTTATCTAATGATAAATGGTGTTTCATAAATAGAAATGTATAATCAAGGTAACAAAGCTTTCTTGTTGCTGAGCAGCAACTGTGTTATTGGCATTATTATGGGATTTTTACCCATAACACAAATGGTAGCAGTGTTTCTTTGGAAGAGACAGAAGCAGTTTGGGAACCATTCTCTTAATGCATGTAGGAATAGAGTCTTTGTTCCCTTTGTGACCTTGGGTAAAATACAAAGTGCAGGAACACATGTTCTAGAGTCAATTAACAACAGTTGGTGAAGTTTTGCTGAACCAAAGGTATCAAAAGTGTGCAACTGGATCCATACCAGGTGTTTGTTTTTTTTTAATGTCTTATCATTTTCTTGCCAAAATATATGTGTTTCTGTGCAAAGGGAATAATAGAGGGGAGAAAAGAACACATACTGCAGAAACAGAGCACCTACCTCTATTTTACTGTCACACTGGCTGGACCTCAGCTAGGCAGCTGCATGAGTAGACAAGGACAGTGGATGTGGATAGTCAGGGAGGACTGGATGCAGGTGAACATCTTGTCATAACCTCATTACCTGTGTTCAAACCCTTACAGATGATGAGCAAGAACTCTCAAAACAACTTCATTTCCAGTTCTTGTCTGTGCCAGAAAAAAAGACATCCAAATCCATCTGGGTGTCAGTTGATTCCCATGCCTCAAGGCCTTTTCTACAAGTTAGTGCAGTATAATGCAATTAGAGTTATTCACCTAAGTGTCTAATCTTCTCCTTTTTTGTTTTTAAATTTGTACTAAGTTTTCCATCTGCTGCAAATAAAAGGGTTTGATGAATAAATTATTTACAGCCTGCAGGAGGAGAAGAGTTCATATGAAACATTTTGCAGACAGGAGACTTGCAAAAGAGGATATTTTCTCATAGAAAAAAGAGCATCTGTGGACCAGTTGGTTTCTTGCTGACTAAGCCAACTGGATATGATACTATTTTGGCAGCTTCCTTGTTCTTGTGTGGGCTTCAGTTATATGAATTCCATAAGATATTTATTATTAAATGTAACTCTGCATTGAATATAATGCGTATGATGGTCTGTGATGTTGGCATTAGTTTTCTAAGTTAATTATTTAACATCAAATGGGGTTAAAATCCTAGTGCCATTTTTTCATACCTCATAAACTTGAGTCATTTAATGCTCAGACATTCATAAACTGGGAAAAAAAAATTAAAAGTTGAACTGCCCCTAATGCTCCTTTTTGTGACTCACAGAAAAACTTTTTCTCTACAGCCTTATGCAAGAAAGTTAAATTTCAAGCATGGTAAGTAAAGGAAAGGATTTATTCTCCCTTACAAAGAGGGCAATGCATAAAAATGGATTTTAGGAAGCAAATTAACTGTTCATGTTGTTGAACTGAGATTGACAGCTCATGAAAGTGAAAAGGAAATCCTTTCTTGTTCTCAGAGCAAGGGAAAAATGGGTGTCAGAGCCTCTGTGGGGACTTGCAGAGTTCTGGTATGTTCTCTCCACCTTAGCACAAACATGAGAGCTTTACTGCCTCTCATCTGTCACCTCAAAAATGCTTTTTCTTCTCCTGTGCTCCAGATTACCAGCCTTGAATTGGTCTGTTTAGCTGTGAGTATACTGGAAATAAAAATGTAAATATAAAGGAGAAAGTGGCTTAGTAGAATCAGCACTCTACTCCACCTACATAACTGCTTGCCTTATAAACAGTGATGCTGAACCAGCTGGGAGGACAATGTGCCCACAATGCAGACAGAACATTACACTGGTATTGCTGCTAAACTCTTCATTGCCTTATTCAGGAGAAAGCTTTGTTGTTGTTCCCACTAAGTGAAGGACCTCAGCCTTTAAAATTGCCTCCATTTCTTTGGCACACAGGCCATTATGTCTTGTGTTTGATTGTCTAGTAATAAATACTTGCTGGGAATGATGCCCCTGAATTTCCTATTCCCCAAACCAGCAATTCAGAATGTGATTTCAGCAGATACAAGCCACGGTTGAACACTCAGAGATACTGCTTATTCTGGCCAAAGCTGGTCAGAGCTGTGCCAGGATAGTAGTGAATCCAGCTGAAAAGGATCTGTGGTTCAGATCATCACAGTTCTGCAAACAGAAGAATCCCTGAGCAGACCTGAATGTGAGGCAGCCTTTCATTCCAATGCTGCCACCAAAAATTAGCCCATTAAACTACAGAAGTCTGCAGGTGTTACAGTACCTTGAGATATTCCTGCCCTCTGTTTTTACTGTCCTAGGACTGGTACAATTTGTGGGCAGTTATCCTTTGAATTGGATCAGGGAGTTGATGTATCTTTTATACATTTTCTTTAAAGCACTGGTCATGCAAAGAGGACTGGAGAAGTGGAATGCTGTGGCCATTGTGGAGGTTGATATGAATGTTTCTCTGAAACAGTTTGTGGTGTGACACCACAGCCCTCCAATGCACATTTCAGCATGACCTGTCTTCACCCACTGACTCTTCTAGTTCAGACCAACCCATGAACTGACAAATGCTTTTGATAAAAACATTTAAATTTAATGAATACCCAGGGCTCATTTTCTCCTCTGGCTGATGCTAGACATAATGGTGTTCAAACACTCTAGGTGAAGGGGAGGTGGTGGTAAATGACCCCCAAACCTTTCTGTGAGGACACTGCAACAGTGGAAGTGCAGAATTCCCCACACCTCTCAAAATGTTCATCTTTCAATGGGTTATGTTTTCCATTCCATTTTTGCTTTTCCATCCAATCCTTAGTGTTTTGTCTGTTTGCCAACAAAGGGTAGAGGGTCTAAGATAGTTCCTGTTTTTGAAGGAGACATTTTTAATACCACCCTTAGCCAATTTCACAAAGGATTTGTGCCACAGCTTTCTATATTTATAACTGAATATTTGATGGGTGCAACGATCCAGAAAAAGAATTACCAAAAAACTCTTTCCTGTTCTAAAAGGATATGCAATTATTGATCACTTTGAAACAAAATACCAATAATTGGGAAAATCTTTTTTCTAATCAGCAGGATTGTTATCTTGTGCTGCTCTCAGATGCACTGACTAAACTCATTGTCCTCCAAACAATCATCTGAGGAAAGGGAGATAAAGCTATAGGTCCATAGACAAAACCTACAGTATATTTAAAGGTATTTGGAAATGCAGAAAGGTAACCTTTGGTATTTTCAAAAGCAACTTCATAAAGCACCAGATCCTTTTTATGGGCTAGGGCTCTGATAGCCTCCTGTAGGCTTTTTGAATATTGTCACAGGGAAATAGCTTCTACCTTCTTAAAAAACCCAACAACCCAAACAACACACATAGGAAAAACCAAAACCCAAAGTGAGCAGTCAACAACCAAAGAAAAAAATACTACATTTTAAATATGTACAAACTGAAGTAATCAAATAAAATTTTCTCATCTTTAAAGACACCAAACACCATCTCAGTTAGGTAATATCAATTTTCTGTTTATGCTATCTCAAGTAAAAAGGTCCCTGTAGCTTAGGTACCCTTTTCTGAAGTCTTGTTTTCTCCATAGGCAAAAGTTAAAAAGAGACAACCAGAAGGCAAGGGAGACACCTCAGCTCTGCTTTCTATAGAACATTTGCAAACATATCACAGGAATTTAGCATTAGAGCAAGTGAAATAATGGAAGAAACACAAATAATCAGATAAAATACACAAATATTAGACTTGTACTAGACTTTTCCAGGTGGTAAGCCAAACTCTCAAATTGTTTGTATTAACACAAGTTCATTAAATCCTACATACTTTGATATCATACAATTTTTGTCATTGGAAAAGAGATGAAGAAAAGAAAAATTATCTGTATTTGTTTCATAGTTCTTCTTCATTTCTGAAATGACATAAAGTACTTCATTAAAATGAAACTAAATTCTTCCCTCTCTTGTCCCACAAAAGAATACCAAAGTTATTTAACTACTTTCTGAAACTAGCCTAACAGTATGAGAGAACAAAAGTATTTTTAAAATTCCAAGCCGAGTTGTAAAGAGCTAGATATCTTTCCAAGAACAGGAAATCATGTAGAAATTAGCTAGAATCAAAGTGTTCATGAAAACAACCCATGTTTCATAAAATCTCTGCCACCCAAAGAAGCACAATTCATTGTTGAGCTACTGCCTATCAATCCAATGGTTGCTATATAAACTTGTCTTGCACAGACTTGACTTGTTCACTCTTTTACAGAGATAATTTAAAACCATGCCTACTCTACATATTTTCCAGCAGGACAGTCAACAGGTTGCTGACTTGATATGTTGCATTGCAATTTATCTCAACACAGACAATGAAGTTAAATGCAGGAGAAGGATGCAGACAGTCCCAGCAGTTATAGTTCATTGGTAGTGTATTTTTCTTTTATATCCCTAGAAAATTCTACTAAATTACCCATATTCTGACACCTGTAATTCAAGTATAAAGGAGAGAATGAAAACAGATTTTTCTTCTGGCTTTCTTGGAGCTTGCCTAGCAGTAAAGAAGTTACCAGGCTTCTTTGCCTTTTCTAGTCTATTTAGTGAATGCCTCAGGAAATGGAAGTTTCCTTCTCTCCATTTCATACTTCAGAAGAAAACAAAAAGGATATGCAGAAGTTGTTACTGAGGCAGATGTCAACTTGCTCATGCAGGCAAGATATGCAGACAAGACAAAGCAGCAAGTGCAGATTGGATTATGAGATGTGGGCCATAAGGACAGTCATCATTTCTTTGAAATCATTAATTATACCCCAACAATTTATTAACATCCATGAACAATGAAGAAAAAGCTATACCTTGAAATCTGAGTGTGCATGCTAAAATGCTATTTTGAAAAGCAGAAGAAGCCACAGCCACTGCCCTTTATTGAATAAAACATTTCTGCAGGATTGTGCTGATCTGGTAAGAGTCTCACACAATGGACATGGTGAACAAAGACTTTCATCAGCTGCAAAGCAAGGCCATGACTATGCTCAGATGTCAGCTGCAATTTAGATAAGAGGTCAGAAAAATGTGAAGTTGCTAAGAGTTTTTCTTCTCTTTTTTTGTTGGTTTTTTTTGTTTTTATTATATAATTCTTATACATGTTCAGAGATAAAAGTCAAGCAGCTCTGCCTATAATACAGCCAGAGGAATACTATGGAATCTCCAACTCTTTTCCCTCAGTTTGGTCTAGATCAAGTGGTGGCCTCAAAAGAGCACGTGATGTTACCATCAAATGGAGGTTAGCTCAAGGAGAAAAGGTGAAAGCTTCCACAAGCTTCCAAAAGCTTCAGAAGTGGTTGTTAGTAGTTCTTATACAACAAGCTGACATTTTAACTGATTCCTTTCTTGAGATGACATTCCTGACTGCATACCTCAATAGAGGTTTCGTCTCAAAATCATTAGAAAAAAGTCTTATTGAGACATGGTGGTGCTGTTTGTGTGGAGTGTATGTTAAGGTCACTTGTCATCTGGCAAAAAAAAAACACCATGAAAGAAACTGTAGCTTTAGGTGAGCCTTGCTGTCACTGGAAAAGGGCTATATTGCCTTACTTCTGTAGAAATCATGAAAAAGGGAAGAAAATAGCAGGCAGGAAGAAAAAGATGCTGCAACAACAAGGTCAATGACTATTAGATTTATAGACTTAGCTAAGTTAAGCTAAATATAGAACTACTCTTCTAATATAGAAATAGTTCTATAGTTCTAGTTCCAATATAGAATAGTTCTATTTTTCTATAGAAAAATAGAAAAAGAACTATTCTTTTCTAATAAAGACAACAAAGAAAGCAAAAAAATACATAAAACATAACAAATTTTAAATGTTTGTTAATAAAATAATAAAGTGCCAAAAGGATCAAACTCTTCAATAATTTTGAAGTGCCTATATAGATATTTCATTTGCAGGAGCTAGAAATGTTTCATTAAATCATTGAGAGTAATTGAATATACCTGGCAATAGACTATTTGCTGTTCTGCAGATTAAATATAGGAAATGTAAATTGCCATTCTATAGTTAATAGTCCTGTAAAATAAAAAAACCTTCTTCTGATTGACTTTTGTAGGTGAATATCAGAATAGAAGTTAATTTCTCACCTGAATAAAATGGCACAAAATTATTTCAAAATTTATGTACCTGCTAGTTAGATGTACCTCATGTCTTCTCTCAAAAAGTATGCAATGCAATGTGTCATACCATTCACAGTGCTGCTTGCAAAAATTATGTTCTGTTGCTATTCTCCCTGATTGGCTGTAAAAATCATGAAGATGATTTAAACAACATCTGACTGTCTGTGACAACATTACCTCAGATATCCAGATGATGTACAACAAAAATCTTTACAGCTTTACTTGCAAAATCAGTCACATAATGCTGATTTTTTTTTTGGTACTATGTTTTCTGCTAAGTGTAATTTAGAACATCCTTGAATGGATGTTGTCAGGCCAGATTCCAGAACAGTATTAAAAAACCTACAGGTACCTCACCATCATTCTTTAAAATTATGTGACTACCTAAGTATGAAATCAGATTGGGATTCTGGAAATGAATCAGGAGATTTTCCTCTAAGGATCCCTACAAAGATATTTTTGGAACCAAACAGCTTTTCTTCAGATCTTGTAAATTATATTATATATAATATATAATAATGTAACGTAACATAACATAATGTCATATCATATCTATCATATCATATCATCATATCATATATAATTCTAACATTTATCACTACTGCAATTTGCCCCTGACTTCCCAGTGCCTTCCAAATCAGTGATATTTGAAGTCATGTAACTGAAGTTAAAGACTTCAGACAAGCTACTTGCTAGAGATATCCACTCAAATGCTAAAACTTGAATTTAATGGTTTACCTATTCCGAACTCCTCAAATATTATTCCCATAATGTCTGCATTTTCAAGGACACTGAAATTGTTTTGAGGAACAAGGAGATCAGGCTAGCATGTTTTAAGCAAAACCAATATTGTCCTAGTAGAAATAATACCATGGAACTCTAGACTCACAGAATATACTGAGTTGGAAGGAATCCATCAGGATCATTGAGTCCAACTCCTGGACCTGCACAGGACACCCTGGGAATCACATCATGAGATTGTCCTGAGAGCTTTGTCCAGATGCTTCCGGAACTCAGTCAGGCTTGGTTCTGTGCTGTGACCTCTTCCCTGGGGAGCTGTTCCAGTGCTCAACCACCCTCCAGGGGAAGAACCTTTTCCTGATATCAAACCTAAACCTCCCCTGACAGCTTCATGCCATTCCCTTGAGTCCTGGGCACCAGAGTGAAGAGATTTGTACCTGTGCCTCCTCTTCCCCTCATGAGGATGTTGCAACTGCAATGAGGTGTCCCTTCAGTCTCCTCCAGGCTCAACACACCAAGTGACCTCAGCTGCTCGTCATAAAGCTTCTCCTCAAGACCCTTCTACTCTGAGTTTACTTTTCTGAATGTAGCAAACTCTTTCAACATTTATTGCCCCTTCAAATTGTGTTGAACTCAAAACTAAGGGAATTAAAAAAAAAAGCCACAAGAGACCACCTTTCTCTAGAAGGTGGCATTTGCACCTTCTAGAAGCTGATCAATAATATATTATTGATATATATTATTATATATCAATATAGATATAATTTGTGTTTATATTGTGTTTATTCTATTAACACAATATAAAAGGAGCTCAAAGTTAATCCTCTATGAACCTGTGAATATAAAACAGCAAAGGATGCAGAAGAGCAGCTTTGCAAGAAAAAAATTTACTGAATAGGGAATAGATGAAAAAAGTAAAATTAAGAGAGGGATAACAAAGGTTAAATGATGTAATGTTTTAATTTTCTGCATTACCAACACAGATAACTTCTGTACAAGGTCACTCTGGACAAAACAGACACAATCTAAATGGTCTATGATGATCTTGACAGTTGTCAGTCTGCTTTTACTGAGGAGAAGACTCAGATTTACACACTTCTTTTAATGTAATATTGGAGAAAAAAATGTGGACATCACTGCCACAACTAATAGATATATGAAACTCTCTTTCTTTTGGACATTCAAGAATATACATCAAAGAAGCTAGATCTTCATTCCATCTCTCTTTAGTGGGATTCACAGCTTAACCTATCCCTGGGTTTATTTGAGTCACAACTGGTCATAACTGTTTCTTAAACATATGCAGAAATTCACAGCTATATGATTGCACCTGAGAAACACGAAGTGAAACATGAATTTCAGAAAAGTAGGAACATATACAGAACTGTGTGAAACTTTTATTTTCTCATGAACTGAACTAACCTCATTTCCAGAAGTAAAGCAAAACAAAACAAAACAAAAAAAAACCCAACACCCCACTCAGCTCACCACACTTGATATTTTCCCATGTCTCTTGCAATCTGACTGTCAGCTTTCCATTGATTCATCCCTCATAGCCTTTCCTAATCTATTAATGCCCCCTCCCCTTTTCTAAAGTCTTTGAAGTTTCAGATCTCTGCTGAACCCAGGCATAGCCCTAGGAAGAGTACCCCATTCCAGCCTACACTGAGCCAGTTAGTCTCCCAATAGCCCAGCAGCCACTCATATCTAAAATTCTTTGAAGTCATAAACCTTAGGCTGCCTTATCTGTGTCATTGTTCTACCTTCTAAGGCACTGCTTTAACAACCTTGTTGCCATTTCCCAGGCAACATTTTAACTCTGCATTCAGGTTGACAACCGAAAAAAACTGAATTCTGAAAGAGTCATAAATAGTCAATACTAAATTTATAACAAATTCTGAATGTCTATATTCCAAGCTTTACAGATTGAGTAGAAGAAAATGCATTCTGTAAATGTATTTTTTTTAATTCTAAGTAGCTACTTAAATTGTAATCAAATGAAAAAGAGAAAATTAATTTTAAGTACAAGATGCTTCATGACTCAGCTTTGCTGACACTTTTAGCCCTTACAAGATTTTCTGGAAGTTGTGAAAAGCTAGGCCTACTTAGGATGAAAAATGCTTCACTGAATGGAACTCACCCAAGAATTTTGTCCCTTGGGTTCCCTATTTAGTGCACAAGGAGAGTTACATCTCTCAGAAGGGCTGCCCTGCCCTGCTAATAGAAAGCTGCTCTGGGTAGCCCATCAGAAAACACTGCACTACAGAGTGCTCACTTCTGTTACTGTGAGGATGGACTTTCCAGCTCTCCTGGCAGCAGAGTCCAGGACATCCTCCCAAGGACAAGAGCAAACCTTTCACAGGACTGAGGAGGACTTGTTTTCTCTAAGAACAAAGCTGTGCTGTGGCAGGGATCCTGTGAATGCCAGCAGGTAGCATTCTTTCCATACAACTTTACATGGCTCTCTGTTCCTTTCTGGTTTATAGAAAAAATGGAAACATTTGGAGGGTTGGCTGACTTGACGTTCTTTAGACATTTATTTTCATTTTATTAATGGATTCACATCCTGGATGTGCTGCTTAGGTGGTAATTGAGGCAGTTTCCATCTCAAAAGCAGGTGGTAATTGAGTAAGTTTCCAGCTCACCTCCCAGTGACTAGAACACTTTGTGAAGAAGAAGAGGAGCCTCTCCAGACTGAGTGGGTTCAGCACCATGCATTCCTTCTCCAGATGGAGAACCCTCATCAGAAGTTTTAAAAGCCTGATTAGCTAGTTAAATCACAGTCTGTACATCCTTTAGGGCAAGTTTTCTACTATATCTCTTTAGACCAGTATTCTAGATTAATTTGCACAAAACTGTCCTATTAAAATAACGGGACTTGATGTGAATCAATCAAATTACTAAACAGGAATATTTTCATTTCTTTTTTTTATTAGTATTTTTATTGTAGGATTGCCACATGAGGTAAAAGGTGCCTGTAATAACCTTGGTAAAACCACAGTTTGGAACATACTTTCAACAAACTTATTAAAATGCAATCATCAGGGAAATTTGGGTCATGAAGTAAATTTTGTCAGGAAACTATTCAGAAGTTTATTGCATGATTTCAATATAGCAAAATATGCTACTAAGACTGTAAGATTAATTATTGCTTTGCTATTTAGCCTAAACAAATTTGGAGATGAAGAAATTAACAATGTGACTAAATATAAAACTCAATATACATCAAGGAGGGAAGCCCAGTTTAAATCTCTGGGGAGAAAAAAAAAAAAAAACCCAAAAAAGTCAGGCATTGCCTAAGAAGATATTTGGCATAACTGGTTTCACTTTAATTTTGATCCAAAATGGAAAAAGCTACACAGAATTTGTTTATATTGGCCACGTTTCACAAATAAATGAGACTGGCGAAAATCTTATGCCTGCCAAGAAAGAACCCCCCCTTTGATTACTGGCATTTCAATGCAATTACAGAATTCAGGTCTAAAAATTAGACTGACTGATAAAAAGCACATTCTTCATAAATATTTAACCTTCTTCAGTATGACAGTAATTATAGTGTGGAGCTCAGTAGCTGCATATTCCATTTAAAAGATCTGTCATGCCTTCCATTCGAAATGCTTCTTTCAAAGGTTTGCAATGCCAAGATAAAAAGAAAACTCCCCCAAGGTGGAAACTTAGAATAAAATCTCATCTTTTTAAAAATTATTATTAATGGTAGATTCTAAGGATGAGAAACTGTTTGAAATACAGTGAGATTTTACAACCACTGCTTTCTTTTCCTGAGCAAAATATTTGATAACAATGGGTAGTCATTCAATTTTTAAATGCTAAAAATATCTAGAAAAAACTCGCAAAATAATTTCAAAATCAAATCACTGAATCTCATGAAACTGTTTTTGTACTGTAATGTCCTTTGATACTACTGATAACGTTTCCTCATTTAAAAAATACTTGAAATAAAGTATTTGGTGTTGAATATAATTGGGTTAGATCAAATGAAAGGGTTTTTTTCCATGAGCTATAGATAACCAAAGAAAACTGTTATTCAGCTTTAGATAGGTATAGATACATTTTGAAGGGTAAAACCATATTTTCATGTTATGGAAAGCTAGGGTATATCTTTGAAGAAGGTTTTGATAATGCTTGACTCAAAATTCTAAGTTGTTTAACTCAGGGAAGCTAATTCAGCCTTTTGAAGTCTGACGGTCTGGGGGTGGGGGTAAGGAGGGGAAAGTGCTAAACCTCAGCTGTATTCATTAGCTAAGTGAAGATTACAGGTCTTGTCAGGAGAGGCTGATGTTTGTGGCTCTGCTGGCACCCAGACATGTGATCCAGGTTTTCACTTGTGACACACACAGGATGTGTCATTCCCTTTTCAGGGCAGAGCCTGGGTTTGTTTCTGAGCAGCTGCAGCCAGAGCACCTTAGGAACAGCCAAGGCTTACGTCCTTTCTTGCAAGGAGAGAGCAAGAGCATCTCTCAGGAGCTATTTTCCCATTCTCTGCCCACACTGTGTGGATAAGAAACTAGGCTAGTTTCTGTGTGGGTGGTTACGGGGAGGAGGTAAATAAAGACACATATGTTTATGTGGTACTTCATCTCTCCTGGAAGTCAGTGAATTTGGAGCCCAGCTTCTGCTTATGCAGCTTTGAAAGTTTCTTCTCTGTCCTTGGAGTTGAACCCTTATTAAGAAGAAAACTTGTCTCCAGCTTTATGACCATACAGGTGAAGAGTAAGTGGATTAGCCAAAAAAATGCACTCAAAACTCAAGTTTCACTTCAGATTCTCTTAAGCACTGAAAGTTTTAATGAGACATCTGTGTTTCACTTCATCCCTTTCCTAGGTTTTTAAAACATATGAAGAACCTTTCTCTTTCTTTGTTGTTCATGATAGCTTTAGCCCTAGTTACCTGGATACTATCAGAGTCTATTTTTTTCATTTACATTGCTTTGCATCTATGACAGTTACTGTCACTGCATTTTTGTCACTGTGCCATTTAGTTAGCACAAGAATTTTCCAAAACTTTTGACAGTCACCTTTAAATATATCTGGTCTAAAAATCATATCATAAAAATCATACACAAACTCTATTTCCCTATTTATACCTTTTCCAGATTTTTTGAATAATGCTGCATAGCACAGGGATCTCACTTCTAACTGTCTTCTCCTGTCACAACCAAGTATATATTCTACCTTCTATTTCATATCTTTTAAACAGTTGCTGACCTATGAGGGAACTTTTCTTTATTTCCTGTGACAGCTTCATTTCTCCAACAATATTAGTTTGATCATCCCTGCTGATATGCTGTTGACTTCAGAGAACCCCTAGCAGGTGTGTGAATTAGGAGTTCCCCCTATAGAGCAACTCTTCCCTCAGATAACCTCTAACCATTTGTCTACTAACTCTAGTACACAGGATACTCATCAAACACTCTGAAGTGTTTGCCTGGTTAAGGAATGATTTCATACTTCTACATTTTCTCTGAGAGAATCCTTAACATTTATTTAATATGCAAAACTATATTGCCATTGAGATGGTTATTCAGCTAAGTAGACAAAAATGCTGCATGAATCTTCACATCTCTCTAATGACAAAGGCAGGTTCAATGACTTTTTGTTTCTTCAGATCCTTTTTGTGTCTTCAGAAAGTTTGGTATCACATTGGCCACCTTCTAATACTTCTGTATTAAACAATGTATGACATACCACAGTCATTGACCAAATTCACTTCATTAGGTCTTATTTCCATTCCTACTACTCTAAAGTTACTGAATTTCAGAGGGAGGGAAAGAACAACAAAAACAAGGAGTGAATAATAAAAAATAATAAAGAAAGGAAAGAAGAAGTATAGCTACCACTCAGACACAAAAAGACACATGAAATTAAAATAAAATGGGATTTAAATGGAGCAGAAGTATCACTTTTTCAAAAATAAACTTATTTTTTCTACTACTTAAGACTGTCCTGTTCTCAACATTGTGCAGCAGATAGAACTCACTTTCTAGAAACTCACTGCTCTCCTTGCAAATCCATCTTGTTTCTGGGATTACAAAATAGAAGATTTGAGGTACTCACCTCTCCTCCTATTGAGAATCCAAAACCAATTCTACTGATGTGTAGCTTTCCTGGATCAAAACCTATGAAAAATAAAAACTGGAAAACGAAGTAATCTTCATTCACTGTTAAAAAACCAGTTTCCCTCTAAAATAAGAACATAAGTAACAAAGTGAGGCTTGAAGCAGGAATCTGGATGACAATTACTTGGCAATAAACAAGCATGTCATACATTCATAAATTTGAAAATATGAGGGGAAAATGAGCATGCATTCCTCAGTAAGATATGGTTATCTGAGGATGAGGCTGTCATTACTGGGACTGGGCCACCTCTCTTTTATACCTCTCTTTTATACCTCTCTTTTATACCTCTCTGTGTTATTTCTTCACTGTGATCTGTCACATTTCAACCTCTTCATGTAACCATGGCTGTTAAGTACCAAAGACGATTGCCTCACATTTGCCTCCAAATGCATGTTTGCATTTGCCTACATGCTCTCCAAATTCTTTGTACAACTTCAGATACATGCAAATAAAAAGATTAAGGACTAGTATCTTCTTTGAAGAAATCCTAGTTATTAGGAACAGATCATTTTTATGGTTTGATTTCAAGGCAGTGATAACTTTTGATGGTTTCTTCATCTGGGTCAGCTATTATTTAACATTGTTAAAATGCAAGAAGCCACAATAAATGAAATTTATTTCACTGAAGTCGCTCAAGTTTATGTGACCATAATCGCGTGAGTATCAACATATACAAATCCATAATTTAAATTTTCCTGTAGTTTTACAGTGTGAGTTTCTCCATAATTCTTGCAGTGAACTGACTATCTGGGTATCCACTATGGAAAGGTACTGGAAGAGCATAAGCACTTGGTTGTCTTTGTCCTTTTCCTCATTCAGCACTGAACACATCATCAGAGGCAGTAGATATCACACAACAGCTGAGGCTTAAGCACCAAAAAACTGAAAATCTGAGTGTGTGAATGTTGGACCTCACGGCTGCCATGCAGTCTGGATGTGCATGATGGTGCCCCAAGCTACCCAGAGTGCTTAAGCATGCCAAGCACCACATGCTCTAGAGGGTACAGTCATGCTGGGAGTAGATTTACAGGTTTGAGAAATGTTTATTTTTGTGTTGAAAATGATGTGAGCTTAAGAAATTTCCATGCCAGTGCTGCCCTGTGCCACTTACACCTGCTGTCCTTAGCTCTGCACTGAAGTTTGCTCTCCCTTCAGGGACCTTCTCCTTTATCCTTACATAGTATGTGCCAATAAAATTGGTTGCAGACTATTTCTATGAGTTAGATCACTAAATTGATCTAAATTTTTTATCTTCCCTTGGAAATATTTTTTTGTCATGTTTTTTAAACTCAGAACAATTTCATGAAGCAGGTGACAGTTAAGTGCCCTAGATAAAACTGTTCTAACCAAACCCTTACAGAAATCCAGCTCTTTACTTCCTTCAGAAAACTGCTTATATTAACACCATTTTTATAATTGGACAATTATTAGTCTTCAAAGAAGTCTCGAAGCTGCAAGAATTTGACAGAAAAAATTGAATTTCATAATTAACTCTCAGTTTTAAATGCAGAAAAATCTACATATAAATGGTAAACAGAATAATACCTTCTTTGTTAATTTATTGCCATACAATAAGTACAAAGTATATCTTCAATAATCAGTGAAATGCCTGACCTAGATAAAGCAAAAAACTGGATATGCAAAAGTACAAGAAATATTCACTTATTATTAACAAATATGTCTGAATCTTTATGGGAAAGATGGACAGAGAGAGGGTAGAAGGGAGGAGATATAAATGGAAATATTTTAAATTACTAGATGCAATTCCAGATAATAGATATTTTCCGAAAATTCACATACAAGATAATAACTAGAAATAAAACTCTAATCATAGAGCATCAAAACAGAGAATGTGGTTGCTGGTGAGAATCCAGAAGCAGAATCAAAGAGGAAAATAAAGAAGATGGAAAATTCAAACAGGAGTACAAAAGATTGCACACTAGAAATAGAGGTGTGATGGGGAAAACTACATGTGAAGGATGGAGACAAAAGATGAGTGAAAGAGACATCACTTCCTTTCTAAAAGACTTGCTGATGTTTTTTCAAAAAAGTGTATGAGGCTATAATAGAAATAGGAGGTTATACTTTGCAGTGGAAGCCACAGAAAAGGATACAAGATAAGATCTCTAGTGTTAGCATACAAAGCGTCTCAGCCCAGCTCTATAAAACTTCACAAATGAGATTTCCACTCAGCATAACCAATGCTTGTGTGTCAAAAGAAAAATGAAAGGTTGAGTCCTCTGTCATCAGGAAATAATTCAGTGCCATTGACTTCAAACAGAGAAGGAGCAATTACCATCAGCACAGAACCTGGCCTGATCTGTTCCTTCCCATACTAACAAGGGGTTCCACAATGCTCTGCTAATTTGTGACAAGCTCCAAGTAACTTTGACTGTTGCAGCTCAGAAAGTGTAAGATGAAACAAGCCCTGAAGAGCAGTTGGAGGAAGTTTCATTTTTGTGAGAAACAGCTCTTCATTCTCCTTGCTAAAGCAATACCAAGGCTAATAATCTCACTAGAGTTTTTATATGCATACAATGAGTATAAAAGGACCAATCCTGTCTGGAAATCTGAGAAACGCAAACATATTCAGGAAGGACAAAATTTTCTTTAAGACCTTAACACAACAATTAAATATATTCCCCAAGTCCCATCTAATTCCCACTGGCTGAACACTTGTGATAACTGATGCTCTGTGTCCTGGTACCTTGAAACTCCAGGACTGAGTATTAAACTCTATTTTAGCCTGAAAGAGAATGGCTCTTCTGCCCAGAAGATTTACTTTTTGCATTTGGTTTGGCCAAAAGAAAGGGACCCTGACTTGGTGTCTATTCCTGTAAATTATTGAAAGGGTGATCTGAGCTGAAGTTCTGACCATCCCACTGATAAATGCAGCTTTAAGTGATCTTCCCATTGCTGGTAGAGTTATAAAGTTATTCTCTGAACTGTTACATCAGTGCAGAAGTGTTCTAGAAGAACAGGGTGTGGACAGAAGCAGGTAGGTTTCCTGCAGAGGAGAGCACTTTTACTGGCAGGTCACCCAGTTTCTCAGCAGTGTGTCAGAAAAGCTAAATATAGCCACAATTCTGGCAACTGCAGAATAACAACTCAAACCACAATAGCAGCTCTTTACAGCTCTCTGCAAGGAGTTAGAAACCTCTTGGTCATGGAAGTTGAGAGAAGCCAAGATGGCTGTGGGGCTGGATGTGACCAGCGATTTGTAAGCAATTTTGTGACCAGCAGTGTGACTGCCGTGATGTTCAGGGAGCTTAAGGAGCTTCATCAACATTTGCACTTGGGAAATCTGTATAAATCATTCTTTGTGATTTTATTTCTTCAGAAAGACAAGAGTTCAATACATTCTTTTCTAGGAGAAATGAGTTTCATTTGTTCAAATGCAGAAAGATTTTTTAAATCTTCTGAGTCTCCTACTGAATGTAATTACATATTGCAGTGAGGCTCAGTACATGGGCACCCAACCATAACATTAGATATCCCAATATCTGTAAAGCTTCAGTGTCTTTGCTAGTTTAGGCTCTAATGTGACTTTAAAAAATTAACCTTTTATTGGAGAAAGGTCTGTAGAAAACACAGAAAGTATAAGCAGGCAAATTATGAACCTGCAGAATTTAATAAATACATTCAACTTTGCCGTTTCTGCAGGAACTTTTGAATAACAAAGTTCTAGGACTGGATCAAGGTATTGGGACTGCACATGAGGCAGAACATCAACCTCTCTCATTAACATCTGTGTGTCCTGCAGTATACAGATGTCTAGGAACAGCAAGCCCTGGCAATCTAGGAAAAAAAAAAAAAAAAAGAAGAAAATCCCCAAGCTTCTGAATATAATAAACTTATGAAATTGAACAAGAGTTATTTAGAGGTGTTTAGATCATTAAAGCTAACAGGCCTGCACAGAATAAAAAATTTCATTCCAAATGCATGATCTGCTTATTCTTCCTGTAATGCATGGAACTTCTTTCTCCTTACAGCTCTCTAGGAACTGGAATTTCAGAGGTGCTATTTTTTTTCACCCCCACATGAAGATCTTCTACTTTATATAAACAATTAAATATTTATGGTACATTGGACTAAACTAATCAGCGTGTAGGTCAACCACCTGAGGATATAGAATAGAACATATTAGACTTTTAATACATGACTTTATTTTGGGGAATAAAAATATTTGTGGGCACTGGAGAAGGGGAAGGAAGGAAGGAAGTTGCTGAAGTCTGTACACTTCTTTCAAGAAGGGGAGTTCTTTGAATTGTCATTTTCCTTGAGAAAAACCTCGTTGCAGATGTTCAAGTCATTCCACTGCTAAGAACTCCATCTCACATCATTCCAGCCTGCAGACAGCTCAGGAATTTTCACTGCCGTGATGTCACTTCCCCATTCCTTTGGCAACCCACCAAAAAACCAGAGCTCTCCTAAACTATTGTTTACCTGTACAATTAACAGTGCTGCCAGGCCTCCCTGCTGTGCTTCCTGTGCTTTCAGTGGGAGCTGCCTGCCCAGGCCAGCCTTGCTGCAGAGAAACCACAACAGGGCTGGCAGAGAGTGATCATAAATGTTTTAGGAGCTCCATGTTGGAGTTTTCTAAGGTGCAACATTTCAAATACTTCTACTGTACAGGAAATCTCATATTTCTTATTTTCTGCTCAAGCTGGAAGATCGTTATAAAAGAGAAAGGTCCTGGGGAGTAGACATGCAATCTCCTTCACTGATTGTCTCTTAAACTTTATTTTCATCTCTGAAACAGATGCAACTAGCCAGCCCTACAAACGGATATTCAAGCTCTGCCATTACCTAAATTGGACAAAAAATGGATCCACTGATGTTTTCCATTATATAGAAAAACAAAAAAGATAGTTAGAAGGTGTTTACTTCTCACAGCTTACTTTCTGTCATAGAATTCCTCTGGGGGTCTAGTTGGTGCAAATCTAAACTGACAGTTCCTAGACTGTGTATGGTGAATGCATCAGTGACATTTAAAAAGACATTTTACCTCATTTGTTGTCTTCTATCAACAATTAAAAAATAATAGAAAAAAAGGAATGCTGAAGATCATGGGCTTTTGGAATGCAGAAACTCCATCTAAGGAGGAATTAGCAAATAAACCACATGACAGTAACAGAGGCTGAGCACTACAAAACTCCCAACAAATAGGCAACCTAAAAGAACCCAAAAGCACTGAACAAGAGGAAAAATCTGCATCACAGTATGAAAATGAAAGAAGATATTTAACATCCATGTGGAAGATCATACATGGATTATCTCTGCTGCTGATATTGCATGGAGGTTTTAGATTTGGTTAGAAGTTTGAAGGCATACACCCATTTTTCTCTACATTTTGACAATTCCAAGTACTAAAACAAGGACAGTTTCATTCAAATTATGAAGAATTCATAAATAAAGAGTTGCTCAGGAACTATGATGTTATGAGATGTCCCTGGGCATAAAAGGAGGTCAATCTGCAGTACTGCTAAGAATTTTCTAAAACTGATGAAGAGAAAAAGTTCAGTAAAACAAGTTAATTGTTCCTAGTTAATTGGGTAACAGCATCCAGAAGTCTTCTAGATCCAGTGCTCTGTATTCTGCCATATTTCCTGTGTTTAAAATCAATAAGAGACCTCTGTGCACGGTGTAACCACAACATGTACATAGTATTGATAAAAGGGGGCATTATGTTCAGCAGCAACACTGGATTCCCTTACAACAGCAGCATTTCACTTAAAAGAAGACCTCCACAACAACCACAGCATGTTCACTGTGCAACAATTCCAAATGCAATGTGCAGATACTCAGTGCCTTTGTAACCTACCCTCAATGTCATCACTACTTTTCTTGCTTGTCTTTTTTGAGTATTTACATCTGCCTGGTAAATAATCTCACTGGGAAAGAATCCACAAGCAAGGAAGAAACTGGGCATATGTAAAACATTTAACATCCTTGGGATGAAAAATACTCAGTGATGGAATTCTTCTCTGTAGCAAAAGGTATCCTCTTAATAAAGAATAAGAAAAAAAAAAAAAAAAAGGAGAAGTTGTGTTTGCAACTTCTCCTTTCCCACAGTTTCAGAGGGAACAGTGCACATATTTTGCTGTTGGGTCACAGGAGTATACTAAACACCTGCTGGACCCTGGTTTGGTACTTCAGGTAAGTGTTGATCCTGATTCCTCCTCAACTGCAGTTCAGTAACCACAGCAAAATAAATATCACAGTAATAACAACAGCAAGGCACATTTTGCTTACTGACACAGCACCATGATGCAGTCTGGGCTCACTCCTTCTGACTGATGATGAAAAGTCTCTTCTGCTCCTGCCATTTCCACAGCGTTGAATGAAACCATCCTTTGCAAACACGAGGGATCTGACATAACATTTGTAGTGAGATACTAACTGTAGTATAATGGGAAAAACATCAGAACTTTACAAAACTGTCCATGATTTATAATGATTGTATATCAAAGAATGTCAGGGTAGGGAGAGCAAATGAGACTATAATAACTGAAACAAAGACAGAAGAATAAAGAAATTAAGATAAAAAGCAGGAATAACACTGATAGTGTTGTTAGGACATTAGAAGAAAAATAGTTCTTGCAATTTGTCAGGTGATTAAGCTCAGATACTATTCATTAGGGTGACTCCAGCATTCGAAACAGCAACATTTGGCACTGGCAAGAAGTAAAGGTGTATTTCCATGAAAAGTCAGCACCAAGAAGGAAGATATATCCTTTAAGGTTCAGTAAATAAGACCCAAACTTGAGCACCTCTGTAACTGAACATGACTGTCCCTTTTAGTGTCAATGAAAATGCTTAAGCTCTCAAAGCTTAGCATGCACATAGTGAGCTTTTGACAAGCTTGTTCAAGTTTTATACTAAAATCTTGTTATCAGGAAAAAAGAAGGGATCACTTTATATAAATAGTTATGAATTTATATAAATGGTTATGAATTTATTATTCATCCAATTATATTTTAGTGTGTAATCAAAATACTCCATCCATTATAAGTATTACAGGATAATACCACTGGAAATTATATATTGTCTTCCTAGTTCCTACCCTTTGTCTCTAATGCTACTTGCACTTTTACAATGCTCCTCCAGGTCCTAAAGTCAACGGTTACAGGCTTCTGTAAGAAGTAGGGAGTATGGGAGCCTTACTCAAAGGAGCTTGAAAGAAACCTTATTTCTTTGTCCCAATTAATAGAAAAGGGTGATGTTTGTTACCAAACACATCTACACACTTCTATAACAAGCCAAAATCAGCTCAGGCTATGACAAGCCCAGGCAAGTTCTAAGAACCCACATTCCTAGACTTTTTGCTAGTAATGAAAAATATTATTTTTACTGGCCTACATCTATGATTAAGATATGTAGATGCTTGTATACAGCCCAAGAGAAGGGTAGATACACAAACACTGTGCCTTGCTACAGACAGAGACAACCTATAGACTGTCACTGGGAGTATATGAACCCTAAATGTAATGGAATTAAGTGATACACACAAGTCTGAGATCAGAGCTGTTTGGAAAACTGTAACCACATCAGTTGGATGCCAAAGCATAAGTAGAGTCAGATTCCTCTTACTTCTGACATATGGCTGATGTCTAGAATTACAGAACTGTGTCTGTAACTTTAGTGTTGTATAAATTTTTTAAATCATGTTTCTAAGTATTAAATATGTAGAATAAGATAACTTCTCCTGAAGTCAGATAGCTTTGCTAGTGGAAACTCATGTCCCTCTTAATTATTTAGAACTTTTGAAGAATTATCAGCTGAAAGTACAAAAAGGAATGAAAAAAAATCTCCTTGAATATTTTAAAAGTCTAGGAGAAGATACTCAGGAAATTAAACTGCCTTATGTGATAGAATCATTTTTCCCATGGGACTTTAATGACAAATTATGTGCAGAAAGGGTTAGGTGTTAGCACAGTGGGTGTTAACAGTTTGGGAAGGATTCAATTGTGCAATTTATTTTAAAATAGTGTAAAAAGGGAATAAATAAGAAAGCTTGGAGAAGACAAAAATTTGCATTAATTGGGTTTAGACAAGTTGAAACTGAAGAAAATTTAGATGTACAGAAAGACAATAGGGATTCAGAGTAAAATTACCTCAAAATCTGATGGTGTCTATATCATCCTTGATACTATAAAAACTTTCTTTTACTTACTTTCACAGATTTAGGATTAAAATTTGATCAGAACAATATCCTATATAATTTATTTTTACGCCTCTTAGTTCAATATGTAGTTGAGTAGAGAAAAAAAATACTTGATGAAATGGACTTCTGGTCTGATTTTATGAATACATTCCAGTGTAAACACTGCTAAGATAAGAAATAAAGAAATATTTAAGGAAAATGTGCAGTTTGTTAGTCAAATAAATTTAATAGCTTTTTGGGGTTTATTGTGTTTGTATGGCCAGGGTTTGGTAGCAGGGGGGCTGCAGGAGTGACTTCTGTGAGGAGCTGCCAGAAGTTTCCTGTATGTCTGACAGAGCCAATGCCAGCTGGCTCTAGGATGGACCCACCAGTGGCCAAAGCTGAGCCCATCTGAGATGTTGGTAGCTCCCCTGGGATAGCAGAGTTGAGAAGGGAGAAAAGCTGCACGACTGAAACTGTAGAGAAGTGAGAATATGTGAGAGGAACATCCTGGCCAGTGAAGAAGAGGCAGGAGGTGCTGTGGACACTGGAGCAGAGATGTCCCTGCAGGCCATGGTGAAGGCCATGGTGAGGCAGTGAGCTGTGCCCCTGCAGCCCATGGAGCCCAGCCTGGAGCAGCTGGATGTCTGAAGGAGGCTGTGACCCCATGGGAAGCCAGGGCTGGAGCAGGCTCCTGACAGGACCTGTGGCCCCATGGAAAGAGGAGATGATGCTGGAGCAGGTTTTGTGGCTGGACTTGTGACCCTGTGAGGAACACCCTGGAGCTCCTGAAGGACTGCACCCCATGGAAGTGACCCACACTGGAGCAGTTCCTCAAGAACTGCAGCCCATGGAAAGGGCTCATGTGGGAGACATTCATGGAGGACTGTAGGACTGTCTCCTGTGGGAAGGACCCCACGCTGGAGCAGGGGAGGAGTGTGAGAAGTCCTGTCCCTGAGGAGGAAGGAGCAGCAGAGACAAAGTGTGATGAGGTGACCACAGCCCCTGTTCCCCATCCAAGTGCATTGCTCAGGGGAGGAGGCAGCGAATTCAGGAGCAAAGCTGAGCCCAGGAAGGAGGGAGGGGTGAGGGCAAGATGTTTTAAGATTTGGTTTTATTTGTCACTATTCCACTCTAATTTGATCAGCAAAAAATAAATCAATTTTTTCCCCAAGTCAAGCCAGTTTTGCCCATTACAGTAACTGGTGAGCAAAATCTCCTTGTCTTTAGCTTGACCCATGGGGTTTTTGTTGCATTTTCTCTCCTCTGTCCAGCTGATGAAGGGGCTCTGGTGAGCATCTGGCACCCAGCCAAGAACAACCTAACACATTTTTATTGGGAAAATGAATGGGAAGTTGCCAAACAAGAACAGGGGTAATTATAGGGTTGTACTGTCTCTTGTCTCACAAATTTTAAATAATAAGCAAAAAGAGAGCAAGAATACAGTCAGAGAGATATTATTTAAAGAGTAGACTAGAGTTGTCATGAATCAGGCCCCTGTGATAAAAAAGCTGGAGAGTTATGCTAAATGTTACTTGTACTGGAAGTTGAGCAATAAATTCTAAGGTAGTGAAAATACTGAATTTAAATATATTAGGTACAGTTCAGCATTCTATAAGCTGAATTTATTGCTGGTTGCCAAATTCCTTGAGTTATGTCAAGACCAACTCTCAACTTCAGGCTTGACTTAAAAATTGACATTCTCATGTCGTAAGTGCTTGAGCAGTTCTGTAAAATATAGGACTAAAAATATTTTTGTGGTGTTGCAGCATCTCAGGTTTTCTCTTTCAGTTTGCATCTCGAGATTGAACTTGCTAGTTCTGTGGTCAGGAATAGAATAACATGTTGGACTGACAAACCCAGAGATTCTGATTCAGTTATTCTTGAGTAGCTGACATGAACAAAGAGATGACATTTTATCTTGAGATTACCAATACATGAATCATGAAACACAGCCTCTCAGTTACTTCCAATTTCATCTGTTGTTTTTAAAACACGCCATCTACTTCCCATTCATCTCAAATGGCCTGCAAATAGCAAGATAACATGTAATCCCTATACAGTAGCCACCCTGCAGTCTAGGGTTTATCAAAGATTATTATGTAGGGGTCTTCTGTCGTGGAGGTTTTTTGTTGGTTTTTTTAATGCTGAAATAAATCTGCAATTCATGTGAGTTTGGCTCATTAAACTTCAGTTCCGTAACAAACATGAACATGGAAATGGAACAAAAATTTGCCCTTGCAGACAAGATGCCCAGTTGCACACCAGGTTGTGTTATCAAGGGCATGGACAACAGGTCCTGGGAATTGACAATTCTCTTTTATCTGACACTTGTGAGACTGCATCTGTAGTACTGCAATTGAGTTTTGGTTCTTGAGATAAGAAAGATGTTGACATGCAGCAACTAGTTCAGGAGATAAGACACTGAAACAGACAGGGAGTTGGCACACGTGATTTATGAGAGGCTGAAGGAGCTGTGTTTGTTCAGCATTAGAAGGAGAAAGCTATGGGGAGATCTCCTTGCTCTGCACAGCTACAGCCTAATGAAAGGATTTAGAGAAGATGGAGACACAGTCCCTTTGCAAAAGTGCGCAAAGAGTCAAGAAATGCTTTCTTACCTCAGTGAGCATCTTGTATTCTTAGACAAATCTGAGAAAGAAGATCTCTAAAGAAGATCTCTAAAATTCCTAATTTTTTCAATACTAAAAAAATAAAATAAAAATTATAAACTAGCTTATTTTTACTTTCATTTTACTATTTTACACTCTTCTAGAACTCTCATTTTCAATCTGAGAGATGCACACCATGCTTTATCACAAAAAAAATACCCATGTGGAGCTGAGAGATTTTAAGAAGTTACAAGTGAGTAATGATTGTCCAAGAGCATCAGTTTTCATCTATCAATAGGACAAACAAATACATAAGATCCAAAAGTGAGGAAGCTGCAAAAGCCTCACTTTGAAGCAATAAGCCTGTCCTAGGAAAGAAGAATTTCTCTCCTGAAAGCTACACAAACTGAGATCTGGAAAATCAGATGCCAATTAGGAACAGTCTTCAGTCTAATGTAAACTACCAATTTGTATTGCTGGGATCTTAGGGAGGACAAAATCCCTTTGCTTTAAGAGAACCTTCTTACTGAGTGAGCATTTTATCATGCTGTGCTTGATCATAATAAAAAGAAAAATAAATTTAAAAGGACTTAAAAATGCATGCAAGGATTCAATGAAAGTACTAAGCCTCATGGATAGCCTGTTTTCTCAAAAGGATCCAGAGTACTTTAGGTACTGTGCAAGATAAATGGTATTATTTCCCTCTTTGAAACAGAAGAAACTAAGACAATGATGCTAAACAACTGGACAAGACACCAATTTATCTTGGACATAAGACCTGGATTATCTGAATATCAGTCCACTGACCAAGCCACTAATCAACACTCTTTCCTGGCAGTATTATCTGAGCATATCAGTATAATTGTATAGACTTTTTATATAAAGTAATGAGCCTTATGGACATTTCTTCCTTTGGGGAAAAAAAAAACCCAACAGGTGTGGTCAGTTTGTGTTACAAGGTGTAGGTAAATTGGCTGGTCATGACTCTATTTAATGTCCATTAATATTTATATAATTCTTTTCTATTTATATAAGCTGCCACTGCATTTCAGTTTGTCCTGTCAGCTTCCTTCAGACCTGCTACATATCTTGGCAAGAGCTGCTATATCCCCAAAGAATCAGTGAGTACTTGTTCAAATGGAGCTGCTGCTACACTGGAGATAGTCTTCATAACAATGGGCTATTTTTCCTGTAGATGGACTTCTTTGTTCCCCGTTATAATTAATTTGAAACTAGAACATTTCACAAAACTGTAAATGCAGAGTATCTCGTTTTCAATGGGAAGGCATCTGCAGTAAGTGTACTCCATATGGAATTAGTTTCTCTATTCAGTACATGAATGCAGTACATGATGTCATTCAAGTAGGATTCAGATTCAATATCATCTGCAAAAAGAAAATATATTGTATTAGCATTCAGTTTTGAAATCTTTTTATGCAAAATGTAATATCTTGTCAGCACAGTTAAGATAATTAGAGGTAGCTTAAAGGGACACTGTCATGTGAAAGAAATTTTGTGATTCAGCTAACAAGTGTTTTATGTTTTGCCATTGACTGATGACATCAGCACTGACTGAAGTTACCTGAACAGTGATGTGCAAAACAGAAGAGACTGACAGGAGTTACATTTGATTTCTTTATGAAGAATTCTGCTTCAAGTCCATATCTATCCAAAAATAAACTTAATTAGTAAAGTGCTTTGCATGTCTGGAATCATTATAGAATATGTCGAGTTTGATGGTTTATTGTGGGAATTAAAATATCTGAAACAGATCTTCAAATTTCTTTTCTACAGGGAAAGACAGACAAGATGCAAAAGACTTTAAACTAGTATCTACATACTACAGATAGCATTATTACTAGCAACAATAATGAAGCAACACACAGTAGATCAAAAAGCATCCTCTGTATGCACCCTAAAAGGATTAAATTCACCTTGCTGCCGAGGATAAGAACAAAGTTAATGTACTGTATAATCCCCACATAAGTCCAGAAATCTGTGTTATTTCAGTTGCTTTTCAGACATGAAGGCAAAAGCAAGGATACTGCTTTTTGAACAAATAATTTATCTCTTTGAATTGATTTAGCATGCGTGCTTAGAGACAGGGTTAGCACACAGCACTCACCCTGACAATTGCTTTGCAATGCATAACAGACCTAGATGAGACATAGAAGACACCTTAAAGGGTCAAATTCTTCCCCTGACAGTGTTTCTTAAGCCCAAATAAAGAAACAGCATTTAGCCAGCTATGTAAGTGCTTTGCAAGATAAACAATGTGCATGTTTGTTTAAGATCTTGACTGTTTAAAACCACTTATTAGTAAGTTTTTGCCATCAATACTGTATAATTTTGCCAGTTAGGTATGCTTTACTCTGTGGTCATACATTGATCTTTTTCAGTAACTGGCTGAGAGAAATCCAAATAAATTCCTTCATTCTCATTTTTCCTTTTATTATTTTTTTTTAAATTTGGTGAGAAAAGATGTGATAAACCATAAGCTGCTATCTTTATTTCAGACTATACATCAATTGAATAAATGACCCAAAATAATTGCAAATTTGGTGTTGACAGAGGTGCCGTCTTTTAAATAAAAACCAGAAATGGGCACCAAAGCACATTAGCTGCCACGTTTTCATAAATATATGTACAACAGAGGTGAAGAGAACTATAAGGCAGGTGCATACACAAAAACAGGCGCACAATTGCACAGTTAGTTTATGCAAGCCATTATTGTGATTGCAGATGCAAATGGTAAGTCAGCTGTTTAACTGTTCAATTACTCATGTAAGTACTGTTTTCCTAAGCAATGACATTGTATATATGTAAATTGAGAGGCAATCTGATTTGTTAGTGTGGTACTCACTTTGCACAGGGGTAAATAGCTACCAAAGATGAAAGAAAATAGGAAATCATGGCTGTAAAGTTGAATGGCATTAATTATTGGTGGCACTGCAGCTCATTATATTGCAAAGCCTCTTCCTGGTGAGATGCACATTCAATAGGAGAGATGATTATAAAGGGAAAAAATGGGGGGTGGAGAAAGAGACAACTGCAACAAGAAATATTTCAAAGCTTCTGCAAAGATGAAAAATGTCCATTGCCATGTTCTGGAATCTCTCAGACAGAAAAACCTCTTCTGGGATATAAACTATTTCCATTACATTGACTGTTTTTCTGTCAGGAGCATATGTATTGATATACACCCTGTTTGTTTCATTATGAGACTCCTAGTGAGACAGGAATACCTGCCAGTCAAAAACACCACAAGCAGGGATACCTCTTAACCTAAGATGCATTTTTCAGTCAAAATATTATGCATGTTCAGCTGCACAAAAGTTCTTGCTAAATCCAAAAGCAAGCCCAAATGCCTGGGGTACAAATAACTATAAAGAATTTAATAAAACTTCTATTTCCATGTTTTTTATACAGTCCCTGAATCCTTCCACGTGCCTATCCTCTGGAAGCTCCTTCATACTGTCACTTCAGGTGCTCCTCTGGGCTTTTCTTCTCTCCAAATGCCAATCCTAATCCAAACCCTACATTTCGCAAGAATCCTAAACCTAAACCTAGTGCAGGGGCTTAGCCTTAACCCAAGACACAAATCATGGCAAGAAAAGAAGGTTCTCAGGAGAGCCCTGAAACCCAGCACTCATTTTGGCAGCCCCTTCCCAGCCCCATTTCAGTTACAGCTCTAGGCTTCTTCATTCCTCCAGTAATAAATACAGAAGTGACCTCAACTTCATCCCAAGAGGTGTGAGGGAGAGAGAACCTAGAGCTGCAGCTGGAATGAGATAGGGATTGGTGACATGGACTCAAAACAAAATGGTGTTCTAGGCATACTTTTAATGTGTAGTGCTGAGAGAGAGAAAAGGAGTAAAACTGCTGCTGGAGCAGGAAAAAAATGGAAGAAGCGCTGGACTGCAAAAGCAATTCCTAACTGAGAATTTCTTCCTGTGTGTGGCTGAAAACCTTGGTCTCAGGCTCCATGTGGCACTAGGGTAGGGATTAGGGTTAAGGTGAGAGTTGGGAGAAACTCACAGCATAAAGCTGCAGTTGGCATGGGGCTGGAAAGGGGCTCTGAGAGGAAAGAGTAGGCTCCAAAAAAACATCTTTCCTGACAATTATTCACATCAGACATTGGGCTGGCCTTTTGGAAAGGCTCTGCTCTTTTACCCATTGGTTGAGTGCTTTAGATTCCTCTTGTTGTGCTAAGTAGACTTTGGGGGAGGCAGAATATCTTTATTATAATTTTTAATGACACAATCACAATTTCCAGTGTAGTTTAGGAAAGCATTTCAATATGAAAAGTAATGAGGATGTAATGAGGATGAACAGGAATTATTTAGCATAATAACACAGGAAATATGTAAAGTGATGGGCTTGGGGACATGAAAAGAGAGAAGAAACAGTAAAAAGAAAGTTTAGCTTAAGTTTCAAGGAAAACTCTGCCCCATTAAGATTCATTAATCAACTACATAGGTAAAAGTGTTCCTACTTATGATATTGAGTAAAGGATGGGATGCTAAAGATTAAGCATTTGACAGGGTATGTTGGCCATGGCTTTATAAGTTTATCAAAAATTACATTCCTTTAAAAAATGCATTTTTCATACCCCATCTAATATTCTAGAAAGAGTATCTTTGAATGCTTAGGGTAAAAACACAGATACCCTTTTGTATGGAATAAAATTCTTTCTTTGTATGTAATAGGTGGTGTAGACTACTTTCTTTGTTTAATAATTCAATATTTTATTTTTCTCTGATTCCCTATCCACCTCTTTGTGAAGCTTTTATGGTAGTAAAGATCTTATTTTGCACTATTTGAACAAATTTAAAGATTGAAAAGCTTGCAATATCAGGGACAAAAAGTTCTAAACAAATTTGGTTCTGAGAAGAGAGTAGTCTCAAAGGAAATTTAAGTAGAAAGTTAATGTTGTCAGGACTATTGAAAGCATTATTTTTACAATTAATTTATAAAGAAAATAAATAGGTCCTGCCTAATTTTTCACTATTTTGGGTACATTTATGGTGATAATTATGGGTGCCTTTCTTTGCATTCCTCTGGTTTAATGCTTGCATGTACCTTGCCCACCTACAGCTTATTTGGACTCATGTGGAAAGTTTTCAGTACAATTTCTGCAAAAGAGGCCTTGCATGGTGTGCATGGAATAAGTTAGTTTAAGAAGGCCAAAAGACCATGATTCCTTTAGGCACTCCTAAATGGCAGCTTTGTGTGCTTTCCAGGGCGTTTTTGAGACAAATTTCCAGCTACAGAACTTTGCAGGTGTCAGTGCAGCCAGCAAGCTGGAGTCCAGCTCTGAAGCCTGGTGTTTAGATTCCCTCGGCCAGGAACTGGAAAAGGCTGAGATCCACCTTTTCTTCCTCCCTCTTTTCCTACCATTTTATTAGAGTTTCTGGTTCACCCTTGTCGCTGTTGAGCCGCTAGCAGAGAAAAGACCCAGGTTCTCAGTGTGGCAAGAAAAAAGAGAGCTTTATTATTTTGATTCCAACTTATATAGACTTTTCAGAGGTCACCCAGATTGGTCAGTCAGAAACCTCCCCCCCAAATATGAGGCAAACTGACAAATCATGATTATTGAAACGACTGACTTTGTTCTTTTTGAGCTCCTAATGTTCTTAGTAACTGATGATCACAGGTTGGGATCCATTGTCCTGATAGATCCAAACGTTTTCAGATGTTGCAGGCACTCCGATACTTCACTCGGCCAAGACACTGAAACTGCAGGCATCATCAGATGCTTGAATGCCTGCAGTGAGTTAGGAACAGGGAGCAGGGTAGGAAGGGAGAGGTTTTGGACAATTCTGCCTAAGCTCTTCAACAGAACTCGTGCCTCTTATCCCTGAAAACAAATAGGGATAGTAATTTTTCTTTTCATTCAAGTTTTTTTTATCTTAGCATTTTAGATTTTGATGGAAGGCTTTTTCCTTCCTTGCAGTGACTTATTGAGTGGTATCCTACTGGAGGATAGAGCAAGGGTCTTCTAAAAGCTCTTGTACTACAAATAGTAAAAATAATTTACACCATCAACCAGTTCTTAAGGCTCATGATCTTCACACATAGGAATGCATTTGTGTGCTGCTGATTCTGAAAAGACTCCATTTCAAAACTCTAGAAATTTGCTTTTGGGAACTGCACTGTTAAAAAAGAAAGAAATTACATTCACATACATTGTAGATGACACATATTCAGTTATTAAGTAATTCAGGAATTGCATTTCCTAGGTTAGACTACTCTGATTTTTCTTCTCTTCCATCACCACGGCAGAATTGTATCACTGAAAGTACACAAGAGTAGAGGTTATTTCTTCTGTTGCTTTGAAGCAATGAATGGGAAAGGGAGCTGAAAATTGAAGCAGCTGCTGCCGAAGTTGTGCATAAGTCTGCAGAGAATCTTTCTACAAATTACTTTTTTATCTTGCCTATGTGACTTACTCCCCAAATTGTCCTGTTGCAGACAGTATCATCCATCAGGGAGTCACTCACATGACAGGGACTAGGAAACACCACGAAAATATTTTCATGAATTTTCATCTGGTTTGGGAAAAGAATTTGCTTTGGCTGTGGTTTACTTTCCAGTTGTAATTTATCAAAATTCTGTATGAAGACTAGGTTGAAGAAGGCTCTTAGAGGTGTGAAGGTAGAACAAACTTCCTGTTAAGCCAAAAATGTTCCATATTTGTGCCAGAAATAGCTGCAATTATTCAGTTACAGGACAAAAAAAAATATCATCTGTGTGACATGACTAATCTAAATAAAGGTTCCTGCTTTATGAGGCAGAATTGGAAGTTACACTTGTCATTGGAGGCCAAGGGATGTGTCAGCTCCACTTTTTGTTTTTAACTCAGGTAGGGCAGCTTCACAATTCAGTCCTATACTGAAAGCCCCGTATGTAGATTTCCACCACCAAATATTTCCCAGGGCTCCAAAGAGGATCATGATACTGCCACCTATGCTGTCACCACAGATTTTTGCTGCCAACAGAGCTGGTTATTCCACTTCTGAGACATCCGTACAAACTGCTGTCATGTTCTCCAGTGCAGCAAAACCTTTAAACGCATTTTGAATATTATCAATGTTTAAAATTATGTATTTTCATTTACATAAGGAAAAATGAAGAAATGCCACTAACTAGCTTATGGATTACCACAGATAGACCATAGAAAAAAAAAGGTTTTAAGGCTCTAGTCTTATAAAATGAATCGTTTCATACCACTAAAATGGCATGAGTTACTGAGGGCAGTAACTTCTACAATGCTGATGAAGAATAAGAAGAATCATGAACCAAATAGCCCAGCAGCTATGCTGTTTCTTTTGATATTATGCAAGGTACATCATATAAATGAACTAATTCTTTTCAGAAAATCCTTTTAGAACTTACAGCTTTTGTTGTTTTCTCTTGATGCAGCTTTTTGCTCCGAGTGCTGGCAGCAAAGTGAAATTTACTCCCATCCTGATGGCCGTGTGGAGCTGGTGCTTCAGTGAGCAGAATCTGAGTAAAGTCTTCTTTGCTGCCAGCAGTCAAAGCAGAACATACAGCATTTCCAGAGAGAATGCCACATTTGGGAATGCAAGAAATACAGATGGCCAAAGGCAACTTAAAAGCTGGGTTATGCAGAGGAAGAAATGAAGCGGGAAGAAGCAAAAAGAAAATTGGAGCCCAGAGAAAGAAAAAAGAGAGAGAGAAGGCAAAACCAGCCAGTACATAGGAAAGGGGAAGTGTAGTGATCTTCAGCCAGTGTAAGTAAGGACAGTTTGCATGTTACATTCCAGTTACATTTCTATCAACTCTAGATGAACACACAACTTCCAAACAAAAAATGGAAAGGTTCATTATTTTTATAAGTGAAGAATCAATTTTCAGTTTGATGCCTTAGATCATCACTGCATCTTTTTCCCATTCGATTTCTATTTGTAAATTTAGTTGCTGCTTTTTCTCAAGGTGACAATCTCTTAAAAACACACAGCAGAAGACAGGCCCCTCCTTTTAAGTGAATTCTTGAAGTCTCCTTGGAATATCCATGCAGGAAACGTACATTTAACTAAACACCTACATAGTAGAGCTGCTAGAACGTTTTAAGAATATGGAAAGCTGACAATCTGTTTCAACAAAGTTGTCAGCTGTAAGTTTCTGTGCTCAAGTTCTGAGGAAACAAGACAAAACCTGACTTGCCTTTCTTTAAAAATAAATAAATAAATGCCATTTTAAGTACCATCTCCTTCTCAAAAAAATTGAAAGGTTTTTAATTCTAATATGGAATAAAAACAAGTTTTGAAATCCAATAAGCTTCTATAAAACAGCACTGCTCTCCCCTAACCACTTCTCACATTCTTTGGGCTAGTTCAAAAAACATTTTCACTTTAGCAGGTTCACGGTGTAATTTTTCCCTTAGTATATTGAGAGGAGAGACCCTTTCCTATTTCTTTAGTACAGAGAGGCTGCAGTTATAAAATTAATTGATTGCTTGCCAACATGCATCTAAATCCAAATATTTGTGCAATTCAACATAAATTCACCACTGCATCTTGCTGTGTGTCACTGAGCTCTGTAGTCCAATTTTAATGGAATACTTGATGAAGCTGATGTGCATATTTTCATCCCACACCTACCAATTCATCATGAGAATGATTGCCTTCAGCAAACAAAATACCACATGTGATATTACAAATTTAGATATACCTCCCTGAAAATATAAAAAGAACAAAATGAAAGACATAATGGCTGGTGAAAAATCTGTCTGCAATTCAAGGCTCTGAGAACTGAGCATAATCTCTGTCAAAAGAAGAATGGAGAGTGGAGGGGAAGAAAATAAAATAATCATTATTAGAATTATACATAAAATAACTCAATCTGACAATCTGAAAGCAAAAAGACCTCATAACAATCATGAAATTATAGTTTTTGATCCTTGGAGAAGTAAGGAGGGGGTGAGCAGAGCTGTCACCTTGGACTTTCAGAGAGCAGATTTTGGCCTGCTAAGCAGATTGGTTGAGAAGGTCCATTGGGAGGCAGTCCAGGAAGGCTGGACAGTCTTCAAGAAGGAAATCTTAAATGTGCAGGAGCAGCCCATCCCCTTGTGCCAAAAGATGAGCTCTGGGGAATAAGACTGGCCTGGCTGAACAGAGCTTTGGCTGAAACTCAGGGAAAAAAGAAAGTCTATGACCTTCAGAAGAAGGGACAGGCAACTCAGGAGGACTCCGTGGATGTTGTGAGGGTGTGCAGGATTAGAAAATAGAAGGACCGAAGCCCAAATAGAGCTAAATCTGGCAACTGCTGTAAAAGATAATACAAATGCTTCTATAAATACATTGGCAGCAAAAGGAGGGCTAAGGATAATCTCCATCCTTTACTGGATGCAAGAGGAAACATAATGATAAAGGATGAGGAAAACGTTGAGGTACTTAGAGCTTTCTTTGCCTCAGTCCTTAATAGTAAGGCCAGTTGTTCTCCAGTATCCAGCCCTCTGAACTGGAAGACAGGGAGCAGAATGAAGCACCCACAGTGCAAGGGGAAATGGTCAGTGGCCTGCTTTGCCACTCAGACCTGCATGAGTCCATGGGGCTGGATGGCACACACCCATGGGCATTGGCAGAAGTGCTCACCAAGACACTTTCCATCCTTAACCAGCAGTCCTGCTTAACTGTGAGGGTCCAAGATGACTGGAGGTCGGCAAATGTGAGAAGAGTGGAAGCAGGATCTGAGCAATTACAGTTCTGTTATCCTGACCTCAATGCCAGGGGAGGCCAGGGAGCAGATCAGCTTGAGTGCCATAACAGGGCACATACAGGACAACAAGGGGATCAGGGCCAGCCATCAAGGCAGGTCCTGCTTGACCAGTCTGATCTCCTTCTGTGGCCATCTTAGTGGATGAGGGAAAAGCTGTGGATGTGTCTACCTGGATTTTAGTAAAGTCTTTGACACAGTTTCCCACAATATTCTCCTGGAGTAACTGGTGGTTATGCCTTGGACAGGCACAATTTTTACTGGGTAATATATTGGCTGGATGGCCAAGCTCAGAGAGTGGTGCTGGATGGAGTTACATCCACTTACATACTGTCTGGTCACCAGTGGGGCTCCCCAGGGCCCAGTATTGAGGCCAGGCCTGTTTAACATAACAACCTGGAGAAGGGCATGAGTGCACCCTCTGTCAGCATGATGGGCAGGAGTGTTGATCTGCTGAAGAATGGAAAGACTCTTCAAAGGGATCTGGACAGGCTGGGTCGATGGGCTGAGGCCAGTTGTGTGAGGTTCAGGAAGGCCAAGTGCCAGGTCCTGTGGGTCACAACAACTCCCAGCTGTGCTACAGGCTGGGGCAGAGTGGCTGCAAAGCTGCCTGGTGGAAAAGGACCTGGGGTGGTGGTTGACAGTGACAGAACATGAGCCAGTGTGTGCCCAGGTGGCCAAGAAGGCCAATGGAATCCTGGTTTATATCAGGAAGAGTGTGGCCAGCAGGACCAGGACAGTGACTGTCCCCCTGTACTCAGCACTGGTGAGGCCACATTGCAAATCCTGTGTCCAGTTCTGGGCCAGTCAATTCAGGAAGGACATCGAGGAGCAGGAGCAATTCCAGAGAAGGGCAAGGGAGATGGAGAAGGGTCTGAAGTACAAGTCTTATGAGGAACAGCTGAGGGACCTGGAGGTGTTCAGCCTGGGAAAAAGGAGGCTCAGGGGAGACCTTGTCCTTCTCTGGAGCTACTTGGAAGGAGGTTGTAGTGAGTTGGGGCTGGGTCTCTTCTCCCAGGTAGCAAATAACTGGGTGAGAGGAAATAGCAGGGGAGGTTTAGATTGCATATTAGGAAAAACTCTTCACAGAAAGGGTTGTCATACATTGGAATAGGCTGCCCAGAGAAGTGGTGAAATCACCATCTCTGTAAGTGCTCAAAAAGTGTGGATGTGATGCTCTGGGACATGGTTTAGTGGTGGGCTTGTCAGCACTGGGTTAATGGTTAGACTTGATGAGCTTAAAGCTTTCTTTTAACCTAAATGATACTATGATTCTACAAGCTGTTTGAAAAGTCGAATCTAATTTGCAACCCATTCCTTTTTCAAGTCACTTGAGGATCTTTATTGTTTTTCAATACCCTTTCACTGACTAAGTATATTCCCATGCATCCCTGCAAGCTTCAGCCAGCAGTGTCCTGGATGAATGCTATTCTAGAAAGAATAGTGCTACTTTGTGGTCTTCCTCCTATTGCTTTTAATTTATTCCCTGGATGTTTCATTAAGAGGCTGCAAGTTCTGAAAACATTAAGAGAGGTTTAAATAAGATTGGTTTCCTTCCAATGGTCTTTCATGTCTCAACAATTCAATCTTTTCACCTAACTTGATACACTGTTGTAAATGTACTTTTCATGCATGTTGCTTTTCCAAATTTTTTTTCTAGTGAGATTGCACATCACAGAAGCAGACACAAACAAAAAAAACACTTCCTCACCTATGGTAAGCCAGAAAAACTTACAGAAGGTGATGGATAAGATGATTCCCAGCAATTAGTAATTTTGTAAACACCACAGCATCATTTGTGATACAAGAAGGCAAGACTAGATTCTATTCTCTGTTTCACCTATGTCTTAATACTCTCCTTCCCTACCAGCTTTTAAGGCCAAGCTGTAGTGATAGGATACCATTTGGGATGAGAAGTCACCCAAAGCCACACTCTTCCTTTGTCTTTTATCCTAGAAAGTGAATGAGCATGCAAGGGTTCCAGTTTGGTGCTCAGCATATGCTGCACAGCATGTTCCACAGCCAGCCCAGCTCTGCAGAGGAGCAAGCCCAGGCTCTTGTGCCAGCAAAGCAGCAGCAGCTCTGCTCCCTTCCCAAGCCAGAGCTGTCAGCTGTGATATGAGCAGGCCCAACAAAGTGTCCTGTCACAGCAAACAGCCCGTTCTAGGAACAGAGCTGGATTTGGGGACAGGGAGTGGGGTAAGGAGGACATCTTCCTTCATTTTGAGGTATTTCTTATGCATTAGTGGATGTGCAAGAACATCTATCAAGAGCAGATCCAGCCTTAATAGGATATAAATGATGGAGAAAATTAAGACTCCCAGTGATTTATTACCCAGCCTGTTAAAAAAAAGTCGCATCATGTTCATAGTTTAGATTTATCTCATTTCAATGTCCAATAACTTCCTTTGTTTGCTAAATTTAGAAAAGCATCTGCTTCAGATTTCTTCCTTATAGCAAAAAATCTCTTGAACCCCTTGTTCCCAAATCAGAGTTTAAATCACCTGTGACTAGCAGAATACTTCAGACCTTGACTAATCTGTATAGCTCTTTCCTGAACCCTTTCAGGTATGATAACCTCCCTTTAAAGGTGCAAATATTAGCTTTGAAGACAGTGTTTCACTAATTAGGGGTAGCTGGCAATGTTCTGAATCAATGGTTTTCCTTTGGAGAATACTAATTTGCTGAAACCAAACAACTGTAGTAATGCATCTGGTGTGTCAAATCTTTCAGAAACTCTGATTTTCCCTGTGAGGCTGTTTTGCTGGCTGCTGCAGAATCAGAACCTATGGGTTTCTGATACCCCCACCACAAACATTCATAATTTTTTAGTGGCAAAATGAATTGCAGCCTCAAATCCAGTCAGAACTTCCTGCTCTGTGATAACAAATGAGACAGCTCAGTCTTATTTCCTGGAAGGAAATGAGGCTTTTCATTTTCTCAGGCTATTAGTCTCCAGCTGGACCCAAGTAAGCGCCAGAAGTTTTTTGGGATGTGTACCTTGGTTTATTGACTTGTATAATCAGATTTGCTATCTCTCCTGCACTGGTTGTGGGTGATTTCTGAAAGATACTTCATTCTTTTCTAGCATCTGTGATATCAGCTTTTAAAATTGCACATACAAGTTTTTGTGCATCCCCCTTTCTCCTGAGGACAAGCTGGACCAATGTGCTGAGGAGGTGAGCGGTTTGTTCCATAGTTGAAATAGCTCTTACTGATCTGAATCTATTTAATCAGAGGCTACATTTACCTCAGACTCAAACGAGGGATACTTTTTAATTTACCCCTCTTAAGTAAGGACTGTGTCAACCCTTTGGATGGGAAGAGTGATATATCCAGTACTTCACCAGCCAGTAAGTCCTCCTGATGACTTTGATGACAAAAGGCACAGTTCCACGGGAGTTTATCCTGATAACATCTGTTCCAAAGCAGAGCATTCCTCCTCCTCCCTTGCATGACTGCACCATGAGCCACCAGAGTAAAGTCATGGCACAAGCTGAACTACACTCCTTCACTGTTAAAAAAAAGCTAAAACCACGCAAGCTCAGCTTCAGTTTGCTTTAAACTGCCATTGAACCACATTTTCAGGATGTCATTCAACCAGACTTTTCTGTAACAGTGTCTCTGCTTTAACAGCTTCACCTTTTTTCCCCTCTGATGACATGCTCATACCTTCTCTCAGCACTGCCCACTCAGTTGTACCAGTATCTGTGCAGCTGAGCAGTGAATCAGAGAGCTGGCCAGGTTAAAAATAACTCAGGAAAAAGGTTTTAACTGATCAGTCATCTGATGCAGCTCACTCCAGCTGCACAAACTGTGGTAGATGCAAAAGTGGGCAGAGAAGGAAGAGTGTCAGGAATAATTAACCTGAAGAAGGAAAGTGGACTGTGACACCACTGAATGAAGTGCTGTCAACCTACAGCCTCTGTGAAAACAAATTTGTGTGACACTCCCCCAGCCACTGAACTCTGTGTTTTACTGTATTTCTCCAACCAATACGTATTGCTAATTAAAATTACTATTTTTGACATGAATACTAACCAGGATATTTTGCATAGGTTTTCTGTGGTTCAGCTTTCTGCTGGTTTCAGCTGGGGTAGAATTATTTGTCTTCACAAGGGCAAGTGCAACGTTATGTTTTGGATTTGTGCTGAACACAGCTGATAATATAGGATGTTTTTAGTGCAGGTAAACCAAAATAAGGTTGTAAATGACTCTGAGTCAAAATGTCACTGGATATTTGAAGAAAAAGTCCCTCTGGGTAGGTTATATTTGTTCTGTCAACAAGGCTCTAAGTAGCAAAAACCTCTGGTTCTCAGTTGCCTCAATTTCTGTTTAAGGCCTAGCAAGTACAGAAAAGCTAGATTTGCCCATGATAATCAGGTGGTAGCTACCCATGGGATATATATATATATATAGATATATATATAGATATATATATAGATATTATATAACTATATCATCTCTACTAACCCACTGCCTCCCCAGCTTGGTGATTCGTGGAGAATTAAATGCCCATCACTAATTTTTCCCCATAATTAATCTGAGCATTCTCAATTTACCACAGCCAGAGCTGCTTTTAGTAAAATCCTTAGTTGGAGAGTTTGATACTTCTTCATTACACTTAGTGCAATTTTAGATACATTCTGAAATTAGAGAAAAAGTATTTAATGGTTTAAATGTCTGCCTAATTGAGGATGTCTAGAGAAAGGCAAAAAAACTATCAGAGGGCAGGAAAACTCCTATGAAGAAAGGCTGAGGAAGTTGAGGTTTTTCAACCTGGAGAAGAAAAGGCTCAGGGTGACATTTTAGCAACCTTCCAGTACTTAGAGGGGGCTTTAAAGAAAGATGGGGATGTACTTTTTAGCAGGCAAGAGGTAGTTGTTTTAAACTAAAACTGGGTAGATTTAGACTACATATAAGAGGAACATTTATATGGTGAGGGTGATGAAACACTGGAGCAGGTTACCCACCCAACAAGGTGGTGGATGCCCCACCCCTGGGCACATCCAAGGTGAGGCTGGCCTGGGCTCTAAGCAACCTGATTTCGCTGAAGATGTCCCTGCTCACTGCAGGAGGTTGGACTAGATAACCTTTAAAAGTCTCTTCCAACCCAAACCATTCTATGATTTGGTGATTCTATGAACTTGCAGAGTTATCTCACCTCCTGCCAAAATCAGTAAGAATTAAGAGCACTCAGCACCTGAAGACAGCTCATAAAATTGGCTCCCAAGTGATATGTCATTTCCCTTTGTTAGATTATTTGTGTGAACTTTGCTGCAGCTAATAATTATGATAATCACAGAATCATTCAGTTGGAAGGGACCTCAGAAGGTCTCTACTCTAATCTCTGGCTCAAGCAGGGTAAGCCATCAGATCAGATCTGATCAGATCATAATACTGGATACCAAATCACCTCTGATATGTGGTTGATATTTTCTTGTCTCTCACAGTATTTCCAGAATTCTTTCTTTACAAATGGAATGTAAGGTGGTTCTGTAACCCGGTGCCTGGGTTTTGGAATGCTCTGTTACACATACACTCAATATTTAAGTATTATCTGGATGTTGTGAAAAAAAAAATCTATCAAATCAGGCATAGATTGTTTTTCTCTTGTGCATTTTGAGAATCAAGATCATTCTGCCTGACCTGCATGATTTTTCAAGAAGTTGTGCTGAAATACAAAAACAATGTAGCCTAGTGGCCAACAAGCCAATTGCAAGGAAAAAGGTTTTAGCTGAAAGCTAAAAATCCCCTGAAATATAAAATCTTTTAGATGTTCACCTCTTCCCATCTTTCATTTCTTTGCCTCCTGCTCAGTTTAAATTAATTCTGGTGGAAAAGAAAATGGAGATAAAAAGAAGCCTAAAAATGATTTATGTACTTCTCTTCAAAGCAAACTTTCCTGATATTACCCATCCAATTTCCCTCCACTCCACATGCTCCAGTTCTCTACCCTGTTTCAATGTTGTTTCAGCAGAGATTTCTGACACTGGACTGAAGCTACCTTCAATTGCTGCAGCAGTGGCAAATTTAGATTTACATCTCCATCAACAAATTATTTGTACATGGGAACATTCCCTAGCCCGGTGGCCAACAGCCCATGCTCCTGTCAAACACAATTCCAAGATGTGCAATGATATCTTGACTAGCTATTGACAATGGTTCCTGACCCAGGCTAACTTCTGAACAGTTAGTTCACAGCAAATATTTGAGAGCAAAAAGGTAGATCTGGGCAAAGAGCTTTCTAGAGAATGTTCTGGCAGTATAATAGTACATACATTTAAGTTGTGTTTCTGGGATCAGACCTCGGGCGTGTCTACATTATTAAATTAAAGAGTGCCAAGGGAATGTCATAACAGCAAGGAAAATGGCTGAGGAATAGACCACTGTCAGTGTCCATGTTTACCTCTTTTGAGCTCTGGCTGGAAATTAACTCTGCTACACTTAGGAAAGGTTGAGCTCAGAACAAACCTGGCAGCTTGGGCTGTGGTGCACTCCGTCTTTGTCACGCCTTATCTGTCCAAACTCCATGAACCTGGACAAAGACCTGCAATAATTATGAGGAGAGGCCAAGAGCACTGGGTTTGTTCAGCCTTGAGAAGGATAAAGGGAGCTCTTAACTACCAATAAATATTGAATAGAAGGATACAGAAAGGACAGAGGCGAATTCTTTTTGAAGTACTTGGTAATAGAAAAAGACATAAAGGAAACAGGCTGGAAGATAGGAAATTCTATTTACAGGTAAGGAAGAACTCTTCCAGCAGAAGTATGGTCAAATAATAGGCCACGTTGTCCATAAAGGATTCATAATTGCTGCCCCTGGAAATACTACTCAGAAAATGGATGGACAAGCCTTGAGAAGTCTGACCTAGACTAACCTGCTTCCAACAAAGCTAGGTAAATGCTAGGGATCCTTTTCAGTGTGAATTGTCCAATTATTCCACAATTCTAAGACAATGAACAAAATTTCCCAGATCCACTCTTAAGGAAGACCTTGAGCTTGGGAAAAAGTAGCTCATAGTATGAGCTTGAGGGTTTATAGTACAAGAACAGGTACACTGTTTTGAGAGTGAGTGAGCACATTCCTATAACTTTATTGGATTGGCTGGTAAGCCATTTTAGCTGGTTTAGTGTGGTTTCTTCCTCCATGGAAACACAACGAAGACAACAGCAAATTTAACTGCAAAACTACTCGCTAGCTGTGATACAGCCTAAGCGTGAAAAAAATTATTCATTTGTCTCTAGCTCTCTTCTTCCACAAGATTTCACTTATGTGCACACAAGCTTACGTTTTTCTATTGTTTGGACTGAGAACTCTCTGATATCTCTTTTGGAATTACAGCTTTGTTGTGTACATCCCTTTTCTAAGATAGCCTTCATATCTTTCCATCTCCCCAACTCTCCAGCTATTTCTAAATTTACTTAGAATCCATCATCTTTCTTTAAATCTTCATTCTTTTCCCTGATGACATGAACATATATTTGGGATACGGGTTTTTATTTCCCTATTTGTTCCCCATGATAGCTTTCAATATAAATCATGGATCCTGTGGTTCATGAAATTGTGATAATAATAATCCAGTAGGGCCCTTTGTCCCCAAAACAAAGATCTACAGAATGAACCCCACTGCACCTGCAATACCCAGCCTTCCTCCAGAGCTCCCTAAAAAATTTCTGATTTGGAACTCATTACTCTTAGGAAATTCCTTAGTTCCACTGCCATGAAACTGACATCAAATTCAAAAGCAGTCTCTGAGCCGTGAAAACAGATGAACACTGACTCTGGGCTCACTTTTTTCATGGGCATTCATTAAAAACATTTTTAAGATGCCAGTGCTGAAATTACTCTCCAGTTGCAGATAGTGCAGTAATGAAGCAGCACTCTGGTGCCAGCTCTCACAACAGAGGTCCTCCCCCAGCTCTGTGCTTTGTGCCAGTTACCCGTGCATTTTTCATTAACATTTATTTTTATTAGCAAGCCTACCCCTGACTGCCAGTCAGTCAGCCTGCATGTAGACAGTGTGCTACTCCCACAGACAAGAAACTCAGTAGAATTTTAAATAAGCTGTTCCTAAAATGTTTACCATCTAAACCTAATTCCCAAAGTGCTACTGTGGATAGCTAGAGTGCATCCACCTACCCAATTTTGTACCCAGGAGGGAATTGCCACCAGGACAAGTGTCTCTCTATAGGTGATAAAAAGCCTTGCCATGTGTTTCCATGCATGTTTATTCATTCACGTGTGTTTATTCATTCAGGTCCACACAACAGATTTTTCATCTCCAGTTGTGAATGTGGTTTGGCTGAAAAAGCTTCTAAAATCTCTAAACATCTTGTCAAGTTTTTCTCATTCCCACCCCCCATCTATTAGAAATTCTAGGTACACATTATGGAAAGTTTACCACACCTTTATCAAATAGGAAAGAAAAAAAAAATCAAAACATAAACAAACAAACAAAAACCAACAAAGAGAATCCCACAACTACACAAAAAAATCCCACCAGCTTTCTTCACATCAAATAAATTCAGCTTTATGTAAAAGAATCAACTTCAGGCTCCAACAGTTGAATCAAATACTGTTTAAGTCTGGAAAGACACAAGTTAAGATGGATACAGGTGGTGTTCAGGCCTCAGTACAAAAGTGAACATCATCCATTATGAAAATTTGTCTTGAATCATTATGAAGTTTGTGTATTAGTAGGCAGATCTAGGTCAAATGCTCCCAAGAGCTGGGCTGCTAATGAAACAGGTTGAAATCTAGTTGCATTTTCATTATAATTTCCATACATTTTTTATGAAAGCTTGTACATGACCAGTAGAAAACCCAGAACAATCTTTTTAATAGAAATACTCATCAAAATGAGATTAAAATATAGAATTAAATTAGTTTTGCTTTACTGTATCAATTAACTTCTTTGTTTTGCTGATTTTTCCTCCTATATAAATAAAGCATACTGCATGAGAACATATTGCATTATTTCTGTTATACTTTTATTGAGGTCATCTCTCTGTTACACCACAACATTCAGGTTCTCCAGAGAAAAATGTCCATCTGTCTTACTTTCTAGTTTCTTCTACTACTGGTTATTCCATCTCAAGACATTGCAGAACAGTACTCCAGGAAACTAAAAAGATCTCAGCCTCTCATTTTCCAAGGAAAAAAAAACTAAACTGACAAACCAGCCAGCCAGTTATTTTTCTCACAACACTGTCTGAGTGCCTCACGGTATATAATGTATTTATGCAACAGGCCAGTAAGTGGGGTAGATGTACTACTGCTATCCAAGCTGAGACATGAAGTACAGACTTATTTTTTCAGTGTTGAGAAACTTATCAGAAAAAAAAATCAAAAAGAATTGTTTTATCACAGAATTCTTCTACAATTCCCCCGAAATTATTGACACCACTCATGATGTTTTCTATAGGACCTCATGCAACAGGAATCATCAGGTCTCAATACTATTATGATAGCTGAAATGTTCCGGAAAATACTAAAATATTTTCATCCTAAAAGGATGCAATATAATTCTCACTTTTCTCCTACGACCTTAGGTAATAAAAACCAGAGTACAAGTCTCACTCAGGGAACAATGGCAACAGGATGAAAGAGGCTCCCACCCTGACACCTGCACATCTGGCATAAACTCTTAGATACTTAACTACTGGGAGAAGAACTGAGCCAAGAGAAATTGCTAAACTTGCTATAGGCATCATCTCACCAAGGGCTCCCCGCTACGATATCTCCTGATTTCACAGCGGAGCTCAGACAGAAATCAGGAGCTGTTATCATGCTCTTCCCTCTGTTTTCCAAAGTGTGTAGTATCTTTTCTACATTTTAACAAAATAAAGATTTTGGTATTCATCTGTTGCTACTCTTTCAATTACCACTGTTCCTATTAATGTAAGGGATGGAGTTTTTAGAAACTGACTGCTTTGGATCAGAACATGTGTGCAGCAGCCATGACAGCCCCCAGTACATCAGCAAAACCTACCAGTGCTAGAAATCCATTAAACAGCCTCTTGCAAAAAGCATCCATGGTATGACATTTCAGAAGAAGGGAAAGTGTAGTAAGTACAGTTAGTCTATATGTGAAATCTGGCAAGTTGTAGGATACCATAATACAGGACAAGATAAGCGACTGAAAACATGTCACTGAGGTGAGTCTTTGAGAGAAGTGAAGAAGTGAAGATGCATTCTGCTCCTGCCCCCTCATACTCATTTGCTAAGTCTGGCCACTGTAGATCTCTTTCATATTCTATAAAAGCTTTCCCACATGCAGGGAGAAAAAGAAATTGAGAGACAATTCATTCCTTTTGAGACCTGACACTTCTTCAAAAATCATGGAATTCTCTCCTGGATGGAGTTAACACTAACTTCAAAGTCACCTCACCACAGAAAAAAATTAAATGAAAGAATCCAGTTTTACAGAATGCTGTTCATTGAGTAGGGTACCTTGCTTCATTTTGAGCAGGGAATCAAGTGAGAGAATGTAGAGCACTCAAGAGGAAAGCTGCTAAGATACTTGCAATGTGTCAAAAATATTCTTTGTCTGGTCCCCATAAAACATAAAAAGTTCTAGACTACTTGCAGGGATATAAGAAAAAGTCATCAAACACAGAAACAAAGTCACTGGCAAACCCCTACAGAATAATAACCCAAATGTCATTTCTTTACTTTTTTATAGACTGTAATTTGTCTAGCTTTTTACACTTTTTTCACCCATTAAACACTGTGCTAAGTAAGAAGACAGGACTGCAAACTCCCCTTTTCTTTTAAAGAACCCATGATAGCATTTGATAACACAGTTTTGACCTTATCCAAATTTTTACAGCCTATTTGCTATTTCTAAAGTAATATTCATTGCCCATTATTATACTAATAAAGTTTATTATCTTTTATAAAGCCACCAATGGTTACATGCTTGAATGGCCCTCACAAAAGAAAGCTATAATAACATAACAAGGTAAACCTAATAAAACATTCTTTGTTCTCAAAGTGTATTTGTGATAATGGACCATTACCTTTTATTTATTATTCACATAAATGTATGATGGGATTTGTACCCTCACCAGTATTAACTGTCTCAACTTGCAGAAACCATCCAAATTTTTTTGTTGTTGTTGAATATTTGGTCTCTTTAGGAAGAAGATAAAGAATGTATTGAAAAAAAATTATTCAAAATTTTCCCATATTATCATTTTATAGTCTCATCAACTGCATGCAAATACATTCATCAAAGTGCTAAAGTCACTTTTCCTGTTTTCACACTGAGCTAATTCTACCAGCTTAAGCCACTTAAATACGAAATAAAAAAGGAAAAATTCTAGAAGGTGAAAAATGGAACTGTTTGGACCCTTGAAATACTGCTGAAATTTACTGGAACCATTATTAGACCCTGTATGCATGCAACACAGGCAAAACAAAGAGCATAACTGAGAAACTCATAAAGAACATCCATGCTGTATGCAGCTCCCATTTCATTGTGTCATGTACTGTCTTGACACATGCCTATGTACAATTTAGTAACTCCCTATAGATGTCTTTCCTATAGTTACACAGAAAAAGAAAACCTCTTTGTCATATAACTCCTTAAATTTGTTTATTTTAATTATGTTCAGAATCCTTTTTCACTTAGGTCTGATAAGCATCTCTGTACTAGAAAGATCTAAATTTACTGTTCTTCCATTGTGTCAAATAGGTATGAAACAATGGACTGGAGGTCCACCCAAACCAGAAGATCTTGTGTCATCCAAGATTACTGGATGAAGAAACAAAACCAAAGCCAAACAAAACAAAACCAAAACAATACCACAACAATAAAGTCACCCAAACCAGACATACAGCTCAGACTATATTTCACACAAGTCTTTCTCTGTGGTACTAAAAATCAGAAATTAAATTTTTAACCCAAACTGTAAGCCAAACCTCTAAAAAATCCACTTGGAAAACCAGTCAGATTTAGCAGACTAGACTTTGCTTGGGCTGCACCTCTGCTAGCCATGAGATCCTCCATAACTTCAACACAGGCAGGACAGACATTTCAACAGACAGCAGGAGAATTCCAAAAGCAATAAAACTGAACTCCAAGGTGTACGTAATCAGGCTTACCCTGACCTCCTTTTCTTGTACATCTTGTCATGTTTTCTCTGTCAAAATTGTGGTGCAGGATGAGCTTGTAAACAATTAAGTAATGGCTCAGAACAGCTCCATGTTATTGACATTTTGCCATCAGCAGTTTTAATTTTCTGGCATCAGTGCCTGCATACCATTTCCATCAGTGTCATACTGAGCACCAGTGTTAAACAGGGATAAGACACATCCTAATTTGAACCAACACTTTTCAGCAGTGTTGTGTACAAGATAGGCCTAATGCTAAAGACCTCTGATGTAAATTTAAGTGGAACACTCATCAAATGCAAGACAACCATTTTTTGCAATCAGAATACTGATACACCAGGAGTAGGCTCAGATCATAGCCTCAGATAATATACATCAGTCAGGCAAGTAACACATTGTAAATTATTCTTGGCCTAAGCTTTTAAAAATCTTTCTAATGTTCAGACTGTCTTCCTTTTGAAAAGCACATGGTATTTCCCTGGCTAGCATCTGTTAGCTGGAAAGAGCGAGGAGGGGGTTATCATGCTCCAGTAATATTTTTGTCTTCATGTTATCTTGATGTGTGCTGTTTCTCTCTTTAGAGGTAGCCATGGGTGATACCCAACTGCACAATTAATTTCTATTGAGCATCGCAGCATTACACTTATTTTAGTAAGTTGGTTTTTTTTTATGCACAGTACAATGGATAGAAGGCAATAAGTTGTCTGTCTGATCAGACAAAATGACATCCTGCAGAATCTCAGCCATTCTCTACTTGGATCATTTTTCAGAACATCTTTTTGTATTTTGTAAGTCTTGGGATAACAGACAATCATGCTTCACACTCATGTAAATTGTTTCATTAGTTAAGTACCTTAGCTATCAAAAGTTCACTCCCCAGACACACATATCAGAGTCAAATTCTCTCTTAAGTGAGTAGAGAACCTAAATTAAATAAACACTTTGTCACTATTATTTTTCTTTTAGATTCACATAAGTGTTTCTCTTAATTATAATAAGTTATTCTTCTGTATGCTAAGTAGCCTCTAACAGGATCTGAGATGCAAATATGTATGCTCATTATTACAGAAAAGCAATATTATTTTAAAATTATTCAGGCTAGTAAGTACACAAAGAGCTTTCCACCCTCCATATCCAGGGAATGCAGCGTAGCAATGAATATTATCAAATCAATATTCTTTGAAACTTCTGCTTCTCACTCAATTCTAATCACAGGTAGAGAGCAGGGAACTCATAGCTGCTCTGCCATTTTTTTCAGCAACTGTTTACCCAAATGATGGTACAGTGTCATAATTTGTAGGTGAATTATTTAGTTTTCTATTATTAAGCTCATTCTGAAAATATTCAGGAAGGGCTTCCAACTGGCAGTGTTCTCAGAGATGCTGTGTCTTTGTCATAGGCAAAAAAACTGCCCACATTTATTAACAGAATTAAAAATTTAAAGACACATATTTGTCAGCATTTTAAAATTATTTGGCATAAACTTCCTAGTTATCATAATCAACCCCAACTCAAATACAATTTTTAAAAAGAAAAAATCAAGTGAGGCACCTTACCAAAGCTCTAAGTTCAGTGTGGGACTATGGCTGAGTGTGTCCCCAGCTCCTGAGGAAACCTGTTAGGAAATCACACTCAGTATCATTTTCTCAAGCTGAATCATCCTGAGAAGTAACTGCAAAGAACTGTGTGAGATGAACAGATTACAACACTTCTGGTTTCCCTTTATAAGGTTATAATCAACATCCTTTGGGGAAAATGCCACCTTGGGATGCCCTGTTCAAAGCAAGATAATAATTGAATTCAGATCATTCATTGGGCTTTTTCTAGTCTGGTCCTGAAAGGCAACTGGGCCTTCAAGCATATGAACTACACTCTCTGTTTTGGTGTCATCTGCAAATTGGGTGATTCTCCATTCTGTTTCCAACTAATTTATAAAGATATTTAACAAACAAGGTCCCAGAACAGACCCTGAGGAATTTCACCTTTAACCAGCCTTCAGGTAGAGCAGAAACTACTGACTACTAATTTTTGAGCCCAGTCTTTTTTTTAACTTATTCATTCTTAATAACCATTTTTCAGAATACTAACCAAGGTCAAATTTAACATTATTTAGCTCAAGACAACTGTAGGGCTATCAATGGAGAGTTTATTTCCTCCAAGTGACCATATGCTGGGAAGCTGTTCTAATTTACAATGCAGACTGAACTGGTGCCTGCTGCTCTGAGGACTGAATAAGTATGAAAATGGCCCTAAAAAGAACTAAATTCATTCAATTAAGTGTTTAGGAAAATGGAGGGTTTGATCTTTCAGCAGCTTATTACTCCAGGATATTTTTCCAGTGTGTTCTGATGGTCTACACATTATGATTGCTGCCATAAGAGCAGGAGAAGGTTAAGAGCAGAAATGGACTCAGCCACTCCTCATACACCTTCCCCTCCAGGCCCTTCAGCTTATCCTTGCAGCCTCCTTTGGACATTCTCTAATAGTTTTTTTGTTTGTTTGTTTTTTGGTTTTTTGTATTGTGGCACCCAAAACTGCCCCCAGCACTCAAGGTGAGGCTGCCCCAGTGCCAAGCAGAGTGGGACAATCTCTTCCTTTGGAGATTCTGTGCCTGACACCCACAGGACACAGGTGGCCCTGCTGGCTCCCAGGGCACTGCTGGCTCACATTGAGTTTGTCTTGGTCAGGACCCCTGGGTCACTTTCTGCAGTGCTGCTCTCCAGCCTCTCATTCCCCAGTCTTTACACACAACCAGGGTTGTCCCTTCCCAGGTGCAGAATGCAACACTTGGTCTTGTTAAACATCCTACTGCTGCTAAAACAGACACAAAGATTCAGGAAGGGCAAAATGTGGTGAACTTCAGGCTCCTTCATAGACTTTTTCTTCTATCTGTAATGAATTACACAATTTTTCTTCTTAGTTTCCTGCAGTGGAAACTCCTTTATTTTAGCTTTTACTGCCAGTTTGTCATTTCCAGTTTTTCTTGAGAATCAGCACAGAACCCAGTGATGGGTTGGATCCAGGATATGGTTGACAGAGATTACTTTCCAGGGCCAAAACCTGCCCTGTTATTTCCAGTATTTTGCTCTTCATTGTCCTGGAGAGTAGATCCAAGACCACTTTTCCATTAGCTTCATGCCCAGCATTTCCACACAGCAAAGCGATCAAGCTCTTGGGATAACTAGAGAAATTCCCTTCTGCCCAGATTAGCAGAGCTATTCAGTTTCTTTATCTAGGTTTACATGCTAAATGCCTGACAGATCCATTGAAATAACATTTGCTTTTACCTCCAATCAATACAGGCAGAACAATCAGAGGGATAACAGTGAGGGATAGAAGGGGCTAAACTCCTGTCTTTAAGAGTGTGCAGCATTTCATCTCACATTTAACAACCTACTAAAGGAAAGAAAAAAAATTAATAACTCATCACCAAGTCCAATAAATCCTATCCCAGATTTGAAAAATACCAGAAGCTCCACATATTTCTTAGGAATTCACTTGTGTGGAAAGCAATGCCAATGCCTGTCTAAAGGAACAGTATTCAGAGGGGCATCCAAGTGTACTCTTGTCCTCACTTGTCCCAGCAGTGTGGTGTTACCTAGTCTGTTTGGGTGGTACAGTGGTGTTTGGTACTTCACTCCTCAGAGCATACCTTGCACTCATCATCAAGGAGTCTACTGGCCAAGGATGACAGCAAGAAGGCTGAAGAGAGACATATCAACTCCATGGTTTTTACTAATGCTGCACAACCAAAATCAACTTAGTTCCTCATTGACCTAAACATGCATCTTCCCTGGTGCCAGCCAGAACTCCAGCATAGCTTTATTCACAGCAGGATAGGGATGAGCTTCTCTATTTCTGCATAAGCCCAAGTACCTGCTTCCCAATAAAACTTCTAAATTCCAGAGATAGTATAAACCTTGACACACCCATGAAGAATATTTGCCTTATATTTAACAGGTTTTTTACCAGAAGATGTGTAACATTAATTTATCACTAAAACAGTGAGAGAGCAGGAGTCTTACCTGTCTTCCACATGAGTTGCAGGATAAAGTAAAGCCAAGTAGGGAGCCAGCACTTGTGGTTTAGGTTTTCTTTTCTCTGCAGCTCTGGTAACAGCAGGACTACACCAGCTCCTAGACACCACATCTGGAGCAGTGGAGCAACAACAACAAAATAGCATAGAAATGTGTACAATTCTTTCAGTGTCAAAGCCAGAAGAAACTACTCAAGTCCTTACATGTGGGAAAATACTCACCTGTCTGTCAATACCAATAGATTAATGATTCTCCAGCTTTCTGTTAAAAAAGGGGAAAAGTCATACTTCAGTCTTTATTTATCTCTCATTTTATTTTGCCATAAGATGTCTTGAAGGAGCATTTAGTAATCCATATGCACAGTCTGTCTCCTCATTTTCTTTTAGTGCACTTATTATGAAAGAAAATAGATTTTGTTTTTCATTTTATTTTTCTATGCCACAGGAAATGAAGAGGACACAGAAGTCAGCTTGTAAATATTTATGCAAACCCCTGAGTAAACTCAAGAAAAAGAACTCTGTAAGTAGGCAAAGGGTGACCCTTCCCAAACAAGTAGGTGTAAGACTCGTGGTGGTCAAGGGAATAATATAAATTTATAATTTATATTTCTCCAAAATCTTTACCTATCTCTGAAAGATTGTGTTTTTCAGCTAATACTTGAAGCAATACATAACTTGCTGGAAATGGAGGGTAAGTCCCCTTTATGCCCTAAAAAACATGACACCACATCCTCTCTCAGCTGCCCACTCTTCCTGCAGTTTCAGACACCTGAGGGATGATTCTTAGCTCTGTGCAACCTCCTTGGCCCTTCCTCAGCTCCCTGGTGAGCTCCATTCCTCTCCTGCCACCATGCTGCACTGAGCACAACCACTAAATGCATTTAAGTGGCACAAAGCAGCCAACAAAAGAGAGCTTTTAGATAGACAGACAATGTCTGAAAACCACTTCAGAGAGAAGCATCTGTCAGACAAGCATCTAAGCTTACCCTTTTCTGCTTTCCATGGCACTTGTTTGTCCTTAGGAAGGTGTCCAGGACTTTGGCAGACACCACAAGTACAACACAGCAGCACAAAGGAAAGTCATCTAGGCAGCCTCAGCAGCTGCACACATTCCAGCCCATATTTCACACACAGCCAAGTGGACAGGTCTCCTCCTCTGAGATGAAGTATTTTTCACTTGGCTACAAGTGAATTCTGTCTTAAAGTCCAGTCAAGTGAGACAACTGGTTTAATAATGTAGCACACATTGATGCTTGTGTCAGCAAGACGTAAAAGAGCAAGATGAATTATTTCTAAAACATGAAAACTGCACATGACAAAGGCCTTCTAATGCCAGGATGAAAGAAGAGAGGTGAGGGGATTGGAGTTTTTTACTACCTTTTTTTTTTTTTCTCTTTTTTTAAATGACACAGAAAAATAAACAGAAAATGCAATGGCCATTTTCTGAGTCGAGCTGGTTCTTGTTATGATGTTTGCCTAGAGAGAGAGTATTAAACAGCTATTCACAGCTGCTTCACATTCACACTGTGCTGTCATTTAGCACTGTTACTGGGCTTCTGGGAACTCTTGGAGATAATGACACATGCTTTCATTTTAGATAGAATTATCTGCATGTTCTTAAAAACCACTAGAGAATACATCAATTAACATATCCCAGATATTAATCCATAAAGCTTCCTTGTATTTTTGGTGGTTGTGATTTATTGTTTTTAAGCAGTCTTATTCTTTCTGCTTTTGTTAAATAATTGTTTATTTAATCAAAGATCTGCTGGTTCATTTAAAATTTGCAAAAAATGCAAAAAACAAACAAACAGAATTTTCAAAACTCCTGATGAACTGAGGAACTTTTATTGGGGAGAGACAGGAAAGTGAAAAGGGAGGGATTTTGTACAGCTCTATTTGAATACATTATCAAGTGTAAAGATATGACAAATTCTTTTTCTTTTCTTCAATCAGCAGACACTAAATACTTTGATAGTAAATATGTCAGATATTCATGTGTTGGGTTGGCATGGTCTGGATTCTGTGACAGGCTGTGAGGAAATTCCCCCATGCCTGACAGGACCAGTGCCAGCCAGCTCCAAGACTGACCTGCCATGGCCAAGGCTGAACCCATCAGAGACAGTGGTGGCACCTGTGGGATAAGGGTGGGGTGGAGGGGAATAAACTACAGCTCCAGCTGAAGAGAGTCAAGGGCTTATGTGAGAAAAACAAGTCAGCAGAGGAACTGCAGGAGTTAGAGCAGAGATTTCCCTGCAGCCTGTGGTGCAGCCCATGCTGGGGCAGCTGTGTCCCTGCAGCCCATGGAGCTCCAGGGTGCGGCTATGTATGACTAAGGGTAAAAAAAAATTTCCTAGTGAGGAGAAAATCTTTTTTGCTATTGAATACGTGTTGAATAGCATGGCAGTTTAGTTCAAAAGTTTGAATCTGTTTTGTTTTTTTCCCCGAGATCAGTCTGAATTATATTTGAAGTATAATGGCTGGCTTTAAGAATGCTCATTAAGCATTTTAAAAACAATATTATGATATTTCAATTAAGAATGCATAAAAACCTCTTGCAAGAAGTCTGCAAAATTGATGTACGTTGCCCATTTTAAAACAATTTAAGGAAAAAGCAACAGCAAATAATCAACAAAAGTCTTGCTGCACTTCCTGGCAGCAGTTTGTGAGGTGTCTTATCTTCAGCACAATTAAGAGGGCTTTAAAAAGAAAGGATTGTTCACACAAGGACAGGTTGTCAGCACATGAAACCCTGATTTTTATCCAGGGTCATTAAAATGCAAGGCTCATGCAGATGAAAAATCTGATTAAAAATGCTCAAAATATCTCCATTTGACTCTTCTCTGTAAACATATCATAGGATTGTAGTGACTCTAACTGAACATTCACAGAGGTTCTATGAAATGTGCTACAAAATCACTAGATAAGGACCACACAATCTCAGGACATTCTTCTCCAATATCTGTGTGTTTGGTGCCTTTTTCAGTGGGATTTAGTTCAGATTCTGCACTTCGTGTGTGCCAAAGCAATGCACATGCTTCAGGCAGAGGTCCTCCAGTTTGTATGCCTCTGAGAAGAATTAATGAGAAAAAGAGCAAGAATAAGGATGTTTCTTGGCCTGCCAAAAACATCCTCCACCATCTGGGTAAGTACAAATAGTCCTTCTATAAGAAATGCTTTCACATATATAGTTAGTTATTGTACTGTTGAAACAGAAGAGCATTTTTAGTTTAAGTAATTCTGCCATTTCTATACGAAGATTTCCAAATGAATGTGCAAAATGAGTATATATGAGCAACAGTAATTTGAAGTGGAATAATTCTACTGACCTAATGAATTTTTCTGGGGAAGACATCAAAGAAGAAACTTGCCTAAGTCACATTTACAGAAAATTGTGGTGCAGGGAGGAGAATTTTGATCTTCAAATTCACAGGCTTTATGCTTCTCCTACCAGAAAATTTTCTCTCATTTCAAACAAGAAACACCCAAAACAAAGAAAAAGCAGAGAAAAGCCCATGGACTGAAAATATTAATCAGAATTTAATCTAAAAATAGGCAGAATTTAATAGAAGGCAATAACTATGTCATGATTTTTGAAACTCTGAGATAGAATTCTACTCAAGATATTAAAGGCTCTTAAAATTTAAATTATTACCCCTACCCCAAACAGTAGGTGTGGTCCAAAAAGTGCAGCAAGGACAGCAGCCCAGCGCTGGCTTTTGGAGAGATTTTGTTGAAACAGACCTGTAGGTCACATTCTTACATTTACATGTGTTCACATTAAATAAGATCATGATATGGAAACAGGTCTAAAGCTCAACTTGTACTACATTTTACTACCTGATTATTATACTGTAGGTCAGTATGCATAAAATGGGCTATATACTTTAAATAACCTATTTAATCATTCTGGATTTACTGTGACAACCACCTGTGAGACAGAGATGCCCAGGTATGGCATCTAGGCTGACCACAGCCTTGCCTGAAATCAGAGGCAATAAGGCAATAATTTGTAATTCAACCAACCATATCAAGCAGTGAAATGGATTTATGATGGTGTTCCGTGAGAGAAATGAAGGTCAGTTTTCAGCACTGAAGGTGCTGTTGACTGCAGAAGTATGTGATGAAATTATATATAAGTTTCTGTCATCCTTAGAAAAGAGAATAGGAGCTGAATGAACTTCCATTCTGTGGTTTAAATGATTCCCTGTCCTTTCCCACAAGACAAGATGGAAGATCATATCAAGAGAATGATACATTGTTTTTTATCTTACATCAGCTAAAAAGAAAAATAAAATCAGGTCTGCCTCAATCTAATGTTAGGAAAGTATTTTGTAACTTAGGTTTTTTTTTGTATTTCACCAATAAAATTGATAATAAGCATAAAAAAGGAAAACCAATATTACCATTTATATCTTCTGCACAGATAGAAAGAATCTTCCCAAAGGCTGTTTTTTAGACCACTGCAAAAATTGAGATGTTTGGGAACTAAATACTATCAAAGTTCTATGGGGACAAAGGAGACCCTGCTGTCTATCTGGAAAACTTCTATTTTCTACTTTATTTCTTATTGTGTTAAATGTGTAGCTATGACAGGAGCATCTCACTACCTTGTTTCACCTTGCAGTTGCCTGCTAGGATCTTATCTACAGCTGCTCACCTGCATAAATATCTCCAAAGCTGTCAGTGTAAATATAGGCAAATCTACAATAGATGCACTGGTGCACCTTGAGAAGAATTCTTCATGGACATTAAAACAACAATTCTCTCTTTCCCATCTTATTTTTTTCTTTTTGATCTTGAGGTGCACATCTGTGCCATCTTTACAGTAACACTGTACTTTACCTCTATACAAAGAATCTTAACCTACCTGGTCTCAGCCTTGTAGTCCTAACTGTGAAAATTCCTTTGCACAGTGCCTAAGTAGTGTTTATCTTTAAAATGTAAGTGGAAAAAATCCAAATTTATATGAAATTTGAAGGGGAGGGGGCAAGTAAAACTGTGTATCTAGGAGTCAGTCAGCCAGATTAACATGGAACACCTTTATTTTTTTTTTTTAAATTCTTGAGACTGGGATGATAAGTAAACAAAAATTAAAAGTCTCACCAATGCAGAAAAAAAAATCAATTCCATAGAACTCTTCTGGCAACTGAGCATTTAAAATAGCAAGACCTGAGAATTATTGATTAGAATAACACTGAAATGTACCAAGATGTCCAAATGCAAGCTGTGAATTTAATCTGTTGTCCTACCAACTCAGCTTTTATAGCACGAGCTATAATGAAGGCTGAGACCCAAAGCCATCAAAGACTCAAGGATCAATTGTTATCAGAACAAGAGAAGGTGCTTAGCAATTTGGGGAATTGTTGGAAAGAATTATGAAGTGTATTCATTTGATTATGGGACATAAAGAACGCTAGATGAATTGAATAAATACTGGCTTTGTATTTAGTCCTTGATTGACTACGTTCCAGATATGTGGAAAGTGTTTATTAATCAAAACTAGAGCTACAATGGAAAGGAAGAAGGTCTAATTCTTTTGCTAATCTCCAACAAAGGAATAAAGTATGATGCAGTAATTATTTTGATGTCTACTTGCATAATTGTGCTGCATTCTACAACAACTATCATGCATTATATATACTCTCTTCTATTATCTTTGAACAAATGTTGGTAGTTCAGGATAATATTTTACAAGATATACATTGGAAGACCAGTTTGTGTTTTATAAAAATAAACGAGGAAGGGATCACATTGATTAAAAGACTTACCCACCCTTAGAGCCCCAGTTAGCCCACGAGTGTAAGTGTTTTTTGGGGATGCCTCCCCTGTGATGAGGCTACAGGAGTGGCTTCAGTGAGCAGCTGCCAGAAGCTTCCCCTGTGTCCAACAGAGCCAATGCAGTTGGCTCCAGGATGGACCTGCTGCTGGCCCAGGCTGAATGCACCAGTGATGATGGTAGTGCCTCTGCATTAGGCATATATAAAAAGGAAAAAAGTTATTATTCAGGAGAAAGTGCAGCCAGAGAAAGGAGGAGGGAGAATATGAGAGAGGAAACCACCCTGCAGACACCAAGGTCAGTGCAGAAGGAAGGGAAGGAGGTGTTCCAGCAGCCAAAGCTGAGATTCCTCTGCAGCCTGTGTTGAAGATCATGGTGAGGCAGCTGCAGCCCATGGAGGTCCATGGGGGAAGGCAGGTCCTGGGGAGGACCCCACACCAGAGCAAGTGCCCAAAGGAGGATGTGATGCTATGGGAAGCCCATGCAAGAGCAGGCTCTTGGAAGAACCTATGGATGTGTGACCCTATGGGAGACACATGTTGGAGCTCTTTGCTCCTGAAGGACTACACCTTCTGGAAAGGGACCTGTGATGGAGAAGTTCATAAAGAACTGCAGCCTGTGGGAAGTACTTAGTTGGAGAAATTGTTGGAGGACTGTCTCATGTAGGAGGGACCCCCACACTGGAGAAGGGGAAGGGTGTGGAGTCCTCTCCCTAAGGAGGAAGGAGTAGAAGAGACAACACATGATGAAATGACCACAGACTCCATTCCCTGTCCTCCTGCACCACTGGGGAGAAGAAGGTAGAGAATTCAGGAGTGAAGATGAGCCTGGGAAGAAGGATGACAGGGGGAGGTCAAGAATTCATTTTACTTCTCACTATCCTACTCTGGTTTCAGGATTGTCTGATGCTTGCAAAGCCCTAATTGCAGCTGTGGGTCAGCAGCTGCCAGCAAAAAACTCTCATCTTCTCTGCCATGGTTCAACTGATTGCTTGTGGGAAACTGTTTGCTGATAGCTAAAGGGAGCATCAGCAAGTGCCATTGCTCCACTCTCCTCCTGAGATCAGGAGAACAATCAGTTTCTCTTTGCCCAAGGTCTATAAATAAGACATAATGCACTCATGTAATTATAGATAGAGATGTATAAAATGGAGCCTTGACTGTAGTCCCAGTGAGAAGGATTGCTGGTTTATGTACTTTTATTTGAAGAAACATGCATTAAAATAACTAAGTTATTGTGTTAGAATAACTAATTATTGAAACTTTTTTCCGGTCTCCAGTACTGAAAGAAGAAAGGTGCAGGGGATAGGACAGTGGCCTACAAGATGCTGAGGAAGTCACCTGTCTGTTTTCTTTTACTTCTGATCAAAATAGAATGGCAGTGGTTTCAGGGAAAATGCACAAAAATCATTTTATTTCATAATGCATTTCAAAAAATTACTTCAGATGAATCATAACAGAGCATGCAGAACATGGTTAGGAAAGACCAGAGACCTCTTTGTAAGCAGACTAGTTATGCTGACCTTGATAAATTGATTCAACAATGCATCCTTATGATCCACAGTAAACTTATGCTTAGTCCAAAACACAGTTTGAGAAGAACTCTAGGAAAATGTGCAAAATGCCAAAGAAGCAGTGAAATCTGAGCATGACTGAAAGTTACTTTTAAGCCTATATTCTTCCTTTGATGCATGCTTATAAATCCAATTAACATTAATGAGAAATGTGTTGTGCCCAAATGCAAACCATGAGCTGAGATTCCCTACTGCCCCTCCAAGATTCCTTTGTATAATTCAAATATTGAACTGCTGCATTTAAAGCATATTTTGACTTGAAAAGTTTCAAAGTTTAATGTTTATTCTGCCTTAATAAAAATTAATAGCAACAAAGTATAATTGCTTCAGTAATGTTTTGCAAAAACATCAAAGTCTTTCATGTTTCTGCAGTTTGGAAAGAAACCTCAAAAATAATGTTGATGTATTTTGCACAAATCATATAGCCTATGTTGCATAAATCACAAAGTTATCACAGTTCTGTAAATATTCCATAGTAAGGTGTTCAAGTCAGATTTCTAAGTAGACAAATAATAAATCAAATAGAAGAAGGCAGGATCCCTGATTTGGAGGGGGAAAAAATTAATAAGAGCTTAGAACTGCAGAAAAACTATTCTTGGTTTCGAGACAGCATTCTTCAAAGGAAAAAAAAAAACAACTTTAAAATGGAATGAAAGACTTCAATTGTTCCCTGAAACAGATTTTTAAATGAGGAAAGTAAGGCATCTGCATTATTAATCAGAAAAATACATCCTACGAATTTTAATATTGTATTTGTTATTTTCTACTGAACACAGTGTTCCTCATAACCTGACAAGGTGATGATCCCAGAATCAAAACAGATGGTCTTTAAAAAGATCTGCAGATCTTCTCTTTTAATGAATTTCAAGAATCCTACAGGATTTATAATAAAGCTACTCATACATATAAAAAGAAATTACCTTCTTCAGTAGCTTGCTTAAAAATATTTCTTTGAAACCAATTACCTATGTCAGGTGGATTTTATGACTAAGTTAAGAGACATCTCCTTTCCATTCCACAGCTGGTGCTGCAATGCTATATTCTAATTATTCTTCTTCCCTTCTGGACTGGGGTACGTGCCTATGATTTTTCTTATTCCCAGTTTTGCTCTATCAGCTACTTCAAGTTCAGTCAATTTTCTCATTCTACCCTCTTGGAATGGAAAAAGATCAGCATCAATTTCCCAAGCTGTCATTGAGTTCTTTCTCAATCCCTGTCACTGTCATGAGTCAACAGTTCACTCCTGTATTACACAGCTGCTGACCTGTGCCTTCTGCATTTTTGTCACCCTCTCCATCTTTTAAAACCACCTCCTCATCCCAGAGTGCTTCATATTTTGTTCTTTTACATCCTGGAAACCAATTATATCCTATACCTTTGAAAGAGATGTTTGTTTGGGGTTTTTTAACATGGTTGTACAACAAATCCTTGAGTGCTGCTCCTTCTGTCAGCCACAGCAGTACAAGTTATGATGCACTGACTAGTGGAGAAGGCAAGAACAACATACCTGGACTCAGTGTCCCAAAACGTCCTTCTCTCTAAATTGGGAAAGTATGGATTTGAGGGGTGGACTATTCAGTGGATGGGGAATTGTTTGGGTGATTACATCCAGAGATTAGTGGTCAATGACTCAATGTCCAGATGAAAACCAGTGATGAGTGGTGGCCCCCAGGAGCTTATACTGGGGCCAGCACTATTTAATATCCTGATCAATAACACAGATGGTAGCAATGAGTGCACCCTCATTGAGTGCACCCTCAGCAAGTTGTAGATTACACCAAGCTGAGTGGTGGGGTTGACACACATGAGGGACAGGATGCCATCCAGAGGGACATGGACAAGCTGGAGAAGTGGGAACATGTGAATATCCTGAGAGACAGCAAAGCCAGGTTCAAGGTCCAGAATCTGGGTCAGGGCAACCTCCAGTATCAATACAAGCTGTAGGCTGAAGGGATTAAGAGCAGACCTGCTATGACAATCTTTAGGGCATTGGTGGATGAAAAGCTGGACATGAGCTGGCAGTGTGTCTGCAGCCCAGAGAGACAACCAGTCCTGGGCCACAGTGAAAGCAGCATGGCCAGCAGGTGAAGGGAGGGGATTCTGCCCCTCTGCTCTGCTCTGGCAAGACTCCACCTGGAGTGCTGCATCAGCTCTGGGGTCCCAGCACAGGAAAACATGGACCTGTAAGAGTGTGTCCAGAGGAGGGACAAGAGGATGATCAGAGGGATGGAGCATCTGTGCTATGAAGAAAGGCTAGGAGATCTGGGGTTGTTCATCCTGAAGAAAAGACTCTGAGGAAACCTTATTTTGGCCTTTCAATACTTAAAGGGGCTTATAAAAGAGATGGAAACAGCTTTTTTAGTTGAGTCTGCTGCAATGGGTCAAGGAGTCATGGTTTGAAACCAAAATGGGGTAGGTAGATTTAGATTGGATATATGAAAACCAATTTTATGGTGAGGGTTGTGAAACACTGTAACAGAATGCTCAGAGATGTGGTGGATGCCCCAACCCCAGAGACATACAAAACCAGGTTGTATGGGGCTCTGAGCAACCTGATCTCATTGAAGCTGTCCCTGATCACTGCAGGGGAGTTTAACTAGATGACATTAAGTGATCCTATCCAGTCCAAACCATTCTATGATATTAGGCAGTAAAGATATTTAAGAACATATACTTTGTGTATAGTATAGGTAATGAAAGAATATCTTTAAAAAAACACTCTACTAACCATCCTATATACTTATTTATAGCACTCCATCAATGATTTAACAGATTTCTACCAGTTAACTGGTTCCTGAGGACAGCTGCAGACAGCTCAAACCTCCTGTGAAGTGTTCCTTCAAGAGTTAAGCACTTGCTGTCTTGGAGTTACTGCACTGGAACAACAGAGCTTTTAATTGCTTCTAATTCTTTTGACTGACCAGGAAGGAAAACGAGATAAAAAATGTACATTGTACTTCACAGAATTTATCCAAACATCCCCATGCTGTTATCATCAGTTTATTATTTTAATCCAAAACACAGCCAAAAAACCCAGAAAAACTCTTAATTGCAAGTTTCAGCTCGCTTTCCACTGAAGTAATATAACACTTCAAAACTTCAAAACAACTCAAATTCTGTGAGAAATCACAGCTCAATGGAATTCAATAGTGGAAGGGATTTATTAAATCATATAACCTAGTACACTGACAGTAACTTATCTATCCCTACAATTTTTGATGTTTTTGTCCTTACTAACCTTTGTCCAGGTTTGTTTTCAAAGTCCTACATAACAGTTGGGAAAACATTTCAATGTTTCTTCAAAATTACTGAATAAAAAATAATTATGAGTAGAGAAACAGATGTTTCCTGATTTTTTGCAGAGTATATAACTCATTAGAGACATTGTAGTGGATCTTTTTCTGTTAAAAGGTTTGCTGCTTCAGGAAGCATCACAACCTTTGAACTCCATTTTGGTGGTGTTGTGGGGTTTGTTTTATTTTATCTAACTATTCTTACACATACTCCCCCCTGTACTACATAGAAATAATTTTCTACTCCTGAAGCCCTTCAGATAAATGTAGAGAACAATCATATGATCCTACAATCCCGTTTTACCAAAATCTCATGTATTTGGCTCTTTTAATCTTCCTTCAATCCTTCCTCTTTAACCTCTATTGTTTGTTTCAAGTTTTCACTGTACTCCATCTTCTTTGTGATAATGTGATGGTGTTTTGTAATCTTCCACAGGAATCTCTAACAAGAATGAGATTTTTGATGAAATTTTACAACAGTGTACTTTACATGGTTTGAGGCATTATGGACTTGATGTGGAGCTTTAGTGTATGCCTTCTAACAGCCCCCAGCTAGTAGAAATTCTCTTGTTGTTTAAGTGGAAGAGGCCTATGATTTCAGAGAAGAAAGTTGTAATTTCCTCTACATTCATCCATTCAGTTAGCTAGTAAATGTGATTTCTGAGTACACAAGCATCCATGAATGGCTTTATAATGATCCTGCAGTAAATTAATGTGATTTAATCTGAAGAGACTTGAAGGCAGCAGCTGCATCAGATGATGTTGCCGTCCTCCTGAAACACAAAAGTAGTTTTGGTGGTGTATCTGAAAAGCTATCTTTTGCAGAGGGGCAAACAGAAAACAGGACAAACCAAATAAAATCTAAGGCCATAATTTCAGCTACCTTACTAACCGTAGAACTGCTGATGAGAGAGCAGAGTTTCTGAAAGAAAAGAGGTGGGCATGTAGAGCTGAAGGGAGATGAAATGCAGCCAGGAGGAAAATAAAGCTGGAGAAAAAGCTGGAGAAAAAGCATGAAAAAATTTCAAGTTGAGTTACATCATGAAACATTGAGAAGCAGTGAGCCCTTGCAAAATGTAGCTGAATGAAACCTGCAGGGCATAGAGATCGTCATGAACACAAAAACCTGGACAATCCATTCACTCTTTAACACTGCAGATTTTCTTGAGCTTAGAATATAGGGGGAAAAAAGGGAAAGAAATCAAAATTCAGTGAAGGACCTACTAGTATTGCAACCTTAGATAAGCACAAATATATGTTGTACTTTCTCTCTGGGAAGGTAGGAAACTATACACAAAACCTGTCAGATATTCCCTCCATTTCATTTTATGGACTATCTTATTCTACCTCATCTTCGTCAGGGACTGGCCTCTTTGTCCTGCCCTGACACAGAGGACACTGTTCTTCATGGATCCTAGCTCACTGAGCTGCGGATGCCAGACCTGTGAACATGGAAAAAAGCATTGTCTCAAACACTGTAAAAGAAATGAGGAGACTTGCTGCATTGCTTCCCATACTAGGTAGTAAAAAAGATAATTATTCACTTCCTATTTCCATTAGCCATGAGAGTAGGTGGGGATCCTGTTAAAGAGCTCAAGCTTCTGACTCAGCCTCCATATAACCCCTACTGAGGAGTAAAGTTCTGCTCAAACTTCTGAGATCATCTGTGTGACCCCATTTGCCCAGAGCCCTCTTGTGCATGTATGGATTTTGCTTTGCAAGCCATGAGTGATAAAAAACCCACACATTTCTAAAAACTAAGCAGTGTATAGCAATGTCATATATTAGGGAGTTTCTACACACAGAAATCAATACCTAGTGAAATCAACTATTAGAAAAATGAAGAGTGGGAGTGAGATAAGAATAGTATCCAATTAAAGCTGATGCACCTTTAAGTAACAGATGTTTTTAGCAACATCTGTGAAAATGAATGCACTTGGTTTTCATTCATTTCAGAGCAAAGTTTTCTTTCACAGTTCACTGTCTCCATTAGGATACATTAAACCACTTGAAGCACTTAGTACCTTTTGTGAAATTCATGTCCTCAGACATACATGGTATTTTGAAAAGTAGAGAATGTTTATTTTTTTAACCCTTCCAAAGCATTTGACTGTTACTTCAATGCTATGATTGTTTCCACCTACAGACAATTCATCTTCTCTTAATAAACAGTGCTAATGAGTTGTTTTCCTGCTTTTATAAGCATGCAGAGTAAATAAGGATTATCCATTTCACTGGTAAAAATTTAATTTGCTGAATTATCTCCATGCTCTGGCATTGTACTGCTATACAGCCTCTGACTTAATGTGCAGCATTTAAGAGAACTTCTGTGAAAAAAAAGATGAGGATAACTCCCTATTTATTTACTTGTAACCAGAAGGATAAACAAACTCATTTTTCTTCACCATGAAATCATGGGAAGCTCTAAATCTAAAAAACCCACTCTAAACAACTATACACTAAGCCATGCAAGCATTATTTGCACATACTTTGTGTATGAGATCAGTTAAGAAATAGGCTCATCTCATGGATAATGGACCTGCACCAGTCAGGATATTTTTAATTTGAAAGGATGTTCTGTTAAAACAAAGATAGCAGATTTGGAAGATTATATATTATTGAATTTGTTTTGCTCTGTGCAAACATTCTTAATGAACAGATAGCAAAGTATTTTAAAAAAAAAGCCAACAGAAAGTACAACAGTATGAAGGAACCGGAGGTTGGCATTAACTACATCAAGGGAAAACATTGTAACTGGATTGGAATCTCTCCCACTTCTTTCATATCATCAAATACATTTACTTTTCATAAGTCATAATAAGAGCTGGGAGAAAAATGTTTTAACTGTTCTTTGTCTAGCAATTTAAATTAGAAAAAGAAGAGGAAATATATACAAGCTATAATTAAAAAAACCCACAGTAAATGGAAAATTTGCTATCTAGGAATCATCATGTATATTCTGTAATTATACATCTATTTTGCTAAGCATTGTATTATTTATGAAAGTATACTGGAGAGTCAAGTGGAACTCAGGGTTATAATGGGAGATGGATAATGGGAAGATCTTGTGAGACTCATGGAAAGAAAGGTTCAGAAGTTAAAGGCAGAAAGCTCAGGAAAAGTAAAAGTGTCTGAGATAAAACTAAGTCTGCACAGCAGAAACCTTCAGGGCAAACATGGGATGAGGCAAGATGGGATGAAGTGGGCTGGGAGGAGATGGGAAAGGATGCAAAAGAAATCCCAGAAAAGAATAATTAAAGTAAAGCAAAATTACCAGATAGATTATTTATATTCCAAATAGCATTTAGGAACACCAAGAAAGCTTAAACCCTCACCTCAGTCATGAGCCACCTGAAGAAACCCAACATTTTAGAGAATTACTATAGCATATTTAATTTTCAAGTTGCATATGCATGTGGGTGGCATGTACATATTTTGAGGTATGACAGTAAAAAAAAAAGTATGAATTGATGTATTATATTTACATGGCAAGGCTGGGGAGTTGGGCAGGTGCTGCAGGGGTGACTTCTGTGAGAAGAGACTTGGGGTCTCCCTCATATTGTACAGATTCTGTTCCAGCCAGCTCTGAAATGGAGCCCTAGGACAAAGCAGAGCCCACACAGCAATATAGTTAAGAAAGAGAAAAAAAATGCTGTGCAGCAGCTGTGGGAGGGCAGAGAAAGAAAAAATGTCAGTGAAGAAACTCTGCAGACATGAAGGTCAGTGCAGAAGGAAGGGGAGGAGGTGCTGCAGGTGCTGGAGCTGGGATTCCCCTGCAGCCCATGGTGCAGACTGTGGTCAGGCAGCTGTGCCTCTGCAGCCTGTGGAGATCCAGGGTGGACCAGAGATCCTCAAGCAGCCAGACCTTGGAGGAATTCATGGTGGATACATCCTGAAGGGAGCTGCAGCTCGTGGAGAGGAGTCCATGCACAAAGAGGTCAGCTGGCAGGATCTGTTATCCATGGGGGACCCACATGGAGCAGTCTGTTCCTGAAGGGCTGTGCTCCATGGAGGAGACCTATGTTGGAGCAGCTGGTGAAGGACTGCATTCCATGGGAAGGACCCCAGGCTGGAGCAGGGGAGGAGTGTGAGGAGGAAGGAGTGGCAGAGACTCAGTGGTATGAACTGGCTGCATCCCCTGCATCCCTTGGAGAGGGACATGGAGAGGACTTGAGAGTGAAGAAGACAAGGAGCCTGAGAAGGGTGGGGAGAAGTGGTGGAGGGAAAGTAGTTTTAGTTTGTTTTTTGTTTCTCACTATCCTACTCTATTTTAATTGTCATTAAATTAAATTGATCTTCCCAAAGTCAAGTCTGTTTTGCCCATGATGGTAACTAGTGAGTAATTGCCCCAACCTGATCTCATCCCAGGAGTTTTTTCTTCTTATTTTATGTCCTTCTGAGTAAGGGGAGTGAGACCAATTTCGTGGGCACCTGGCAGGCAGCCAAGGCTAATCTGTGACTGTTGGACAGTCATGTTTAGATTTATACCCATAAATGACACTCAGGATTTAAGGTAGAATGAAGTTTGCCATTCTAGAATATGCACACTAAAGTACTAAACTGCAGGAAGTGGATTTCCTACAAGAAAAATCTGCCCAAATGAGCTGTCATCCGTAATGACAGCTGCCTTAATACGTAATGCTTCCGTCAACAGTAAAAAGTTAATGTGCAGATAAAGAAATTTCAAAGGTGAAATTAGATGGTTTTGTAAAGAAAAAACTTTCTGGCTGCATGCCAGGTGTCAGGAAATCTCACAGGATGCACCCTTCAGGACTCTTCCTGAAAGGAAAGTAAGTTTGGGTGGAGTCTGGTAACACAGAAAGCAGAAATTCCAGGCATATCCGTGAAAGGGCAGAGTGCTTGGATTGAAAGCAAATTTTCTCTCTCCAGGAAATGAGTATCAGATCAGCAGCTCTGAGATTTGACTCACAAATCAACAAATGGACAGGAGAACAGAATGTTACCCAGTAACCCAAAGAAATTATTTCTTGTTAGGAACCAAGCTGAGAGGAAAGCTAAACACATTGACATAGTTCAAATACATTTATCTACTGCAGTAAGACTAACATCATGGAAAAATAACTCCATGAACATCCATACCAGAAGATTACATTTCTCAAATCCTCACAATGTGCCTAGATGAGTGCTACTCAGGACCAAGCTCTTGGTATTTTTTGTTGCACTGGAATGTGATAGTCTTTGAATACAAACACTAACAAGTAGCCAGAAGGGACAGAGCACAAAGTATTTACAGGGAATAATTTGGGTCTCAGATGTCTTCATTATGCTCAGAAAGTAGAACATCAAAATGTGTGCATAAGCATGTCAGGATAAAACAGACATAAAATGTCTATGTGAAAAAAATCTGTTTGTAATTTTCTCTTACTGCAGGAACACCTTAAACTTAAGAATTTTAGAAATATTTTTCTGATTTTAAAGACCTAACAGAGGGTTAAAAAGCAACAAAAGCAACGTTTTGTATCTTTAACTACAAAGAGTTTAGAAGATTATAACTAAGCCAACACAATTTTTAAATCGTGTCTCACAAGTGCTTCTGCATAAAGGAGGTGACAGTAGGTGGGCTGAAACATATGATCCAGGGTTTCACCCCATCTTTGATTTCATGAATATACAGCCTGAACAAGGACTATAACATAGAAATTTAAAGCTCAGTAATATTTGCCAGGGAAGTAGTGAATTCCAAGGATCAACAACAACCTTTGTTCTACAGAACCTATAAAGCTTAATCCAATTTTCACAGAAGCCAAAGACAACCTACTTGTTGCCTATTAGTCACCATGAATTGAGTCTTTTGTCATTGATCATCTTGTAAGGAATACAAGGCTCTGTTTCTTTGATGTAAATGATACATTCAAAATAAGCCCTCATTGTAAGACTAATTGCACTTATGTGATAATGCAATGGCAAGCTTATTTTTTAATGTGCGTTTTTGGGATGATAATCTGAATGAAGTGTGCTAATGTTTTGCATTTAGGTAGACTGAATTGCTGAAGGTCAATTCAGTCAAGTTATTTAGAAATGAGAGTATATAATGATATTCACTAGGAACAAGAGGGATGACTAATTTTCATTTTAGATAAAGACATGTGGAGTACATTTTCATATGCATTTATATTATTCAGTACATTCCAAGACTAAAAGAGAGGAAAGTGTGTCCAGGATGTCATTCATTTGCTGTTTCCCTAGTAGCAGTGAAGTCTGAAAGTAGCAGTAGTAACTCCTCCATTATCTGTCTTCCTAGGCAAGAAAGTACTTTGAAAACTAGAGAATCTTAAATTCAATATGAATTTTCAGCCAGCCTCATCGAAGCTAAACTTTTAGTTCACTGTGGCCTTGTTTTTTTACATGAAGTTTAACTGATGAGATTTTTTTGAACTTCTTAATTATCATAGGGCAATTCATCTCATTACCTGTCTTTTCAGTGTTTCTTAGCTAATAAATGTAGAAGGAAAAGAAAACCTGCTATAAATTCATTACTGCTTGTACTCCAAAGACCCAGGTTTTCTACAATACTGTTAAGGATAGTAAAACCCAGAAACAAATGAAAATAAAGAGGATTTGGCAAGACCTGTTTTCTGGAGAACTGACAGAATCTAGAGGGCCAGATGAGGAAGGGTCTCCAATTCAATTGCTTTTTACATAGAGAAATCAGAAATAAACATTAAAAAAACATACTTTTGTAAATATAATGAACAAAACTTCACAGGAGAGTCAGCTGTGGATTTCTGCATTAAAGAAAAAAAGAATCAACTATTTCCAAATAAGTCTGTTTGGTTTTGTTTTATTGGGCTTTTATTTTTTCAAAGAGAATGAGTGGAATGTGTGATATATTCCTTGGGATCCCACAAGCTAGTTTGTCCAGGACAATGCAAAATATGTACTCATCAGTATGGATCTCATACAGTGAATATTGGAGCCACAGAGACTGCTCTGACCACAGACCTCATGATAACACATCCTGAGAGTTCACTCTCATTCACTAACTCCTGCATCATGCTGCCTACCTTCCTGTTGAGCAAGAAAACATATCCATCTCTTTAAGCCCCATTTTGGTAAAGTTTTCAAGCTGATAAATTCACACCTCTCCTTGACTGATTGTGCTAGTAACTATATAAGTGTTAAAAGAGGTTCAGTTCATGCCTGAATTTATTCAGTCTTATTTCAACACAAAATGCTTCAAACTAACAAGAACAATGAATTTTGAAAGCATTTCTGTTTCATAATTTTTCCACTTTTAAGTCTCACATGAAGGACAGACTTTGCTCTAGCAGTGCTGACAAGCAGCACTGATAATTATCCTGGATTGTACAAAAGGTCTATTAAATGCTTTGAGTTTGAGGGAAAGAGCTTTTCCTGTTCTCTCTGCTGAAAACAAACACCTTAAAACTGACCTATGGAGCAAGAAAACTGTAACATATAGAACTAATATAAAATCCAAGGGGTTTGGGGTTTTTTTTTGTAATATTTCAAGGGTTTATTTTTTTGTTTGTTTCTCCTTAGGGATAATCACAAATCATAAATTGAAATACAAGTCCCTGCAAATGCAGATGGAGGATATAAAAATTATATTTAACCCTACAGCATGAATTTTTGGAGATGAAGTCCAAAACTAGATCTTGATTTGAGCTCCAATTCAGATGGAGTAGGAATTTCACATCACAAGAAACATCATTAAATATTTCACTGTAACATGGCCTCTCTTCATGATAGCATTAAGAGGAGTGAAAACTGTGTAGAGATAGTTCATCATGAAAAATATATCTAGGAATTTGTATACCAGGCAGAAGTTATTTGTTTCATTTTCACAAAGTATTATATTAAACATAAACACTATAATTTTTTGAAAATACAGTAACATTAGTTTCACCTGATTTTATTTATTTTCTTAGCTTCTGAGGGCTTCTACAGCAAGATTGGAAATATGTTTGGTACCCTCTAGTGGACGAAATAATATATAACTTCATATCCAAAAATGGCTTCAAGTTCAAAAAAATTACTACATTTTCTCAGGCAGCTCTGATCCACAGATATATAATAAAAATATATGTGCACTTAATATACAATTTTTCTTCCAGATTAAATCACGTGAGAAAGCCATATAACAGATTTCTTTTCTCTCTCCCTGTCTGGAATGACCCAGTGCAATTTCATGGCATTGATCTGAGTGTTTAGTCCCAAAGTAATGGTTGTGGGTTTTTAGAGTTCTATCAGAAAAAGTACAAAAGTTCTTTTAAATTGCAAGACAAGCAAAATCTGAGCCTAGGAAACTGCCATTTACTTTTTGTACTATATTTTATAAGGAAGTACAAAGTGAAGATACTATTTAAAACTCTCTTTTTCTTTCAGCTTCTGCTAAACACAGATTTATACCCACGTATTTTTTATGTCACTTCAGCTACTCACTGCCCATTCAAAGTCAGCAGATACAGATCAGACATTTTAGATTTTATTGGATTTCTCTAAGGACTAGCTGTGAAAGCTTCACGGATTGAATTGAGGATTATTGTGGTACATAGATGCTGCAAATATTTTTTTCTTAGACATTAAAAAGCGTTGCTGGGTGAACCATTACTGGCTACCTGAGCAGTAAATCAGATATGGTATATTTACCTTTTTTTTTTCCAGTTTGCTCTTATGTCTTGTCTGTCAAGTCCTTTGCAGAAAGTGAAATTGCTTTTGGCATGTTTTGATGGTCACTACACAATTTACACTGACTAATTTCTCTTCTTCCATGCAACTGACTGACATTACTGGCTTGACATATCAATTAACACTTTGTCCATCTTTCCTTCCCACACTGTTCATTAACAGGTCACCTTCACTTATATACCATCATTATATCATTTGATTGCATAGCTATTTCCATCACTGATTTGACACCTATATTATTAGTGCTTCTGTTTTCTTGATGCAAATGAGAGAAAATGTAATTTGACTTGGAATCCAAGAATGTTTCTCTCTTCACAAATTAGAAAATTTCATAATACATATTTAATGTTCTCTTTGTCTCATTACTTGCATTTTTATCATCAGATACTTAGGTCTGGACACAATACAGGATTTATGTGTTTAAAAGCAGCGGCAGCAAAGTTATATTCATGAAAAAGGAGCAGAGTTTCTGAAGGCATGGACTTGGGTATCCCAGAATGGGATCCAAAACCACGAGTACATAGAATAAAAACATAGCAGTTGTCAGCCAATAAAGGTTCCTAGACAGGAGGGTAGCCGAAATCATCCCTTTTGAGAGCACAGATTCAGTGACTCCCTCTGTTCACAGACTGAGTCATAGACTCAAACCCTCCTGTCCATTTTTCCACACAATTCTTTTCTTTCAGAGATGTGAGCCAGGCTCACTTCTGGAGCCTGGCTGGCCACAGTTGTGCTGCCCAGTTAAGCAGCATGGCAGGCACTTCTTATCTAGGACATCAAAAGCCAGGGTTTCAACTTTTTTTTTCAGATTCAGATGTTTGAAATTGTATTTTTTGCCTCCTGGGAGACTTCCCTAACCAACAAGCAAATATGCTTATCTGAGTGGAGCACATGAAGTTGCACCAAGGCTCACCAAAGGACACCCCAGGGTGGTGAGCAGAGCAGAGTCCTGCAGCTCACTGCAGAGAGAAGCTCTGTCTGTCCTCCCTGCCTCTGTGCAGCCACTGCTCCTGCATGGAGCTTGGATTAAACAGTTACTGCTTACAACGAGCAGGAGACTGGCACAAGATATGCTGCTACTCTGCTTAATATGATTGTCTTTGATTTTAGAAAAATAAACAGCCCTGCTTATCTGGAGGAAAGAGTGAAGTTATCCACATACCACATTAAAATATTCTGGGGAGCAGTCTGCTTTATTTCTTATTGCCTTCCGCTGTCTGGTCTGGATAGACAGCTTTAGTGTGAGAGCAGAGAAAGACACCTTCCATCACCTTGAAAAGAAAATCCCTTGTGAGGGGACAGGGAAGTTTTGGGACAATTATCTTTCAGCCACAAATAATAGATAGCTGTAACCTGTGAACAGCAACTCAAGATTAGATTTAAAAAAAAACACTTTTCCAAGGTTTATGAAACCTCCATGTTTCCAGCAAAATCTTTTGTTCCTTTTCCTATTTGAAGAAAAAAAAAATAAAACTTCCCCACCTCATCTAGCTTTTCTCTTGGATGTTATGATATTCATATTTATAGGAGAGTTTACATGTATTCTATACTCCTGGGAGTTTCTCTCCAGTCTGAAAGACTGATTAGTATTTCTTTCATGCCTGAATAGAGTTCAAAATCATCTCAACTGGAAGCAAGGGAGGGGAATCCAAATCTTTTCCTCTAACAAATCCCTTGAGCCTTACAAGGGCTCAGAAGGTAAGGCGAAGTAAGCACTGCCATGTAGAGAAATTGTGTCATTATTTTTCTGAAAGAAATAACACCAACTGTTCTTGAAATCAAAACCAAACTTCTTGTACTAACCCAGAGAAATAATTAAATTTTTAAAAGCAGTTTAATTTTGTTGTTTCTATGGCTAATCATTCTTTAGCAGAATGACTCATCATTCTTTAGCATAATAACTCATCTTTGTGTAGTGACTCAGTTTTTTCTTTCTATATAGGTATTTTTAACATATTATATATTTAGGAGATTGCAATAAATGAAGGCTTCTTTCTCAGTGTAGAAGTTCAGTGGTAACTGCATTTTTTTGAAGAGCTTGCAAAGCTTGGTTTAAATTTTAATCCAAACATTTTGTAAAATTAGCAGATGGCTGCTGGCGCTGTAGCATTATCAAACTGAAACAAGTGCTAGAAACTCTAAACACTTGTACAAGAAATGAAAATATTACTGAATTTAAATTATCAAAACAACAAATTTGCAAAATTTGCCCATTCTTTGGTGGCTGCAAAGACGTACACATACACCAAGGAAGGAAGACTCTTTATTTTTAGGGGGCAAATTGCCTGCACAGAAATAATTATGCCTTAATACTTCTAAAAAGAAGGGGTTGAGGGTTCTGATCCTTTGCTATAAATGTTCTGATTTTGTTATGACTGAATTGATCACAGCAAAGAGTCCATTTCCAGTATTTTTAAGCAAAGTGCTTGCCATATTCTCTGAGCAGGTTTCTAGCTAGTTTTATGGCTTATCTCATAAAGCCACATACAAGATTCACATAGGATCCCTGGAACTGCCTGCACTGTATCCCTGGGAAAGGACTAAAGCAGGAAGGAAGCTGATTAATAAAGGGCAGAGCCATGATATCACCCTCCTCTTGGGCTGCAAAGGCACGTGAACATTTATATCAGACTCACTTCCTCTGCCACCGCCAAACACAAGGAATTGCTGCCAGAGGAATGAGTTTCCAAGGTGGGTTTCCTCACAGCACTGGCCCTGGCAAGGTGGCAATGCCTCTCCTAAATACTTCCCCTCTCAACACAACCCCTCTGAACTTGCATGAAAAGTAGGGTCAAAGTGAGTACCTTCCCTTGGCCATCGGGAAACTTATCCCATTTCTGCAAGGAATCTACAACTTACTGCAGTGCTCACTGGAGTTCTCCACAGTGACAGCCTACTTTCTCTCTAGGCTGCATTTCATGATCTTGTCACCTTCTATGTTCCCCTGGAGTCTGAGAGTTTCTGACCCTCAGGACTGGGGAACACCTCAGACTGACACACTGAGGTGAGACTGTGAGGCTGGGAAGACTGTGAGTGCAGCTCCATCACTCCATCATTTCCAGCCCTTCCTGCAGGCTGTCCTGAGACAATATTACTAGGGAAGGCTTTCCCTGTACTTTTCTACCCCTCCTGCACTTTCACAATGTCCTCTCTGAGCATTTTTCTCTGCTCCCAAAAACTCTATTGCAATGTGCTCCCAAGCCCTACATCCTCATGTGCATTCTGCACCCCTTGTCTGGAGAGAGTCTCCTCTCCTTGCTTGGGTAATTATGCTGCAGGAGACAAGCACCAGCTGGCTGATAGTATTATAAGTGTTATAAATCACTGGAATTTCTACTAATTTTGAACCCTGAAAGTCATTCTGTTCTCAGATGCTCAGCAATTCAATCTTTTTTTTTTTCCTACAAATGTGTGTATTGTGTCACAATAGCCTGCATATTTATTTTGCTTTTTCATAAGCAGGACTTCCAGCTTTCTTAATTTTTTTGCAAAGAGCATGAATTTCTTAAAATTAATGATCTGCAATCCTCCACAGACAACACTTCAAAAGAAATGCAGGCAGGCAACATATGTTCTCTTCTTGACAATCTCAGCTAATCTAATGGCTTCTGATAATATCTAGCAAAGGCCTCACAGCCTGCAGGTACTGTAGCTTATGGAATTTGACAACACCTATGTTAGCTGTGGTTTCTTGTCCCCTACTGGCTCATCTTATATCTAAACAAGCAAGATAGAATCACTGGAGTTTTTAAACTCTCAAAGAAAAGGTAGATAAAGCAAGTTAAAGGCAATCTAGGATGAGCCCAAATATTTTCCACCCCTCTTTTGCTAAAGATGGTTGATTTTTCTTATGTTCAGGGAACTAGGCTTAAAGATTCTTGGGTGACTCCCTGACTAAGATGTGTGGCAGATGATTTTATTGTCTTGAAGATAGTCAATGTACTTTATTTTCTTATTTATGGCACTACACATGCATTAATCTGGATGTAAATATTCCTGCTTTCTTCCTGTGATAGGTGAAGGGAATTAGCTCTCCCAACATAATTTTCTTTTGTCATGTCCTCAGCAAATTCTGTGACAATCTTTGTCCTCTGACCAGAAAAGCTGTCACTGTGCTGTCACCCTACAGGCAATGCCAAAGAAATTTGCATCCTTCACAGATCAATCCTCTGAAATTAAAACATCTGGCTAAGGCCAGCCTCAGGGGCTTTAGGGCTGAGTGTTTTTCTTCTTTCTTCTTCTTTTTTTTTTTCCTTTCTGTAAGAATAAAACACTTTGCCTGGGAAACTGGTATATAATTTCCTCCAGAACAATATTTCAAGTATCCATAAACTTGTAATCATGCATTGAATAAAGAGTCACCTCTTGGTGCATATGCAAAGGACTGAATAAACAGTGGTGGTTTTTTGCTCTGTCTATATTTAGTGAACATTTGCTCCTGTGGACAGACTGTGGGAATTCACAGACTAGCATGCCCATCTTTTGTACAGCTCCTCTTTAGATTCAGGTGGCTGACTTGGCAAGGTGCTGTGGGATTGCTTGATGTACAGCTGCTCTGAAGTGTAACAGGTTTGATTAGAACAGTAGGCAGCTTGATTTTTTTGTATGAGATTATCTCATGGTTTCTCCCTCTTGTGCCACATCAATAAATAAATGACAGGTCTGAAGCTAACAGGATGCTATGCAACTTAGGTCTTGCTTGCTTTCAAGTCAGAAGTAATACAGACAAAAATACAGGAAAAGGAATCTGCACAGTATTGTGTACCTGTCTGACCTGGGTACTGATCTTAAACAACCTAAGGGAACTAAAAATCACCTAGATCCTATTTTAAATACTCTGAAATATTCTTTCTCCTATTCCTCAGTCTTTAAATCCTGCACAGATATTTTCACTTCAGCAGATGTTTCCCCTTTGAGCTTTTCCTATTTAATATATTTCAAATTGAAGTCTCCAGCTGCTTGCTCACCTCTCTCTACTTCAACGGATCGGTTGAGATGCAAGGAGAAAAATAGCTCAAGCAGATGTTTCAGAAGTTTAAAATGTTAGAAAAATAAAAAGTGGAAGTTGCTACTGTGGATTTTATATTTGTCTGTAGCAGCATTAACAGATTCTCACAGACTAATAATTAGGTCTATAATTTTCCGTGAAAACTGAGAGTGAATTTGAATTTTAAAAAGTTGCTTCGAAAAGCACATATGGAGTAATATGATTTATTACATGCAGTGAAAGACAATAAAATTTTGCCATAGAAACATTTATTATATTCGAAACAATGAAAATGACAGACCCGTGCCCCAAGGAATTTAGCAGGTTGTGGCCTCCCTGTGTGGAGGTGTAGAAAATGCTGAGAAGGACAAATTATCCTCTCTACACTGAGCTTCACAATAGCCAGTCAGTCACAAGCCTACACTCCTTTTGTTTCTTTTAATACAAGAAAAGTAATACAACTATACCTCTGTGTACCTTGGTTGCAGTGACTATTCCCCTTCAGTGTGAAAAAGCTGTTTTAGTGCCTGTCTGAGCACATTCTCCTGATTTGAGTGGTTAATGGCATCTTCAAGGATGTATAAAACCTTCAGCAGCACCCAAAGGTTTATAAACTCTTGAAGGTTGTCCAGACATTTCTATGAGCGATATGCTGGTGATGTTTAAAAAAAAAATATACCCTAGAAGTCTAAAGAGGGAGTACAAAGATGGGAAAAGCCACGGCTGTTGATGTACTTCTTAATGCTTAATTTCCTAGTCTATTTTTGGACTTGTATTTCCAGGGTCACTGAGGATCAGAGTTCAGTTCTAGGGAGGAAGAAACGATGTTTCAGTGGAAAGGACTATCTCTGACAAAGACTAGCTACACAAAACAGAGTATGTTTTAAGCACTGGTTTAGGATATCTTTTACAGTAACTGTAGGCTGGTGATAGACAGTGAGAGCTGACATAGGATACAACAACACAAACAAGTTCAAGTTTGGTACCTGATGGATTAGTCACTGCACATAAAACAGCATGGAAATTATTACAACTTACAACTGTGTTCAATAAGACAGTGTAATTAGTTGAAGTGTCCCAGGCCAGATAGCATAGAATCATGGCATCACAGAATATGCTGAGTTGGAAGGGACCCATCAGGATCATCAAGTCCAACTCCTGGCCCTGCACAGGACACACCAAAAATCACACCATGTGCCTGAGAGTATTGTCCAAAGGTTTCTGGAACTCAGGCAGGCTTGGTGCTGTGAGCACTTCCCTGGAGAGCCTGTTCAAGTACCCAACCACTCTCTGGGTGCAAAACATTTTACTGATATCCAGCCTAAACCTCCCCTGACTCAGCTTCATGCCATTCCCTTTAGTCCTGTCACTGGTCACGAGAGTGAAGAGATCTGCATCTGCCTCTCCTCTTCCCCTCACAGGGAAATTGTAACTGCAATATCTTCCCTCGGTCTCCTTCTCCAGGCTGAACAGATCAAGTGACCTCAGCTGTTCCTCATACACCTTCCCTTCCAGACCCATCCTTGTTGCCCTCCTTTGGACACTCTCTAACAGTTTCTTATATTCTGTCACCAAAAACTACCCCTGGCACTGGAGCTGAGGCTGCCCCAGGTCAGAGCAGAGCAGGACAATCCCCTCCCTTGCCCAGCTGGCAATGCTGTGCCTGATGCCCCCAGGACAGGGTTGGCCCTCCTGGCTGCCAGGGCACTGCTGACTCCTGTTCAACTTGCCATAGACCAGGACTCCCAAGTCCCTTTCCCTGGAGCTGCTTTCTGGCATGTCATTCCCCAGTCTGTCTGTACAGCCCGAGCTGCCCCATCCCAGCTGCAGAACCTTGCCTTGTTAAACTTCAAAAGATTGTGGCAGAATTGAAAACAACAAAGCCCCACTCCTCTCACACACTCATCTGTACTATTCTGAGTCTGAGCCATGGACTTTCACTGTGGGAGATTTCTGCCTTGCAAAAAACCTTCCAGGATCCATTTCTATTTCACATGAGTGGCTGTCAAAAAATCCTTTGATTTCAACAGGACCTTAAGTGGATCTTTTATGAGTGAAAAATTAAGAAACTACACTCTTTTTCTACAGCTTTCTGTGATAGACACTTTCACACCACAGACTGGTGTAAAAATGTTAGTCATGTGGTAAAAGCAGCATATGCCAAACTGCTATGTTGTTTTGTATTTTTTTAATGTACTCATAACATGCTTTGTATGTTTTCTATACTGAGAGATGGAATAATCTCAAAGCACCTGAGTGAATAAGAAATACACAAAGCTACAGGGAATACACTTCAGAGAACAGTCATTATGTAAGCAACAGCAATTATACTTTAACACTGGTCTAGTTACTTGTGAACTAAAAACTATGTTTTGAGTTTTGTTTGTAGAGTAGAAACAAATCTTTACACAGGAGGAATACAGATTTTTATGGAAGCTGAAAAATTTGATGGTCTTGAAAAAATATACTACACATATTTAAATTCATACCTATATACACAGGAGGGGAAGGTATGCATTATCTTTCTCCATTTTTGAATGATACCATGTTTGAAGTATTGTTAACATAGAATAGGATGAAAATTTTTACTCTCTCCCTTGTTTACCTTCCTTCTCTTCCATTTATTCTCTGGGTCAGAACTTTAAGCTTCAGCTGAATTTATCTGCACATAATTCAGTAACTTCATATATGCAAGATGGGGGGAGTCTCTTATACTTTTCTCTGCAGAATTCCCTTCTCAGCCAGTTTTCTAAGTGAAAAGGAAGTAACCCTTCACTCTAGATTCAGCAAAGATACCTGAGCACCATGTGATTTTTTGGCCATAATACTCTCTTGCTCTATAATTTCAAATAAAATGTAAAAAAGCTGTTCCTAAGTGAAACTGTGAATTCCTAAGCTAAGTCTACAGAAAAGTTCTTTAATATTTTCTTTTGTATACTTTACTGAAAGGGCATCACGACAATCACTTCATCAAAAAATAAGCAAGATATATGCATACTGCTGTTTAGGTTAGTTAATCTTATACTATCCATTCTGAAGATACATTTAGACTGCTGAGTTTTGATACAGCAACATTTGATGTGGGATTGTTGGGTTTTTTAGCCAGTTGTGTGTTTGGGAGCAGGTGATAGAAAATAAAAGTATAAATCTACATTTGTGACTGTGGGCATACTTTGAAGAAGTCAGTGTAGAACCATTTACATTATTCTTTCTAGACACTTGCCTCAGTAATGAACTCTTTAATCCTATGTTCTTGAGATCTTATCTTTCTATGAAAAAAAATTAAACCACAAAATGAATCTGGGAGTTTACTTAAAGAATGAAAACGTTAATATTTTCAGAAGCGAGTTCTTGTCATTTCCTTGGAAATCCTAACATTTTCTAGCGGGTGTGCTTTCAGTATTAATTCTTTCAGTATTTAATTCTCTTTCATTAAAATGGTATTAAAATAATATAATGGGAATGTTCTCGAAACAAAACCTTACAAATTCCTAATTGAGTGCTTAAGTAGTGTGTAGTGGTTTTAATCTAAAACATAGAGACAGTGTTCTTAACATAGAAATTGGCCTCACAAGTAATTACTTCAAAAAGATGCCATTTGACTTAGAAAATACAATTTGCTAAATTTATTATATTTATGCTTTAAAAATTTATCACAATAATGTATGAATAAATTAGTAAAATATAAAAAATTAATAAATCTTTGTCACCAAGAATGGTTTCATATTACAAAAATGAACCAGCAATTAGTTCACTTTCATATTGCATATTAGTCTACTTTTTGATTCAATAAAGATCTGCAATGATAAAATTTTAGAGAGCTAATTACTTACAGAAGTACTGATTGACAACACTTCCAGATTAATTCCCACAGTCACAAACCAGAGGGAAGTATGTGTCTAGCTCCTCTACCTCAGACAAATTTCTCTTTGTTCTGAAGGTCATTACCTCCTCCTGGTCATTTTTCCATGTTGCTGTTGAGCCACTAGCAGAGAAAAGACCCGGATTCTCAGCATGGCATAAAAAAGAGCTTTTATTATTTAATTCCAACTTATATAGATTTTTCAGAGGTCACTCAGATTGGTCAGTCAGAAACCTCCCCTGATTGGCCAGGCCTGAACTGTCCAAATCTCGAGACACTGTTTTAACATCCAAACTTTATCTTTGTTTATAAAACACAAATAATACATTTCTTTTAAATGTATTAACTTAGGATTTTGTAAAGTAAAAGATGTATGAAATTTTAAAATACTGGTTGAAAATACTTGAATTATTTATTTAGTGTAAAATATGGCATATATGCTGATAAAGAGAAACTACTAGGGTGTCAGTGAGTGGGTGCATTCAGGCTTTTTTCACTTGTGCTCCAAAGCACAATAAAAGTAAACTAAAGGCAGCTACAGAAAAATATTTCCTTTTGTATAAGAAGTGTTCTGGTTTTGTGGGTATTTACAATGCATAACTGTAAATTTTTATTTCTTTGTGTCCTGCTGTGGCATAAAATTATGGTAGCAGAAGGACAACAAAGGTTTCCTACATTTCTATTTCTTAATAAATGATTATTCCATTGTGTTTCCCTTTTTATTTATGTTCTACTTCTCAAAATATAAGCTACTGTTTAGGCCAACTAAACTAGTTTAGGTTACATAACAATAATGAAAGTGTGAGTTGTTTAGCCTTCGAAATAATCTTAAAATACTTCTTTCTTGTACTAACATTTTACTTATTATCAGCCCTCTGGGGCAAGGAACCAAGTTTACACAAGTCCTGGCTCCTCTGTGCTGCAGAGCTACTGCAATCCAGCTGTAAAGGGAAGCTGAGAGAGTGTGAGATTCCATCTCCAGTGCAGTGCAAAGATATAGCCTGGCTGTGAGAATCTGATCCAGAACACATTTCCTTTGATCTAGTTTTTTTTTTCTGCATAAATGCCTACACTTCTTTTTCTACAGCATCTGTATTCATAACCCCAAGTCACATTTTGTGATATGTGCTTTATCCTTTCAATCTCAAAAGTGTATTAATTTATTTGTGTGCCGTTGAGTTTTCACTCTGCCTTGCTTACAGTTCTTATGAACACAATCTACAATCTCATTTCTGACACATTAGTTTCATTTCCCTTTCCCTGCCTTATCCAAACAACAGACCACAAATAACATAGCTCAGAAGGTAAATTTGATTGTCCCAACCACCACTGAATGGTGACATATAAGGAAGCTAACACACTGCATTTTTATCTTCATTCCTCTTACAATGGAATATCTGTTTAGCCCAAGCAGTGCAAAATGGAGAGAGGATTCTTGGTGTAAAAGCAAAACTTCAGCAATAAAAAGTGTTCACCGTGTCTTAACAGGAAAAGAAACAAATAAAATGACAAGGTGGCTACTCCACCTCAGGAAAGGTTTCCTAGAACTTTACTCCCTAAGTCTCCTTTTGTGGCTCTAGGCAGTAAAAAGGAAGTAGCAGTGGGCACAGAAGCAAGAAAATAGGTCATTCCTTGTTTAAAAGTTCATACTGCACAGCAGTTCCTGTCCTCAAAAGCTGTTTTCTTTCAGAAAAGCAGCAGGCTGAATGCAACACATTGTGCAAAAGTTATGAACTACAGTCTTTTCCACGTTAAAAAAAATTAAAAAAAAAACCCAAACCACAAAACACCAAAACTCAGAATACTTGACATATTAAAAAAAAAAAAGACAATCTGTATTTTTCTGTAACAAAGCCAACATTGCATGATGCAGGTCTGATCAACTCTTTTTTTTTTAATAGATATTTGCAGTCAAGGGCAGGATTTAAACGATTAATGTAGATTCATAGATTCTATCTTGATTTGACTTAGAGAGTAGAGATTCTTTCTGGAAGATGCAGACCTCCACAGACTCAGGTGTGCACTCTATCTTCTGTCCTCTATTTGCTACCTGCTCACCAATTTTTCTGACAAATATTGAACATTCCTCCTTGTCTATGACATTTGTACAGTAAAGGTGTGGCTGACATTAGCCATGAAAAGAATAATAAACATTGTAAATAATTTTTCTGATGTTCTTCCCAATTATTTTTACGGTGGTTAGCACTTTACTTTCCCTTTCAACACTCTGAAACCATTGATATTAACTTGTTTAGCAGGTTGCAATGCCTTCCCAACCTCAGCTCTTAGGTACTGGCTCTGCATCACAACTCCTTCCTTGGAAAATTGGTGCTGTTAACCAGTCTCTTTCTTAAGTGCAAAGCCTGAGTTCTACCAATCTTCTATCTTTGACCTTTGGGGTTCAGGCTCAGATGGATGAGACCTAACTCCCTGATACAACTTCCATTCACTGATAGCTGTATTTAACCCCAGAGTACACCAATCTTCTCATTAATTCACCTCTTTTCTCAGTAATTCACCTCTTGCTATTCATGTTTCAGCAGTAAAGTTACCTGATAAACACAGGCTGATTCACTTCAAAGAAGTGCTTACCAACCAATCTTCCTCTTTTCTGCAGAGAGGCTTTTGTCTAGTAAAGAGAACATGCACAGCAGTGAAGTTAACATGGCCATGAAAATCAAACCATGTACACTGAAAGGGACAGGACTGGGGAAAAAGGAAAAATACCAATAAACATGTGATATGAACCTAAAAGATGAATGCATTGCTACGGATCTGTGTGATTTCCAAACTAAGCAGAAGTAATGGTTACACAAAGGTGTAGAAGGCACATCCAGACAAGGCTCTGAGATCACCATGATGTGAGTATTGTCTCTCTCCAGCTGCTTGAACACTTCATGACCTGTGCTGCATGTAGAGCTCATACAGAGTCATAAATATGCAGTGGCTGTTGCCCTTCTCTTACTAGACAAAACCTTGTTAGATTTTAAGCAATCAAATACCAAGAGCTGTAAGCTGTATCCACACACTAAGAATCACATACATGTATTATACTGTACAAAAAGACATGGACAGCAGCAAGCATCAGGGAGATGAAATAGGCAGAATAAAAGGTGGTATCAGATGCAGATACTAATCTTACCAACTCTCAAGTATTTTTAATTCAGCACTCAACATCAGTGCAGATTATTTTTGAACACTGAGGACAAGTAGCATGGGTAACATGGGGAAGCAAATTAATACAGGGAAAAGAGGAGCTGCCACTAATAGCAAGATAAATTGAGGGGGGAAATCCTGCATCCTATCCCAGTGGTGTCAAAAATATGGTAAATTTTCCAGTCACATTTCTGCATTTTCTTTGGTGATCTTACTGAAATGGCAAAGAAAAATTGATCTTTTCTATTTGCAGTATTTTCAAATTAGGAGTCAGATAATTTGGACAAAGTCAGGCTGGAAAACAGGTCCTAGAGTAAAATCTCACGGAAGAATGTTAATACTCTGTGGAGGAACAAGTCTGAAAATGCCCTCCAGACTGATTGTCCTTTTAGCTCTCAGGATCCTCTTTAGCTCTACATTTTTCACAATGCAAATCAGGATGCAGATCTAATTTTTGTATATCATGTCTCCATTCTTTTGCATTTCTGCACACACAACTCAAGGTCTGTTGACTTCATGTGCCAGTTTTTCTTTTGTTCTGTACTTCCCTTCAAATGATCCCATTTTTTTTCTCATTACTATGCCTAAAATTGGGACACCTTTTCAACCATTTTAACCCCTTCCAATTTTCTATTTAACCAAATTCAGTATCAGTCCATCAATCCCACCCTTTTATTGGATGCTCCAATCAATGTATGATGGCAGAGAGAATGCAAAAGGATCTTAGAAATGCACATGCAGTTTAAAAATGTAATGACATACTAATAAAGTGAGACTGAAATTTAAGCTTTCGTACATTACAGGAGAAGAAAAATGATAAATATTTGTGGGAAATTGAAAGTAGTCTTATGCATAGAGTGAGTGCTCTTGAAAGTCATTGTAAAACCAATCCCACCTAAACCAGAACAGGGAGAATCAGCACCTCAAAAAATTATTACAGAGGTAAAAGTGCAAGTTTTACCAATGACTGTACAGCCCTGTTTTGAAATTCCAGACTGACAATTAAGACAATGGCAATTTTAAGGATCAAGGAAAACATAATGATCCCAGAATCTGATGAATACGATGATTAAAATCTTTTAAGTTAATTAATTTGAGATAATTATTGAATCAAAACTTGTATCTTCATGGAAGATGACAATCTAATTGCAAAGCTGCTCCAGATGTGAATATACCAGAGGGAGATGCAATAGAGTGTCAGAGTTCAGGTTTATTTTGCTGCAAGAAGGAACATAAGGATTTTCTATGAGTTACACAAAAGTAAATACATTCAACTTATGTGATGAAGTGCAAAGCTCTCCATTACATTCCTATTGGAAAAATTCAGACCTTAATACCTGAGGAAAAAAAACATTTATGGAAGAAAGGCACCTCTCCACACATTTCCCATAGTCCCTGCCCATGCCACACAAGAGCTTTCTTCTCCCCTCCATCATCCCAAATATATCACATTATTGGAAAATCCTTACTCCCTTAGGACCAATTCAGATTTCTGATGTACATCCTGTGCTGCATATTACAGCCACTGAGAGGATTTTTTCACTTGCATTCCACCAGAGAACAAGTAAAAATCAAGTGCAGCAAAATAAAAATGTGTTTCAATACAAGCCATCCTTCCACACAACTGAGCTCAAGTGTCAAATTCTCATCAGATTTATCACAACATGAAAAAGGAGCATGAGTTTTGCACAACTTTGGTCTTCCTAAGCCATTTAGTAAAGTATTTCACTGCAAATTTTTCCTCAGAGACTTATCTTCAAAAGGAAATAAGACTGATAAGAATGGTAAGATTCTTACAAGCAAGAAAACTGGTAATATGAAACTCTGATTTCATGGTCACATATGTTCAGGTTCCCCAACACTCCTGTGGAAAGAAAAGCCTACACTGGAGCAGTTTTGCTGGCAGGACCCATGAGAGACCCACACTGGAGCAGTTCATGGAGGACTGTCTCCTGTGGAGGGGATCCCATGCTGGACCAGGGGAACAGTGTGAGCAGTCCTCCCCTGCAGAGGAAGGAGCAGCAGAGACAAGGTGTGACTGAACTGACCCCCTGTACCACTGGTGGGGAAGAAATAAAGAATTCAGGAATGAAACTGTGCCTTGGAAAAAAGGGAGGGGAGGGAGGAGGATGTTTTTAAGTTTGGGGTTTTTTATATCCCATTATCTGACTCTAACTTCTTTGGTAATTAATTGATTTTTTCCTGAGTCAAAGCTGTTTTGCCCATGACAATAATTTGGTCTCCCCTGTTGTTGTCATGAGCTTTTCATGATCTTTTTCTGTCCCCTGTCCAGCTGAGAAGGGCAGTGACAGAGGGGGTTTGTGGGCATGTAATGTCCAGCCAGGGTCAACCCACCACGATATTTTATCTCTGTCTTAAATGTAGATCCTGTTTTATCAGTACATTATTTTTTAAAAAATCAGGTAATCATATATTTTAAATATTGAAAGTTTTTACATATTGAGGTAGTCATTAAGTTTTATTTTGGAAAATATTTAGAATTCTCAAACCTTTCCCTTTTACTTTCACCTTGAAACACATGTTTTGCCTGCACATGTTTAGTAAGTCGTATTTTTTGTTAGATTTTAACACATTTCCAATGGAAACAAAAGTATTTTCCCACTCCCTTTCTCATATAAAAGAACAGGACTAATGGACTGAGAAAAAAAAAACAGATTTTTTTTCCAACTGTTTTGACATATAAAGCATTTGAAAAGTTTTCCAAGAAAATTTTTTCCACAATGAAATTGCTGTTGGAATATATTTGGGGGAAAAAACAAAACTAACAGATCTTCTGCAGACATCCAACTGCCTTTGCAGTCTGAGACATTGTTTAGACAGTGTGTATAACAAGAAAACACTCCAAATGCTCTGTGTAAGCCACCTCCTGAGCCACTGGAAGGACATTAATGCCCTTCAAAAAAACCAAAGCAAATACCTAAGTAATTTTTTTTCCCTAGGAGTTTGATTCTTAATGTTATAGAAAAGAAGCTAAATCCCATCTCATTAACAGCTTTCAAAAAAGGGACACAGTAGGTCAACTTAAACTGTTTTTCTAAATTAGAAGATCTTGCAAGGAACAATTAAAAACCCAACTGGAACTCTTCAGCAAACCACAACAAATGAGAATTAATCTACAGTGCAATGTCTCATTTTTTTGCCAAGACTCTCACTCACTTTTATATCTGTCATTTTTGTTGACTTCAGGGAATAATACTATATATGTCTTTCCAGAGTAATGATCTACTTCATGAACTGGAGAGAGTAATAGTTAAAATATAAATGACTTAAGGTATCTAAACTTTATTTTGAATTCTGTTTACAACAAAGAGATGGCAGAGTGTAACTATAGCAGAAACTTAAATATTTTCTTATTTCTGTCTTTGAATTAGTATTTTGAGTGATTAAAAAACCATAATAGACAAGTTTATCAGGATATGCAAGGATAGCACAGAAATAAATCTGCATTACAAACCAGAATTTGCTACAACACTATTTTCCATCACAGTCCACAAAGATCAGTTCCAGGTGTTCTCTAATTAGCAGAGCACCAGACTTTGCCATTGCCATTCACATTATCTTTATTCACAGATTCACATTGTGTTCAGCAGCTTCTTAATCCCTCAAAGGAATTTTGTAAAATGTAAAGGAAAAAGCAGATTATGAACTCGGAGTGATCACTGTAACCAGTGTCAACTCAACATTCTTACAGAAGCTTTATTCTTTTTTGCCTTAGAAACACCAAAACACCCTTGGTTTTAGCAGTGCAAAAAAATCCCTGTCTAAAAATTTTTTGTCACTCACAACTGTTTCTCCTGACAGAAGCTTTCACCACTTCCCTTCCCCATGCAAACCATTAACATGTCAGATCAATTTTGACATATTCAGAAAATAGCAAGTAATTTCTTTCAACATGATTGCTTTTTTTATGCAAGGATTCAGCAAACTCAGGTAATCAAAAATGAGTTAAAGGTCATAAATCACAGGAAAAAAAAATCTGTGATAGCAGGAGACAACATAACACTAATAACAGTCTCTTTCTAATGTATTTAATCACATGCATAAAGCAATAAGCTCTTCTGTCACATTCAGGCATGTCAGCCTTGTACACATTCAGCCTGCTGGGGTTTTGACCTCTGCTACACCAGCTTAGCTACTCCTCTCACAGTGGCACTCATCTGAAATTGGACCATGAGCAGAAAAATAAAGCCATCATTAATTTACTATGAACATATTCCCACTCTATATATTTCATTTACTTATTTCATCTTCAAATAAAAAAAAAGAGCCTTAATGACAAAATATCACACCAATTTTTATATAGTGTTTTCAAATGCTGTTCTCAAGACAGTCTTTAAAATAAATTAGCTGTAATTGCTATCACTTCTGCTCTAGACATTATATTAAATACAGTTTTTATGAGCTGTTTACCAGTCAATATATTTGAGTTTTCTAAACATTAGCATGTACCTAAATACTGCTAATGAGGTAACACTTGTGACAGAAAACCAGAGGTGTAAATATGCAAATTTACTATGCCTTTTCCATAAGCTGGTTACTCTGGCAATATTGGTGAGGAAGATGAGATACAATATGATTTTCTTCTTCTTATTGACTGAGTGTTAGAACCCCAAATCAGAGCACTTATCATTTTGGTCTTTCATTTCTCATGGATTAACTTAGAATTTGGTCTTCATAAGCTGAAAAAGAGGACTGTTAAGGTCAATGCAGTCACATTGCTATTAATTCTGGGTTAGTTATAAGTTTTAAATATTTCCAGATCATTAGGCATGTGGAGGTTGACTTTCAGCAAGGTGAGAATGCATTGGGTCACGAGCAAATAGCATTTGGCATGATACACAATTCCTCCTGCTGCTGCACTCTATACTGGCTTCCTAAAATTTTTGCCCAAATGTTACCTTTTATTTTACTATGAAGAAAAATTATTTTTTCTCTTATGCAGACATCACTGATTTACTGAGATGTTCTCTAGAGCTATGACTTGTCCAAGTGAAAGCCAAATAAATACCACACTGGCATATACACAATAACAAGTGTTACCTAGCTGAGCTCGTGTCACTACAAATCACCTCAGCAGACTTTGGCATTATCCTTTTTCTTGGGCTCAGAGGGTCATTCCTACCTCCAGGTGAACACGTTTGCAGGTAATGTTTGCAGCAGTTGGTTGATCTGGAGTTGCTGCTCAGCTGAAGGCTAGAGTTCAAATTGCAGCTGTGGCTTTCACTGAAGACAAAGGGAGCTATGGGGAAAGGCAGAGCTGCTGAAAGGCAAGGGGTGCTGGGAGTACAGGGGTTCAGAAGGCTAAAACCCTTACAAGGAAAACAGGAAAACAGGAAAAGAGGATTGCTTTTTTCATCATCTTACTCTTGTATTCTCATTCAAACATGAAAACAACCCAGACTACAAATGAAAGTAGATGTGCATCCAGTTAAAGACAAGTAGTGGCGTAAAAGAATAAAGAGACAAATGCATCACCTAAACACAATTCTTTTCTCTCCAGACCTTTTCTTCATGATAGGCTTTAAAGAAGCATTAACAATGAAGCATGTTGCATGGATTGAAATTTGGGTTTATAGTGTAAGAACAAATATCCATTGCAGGGTATCAGTGGCCTAGGAGAATAACATTATAAGAATTTATTCACTGTATTGCATTAGTAATTCAACCTGTCAAGGAAATTAGTGAGTAAGTTAAGTTTTCTGTTTAAGTTGTGCTTACTAGCCAAAATATTTGCAGAATCAAAGACACATTATAAACATATTTAATGAGGTAAAAAATATTCAGAAAACATAGAAGTTTGGAGATTGTCGACTATACTTCCTCAGAAAAGCTAGTTCCATGCTGAAATATATCTACTCTTTATCCAGCTCTGCAACTTCTAAAGAAAAAATTGGATCCAAGGGCTGTGATATGCTTGCATGCAATAGGAACCATACATTGTACAGCATATTCTCTGCTCTGGACTTTTTTATAGGAAAGAACTCCAAGGACATAATCAATATTAGTAAAAAAGAATTCTTTTTAATTTAACTATCCAGATGTTTCAGAATTTGTACAAAAGTCTGGAGCCTTAAATAATATGTTGGCTGGTTTCAAGCCTGGATTCCAAACTATTTCAATCTTTAAATATTTTAAATCATTGTAAAATGCTGGGAATATTTAGGATAGTCTGGAAGTCACCTTTCTCAGATGAATCTGAAATAGATTTGCATGGTCATATGCCACAGACTCTTACAGATAAAGCATGCTCACTTATCTTTTTTCTGTAAAACACAAATTAATAGATAATCAGAACTACTTATTGCAGCTGCTGTGCTATACAGCTTCTTTTTTTGCTGTTATTTGCCTTTAGGAAACTAAAAAATCTGAACCACTTTGTTGCTTAGGTTTGTTTTAGGAAGAAGTCAGGAACTGTCAAAGAAAGATTTCAGTTGTATCATTTGGGAAAAGAAACCTGGCCTTGGCCATCTCTGGATTTAAAAAATGGATCTTCTTTGGTGCTGTGAAACCAAGCCTCAAAGGAGTACTGAAGCCTCTTACAAAATTCTATATGTCTTTGATGCTGTTAATGCTGCCATGTGAGGACATAATCATATTTGATGTTATAATTTTTAACATGGCTATATATTTCAGATGATTGATAAGGTTAGCACAGTTTATTAGAAGGCTAATAAAGTTTAATCCTATTCAAACATGCACAGAGTGCACATTCTTCTGAAGAAAAAGGTATTTACAGCTGCTGTGAGTGAGTCCAAAATAATTAATCATTAATCAGAGCCAACTGAACAAACTGTTTAAATTACATGCAACTATGGGCTCTCGGCTTAAAAAAAAATTATATGTTTTCTTTGCTACTCCCACATTTTCCTTGCTATTCTCTCTTCTTTTAAATCCTTAATCCCTTTATTTTCTTGTATTTTTTTAGGCAGAGGGAGATATTTATCATTCAGCTTATTTCTATTAAGCAGGACATCTGTGCATGTTTATTTAACCAGTTTCAAGATTGGATCCCCAGTTTCATTTTTTCTATGGTTATTCATACTGCCTCCAGTGGAGATGTCTCCATAACTATTTGCAGGTATTGTGTCCAAAACCTGCTCCTTACTCAAGAGTTCACAGAATTCAGGACAGGTACAAAGATAGGAATTCTTGTGAAACAAAAGTATTCCTTGCATTAAGACAGCAAGAAGGATTAGATGTATGGAAAAGATGTCTTGGATGGCTGGATAGGGGTGAAATATTTGAGTCCTTATCTTAAACACGTTCTGCCAAGTAGCTTACTTTGTCACCTATTTCAAAAGGACCTGAAAAAGGAAAGTTAATGAACATTACATGATGTTCCACTGATTAAAGACACTGGGATAGTCAAACCTCTATTCCTAGCCTCACTTTAGCTTTTTGCATTAGCAACCATTGGCTAACTGCAGGAAGAGTCAACAAAGAGGAACTGTGAACATTAAAACCTTTGTTATCTAGCAGCCTGACCCCAGAGCCAGAGATGGTGTGGTCCTTGCCTAATGGCTGCTTGAAGGGCAGCCTTGTGGAACACAAGGCTCTGAACTCCTTCAAAGAAGCCAGTAAATCCAAGGCTCTTGCTTTTAATCTCATTAAGGCTTAGAAGCATCAATTTTAGCAAGTTTTTGGTTGTTTATTTGGTTTTTTTCCTGCACTGTTGGTATTATATGTAATAATACTGACACTGTCAGTATTATATATATTCCAAGCAGAGCTGTCCATTTTAGGCCTTTCAAAAAATTTGGTCCCAAAGAATTGGTTGAGCAGTGAGTTTCAGATGGACACAGGACAGACAAGTAACAAGCACACAACTGTTGTGAGGGGAGCTGTTGTTTGCTTACCAAGAAGAAAAGAAGGTACCTAAGAATTTGGTTTTGTAAATCTGAGTCTACTCTACAGTTTTACATGCATAAATAAGACAGGATTTTTGTGGATTCATTAATTTGGCTTAAATAGCACTTTAATTTGGTGGTGTGATACACAGTGCTGCCTCTATTATGGTCCTTTGTAGCCCCTCTGAAGAATTAAGAGTATACAGATAAAACTAATACACATTTTTTGGTCTACAGTAATTAGCTCCCCTACACAAACTTCCTGACCAAACCACTTACATGTCATCATAGCTGCATAGTAATCCCCCAAATGTAGTAGTTCACATGGTTTTCCAGTTTTATTTCAGGAGATCAAGTTGGAGGAAAAAAAACCAAAAAAACCAAATCTGTCAAATTTAACAGATTAAAAAAGGCAATTTCTCTCTCACTCAGAGAAAGCTCAACTTTTTCTCTGATGCTAATTCACATCTTGTTGGGGCAGAGCTTAATCCCTTATGAACATCTTGAGAATAATTTGTGCAAATAAATTAAGGAATACATTAGTTTACATGTAACATCTATCTGCAAAAACTCTTCCAGGCAAAATATCTATGCACTCTACGTTATTCCCAAATCTCTTCACTCATTTTCAAGACAGTACTTAACTGTGTAATAATCGAGTGCATGTTATGATTCTGCTACTTTTTTATCCTAAATCGCCTTTTCCACTAAACATAGACCTAGGTATAAGTAGGTAACTCAAAGATTAATGTAAATGCCATGCAAGCATTTTCTTATATCATGGTAATTAATCTTAACATACTTCTTAGAAACAACCTTTCTAGAAGAGAAACAGTACTAAAAACAAAAACTTGGCATTAAAGAAGCATCTGTTTTGCTTTTTCCTTGAATCCTGCATTTGTTTAACAAATAAAACTGGCTTTCTTATTGGCAGTTATCAAATGCAAATTGTTAATTAAATTAATGGCAATACAATCAGCTAGGTTCTTTCCTACATATGGTAAGTGGTACCCAAAACGAAACTGATATCTGCACTTTTTTTTCTTTTGTAAGATGCTCATCATTGATGATCATAGAATAGAAGTGATGATAGAATTTAAACCTCCATTGTATAAAAACAAAAAGACAGACATTCAAATGAAAATAGGCATTCAACTGAAACCATAAGTATTTATTTCATCTCCAGTAATGGCAAAAAAGCAAACACTTAGGAAAAGAGCATAAAACCAGAATTACTATCCAGATTATATTCTGTATATAGTCTGCTGAAACAGTTTCCAAACATAATATTCTCACAATTTTCAGATTCATTAAGGAAGATTAATAATAGTCTTTTTAGTGGGAAGTAACTTACTCTGGACCTTCATTATATCTGCTGGACCCGAGATCTAACTTGCTGACATTAGAAAGGTAATTTATATTGATGAGATCTGATAATCCTTAGAACTCATCTATTCCTTCTTCAAGTGTATTCCCTGTAGTGATATGGAAAAAGAATGTCTTCATTCTTCTTTCTTGAATACAGCAGGCTTCTTGCCTTCACCACTTGAACTGGTAACGTATCCCAACACAGCTTTTTGGAGTTTATGCACATCAAACCCAAACCTTATGTGGATCAGGCTCTTTGTTGAAGTTTTGAAAGTCAAAAGTTTCATTTACAAATGCACAGTCACATGAACTTTTGAACCTTTTCTGTTTCTCCTTTAAATTCTATTTTAAAGAGATAAATATTGCACAAATTAAATTGGATGTGTTAAAATGTGTTACAGACCTCTTTAACCACTGTAAAGATAGAAAAGGAAGACTAACTTGCCAGTAGTTGGATTTTCAGTAAATACCCAGAATATATCAGCATACAGGAAAAATCAATATTTTTACAGAAAGTAGAATATAAGATGAAAAATGATGAATCACATGGAAGCTCATAATCTTATGAGTGTCATATCAGCCTAGCAGGCATTCATTTTGGATAAGTAATCTTAATATTACAGGATAAAGATTATATAAAGGAATTGCCAATATTTTGTTATGGAAATGAGAAAATTCAGGGTTAAAATGGAGACGAGCAATTTCTTTTCATCATCAAGAGAAAAGATCGGCAAAAACTCACATGGAGCATCTTTCTGTATCTCTGTGGGAATTCTACTTCTTGTGATCTGCTGCTGCCAGATTTAATGTGCTGAATTTATTATACACAAAGTTGTCTGACTCACAAGTTGGTTTTATATCCTCAGCACAGATACTGCTTTATGTTGTTCAACAGCATAAAATGGTTAAATAAAGCATGTTTTTGCACTATATACTCTACATTTTAACAGAAAAAAGGACATGGCTTATCAATTATATTAAATACATACTAAAAATAAGTGGGTTTGCCAAGCTGCATGTTGCTTGTAAAATAGCCTCTAATTCCTTCTTCAGGTTCCTCTTTTGAACATTCATCATATACAATGACTCCCATTGTTGACCTCTGACTGGCTCACTTGTTATCCCTAAGGATAGTATTGATCTGGTCAGGACAAGAAATAATTTTTATCTAGTTTGCTTTATTTTCTTATTTGAAAGACTGTAAAGCAGAGCTAAGAAATGAGAGGAGGGCCCCTTTCTTATTTGGATTGGCAGGACCACTGCACTAGTGAGTGGTGTCAGTGAGGAAACAAGGGTGGGAATGTTCAGAGAATACTTTTGTTTGTGTACACATAACGTACATGGTTTAAGACTTATCAGATATCATTTACTGGCTAACAGTAAATAACAAGGAATAACAGTAATCACAAGGATAGAAGTACTATAATCATTAATCTCTTTACCAATCCTGTGGCAGGGACAGTTGTTGAGCCTCTGCCAGCCAGGGAATTGTCAGGTCAGTGGGGATCTGTTCATTTTGAAACCAACTGACTTGATGTTGCTGAGGTGTTATCTTCTGATGTTCTGTTTTGTCTTGTTTGTTTTATCCCTTTTCATGTCAGCACCTTTCCTCTTGAATCCTTCAGCTGCTGAAGACACCTATCTCAGCTACTGCACTTCTGTTTTTCTTATCTTGCATAGCTCCAGTTCCCATAGTCTCTTATTTCTTAATAACAGTTTTCTCAGAAAAACCAAGCCTTAGTCACAGAGCTGTCATGCACCAAACTAGGCCTGGATCACATGCAGATGAATCCTTAGACAGTAGGTTACAACAACAGCAGCATTCAGAGCTGCACAGATTTACTCCATGTTTGTGGTAAACCTGGATTATAGTCTGGCCATCCCTGCTGAGCTCAATGCCTTATCTACCAGGCCACATTGCCTGCCTTCAGTAGCAGCACATATACACCAGCATTGCCCAAACCCCTGTGCTAAAGAACACCATTAAGATTGCAAAGTCATTATTCAACATTTGCAGATGCTGTAGTGGAGTTACTGATATCACCTAATTCACTGCTTTTTCTATTTTTATAATCTGAGATTGACCAATCATATGACCACTAACTCATTTAGATAGAAGTCCTGCACTATTTAGCCTTCATTTGGAAAGGAGTTATTCAATATTTTGTTGCCTTCCATTTCCAATGCCCTGTTTGTTGCACATTATTAAAGAAAATTCCACATGGTATTCCCTATAAAGCTCATCTCTGGAGTTAGCTGCAAAGCTTAACTACAACTTTTGGCTGTGCTACTCAGGTTAGTTGGGACTTTGCTTCTTGACAGAAGACTTCTACATAACATTTCATTGTTTTTTCCACTCACGCCATCAAAATGCAAAGCTCTATCATCAAGCAACCTTCAAAATTACCATGGTTTATTCTTGTAGCAATAGTAGCTGATAGTCCAGTATTAAAGATCTACTACCCTTTTTCCTTTAATTTTGGGTTGTCACGAAAAGTGAAGGCAGTCAAAGTCAGGAATACCTCAGGGCTGTGGGAAATCATTTAGAATAACAAGTCTACAAAACCAGGGTCTGAGTATTAGTGTCAAGTAAAGATTTAACTGTTGTGCATTCTGCTGTTTGCAGGAATTCTTGATCTCCCTCTACAACTGTCCAAGGGCCCTGGAGGAAAGACAGATGAATTCAGAAATATTGAAGGAAATCTATCTGCAAATAATTTCACTCTCTGCAAATAAAAATCAGAGACATTTAGGTAACAGCTAAATCCACACCTGACTAATCTTGAGGTTTCTGGTGAGAACTATTTTAGCCACTCACTGCTTTTTTTTTCCTGTCTCTACAACCAGGTCAAGTCCTAGTTCCAGTCTGCATTATTTAAAGGTGAATTAAAACACTGAATATAAATTATATACATCAGGGGATGTTTGCCAAATAGACAACCACCTGCTCTTCTTTAGTTTAAGAATAAAGCTTTATTGTGCAGATCATCAAGGCAATATAAGTCACGTAGGCTGGAGAGGAAAACCTTGTGTCTGAATCAATGCAATAAAAAGGTGCCTGTGTTTGTTTGAAAACAAATCGGTGGGAGATGGCAAGTCAGGATTAAAATTTAATAGGAAAATTAAAAATAAGTGCAATAATACAAGAAAAAACACCAACAGTCACATACAACCTGACACCCTGTTAGTCAGGGTGGTGGCAGCAGTCCAAGTGAAGCAGTTAGGTTGAAGCAGTGATCCTGTGGAAGGTCTGCTCTCCACCTGAAGCTCCAGTAGTAGCTCTTGGCCTCTGGGAACCCAGCAGACAGAGCTGCCTTGGGCAGTTCCCAGCCCAGGTTATATCCAGGTGGGAATGCTTGGCTCCTCCCTCCTGGGTGGAGCATCTCACAATAGGATGAGATAATTCCATGAGTCATGCAGTTGGTTCTTGATAGCTCATTGACAGTTATCAGGGGTGAGTCACAGCAGGAGATAACAGCTAATGGCCCACAGCTGGTGGTAATAGAATACTAAATACATCTGTATTGTAACCTAGGACAGTATCTAAATCTCACAAGTACCTACAGCTCCAACAGGTGTAATTGGTGTCTATCAGTGCTCACTTCCTAATGTCTTCTTTGTTTTCTTCAGCAACCCATCGTAGATCTGGGAATTCTGGGAAACAAAATTCTCATTTTGTAACATGGGACTGAATAGGTATCAGTTGTCTGTAGAAGGTTTATTTTTGCTCTGTACATTTGGCCAAAGTCATGATCCTTGAACATAATTTCTACTGTATATGTGATTGGCATATCTATTGTCTAGTAGTCTTGACTAGTAGTTTTCTTATATGTTGGTAGATCCAAAATCCTAACCCTTATCCCTGTCAACCTACAAAAATAATATTGTCATAAAGCACCAATGCAACTATATCCATAGAAACCTAGGAACAAATACTGGTCTAGCAAAATAAATTACATGTAAATTTTATTTTCTTTCTCATATGTGAAGATCTACACTGATAAAAATAAGTTCACAGAATGGAGCATACTACTATTTCAATAGATAATCAAACCCTCTGCTAGGTCACATTTTCATTAGATCTGACTTTCCCATTTATAACAAAATTTCCTTTTTCTGATTTGAGAATTTAGAAAATCAGCTTTTTGGAGTACAGACTCTCAATTAATTGGTTGGAATTAATAATGGAATTATTTGGGAATCTATTAACTAATAATGTAAAGTTATTCTTTCCATAAATATACTAACAATTTTTTTAAACTTTCACAACACATGTTTTCAGCAAAAGTGACATGAGATTTTCCTTTCTGCTTGAAGAAATTCCCTATAGTTGCATATGACTTAAAAATAAGTGTGCCCAACATTTCTTAAAACAATGAATATATATTATTTTTCCCTCCTGTGCAGCTCAAATTCAATGTCATTCATCTGCTATATTCCACACTTGAGGTATTGTCTGATACAGGGTCCTGATATCTTAATAAGAATTTTGCATTTTAGCAGTCAGTGAGACTTTCTCAGATAATGAATGGAAGTCCTTGCTCACAAATTAAACTGATTCCGTTCTGGAGAAATCCAGAACTCCTTTTTGTGTGTGACAGCATGATGCATGTTTTCCATGATGAAGTGATACTCTCCTGACCCTTCATCTTTCTGTAGATATTAAGCACTGACAATCTTCACTTCACTGAGAAGGACCTCTCTGATTTATAACTCTCATGCTTACTAATTTATCTGTAAAGGCCAATTAGCTGGCTGAAGTGCTCAAATGAGTCAGTAGTAAAATGGCCATTGCAGCAAGGACTTAGCCACTATCAAAGTAAATCACTTCTCCCTTTTAATAAGACTCAAAAAAATTATTTCAGCTGTCCATTGCCTGTGCCTCCTTCACTGATTCAGATTCAGATTTCTACAGGCCAATTAAAGTTATGTTTGCTGAAATACATTTCAACACAATTTAGCAGGAAGCACTAAGTGGAGAAAATGAAAAAAACAATGCAGAGGTTTGGATTAACTGAGTACAACATTTGCAGTGGACTCAGACCTTAGTAATGAACAAATTATTTTTATCTAGAAGGCCAGCACAAGGCAAAATACAAATATAATTTCCTAATAAAATTAAGCATAGAAATTAAGATTACCCTGCTGATTTTCCCAGCATGACCATTGCTAAGGTATGAGCTGTCATAGAGCTGGAGTTTTGTTTGACTTTTTTTTTAATGCTATTTTAGCCTACCTACAGTTTAGTAGGTGAGGCACTTTGCAGATTTGCAGAGTTCACCAGCAGCAGTACTGGTTGTGTTACCATTTGCCATTGGAGCAATTCTGTGCTCAAAAGACACTTCATGTCCTAAAGTCTGTTCCTTCCTGTGCCCTCTGCAGTTCTAGCAATCTAAATAAATCAAGGTCCCTTTACAGCAATGCATTAATGTGGAAGTAACCCAGAGCTGCTTCCCAGCTCATCAGAGTTTACATCTTCTTATATGTTTTTACCTTGCAGTTATACAGTGAGGTTGAAGGAGATGAGGGTATTATCTGCAAATTGCATACATATATTTTGTCAGGTAGCAAAATTTATATAGACCTATTATTTGTCTGAGTCTCTCCACATCCATCCTGAGAATATATACTCTCTTTAAAGTACTGTAAATCTAACTGTCCCCTAAATCACCTTGGAGACTTCCGTCAAAATGAATAAGATTAAAGCTATCAAGAGTTTTCCAAAGTAAATGTCTTTCTAAAAATCATAATGCTGGTTTCTTTTTATGTTTATGGCAATGCAAAATAATTATTGATTTATCCAAAGGCAGCAAAGAGTCTTTCTGAAAGTATTGCAAGGGATTCTGAGTTGGAATGATGAAGTGCCTAATGGTCAATATTCTACAGCAAAAAGCAGATTTCTGTCACTAAAATATATGGAACAGTCAGGCTTTTGCTAAAATGTGTTTAGTTTTAGAATGTATTATTTATTAAATAAACTTGATTTTCACTTGCCTCCTTTATTATCTTCTTCCTTTTCTATTGTTCTAAGATATATTATAGCCATTCAAAACAGAATGTTAAGATTGTAGAGTGTTCCCTGCTAGATGAGAGGTTTTAAAAGCCCAAAGAAATTTATAGCAAATGGCAGCATATAACTGATATAAGCTTACGGGTCACTTTATTTACCAAAGTTGTGTAATTTTGTAAGTCTGGTACTTCATTAAGTAAATGTCTTCAATTTTAAGAAGCAGTTGCTTCACTCTTTAATTTGGATGGTTCTAGTGTTACAGTAAAGATTTTTATGTTGCAGTTCCTGAAAATAGCTTAGCTATTTAGTCTCTGAATCATTATTTTAATACATTGAAGTATAACCATAATAGAATCACTTCATCCTCCTGTTAAAATCCTGGAATGAAGCTGGAAGAAAGCAATTGGATCATCCAGGATCATTAATAATGGTAAAGAGTGACCAGAATGAGAACAGGACAGAGAGCATCTCAGGCTATAACTGCAGAAGGAAATGGTTAGGGAAAAAAAAAAAAAGAAAACACCATGGAGCACTAGGAAAGTTAAGCTCCAGGCAAAAGTTTTATAGTGGAGGTCCTCATTCCATTTCCAATGCCACTAAACAGGATATTTAATCTGGTTGGAACAAAAATCTTTGCCATTGAGCTAGAGAGACTAAAAGACAAAAATATTTGCTCAACACCTTGAAAGCCAACTATTTATTTATCAAACTCCAGTAACTGATTATGTAGCTAGGGCTGTTTCTTTTCCCTGGAGGTTGGATTTTGAGGTGGGAGTTTGGGGGAGGGAACTTCAAACAGTTTAAACACATGCTTGTCTCAGTCCTACTTCAAGCCACAACAACATATCAAAGCCATTCCTAGCTCCTTCTCCATAGGTCTAAAAGATAATTAAGTTCTTTTGCTTTTAGTATCTTCAGCTTGTTGAGTGCCACTCAACTTTAAAAGGAAGGAAACAGTCTAATAATGTACACACTGAAGTGTACTTCTCTATTCATAGCTCGTATCATCTTTCAGAGAAGAGAAGTTTAGTAGCAAAAAATCCTAGGCCAAATTCAGAATCTTTTCCTTTCCTCCCGTGCACTAAAGAACACATGTGAAGACATCTACACACACAGCATGGCTGGGGAAGGGTGTCCTTCATGCAGGAAAATAGCTGTATAAACTATTAGACAGAAAATTGGAAAATAATTGCCCAAGGAATGAGTATGGCTTCCTGATTTCAAAAAGTGAATCAGGTGGGTGCCTTCATGAGCACAGAAATTCATCTGTCACATGGTCTTCCACTTACTGATGGAAAGATGGGAAAATTAACTGAATGGACTCACAGCTGCACTAACACACAAAAACAAAGGTAGTTTTCTACACCAAAGACTTAGCTCAGCATGTATTCAATCAAGATTGTATTCTTCTATCTTGGCAATTAGATTGAAGATTAAATGTGCTTTCTTCTCACATTTCTGCTCTTTTTGTACAAATGAAAATGCTATCCTCTGCTACACTTCACTTGCAGTTTACAGTTAGTTTTAAAAAGCTTAATAAACAAATTTTTATGGAATAAATTGCTCTGATGCATTTCATGGAAAAGTGTTAGTGTGAAAGCTGAATGCCACTGGATTATTTTGCAGACTTTTTTTTCCAAATAAAGAAATTGTGACAAATTAAATTAGTTGCAACAATGCATGTCAAAAAGAATCAATTAAAAAACAAACACACAAACCAACCCCAAAAGTACAGAAGTTGGTTGTAAGAAGAAATTTATCTTACAGACCAAATGAGGACTTCCTTACAAAAGATGCCTCTGCTATCAGTTTAAAGTGATCACATTCCCTCACTGGTACATGCAACCCAGATTCACAGCAGCTACTAGAGTCATACTGAAATCTCCTGATATAAAGTATAAGATAAAAATACAGCCAGCAGTCTGAAACACCTTATCTACAGGGCACTAGTGATGCACTCAGGAAAAATTGTTACAGAGGACATAGCACCTAACTCTTTACAAGTCACTGCACTACACACTAAAAAAAGGAAAAAAAAAAGAAAAAGTCAACATATAAGACCATGTATCTATCTGTCATATGATAAAAGGCTGTTTTGTACTTGTGGTTGCAGTGGGCCAGGTAACGAAACCAACATGTCTTGAGGTACCAAGACTAATTTTAACAAAATCTGAGGATCACAGAAGTATTCCCGAGGCTATTAGGCTTCAATCAACTGATCACTGGGAGCTAACAAATTAGTTTTAAGACAGTAATGAATTTATCTCTAAAAACCACAGTAGTTTCAGTAGGTTTTAGTGAACCTTGGACTTTATGAGAAACAGACTGAAAAATAGTCTTAATGGAAATGATTAGCCAGTCTGTAGCCAGTCTGCAGCAATAGAAGCCCCAGTTCATCAAGATGCTACTTTGGTTTTGGCTGGGTCAGAGTTGATTTTCCTCTTAGTGGCTGGTACAGTGCTGTGTTTTGGATTCACTGGGAGAATAATGCTGATAACACTCAGATGTTTTGGCTGTTGCTCAGTAGTAATTACCCTAAGGCAAGGAGTTTTCAGTGTCTCATACTCTGCTAGCAAGGAGGTGCACAAAAAGCTGGGAGAGATCCTGACCAGGAAAGATGACCCAAACTGTCCAAACAGATGTTCCATACTCTAGTACATTGTGTCCAGCATATAAACTGGGGGGAGTTATTTTGATCACTGCTTAGGGGCAGGTTGGGCATCCAGCAGGGGGTGGTGAGCAATTGTAGGGTGCATCACTTGTTTCTCTTGGGTTTCATCTCCTTCTCCTTTTTATTAAAATTATTACTGCTAGTGGTATCATTATTATATTTCACTTTGCTTTAATTATCAAACTGGAGTTTTGTTTTCCTTTCTTTCTTGACTCCCCATCCCACCATGGGGGCAGAAGGGAAGTGAGTGAGCAGCTGTGTGGTACTTGGCTGCCAGCTGGGGTTAAACCATGACAGATGCACAACCAAAATCTTGAAGATAAGTGAGTTTCATCTTTTTTGATCTGATACAAACTCCAGTTCTCAAGTGATAGAAACAACAGTTAAGGTTTCAGGGAGGGGTAACACATTAAGATCCTCATCTTAAATAATTTTGAAAGTGCAATGAGAATGTTCTGTTGGAATGAGAATGTTTGCTGAAGGGTGACATGCACCATCAATGAGTGTGTTACAGGAGATGATTTCAACCACGGAGAGAAATTAGGACTGACAAGCTAAATAGTCCTGACATTTCTGTGTGTGGGCAGGGTCTATTCTGGTACAGCTTTTACCACTGGAACTCTGCAACAGCCCTGGCTTCCAGCCAACATTCACAATCCCTTAAAACAGAAACAGTAGGCAAAAGATCCATTTCTTGGGCCATGTCCATGTTGGAGTGGGTTTTTCTGGCTAACAGAAGAATTTGCACTTTAGCCAGCTGGATGGCATCTTTAAAGCTCTTAAAATTTGCATAGAAATTCAGCATAACATAAAGGTATCTGAGATCAAAAAGTCTAGCAATGTCATTTATTTAAAACCAAGGTTTATTTAAAAGCCACCCATCCATCTGCATTTCTTGCTACTTCCATTATGTTAATTTAAAATGCTTTTGACAAAGAAGATAAAAATTTAAGCCTAGTAAAAACCATTTCCTGTGAAACAATGAAAGCATCACATATATCCAACGGTAGAGTTTAATTGTAAAGGAATATGTTACTGAGCTGGGGGAAGCTTCATATCCTATTCCCACAGAACTAGACAAAAGGGATAATTTGAAGCCTACTGCTGTATTAACACTGCTTGTTTTGCATGCACTTTCCCCTCACTCTCAGAGTGGGTCAGATTTAATTGAATCTTTATTAACCAATAGTTATCACTACACAATGAATCACAGAATGGTTTGGGTAGGAAGGGACTTGAAAGATGTTCTAGTTCTGACCCACCTGCCCTGGTCAGGGACACCTTTCACAAGACCAGGTTGCTCAAAGCTCCACCCAACCTGGCCTTGAAGACTACTGCAATCACAGAATGACAGAATAAATGAGGTCGGAAAAGACCTCTGAGATCATCAACTCCAACCCATGACCAAACACCACCATGTCAATTAGACTATGGCACTAAGTTTCACATCCAATCTTTCCTAAAAAAACCCAGGGACAGTGATTCCATCACCTTTCTGGGCAGTCCATTCCAATGTCTAATGACCCTTTCTGTGAAGAGTTTCCTCCTGATGTACAACCTGATGTACAGCCCCTGGCACAGCTTGAGGCCATTTCCTCTCATCCCATCACTGATTGCCTGGCTCCCAACCTGTCATGACCCTGACTCCACCTGGCTACACTCTCCTTTCCAGTAATTGTAGAGTGCAATAAGGTCTCTCCTCAGCCTCCTCTTCTCCAGGTTAAACATACCCTCAGCTGCTCCTCATAAGACTTGTGCTCCAGACCATTTACCAGCTCCATTGCCCTTCTCTGGGCAGCAACACCTTGCTCCAACACCTCAGCGTCCTTCCAGAGCTGAAGGAGGGAGAGGATATTTAGAGTTATGGTATTTGCCTTCCCAAGTAACTGTTGGGTGTGAAAGAGCCCTGCTTTCCTGGGGATGGCTGAACACCTGCCTGCCCTTGGGAAGTCTAGAGTGGATTTCTTGCTTTGCTTTGCTTGCACAAGTCCCTTTTGCTTTACCCATTGAACTGTCTTTACCTCAACCCACGAGTTTTCCCACTTTTACCTCTCCGATTCTCTCCTCCATCCCACCAGGAGTAAAGTGGTGTTTGGTTAGTGGCTGGGGTTAAAACATGACATCTTCAATTTTAGTATCATTATTCCAATTTTTCTTTTTTCTAATAAAAGACTATTATGTGTATGTGCATGTACCTACACAAAAAGACAATTACATGAGTAACTGTGACATGTGGTATGACTGAGGTATAGTGTTTACACAAAGCAGTGATTCAGTCCTTTTGTTAGTCTATCTCCTAAAAATATTCAGCTTTCATTTTCAGGACCAGAATGAGTTGGTGAAATTTATCAATAGCTATACCTTTTGACTAATTTTAGGGGGAAAGCTTTGTCTCAGTTTCACCTTTCCCTCTAGTGATATTATTAATAACCACAGACTTAACTCTCATTGAAAAATCTTATATTCAGGTTTAACTAAGGTGTTAGCAATTAATTGCTTTTATTATTATAACACTATGAACAGGCTCACAGAGGACACCCAGACACTCATCAGCTTTCTTCTACTCATGATTTGCACCAGCAAGTTTGTTTGTAGTGATAACTCAGTAATATGGCAGAGACTGACACGTGTCAAGAGTATCTTATCTTAAGTTCTTAAGCCTTATAAATTGGCTTCTCCCATTTGCCACTCCAGCCTGTGGCTGCACATTGCCATGAAAGTTGTTTTCCAGAACTGGTGATTATGCTGCTGTAGCTGATGCAATTCAAACAAACAGCAGCACCAGGAACATAAGAAGGGCTTTGGAAGACATTTTTAATTTTGTAACGAAAAAGGTTGGTTGGTTGTTTTTGACAAAGTTTTAAGGATTTTTTTTATTAAAAATAACTCAACATTTTCTTGGAATTTAATTCAGGATTAGAGTTTATTTATGAAATCCACTATTTTGTAGGAACTGTAATTTCAAAAAAATATTGTGCTTGCATGGAATTGAAGTTGATAGAATATAAGTAACAAATTGAAAATAATCGTTTTCTCATAATCAAGTTATGTTTAACTGGGGGATCCAGAATTACATTTAAAATGTAAAGAAACCATGAACTGCAGAAAAAAAAACTTAATCAAATGTTTTGTAAAAAAATATAGAAATTAATTGGTTTTGCGTATCCTAGTGATCTAAATCTACACTAAGATATTTTTCCATCTATCCCTCACATGATTTCAATTATTATAACAATAAAAATATCCCTGAACTTAACATATTAACTGGAGGAAACTAACATATTCAACCACTGTCTTATATTAATGTTAATGTGAGTTGAGCCAGAGTATTTTTAACTCAAAATAGATAAAACAATTTGACTGCACTTTAGGATTATGATTTTAAAAAAAATTATAATTTCCTAGTTTTTCCAATAGAAATAAGAAAAAAGTCTTAAATTTAAAGATACATTTTTACAATCTCACAAGCATCCACATTAAGTAAAGATTTATCAAGCAAGCATTACACAGGAAAAAGATTTTACATAATTTGGTAAAAGCAACTTTTTATTTTAGCACTTATGGTCTTTTTTCAATTCTTTCTTTTCACACTGTTTGGAACAGTCCTTCTCATTTTCTGTTAGACATAGATTTAAACAGCTTGGTAAACAAAATATTCCAACATCTGGTAATATGGGATTGAAAAGAAAGAGATTTCAGTTTGAAGTTTGCAACTATGCAGAGTAAAGACAATTCTTTTCATTCTAGGAGTATTTACAGCATTAATTAGGGACCACCTAAACTTTGATAGCAGTATGATTTTAATATTTTAATGGTAAGGGTTTCTGAGGTAGAATTTTTACACTAAGATTATTTATGCTGTAAGTAGGAGTATTATTAACATTGGCTCTTCCTACACTATTTGCAGATATGACAGAGGAACTGAACTATTCTCTATGGAAAGGAAACAACCACCAAAATCTGTCAAAAATAAAATGTCAGAACACTAAACAGAAGACAAAGTTCTTCAGCTAGAAAATTTCAGAAAACTAGGCAGACAAAAAATTAACAGAGCCACACATCTCCATCGGTTTAGAAAGGCTAGAGATGCAGCCTTAAAACAGCAACCAGCTTAATGTACTGTACATCACTAACTTCCACAGACCACACACAGAGCCCCCCAAAGCCCTTCAATGGTAGTTTTAGTCTTCATATGTCAAGAGCTGCCAGCTGTCTTAAACTGCATGCATTCTCTCATTTGGTAAAATCAAAACTGGGTAGCAAAATGTGAGTGCAGAGCCCTCCTCTCCACTGCTTTCTCCAGCACACCCCAAGAATCTTTAAATTCAATAGCTAGAAACATACAAGCCCAGATAAATACATAAAATAATTGCCATGGTTTGACAGTTCCCAGTCACACATGTAAGAAAACACTACTCTCTCCAGCTATAAGGAAAAAGAGCTAAGTAAACTCCCTTTATCTACCATGCAAGGGCAGAGACTGTATATTTCTGTCCTCTTAATGTGAACTAATTAACTCCAGGTGCCCCTCTGCAGGAGTGGTGCTGGGAAGAATCACTGATTTAAGGGTTTTGACAGGTCCTGTATAGCACCACAGCACTCAAACATTTCAGTGTCTTAGCAGGTTATTCAAAATATTTTTGCCAGCTGAAGCACTGAAAGACACTGTTTTCACTTTTGAGAGGAAAAATGGGGTAACAATTGTCTTAGAGGAAAAAAAAATATAAGATGAATCAGAAACAAGCCTGTGGAACCTTAAGGATGTTTGCATGGGAAAACTACCATTGTATTATTGTATTAGAGGAATAAATAAGGCACAGGAAATAAATCCCTCTATGGCTTTCCAGTGAATTCACACTTCCAGGTACTACATTGTTGTTCCACCTCATATTCAAGATTTTACAGGAGGAGTGCAGGTTGATTTATGTTATGGCAAAGCAATAGCAAGTTGTAGTATTTGAAAGTGACTCAGTGACTTAGGACTTCTTTCCACATTGTCACTCAGAAGTTCAAGTTTTTTGGAAAGCTCTTTTGAATGTATGAAAAGGAATTGCTGATTTAAATCCTGTATTTATTTTTAAATATAAAATTTTATGTATGAAAATTTAAATCACATTGAATCAACCACATAACTATGAAAGCTGACCCTGCATATTTTAGTAACTACCATTGAAAAAAGAGTAGAAGCAGTGCAGTATCAATACACTGTTTCTTGCACTGCAAGGAGAGTGTCTAGTCTGCAAATAGATATTCAACCTTAATCCAGATTCTCTTTTTAATTGAGATATTAATAAACTCAGAATCACCCTTGGGACTGTCTAGACCATACATATAAGCATTTTCTGTTTAGCCACTGTCTGTAGTTTCAGGCTGCAGTTTTGCTGATAGTCTAGAGCTCTAGAGACTCATGTCTGTCAAAGATCCTCCTTCTGTACAGAATTTACTCCACCTAATTTTTAACAGCCGGAGATTAGAAAAAAGCAATTATCACTCACAGCCATGGTTGGCAGAGAACAGATTGGGGTGACATGGCCAGATGATTATGTTACTTAGAGATGAGGACAATTTTTTTCCTGATAGCAGCTCAAGAACTCGTTCAAACCTAAAGAGGTGAGAAAATTATGCAAGTCAGTTAAATGCAAGCATTTCTCCATAACCTCAGAGTTCTGGTCTGTTGTTCTGCTACTTCTCCTAACTATAGCACAGAGTAAAAAATCAGGAGGAAAACAAAACCAAACACCAGGCCACATCTTGAAAATTTGTAGGTTCTATGCTTGTCCACACCAAAGCATGTGATAAATTCTGCAGTAATTTATTTTGCATGGCTAAAATGATACATCTTAGCCTGTTTTGCAGCAAAAGGTCTCCTTAAGACAACTAAAGCAGAGTGCCAAATACAAACAAAATATAGAGGTATGGTCATTTCTTTGTCCTTAAGCTCTCATCCAGCCTACAACCAACTTCTTATATCTTTGAATAACTATTCTCAAATTGCATATATTAAATTTTAGTAATAAAGCAACAATGAAGAAGAAGTTTTGAACTTTGAAAATAGACCCAAGAAAGTATCTAAGGAAACTTTCAAAATGATAATATTCAAAATGTATTGTGAAAAGCCAAGAATACATCATTGCACGGGGAGCTTCAGGAGAAAATCTGCTGTATAAAGACAGTCTGATAACAGAAACCTGGAAAGCTAACCTGTAAAAAAATTACCAATTTTCCCATGTCATGATGCCGTGCTATAACATAAAAATTAATAGAATAGTAAAACAATCCCAGTCTCTCTAAAACAAGTCTCAAAATCTTCAGTTACAAAGCCCTGCCTAAGCCAAATAGAATGATTTGTTATTTAAAAGGAAAAGTAATAAATTGGATTTTATGCCCAGAGAGCAACCTAATCAAGGTGATGTTGGATGCTGATAATGAGACTTTACCAGGAAACCTGGAGCTTAGTTTATTACCTTCTTATATGTTATTTGAGTTCAGACCCCATTTATAAATGCAGGCACATTCTTTGCTAGGTCATTCCAATTACTTGGTATATAATTCAGCAGCTGAATCAATTCTATCAAGTTGAAGATGATGCACTTGACGAGATCCTATTTGCTGAACAATGGTGGATAGAAGCTTCCTTAATAAAAGAAATAGAAAAAAACCTGTGAGCAAGTAAGACAAAGTGGAAAGTCACTCTACAAATGCAGGCTTGTTTCCTGTGGCACAGTGTGGTGCAGCTCAGCATTTGCATGGTGGAGTGTTACTTACAGATGGAACTGTCAAAATCTGGTTTTCATTGTACAGGATGACAAATGTAATCCTCACGGGAGAAACTTCTCAGCATAATGAAATCTAATCTCTCTGGAAGGTAAAAGATTCATTCCCTGTTCATTTCATTTCTTCTCAACTTCCCTCTTACTCCATGTTTTATAAGGGTTTCCTGCCTTTGTCAGCTATGACCAAATAGCAAGGGGATAGAGTGGGAAGAGACAGAACTGCCCATAATTTAAAATGTTCTTCCTTCCTATGCACAGCTGATTTTTCTATTTCTTCCCTGTACCACAGTGAGGCCAGCTGGTGGAACACAATGAGGAGTACAAACAAGATTTCCCAGACCTGTCCTGGCTGGACCCAGCTCACTTCTCTGATTTTTAATCTACTGTGAGTTCATGCACATCTTCAGATTTTCCTGTGCATTTGAAATGTATTGCTAAAGGCACTGCAATACCTTTTTCCTCATTTACTTGATCCTTTGCTATGGAATCAACTTTCTTCATGATGCTTTGCTTTTCCTTGGTCTCATCCCTTAAAGTTACTGATGGCTTGGAACATCTTTCTGGTTACTGCTTAATATGTGGTCCACTGAACAAACTTAGTAACAATGTTATCACATTCTTATGAATTTTGATATTTCCATTAAAGTTTTTTCATTATTATTCATATACAAAGAGTTAAATCACATGATTACACTGGCATTCTGGCATAATTTATTTCATTTTCAAAACATAAAAAAATCCTGTTTCTCAACACCTGGAAGGACAAAGAGGTACAGTTTATGAATACCAGTCAATAAAGATGTCACCATGCTTCTAATCATTTTAAAGGTGAGTCCTTCAATCAAGCCCTGAGATATAACACATCAGATCTGGAAGAGGCCACAGATCAAAGGAAGTAGATCAGTGCACTATATTTACACTAGAAAGTTGCTTGAAGCACTCGATGAGAAAGCAAATGGTGAAATCTGATGGATTTCTACAATTTCTCCTTTATTATTTATTTCTTGTCACAAGCTGCTTCTAGTGATCCAATGGCACTAATCTACTTCAGAAGCTGCTCTTGAGAGTGAGTGAAAGGCTCATGGAAGAATCATGGCCAATGAGGGGCAGTTCTTGTTTTATATTCTTGGAAATTTTTTTCCAAAGACGTATTTCTTTGGTTTAATGCTTTGGGATTCCATCAGTGATCTATGGCAAAGAAATGTAGATTTGAACTTTTCCAGCTAACATGGCTCCACTCAGGGAGTCAGCCCTGTCATTTGACAATAAGAAAAAGACCATGAAAGACAATAAGAAAAAGACCATGAAATTCAAGAGGAGCCACTTTCTTATAACTGAGAACTCTGTGGGCTAAAATCAGTGTTCACTTCAGAGCTAGTTACTGCCTTTCTTCTTCAACCCACAGCCTTTCCTCATAACTGTCTTAATTTTCCCCACCCTAATTCCTGCTGCAATTTTAAAATGTATAAAATGTATAAAAACATATATAGCTCAAGATAGGTAGCCACCTCCTTTGTGAGTTTTCTTTCACGAACATGAATTTTGAATTTGCTGGTGGGGCTCCACATCTGGGTGTCCTGCTGCCAGAGGCTTCAGAGCACTATACAGCTAAAGCATCAAGTTTCTTATCTTCTTCACCCTCCGATTTCTACACCATGATATTTCTGCTCTGGTGCATCTTGCCAACACCTGTGATGGTGAGAAATGAGCACAACATTCAAGAGAACTAAAAGGTTGAAAGTCAATGTAATCATAGTGAAATGATTCTGAATTAAGAACGCAGAGTACAGACTCACTTTTATATCTGTAAGGAGGGATGAAGATTACACTGTGACCAGTGCTTAATGCTGTCTTCATTTGCTCTTGTTCAGCATGAGTTCACTTTCCAGACAGCCTCTCTGTGTCTGTGGGAGTGTGTGCAAACTTCAGGACTGGTATTTGTAGAAACAAACAGGTGTTTGCTTGTCAATCAGTTATAATGTCCATAATAACTAGTTTGCACAAACCAACATGTGCTTGTGTGAGGTAAACAGATGGCATCATATTTTCCCTCCTGATGCAAGCACTTTTTAAAAGCTTTTGCAAATATTGCTTCAGGATAGTTAACAGTGTCAAATGTAAACATATTTAGCACCTCTCTTCAGTTCTATATCAAAGTATGGATGCATTTGATATTACTCTATTCATATGCCTCAACACATATATTATCTTTCTGATATGATGCTTGATTTTAATTGGGCAATCTTTAATTCAGAGGTACTTTTGTAGTTGATGGTAAGAAGATTACCTCACCATTAAAGGTTTTTTGTTTTAACCATAAGCTTTCTCCATATTTCAAAAATCTGCCAGTGCAGCTTGGATCTTCCATGTACACAGTAGGCAGTGCTTTAACCCCTGATACAGCTCATGTGCTTGAGAGGGAAGCACATGCTTAAATGTTTGTAGAATACTGTGAACAGAGCCTCAGAGTTTTGCCAACACTGTGGAAATTCCATGTGCTTAGATCTTAGGTTGGTTTTTCCTACAAGTCTTGGATAAAATTTAGACATAAAAATCTAATTAATGAATAATTTGTCTGGACAGGAAATTATTTTATTTAATTGCCTAAATGAGAGCTGAATATTATTTACTGACTTTGTCTCAGGACACAAGTCAGGGTAATTGCTATTCCTTCTGCTCCCTTCATTTAATTTTCTTTGCACAAAAGGGACAAGTGATCTCTATTTAATCACCTGTAGGAGCCTCTGTCAGAACCAGCAGTGCAATGTGCAGGGCAAATGTACAACACTACACAAAATAACCAGCTGACAGATCTGATGGGATTCACCTCAGTTTTAACTTCCATTATGTAAGCTAGCCTTGCTTCACCCCAATAGGGAGAAAGAAGCATTGGTGTTTACCCAGCTCATGTTACTTTCATTAGATTTACTTTCATCTGAAAAGACAGGGTATTGATTACACTGACTATAAAGGGTGACTAGGACAATTAATTCCTTATGTAGACACCAACTCTCTGATCAGAAGAGCTTACTATTTAATTTGAAAGTTAGATTCAAGCCATTGCTGCCAATCCACAGGCTGCCAAAATAACAGAGAGAGAAGATCCTGCAGAGCTGATTTCTGGTTCTGTAGACATTGTGTTTGAAAATGTTAAAAAAGAAAAATTACCAGAACCACGTCACTAAGACCACATTAGGAAATACAAAGCAAGACTAAAGAAGCACCATCAGAAAACAATGTTTTTGCAATGCTGCATCTTCACAATGCCTTTGACAGACTGAAAGACTTTCAAGAACAAGGATCCTGCTTGCATCCACTTCTCTCACAGCTCCATGAAGAAAAACATCACAGACAAGGAACAGTATGAAGTAAAAGAGCAGAAGAATAAGCAGCTGAGGGCCCTGCAGCTGATGGCATGTCCTGACACAGGGCTAGTCTGCAAAGCACAGGGCTCTATTTGCATGGTCACTTCCCCTGCCTTCCTTTAACAATAAAAATACAAAGGCAGGACAGTGCAAGGCAGGGAAAAAATGTATTTACAAACAGAAATGATACATTTAGAGGAACACAGGGTCCCTGTTGTAGAATTCAAAATGTTCAGAGTTCAATGGATACAGAGATTCAGTGTCAAATGACTCTAAAAGAAATGGTGTGATAAAAAAAAGCAAATACCTAGACTACTATCAATTTCTTTTTAAGAATATGATTCAGATTTAGCCTCTTTTTCATTGTGGCAGTAAAAAAAAATGAAAAATAAAGATATTCAGATAGCTCTTTAAAAAATTTGTGAAAACACTGTCTGAAAGCACTGTTCACTCTCTTCTTCAGCACATTAACTGAGCAACCATTGACAATAATGCTATGAGCACATACTGCAGTGCTGCTTAATTTTGACCAACCCTGTTGAATAATCAAAGTTTTAGACACTTCATTCTCATGGCATTAGCAGTCAGGACAGTAATAAAAGGGAATTCAGGAAGAAAAACAAGGAAAGAATGAATATTAGCAGAAAGTTATTGCAAAGGACAGAAGGACAACCTCACTACAGAAGGAAACCTGCTGGTAATTTCTGTACCTAATTCAATGTTCAGGTATAAGTCATACTGGAGGGTCTTGGCATTGGGTCCTGTGTATCTGAACCGAGTATGGAACTGTATTATTAATTTTTTGTTATTCAGTGTTTGTTGATGGAGGGAGGGAGGGAGGGAGGGAGGGAGGGAGGGAGGGAGGGAGGGAAGGGAGGAAGGGAGGAAGGGAGGAAGGGAGGAAGGGAGGAAGGGAGGAAGGGAGGAAGGGAGGAAGGAAGGAAGGAAGGAAGGAAGGAAGGAAGGAAGGAAGGAAGGAAGGAAGGAAGGAAAACAAATGTAACCTTAACAGTTTCCATTTCCAAGTTATATCTATACGCTTGAACATTTTTATAGAAACCATATTTTTTTGCATACTATTAATATAAATTTTCGTTTCAGTGAAGATCAAAGTCTCCTTTTCCAAATACAGATCCTTTAGATATTTCTGAAATATATTTTCACTTAGATTAAATCTACTTTTATTTAGTTTTAGACACCCAAGTACAAAAGTAGATCAATATCTCAGTTATAATATATCTTCCCAGATCACATCAGAAAGCCTGACTGTACTGAAAAGCCCTGCACAAGCTGATGACTGGTTATCTTAATTCAGGAAGCCATGAGTCCCATATGCTGTGTCCCATGAGCATTAGGACACTGAAACTGAACATCTGTTCTACTGCACCACAGTGCACATTCAGATGTTGATTTCTTCTATATGGTTCAAAGCAAGTGGGAAACCTATTTCAGACAAATCAACAGGCACAAAGACTCTAGAACTCCTTTTATTCCAAATTAAGTTACAGCTTGACTGCTTGCTCAATTTTTCCAAAGTTGCATGTTTCTTTTCCTTTTTATTGTTTAATATAATATTTAGACCTTTCATGCAATCCTTTTTCCCATCAGTGGTTATCATTGCCATGCAGTTTGGTGATACTCCGCTTAGCTCATCCCAACATGCACTTGTAGGATCAGATAAAGGAACAAATTCCTTCATTTCCTTCCATTCTGGATACTGACCCACAGAACGAGTCTTGTTTCTGTATCATGATAACAAGAACATGAGTGAAGAATTCCACCATATGTAACAAATAATATTACATTATTTGACCATTTTAAGTTGGAGATGAGAAACCTTTACTGACAATGGCTTATTTCAGACAGGACTAGAACAACCAGCTTAATGCAGGGCTCTTCACTTGTTTAGCTAGCACAAATTAATCAGGCCCTTGATTTTGTGGTATTTGATGTCCATGTTTAGAGGACTATAAGTGTTATTTACATCAGTTCCCTGAAAAGAAAGATGAAGATACAAAGATAATATGAAATTTTTCTGGAAAAATATTCTCATGGAATTCTAAATATTACTTAATGGAGAGGAGATAAAGAACCTTTCAGGACCAGAAGAAAGATTGCTTACTCACAAATAATTACAGAATAATGATGTAATATTAGTTTGACATTCAGGCAAGTATTAATTAGAAAAAACAGCAAAAAGAGCTGCACAAAATCAGATAAATAGAAAGTTTAGGTTGGAAGGGACCTTTTGAGATTATCTAAGTCCAACTCCCCTAGTCAAGCAGAGTGACCTGGAATTTACCCAGAACCATGTCCAGCTGCTCTCTGGGCAATCTGAACCTCAGAGTCAAAAATTGCCTTCTTGTGTTCACATGTTCACATTTTTTTGGTGGTGACCTTTGCTTCTTGCTCTGTCAGTGGGCACTGCTGAGAAAATCCTGGTTTTTTTGTCTTCATTCACTTCCACCAGAAGGCAATACACACAGATCATGTTCCCTCTTGAGCCTTTTCTTCTCCAGGTTGAACAGTCACAGCTCTCTCAGACTCTACAGGTGAAAAGGATTCTCCAGTTTCTTAATTGTCATGCAAGCCTTTGCTGGACTCATTTCAGTAACTCCATTTTACCATATTGGTGATCCCAGTAAATCCAAATAAGCTCAAACATGTTTGTGCATTGTTTTATTCAGTCTTGCAGGAAAAAAATCTACAAAATCTACTGCAAATGAGAAGAAAATCTACAAGAGGATTTTGCACATCACAAAGATTCATTTTTTGTATTTGTATTTGGTCTCTTTCTGATCTGTGAAAGACTTAGTGGACACCAAAAGTGGAAGGAAACTTTCTGCAATATGCAGGAAGAAGGCAATTCAGTGAAGAAAAAGAAAACCAAGTGAATCAAAAGTTCATCACTTGTTTCCTATGGGTGTAAGGCCACACTGACAGCAAGGAAAGCAGTGAGGCATTGCTACAGGAGCAGTTGCTCTCAGCACAGTCAAGGCACTTTGTGAAAAAAAGAAATCAAGCAACTCACAGCAATAACAATCTGTGGACAATCTGTGGGAATATTCATCAAAGCATGTTGAATGGATAATCTGGAGTGAGTATGCACAAGTCAAAAATAGGCTACAAAGCTGTTCAAAACTTACCTGACTACTCATTTTACAGTTTCCTCACATAATATTTATTTTCTCATCTTTCTGCTCTGGGTTTCTGCCATGACTGAAATGAGCAGACACACATACTGAGGCTACCCATATGTGCTCTGGCTCTTTTCTGTGCCTGTGTTGGATGCTATTCTGCTGAAAGAGGAACTTAGGATGCCTGCAAGCCCAGATCTGCTTGCTTCAATTTGTCAGCAATCCCCAGACGTGCCCAGAGCTGCCTCCTGGATCACACTGCTCCTCAGTGTACCTGTGCCTTATTTTGGCCTTCACAGCCCATCACAGCAGCCTGGCAGACCCACACAGAGGTTCTACACAAATGCTGTCCTTAGGCCACCTTTCACTGGAGAGCCACCAGCAGCTGTGACGTTCCTTGGATGAGGGTTGGTGAGTAGAATTTCGGTAGCCTGGAGGTCTCAAAACTCAGTCTCTTCTGCTGAAAACCTCTGCAAGCAAGTGCCCAAGAGAATGGCTGAGATCTCAGCACGAGGTTCTCCACACCTCTCCTCTTACTCCAGTGCAAGCTTTAGAGGCTCCCAGGCACTGCCATGGGGAATCTCATGTATTTTTGCAGTGTATGAGGTAAAAGCTATGGAACACATCTTCTTACCTAAGACACATAAAAATCTAAAGTGACTTCTTTACTATTTTTAGTTCATGGATTTCTTTTCCTCTCACAATTTATAATAGATATAATGTAATTATTTTCACACTGTGATTAGAGTTTAGGGAGGATAAATACAAATATTGGTGTAAATTACATAATCAGTTCATTGATTTTTGTGTTGCTTCATATCTATTAAAGAGCAATGTCTTTATTTTGCTTTCTCTCTCCCATCTACGATAATTTTAAATTATACTTTCAGTTACAACTTTTTCTTCCCATATTTTTTTTCTGCCATATATCCACAACACAATTCTTTTGCTTCTCTCTGCAAAATTTTGCAAAGAGCAAAACCATACTCTTAAGCAGCTCATCCACAAACCACTCTGATGTTACTGCAATTTTCCATCTCATATGTTTGTTTATTTTCTCACTCGCAGGAATTTTGAATTTCTCAACCAGACACATTGGCACAATTATTTTTACCTTATTTTATGCACCCTGCTGAGTATGTCTACAGGCTCACAGTCAAACGTCTGCTTCCTCAGCAGCTGATAATCTTCTGAGCTCTGTGGGACTTGTTTACTAGTCTGTGCCAAAGGGGCACAGTGTTCTTTGAGTGGCTCTCAGAGACAGCTGTTGAATCTTTTACCAAGAGGAAAATCAGCAGTGAGCAAAAGCAAGGATGAATTTTCTTTCACCTAATTAACTCAGAAAACTGCATTTTCAGACAACCGTCCCATTTACTCAAGTCTGCTATAGTAAAGACAGAAAATTTATAATTATTTGGGATATTGTTTTAGCATAAACGTCCTATCAGAACCTAAGAAAATTAAAAGGGGATCTTGGTTCTTTCTTAAGATATCCCATTTAAAATATTGGTAGGTGATAGCAGATGCACAGCACAGGTGTGTAAAACCACCATACAGTCTAAGTAATGCTTAATCATGCCAAACATATCATCACTCTATATCCAGTATTTGCTGTTGGATCAAACCATCGCTTTTTTTCCTAAGCAATTACCAACCCTACGATATAATTAAGATGAAAAAATGGGATTTTCTCCTCTGCTCTCTCTTGTGCATGGTGGATATCTTGTTCCACTGAACAACAGAACCTAATTTTATTTGATGCACTTGCCTGTCCATTTCTGATTCAGCCCCTGTATGCTGGACAAGTCACTTTACTTCTGCTTTTCCTGGGAAGCAGTAATAATAAAACAGACTTCCACAGAAAATTGCTTTGAGATTTCATGATAGAAACAAAATAGAGAAGACAGGAATTATCACAATAAGATGATAATCATTTAATTGTTCACACATCAGTAAAACTTAAATCAAAAGGTAGTGCAGTAACCTTAGAACAGTATGAAAATTCAGCTTTTGAAGATTGCTCTGCTGTGCATTTGCTAAACAATACACAGTGGTTCCCAACACTCATTATTCAAGCAGAAATTATTACTTGCCACCTAGAGGTATAGCAATTATCAGCAATGTCACTGATAAGCAATAACTTAAAATAGATAATTGAAGTCCTTCTTCTGTGAAAATCGAGTATTTTTTTCTACTATATTTGATTGTTTTCAGCATGCTCTGATTTTCTTTTTCTGCTAAGTGGAATAGCTATTAACTACTTCTGTTAAACTATGGAGTGACTGGGTAAGTTCTGCGCAAAATTTACCACAACCAAATCTCAGTGAAAGGTAGAGCTACAACAGCTTCCCTCTGAGCTGCATTCCCTCATGGGGGCAAATGGAGAAATCACCTGCTTCAAGCCTACCACCTCAAAGTTCCCAGTTTCACAAGATTATTCTAGTCTTGCTATGAAAGTCTTACTAAACATAATCCTTAGAAAGTCCTTCTGGTATTGGTATCATCCCTTCAACAGCTTGCATTGAGATAGAAAGACTAAAAATGATGTGTGTTAAATAACAGGAGTCAGCATCAGATTCTGCAGTTCCTCCTGATGTCAAAGCAGTTACAATCAGACCCTCATACAGCAATCCCAGGCTATTGTTCTCCCCACCCTCCCAAAAAAATAAACAGGTCCTTCATTGATATGCACCTAGTCAGTCTAGTGCCTTTGGTTTGTACAATTTCAGGAATAAGGTGTAAATTAAGTATTTGGTTTAAATGTGTGTATTTTCTGATTAAGGGAAACATTTTCTCCATAATTTTAAGTGTTGTTAATTACCTTACTAGTCCAATGCTGGAATATAAAAAGTGGTCATTGTTATAACAACCGTGTGACATATAGCTGTATGTTTATCCTGACAGTGTTACAGCACAGAACAAATTGATACTGGGCTTTGTTTATGTTTACCTGGGGAAGAAATAGAACTGGGGTTTTCTTATGTTTAACTCATGCCTTCTACTGTAGCAGGAGTCTGGGAAAATTAAAAACTATATGTACCAAAAGAAATTATGTGAGTGCTTTTTCCCTAGGGGCCTCTCCTGGAGCCCTCACAATAACAAAGGCAGAGATACCAGGGGGTAAACAGTCAGCCAGAATTCGACATGAAAAATACAATACATGCATCAGCTTCAAGAAGGATGAAAGGAATTATGGCTTGAGGACTAGGCCAAATTTGAGGTATCTTGCTGAGTTTACTGTCAAATTTCCTCTGTCATATGTTATAGATGCACCAGATGAAACAAATTGTTAAATAAGGGTTGAAAAAAACCTTCTAATATTCAATGCTGATAGCTTTTTCATCTTTCTGTAACACACAACTCAAGTATTAGAATGAACAGTGTAATATAGGATGCTACAGCAGAAGTGATAGATGCAGTCATTAGATTAGAAATGGGGAAAGTTGTCTTCTGCAGATTGAATATCTGAGAATTCATGGAAATAGGCAAAGTAAAACAAGCATATATAACAGAACAAAGATAAAATGAGGTATTTCATTAATTAATTTTGAAAGTATTTGTGGTGTTCTTTTATATTTGACATATTGACTGGCTTTTTAAATTAGCATTCCTATCATTGCATAGTATTAGTAAAAAGTGGCATACTTTGGTTTGATCTGAATATATTCTCATTAAGAATTAGCAGCCTAATGAAATTGGAATAAATAATATTTTCAACATTAAACCACATCTCATATGTAATATTGCTATATCAAAATATGGTTTTTGAGCTGACTTTGTATCTACATAAAGTATTTTGCTTACATGGAATGCAGATGAACTAATTTAATAATGAAAATTACTAATTATTCCATAGATCCATAAGTTTGGCCATATGGGAGATCTAAAGGTAACGCCTAGGGAATTTATATTTCACAAGGAAAATAGAAATGCATTTGAGGGCACACTCTAATCCACTGTAAAAGACTGGAAATACAGCTATGTAATTGAGAAATCCCACATTTTAAACAAGCATATTTTAAAAAGTTGTTTGGAAAGTTTATTTTGGTTGATGAACTTTTAGCACCCCTGACTCTGACATGAAGTTCTACACAGTGAGAATAGAAAGCCTTTTTCCATTGGTTTATAATTTTTTTTGAGACAGCTAAGCATAAATTTCTGCAGAAATTCTCTGCATTAACAAATCCAATTATCCGTTGTGCATAAAGACTTTGACCCTTCTTAGTTAAGGACTGTTAACTTGCATTTCTTTACATTCAGGAACAGGACTACTATTGTCACACATGGTAACATAAATAAATACATCACTACTTATACATTTCCATGCCAAACATATATATCATTACCAATATCACAACTTATAAAATTAGGGAGTGGCTCCAGGAAAGCTTCACACAATTCACTGGCCCATAAAAACATTTTAGCTATTGGGAAGTTTGGCATGCACAGGGCAGAGACAGTGCAGTGGCCTTTAATTTTCCAACGAGAATGGCAGTGCTCATCACAAACTCAAAGTGATAGATGAATTCATCAGTCGGTTCTGATGGGCAGGTTCTTCTAAATTCTGCAGAGAGGAACTGCTGGAACACTAAGCTAATTTTATTATGACTCTTAAGATTATCTGAAAACCACCTACACACTTAATATTTGTATCTTTAGGGAGGACACACAGCCCTAAGTGACCAAAACTACTCATTCACAAGTAAAATTGTGATCAATTACTGACAGATTGATCAGTGGCTTAGCATAAGTTTTTCTTCCTTTTTTCTTCAATTCCAGATTAATTTGGGGAAAATAAAATCTCCAATACCATGTTTAAAAATTGGAAGCAAAATACTTACCTGTGTGATATTTTCTTTCTTGACATGTTTTCTGTAAAATGTTAATATATTTTTGCAATTCTACTACAAATGAATAAATTACAGTGAAGAAAAAAGAAAAAAAGGCATTAAGCCAATGTTTTGTGCCAAGACAGCACTTTCAGGTCTCTAAAAAGCTAAATGAGTTGAAGTAAATTCTTTTCATCTCCGAACTGGAACCTTTTCCTACTGTGTTTGAATCAAATGCATTAATGCACCAAGGCCCACAGAACAAAATGTATGTCTGTGTCTGGAAACTTCTGTTACATCCAGTTTAATGGATCTTTGGGGGTGGGATGCCAATTGCAGCTGCATTTTCTGTGGAGCAAGAGGTGTAACTTACAAACATTTCCCTTCCTGATATGAAAGTGAATTTCAATTTTGTCTCTGGTGTGCTTGTAAATTAAAAAGATGGATGAATCTTCTCAGCATTGCTAACTTTCTCAGATTACATTCCTACAGATTTAAGATCCACACAAGGTTCCACATCCCTTCTCATTTCAGCTGCAAGGGTGTGAATTGAAAATAAAGCATGAAATATTAGAAATTTCTGTCTCAAGATCAAAAAGGTTCTGCATATTATATGTTAATAAATCCAAAGATTTCCTTTAACAGAAAAAAAGGAAAACCCCCACATTCTATATTGGATGTGATGATCATTCCCTGATCTTTACAGTACTAGGCATGGAAAAATCTGCAGTTAGAGTACCAAGTGCTTCCCAGCCAAATGAAGATGAGCACAACTCAGCATTTCCAGTCTGACTCTCCAAAGCCATGGTCTCAAACTCTGACTGTGGATCAGGGTCCTTGTTCAGCTCAAAAAACTCTGCAGTGCACTTGCTTTAGATCCTGTCATCAGTGCCTACACAGGCTGAGCCCACACCCACATTTGCACACTCTCCATCAAAATATCAAATAGGCTTTTAGTAGTTATTCCTTGGCTTTCTGGCTTCCTCATTAAGGCTTCTTTTGGACAAATAGACTAGAAAACAAGGGAGCACAAACTTAGCCAGGCTAAGCCAGGCTTAACCAAGGAATATGCTGCATGCTTGTCTTTTAAAAGCACTGCAGAACTGGGGAGATAATCTCTTCTCCCGTTGAGAAAAGCAGTCCTTTCTTTCTTCCATGCAGGCAAGCTGAATGTGCACAGCAGCTCAAGCTGCTGCTGAGGAGACAATCCAGTGTTCTGAGGCACTGGACCAGCAGTTCTGAAGCAGTAAAACATTATGGTCCTTAACTGCTGGATCATCTTTCCCAGTCACATGCCTTCTGGAATTTTTCACAAACCTTCTGGGGAATACATCATAGCAAGTTTGCCTGGGCAAGCTGAGACAAACACTGAGCTCTTACCACAAAAAAAAAAAAACAAAAAACAAGTACACCCTGTGTGTCACAGCCACCTTCCACCTTTTCACCTTCAGTTTAGAAATAAAACTGCTGATCATTAACAGTCTCTGACATTAACATGTTATTTTCTTTCATTATTTTATCACTGGTGTCCTAGCCTGATTCTGGACAGGTTATTACTGCATTCTACCTTCTCATACTCCTTGTTATCCTTCAACTGGATTGGATAGTCTCTCTCACATCCCATTTCAAACTCATAATTTTTTCTAAGCAAGTTTCCGTTTCCCTACTTTTAACTAACCAAAGTAATTGCTGCAATCATTTGACCTACAAGCAATTTTTATACTAAAACTGGTGCTGTTACTGCTACTGTTCTTTCCTATGTATTTATTCTATCCACCAACTCCTATAAAAGCTCAAATCAACATCTCATTTCCACACTTACTATAACTAAAGAAATAGCTTTCTCAAAATCCTGCCCCAAATGAAAATGTATTAAACGAAGCTGCAAAACAAAGGCATGTGATACCAATTGGATAATGTAATCTTAATCTTACTTTTCTCATAGCAATCAGGGCATTGATGATTTACAATAAGGGACACAAGATGAGGTACTTTCATAAAACTGTAAGGATTATAGCTGAACGTAAACAAAACAATCCATGAAACTGGAAATAGCTTTAGGATCATCCTTTTGCCATAAATATGTATGAACTTATCTAAGAAAGGAAAGGCTCAGTTGTTTTATCTCATTGGCTTCTTATCACTTGTCACAAATGATAACTACTCTACACCCTCTCAATATATTACACCTTTGCTCTCAGTCTGTGACTTTTCAATATGATGGGATTCTGCTTTCAGCAAAACACTGAAACTAAGCAGTAGATGGATATAGATTATTTGTGCACCATCAGCTTGGATGTTTAAAGCCAGCTTCCAAAAATGTGACACCTGCCCAAGTTCCATAGCCTGCTTTCTCATCTGATTTTTTCTGAGAAACTGTTGGTTACACAGTTCAAAAAATCTATGGATAAAATAATACATCTCTACTACAGACATCTCTGCTCTTGAGACTACTGGATTTTTACCAGAAATAAAGGAGCACCGGTGACAGAACTAAAATGATGCAACTTGTATAGCTCTCTATGACCACAGATTTTTATCATAAATACAAATAAAGCCAACTTTGTAAATGGCCCCTGGACCCTCAGGGTTTTGACTCTAAAAATGGTCATTTTCCTTCTACAATTCCATTTCCTCAAATCCCCACACTTTATCTTTCAAAAACGTCCAATTTTGCAATGCATTGTGTTCCAAGAAGACAGGTATCCAGTCTTATATGCCTTTTAACAAGTGGCCACACTCTCTACAAGTCAACTTCTTTGAAAGATCAAGGAGGATTCACAGTTCCTTTACAACCTTTCTATTCTGGAGGATTCAGCAAGCTTTAATCCCTTAGTTCATGTTCTGAGCATGAAATTCTAGTGTAAATTTATGATCTACAGATACTTTCACCAGATCAGCACCCTCATGATTTAAAACACTGTATCTGGGAGTCCTTCCTTAAATTTTTTCAAGAGGGAATTAAAATGATGGAGTATCTTTCAGCTACAGTCATACAATCAAAACAAAAATGGTTATCCACTAAATCTATTTGCTGATGTGACTAATGGGAATCATTGATCTAGTAAGTTAATTACAGCTTTGATTTAACCATATTTTTGTTCTATTTGTAATAGATGTAATAGTAAAAACTCAGTAATAAATTATACATAAAAATAACTTTGATTTCTTTGGAAAGTTGAGCAAGCAATGTAAGAAAAAAGAAGTATACAAATGGAAGAAGATCCCCATTCCTCTGCATCATGTCACTGTTAGACAGCACTGTCTTTGCTTCAGTTCACTCCAACTCGCTCTTTTCAAAGCAGAATTTCTATAGAGGAGAAAAGTTCTAAGATATTCAGACATGATCCAGTCATTTGCATTTATACTGAGTACTACAAGCCCTTTCTTGGCCTTCCTTTACTTAGTAGGATGGACACAGGATGCACAAAACCTGACAGCTCCAGAGATTTCTGGAGAGCAGCCTACACATCACAAAACTCTACTTCCAAATGAAAACCAGTCTTTTCAAGTAACTAAATAGAACTACACCAAATTCCTATAGACCAATATGACATTTAAAAGGCTGTAAATGTATTCAGCCTGGCATTTTAATAAACTGTTTTAAACAGTCATCTGAACCTTTTGGAGTAGAATGAGGTTTGAGTGCAGTTCTGCAACATAGAAGATTTATCAGTTATCAAAGGCCAGTTAGATCTGAGATACTTTCACTTAAAGTGACAACTGAAATTATGAACAGTCCTGATGTAAATTGTATGGAATGTACAGTGCTCAGTAATAAAGCACTCTTAAAAATTATAGAGCAAATCTGAGAATCCATGGCACTACCACTTCCCTGAAATTGTAGGTTTTACATGAGGGAAAAGCATGTAACAGGATATGCCATCACCTTAACCTAACAGCACTTTTAACCAACAGGTTTCTGTCTTCAGTAAACACCAGATCTCTTCCTGGATTTTACTTTTCTTGTGCTACAATGAAAACTTGGTTGATGATTCAAGGCTGACAAGAACAGATAACATTAGTGATAGGAATCAGATTCCTCTGATCCAAATACTGATGTCCAGTACTGGAGCTGAAGAACCATTTCCTGTTAGCCAGTGTGAGATTTATCACTGCTTAAAAAGTAACACTTACCTTGAAATTTACATTGCTACTCCTTTGGCTTCTACATCCATTTCTGTCTCTCTTATGGATGCCTTTCATGACATCCTTTATTCCAATGAGTGAGCTATACCAGTTATGTTTCAGTAAATATGGAATCATGCCATTTCTTGTGGCTCAGTATCTACACCAGATACAGGAATATGAGACAAATCCTCCAGCTTTACTGGCACAATAGTTGCTCTGACTGAATTAGTTCCCAATGTGGGTAACATAGCTGTGAGCTGTGACTCACTCAGTACAGCTACACCAGCTGTATGCCAGCATATAGAAATTCTGGAAATTATCAGAGCTATATGCTGCTATTTTGCCTCATGAGTGGCCTCAAGAGATATCAGAAGGTCTTTAAGAACCATAAGTTCCATTCCTTCATTCTGTCTTTTTAAGTTAGTGTACTCCAAAACTTTTGTGTCATATTTAGTCCAGACAAGGCTGAATAGTTCAGCTCATATTTCACATAAAATCTTACACAGATTGAAAATCCTCTCCCTTCTTTCCTCATTTTGAACCAGTCCCTGCTATTCACTGTTTCTTCAGTCCATTAAGGGACTGATTATATACATTTCTCCTATTTCTGCTCTTCCTATTGCATAACACCAAGATGTCACTATTACGACTTTTTCCCCTCTGTGCAAGAGAAGACAGTCTTTTAAACATAGATTTTGCCCATGTGGGAGGGTTTTTCCCAACAGCAGTTTTCCTGACACATTTCTTAATTTGGAATTTAAATAGTTACAAATATTTTACATATGAAGGGTGGATTAGATGGATAGATTAGATGAGATACAGGCAAACCAAGAAAGGGACACATAAACCAAGAAAGGAACACCCCAATCAAGTGGTACTGCAACATACCTGTGATTACTGAGTGCATTTTCCATCTTTGTGTTACTGGAGGTCATGAAATGTAAATGCTACCAAAGAGGTATTGCACACACTGAAGATTTTTCTGGTTCTGTTTCAGTAATTTATGATAAGGGTGAATTGTGTCCTCCAAGGATACCTGAAGAAATTATGCCTTTTGACAAATATTATTTCCAAATTAAAGGAAGAACTTTATGCTGAAAACAGCAGAAAGCAGATTTGTTTTCACAGTAGTCCCTAAAAAATCATTTTTTAAAAGTATTTTTAACAGGTTTAATGCACATTGAGAGCTTTGAAGGGGGAGAAAAAATCAACAACAAATAAAGTGGGTAAATGGAATGAATAAAATCACATAAATGAGCATAAAATTATACATATTTATAGAATGAAAAAAAAAAATAGAAGGAATAAAACCAGCTTTACAACCAGCTCTTAAAATTCTCAGGTGCTAAACCAAGAGCTCCCAAAGAAGACATATAAGGCCACTTGAGGTAATAAAAATTACCAGTAAAGTCATGAACTTGATGGAAATTCTATTGGAAAAGTGGCTCTCACAATCAAACCTGGGAACCAACAGCTGCCAAAGAAGCCTGATTCTCAGGCTAACAAAGAACTTCACTTAAAATCATAAACTCAAATACAGTGATAAATAAATAGTGCATTGCAGGTAAAAATAGAGAATTTATGTGCAAAAGGAGTATAAAATCAGAGTGCCTGCATAATGAACAAAAAAAGAAATGTTTGTACTCAAAATTGCAAATATTAACTTGAACATCACTAATGAGTCACCATTTGGTTGGAAAGGCAGCTAACTTCAGTTTAGAGACACACTTGCAAAGACCCAGGGGACTGAATTCAATGGAAACTAGAACTTGCTCATGAACATAAATTTAGTGCAAGGTAAATACCACTCCAAAGCACAACATCTCCTTATAATCGTGTCTCTAGTGCAGAATTATGTTCTTACTCTAAATTAAGTTAATATTATTATATGATTCTCAAATATATAAGACAAATAAATACATCTTTTAAATTTTAATGATTTAAAATTATTTAATGTTTTTAAACAAATCTATTGTTTGATTTTGAATTAAAATGGCTTTCAAACTTTGCCTGTGATAAGCCCTGAATTGTTTATTATTTCTGATTCTCCTTCCTGACAACAGTTTTCAGTCATCTTATTTCTTATTCATATAACTGAAGCCAAACCAGATCTGTATTACCTGTGACTTTCACTTACACTTTGCTAAGCTTTCACCTATATTTATTAAAGCTTTTTTACAGACCATAAAATGAATTAAGGCTTGATTACAGACCTCAGAAATAAGGCCAAGAGACTGGAAATAAGGTCACCTGTGAACATGTTCAAAAATACTGCTGTGGAGAAAGAAGATCTCTTTAGATTGACAGGAAGTGTAAAGAGCAGCCTCAAAGCTGCTTTGTGTACATGGCTTATTTAACTCAGATACTAATATCAGCTCCATAAGGAAGGAGCCTTCTAGCCATGTCTAGATGAATAAAGAGAAAGAAAGCTTCACTGGCACAAGATTTTTACTGAGATATCTTTTAAATACACTTTATGAACCACCACAGCTTAGCATGAACTCAGTACTAATTAGCAGTTAAACTCACTTAGACAAGAAAAAAATTTCCATCCTAAGTCCAGGCAATGAAAATTTTGCTTAAGGATCTCAGATATATTAGTTCTCTGCTCAAGTGTCATATGAACTATATGGCTCAGCACAGGAACTAATAGCAGAAGATGACACAGAGAAGATTTTCTGGATTAATACAATGCAAAGAAAATCTTTGTTGAAATCCCAGAGGACAACAGCACAAACTAGCTTTCTTAGTCTGTTTCTATATAATTTTGAAATCACTAAATCTGAATGAGATGTGGGAATTACAAGGACTGGGCCCAGCATCACTTGCTGAGTTAATTTTCCTCATGGACATATCAAAATCGTCGTAATATTTTTTGAAACCAAACTATAAGTGGGTTTCAAGGGAAGGGGTAATAGAACAGAGAGTTTGTCTCTCATAGATGCACGTGTCTATGTGGAGAATCATCCAACACCTTCCTGACAACCCTGTTATGCTCCCTTTTTCATTTGTTACACAACTGTCACACTCTATACTCAATTTGTATGTTATTTCTCTTCCTTCTCTCCCCCCTCTTCCTCCCAACTACCTCAATTCTCTCTACTTCAATTTTCAACTTGCACAATCAGCAATCCAAGCAGCCAAAGTAAAATGTTCCGTACTTGGATCACAAAAACAAAAATGTGTGCTGTCTCTGCCAGTCCCCCTGTTGCTAATGCTAACAGAACAACTTAAGCCCTGAAGCATAATGTTGGACATCTTTTCAAAATAAGGGCTGTAATAGTCTTCCACAGTGATGGTATTCCTTCTGCTTACCAATATGTCTCTTCCTTAAAAAAATTGCCAGTATCTTGATGTGTGATACTGAATTTGAGTCCTGTGTACATGAAGGAAAAGGGTGGGAAGGGAGAGAATTTAATCATTTTACTCAGAGAATCTTTTGATTTATTTCAGTCTCAGCTTGCTCTTGTGTTGCTCTGTTTGCCCTATCAGCAAAATGTGCCAGATTTAATAAAGTCCATTCGTGCTTCACTGTCATTTTTATTTAAAGACTATTAAAGCACTGATATTTAGAAATTTCAGTTTAGTTAAAGGTGAAGGTTTGGGTTTCTTAAGTATCCTCAGATGCTTAAGCAGAAATGTTAAGGTATCAAAGGGTGGCTGAATCTCAGTTTTTGGATTGCTGGTCTTAATCTGAACTTTTGACATCTGGCATTTCACTAGGCTCCCTAAAAAACGTGCTTCAGAAGTGATATTGCTGGGGAGAACATGGCAAAAGCTAATTAGCAACAACAGATGAAGTGTTGATTTCTCACCACAAGTGAAACCTGCTATAAGAAGAAAAATAAAATAATTGGTAAATATAAATAAATGTTGGTGATTAGCATGTGATATCTTTGTTTTCATGGTACATACAAAAAACATGGAAGGAGGTTTGCATAGACAGCCTGTGTGAAAATCCCTGCACATGTACTGTGGGGAGGGAGGAGACAGCAGGCAGCAGATGGAGGAGCCACATGGACTCCTCACCTTCTTTGCTTTCAACTCAGTGCTTTCTGTCACCAGCTCCCCAACCTGAATCAGAAGGCAAGGCAGGTACAGGCTATAGGATAAGCCAGATGAACATAAGGATTTCTAATAACAAGAGCCCTGACAATCTCTCTAATGGCAGGGATTTGACTGTGTTTTCAGTGGTTAGAAGAGCAGCCACAAAGGAAGTTACAATTACCAGGTGTAATTACCCTGCTGATGGATGCCCTATTGCCACCTGCAGAGATGCTAACCAGGAAATCCTCACTGCATTGCCTCCTAGAGTCAAGACATTTTACAAGCCTTGAATTGTGGGAGCCCAATCCTTGTGATAAACCTCTATGTTTTGGAAAACAAAAGACTGGAGAAATAAATCCCATTCTTAGTCTAAATTAGCCATCCACACTCCTCTGTGTTCTGTGAAGAGAGATGGACACTGGAGAAGGTAATTCATCTCATCCATGGTAAGATGGAATGAATAGCTCTCTGGAGATAGCTATTTGTCTCCACTGACTATGGAGTGAGGCTGGATGACTACCTTAGATTAGAGCTGTATCTTTTTTGATGGCTGAAATAAAGTAAGATGAATCTAGGCAAAAATCACTAGAACTTCTAGAAGCCCATTTATTTTTCTTTCATCTCGGGTTACCTGAAATCACAGGGAGCCATACAGATGAGTACATTTTCTCTGCTCATTAATTTTAATTCAGTAATGTTCCTTACATAGCATAATATAAATTTCTTCCAAAATGCCATATGCTGTTCAACTCTAATAAATTCCTACTAACCTTTCAACTCTGTTTAATTTTTGAAATCGATTATTTTAACTCTACATCATAAATTATGCAGTATTTCAGTTTATTTTAATAGTCTGAACAGTGGTCTGTGGGATCTAAAATCTCTGTTGGTTAATTCTCTGTCACTTTTCCATTTTATCTTTTTACTCTTAATGGCTATTTAAAAGACAAATCTATAGGAACTATCATATTTTAGAGCTTTAATTAATTAATTAGTAAAAAAATGATATCTTAATTCAACAGAAAGTCCTTAGCAGATTTAGATTTGCTTTTTTCTGCTGGAATAAATTTTAGGTTTAGTTTAGTGTATATCCTGCCCAGGCCTGTGCTTCTTTCTTTGACATGAGATGATGTAAACATATCTTCTCCAGCTTGCAGAGGGCAAATTGCATTCAAAGACACATGAGTAGGAACAACTCCACATTCTCTCTCCTTAATTGTCTCCCTCTCCGGAGCGAATGCAAAGGAGGGGTGAAGAATGAGTTGGACTTTGGTTGTGCCTTTTTGCAGAGCACTCTGCACAACTGAACTGGTGCCAGCAGAAGCTGGCAGACCCTGGAGGCCCTGAATTTGGATCAACAGCATTCCAGGGGAACACTTGTGCAGAAGACAACACAGAACATGTAATAGTAAGGTGAGGAAACTCAGGAATATTCTGCAGACGTGCTGGTTTACCATAGTATTTGGAAATCCCAAATTCTTAATGAATTTTTGTACAACATATCCTTCTCCGGGGGGAAAAAAAAGGATTAAAAAGAAAACAAAATTAATTAATGTTCCATTCATCAAATCCAGAATTATCAGCATCATCCTTGTGCTTAGGGGACACACATTGCTGCCCAGGTGATAAGGTGATAATAAATAGTATGACACAGTGGTAATAAATAGTATAAAACCAGGACAATGGAAAGAACTTCTTCTCCAGAGAAGGGCAACAAAGCTGGTGAAGGGCTGGAGCTCCTCTGATGAGGAGCAGCTGAGGGAGCTGCGGGTGTTTAGCCTGAGAAAAGGAGTCTCAGGGGGAACCTTATTGCTCTCTACAACTCCCTGAAAGGAAGTGGTAACCGTGTGGAATTCACTGTGCTTGTCAGCACTCAGTTATACCTCTGTATGGGCAGGGAATTGGGCAAGAAAAAGTACACGAGAGGCAGGGTGGATTGGAGAGGAAAAGGACTTATAAAATAAGAAGGTATTTGCTACTTGAAAACAAAATTCAATGCTTTATCATCAATTTTATAATATAGCCAAGCATAAATCTATTAATAATTTGATTATCAGTGGAACTTCTGTAAATATGGATCATTGCTTCACAAGTTAAGGTTTGAAAGACATTTCATTCAGTTTAAACGATTGGGTTTTTTCTTTTTACTGTTGAGAATTTGTCAAAGATATTAGAAAGTCTTTGGAGCAAGACTCCTGCTGCTCACTGTGTGCAGGGATCTGCCAGAACCTCCCAGAAGGGACATCACACTCCCACTAGGCAGCTCTCACATTTGGGGAGTTATCTATTTCGTGTACAGAAAGCTGCAAGGTCTTTCACACCACACTTAATTGTTCTAACTGAACCCTCCAAACTAGGTCAGACCCCACCCAGGAGCTTACACAAAAGTGTAAGCTTGAGAGGACAGAGAAGGTTTCTGACTTCCTGTGGGCCACTTCAGCAGTCAAAATGTGTTAATGCTGGTGGTTTGGGTGGTTAACATCTCCCCTATAATTCTGGCAAATGCTGCACTAACAGCCTCACTGTCTCAAGCCCACTGGTTTCTTTTGGTTTGGTTTGTTTTTATTTCCTGAGAGAAAGAGAGCAATTGCTCATAAGTTTTATACTATTATACAGCAGTATTCTGCAATAGTGTTTATCTGGAAGTCACCCTGTGCAGAGCTCAGCTGACATCAGTGATGAAGCAGGTGCTCTACATGAGCAAATATGCTTTGGTGAGATAAAGTGACATTTCAGCTAAAACTGTGATTCTGCAACAAAACCAGCAATCTTAACTCCAGTTTCACTGGGGGAAAATCAACCACGTTTGTCAAAGCAGTGATAATTTTCAGTCTTAGAGTGCTGCAGATGAAAAAAATATCTTATTTCAGTCTGTGCTCTGGTTGTACTAAAGCTGTAGAGTGTCTGCCTCCCTTATAATGGATTTTAGGACTGAAGAGGGCTTAGCACTCTGATCTGTGGCCATTGCTCTACTGTATTATAGTTTTCTGAATTCTCTGCAATACCTTCCTTCACCTTTTAGTTTAACTTCTCAACAGAAGAAAAAAGTTAATTCTGTAATTCTAAATCTTTTATGGATAACTCCCAAAAAGAGTGTGTTTTTCACAGAGGAAACTTGGCAATGATAACTGCATAACCTTGTGAATGCATAATTGTTTGATCCTGAATTCAGAATGGAAGAGTTTTAACTGTTCCTTTGGTCCTGCTTGTAAACAATTAGCAAAATTTCGCAGATTTCCATTAGCACTAATTAGAATTAATTTGCTTTGTAGAACATGATAATTTTGTCACCTCTTTAAACTTTCCAGAGTTTTGCAGAGTTATCAGAACAGAAAATTTGGAGCTATGTGATCTCAAAAGTTAAACAATTATTTGATGCCAGCAAATGTCTATTCCAAATGGCATCTGTTTCCCTTTGAGATTAAAAAAGAAGTATTTTTATTTATGTTTTCCATTCCATTCTTGCATATAAGTCTAAAGAAAACCTATTATAACAGAGAAGTAAATCAGATGAAATTTAGATGCACCTTTGCTTTCATAATTATATAAATAAGTCTGAAAATTCTGCATGGTTCCCATTGCTGTATTAACTCAGCTTTGTGTCCCTAGGAATTGATTAAATTAGATCAAATCAATAGTCTGGCTTTTCTTTTGATACAGTGCAGAGAAAAAAGACAAAACACCAAACAATGAGCTTACGGGATTCCATTAAGAAGGTAGTTCCATTCTGATGTCTGCAATAGTAATTAGAATTTACTATTTAATGCAATAGTCTCAGAATTAAGTCTTTCAGTGCTCAAATCCCCTGCCAGTGGAAATGAAGAGCAGAGTGCTCCTGCACGGCTAAGTGGCAATTTTAAAGATTTTAAAAATAGAAGATATGAATGAACAAATGATAATTCAGCTGGGACAACATCCAAATACCCAGCAATACCATGCTCTGGACACACATTAAAAACATGCCTCTTCACAGTCCATTACTTTCTTCCACTAATTTACCTCTAAGAAGTTTTCATTAATTTCCAGAGGCGTTGCAAATGCTATTACTTTTTCCCTGTAGAAATACCCATCTATCCTGATTGTTTTGAAATCTATTAATAAATAGAAATACCTTTAATCCTGCATGAATAGCTGAATCTCAGAATCTCTTTTCTGAAGATTGATGCAACACAATGAAATCCTAGTAATAATTAAAATTAGCATAAAATTTAAAATAGGAGGAATTTAATCTACATTTTTTAAAGTTATTACATACTCTCTCCTATCCACATAGCTGCTCCAGAAATTTCTTGGACATCATTAACTAGTGCAAAGCACTGCAGATAATTAAGGCCCCATTGTTCAAATGATGAATGTCATGTAACAATTTTTTGTATCTCCATGACAGATGGAGTAGGCAATGCAATAGGGTGAGTAAAGGAGGAAGAGTATTAAATGAGAGATTTAGAGATGCTACATACTAACTAAATGCAGAACACAAAAAGTATCAGGTGTCAGAACTCAAACTTTTTATGGCCCTTTTCTTGCCAGAAAACTGCCCTTAGAACTGAAATGTTCATGTGACAGCATCAGATGTTTTAATTCAGTATTTCTTATGAAAACATAGCTTTCGATTTTCCAGTTTGTTCTACTGCAAACTCTTCAGAAGAGAATTTTATTAAGACATTAGACATTCCTTTAGACATTCCAAAGCATGTCTGCATTGTATATCTACATTGTAATGTAGATATAAAACATGTATTCGACTATAATGTAGTCAAAGATTTATTATGTAACTCCAGGATACATTGCTTTAGCCTTTGGCAAAGTACAAGAACAGTTATGTCTGTGTTTCAGTTCCTATCTGCCCATAATTTCAGAGACCCCCACAAACACACTGCAAGTAGGCAGAAGTGTTCCTTTGTCCCTCACCTCCCACCTTTGGTTGCCTTGACAAACAGGTTGATGTTATTTCAGGTCTAGTACTGATCCACAGACCTTGATAAATGTGTTTTCTACATAACCATTTTGCCACAAGCTGTGTTGGGAACATGCTGTCACTTATTTGAAGAAGTTCTGTAATTTTGTTTTGAAAATGAGCTTTCATTGCTTCATTGTTAAAGTCAAATAACCACTCTCAGATTATGCATTAATAGGATAGAATAATTTAGGAACTGCAAAGAAAAAAAAAATGGCACTGATCACTGGTTTGCTGCAGACCTTCTCAAAAATCTGCAAGGGCTTTCTTAGAAATATTCCTTCCTGATGAACATCTAAGGCATTTTAGAAGGGGATACTAGTTAGTATGTTACCTACAAACCTTTCAAGACTTTGAAATGTTTACCAGCCTTGAATTTGAGGCATGGATTTTTCAGGGAGTTAAATCTCTGTCCCCAGAAAATCAATATCAAATGCCATATGATTGCCTGAACTTAGGCTGACCTCTGCATCCACTTATCCCTCTAACACAGGTCTAGCCTAAACCAACACCTGGATCCAGACCAGTTTATTTTTATCAGTCATTAAAACTGCCATCTCCAGTATATTTACTCTATTTGCTGTGTCACTGTTTGTTTTCCACTAACACCTGCTCCCTAATGGAAATAATTTAAGCTTGAATCTTTTTGCCAATCTGGTTTTTAGCACACGAAAACACTGTCAGTTGTCAGTTTTCTTAAGATAGGTTTTAAAATAGAAAATTGGCAATACCAACACAATATTTCTTTGTAAATAATGAGAAGTTTACACCTAAGTCTGCCTTGCTTCTTCTACAAGTCCAGTGCATCAGCTTTGGCAAATATCACTGAAGATGAGGCCTCAGGATCAAAGAGTGCTGCACAGGTGGAGTCAGAGATGTGCACTCCAAGAACCCAGTCTTCTAACACTGAAGTCAGTGATTAAGCAGCAAATATAGTCTCTGAAAAACTAGAATCAGCTTCCACCAGGACAAGGTATGTTTTCTGCAAAAAACATCATAGTAGGAAGGAATGTCCTCATGAGAACATTGTGTCACTAGGGTGTAAAAAGCATAAAAGTACTTTTTTTTTCCCAGATATGAAAGCCAAAGTGAAAAAAAAATAAACCTTTAGGAATTTCATGATCTTCTAATTACTCAGCTCAATGGTTTTCCTTCTGGATTTACAATTTCCAGATGTTTCAGGATTATAATGCCAGCCTAAATTCTGATTTGACATCAAAAGGAGGAAAAAAAAGGATTAATAACAAGTTTCAAAGAGAAGGAAAGAACAAAACATGTTTGCTGGAGAGTTCTTCGTACATTTTGAAAAGTAATTATTGCTTTTAAATGTCACACAGATGTCCCTGCAAAAGTGACTTCTCCCAAAGCATTGATACTTCACAGACTAGAACCTGAGTAAAATCACTCCCCTATTTTATGTCTTCATTTCCCCAGCTATAAGGCTCAGGAGGAAAGGAGGATTTCCAACCTCACACCCTTTTGGTTATGGAATGCACAACTGTTTAGTTGATTTATTCACAATTGCTACAAGTTTACATGGTTTTGATCCTTTGCAAAATGATATCTGGGCAAGTAGGAAAGTTGTTTCATTTTCTTTGGCCCAGAGTACTCACTTTGAGCCAAGGACCCCTGGAAAAGTTACTCCTTTCTCAGGGGAAGCTGAGGGGAAGCCAATGGGAAGCATGGGATACTCAGAGCTCTGGTGGTATCAGATTCCAGAGGGATTTCTTGAAAGAAAAACACCCTAAACAATTCAACAATGTTTAACCAAGCTGGACATATACTAATTAAAAAAAAAAAAAGTATAAAAATTTGCATCAATAACCCAATGTTAGATCCCTTAATTCAGTATTATCTTTTTTTTACTTGGATAACTAGTTTGGATTTGGACACAATAACCAAGTTTGGGATCTTTTGTGTAAACATGTTTTTTACTAAGCCTTTCAGGGATAAAGCAATCATTATGTCTCACAGCTACAAGGCAATTTTAGTCAGTACTGTTCCACAAAGTCTCTCAAGGCCTGTGTTTTTGTTGTCACAGCAAGTTTTGGCATCTTCATTTTTCCCTTCTGTGCTCTGGCCTGACTTTGCCTCTCTCCAAATACCTTCCAATACAAAAATAAAAAAACATTCCACCTAAATAGCTTCAACCTTTAAGTGATTATACATGTGCCTTTTTTTCTATCTGGAAAATTTAGCTCATAAGTTCTGCAATCATAAGTTCAGGGCAGGGCCACATCCTCACTCAGCTAAGCTTTTTAAAGATTTATTAGCTTGTGCTAATAAGCATTGAATTTATTTCCTGTTTTTAAAGTAGGCTATTCTTTTACTCACTTTGAGTTTTCCATAAAGATACTGGATTTTTACATTCCTTTTTTACCTCAACATACCAGATGATCTTTAAGATCCCTTCCAATCCAAACCATTCTGTGATTCTAGGATTCTACAGTAAATATATAATAATAATAATAACACTAATAATAAAATTTGCATATTTCAATATTAATATTATGCCAGATATGATATATATAAATTTTTAAAGGCATTTATCAGAGCTATTTGTTGGTACTGAGACATATTTCTTACATTTCCAAAAAAACCCCTCATCTTTCTCTGTGAAAAATTAATTTCTCTGCTTCCAGCAGGTCTCCAGGTAAGCTTTTAGAGTGAAAAAATGGTAAAGACTAGCAGCCTCCCTCCTGTGGCTTTGCTTCTTCTGCCTTAGAGGATGAATTTGGGTCTCCAACCTCTGTGTGTCCCCAGTTACCAAGTACTTCATAGCACTTCTCTGGTTTTTTCCCCTCAGAAGCAGGTAACTGATTCTTGTGAAACAGGATTTTTTCTCTCAATTTAAGAGAAGACAGCTTTTCCCTCCAGCTGCTTTCTTTGAAAATGTTACAGAAATTATTTTCCTTGATTTATATAACCTTCTCACTTTAACATTTTACTAAATTTAGTCAAATGTATGTTCTCATACATTCTTGTTCCTGTGACAATTTTGTTTAGCTTAAATGACTCTTCTCCCCCTGTTACTTTCACTCCCAGTATGGAGAATCTCCTTCCAGACTTTGTTATATAAGCTGTTCATATTTATTTTTGTCAAATATACATTTTGTTCACCTTCTCCTTACCTTCTGCATTTCAATTGCTTATTTTCAGATAAGATTCTAGAAATCACTCTTGCTCCCTACTTACCTGCAACAAGATTTACTTAAGTTGGAAAATAATTTAATGAGAAAGAAGAAGTTGAGCATTGTAATTCTCTTCTTTTGAATTTCTGAGGAAACCAGACTTGATCACTGAGGAAGCAAGCAGATAATGATGGCAATACAAACACACCCACATCCACCTTGGGACATGTTTTGGTAAAGAACTGTCAATGGTGGAAAAAAGTTCTGAAAAGTTAAATCCTGTGGACATTGTGATAAAAAATTCACAGTGAAAATGAGGATTCTCCATAGTGATAAAGTAATAAGTTTTCCATAGAAAGGTGAGAATTTTTTTATATCTTCTAGCCATAACCATGTAATCTGTTGTAAAGAAACTTTCCAGATTTTTCTTCCAAACAAGGAAGACATAGACATCTCCTAACAGACCTTTTTGTACCCAGTTTAACATCTTTCTTCCTGTTTCACAAGCAACAAATTATCTGCTTCACATCAGTGGGTAAACAGGTACTTCACTTTTCTGCTGAATAAGCAACTATCAGAAAAAGCAAATTGTTATCATATAGGCCACAGTTTGGAGGATAACATGACATGCCTAAAACTTTTCAGTCATGCTGCAGCATTGTACTCAAGGCAATAAAATTTCATGCAAACACAAAGACATGCCTATGTTGAGAGTGAACTGAGACCAGGACCACAAACTCCAGGATTCTGAATTTATTACAGAAAAATATTCAAAAGAAGTTAATTTTCCCTGTGATGTTCAAATAGACTGAATTTGGAAGTATTTCTTGCTCAGCCTTAGTCCCACTCATGTACAACTAATAAGAATGTTAAAGTACAAAACTTTTGTTTCTATAATCTTTCCAGATACTGCAGTCCCTCCTGAGTGGGGGATATAGGTTGCTTCTATCCTTGCTATTCATTTCATATAAACTTGAGTAATTAGGCAGCTTTTTGGGTGAAGACATACCATGGTATTTAAAATATTAACATTTTCAACCTACAACTCTTTGAATCTGTTCTTGATCAAATTTTCAATTAGTTGTCCCCCTTAAGTCAGGTTGCCAACAAGAAAATATTCCAGTACAGAAGCTCCTCAGCCACAGGGATGCAAGACTATAAGGCTGGCTCAAAAGATCCTCATTATCTTCTGACAACTCCCTAGGAACAGTTGTTTTGAAAACACTGTGAAATAGGTTGCATTTAAATAATGTAGAGGTGCCTGTAAATGCAGCCTGATTCAAAGTAAAAGCAACAAAATGTCAAGACTGGCTAATTTTAGTAAGGGTAAAACTGAATAGTTTTAAACTTATCTCTTCAGGTTTTCAGTTTCCAGCTCTGCCTAGATCTGTCCTTTTCTGTCTTCAAACCTTAATTTCTGCTCATCCCTGCCCTTCTATTTTAAAAACACCATGAGGAAACTTATTTCTGCTTATCCCTGACCTTCTATTTGAAAAAACACCAAGGGGAAACCCACTCTACCCCAGTCTAACCTCAGCTCCTCAGCTCCAGCTGAGGCTCAGGCCCCCCTGCCACCCCTCACTGCCCACAAACCCCAGGCAGGAGGATGCACTCGGGGTCAGTGCCTCTGTAGGCAACATCACTGCTCTTCAGACCTGGACATTCAAAGCAGCTTTGCTAAATGAGGCCATTCAGGAGCTGAAGCACTTAGAAGTATTTTAGATGGGGGCAAAAACCCACTCTCATTATTTATTCCAGGAGTGTTTGAATGTTTTTTAAAAGTATAAGCTTTATATATTCAAGCTTTTGCTCTAGGGTTAGAAACATAATTCCCATTTAAAGGAGAGCTGAATCTCACATAACCCTGTGATTTGGGGGTTGTGTCCCTATTAGGGACAAATATAATGTGTTATAGGACTCACCCATGAGAACTGGCAGAAGTGAGTGCAATGCTAGCTTTTCAATCATCATAACAGAATGTTTGGAATCAAATATATTAAATCAGAATAAAATGTGACAAATATTTTTGCTAGTCTCAATTGTATAAAAGTTTGTTTATATGTAGTGTACAAGCCAAATCTAAGTTGGCATAGTCGCTGTAAACCAGAATGAGGAAGAAAGGTCTAGATAAATATGAATAATACTTTTTTTAGAAACAAAAGCTTATCTGAATCTCAAGAAAAGTATTTCTCTTGAAGACAAGATAAACATTATTTCTTATTATATTTTCCTTGTAAAATGTATCCTTAGTGATTATTTAGAAAGTTCTATAAACAGATTTTTAACGACAGAAGAATTGACATGTAAAAATGAATAAAAAATGTGAAGTTTTGCTATGCTTCTTTTCACAATAGAAAACAGTCACACCGTAAATTAATAATCACAAGCAATAACTTCTAAGAAATTGAGAATCACAGTCTATCTATTTGTCTGTAAGATGTTTCTTTTCCTACAGTACTTAACACCATGGTGCCTTTTTGTGGCACACAGCTAAGAGTTTACTTTTTGTTGACTTTGAGTGCTTTGAACTAGGTTCTAGTTGAGAATCCCAACAAAATATATTACATTATGTGAAAGAGATGTATTTGTTATTTTTAAAATTCCAGCTGCTTATAAAAATGAGTGCCCAGAATCACTGTTTGGAAAAAAAATACTGAAAAAAATTGGTATTATCCAATCCAATTGGTATTATTTTGCATAAACCCAGCAGTATTGGAGCAAAGTATTTGCTGGAAGGCAGCTTGTGGTCAGCCTTCCTCCAGCAATACTCTTCGTTGCTGTAAGTCACTTAGCACTCTGCAAACTACTATTTCAGAGATATCTTCATACAACCACAAGATATCTTCATAAAACACCTGCTCTTATCTCTCACTAGCTCATCACAAGCACTTTTAGGAATCCTTCTATGTGCTATCTGAGGTAGCCACCTGCATTTAAGCTATACATGTACTGGTAGAGTACAGTTCTGCTCACTGGTGTGTGTTCCTGACACACATTCATGAAAGCAACTTGTTGACAAAAACATTCAATTCAGAGCATCAAAGTCCTAGAAAACATTTGCAATAAATTTGTCGCCTCAGCCACCTCATGAGGTTCAGAGGTGCTGGTTATTTGTGAAGGGTTGGCTTTTGGTGGAGGATACTGCTGAATTACCCCCAGTCAGCAGCATGGACTGTGTATACAATGAGAAGCATGTGCCAAGATGAAAACTGCTTTAGTAACTGCCCACAAGTGCCTTGAAGGACTAAATGTATAAAAGATATATGAATAACAAAATAAAAAGCTGAGATCACACATGTGACCTCAACATAAAAGACACTGACACACTTTCTGTTCAGGTTTACACTGAAGAACTAGTTCTCATTTGGTTTGCTAAACACTTTTGATCTCATTTATTATGATGGTAGGTGTTTTTAGCTTTTGTACTCCCATGTTAGAAAAGTGACCTTTTCTGGAGATTAAAATAATTCACAGATGCACTTTAACATATTAAATATATAATGTACTGAAATAATAAATATTTGGAGTTCACCTGTAGATTTGTTTTCAAAATAATGAGTACATTGTATACAGCTAGAGCCCTAGAGGGATATTTCCTCTGCATATTATGGGAACATCATAGAAAAGTCAACATGGAAATTATTTTATGTAGCACTAAGAGTACATAATAGACTCTGCCAACAGGGACTGCTAATTAGAGGATCTGTCAATGAGCAGTTATGGACCCACATCCAGTGTTAGCAAGACCAGTGCAAGCAATGTTGTGTCTTCTCTGCTGTCCACAGATGAAGGATGTGAAAATGCAAAGGCAGTTCAAAGGAGGGCCAAAATAATGAACTAAGGGATGGGAAAAATAAACCCCATTATTTGAGTCTAAAAGAACTCAACTTGTAAAATAAGGGCTTGATCATGAATACATGAAATAGTGGGAGGCCTTTGAACCTTGCTGACAATGACATAATGAGATCCAATGACAAGAAATGGAAATTAGGCAACTCGACTTCAAAGTAGCTGAAATTTCACAAAAGATGAAATTTCAGAGAAATACCACCGATTATATACTTGAACAACTTAGCTTTACTAACTCCTTGAACCTGTAAAGTGATATTAGAAACATTTCTCCAGAACAGAATTAATCCATCTCCTGGAAGAAATTCCTTGGCTTGTGATCATGGCTTGAAAGGAAGAATAAGACTGGAGAATCTGCCTGGGTTTGAACTCCTTGAATTGGATTAGTATCAGTCATGTCTTTTATTTCTGAGCCCCAGGGAGACCAGGACTTGCATGCACATCCCCCACAAGCTCTGTAGTTCTGCATTAAGATAAGGATTACAAATTTCATGCTTTTGGATTTTTGAAAATGCATCTAAAGAATTGAAAATAAGTGTTTTGCCATGACATCTTTTTTGGTGCAGACTGGGATAAAGGTTCTTACCTCCCTCAGAAGCAACAGAGGTTAGCTATGAGGAGGGGTAAGACATGGACAAGTATCACCCTACAAGCCTCCCAATTAGTGTATGTTATTAATTAATTAATTAATAATTTAAGTTGATGTAGGGAAATAAATTTCCTCTCCAGTGAGGATGGCATAAACACCCATTTTTCACCATTTTATAACTCAAGAAGAGTAATTCTGTCTCCTCCACGTCCTTTTCACTGCAGAAGAATCAATTCATTGTTACATCTAGTAAGCACTTATTTTTCAAGTACTGAAATTCTTGATCTTTTGTAATATGCCTGATAATCAGTAACATAAAACAATATCAAACAATTTCTCATGGACTCAGGTCTTTGACCTGGTTAATTAAGTTAAATTAACTAAAATTAATGTAAAAATCTTAAATATTGCATTTAACATTTGACCAGTCAGTGTAAGCAAAAGGTGATACACAATACCTACATACATATATATGCAACTATGATTAATTTCGTAAAAAGAGCAATTTTACCAACAGAACTTTCCTTTTCCTGGTGATACTAAGAGATCAGATTTCTGTATGTGCTATTACTAATCAATTTCTGATAATTTTTATATTACTATTGCACTTAGAAACTCAGAGAAAACCAAGAAAAACATTTCAATGATTTTCTGCCTTGTCCCAAATGACTCAGTTATTTCTAAGGGGGATACTAAGGATTATTATAAGATTTTGCCCATGTAAAAACACCTTTAAGTGCATTTTAACCATGAGAAAATAATTTTCACCATTTTATGTAGAAATCTAGTATTCCAGCACTCAAACTTTAAAGAAGGTTGTGACAGAAAAACGACATTTATATTACTGATATTTTTTCAACTGGGAAAAAATACTTATATTTAAAACTTTTCTGCTAACTAAGTAGTCTCACAAATCTATAGGTGCTTAGATGAACTGATCCGCAAGATTTCTGAGTGAATTCTAGAAGAATCTTAACAGCTGTGACTCTGAAAAGTCCCCTCCTTGCAGAGACCTCCAGGATCCTCCAATGTACTAAGTGCCAGCTTCACAGCAAGGAGTCTAGAAACAGGGAGAGGTGAATTATACTGAGCGGACTCCCAAAATTAATGCAAGTTTTTACCTAAATACCTCAGTTCCTCATCAGTCAAATTTGGCTAATAGCATGCCTTCACCTCCCAGGGGAGTTGTGAAGATTTATTAGTTAATATTTATGAAGCACTCAGATACCACAGTGATCATGCCATAGGAAAGTCATCAAGTAAATACTCTGCTTCAAAGCAGTTCTCCAACAACATCAAGCAAAAAGAAGAGGCACAAACTCACAGCAAAGAAAGGATAAACTATTTCTGAGCAAATCCCACTCACTGTATGTACTTAGCGAGGCATCCTAATGTTTTATCTTTTTTTTTTTAATCTAAATGAGAAATTAAATTGAGTCAAAAAGAATCTGAATAAGTTTGCCCACAAAGAAATTACAGCATTTCTTGATTCTGAGTACAGAAAGCTGTCCTAAAGTTGAATTTTTGTATAATCTCTCAGAGATTAAAACACACAGTTAGATGTAGTTTACCACATATCTTTAATATGTTTCATGTATCACATATCCAGTGATGTGTTCCACTCTATTTTTTATGGAAATGAGACTCTATTTGCTAAGCTCTACAGTGAATGTCCTTTCACCAAGTACTTTTATTTACTGAAAGTTTAGTTCTGCTAGCCTGTTCCAGGAAATATGGCCAACCACAAAAAGGTTAAATTCAAAAAAGAGTACCTACAAAAAGGATGAGCATATACAGAGGTCTTCAGGTTTTTCAACTCCGTGTTTTTGCTGACTTCTCTTTTTCTGAAATTGGTCAATTCAAATTTGGATTTGTTCAAAGTAACATTTTGAAGTACTCATCTTGGGTCAGACACAAGCATGGCATATGTTAATATTTTAAGAAAGAATTCTAAAATTAAATAGTAGTCATGCAAAACAAAAGCAATGCCCAGAATTCAGGCTCAGCCATTGACTTTTCCTTCTGAGCAGAACATCACCTAAGTGCCATTTCCATTACAGAGCAGCTGAGCTGGGGATGTGTGCAGGAACCCAGTGAGAGACAGGGAGTTCTCACCTAAACAGGTCAGCTCAGCTCATCAAGCATTGCAGGTAACAAAGGAAAAGTTAAATTATTATCTTGTCAGCAGTATCTTGTCCTGGCTTAGTTCCTGACTTGTGCTTCCTACTGAGCTTTGAGTTTAGCATTGGCTGAATGTCTCTTCTGCCAGGGGTGGACAGTGGCTTTTGGGCAGGCAGCAAGTCCTACTTAAACCTTTTTTCCAACTGCATGTCACATCAGAAGCCCAGTGCTCCTCAGGCTGGCAAAAAGTCCTTAGCCAGCTCCCATCACTGGGATCCTCTGCACTGCACAGGTTGATGCAGGAGGTGAGCTGGACATCCATGATGGACAGTGTTAAATCTCTGCTGTATTGGTGAAATGTTGGATTTATGTCTCCAGGACTTGATACTGAGGTACACAACACACAGGTGGGCTAATTTTAACTGCTTGAAAACCCTCCATGTGAAACCATTTCAGAGCTGGCATAAGAAGAAAAACAAACAAAACAAAACCAAAACCAACAAGAACCAACCAACCAAACAACAACAAAAAACTAAATCAAAGAAATCATGCTTCTCATCTCTGGAATTTGAAGTCCAGGTTGACTTTATTTTATGAAAATTGAAAGGACATAATATGACGTGTAATGCCTGGGGAGTGTGATGGTGACTCTGAAACACAAATAAATGAAAAGACAGAGGAAAGCAACTGCCCCAATAGCTCTGTTGCTCCTTCATGTACCAGTCAGACATAACACACTAAATGTTATCTCACAGTATCAGCTGAATTGGAAGAGGTAGAAACAAAGTAGGGTTTTGAGTATTTTTTGAGGCAGAGGAATCTGTAGTGCTTTGCTGATCCTTTTCACAATTCCACATTAACAGCAGGCAGCCCTGTGACAGGGGGAATCCTGCTCCAAAAGCATGCCCATTATTTTGGGGGATTTCAAAATATTTCACAGAGTTATCTTTGGGTTTATCATTGAACTTTTCCCCAACCTCAGACTTGATCAGAGAGATATTCACTGCAATTTCCACAAACTAATTCGAACACTCTTCTTCCACAAATGCATTGATGTCAGCAACTTTTACCCAAACCCATATTTGAAAACTCTGCTATTTAAACCCACAAGTTTAAACAACTACCTAAGTTGAAAGTAGCTTAGCTGCAAATGATTTGTGCTGTTTTTAATTAGTATATTCTGTAGGAAGCTTAATTGGAATAAAATATTAATAGATATTATTTTCACTGTTCAACAGGCCTGATAGGTTTTTATTTCTTAAACAGTGCTAAAACTTTCATCTGATTTAAGTCATGCTTGTTGACAGCACAGTATGCAGATTTCAAAGCCTGTGTCTCTGGAAAAAAAAACAAAATAAAACAAAACCCATGAAAATGAATGTAATCAGCATCATACCAATGAAAACTTGATTTCTCACCAGTCAGAACCTCTATCATTTGTTCCAGTGTTTTTGTACCACACAGACATACATTTTTGCTATATGTTAATATCACATTTCCAATCAACTTGGAGAAAAGGGGATGACTACAACAGAAAGGTCACCAAAAATATTGAAAAATTTGATCAAAGTGTGATGTCCTGGTCTAAAAATGGCAACATTTATTTTGCCAAGAATAATGATACTGTATTGCAACCTCACTTCACCAGTAATTAAGCTAAGACTCCCATAAAGCTTGCCTGGAATTATGGTCTTTTAATTTTGCTTTGAAGATGAATAAATTTGGATTAAGAAGATATGTTCTCATTTATATTGACAGAGTTGATCCGTTACTGCAGAGTCTGTGACCTTGATAACACACAGACATTTTAATATGGACATGATCTCCATTCCAAAAATCACAGAAGCACATTGTACACACAGTTTCCCCATTGGATACATCAGCCTTATTTGTATTAGCATAACATACAGGAGGATTTGGCCTTGTAAGTGACACTGAGGAATGTATAAAAAGAAAATTGAGAAGTCAGCAAAATGCCCTGTAAATAGGGGGGCATACTTTGTTTTTCAAAGCAGTATTACAAGCAAGAGAATGGTGAGAACAGTCCATAAGAGATTGAAAAATAACCTTCCTAGAAAGGTTTAATTACAATTCTCTAATGCTACAAGCAGCTTATTATTGCTTCAGGGAAGATATCCAGAATATACATGTTCCACATATACTAGAAGTTCCATTATGAATAGGACTTATCCATAAAAGTACCCATAATCTAAACATAACTTGAGGGGAAAAGGACAGACAAACCTTGTGGGTTTTTCATTGACCAAAACACAAGGACAGTGTCTGTTGGACAGGATGTCACCTGTAGTGTGCAAGCATAAACAGTGTATAAATAATAGGTCTTGCCCTGCCATTTATTAATTCCTTTCCTCAGCACAGGGTTTGGATGATCCCAGGTAAGACAGAGGGTTCCTGCTAAGCATTCATACTCTTAAATATTTTTATAGCCTTTTCCTAAAATTGGAAAAGCAACAAGTTTTTCATTCCCTTTATCTCAAGATGAGTTTATTCATCACTGAATTTGTGTTGTAAAAGCTGTCTTTCTGTGTTTACTTTCCCATCATAATTGTATTGTTAGAAAACAAATTTGGTGATCCTGGCATTTCATCCTGTGCTGGTGGCTACCTGCAGTATTTAAGAATGTGAGGGATATTCCCATGCTGTCAACACTAACAAGATAATTGACTAAAAAGAAAAACAGAAGATGCAGAAATTAATTGAAGTAAACTGGAGATATGAATACAGGGCCTTTAATTCTTCATCCAAGAACAAAAGGGAATAAACAGAAAATCAAATGTCCTGCCAAGGAAAAGCCAATTTCCTTCAAACCAGAAAAGACAAAGTACAACCCATTCTTCTCTCTACCTCATAGGGAAAAATGCTCTTTGTCTGTATAATTCATGAAAGAGCACTTCTACTGGCCCTGTTAAGCCTCAGCTCTTCAATATGGGAGGCCTGCAAGAGTGGTTTTACCAGGGACAGGAAGCCTCCTCCCCAGCACAAGAGAACTTGCAGGTCCAAGGCTGCCCAGCACGTTCCTGTGCATTCAGCCTGTCCCACAGGCAGCCTGCAGCTCTACCAAGGCAGCCATGCAGATGGAGAGCTTGCAGGAGGTGAACCATGCTGTGTTTACATCTGTCCTGGGATGCTGCACTTTCAGAGGCACAAAGACACGGCCATTGAGTCCCTCCTCTGTAAATGAGATGTTTTCTCACAGTGAACAGCTTGGGTATTAAAGCAGTAATGTACCATTTACTAAAGGCAAAGTACTATTGATGTTAATTATAAAACTAAAACAACAGTTTCTAGAGAAAAGAGACTTTGAGGGACTTTAGAAGCTAACCATTTTAAGATGCTGAAAAATTTTCTAGGGAAGTAAGATTTTTCAAATTGCCCTAATTGAAACAGGAGCTCAGTGCTTACAGATTTTAGCTTTTGTCAATGTGTTGCTGGAATGATGGTTACACAAAGAAACTGTGAGACTGGTCACTCCACAGCAGTGGTATGTACCTTATTGCTCAGCCTTAAAAAAGCCACATACTTGTCACAAATATTTTGTGTGACCCACAAAGTCGTTAAGGAAGGTTTGTTCCCTTGAAATCAAATAGTGTTTTTATAAATGGTACCTCTGTGAACTTTCTGAACTTAGTCTGACAAATGTTTGATTTCAAAAATTTTAAAACAAACTGTTTCAAGATGGCTGATTTTTTCCCTGCTTTTTCTTCAGCTGAGCTATTACTAGGTCCCAGTGGTAACAGAGTCTGCAAGTAGATGTGGATAAACTGAAATTATTTTTATCAGCAACTAAAGCAAGTAAGTCTCGGCAAAAGAATACCATAGTCATAGAGTCATGAGCATAGCACAAAAACACTGTCCCTCAGAAACTGCCTCACAGCTCCAGAACTTTCTGTTCTGTAAAACATGAGCAGGAACAGACTTCTGGAACAAAACCAAAAGTCACATTATTACTGCTTCAGTCAGATGAAACCCTGACCTGAACAGAAAGCAAGAGAGGATGAGCAGCTGTGGAGACACTTCTGCAACATGCACCACAAAGTCCATCCTGCACTAGACAGTACTGGTACCATCACTCCATCAAAACTCTTCCTCTGAATTCCTCTAGTTGCTCCTCCTCAGCAGGATGGGAAGAACTGCCCATAGCAGAGCAATAAAAGAAAGAAGAAAACGGGATCTGCAGGGGTGTTTTACAAAGGAAGCCACAGGGTGCATCTTCATTCTCTAAGCAACAATTCATGAGAACAGTGGGAACCATGTTGACTCCAGCTGGTGCTAAACTGGCACTCTGCAGTGTTACAGATGATAAATATAAATGTGTTCATCTGGCATAATGGTGGTTCCATGCTACATTTTAATTCTAATATTTTGTTTATGTACCCAGTACTGTCAATGTTAGGGCTTCAACTGTGCGCATTAAAAATCATAACTAAAAATATAGCATGCTTTCCAAACACAGAAAAATTATCCATTGATTTGTGGGATATAGGCTGATCTGATTGAGAACTGGAAATACCTATTCTATTTTTGACTGATTTCGTGCACAGAAAGCAGATTTTCATACAAAATACCCTTTATTCCTGAGAAACACAAGTCTGCAGCAAAGCTGTTGGAGGGGAAGTCAGCTTACAGCAGAAGTATTTGTTTTGGAAATTCCCTTAACAAGATTTATTGGGGCTATACTGTTAGTGCCCCATGCATGCTAGTTTCTGGGCTCTCTAAAATGCTGCCATGCTCTTGTGCTGGGACACCATTCCTGTGTACTGTGGACTGATGTTTTCAGGACGTTCAGTTTTCTCCCACATCAACACTGACCTTTTTTACAAAATGCTATTTTTAGTGAAAAAAAATTTACTAAGTATATCATTTTAGAAAGCTCATATATATTTTCTAATTACATATGGGTCTTATGTTTTAAAATACAAGGAAAAACATGCTTCATGTTTTACACAGTAGGTACAAAGATTTACTGAAATCCCTTGGAAGCATAGTGCGAGAATAAGCACATTGTTCCCAAATTATTAATTTTGTTCTGAGAAATAGATAATGAAAGTAGTTAAACATACCTTGAAATGATGAGTAAGATCTTTGAAAAGATTTAGAACATGAGAAAATCTTAAATCAGGAGATATATTTTCCCCCATTAAAATTAAGCAGCAGCCTATTAATTTTTTTTTCTCTCTGTGTTAACATTTGAAATGGCTGCTGCCACAGAGACAGAGCTGCTGAATATGGGTTAAGGTAGATGAGACTGAGAGAGCATCTTGTCTGTCTTTTCTCACTTAGAGGTATATTCTTAGAGCAGAAAGGGTGAAAATCCACCAGTCCCACAGAGCTGATTGGTGCCCAGGCTGTCGTGGCCATCCACAGGAAACTCACCAAAACCCACAGAATATTTGTCCACTTGCATTGTTTCAACCTGCCAGTGTCTCTGACCTTCAGACAGCTTTCTGAAGTATTTAGCAAGGCTGCAAAAATTTGCTTTACAGGGGAAACCACCTGGGCATTGTGCTAGCTCCAAACCCACACACCGTGAAGGAAGACCTCTGTAAGTTGTCCTTGATTCTTCCTATGCTCTTCTGCTTTTAAAAGGTTTCTGCTGAAGAGTTTTATCCAAGGGATTAGCTTGTGTTCCACAGTCTGCTTTTGCACCAGCTCATACCTACTATGTCTTAAAACTTGAATTTTATGGGATGAGGGTCCTAGAAATAGCCTGACACCTTGGGCAGCCTCATGGCGTAGAGCAAAATTTTTTGCCTGCCTTGTTAAACTCTTTTCTTCTCTCTTAAGAAAATCCATAGAGCCTCTATAAAATAACTGTACTTTTTTTGCCTGATTCCACTGCATGTTTTTTCTGCATTGCTAATTTATGTTTCTGGGTAAAAGTTATGTATTAGAACTGCATTACAAAGTTACACTTAATAAACTGATGCAAATAGTTTCCTGAATAACCGCCTTTACAGAGAGCTCTGGAAGCTCCTCTTAGAGATATATTTTGTTACTGTGAAGCTTCTGGTTGCGTTTCTGGCAAGATCGGGAATCAAATTAATGTGCTATTAAAATAAATTGAGCAACATGCTAATTATTGCCAGAAACGAATTAGTGAAACCAGATTGTATTCATTTAAATCAGATAAATAAGTACTTCCTCCTACATGTAACAGTTTGTTGTTGCTGTAAAGACGGCCCTTGAAAAAAATTTTGACAATGCCATTTGACAACTGCTTTTCACTTGCTGGTGAAATGACTGCTTCAGTCTCTACCACTGTTCCCTCTTGTACCAAATACAGTTGGTCTGGTGCTACAAAGCACTTCAAAAGGAGATTGAGCAGCATAAAAATTAAGCTTCCCAAGAATTCCCACACCTTAACTGTAATCTCACAACTGATTTTCTGAACCAGGAACACAGCAGTGTCTACAGAAACTTCTGCCCATTTCCACTAAACTTTAATGTGAGAATACAGATGGCCAAACGAGCAAGGATAACCAGTGAAAAGTTTACATGATGCCTCTGTAGTGTTGCAGTCTCTGCATGAAGATCTGGCTCCTGGCAGACATTTTTAGCTGTTTATAGGTTGAGGTAATTATTTACAGAACTGAAAACCCAATTCTTCAGTTCTCCCTTCAGTAGTACTTGATAAGGAATCTAGCTATGCTGTCAGTAGGATTTTCAAATCCTCTTTTAAAAGGTGTCTAAATTAATTTAGAAATTTATGTCCCTTTTCAGAAGCAAATTACTTGTTTGTTAACTCACATTTGATTGTAAGAAAAAGTCCTTTTTTTTCTGCATCAACTTCATGTAGGTTTTGTTCTGGTTATTTCCTGTTGGGTTTGGGTTTGTTTGGGGTTTTTAAACAAAATTTAAATGTCCTGAAGAACCCATATATTTTCTTCTTAGTCAAATAACAATGGCAAAAAAACCTTGAAGCACTAACTAGGATATACTGTCTAGCAAGTTATTAATAGAAAAATTTGCATTAGCTATCCAAATGAACAGGCAGAGACCTTCTTGGTTATAAAATGAAACATTTTAAAATGCTCGGCATTTTAATGTACTGGGTCACCCCAAGGATAATGCAGGTTCCTGCGATTTGCTCCAGTCTGATGTTTGGACAAACAACTCATGAAATTTCCTGCAGGGCCCTGAAATCTGTTTGCATTGCACATCCCTCTGCTGAAAGTGGAAGCCCCAGGAAATCTGCTGCCTTTTGTGCAACAGAGCTAAACCAAAAGCAAAGCTACACATCTTCACTTTTCCCTTTTATTTTGAAATTTCATTTAAGTAGCAATAATTGAAAGGTTTTGATCATTTTTCATTGTTCTTGGCAAATAGTACTTGGCTGGATTTTTAACTGTGCTTCATATGTTGACTAGTCATTTTTTTAGACAGCACATAAAAGCTAATTCTCATTTTCTCATTACCCTTAGTTACGGTTTTTACAAACTCTTGGTGGCTTGGGGCCTTTTATTTTTCTTGCTTCTTTTTAAGTCACATAGAGGCACCCCTTCTGAGCCTCGTTTATGGGAGACTGGAGTTTTCTATTTTTTTTTGTTATTTTGACAAAGATGGTCCTTTAAGGACAGGGGTATGACTGGCATGTGCCCTGCTTCAGTTTGCTTGGCAAGGGGCCTCAGAACCACAGGGCTTTAGCCAAAAGAAACAGACAATCTCTTTGACTCCTGCACACTGTGCTGCATGTCCCTGTGCTCCTGTGTTTGATGGGCAGACAGAGAATGGCAGTGTAAAGCACATCATGAAGCTCCAGAATTTTTGTTGTCTGCAAAAGATTTTGTGTTGCTGCTGAAAAGCAGACACCCAGCTACAGCTGTCACTTACTCCTCCTTTCATCCATGGAACATCTACATTTACAATCTGGGCCAAGTTTACTCATCTAAATGATTGCAAAACCTTTTCTTAATCAATAACAGACATGGCTGTAATTTTACTAGTTGTATTCATTCCAAGGATTTTCTTTCCAAAGGCCCCCACACCCACAGCAACAGCAGCCACCCAAATTCAGGAGGTGTAACCTGCCAGAAGAGTGGCTTATCACAACACTCTTGTAAGAGAACTTAGCATAGTGTTACTTCTGCACTCTGAGTGATTTCCAGCTAGGTTAAGTTGCAAGAAATAAGGATGTATTTCTGGGATTCAGCTGAATAGGGATCTCAGTTGAATCTGCTTATGTATTCAAAGTTTTCTCCCTACTACATTTTACATCTCCGCTACTGACAACCTCAGTCTTTTAATACTCTCAAAGAAAACTAGAAAAAGAAGGTTTATTTTTTTTATGTGAGTTTTCTCTTTTGTTCTCCCTCTAACTTAGACCTTGCATTTTAAGATCCAACCTACATCAAAATGCCTATAAATTTTCAAAAAAGGACATTATTGCATAACTATGCAATTATTACGTTCATAACAACTCACTCATTTGCAACACTGTGAGTTATTACAAGTTTACAATTTGGCTTATGCCATCTTTGAACATGGAATAAATTTAACAAATGCAAAATCCCAAAGGAAATGTTGGACAAACTGCATCATAAATGATCTCACATGTGGTAGCAAATTTTCAGGTAGCTTTCTTTAAAATATTATGGACTTTTCAGATGTTTGAATCATAATGTCCAATATTTAAGGCAGAAAAATAGCTTTTATTCTTGTAGTATGTGATGATAGAAGTCAGTACTCTTTGGTGAAATTTTTAAAAATAACCTGTTTAGAGAAAAGTGTTTTTTCTTGATCATCTTCAAAAATTTTAATTCTTTCTTAATTTTGAAATGTAATTAAGGAACTGTTTTTCTCAGATGTCCATCTGCTTCTACCAATGCTGCTTACTGTAAAACACAAGCCACTGTTAGCCATTTCCACTGTCACAAATCCATTATTGCCATTTCAGAGAACAAGCAAGCTGCTCGAGAAAGCTACAAAGAATACCACAAACACAGAATAAATATAATCCATACAGAATAACAGCAGGAGAAAATTAACTTTAGAAAAATAAAACACTTTTTGATTCACTACCATTCAGAAATAGCTAAAATTGGCTTAAGGCATTTTGAAATAAACTGAGTCTGCACACTGATGGGTAAATAGAAAGCTTAAGAATTTTTGTCTGTGAATTTATGGCCAATTTAAAAAGAAAATGTAAAATAGGGTGAGGATAATAGAAAGCTCAGAAAGAGTTGATATGCATACAGTTGCAAGTCCCTGCCATTTGACAAGTTGTTGCACATTAGGAGAGCAGACAATAAGACTATTTTTTACTCTCACTACAGTTATTAAGCTGAGAGAAAGTAATGGCAGTGGACAGTGATAGAGACAGAGTAAATGGAAAAGTTATAAATTCCATTTTTATGTCTAAATTACGTGACTACTGAGGCTTCTATTAGGAAATATCAGGCAGAGACAAGCAGACAATTGGAAAATTGATTGAGTCATCAGCTTAAAAGTCTTGGCAATACAAGAGGTGACAACTCTGAAACAGGTTTTAGAATTCTAGATTTCTCCAACAAAATGGTAAACCCAAACTTTTAAAAACTCTGTCTGTGTATGTGTGTGTGTGTGTGTGTAAACACACATACTTTAATCGCCCTGTTGTTGACCAAGGAGTTTCACAGATTTATAATGTTTAGATTTGATTTTCAGAGATACTTTTTAAAATTTATGCTTGGTTTTTAAAATTTAAATTTCGCTTCCCAAATTCTCATATAAATACAGATCTCTGTGTACAAATTCTATTACTGACTGGAAGACGGTAATGGTAGAACAATGTGTGCAGTTAGAAAATTTGTCCATGCACCAATGGAGATATCATTAAGGCCACTTTTAAAAACATGACCATGCTAAACACTCTCTGATGCTGCTCATAGTCATCATCACATCTTCCAACAGATTAACACCTGCCAAAACTGGAGCATTTTCTCCTTTGAGTAGAGCATAATTCAAGACAAGTTCTTTTCTAGTCTAGCAAAAATTATTCCAAAAAAAAGACAAAAAAGTGTTGAAAATGAATACATCTAGATTTTTAAGTCTCTCAATAAACAGTATATTTCTTTTTTCGTCACAAGGTCTTTTGAAGATTTGCATTTTTCCGAGTCAGAAATCATGAGCAAGGAGTAAGTACTGCACCTGAATGTTTGCCAACCTCTCTTTGGCACTCAATACTTGCTTGTTATTGCATTTGATTATTGATGTTAATTTTATGCTTCACTCATGTTAAAGGTTTCATGGCAGTCCCGCAGTCTTTCCACATCTTCTAATCTGTTACTGCCTTCTTCTTTTGTCCTTCCTGAAACTGCCTTGTCTTGCTTTATCTCTTAGCTCTCGAATCACCCTCCAGGATGATTTCTGAAGGGTGACCTTAATTCCACTGCACTCACCTCTAATACTGAGTATATAAACCTCATCTCTCCTTCTAGCAGAGCATTTCAGGGTTTTTTAGGAAGGCTAAAGAGCCATCAGCCCCATGCAAGCCATGCCAGTGCTGAGGGGATGTGTGGGAAGCAGTGAAGTCACAATCAAATTATACATGTGCAATTAAGGATCTTCCAATGGTTGGGGAAAAAGATGTAGCACTCTAGAGCTAGCTTGTAGGAACCTCTAGTATTAACTGTGGGCAACAAAGCCAAGGCTTGATTTTGAAGCCAGTTAAAATACACTGAATGCATGGCCAGACCCAAGGCCATGTAGGGATTCAGTAGCAGGTACTGGCAGGAAATGCAAGCTTTCCAACTCAGATATCCTTCATGGTGAAACACTGCCTCCTGTGTTTCTTTCCAACTGGGGCCTTTGAACACAAAGATTTTCCAAGTAGTTCCAGAGTCATATATTAGTGGATAGCTCTAAGAATACATTTTAAATAACCTGGAGCCAATGGGTTTTTTCCATGGGTAATAAATGGACTTAAAATTTATTACTGTGTCACATTATCCCTAAAGATACTTCTCTTGTGTAAGCATCCAGAGTGAACAACTCTTCTGGGAGATGGATTCAATAACATTTCACTTCCTTATGTGGTTTTTTTTTCTCTTGCATACTTCTCCAAATTTATGTCTGTTTCTTGCAAAAATATTGAGACAGAACTGATAGACAAAGACTGAAAGGGACTTCTGTGTTTGCTGATGAGATATTTTATGCAAAGGAAATCCCTTTGTCCAATAAGGTGACCCATCTTTCTTCTACTATGAGGCATCTTGCCTCTTACCCATCATGAGTAGCTGATCTTCTGCCCAGGTTACCCCACTTACACCACTTACACTGCTCTTGCAACATTGTACTACCCATGCAATCCCTTTATCTTCATTTTAGGGTGGATTTGCTTCTGGGTAGCATCACAGAATTACTGTCCATTTGCTGCACTTAGCCATCCCCACCCTCTTCTCTGTAGCAAAGATCTAACAGCACAGTGACTCATACCAGGTGCCTGGGAGTGCATGTGTTGCATCAGGATCCAACAGCACACCCAGAAAGGAAATATTCAGCATTGAAATGTATTCCCTTTGCTGCAGACCAATTCAGTTATAAGGAAGAGAGCAATTCACATGCTGCCAGGAATGCGTGTTTTATTTCAAAACATGTCTTAGGTAATTGAGAGCAATTACTAAAATTGACAAATGGAAATAATTTCCCAAATCAGTCTTTTGTTTTAGACCCTTGTGTCTCAGACTTTAAAGCTTTACCTTCTTTCTTATTTAGATTTCTCCTGCTCTACCTTTGACTCTCTTTTCTCATAGCCTCTTCTCCGTGGGTTTTTCCATGTTTCCTTCAGTGCTCCCAGATGATGGGAGCCACCACACAAGGCTTTCCTTTAAACACAGTTTAATTCTTTTAACAGATCCTCTGATTACTAACATGTATTTTTGACCATTGGAAAGCTTTAATTTGATGCAATATATAAGTAAACAAATCATAGTATGGTTGAGGTTCGAAAGCTCCTCTGAAGGTCACCTCATCCAGCCTCCCTGATCAAGCAGAATCAGAGAAAGCAGGATGTCCAGGGTTGTGTCCAGTTGAGTTCTGAATATTTTCATGGATAGAGACTCCGAGAAAACTGTTCCAGATTTTCTGCTCCCTCAAAGTAAGGGAGATTTTTCTTGCTTTTAAAAAGAATTCCCTGTATTCTCTTCTGTGTCCATTGCCTCTTGTTCTGCCACTACACACTACTGACAAAAGCTTGGCTTCCTCTTTACTCCTTCCAGTCAGGTATTTATGGACACTGACAAGATCCCCCCCAGGCCTTCTCTTTTCCAGAGGGAGCAGTACCAGCTCTCTCAGGCTCTCTTTGCATGAAATACTCTGGTCCTTTAATCATCTTCATGGTCCTTTACTGGACTCACTCCAGCAAGTCCATTTCTTTCTTTTAGCCTCAATTTCCATACACAAGGTGTGGCTTCGTCAGTGCAGTCACCATCCTCAGCCTTGCTGGCAACATGAGGATGCACCTGGCCTTCTTTGCTGGCTCATGCTCAGCTTGGTTGTCCACCAGGACCCCCTCATCCTTCACCCCAGGAGAATTTCTTCCCAGGTGCAGAAATCTGCATTTCCCTTTCTTGGGCTTTGTGAGTTTCCTCTCTGCCCATTTCACCTGTTGAGGTCCCTCTGAGTGACAGTACAACCAGCTGCTGTATCAGCAACTCCTCCCTGTTTTCCATCCCCTGAAAACTTGCTGAGGCTGCAGGTTGCCCTGTGGGTCACTAATGGAGATATTAAACAGTATTGACCCCAGCATCAGCCCCTGTGGTACACCACTACTGACTGGTCTCCAGCTGGGATTTGATCACAACCCTTCAGGCCTGGATATTCAGCCAGTTTTCAATACTCTTTACTGACCACTTATCTAGCTCACATTCAGCGTGCCTGTGAGGATGAATCATGTATGTATAGGCAAATTCTATTATGCTGTATCTCTTTTTTCCAGTTCTTTTCCCATTCTTCTACCATCATGTCAGAAGGGATGTTATCACATCCTGTTCTTACTTTAATGTCCCTGACATCTCCCAGAATGGAGAAATGCACCCTGGGATTGGTGTAGGGATTGTGCAGTTAAAGGAACAGTAATTTTGCTTCAAGTATTGAATTTTGCTAATTTGTATTTTTCCTCTGGGGTCACAACCACATTTCACTTTTTTCATCTGTTGGCTTCAGGGAAGAACTCAAATTCACAGGGAACATAAGGGAGGCCATGTAATTTCCTATTTACATGTTTACAAAGCCATATTTCAGAAGATGCTAATTTTGGCAGCAGCAAGAAGTTGTAGTTTGGGGAGTGAGTGGGGTTAGTGAGGTTCTTTGAAGCTATGACACTCCTTTGTTCAGACTTGGATCCATCAGTCAGGATCACCTCACAACATTTCCACAGAGAGCAGGGAACCTGCAGAGTCTTCCTACCACCTCAACGAGAATTATAAGGATCTGTGAAAAGTTTTTTTTTCTGTAAGAAAGCTCAGCCTCTACTTCATTTTCTCTTATAGTTATTTTTAGGCACTCCAGACACCAAGAAAATGTTACAGCAGAAACATCCTGCAGCTACCAGGTCTTGTAAAGAAACAGCTAACTCAACTTTAAACTAGTCAGCTCACTACTGAGAGCAACACACCAGCAGCAGCTCCCTGCCAGATGAAAGCAACCTCGGAGGATTTCCCTCCATGAGCAGGAAAGGCTCTCAATTCAAAACTTGCTCCACCAGATTCACCTTGACTGAAGTCCCTCTAGTAACTGAATTTAAGATATGGAGGCAGCTTTTATGCATGAAGTTGACTTTGTCTGTGTGTGTGTGTAGGAGCACTGACATAATAACCTAGTATGAATTTATGTTCTGGCCAGGTAAGGCTGGTCAGCTCTTCATAGCAAAAGAAAAGCTTTGTGTATAATGCCCATTATCAGGTCTGAAAAATGACACCTGTGCTGCACTTGCAGATTTTTTTTTCTCCTTCAGATGGGGAAAGGGAGTGCTCGGGTTTAGCTAAATGAGAAGACTTCATAAACACCCATTTTCTGAGCTATCACAGAAAACACACTTCATGTTTAAGGAAGTTAGACTGTCATGGGAGAGTGAACCTACAAACAAGAAGGGGCAAATCCAAATTAGAAAATTAAGAATCCTTTCTGAGGTCTTGACAGGTTTATACATACTTTGTTACAGCTCTTTTAAATGACAACTACATAGCTAGACAGCTGTCCATCCCAGCTTACTCTTGTTTTTCAAACTGTGATCCTGGTGGGTTCCTTCCAACACAGGATATTCCATGATTCCATGACTGATCAGTGGCAGGACTCACCCAGTGTGGGTCTATAATTCTGAATGCTTAATAAAAACCAAAAGTATGATAGTGGAAAGATTTAGACCATGACACACATTCTGTAGAGAAATTCATTAATCACTGAATGAAGTACTGTAGTTCCGTCAGCTGGCAGCAAAAGACATGCCTGTGGACGTGACTAGTATAACATTTGTGGAAAAATCCCATATGCACAAAGTCACTTAGCATTCATCATATCAGAGTTATGGTCAGTAAAATAATACAAAATAAGAGATGCACATGCTTTTCTCTCCTATCATGAGAAAAACAAAGCCGATTATTCTCTCTAACGTGGAAATCTATTGCAAAAAACAGCTTTAAATCCATGGGCTTAGACTATGTTAAAGTCAACATTGTCTTTCACGCTCAAGCAAAAGGTGTTCCCAAAATCTCTCAAACCCTTGCCACCATCAGTCCTCTGGCACAAAATGCAAAAGCATAAACCATGATTCCTGATATTTTTAACTAAGACCACAAATGAAAATCATATCTCAAATGGTACTCTCTTTGTACATCATAAAATAAGATCAAAGAGCACAAACAAACTTTGTGGTTCACCCTTCCACATGCTCTTGCTCATGAAACACAGTACAGAAATGGGGTCAACACAGAGTTTCTGGAACAGTGCACTCATCCTCCTTCCTGTTTTTTCCTTTCATTTGCTCACAAAGCTGACCAGAGGGAAGGAACACGCAGCTGCGATTACTCTCTTCAAGGTCTAATAACAGCCATGCAATATATCACTTTAAAATACATTTTTTAAATGAACAAGTTGCCCTCGGGGCTGAAGAGTGGTGAAATCTCCCATGCTAGATCAAACCACTGCTTTTGGTTTCAGCTCCAGCCCCTGCTGGGACTGCTCCTTTGAAGTGTTTGCAGGTAGGGGCAGCTCAGCAGAGAATGCCCTGCTGTGCTAAACCAAGGAGCTTGAACCCAGAGATCTTATTTTCTGCTTGTGCTGGAAAGAATCCTGCTGAGCTGCAGGCACAGGTATTCAAATAGGAAGGCTACAGGTACATTAGAAATATTGCAATTGATTAAATGACATTTTTGCATGGGAAAGGAGCTCAAATTTAAGCCAGGGTCTTTGTGCCTAAGTGTATCATAGCTATAAACTGAATTTCAACCTGTGTTTTAAAGCTGGTGGCTTACCTTTGCTGTGGGAGTGGGTTTTAACTACATCTGAGACTGAAGATGTGATATCACCTGCCTCTAAAGCAGATACAGAGATGTCTCTCTGCATCAAGAAATAACTCTTTAAGTCAAGTTCCAGCTAAGCTACAGCAAATGTAAAGGCAGTGTTTAAGACTGTGTATTTCTTTGTCTGCAGAGAGGAGCTTCAAACCCAGCTGTGAGTACTTCAAAGGCATAGATTCCACAGCTGGTGCTAGAGCTAGAATTAAGATGCCAGCTTCAACATATGCTAGATTTTATGATCCAAAGTTTTTCACCATCAGTTTTATTAATGTATACATTTTAATAAATTGGAAGTCATCTATAACACTAATTTGCAATTTTAAATATAGCTACACTCTAAAATATTATTGAGATGAAGGAGGCATTTTAGCATTTGTGAATTATTTACATTTTTCAGAGGTTTTTCTTTCCAAAGGATCAGACATATACCTCCTGTAGTTTGGTAAGGTGCTGAAAGTAGTACTTGTCTTTATTAGCATGTCTAGGTAGAACTTTCCTATGATCAATCAAGGCCTCTGAAACATTTATGCAGTATACTGAGGAATGACTCCATATCCTAGCTAAATACAATGTTCAAGCTGCAAAAAGGCCCGTGCTGCTATATGGAAAGGTGGCATTATTTCCCAGACTTTGCTCTGAAATAACTGAAACACTTCAAGCACACAGCTTGGCATGTGAAGTGAGAGCCAAGAGTGAGACTGCAGCTTTTGCCTCTCTCTAAGTGTGGCAAGGCAGGTGAGAAAAAGCTCCTCATCACAGAGACACTGTATCCAGGGGAGGCTTGGCTCATGCTGGGGTAAAGCACAGATTTAACAATATTGCTTTAAAAAAATCCCACTGACACATATTTCAATAGTATTTCCTGGAATAATCCACAGATCCCTCCATCTTATCCTTGATCCACAGATAATGTGGTTCTGCCATTCTCCATCTCCTGAATTTGGAGCCTAAAGAGGGGATCTAGAGGTGGACAAGGGACACAATAGGAAAATCCCTGCTGGCCCCTTGTCTGTGGGGTATATTCAGCCAAATGAGTGGTAAAGTATCTTAAGAACAGGCTTTGGGGGGGATATCAACTCCATTTTTAGCCATGGGATTTATTTCATCTGAAATGAAGCCTGCTTTGAAGGGTGTGCCCTTTTATTTTTAATGAAAAATCTAAGTCAATAATTTACAGCCTTGCTGACAAAAAGGTCTCTTAAAAAGTCCATAAGGTTTTCTTGGTGAAATAGCTTTTTTTTTGCTTTGTCTCAATTATTTGATGAACAAAGCATTCTAGTGTATTTGGCTTTGTTTATAAGTTTCCTCTGCTTCAGAATGCAATGAAAAGAGACAAAAATGTTGAGAATGGGATGAAATCAGGAGCAAAAGGTAAATTAAACTGGAGACAGCTCAAAGCTTCCTGAGAGTCCTTTCTGCATACTCATTACACCTCCCATTTCCTCCCTCCCTGCCTTCTCTAGGCAAGAGGCAACACTCCATTTTATTAGCTCACAATGAGAAGCAATACCATGTTTGCTTTCTGGCCAGGCTGGAATTACTGTCAATTCAGCTGCTCTGTGCAAGAGACATTAAAGAGTATCTCTTGTTCCATACTGGGGTTTACATTTTGTCCACAGCTATGAAGCTTTTTCAGTCTTTTTAGCAAGGGCAGTACAATGTCTTTGGAGGGATTATATGGTTGCCCTTTTCTTACTGCAACTTAAAGTATAATAGAGAACCATGGAGTAACTCTAATGCTGTAATTAACTGGAGTGGCTCTGCTGATGTTATTAACCATGAGCGTATAATTCAAGTGGCTTCTGAATAGCCATAAAGCCCCAGGAGTGACATACAGCTCCATATCTACTTCATAACCATCTGTTATTATCAAAATATGTGGGATTTTTCAGTTTATGGTGAAAGTTTTAAAGTAATGCCTCTCTATGAGATGATGGAAAATGCTTTTCGAGATGGTCCATGACTGGGGTAGTAGGCAAAAATTATAATACATTGGTACTAAATATTAGTTTTATTTTACTGTATCAGAGCAAAGACATGCTTGTAATTCTTATTACCTTTTTTTTTCCCCCAATGCAATACTCTTTTTCAGTCTAATTCTTCATTCTGAACAATTTATGTCCATCCAACATAGCTGTAGTCTGCATTAGGGAGAAGTGGAAAACACACAGTTTAAAGCCATTATGACTCTCCCTGTCCTGTGGTGCAGAGTCAGCCTGTGTGAGTTGTCGTAGCTTTATTAAGGTCAACATTCCACCAACTGGTAGAGCATCTGATGCTCCTGTGGTTTTGATCTGAACACACTCATGATTTCCTTCCCATCTGCTTTCCTCTTCATGCTAAACATTTATATATCAAAAACTGTGTGCTTAGAATTTCACCTTTTAATTCACACAAAAGCACTTAAAAATTTTAAGGTGTGTATGCCATCTGTGGCTTCTGGAGAAGCAAGAAAGGAACAATGGCTAGGAGAGCAAAGCTTTAGCAGGCATTAATCCTTACATTTTTGGCAGAGAATTGAAATTTCCTGATTTTTTTTTTTCCACTTCCCTTATTATGCACAACACCACTCTAATTCTATTTTTAAAACACAAAGATATTTCAGGAAAAATTATTAAAAACATTAAATGGATCACAAGGAGCTAATAACTCAAAGGAATCCAATAAGCTGGGCAAGGTGAACTTTACCACTTCCCTTTATCAGTAGTCTGGCCAGATGTCTCAAGGACAGTGAAGACTCTGCCAGCCCACAGTAGCTGTGTGGAAAGAACAGGAGGCTGAGATGAAAACAGTCAAGAGAAGTGTGAATCTAGTTGTTGATGGGTGGGGTGTGGAGTTTGGGTTATGGAACATTATTTAGACTTGGGACACAGTCAGATCTAGGACTGGAGTTTAAGACTAAAGTAACCAGAGTTGGTTTATTACAGGACTCTGAAAGGCATTTGGCATGAAGTGAATGCTGCTGCTGCTGCTGCTATGGACAAAGAATCTGCTGGTTTGAGGTTGTATTATAATTAGTACTAGAACTGGAGTTAGTGTAAAGTTCTCAGAGACTAAGCAGTGAAAGATGGTTGTGTTGCTGAGTGACAGGGAGACACACAGGGCCAGCAAATGCACATTACTGGAGGTGACTTTACAGATGGATATGGTTTGTTGAGGCATGGCAATGTCTGGGGCAAAGGCGAGGGAATTAAATGAGCATGAAGCAAATTTAATATCCCTGTGGGTTTGATTGGACTGGTAGATTCAGGACAAGAACTCTCCCAAGGGGTGCAGAGCCAGGGGACAAGGGGGAGTTGGTAGGACCATTGGAAGAAGGGCCTTGGCAGGCAGTGCCCACCAGAGCACCCCAGTGGGACAAGCAGGGTGACAGCCCCAGGGTCCAGGTCAGACAGACTCATGGCAGTGAGGTCAGTTTGCTGGTCCTGTCTTATCTGATGAGGGTAGCCAGGGTCAGACACATTCCCACAGTGGCTGGGCAGGATCAAAGTCATGCTGGGAAGTCCTTTGGGGGTTGGGGTATTGATCACCACTGTCCATGGACAGACATGGGTGTGGCTGTGGCTGAGTTGGAGTCTGGAATTTCTGTGAATTTGTCAGGTAGGGTCTGACAGCCCTGTTGGGCTGAAATGGGGCTCCTGGGCCAGGGGTCCAGCTGGGCCAGTGGCCCCAGGGGTGGCTGGTCAGAGCCATTAAGGACTATTAGTGTCCTCAGGGTCCTGGCAGTAGATGATGTCATGACAAGAGTCTCTGACCTAGCTTTAAGGTGCAGAATTGGGGTTGAGGCTCAAGGCATAGATTTAGGATATAGCTTTAAACTGTGTCAGATAAACCCCACAGAATTAGGATGTGGGCTGACTACAGCAGCATGGTGGTTAGGTCTGTGAAAGGTTTCCCTCAAGTACAGTTAAGGCTAAGTTCCATTCAGGGAATAAATAAGTGGTAGAGTAAAAGGCACAGTTTATTTGTGGATCAGTATAGGCTAGGATGAGAGCTGTGAATGAGTTTAGCTGCCTGATGGGTTAAAGCACAGCAGTGGCAAAAAACAAAAATGAAGATAGCTTTCTTGGGTTGTTGTCTTCTGGGCATGAACAGCAATAAGTTGCACATCGACCTAAAGCAAGGATGAAGGGCATAGCTAATCTTCCTTCAGAAAAACAGATGGGGTTTTGTGCATGTGTGAATGGCCAGTTTAGCATGGGAAAATATTGAATGTGGATCCCCCTTCCAAAGAGGATTTAGTGGCAATTGACAGGACTGAGCATCAGATCTTACTAATAGTATGTTTGAAGCTGCAATCAAAGCATTTGGGCTTTAGCAATTCCAGTGATCTCCTGAACTAGATGGAAAATTGTCCAGTCTTTTCCAGGACTTTTCTGAAATCACCCCTTTGGGCACACTGTCACAGTGAAGCTGGCTGGGTACAGCACCACTGATCTTAGCCTTGAGAGGAAATCAGCTGGTAGCATTTTGAACACCCTTTGGAACAAGGAGCAGAGCCTGTACTGATATTGTGCCAGTGGGTTAACTGAAAATTTGAGGGCACTATAGAGCCCTCAGTGAAGGACCTCTGAGTCTGATGTCACTAAGGCAAAAAAATCACATTATGCAAAACATTCCATTTTTAAAAGCATGGTTTTATACAAATATATTAATGTTCTCTTCAGTAGGAAAGGATGGAGTAACTCCCCAGACTCATCTAGCCTTCCTCTGGAGGTATCTTGAAAACATATTTCCCTTTTTTTTAGGTGTAATAGATATTACAGGAACCTTAAAGACAACTGTATTACTGGACCATGTTACAAGATTAATGGTGCAAAAATGTGCTCTAATGAACAGGGTCTTAGTATGTTAATTCATGTTTGTAAATTAAAATAATTCTCCCTTCTTCCAGTACATGCTCACATTTGGTAGCCTTCAAGCTTCTAAAGTGCTCCTTCTCCTTTTGGTAGCATCCTGATGATGGTACTGGTGATATCTGCAGAGAAAAGTACAAGACTTTCACAGCCCTCTTTCCTCTTTCTCCAACATGAAATTTCTGATCTGTCAAAAGAGAGTACCTCTGGGGCTATCATTGACATCTTGGCAGCAAGAAAGTAAAAAAAAAGAATTATTGACTCACATGAATACAAATGCAAAATCAAAATACCTGAGAACAGATGTTTTTATTAACAGAACATAACTCCTTTGAAAAAGTGTGTGCACATACTGGACAAGATATGGAATTTCTGGAAGAGGTTTGTAGTAATAGCCAAGGCAGAAGAGGATAAATGGAGCCTTCTTTTGACTCCCCTGGACCTCTTTCTCCAGGTTCTGTCCCATATTGTTATGGGAGAAAGAATACCAACAATGGTAATTTTGGATGTATACATGATATTGAATGAAACTTTCATTTGTTGTAAATGGATTAAATTTTACTTTAAAACCTAGCATAACTCCTTTCAGCTTTCACTGAAGATACTGCTGAAGTATATTTTTTCCTGCAGTGGAGCCTCTCAGTTCTCTTTTTACTGACTTTCCCAGCATAAGTTTATATTTCCAGATATTTTGCACGTATTTTCTTGACATTTAACCTTGTGTTGTTTAATTTAGGACTGGAGGTCAGAGCTGGGTTTTGCTAGGCGCATAATCTGAACAGCATTTTATATATATATATATGTAAGGATAGTGTTATATATATATATATAAGGATAGCATTACTGTAAGTGTCTTCATTTGTGTGGCCAATCTTGAGTTCATTTTGCTATATTCCTTAGTCTGGTTGGAATGTCCATCCACACATTAATACATGAATACTAAAGAATTCTGCAGTATGCTAGGACAAGGGTATGCAGTTATGGTATCACTATTTAAAATGGCAAGCTGGAAAAGCAGTTTGTTTACATTCCTGCTTTTTGACAGACTCCTATTGCAAAGAAAAGCATTATAGGAATCTGATCAAAACCCTTTGAAAGTCAGTGGGAATTTTCCCACAAAATTATTTGACATTCATTAGATTGAATGAAATTGATGATGGAATGATGTAATATTAATTTTCTGCCATAAACAGCAGAAGTAGTAGAAGTAAAGAAGTTTTGCAAAGGTTACATTAAGTTAGCATTCTTGGTTTTACCAAGTAGCCAAATCAGTGTGCTCTCCCCAGATACAAAAGCAGTATGTTTGGCCTCTGCTCCTCTAAGCAGTATCTGGCAGCAACTAAAGAAATAAATACAAAAATAAAAAATAAAATATTACACTTAACTGGAAGAAATTAACAAGCCCAATGTGGAGTCAAGCCCCCTACCAAGTCTAATTTCAAGACTACTTCATGCACACAAAGGATGGACAACCTGAGGACTGTTAATGTTTTATGGTCTTCAAATCCCCAGGCATCACAGACAAACTTCACCTAACAAATCTGTGCTGATCCTTTCTGAAAATCCAGTTATTTACCAAATAGTTTTTTTGTAGTTCCTGGACTCTGGTTCTGCTGAATGGCCTTCAAGAAGAGAAGAACTGAGACAAAAATTAATCAGGCTGCAGTTGAAAGTGATGATTTAAGAAATCTTTCCTAAAAGCAACATTGTGCTGCTTGTGAAACATGTCTGGTTTTCATTTTTGCCAGCTACCAGAGCCAGGCACTTATTCACAAAGGCTTCAGAAACAGCAAGGTCTATTCCCCTCCAGACTCTCTCCTTCAGCAAGCTGTTCATGCAGCACCCAGCCTTTCACCTGAGTACACAGCTGCTGCTGAACACACAGTACACTCCCAGGCAGCCTGAACTGAAATCCCAGGGAGCCACGAGATCAGGGAGCCAGCAGTGCTGAGCAGGAATCCAGGCATGACTTCTGGGGAATCCCTAACTCCAGAGTGGGTCACAACTGCAGAAGAGTGGTCAAACGGAAGAAGAGGGTTAGTCAGGGATTAGTCAGGAACAGAGACCAATTGTAGTGTAGGACAGGTCAAGAACATGAGCTTTTACACCAAGATGGATAATTGAAAGAGAGAGTGGAAGGGAGAATGCTTCTGAAGTGGAGGGCTTTTGGTGGGGTTTCTTATTTTCAGAGGCACTTAGCTACAGCTAAGAAAAAGCTACTCTTTTCAAACATGAATGCTGACATTGAGTCAACAGCAGGTTAATTCAACCATGTAATTTAAGACCCCAGTCTGAATGACACAAAGGTTTAAATTAGCAAATATAACCTATTCAGCCAAGTCCCTTCACTTTCTCCCAAATCAAGCATTTCTTACATTTGATTTTTCAGTATGAGTTTTAAAGATCATTAAATCAAGATGTGAAAATTTTCTGAAATTTACATGTAATTTATAAATACAGTTTTCCAGTCAGAAATCCCCTGCAGAAAGCACTGGTTTACTAGTTGTTGTTCTTCCCAAAGAACTTCGTGTTTAGGAAATGCCAATGGCTGTTTTCCTAAAAAAAAAATACAATGAGGTAATTTTAAAAAAATTTAAAATACTGAAATTAATTAGTTTTGTCTGTGTTTTGCTGAATATTCAAAAACTCCATCAACATGCTTATAAATGAAAGAAACAGCTATGAAGGTACTTGCTTGCTTTCATTTTTACTTGGAAGAATTACCACTATACTAACCTCTAATACAGCATGGACACCACTCCTGTGAGAACTCAGAGCAGTCGTTTTCATCTTCCTATAAACTGGATTTCATTGGCAACCTGTAAATACAGTGTGATGCTGTTGGATACACAGATACCAAGATACTAAGAATGTGGATGTAGGATTAGAGGACAGTAGCTGTGAACTGAGTGCTTCAGTGTACCCTGCTCTTTTCACTAGATTCATATTTCTCTCCAACCTTGGGCAGGGTAATTTTATTCTCCCTGGATGTTAAGAGCCATATTTTAGGCTTTATTCTGTGTCTGTGAGGCAGGGATCAAAGACTTACATTATTACATTTATATGCAGATTAGTCCACCTTGACTCAGACAGAGTGAAATTAAATTAAAAGCTGCTTACCTGCTAGCTCCTTCCTGACAGCAGGTAGCAGGAAAGAACAGAAATGGCATTTTCTTCAAGTTCTACCTTGTTACTCAGCTGTCACATGCAGTAGGTAGGCTCAGATTGTTTTATGATTTGCTGCAGTAGAGAAGTAGTAAACCATCAGCATAATGGGAATAGGGAGGGAATTGTGATCCAGGCACTTAACTCTAAGTCAAATGTCTGCTGAAACAGTAGGTTTGCTCAGGGCCGTGGGGAAGATTGCCAAACTCTGGCCTCTGGTATGTGGAAGAGCTAGGAAGAGCTCTAGGAAGAGCTATTCAAGCAATGACAACACCCTGGGCAGTGCTGAGTCTCACAGCACCTCCTGAGGTTCTCTGGCAAGTGGCTGCAGCCAGCACTGCATCTTCTGAGACACAACATCATCTGCCTGACTTCTTGTTTGCTCCCAGGATGTCACTCATCTGAGGGAAAGGGAGGCAACAAACCTTCAGCTCTTCTGACCACTGAGGCTGGGATTTACTGGAATACTAGTATTCCCTAGGTGAGTGCAGATACTGGGAAACTAGAAGGCCTTGGCTTCCTTTCTCACATGAAGCACTCCCCAAAATGTCTGGCAGATGGTAATGCCATGATTCCAAGGACTAGTGAGAGATTTAAGAAGTTAAATATTTTTCCCTCTGACTTCCCCAGGTACACAGGGATTTGCACCCTTCATTACAAGATGCAGGGACAGAGATAAGCAATATATTCTGATTCTAAAAAACCAGTAAAAACAACTTGGTAGGTAACAACACAGAAAAAGTCTGAAAACTGTGCTGCTTATGAGACGGACAAAAGAGAAAATAATTTTATATATTCATATGTATATATATATATATATGTATGAACATTGGGAAAGCACACATTTTAGGTAGAATTATCTTTAGATGGCATGTTTTCAAATTCCATGTGCTTTCTGAGACTGCCTCTGTTACAAGGATCTCCATGAAAAAGCAAAACACATCTGTTGCCCATTCAAGCCTTTGCTCTTCATTCCAGAAGAAACCCTCTACAACTTAGATGCGAAATATCTCAAGGGTTGGCACAGAAGCTAGGAAATGCAAAAATGAGTGTAGTTACAGGGATGCAACCCTAAACCTCTACAAAGTGTTAATGTCAACCCAGGAGCAAATTCAGATGAGGTATTTTAATTCAATGACTTCCACTTCTATGGTCACAAACCACCAGTGCTTCAAAAGCATCTCTTTTTACTGTTATTATGTTACTATAAACCACTTTTCATGCATAAAGAATTCCCTCAGTCATGTCCACTCAGTTTAGCATTTACCTGCTTGGACTGGAAAATGTGAAAACCCTGTCCACATGATAGATTTGGTTCCTTTGTAGTCTCACTCATCTTCTCATAGAATACATGATTTTCGGCGAGTTTAGCAAAACTTTCTGAGAGACAATTTTTATTCATTCTTAATAAGCATTTCTATTTCAATCCACTGCTTGCCTAATCTCTCTGCTCTATACTGTGCCATGGCAGAGCTGTTATTTTAGATAAGAAAGTGCTTGGCATACGCAAGCACAGTAATATGAACAGTAATTACAGGTACCCAGGCCTCCCAGCAGCATTACTCCAAGTGCCAAATGTCTGTGGTTACCTTTCAGGTACCCACAGCTCCTGTCACTCCTGACAGCATCACTTCAGCCAGCCAGTCACTGCCTGACAATTTATCAGAAGCTCACACTACAGGAACCTGACTAAATCAGGGGTGTCCCGTGGTCCAGGAGCCAGACTAGATCATTCTTGTGAGTCCCCTCCAACTCAGGATATGCTATGATTCCATAAAAGCAGGTTGGTCACAAATGTGTGGACCTGAGGTGACAGATGCTAGGCTTGAACAAGTACATTTTGTTAATGAAGCTGTGGTGCTGCCTTGTGCAATGTATGCCATTAGGAAAACACATAGGAAGGGTAGTGCAAGGAGGATGTAGGCTCATTCTTCATACCACTTTATTCAGAGGCAAAATTTCCATGACACACCTCCCCAAGAAATCTTTGCCATGTGGTTCAGACTATTTTGCAGCATTTGGCTTGAAATGTCCCATACTACTCTGCTGCTACGTGAATATGTTTTATCCGATGCAGTAAAAAATTCTGGGAAAAAACTCATGCCAAACACTGAATATTTTCCAGGCATTTATTTGCAAGGCGTGGTGTCATGCACAACAACAAAGACCAAATTTCAGTTTCAGAAGAGCAATGGCTTAAAGGAGGCAATCTCTGTCAGTGCTCACAATTAAGACTGAATTAAATATTTTCCTCTCCTGAAAGATTACAAGCTTTTGGCTTGAAACATACCTCAGTAGAGAGTCAACCTCTACTTCAGCCACAATGGCTTACCATTTGTTCTCTTTTTCTCTCATCCAGTGCAAAGTGACATGTCTAGGATTCATTGCAGCAATTCCACATGAATGTAATACAAACAAAAGTGCATTCTGTGTGTCCCAATTGTCAGCCTGAATACCTGTGCTAACCAGTACTAGAGAAGTGGCATTCATAACACATTGACCAGGGACTCAATACCTGATAATGCTAATTTCAATGTCTTCTAAGATTTTGTATGTGGAACTAGAGTAGTGCATCAGTTCTGGAGTCCCCAGCACAGGATGGACATGGACCTGTTGGAATGAGTCCAGAGGAAGCCACCAAGATGAGGGATGGAGCACCTCTCCCATGAGCAAAGGCTGAGAGAATTGTTCAGGCTGGAGAAGAGAAGGTTTTAGGTGCCCTAATTGCAGCCTTTCAGTACCCAATGGGAGCCTACAAGAAAGAGGGAAAGACTTTTTAGAAGAGCAAATAGGAACAGGATGAGGGGAAATGGCTTCAAACTGAAAGAGGGAAGCTTTAGATTAGATATTAGGAAGAATTTTTTTTAGTGTGAGTGCAGTGAGGCACTGAAATGCATTGAGTATTTGTGGATGCCCCATCCCTGGAAGTGTCCAAGGTCAGGCTGGGTGGGGCCCTGGGCATCCTGGTCTAGGGGAAGGTGTCCCTGCCCACGGCAGGTTGGTTGGAACTAGGTCACCTTTAAGGTCTCTTTCAACCCAAGCCATTCTATGATTACATAATTCTTGCAAAGAGCTGGGCCTTTGCAGCTTGTTACTGGAGTTTGGTACTATAGAAATGTTTCTACTCAACAATTCTAAAATCTGCATTTAACCAGTACAATAATTAATTACAGTTCATAATACTTGTGTTTCTGTGGGGTTGTCTGAACTGATAGTGTGCTGATAGGTTTCTGTATTTACACATAGCATTTTAAAGGTTTCCAGGGAAACCTAGAGCACTCTTTTTGGGAGAAGAGAATCCAAATTAATGTTATCAATCATAATTTCTAAGTAGTTTTGCAAGTGATCAGTTACATAATTTTGCTAAGATAATAGAGCCTTTAATATTTATTATTATGTTCCTAGCATTTACTTTAGGTAAAAAGAACAGAACAAGTCGTCTCCCTCCAATATGGCACACTTGCAGGACTTTAGTAGTTTAAATGCAGTAACCAAAAGAGCATCTGTTTTATGGAGTATTTTTCATAAGTCACAACAGTAAGTACAATGTTGCCATGGATGATCTTATTACTGATTCATAAAACTGACCTTTAAAAATTCAAGGAAACAAAAATCTGCATTTCAGGGCTGTAGTTGGGCTTACATAAAAGTGGTCAGGCCTTAGCCTTGGACCTGGATGATATCTGTATGCCAGTGTCAAAACCGTGATCCTGAACCCCCCGTGATCAGCTGAAAGGTCAAATGGCTCTTCCCTCCCTTCCCTCAATCCCTGCCTGCTGATGTGCCTGCAGCAGGCTGCCCCTGGCTGGGGAAAGATGGAAAGCAAGTCAGGAAATTTGTGGGTTATGATAGACGCAGCTTAGCAAGCGAAGAAAGAAAAAGAAAAAAACCTGAAACAAAACAAGTGGTGTGAAGGCAATCACTGAGCAGTGGCTCTCTTCCAAAAAAGGGAAAATCCTCACTTGTATTTTTTTGCTGAACACATGCTGTGCAGTGTAGGATATCCCTGGGGTTAGCTGGGGTTGGCTGTGCCAGCTTTGTCCACTTCCAGCCTCTGCCCACCCCCAGCCTACTCACTGGGAGGGCAGAAGAGGAAAAAGAGAAAAAGAGAAAAAGAGAAAGCCTTGGTGCTGTGCAAGCATTGCTAACAACAACCAAAACACAGTGTGTTGTCAGCACTGCTCTGGTCACAGATCCACAGCACAGCACCCTACAGACTGCTCTCAGCACAATTTAACTCCATCCCAGCCAGAGCCAGCACAGTGAAAATATCTGACATACATAGGGAGGGAACTTTGCCTCTCCAAAATTCCCACACTTTCCTTCTGCATGTAGTTATAGCATTCAGAAACAGGAATATTTTGGCTCACATTTTGGAAGATCCATGGATGGATATAACCAGCGTGCTAAATTGTATGATCCTTTTGTTGGATAAAGTAGCCCATAAAATATAATACTGACCTCTTTCAATAGTAAGAATTGAAGTGCAAATATGAAATACAAACGTGGTTTTCTCTCTCCACGGGTCTGACAGGTGCCTGCTTTTCAAACTAGGGACTGACCCCCTTCAGATGTCTTCAGTCAGCACAGAGTTGTATACTCCATGTTTTATTCCTTTCCTTCTAGAAAAACTCCTTTTACCTGCAGCTTCTTGTTTTATCCCCATCTGTTTGTTGCATCCACCTATTTTCTCCTGGTTTATGTATCCTTTGGACTGGGACTGACTTTATAATTGTGACTCATCTGTTACAGGACTGTTCCATGATAGGAGCTCTCAAACATATCAGCAAAACCAAATCAATATGATAGAACCTCTCAAATATTTCTGCAAAACCAAATAAATATGCAAATAACTGTAAAAATAAGTCACAACAACACCAGATAATCACAATAATGTTTAAGCAATAAGGAACTGCTTCTGGATATTTTGGGCTAGATTAGACGATTTACAGTCTGTCATGAAGAAGGATTTGACACGAACACAGCAGCAGTGCCTTTGCAATGCAGTAAATGAACGAAACATCAGGCAATATTTAAGTGTTACATGCAAAGTATTGCAGTCAGAGGAGAGCTAGTAAATATGATCACAACAGCTTGTTGTTCCACTGTTGAAATGGAAGAGAAACAACCGAGAAAAGAAGAAATGGACTTTTCTCTCTTTTAATCATCTGTACTTAGCTAACTTTTATTCCTAGCAAGTAAAATTTACCCTGGTAACAATCCCCTTAAATGCTGTGAAATAAATAAACTTTCAAATGGTGTGTCTTAAAATTTACCTAATAATTTCATGACTCTTGGAAATTTTAACACCTTTGAAAAAGACACTTTTATACAACCAATTCATCATAAATTAATCCTAAGTTATTGGCACAGAACCCATCAAGATGAATTCATTTGACTTTAACATAAATGTAATTTCTTTAATGTAAATAAACCAATGCATCATAAATTAATCATAAGTTATTGGCACAGAATCTATCAAGATGAATTCATTTGACTTTAACATAAATGTAATTTCTGTTTCTGTAGGTGCTCCATTACAATTGGTCTGCATTTGACTATGAGTAAATCATCAGTTAAAACGAAGTCTACCCTCACTTTTTCTCCCCAGTATAAGTTCTGGCCACACATAATGTGATTTGAATCTTGAGAGGAGTGGTATTGCTGCCTGTGCCCTAACCTGTACTACCACAAACACACAATTTAGGATTTTGTATCTGGTCAGTCTGGTATGAGTATCATAAATGGAAGAAGTTATAGAACATAGCCAGATAAATGAAATTCTGCCTTTTACTTAAGGAAAAAAAGGTGAAAGTGTCTTAAATTGCATTAAAGAAATCCCACCTTTTTGCAGGAGGAAACAATGTTGCTGTAGCATTGACCAGAGAATTGTGTGAAGGAAAGATGCTTTGGCCCTATGATTAAACACGGGGATTTTAAAAATAACATAGCTGTGTTTTAAAACCAAAATGGTGAAAAATATATATATTCTTTTTAAGCAAGGTGGGTATTGTTGTTAACATAGATCATTCAAAAGGTGCTAAATGTCCTCGTGGTCTCAGCCATGATAAGTTTCTGACAAATCCTGAGCCATTTTTGCTACTAGTTACCAGTAATGTGTATGAAGTTCTGATGGACTCATAGAGATTCCAGTAAAACCTCAGGGCTGCATCTCACACAGAGACAAAAACTACCAAAAACAGACTAAAATAGTTCCCTGCTGCAGGCAAAGGAGAGCCTGCAGAAGGTCATTCTGCAGGTGCATGTTGGGAAATTTGCCACAGGAAGGGGCAGGGAGGAATGAAGTAAATTCAAACACACAAAAATTATGTTCGCTGTGTGTATAATACTCATGCAACAGCCTTTTGCATTTGTAATACAGACTGCCTTGGGGGAGTTGGGGGAAGAGTTTTGCAAGGAATGAAATTGTTCTTTTAAAAGACAAAAAAAAATACATGAATGATAAAGAGCATTGAGATGGCAGAAATCAGTTACCTGTTCGTATTCCACACGCTCCGGAGACATAACACTGCAGTATAGATTTAATGACTTAACCAAAATTCTCTATAGCTATAGCAACTGCTCAAGCATACCTCTCCTGCTAAATCCACAGCTGAAAATAAACATATCTTGTCATTCGTCTAAAATTTGCATCTTCGCATTTGTGGCCTTTAGTATTTCCATAATAAACTGTCTAACATGACAGTCAGAAAAATTCATTAACAACGTGCACATTAAAATATTGATTGGGGGGGGGTGGATTTTGTTTGGTTGTTTGTTTTATATAGGTTTTGGGGCATGTTTATAAAGAAAAACTGAAACCTGATTTGGCAACACTGATTATAGGATCCATGAATATGAATGAGTTTGGGTAGGACTAAGTCCCACAGGACATGACCATCTTTTCAATCCTTAGGAATTATCTGTGAGATAATCTTAATGCTTTTTGCTGAAAGCACTGAAATGTCTGGCAGTCAAAGGTAAAAATGGAAACCAGTTTTGTTTTTTTTCAAGGCTTTAGAGATCAGTATCATTTCACATGAGTAAAATAAGGGGCTCTGTTTCTAAAAGAGGCTCCAGAGCAACTAGAAGTAGAGAGTCCAAGAGAACTGAGCTCTGTTGTTTTGATAGCTACATCGCTGGTGTTTAGCAGCTATTTAGTTTAGTATTGCTATTTTACTAGCAATAGACATCTTGGATGGGTGCCCCTGGGTTTTAATTCCTATTCAGTTGAATTCAGTAAGTACCCAATTCTAATGTAACCAAAACAGTGGATGCAGGAATTCAGTTTCCAGCTTTTCATTCCCTCAGCAGGAAACCGTTGTTCTTTTCCCCAAATAGCTGAAAACAAAACAATCAGGAAAATATTCAGAGAATGAAAATGTTTGAGGTAGAGAAGAAGGTAATCATTTACATACGTGCATTCAAAAGTTTTGAAAATTAGCTTTTGAGCTCTGCTTGCACTCGCATTTCTTTCCCACTTATTGTTGCTCTCTAACAGTAAACTTTGTTCAATTCTGTCAGAGCCAACAGAAAAATTGTAGAATATCACCCAGCAGATTCAAACAGCAGGAAAACAGCTCTGCCAAAAAATAAGTAAGTAAATAAATAACCTTTTAAATCACTGATAAGTAATATAAATAAAAGTTTCATTATTGATGTGTCCATGTTATTATCACACACTCTAGTACACTTACGTGGTTTATAGCCTGCTCACTGAACAGGAAACCACTCAGTTTCACCCTGTGCTCAAAAGCTGCTGCTAACCTAAATTATCTTGTAATTGTAGGAATCGTCTAGTTGAAACTCAGAGGTTTGTGTTGGTATTACCCAAACTTTAGGCAATTCCAAGGGTGGATGCTCAGATGTAGATAAAATGGTTGTGCATTAATGTGATCCCTTAATGTGATCCCTGGCCAAATCTTCATTGCAAAATAACTTTTGATGCTGTCTCTGAATACTAAGTACTGCTACTGCCATGATCCACAAATGTTGCTGGACAGGCTGACACAGAGCTACAGCCCAGTGGGTAAAGAGGGTCATGGTGAGAGAACCAACACCAGAGTAAGTTGCTGTGGCTCTTCCACACCCAATATATGTCATATATTCTCTGTGGCAGAGTAATAGCAGGATAGAAGAATACCACACCTAGCCTAGGGGAAGTGTGATACTCTTTTGGCAGAATGGGAAGGCAGCCACATGGAGTGGCACAGCTGCATGTGGAGAGAATTTTAGTTCCTATCTCCCTGAGGAAACTCATCCCTCCAACAATATACTGAATGTGCTAAAGCATCAATAAGGCTGTTACAATATTTATGTCCAAAATGAAAGTTTGCAAAATGGGTAAAGCTCTCTGCCACAAACTTGGACCTGTAAGTGAACAAAAATATAAGGTTTGACCCAAGATTGTTGAATTTCCAAATCTGCCTAGTCATTTCTCAAATGTAGTCATTATCCTTGCAGCTTTCACTCATTCATTTAAACTGGACTCTTTAAGAAGTTTCATAGAACATTTTCTAATATTTAATTAAGTGGATTTTTTTCTTTTTCTATGTATTTAGATCTTGCCCAAACATACGTGAAGTAATGGATCTGAATATACATCCAAAAGGTAAAATTCTTTCACTGCTGAAAAAGGAAGTACTATAGCATGTCTATTTAGACTACTTATTACTCAGATTCAGTAACAGTCTGTGACAGATCTGAACATGTTATATGAAAAAAAAAATTAAAATAAATTATAGGGAAAAAATGGAAACTAATGGATACCCATTAATGCAGAAAACAAAAAGGTGTTTGCTTTCAGCATGCCCCAAAAAAATTTTGGCTTCATGATGGTATATGCTGAGAAAAGCCATCAATAAGTTATTTTCTTAATGCAGGCTGAAAACATTACCCTGGCTGATAAGGGAACTTTCTTTTTTCCTCTGTTGCTACCTTTAAAGGTCTCCCTTCTTTTCTCTGTTTGCTGTTCCAAAACAACAAGAAGATTACATGGGATCTCTAAATCTCTTTTCATGACAGATTATGGTCAATAGTAAACATTCTAAATCTCTTTTCATGACAGATTATGGTCAATAGTAAACATGTGTTTAAACTACATTAATTTCAAAAGTAAAACGCTGCACTTAAATCAGTGGTAAATGACACTGCAGTACATAACTGTAGCTGAGCTGAGACATTTAATGCAAAGCATATAAAATGATCTAACTCAAAAGTAGCACAACTAGCCAGATAAACTTATTGGATGTACCATACACTTATAGTGTTATGTGAAGTTTGCTTAAATGCATTCAATAGCCATATAATACAGAAGATTTAGATTTAGGGCTGGAAAAAGCAGTTCTGGGAAAAATAAAACCCAGCAATCTATCACTTAACTGCAAATCTTTTATTCTCTGTGGATAGCAGGTCTTAGCACAAATGCCCACCACAACTGGCAGTTATTCACATGCCTTTTACACAGTGTTGGAAGTGAAGCCTGCCTAATCTTTTACTTGGTACTCTAATGAAACCTATATTTTCCAGGAAGTTTCTGCTTGTTTACCTAGCCCCTCCATAGGCTAGAGGAAGATGTCTATATACTTGAACAGGAAAAGGCTTTGCATGGTAAATTTGGATGAGACAGTAAAAAAGTAACTGAAAAGTTCTATGCAGTTCTTTCTCTCAGCATTTCCAGCTTCAGGTTTTTTTTCTACTGAAGTGGTTAGGACACACCCTGTTAGGGTCACAAAGTTTATTAAATCACAACCCACAATTCTTTATCTCTTTCTGCCACTGGCTGAAACACCACAGGTACTGAAAAAACAGCTGTGCATTCACAGACTCACAGAAGCCAAAGGGAACAGATTTACCTTCTGCTTTCCCACTTAAAGGGCTATGTTTTTATGTTGGGTTTTCATGTACAAATTCCTAACCTGTCACCCTTTTAAAGAGACCTTTTTTAGGTCACCATGAAAAGCAGTCAAGGTTGCCACAAAATGCACACTCTGTTTTATTTCCTTGCAAATTAAAGAGCAAATTATTTTTTTTTCATTTTGTCCTTTGACATCAAGCATTCTCTGTCAACCAGCAGAAACACACCCACACATATGCCTTGGAAATATAACACCTTCCTATTACTATAAGTGATATTCTCTATTTATTAATTTCACAGGCAATGCAGCAAAGCAACAAAAAATTTTCAGACTCTAGCCTGTGCCAGCTATGTCTTTAGTTTGTAGTTAAAAAAAAAAAAAAAACTATGCCAGAAGGTCCAGCTGATTGCAATTACCTGGCACAAAGATTCTGTCCTCTTTCCTCCCTGTTCAACAGCCAGAGCTGCAGAAGCCAGAACATTTGAAGATGTCCCTGCTCATTGCAGGTGGGTTGGACTAGATGACCTTTAAGGGCACCTCCCAGCCCAAACTAGTCTATGATACTGTAATAAATTGGATATTCCAGGGTGATAGATAGATAGATAGTAAACAGCAGAAATAGTCTCCCCTTAGGTGGTGAGCCTTTTCAGTGGTGCCTCTTCTAGCACCTAGAGAGAGTGCAGCGCTTATTCTGAAGACCTGACACATACAGCAAGGCTGATGGGGTGAAATATTCACCTTCACTACAAAAATTATATTCTTGAATAACAGGAAGAGTGGTTTCTAGCTGGTTTGCACTCCTCAGCTAGCACAGAGCAAATATTTGGGCACTGACCTTACACAGAGGGCATACCTATGGGAAAGCAGCAGCAGTGCTGCTCCCATCACTGGCCCAGGGCAAAGGAGGCCAAAGAAGAAAAGGAGAGGGAAGGCTGGAGTTCATCCCAACTCCCGTGATTCATGCAGAACAGAAGAGATGACAAACTAACCTGGACATCAAATTGTAAAGTGGTATTGGATAGCAATACATCACCCCAAAGGCTTGTGTCAAACAGTCCCCTTTTGGCATAAAGCCATGAAATGAATGGGTAATAGCATTGATGTTTACCACCGTTATTCATTTTTTATTGTTGAGGATAAAACAACCACCTCTTTTTTATGAACAGAAGTACAAAGGCTGCAAATTAAGACCCTGTCTGACTTTTTTTGGTTCTTATCCTGGTACCACCATTAACTGGGCTTACTTCTGATTTGCACCAATATAACTAAACAGAAAATCAGACAAGAAGCTTGGACAAATAACTCTCTTTCCCTGTCCCCCACAAATGATTCTCTGAGCACAGACTGAAGTACCACATCTATTGAATAAATGAACATTTAATGCCATCTGCTGGGGTATACAAAAATATGCAATACCAAGCTCACAGAACCAGAGCAACAAATGCAAAGAGGGCAGAAACTTTCTTCTTTCAAAACACAGCTGTAAGGGAGGGTTGTGGGATGCTGGCTGTCCTTAACACCCTTCACCACCTGGGTACAAACCTGGACAAGAAGCAGGTATGGTTTTAACTCCCTCCTTGGCATAACAGCTTTTCAGTGCACAATTATCCCTTTCTTCTAAGCATTAGAGCATCCTGTAATTATTTGTTAATGGATGATCTTGACAGAAGAACTTTCATGCTCTGCTTTTGAGATCAGGCCATTATGTACCCAGAGATGCAAGATTTGTAACGTTGCAGGCAGCCTAAGGATTGAAACCATCCTGAACATGAGTACATACTGGGCAAGGTCATACATGGCTGTTTTGCATTAAAGAGTCACTGGATTAAATGCGTAAATCAGGTTAATTGCAGAATTTGGGAGTCTGTGTTCATCAGCTCTTTGGCCCTGTAGCTCAAGCTCTCCTGGCTGTACCATGAGACAACTTCATGGGCAAACAAACACCACTAAGAACAGTTTATAGCCTGAGAGCTCAAGTGTTCTCAATTTGGGGATTTTCTTCAGCTAATAAGAGAACAAAACACGTTTCTATCCACAGGGGGATTTCCAGACCAGGAGTCCCACAGCTCTCACAGTTCTGCACCAAGCAGCAAAACTCAGAAGAGAGAGAGGAGTTCAAGCACATCCTCCTTTGGGTGTTTTTGGTGGGAGGGCTTAGGCATTCTCATGGTTGTGAATCCCATTTCCACACAGCTACTTCCTCATGCATGGTATAGCTCAACTCAAGGATGGACCTGCTTCATCAGTATCTCTAAAATACTGTAAACAAATACTCTAAAATCTGCTGCTAGCAAATTTTTATTCCTCTATGTAAGTTGTTGGCTACCGTAGAATTTACTACAGAATGGGACCTGCTGACAGTTTTTCTCCATTTCATACAGAAAACAGAACTATTCCTGCTAACACCTATCATTCGGTAAGTACCACCTGTTCTTCCTAAAATTTTACTTTTCTTTCACTTCCTGATGTATATTAATATCATCTTGGCTACAATGCTAACAAAATGCAATCGTTTTTTTTTTAATGCAAAATAAGGCATGAGAATTTTGAAATATAGATGAGAACTTTTATTTCATTTTAATGGGATCTAGACAGGAGAAGTGACTCACTTGTCAATTCTCCATTTATGCGTTGAATCCAAAATACAGTTTTATCATAAGATCATGTGAAAATAACAGGAGTCAAGCTGAACAATTATGTACAATAGAATAATTGTAATTTATGTAAGTCATAAACCTCAAGGTTAAATATGTATCCATACAAATGAAAGGTGAAAAGCAAACAATTCACATTTCAATGTCTTCCCATTTGTATCTGAAAGCTGGATTTGAGTTTCAGTTGTGGCATACAAGAAAAGAGTGTAAATTCGTTTTAAATCAGAGAAAGATGAAAATAAAGCACAGGTCTATGTTTAATAATCAAGCTGGATAAATAAAAAAGACTAAAGAAGTTTGATGTAATCAATACTTTGACTGCTTCAGGTTTCACAGCAAGATTAATAAAAATCAGATGCTATATGGTATTAATACCAAATGGCAGCAATAGTGCAGAGCAGAACAAGGAAAGAACCTTCACGAAAATATTTATTTATGCTAAAGCACTTACAGAATTATTTGAAGAAATTTCTGAGACATTAACTGATTGTCTTTGGGAATTCTCCCAAGAGACCTGAGATCCTAAAACGATGGAAAAGAGCAGTGGTAACCACAATTTTTTCCAAGAAAGAAAGCAAATCCTGAGGATTTATTTGGTACCTGGAGAGATTCTTAAACAAAGTCAATTTGAAAGCATCTTTTAGAAATAATAGGTCTGATTGTATAAAGAATTGCTAACGTGAACACAAAGAATATCTCATCAGCTCCTCAAACTAAAAATAATTTCCTTTTCAGCAGAAATATGACCACAATAATGGGAGGGAAAAAAAAAAAAAAACCAGTAAATTTGATATATCTTCATCATTGTTGTAAAGCCTCTGATATTTCCCAGAAGGCAGTGTCACAAGCAGACACCTGGAAACCTGGTCTAGATGAAAATGTATTGGATGTTTGCACAGCTGATTGAAAAAAATAGCCACTCTCAGCCTAGCTGTCAGTAGTCTGCTACTGCCCTGGAAAGAGTTGTGCAGAGAAGAGCCTGAAAACCCAGGTACCCTGCAGGGGTCTGTCTAGGGTGTAGTGACATTTCTGTGAACTGCCATAGAGACAAACCTCACCCTGCAATAAACTGTAAAGAACACTTCTTGTAACAAAGATATGCACAACCTGGAGAGAGTTCACTGGAAAACAACACTGGGGATATGAGATTCAAAATCTTTTGAGTTGGTTGACAAGTGAGAAGACTACAATAAAATATAATTATAGGCATTAGCATAACAAAGGTTGAAATGAAATGGGTAGTAATCAATTTTTTTTAGTGTCCTTGAGGGTAAAACAAAATGGTTTAAATTTTAGCACTCAAGAGAAAAAGCATGAACTGAAAAGGCAGTTAACTAGTGGAAGATGCACCAGGAAGCTACTGATTCCCCATTACTAATGGGAATAAAACAAACATCAAGGAAGATGCAAGTGCATGGGTGCATCTACATTATTGTTAGCAAAATATGACTTCCAGAGGCATGGGTACCCTCAGCTGAGCTCCCTCAGCAGCAATCTCTGCTCTGCCCTGAAGGAAGGCAGCAGTAATGCTCCAGTGAGTGAATAGTGAGGATGAAGGGTGGAGCAGCACTACAGAAAATAGCCTTGAAAATAACTTATTGAATTGAATAGACACATCCAGAGACATTCTGAGTCACCCTCAGCACCATATCTCCATGAACTCCACTGTTCAGCACATACTTGCTTTCCCATTCACTTGGACTGCACATTTGCTAGCACAAATTCCCCAAAACACTGAAATGGTTTTCTTTTGAAGAGTGACATTTGTAATGAGCTAGTTAATATATTCTTGCAAGTAACATATGTAAACAGTCACTACAATACAAATACCACATGGATAATACTATAATAAAAGATACAGTTTAAAATGTCTGCAATGATCATAAAATTAAACACTCTCATTTTATTTTCAAGAGCAGAGTGGCAAAATTCAGAGAGACATTTAAACTGTCTCCCAAATGGCTATTTTATGAATCTAAATTAAAAATTTAGGTCCTCAAACCACTTCCTTAACTATTTTCCAGCTCTTCAGTTTCCATCAGAAAATTTCCCATGCACCAAAATATCTGGTTATGGCAATCATATATTTCCACATTGAAATTATCCTTGAACTTAAATTAATTTGTATTATCTGTATATTTCTTTTTCAGAGCAAATACTTGACAATGAAGGGCGAGAGTGACTTACAGTTTTCCTCTGAGTTATCTGAGGGGGAAGAAGATGGTTATGAGACTGTAAGCTCTTCCATGCTGGAGGCCATCCATTCCTTGAGAATTCTTCCTGCCAAACCTCTACAAGAATCTGAATATGCAGGTAACTTTTCCTGTCTGTGGAAACTGAGCAAAACCTGGAGTTATATAGGAACAGTACACACTTGGGGTTTTCAGATATTTTTTAATTAAATGGTCCAACTGAGAAATAACACTGGCAGGCAGAAACATGAGAAGAGCTTTGTCTGCTTCTTCATACTCAAGTTACCCTGATTTTCATTAGATTATGCTAAATTAATAATTACACACTACTTTTTTAATTTTAATAATACCTTCATGGGATAAATTCTATTATCCCATTCCGTGTGGAATGTGCAAAAAACTGGCTGATCAAACCCACAACCATTTCAGAAAAGCTCACTGCTATTTAAGCCTAGAAACCTTTAAAATGGAAAACATTAAAGATCACACTAAACTTTCCTCCAGATGATAATATTCTTTCTAAGGTAGTATTCTTACTAAAAATGTTCTCTGATGCTTTAAACAGCAGTAATAAGCAATTACTTTGAGTGTATTTCTCAAACATTCTTAACCTTTTAAGGCAGTTGCATTAATCACCTTTTGGTTTACTAAAGCCATTCCAAGTCATATATAATGCCTAAACATACAGAGCCAATTAATATCCCATTTATGGAAGTGAAATGTCATCCTAGCTGTGCATTGCTCAAATCCATTACAAACACTCTAGAGGTTTTAAATCATTAAAAAAGTAGGGGGGAGTCCTAGATGAGAAAGAATGGAAACCATAAACCAAAAAATATCTGAAAATACAGGATCGATATATCTATGAAAGCTTGCTCCAGCTCACATCAAAGTCAGCAAAGACATTTTCTTCTGATTATTGGTGGGAGTTTGTTTGCTGTCTAAACAAATAGATGGCTTTTAAAGTAAGTTTATCAGTGCATGAAAGGATCACAATCAGTCTCAACAACAAGATATTCTACATATTCTACATTATGTTCAAAGACTAATTTGTCCATTTTATTTGGAAATCTGAAGTGAATCCCAAATACAGTTTTTATCTTGGTTAGTAGTAAAAACTTTCAGTTACCAGTCAGCATCTTTTGTCATTTATGTGAGACTGTCCTGAAATAGCCAAAAGACATAGTTTTTGTTTTGTGATTTCAGATAAAACACATTAAACAAAAAGCTGCTTTTTGCCCTTGTATTGTGCCCAGTATGTGGCAAGATACAAGAGTGAGGAAAGGATTGGAAATGTATTTCAAAAGGGTAAAATTCAATGCTAACATTTTTCCCATCTTTTCTAGAAAAATACCAGTGCCCTTGAGACGTAAAATTAATGACTGAAAAACACATGCTAGCATACAACCTGTGCATTTCTTTTTGATGGCCAGGGATGCAGTTTTTATTAGAAGCCAAAGGAAAAATTTAAATACTCCCCAGAGAATAAAACCCCTACAACCCTCGCAAAACCAGAACAACACAACAGCACTGTCAAAAGCAAAGGGTCAAATGAAAAACAAATTCAGTAATGTAACCACAGTTAAGGTCAAATGTCTGCCTTAACTGTTTACCAGCTTATTAAGACTTTTTTTGTAACCACAGTGAAGAGGTTAACCATAAAGCTATTACCAGAGTCATGTTTCTGTCCTCAATGCAGCTGCTAAAATGGCGGTTAAGTTCCAAAAAAAAAATTTAAAATATTATAAAAATGGCAAGACCTGACTCGAAAAGCACATTTTGAACATTAAAACCACTTCTTCTTAAAACATCATACTACTGAATTACTCAGGCTTGATTTTTCTTCCTCTTTTACAGACAAACGTTGCTTAAGGCCTTCAAGCACCACTTCCCCAACAAGTGAAAAGCCATCTCAGCCCCTTCAATACTCAGCTGTGAGTAAAGACACCAAACCTTATTCACCAGCAGATTTCCCCTTTCCTGTAACATCCCCCAAAGTGCCGCCTATTTAAAGCCTCAGCCACATCACATTCATTTGTACAAGGCCACCCAAGTTCCTGGGAGCTGTTCCTGTTTCACTTTGCATGGATGTCCCTTGCTTTCACTGCTGGGGCTTTTAGAGGCATCCCAGTGAGGAGCAGCCTTTCACTGGCCATGACTTCACGGGTGGTGGCTTGTCGCTGTTGAGCCGCTAGCAGAGAAGAAATCCCCAGATTCTCAGCGTGGCATAGAAAAAGAACTTTATTATTTGATTTCAGCTTATATAGACTTTTCAGAGGTCACCCAGATTGGTCAGCCAGAAACCTCCCCCTAGGCCTGACTGGCCAGGCCTGAACTGTCCAAATCTCGAGACACTGTAACAACAACATCCAAACTTTATCTTTGTTTATAAAACACAGGAGAAAGTTCTCATGAGAAAAACTGTGCTAACCACAGTGGCTAACATCACATCTTTGTTTTGGTTTATCTACAGATTCGCGCTTTTGATCCGGAGGGGAGCAGAGTGCCAAATGTAAGAGGTATAATAAAAAAATCTACATGGTTCTGCAAACAGAAATATTAATTGCTACTTCCATATTTAGCTTTTGTACATAGGCAGAGGTACAGGCAATGGAATAGACACGGTTTTCAGAACAGCATCTGCTTTCCAAAATAATCATATTGCAAATTTTGCAGTACTGTTTCAACCATCTAACACTGAAGTAATTATTCACATAATGAGATATATTTTACCTCAGGTGGTCCCTGTTCCTCCAGGGGGAGGAAAAAAGCCCTTCATTTTAAAAATCAGATTTTCCTATTCACTGTATTATAAGGACAGAAGGGTTAGGGAGAAGGCTATGTCTTCTGAACCCTTCCACCAGAAGGCTGCAAGTTCCCTGCTACGTTTTACTTCTAACAATGTCCTGCTTTTTCACTCCCTATCCCTCTCAGGCTTTTGCATAAACTAAAGTTTGGTTCATTAGTAAAGCATAAACTAATAACTATTTTTACATAGTAATACCAACTTTAGCAATTCCCACTAGGGATTTACATCCTAGGATAACAATTTGCAAGGGCTGTCTGACAATGTTCACCTACTAAGAATATGTTAATTGTGTGGTAAATCACCTAGCATATCTTTTCTCTCTGCTGCTTTACCTTTAACTGTAAATTTGCTCCAAAATCCTTTAATTTTTGTCACAAACGTACCTTTAATTTTTGTTTGTTCTGTTTTGTTTCTTGTGGTGAAATCGCAACAGACTGCTATCTTATTATTCAAGAACCTAATGAAATGTCCAGATATTAAATCTTCTGACTGATAGTTTTACTCAGTAGTAAGATTATTTTAAAAGTAGGTTTCTATACACGTTTTTATATGTAAGTTACTTTAGATGTAGCAGTACGCCATGAAGTCAACTACTAAAGTATTAAATATCTAATTAGCTCTGAAGAGAAATTATATTTTTTATCTTGCTATTTTCAAGTCTTTGAACCATAGGGTAAATATGGTCAAAAAGACTGCAATTGCTAAGCCAAGAAAATGTGGTCTTTTCTGTGTTTGCTGAAACAGCTGATTTTCAGAAAGTATTATAATTTGATCAGCCAAAAAAATAACTCAGGGAATTCCATGTAAAACAGCATTTGGTTTTTTTTCTTCTTATTTCATACTATAGTGCAAAATATAGGGGCAAATAATTCCTACAGATGATGAGAAACTAAACCCCATAGAGTTTGAAAATGAAAGGTTAGATTGATTCTTGCGAGCAAATCCCCATGTAGCCTGGGAAAAAAGCTGAACTGAGATAAATTCGAGTAAGCCAGCTTCAAAATCTGCAGAAATCAGAAGGCAAGGACAGTTTGCCAGTTTATCTAAAGCTTCAAATTCCACCAGGATTGATTAGGTTGGATTTACATGTCTCCATGTGAGGTGTGCTGATGTTAAGATGAACCAAAGCCAGTACAGGTAAGTAAATTAAACTCTGGAGTTTGAGAAGGTAACTGATACATATCTGTGGTACTTCCTGAGTGAATAGTGCTTATAGAGGACATCATTATTTTTAGATAGTAATGACAGTGTTTTTAAATATAGCCTAACATTTTTTCTCATGCCCAGTGCTATTTAGTGGCCTTGCCACAAGATGGCATGAACAGCACAGAAGACTTTTTGTCAGCGCTATTTTCTAGAAATGTTAAACATTTAAGGTATTATTATTTTATTCAGCGCAAACTGTTATGGTTTATTGAAGGAGAAATTGAGATCTGTTCCATCTCCTTTTCATTAGCTAGGACTTCAGCATGTAGAACTTAGGACAATATTTTCAATATCAAAATATATATTGTGAAAATAAAATAAGATTGTTTTATTAGTAAGATCTTAATTTAAATAATCAGTCATATTTTAGTATATTTGAAAAAATATATTTGATTTCATTGGTTTTCAATATTTTTTTTATTTCAATTAAAAATAAAAACAGATTTAAAAATGCATCCCTAACTTGATAAGCATACACATACATAAAGTCTCTGAAAAATATTTGAATTAACAATACCTGAATAAATATCACCCTCAAATGTTTTGTTTTGAAAGCCAGAGCAGAGTTCTGGAGGTAGAGCCAAGGGAGGGCAAGGAATGGGGCTGGACTGCCCATAGTAATAACAATACCAGAACAAAGCTGTAATCACATTTGTGAATTTTATGGGAAGCACTCTACTAACAATTATTAATAATTATTTTCAGGAGAAAGAATAAAAATACATGGATACAAGGTAAGTGGAATCTCTCATCAATTTAAGTTTTTACAGGTAATTTTGCCATTTTGCTAGCACTAACTAAAGGAAAAGAGGACTCCTATCTACAGTCCCACATTATCTCACTTTCATTCACAGTTCATGAGGATGTATTTTATTCTAATTATGTCTACTATTATGTCTATAATTATGTCTATTATTTCTTTTATTTATTTTATGGTTTCACAATGGCAGGTTAAAACATGATGTTTTGTGCTACACAGCACATAAACCCTTTGATTCTTGACACAGGCATGTCTACCTAATCTAAATTCTTCACATTTCTTCCTAGTAAACCAAGGGGGGAAAAAAGGCTTACAGAGATTTTTGTTTCCTCTCTTTTCCAGGAGCCTACACCTCCCCCACGGTAAGACCACATCAGAAATCACTTACCTGTGTTCCCTGGGGAACTCAGTGCTAATGAGCTCACATCCATCTGTACTGCTCATGGTAATGAGGGGACTGGAAGGGAGCCAGCATCCTTTGACTGCTGCCTCTCTTTGGACTTCGAGGTGCTGATATGGAATTAAGGAGAACAAAACAGGAGCTCTAAGTGTCCATAGCAGGAGCTCAGGCCTGTATCCTCAAAACCAACTTGGCTATGCCCACAGATAAGTCAAAAGCCTACAAATATTGGATGTGGTTCAACCCAGATATGAATTGCTGGGGGAAAAAAAGTATTCCATCAATTTGATTGGTGCCTTAGGCTCTGTTCGCTGTGATAATATTGACTTCATTCTCACTTAAATTGATTTGCCAGTGCTCTTTGCTACACATCTAAATCACATCTAGAAATCAACTGGAATATTTCCACTTACTCCCACAGAAAATTGACCAAGCTCTGGTCCACAAATATATTTTTCTATGATATGCCCACAAATGAAAAATTATTCACTTCTTCATTTTGTCAACCTCAAATAATAACTGCTATAATTTAAAAAACATCCTTCCAAAAGGTCATTTAGGAATGACAAGCCTCTGCCTCCATGCCTACACTGACTGGCCTAAAAGCTATAACAAATTTTAAAATATGATTAACATTACATATTCAGATTTGACACTAAAAAATACTAAATAGCATAAAAGGGCAGTATAATTTCACAAATTAAAAACTGTAATAGTGCAGAAATAAGAACATTCTCAATCCATCATTCTACAAAATTGCACTATTTGTTTCTGTTTGCATTATGGTGGCCAGAATGGCTCTTAATTCTCTCACTTGACTTAACTTGGGTATGTACTCTGCAAACACACAAGGCTCCCTCCCCAGGAGCCCATGGCTGAAGGCAGCTCTGCCAGGTACCATGAGCAGACCTCCAGTTTTGTCCAGCCAACCTCTCCATGCTCCACCTTCCAGCTGGAGCTGGGCTGTGACTGCTTAGTCTCAGAGCACAGGCAGGGTGTGCCCACATCTGCCAGAAAACACCAGGTCCACGCTGCCTGTGAGTTTTCTGGAGTGAAGAACATTTTTTCCTCTGTATCTGAAACTGCAGTGTGTTCCCTGGCTGAACCATGCACTCAGCCATGCCCACCCAGAAATACCCACATGGCAGAGCTGTGCTTGGCACACACTGGTGAGGCACACAAAAGCAGTACTGAGTGGCACACAACATGGTGCAGTAATGTCATGTAAATGTAGAATTTTATTCAATATTACTATTGCTATTGAAGGGCCCTAAAGAGATCCTGAACCTGAGCTTGGCTCAGCACAAATACATTGAAATACTCTCAGAGTATTCCAGTCTCTTACTTCCAGAATTTGCACTTACAACAGTCCCTACACCTACTTTATTCCCTAGTAGCTCTTCACGTTCTCCTTTGACTTTTCTAGGCCTCTGAAAATGCTGCCAAAGCAGTATCAGCCACTTCCTCCAGAGCCAAGAACAAGTGGCCAGGTCTTTCACAAGAGGAACACACTCAGCCAACATCCCACCTTTCCAATATCAGCAAAAGTCACAAGGTACAGTGCATTCCTCGTCTTCATTCCCCGAGAATCAAAACACTCTCGCTGCTCAAACCACAAGATTTTACTTCCATCACACCTCTGCTTTTACTTAAGATTGTTATTCTTTAGACAGCTGTGAATAATTGAGAGAAGTGGTATTTAGTGTAATGTGACACTAGCTTTTTTTTTAAAAAAAAAAGAACTGACAAAATAATGGTAAAGGAGTAGAAAAGTAGACAGAATTTTCAAGAACACTTTGTTTAAGGTTTGTCCTGTTTTTTTCCTTAATAACATTTAGAGGTCTTCCAACCACTTTTTAGTAGAAAAAATGCTATTTACTTAGCACAGTCTGTGAATTAAGTGATGGGGAAATACATTGACTGCACCAGAGATACTGAAGTACACTCCACATCCCAAGCACATTGCATTCAGCAAAAGAAATTATTCCTCTGGAGCCAGAAGTGTGGATTCTGCCCATGAGACCAATGAATCCAGACTACAAACCACTCTGTGCTCTTTCTGTCTCACACTCCTCAGTCACACAACACCCATGGTCATTCAGCACCCTGACATGGCAGTGAGGATGAGCCACCTGAATGACAAACCACTGTGTCCAGCTGTCTGACCCAGCACATGCTTTCTGCAGGTTATGAGTCTGGTTGATGTTCTCACACAAGTACCTGGTCAGATGAGCACATCCATTCACTGCTCACTGCCATGTAACCAGATGTGCAGTGCTCTTGCTGTATGACCAAAATGCACATTCATAATGGGGGATGGTGTTGGACACATGCTGGGAAGAGGAAAGACACAAATCCAGGGGCCACAGGGTATGAAGTTCAAATAAATCTTGACAAAAACCTATAGCAGCCAGAAGATGTGTCAATCCTGTCCATCCTTCCTTAAATGACTTCAATTTCACCTCATCAGGATGGAATTTTGCTTCATTTCACAGAGGTCACTACAAATCCCTTGGGGGAAAATTAAGCTTACAAATGAAGGAAATAATCTTTTGCTTAAAGTTAAGTATATATTTAATGAGTGGGCTATAATTATGGGTAGTTGCAGTGGGGTTTCTTTCCCAAATGGTGCTTAAATTTTTTCATGGATTAGGTTCCAAAAGCTGTTGGTTGCTAGGACTTTTTTATTAATATGAAGTAACTTCATATTCAGATGCAACACCTGACACAGAGCTGCAAAGTTCCAAATCCCATGACTGATCCCCTCCCTTGGTAGGGCAGCACACAGATTGAAAGCTTTGTGAGAAATGTTATAATCCATGTTGCCAGCAGACATCAGTGTGCAGAGCACTTGGATTTGAAAGGTCCTATTATAAAGCCAAATTCTGTAATAATAAATACATGTCATTTCTATTGTACTAGGGTTCTAATCACAGGTGTTAGAAAGCAGTGGCAAAGAATTAAACCACACATGATCTGGGGAAGGCACTTGACAAATTTCCCACCCAAGCACTTCACTCAAAATGTTTCTCACCCACCTTCAGTCCAGTTACAGCTTTGTAAGGAGAAAACATGAGCTGCAGAGGGAAGGAGTATGGCACTACAGCTCACAGTCCTTTGCTAGAGTGTAAGAGTGTCCAACCACAGATGTGATTTAGGAGTGCAAGTCCTGTTTTCCAACAAGATTTGGAAGACTTAGAAAATTTAACACATCATTATTTATACACTCTATAAATAGCCTTATTAAAAAAAAGAGAGGCATGTGCAGAATCCTGGAATGATCTGCTATGATTTAAACCTTTAAATGTGGTAAGCAGGCCATGCAGGGGGATGTCCCTTGGAGGTGGAGGCAAGCCCTGCAAGCACACCTTTCATGTCACTGAACTTTACCATGCACCCAAATCCTGAATATGGGCTTTCACACAGCAAGTAGTGGCCCTGCTAACAAATTGCAGAGGCTAACACAAAAGCAACTATCCAAACACAAAACAGCTCCTCTCCTTTCTCCTGCTTTCCTGAAACTTTCCCCAAAGAGATCATTCCCAAATCTTTTGCCTCAGGCCTCCATGCTGATTGATGTTTTCAACACAGACATGAGGAAGAGAGCTCTTGTCACTGTTGGTAAAAAGCTCCCAGGGTTTTCTATACCCAATCTTCCTTTTGTGTTTTCACTGATTGATTTAGCCAAATATCTCACTGTCATATTTTTTCAGTTCAGGAGATAGGCTAAACAGGGACTAAATCTCAGAGCCTTCCAAAAACTAGTAGATGCTTATTCACACCTTATGTTGCTAAATAACTTGTAAAATCTGGTTCTCTGTCTCTTTTATTATGATACATGCTGCTAAAAAGCATAAGCTTTCGTCAAAACCAGAACATCTAACAAAACACGTCAGACTCAATTCCTTGGCCATTTTAGGAGGCAGAATATTTCCTTCCCAGGAAAGGATGACACTCCTGTTGCTCAGACATATTGAAGGCAGAAAAATACCTAAACACCTACTTCTATCAGGACCATGAGGAACATTCTCCATTCCTCTTTCCCTGGTTTGCACCTCCTTTCCTCTGCACTTTCCATGCTGCCTCTGTGTTTCATTTTTAAAACTCTTCATTCTTCAAGGAACTCACTTCCATTTATAGCTGACTCTAAAGTGTGTAACAAGATCTTTTGGCATGACATGAAAAGTGTTGAAGCTGATACTCCTATCTCTTCTTCCCCTCCTCCCAGTCCTTAACAAAGTTGTCTTATACCATGAGTTCAGTGGATGCTCTTCTTTATTTAAGGAAGTCCAAAACCTTCTCCTGAAAATAATTTATGTAAGAAAATAACCAGCCTCTGAACTTCTCTAGCAGTAATAAAATCCTTCCCTTGTCAAGGGCTGTTAGTTTTCAGTGATGATGTAATCAAAATATTTAAGTGGCTTAATACTTAAGTGATTTTTATTTTATCATAATTAAATATTTTGCATATTATTCTTTCTTTTCCAGACATCCATCTGTCAAGGAATCAAATGATGTAAGTATTCATCTTTGTATATATTAGGACCATGAAATCCAAACACATTCCATGGCTACAGAGCCTCTCTTGTAATTGCACTTTAGCCTATTGGATAAAAAAACCTGTAAGAATCATATTAGCTTTGGGTCATAAAAGTGAACACCTTTAATGCACATTTCAGTTTCAATACTGCTACTTTCTGAATGGGGGAAGTTCCTCAGTTTGTTTGCAGAAATAAAAATAGGTATAGTGCAAAGCTACCTGTCTGACTGTCCACATAAAAATGTCTCATATCTGTCTGATGTAGATGCCTGTGAAGAGGGAGCAGCAGGAGACACTCCTCCAGACAAACAGCAGTTCCACATATATTTTTACAAGCAGAAAACTGAAATTATAAGGTCAATAGAGGAGTGTAATAGCATTAATGTAATATAAATATTTCAAACATAAGATGACCCATTTCAATAAATAACAAAAATGGACAAATTTTTAATACAGTTTTAACAGCACCTCCTATCCCTCAGCTTCCTTTTCCCTCTCCTTCTCGTCTCACTTTCTACTCAGACAAATGAAATAAAGCAGAGGAAATGGTTTTAGCAATAAGGGAGTTCAGTTATGACAAGCAGTTTCCTATAAAACTAATTAAGATATACAGTACCTAAAATCATGCAGATGATTTAAAGGATGTTTGTGATATTTGGAGAAAGGTTATAATTTATAGCATTTTGTAGTTCTTACTGAATGTTTTGGTTACTGCACTAATGTGTTCCTACTGAAGTGTTTTTAATTTTTTTCTCAGTAAAAGGAACAGAAGAAAGGAATCTGTCATAGTCAATCCCAACTGTTTCCTTCCACAGCAAGTTGTAGCACACATCTACAGATGAGTCTGGATCTGACTTTTAAATCCATTGAGTTTTCCTTCTCTACAGTTCTGACTGGGAGGCTGTCCCAAACCTCAGTCCTCTCAGGGTTAGAAACTCCTCTAGTGTGAAAGATGGTTACAAAAACATGGTCTGATAGCAATATTGTAATTGTAATTAACTTAATGCCACAAAAAATATATATTGGCAAGAAAGATAATACTTTAACAAAAAAAAAAAAGCTTTGTCTTGTCCTGGATACTGACCCATTACAAACCAAATATGAAAACACTCGCAAGAAAAATAAATCTCTTACAGCTGTAATTAATGTTTCTAGTTGGACACTGTACAGCTGCACAAATTCCTCAGCTTTTTACAGGCTCTTAGTTTGGCTACACCTTAGGGAGAGAAACACTGTGTGTCTCATGACATGGAAAAGATAAAATTTAATTTTGATCACTTCCCATTCATATAAAGACCTAAATAGTTTCTGTGTGACCTGAAGGAGAAGACAGAGTGTGCCTTTGTCAGGGTTTCAGACACTGAATATCAGGTCAATGGGTTTGAGAGAAGGACAGCCCTTCACCTTAACTCAGGCAGGCTGCAGGAAATGGTACTGAGGAGCCTGTGAAATGGGAAAGGACAAAGGCAAAATCCTTCCCAAGAACGAGCTAAACCCTCTGCTCAGCTCAGAAACACCTGGGGACCAAAGGCTGAGCCACTGGTGTGTCCTTGATGGCCAGAAAGGCCAACAGCATATCAACAGAAGCATTGCCAAGAGATCAAGAGATTCCCTTTCACTCATCACTCATTAGACAACATGTGGAGTAGTGGTCAAGGCTGAAGCTGAGAGAGAGGAGAGGGTCAGCAAGGGTCACCAGGACAGCCTGGGAAATGGGGCTGGGCTCCCTTTGCCTAGAGGGGACAGCCCTGGGGGAACCCAACAGCTGCCAGGCAGTGTCTGAGAAGGCAGAGCACAGCACTCTACAGAGCACACAGTGGAAGTATAATATGCAAAAATCTTGAAATGATGATGGTTTCAACCAGAAAGAGGGAAGAACAATTGATTATGAGGGTACTGGAAGATGTTTCCTCTGCATTCTGGAAGGTTTGCAAGACCCAGCTGGTCAAAGCTCTGAGACCCCAGGTCTCATCTCACACTTCTGCTTTGAGCAGGAGCTTGGACCAGCACCTGCCCAGGTCTTCTGCAGCCTGAATGAGACTTGAAATTTCTAAATAATAGGTAAACATAATTGGGGAAGTAATTTATCAGGAAGGTTCAAAGTGCAACATTTATAAAGAATAAACTATTCTTCACTTAATATTTATGTATTATAGTCATAGACACATCAAATTAACTAACAAAATAATTGTTATTCCTATGTGAATCAAAATAATTCAGAAATACAGTGAAAGTTTATGAGTTAAACTCTGGTCTTTAGAAACCTGTCTATCATTCTTATTTTTAACATAATGTGCTGGATTAAGACTCTCCACACAGTGATTTTGAATGAAATGACTGCCATGACAGTAAAAATAATTGTGCTGTCAGTTTAAGAGCCTGAAAAGATGTGATTGATTTCAATATTTGATTATGGTTGGCTGGAGAGACGTTATCCAATCTCTTGATATAATACAAGATCAAGGAAGGAAAATCATAATGTAACTTAAACTGATACACAATAGTCATCATGAAATAGTGATCTTTGCAGATGTTCACTTACACCCCTAAAAAGTTCAATTCTCATTGTTGCAAGTGGACTGAGATCAGCATTCAGCCCAAGTTTTAGAGAAAGCAATCAGGTATGAATGACTGAATGTCTATAAATTGTTTTGAAACTGGCTGACAGTTGGGTCTGCTGGGGTAAATTCAAGTTACTGATCCAAAGAAAAAATATTTACTATGTTATCATTTTATATAGGCACCTGGAAGAGAGCAAGGTCAGTATTCAATATTATGATAATAATTTGTTGTCTTTCCTTTATATTCCAAAACTAAAATATTCTATCATTAAAATTCTAACTGAAGCAAGAGACATCCCCCACGTATACATCTGCTGAGAATGGAGAGAGTTAGTAAGAGAGACCTCAACAGCTGCTGATGAGCAGCAGAAAAAAGAATACTTAACTTGGCCTTAGCTACACCTGCTTGGGGCTAAGCAAATTTTTGTCCAAAGCAAATGTCTTAAGGTTTTGGGAAAATAAGAGTTTTTGTGCCTAAAAAACCAAAAGAAGGATGTCCAAAAAAGATCTGCACAAAGGACACCACCCTTCTCTCAGTCTTGCTGTTCTACCAGTATTTGAGGGTGAGAATTTTGAAATAAAGTTTTCTAAAAGCTCTAAGTTTTTTAAAAGCTCTAGGTTTTTAAATCTACAAAAAAAAAAAAAAAAATTAACACGTCAATTGTTTAGATGTACATACAGCTTTGAAAAAATGGCTTAAACCACTCACTGTGCCCATGTAAAACAATGTTACTCCACAATACTTTGAAGATAAATACATGTTACGAGGCTTTTATGCTGTTTACACTTTATGTTAATGACTTCATCATTTTCTCTGGCATTTCCTTTTGTGGCTTAAGGCACCATTTCCTGATTTTCAGCAAGAAATAGTATTGACTGCATTAATAAATTCAATGCCTATCCTGTCCTATAAAAAGGAATTATGAACTCTCCACATACTTCTAGTTCAGCATTCTACATTATTTACTATTATGTGAAGCCATATTTGGCAACAGCAAACCCTGTAACATCCCCATGTAACATCCAGTGCTAGCAGAAATGTTTCCCACTGAAATCATTAGCTGACTCATTCAGCCACACTGATTGCAGCCCTCTAAGGTTTTCTGTTGAACTGCCTCACCCTCATGGATGAATGTAGTTAATTTCTTTCACAGTCCTTGCTAGATACTGTCAGTCACACAAAAGAGGAAATAATGAGTTCTTATCCTTTTTACGAATAGTTACAAGTTTGGGGAAGAAACCTGAAGTATCTTTTCAAGCACAACAGCATGCTCCTCAAGCCAGGTAGGAATATAAGAATTTCATGAGTTTGTACTGAATGCTTCAAGGACTAAATATTCTGCCCTAGACAATAATTATTCACTATGAAATAACAGCAAGATGATATCACTTTCTGATGCCATGCAGTGATATATTATATTTTGTCCTGATGTATGACAAGAACCATCTTTGGGAATTGCTTTCAAGCTATTGTAATTGCACAGACAATTTTTATCTTTAATAGCAAGCTACTGTTTCTGCTGCTATTTCTGTGATAGGGTGTTAAATATACTGTAAAAAGAAGCTCTGCAATCTCCAGCCTCAGCATTTCCTCTCCCCCTCATTTTCTATTTTTACCCCCAAAGGATACACACCTGGCTTTTCAAAGGCCAATTATTCTTCCATAGAAATCTTCCACAGTTAGTGCTATTTTGCTTTTCTAACCGACACAAATCTTTCTTTTCTAAACATCTTTAATCTATTTTCTCCTGAAATATGCAACATTCCCCAAAACCCAGGAGACAGCATAGGAAGTATACGAATGATTTAACAGCTTTGCTAGACAAATACAGAATCTCTCATGTAGCATTGTTTACAACTAGGGCATTTCTCTGAGATAGAAGTATTGTATGAGTAAATATGACCATATTGGTGACGCCTAGTATTGTTTCTTTTTATTACTCTGTTATGTGAAGTTACTTGGTCAATGTTCTCCCCTGTATAACAGAACAAAATACTAACTGGGCACTCAGGAGTGGTCTAGAAAATCAGGCAGGGAAGAACTGCTCCCTGGGTCTGCCTATCATGGGACACCAGCTGAAATTAGCAGGGAACAAAAGTAAACTGTGCTTCACTACACATGCAATTAAAATGTGGAACTCTTATGGAGAGTGAAAAAAAATGTATACAACTTGAAAAAATGGCTGGTGAAAATTACGGCAGAGAAATCTGTTAAAAGACACTAAATAAAAAATTGCCACCCAAAACCTGGGAAAGCCCAAAGCTGGCATCAGAAAGAGGAAGGGATAGCCTGGGGAAGCGCAGCTATGTGTTGCTCTCTAATTTGACTCTTACACTGCCACTAAAAGAAATATTTTTCTGACGTTACTTTCATTACTTTCATTGCTTTTTCCTAGCCCTCAATGTACAAGGAGCTCTAAAAACATTTGCACAGCAGGTAAGAACCAGAGATTGCTTTGAAAGCCAAACTAAACATGGAGAAATAAGATTAAGAAAGAGATTCAGGTCGCTATGCTTGCATGTCTGCAATGTTTTCAATGTACTTCCTACTGTCTTTAACTACATAGCATACTTTTACTCTCCCATTAGTGCTGCTGCAAATGCCCTTTTTTATCAGAAAAACTAACCTCCTAAACTGTGCTAAGAACCTATGAGTGCATAATACAAACTTATGGTAAAAGAAAACACCACCAGGAAGAACATATGGACTTGCACTATTTGTTCAGATCTTCAGATTCAAATTAACTTTGGTTGTTGCCAGGCTAACCAAGCCCACCTCCCCAGCTTTGTTTCATAGCCTCATTCGGGGGCTTCCTCCATTGAGCTGCTTCCTTCTTAATCTGGGGTGCAATTCCACACTGTTCTCTGGATATCTACTAAAAATTATTCTTCCCATAACCCACAAAGCTCATCTAGGTCTCTGCTGCTTCTGCTTCTGACACTTCCTACCACGGCTCTTGCTCATTCAGGCTCTCTGGGCCAGCACAGTATCTTTTTTCCTCTGTCAGTTCCTGGCTCTCCTGAAGCAACAGGGAGAAAATGAACAAGCAGCCTTTCCCTTGCTACCCTACAATTGCCTTCAAAGTCTGCATTTGGGTTAAAAAATATTTTAAGAACAATAATTTTATTAAACTTATACTAATATCCTTTTTTTTTAATCCTATGTAAGTACATGAGTGTTAGGTTTATGGTTGGACTTGATCTTAAAGGTGTTTTCCAACCTAAACTATTTTATATTTCTCTTTCTGGTAATTTTAGCTTTTGCTGTTATAAACAAATTGTTTTCTGTGCAAAAATCTAAAACATTCAATTTATCAACAAGCTGTTGTCAGCTTCATCTCAGCTAGACTTTGCAAGAGATTTTTTTCCTTCTTGTCCCACAGCTTAAGATATACCAGAAAAAAAATTCTGCAAACACACAGAGCACAGGTCACAAAGCAACTATGGTCCTAGCAGGGGGAGTCTCTTTAAAAAGTTTCTAGGAATAGCCACTAGGAATGCAATGTGAACAAAAATGCTAAAATCCTGATGCAATAAGCTGAGTGGTAACATTTCACATTCTGACAACTCAAAACGATTGCAGAAACAAAAGGTAGATGTTTGGTCCCAGGCCCTTGGAACAGTGAATTCATTACTGAACAGACTGATTGCCTGCTGAAGATCATGGCTGTTTGTCTACTGCTATCAGTGGATCTTGTTTTAAAAGTAAATGTAATGCTGTTATAAATGAGAACATGGTACATATATGAATGGAACAGTGAAACAGAGAAAACCATTTCTCCTTTGTAAAAGGAAGTCTTCCATGTAAAATTTAATATTGTAATATGCCACATACCAGCATAACAATAACAAACTGATAAAGTAATGAAATACCACTTTGACAAGCAGCAGTCTCTGGTGACAGTAACCAGAAGGAAAAGATGGAAGCCATTGATCCACATTCTTCTCATTTACTCTTACAATGGACACTGGGCCATTTCTCCCACCAGCACTACATGAAACAAACAAAACTGTTTCTGTTATACAGCAGGATATGATGGTTTTTAACTTCAATTAACATTTTTTCCTTGTGTCACATATCTGAAAATTACAATTGATCTTTACATTGAAAGGAAGCCCTTGCTTTTGTCAGGCTGTTTCTGCTGCAGCCTGATTAAGAGTCAGCCCAACCTTCCCATATCACACTTCTTGTGTTCCTGACCCAACCCTGCACTGCCACAGCTCCAGAGACCTGGGGAGCTGGGTCTGGCTGGTAAAGGGCAGCCCTAAACCTACAGCCAGTGACTCCCATTTGCTTTGGGAGAAGGGTTCCAGCTCTTCCAGGCCCCTGTAAGGGCCAGCAGCACTTACAGAGCTGGCACACACAAAGACCAACACCTCCTCCTCAGGGTGAGAGCAGCCTCACCCCTTGGTCCTGAGTTGGTTCATTGAAACAAGTCACAGAGCAGACTGAAGTGCATCAGCATGGCAGAACTGAATCCTTTGAGGTTACAACAGCTTGGTAGAAACAATGCTAGCTGGCAATGGAATAATGAGGGGTTTTTAATGTGATCCAACACAACAGCAACTAGGATGCAACACAAATAAAGGGGCTCAAAAGGTGAAAATAGAACAGCATGAACCATTATCCTTGCCACATATTTGGTATTTTATTTAGCATTTGTTGTTTTATTAACAGTTTACTATTTTGCTATGTGCACAGAAGTCTGTCAGATTGAAGTCAATTAAAAACCATCAGGAAACTAATGTGCTAAATCTCTAGGGGCATTAATCTGAAACCACTGATGCTGCATTAGCACAAGACCACGCCTAACTGACAGCTCTGAATTTTAAAGGTTAATACCACAATACTCTATTTCTAAATTAAAAGTGCTATTCTCAAAATTACTAAGTAAAACAGTGTAAAATTAAATTTTAAGTTTAAAGTATGCAACTTTTTCCTTCTGAATTTACTTTTACAGGTTCCACTTTAAGTGTAGATAATTTGACACTGAAGAAGCCACCACCTCCTACACCATATGCACCATGCAAAAATAAATCAAAACATTTGCTTGTAGAACAGGAAGTGCAATCTCTTACCCAACCCACTGGAAAGGTAAAGACCAGCCCTGCTTCTTAAAAAGACAAGCTTTTAGGAAACAGGATCAACACTATAGGGCACCACCCCGACCCCCTCTGAAAGCTGGGGTATTCAGCACCCTTGAAAAATTCCAATATGAGCTCTTGAAACCATGGATAAGAATTTAAATGTCTAATTTTATTAACATTTCCTAACAGGAATTCTCAATGTAGATGCATTACAATTATATACTGTGCTGAATGTGCTTCAAATGCATATTAGATACAATCTGTTTTCACTAGCTTTTGCTTCTGCCAGTTGTTGTTAATTTCTATACGCTGATTATGCTATTTTAAAATTAAGGATTTACACAAATATGAATGGTATGTTGGAGAATACGATCGCCATAAAGCAGAGAAGATACTGTTACAAAAAAATATTGTAAGTAGCATTTACATCAGAACTTGGGATGTAAACTCTTGGGGGAAAATTTCTGTAAACTGTCCACAATGGCTTACAAGTTGTGTTGTGAACTAACCATACAATCTGTAATTTAAATCTGCATCATATAGGATGAGACATTCTTGGTTAGAGATTGTTCAAAGAAGTCAAAGGCTGAACCGTACGTTTTGGTTGTTTATTATGGAAGAAGAGTATACAACATTAAAGTACGTTTTCTGGAAGAAAGCCAACAATACGCACTGGGAACAGGGCTCAGAGGAGAGAATGTAAGTAAAATCCCATCTGCTGTTAGTCTATAGCTTTTCTGTTGGACTTCACAAGTTCTTAACACTAAATATTAGTTACAAACTCTCCCACATAGAAAACTTGCTGTTTCATTAAAGTTTCTGTTACAATACCCTCATTTCAAGTATGTCTCAAGTTTCAAGCACCTTCAAAATAATTTAAATCCAAATTTTGCATACCATGCTCAGATTCAGATTTAAATCAATGTAAAAATTTCCTAAGTACTTACAATACTTCTATCTACTGTACGTAACACCTGCAAAGTAAGAGGGAAAGAGAAGCTCTACCTTTTCAGGTATACATATTATTTTAGCATATTTTTAAACATGATAATTTAAGCAGGCCTTTTCAAATATATACAACTCCACATACCTGACAGCAGGACCTGGTGCTATGAAGCAATAGGACAGTTGTCATAGAAATTCTGAAGCAATTAAATCATGTGGGTCCCCAGCTGTCTTTCAGATATGGTAAATTTAAATTAGAAAATCCCTTTAGACTAGCAATGCTTTTTTAGATCATTAAATTCAATTACAGTCATGGTAAGAGTCTAACTCTTATTCTACATATATGGTTAAATAACAAACACTGTATCTGCAAGTCTTTCACACAAGGAAAAAAAACATTAAAAGTCATAAAATATCACTACAAAACGTGATATTTGCAAAACAAAACCAAACAAAGAGCAAAACAAAAAAAATAAAAAACAAAAAAACCCCCCAAAAACAACAACAACAAAACCTAAAACTTAAAGAATGCTCAGCTGCAAAGCAAAAAAGCATAGCAACAACCTCCTATGGGTTATTAGCTATGTAAATCACTGACACAAATCCAACTTGGGTAAAGCAGCAAAACCTCTGTAGCTGAATCTTCAATTATATCCTTTTCATGCATGTCAATACTTTTCAAAACATATCTTTTGTATAGACAGTCTTTAAAAAGCCTGAAATCACAAATGACCCAAGCTGCTTTAAGGCATTTGATGGGTCCAAAATTTAAATTAGAATTTTTATTAAAAAGCATGGGAGAGGACTCATGAGCTATCCCAAGAGGAACAAGGTTTACTGGCAAGTTGTTCTTCAGGGACATGGGCTTCATGATGAGTGGGAAAAGAAAATCCTTCATTATTCAAGCACAGTGGAACAGTTTGGGAAGCTGAATGGTAGCAGAAATCAAGAACTGTGCTGCAGGTACAATCACCCTGGTGTTGCTGTAGTGACCAAGAGTCTTCTGTAAAACACTGGCTGCATTTCTGACCTGAACCTCCCAGATGATTTCCTGGAATTTTAGTATGATTTAGCAGAAAGCAAGTTTAGTTTTCCGTGGTTCTTACATTGTTTAGTCTTCCTGTAATCACTCTAACACAAATAGGCTCAGAACAGAAACAATGACAGACATAAGGCACGCTACAACATAATGTAGTATTTGTGTATTCTACACTACAGAATAAAGATGTAGAACTAAATTTTCATTATGTTTACAGCTTTAACAATTAAGGTAACTGGAAAACTACTTGAACAGTACATGAACTAAAAGGAAGGAGAACACAATCCCTCCCATCTCAGGAAATACCATAATATATGACTTTGTTGTTTGTTCCAACTTGTGCACAGACAGTACATATCTTAAACAGCAGGTCTGGACTGACAATTCAAATTGCAAAGTAACAACTTCAAAATAAGGATTCCCAGCATCTGGTTAACAACACACATCCAAGACTTGACTCTACCAGGCCAAAACTGTAATCATGACTCCTTACCTTATGCTTTCTTCTTTGAGGATTCTCTAACTCAAATCTTCCCATAGATCAAGCACAACAGAAAAAAATCAAAATCACTTTGCTGGTCAACTCAGTGTTACACCAGGCAATCACAAACATGGCAGTTTTCCACCCCTATGTATTATTCTCAGCAGTAGACACAAAAATAGAACTGGGCACAAAGCACATGTGCAGTAATGAACCATCAGTGGCACCAACATTGCTCAGAGAAGCTTCTTCCATCTCAGGCAATCTCAAAGGATTCCCCCAAAAGGCTCTTTTTTGAAAACTGTCACTTCAATTTTTTGCAGCTCGTTTAAGGATTTTTTCCAAAGAAGTTGCAAACACTCTGTAAGGCTGTGAATTACAGCAAATTGCTGCCTGTAATTTTCCAGTACCTGTTAAAATGCTTTCCAGAACACTCTGCATTGCTCCTTTGCAGGGATACCCTTTGTTACACCACATTTTGTAGTGTGCAGTGCAGCCAGACCTAGCTGATTTATCTAGATCAGCTGAATATTCCCTCTTCACCAGCCACAGAGAAAGAAGCCTAAATGCCAAAGAACATGTGCAGACCTATTACATTCTCCACAGTTGGTGATTTATTCAGAGATTTGGTCTTAAAATATTTTCTGCAGTGTTTTCACTTCTGAATTACTCTATTTTTATCCATTAAAAACACATTTTTCCTTACACATAAATATATTTTTTTAAGTTTTCCCTGTTTTATTGCAACTTTTGACTTTTACTATACAGCATACAAGTTGTTAACGGATTGTATTATCAAATAAGATTTTAAATTATTTTTTAAAATGTATTTAATTTAACTCGCATTAGTGCTTCTATCATTAGCTCTCACATAGCCCTACAAGGCCATAAGGGGGAAAAAAGGTTGATCATCAGATTTTTATGGTGAAAGTAACTGAAGTTCCATGCAGCTAAATTAGTGTCAAACTCTAATACAATATATAGAAGCAGAGGGGTTAAAAAAAATCACTCACTTAGTGGAGGTACATCTTTTGATAGCTATTTAGCCACAGATGTTCACACCTACATACATATTTACTATACCATACTGAGCCTTATAAAGGCCAAATTACATAAAGCCATAAAGATCAGATCCCCAAATGAGGCATACATGGAATTTAGGCATTTACATTCAAAACTGCTGTCCTGAGCACCCTTTACTTGGCTGTTGCCCACCTCTAATCCAGACAGTTTCACTATTAAAGATCCCAAGATCCCTCTAGCACTACCTTTTTTTCATGTGCATAGTTCATTTGAAAATGATGAAATACAAACTTTGCTCACGTTTAAAGCTGATCATGATAAAAAATTTAAATATTTTTCTTATCTGTTTTTCAAAACTAGATCAGCCACACACAAAATACATGTTTTTAGCATGTCTGTAGCATGAGGCTCAACTCCCAACACAGAAACTAAAAATGAAAGGCAGGAGTAGGCTTCTCTTCAACGTGGTGCCTGTTTTACACCGTTTAGAGCACAGACCAATGTGTATCTCTGGATCTCCCTGTTCCAGCCACAGGTATTTTCTCCATTGTCACCACTGCATTTGCAGCTACCTTTCATCTTCAAACTATCAGCCACAGCAGTCACATCACATCACTCGATTCATTTCCATGTCAGCCAAATGGATTAGCTCCACCTACCTTCAGCAGCCACCAAACTGGCCTGGCTGCCCAAGCAGGTTAGGGAGAACTTCCACCATGCCTCCCACTGGCAGTGCTATGGCAAAAGTTTCTGCCAGAAACAGAGGCACAAAAACCAGGCAGTACCTTCAACAGAGAGAGATGTTTACAACATAAGCATCTTGTCCACAGCTTAAATGACAGCCCAGGGGTGAATGGTCTCATTCAGGATGTGCAACATAGCCCAGAGTTCCACCACCTTCCCAACACAATTCAGAACTGCACCTTTCATGAGCAATTTTTGAGACCTTATTCCCACCTCCACAGAAGAGTCTGGAGACCTGCAGATAGGAAATTCCTATGACAACAGAGATTGGCTGAGTCTCTTCACACGGTGAAGAGAAGTAAATCAAGTACTGAATTTTCTTCATCTTTATGTCTTCAGATGTCTTTATGCCTAACAAAATGCAGAGTTCCACTAAAAGAGCCAAGGACATAAAATTCTGGACCATCAATGCATATAATGCCCAAGTCAACTTCATGTACTAGCAGACATAAATAGACTCAGAGCTTAATATTTTAAAACTCAGTAATTCAAATAGGAGTCCAGAATGAAATAATATAGAAGGAAAAAACCCAAGTAACACCCTATTACTAAAGAGCTACAACAATGAATAATGTGACATTAGCCAAGTGAAGCCTAATTAAATTTCCAAAGCAGAAGAACAATTATAGTAAGACCTTTTAAGTTCCCAACCAAAAAAGAACATTAGAAAACAGGAAAAGAACTGGTGCTTATAAAGAGTTAGTTTAGAGCAAAAAAAGTACAGATTACTTTCATAAGGCATGAAATTTAAAACACAGTCTTGCCTGGATTTTCAGTAGCAACAGTGACTTTGAACATAAGCAAAGACAAAACAGCAAAGTAGAACAAAGGCATATGAGTAAAAATTATCAAAACAAAAATTTAAAAAATTAGCATACTGGCTTTGAGATCAAATAATTTTCATCTTAATACAAGAACAGTTTCACCAAATCACATCCTTAATCAGATTCTGCTGTTATAAAGTAGGTGTGAATCAAGTGGGGGTTGATGGGACAGACTACCATGAGATGCCACCAGGTGCACAGTGAAGACCCATACTCACAGTAAATGTCATATAAATACGTGATAAGTATTAATGTCAAAGTAAGCTTTCATTACTGTGTGCAGTTCTGGTGATTTAATACCAATGAGTCCAAAGAATAGCTCAAGAGGAAAAACACCAATATGATGAGAGCTTTGTGGTGTGATGAGAGCTTAGAAGTTACACACAGAAGAGAACTATTTAAACTGAAGGACTGCTAATCATTGGAATGGGATTCTCCCACTAGTGCAGATGAGAATAAACACCTTGGATAGCTTTCTGTTGCTGTTTGATCAGGTCAGCAACCTTGAACCAGACCTTTATCACTTTAGGAGTTGCTGGGAGGATGTCATTGTTTTGGGCACGAGAGAATGAGATGCTTTCTGTTCCATACTTCAAAGGGATTCTATAGCAACTGTCTCAATAAACTGAATGGGAAAATAAAGCATGCATTTAATAAGGTACACTGAAATTTGCAGTGTAAAATATCATGTACTGCTAAGAAAGTATAACTTGTGGCAGGAAAATGTTAGTAACTATTTATGGTTGCTTCATGGTTTCAAGATCTATCATAACATCTGGCATCACAAACTTTTACAGGTGGTACTGTGTTATCAGGGCTTAGACGTGCTCCCTTTTTGCCCTAAGCAGCTAGTTGCTCTGTCCTGCACAAGACAGAGACACACAAAGGAAATAAAAGGATCAAAATATGGTGGTTTTCCTTTTAGAATTGCTTCCATCTAATCGTAATTCCATGCAAAATATTTTTAATACTGTTATTTGCAAGTCTTTTGATGTTATAGATTAAACCATCTAGAAATTTCATTTTCAGTCACTGACTACTGTTTTTCCCCCGTCAGAAATTTAATTCTGTGGAAGAGATCATTGACTTCTACCAATCCGTTCCCATAACACTCATTGATGGAAAGGATCAGTCAGGAACCCACAGACAACAATGCTACCTCACACATCCATTCAAGTCATGCTGACGTTTTCTGCCTTCATGTCACTGACTCATTTGTACAGATATAAATAGAAGTTATTTAAATATCTCAAGAATTAGGTTAGTCTTTTGAGCAAGGATCTCCCCGATAATAAAATGAAGCATTCTACAGACCTACTCCATTTTTTGATTGTTGCATTTTCACTTTAATGATACAAGTAAAGAATATGCCAATGTATTAATTCACAGCAAAGTGTTGAGACTGACTCCTGATATCTTGACTGACCAATTTACTTATCTTGCACTCTACCTTCTAACTTAAGATAAAAACAAAACTTGCCCTTGCTTAATTGTCGCTGAAACTCTGCTAAGTAGCAAAGACTAATAAAGTATACCACAATCATTAAATAAATATTCTTGCTTTCAAAACTACACATGAAACACCGTGTGTCACAGTTCTCACTGTCTAACAAGCTCATGTGCTGTGCATGTTTGCTCAACAAGGAGCTGTGCTCAGCTGCCACTGAAGTTCGTGTCAGCTGATTCTTACAGGCACTGGAGATTGTAAAGCTAGCTGTAATTATGTAAATTCTATCACTCAATGAACACTTATTCTTTAGCTTAGGTGGCAGATGCTTGTGTTCCATACCTGAGCCTTCAAACACTTACATAGCAGGACCATTACACAAACATCATTTTGAATTCCTACCATGTGCAAATTCAGACATAAAAATCATCAGTAGGAAGAGTAAATATGCTTCAAAATCAGCAAGAAACATGTTCCAGTGTGTATGAGCAAAAAACGTGAGAATGTGATATTTTTCCAGGAAAAAAAATACAGAAATATTTATTCATACAATTTGAGTTTTCGAAGGCCTAGCTAAATTCTGTATGTATATAAAGACAAATACAATTCCATACGTATGACAGGATTTTCCTGCCCAGCATTGATAATCTTTCTAACCCCACTCAGAAGTTTGACAAGGTAATTGTAACATACCAAAAAAGGAACCTCACTTACTTTATCCTTATGGAATAGCAACAAGAAGAATGAAATCACTCAAGCCCTAAACCACAACATTCCAAGCCAATTTATGACGTACTATGTAGTGGCACAAACTAGCCCTAAAAAAATTTAGCAGTAGATTGTTTTTTCCTTCCAACCTTTTTATTTCTCAATGCTGCATCAAAATGGAAGAAAATATCCACTGTAAATTATTTCCCTCAAACTGATGAGACTTGAGGGGAAGTTAAACTTGAGGGAAGTTATTCTGACATAATTTTATCTAGTAAGATTAAAAATAACAAAACAGAAGCTGCTAAAATAGAGTTTAGCAGAGCTCATAAAAAAAAAGTATGACATAATCTGCTTTAAAAATTTTATAACCACAGTACAATTCAACTTACAAGATGGCTTTCATATTGAAACAAACAAACAAAATTCTAAATTCAAAACCATAAAAACCCCAAGGCTTAACAGTTTAGGTAACAGATTATGGCAGTAACATACAGAGCTTTGCAGATGTTGACAGAAGTAAACAGTAAACTTGCTTACAGAAGACATGCATTACCAGTATACTTAAACCACCTAGAGTTTATAAAGCTGAGCAGCAACACCTCCCCCATCCCCCCCAGCACACCTTTCATGAGCAATGTTCTGATTTTGCCAGTGACAACTCCTCCAAGCAAATTCAAAATTATTTATTTAGTAGTTTCTACAGAAACAAAATCAATTCAATCAGTAACCTGGACCGAAGGAATTAAAACAAAGGAGGAATGCTAACCATGGGGCTTTTGTTGTTAACCATTTCAGCATTTATTGTATATGATATGCCAGAATTTTAAAATGGAAACTATTTTCACCATTGAAAATGCAAATAGCACTGTTAGGTTTGGCATCAAAGTATATGAAGTGAAAAAAAAAACCCTCTAGTGTACCCATCTAAAAAAATATAATTCCATTTGAATACAAAATGAGAACTGTCATTTCCTTATTATTGACAAAACAGGCAAAACAAAGTTTGTTCTGTGGAACAAGTTAGTCTGATACAAATGATACAAAAATTTTCCATGTGTACACAATGAAAAAGATCTGACTTAAAGCACCAACTATCTGAAGAATTTTAACACTGTATTGCAAAATTATGGGAAAGCAATAAGTGGTTTTGAAAATAAACCTCAGATGTAGTTTTAAAATATTTACATTTCAATGTAGATATGATAAATATTTTATCAAAACAATGTATAATCTGCTGGAGTATATAAAAAAATATTCCCAGCTAAACTGTTTACAAAAAATGCACCATCAGTGAAAAGAGTTAGGGACTACCAGTTTCACCAGAAAAGTCCCAGTTCAAACACAGAACACACATCCAGCATTAGAGTCAGTATTGATTTTCATATTTCTAAAACTGTAACACATTATTTTAATTGTAAGTATGTGCTTCAGTATGCTTCATTCTACATGATTCTAAAATGATTTTCAATTGACAAGATGAAGAGAAACATCCATAGCTCACATACGGAAACAGTAACTTCAGTGTCATCCATCCCTCTTTTTTACTAAAAAAACTGTAATTTGGCCCTGATTTAGAAAAGTGTTTAAGCAACTGAGCAATGTTTACACTGCACTGAAGTCAGTACACATAAGACATAATCTGTAACCAGGCACATGCTTGTATGAATTTGAGGCCTACAAAAAATAAATTGTAACAGCATCTAAATTGTTAAGCAGGATGAAAGATTGCACTGAAAATCTGGTTCAACACTGTCAATGTAAAAGCTGTGCAACATGGCTTTTCATTTTGAAAAGTCTTCATCTTCAGCAAGTTCCTCTATAAATAAGCTCACCAGCTAGACCAAATACTAGCTAACCAAATACTGAGTTCTGTAAATGTTTCTATCACACACAAGGTGGTAGAGGGTTCATGTTTGGCTAATACTATTTCAGAACAGCCTTGAGGCCATATAGAGAAGTGCTTTTCACTATCTGCCCAAGCCTGATGGTATCTCTGGCTTGATGGTACAGAATTCTGACAGTGTTCTGGTCACTCACATCTACACGATACAGTCTAGGTAAAGACTACTAAACAAAATTAAATTTTTAGTGCTACCTGACCTAGTGGGAGTAACTGATTCCACAGATTTTTCATTTACACCCTTGTATCTCCTCTGAAGTCAGCAGAAGTGTTTTTATTTCACTGAAACAGAGCACTTGCATTTAAATTTTACTTTTTATGCGTGGCACTTAATTTGCCACTAAAACCAATGACATATACTTGCTGTCCACGGAGGACCAAAGGTGCTTTTCAGTACAGATGTGCTCGATCTCTGAAACACCATGCTGTAATAAAGCAAACCTAATCCTGTTAAACTTACAAAGATCTCATCTAAGACTTTAATCCGTACAGACCTAGCACAAAACACATACAGCACAGTATCTAGGGTGACTAGAAAGATGTTTGCATAGCAAATCTTCAAATTTCTCCTATGGAACAGATGAAGCTGACCTCCAACATAAATTTCAAACACAAGAGTGCAAAGTAGTGCTTAATTCTCACTATCAGCTTCTCTATCTCTCTGTACCTCCTCTCTCTTCTTCACTTTGCTAACAGTAGAGGGCTTTTGGCCAAATAAAGCAGTTATTTCAATCCTCCGTTCCAAGCAAGTTAGTGGCACTCATTAAAAGCAAGAGGGGAAGCTTCCCCTAGTCTCTCACTTAAAGTTTTCTTGCTTGAAGAGAAAGAACATCCCAGCCCTTCGTTGCCTCTATTAAGTGCCTCTGTCCATGACTTATCCATTCTTCTTGGTCCATGTATACTCTTCCACAAAACCAGCACTTAAAGAGACACTGAAGTGCTTCAGCTGGTGATGTTTCCACCACTTGGTAGTTATTTTTATGGGTCTTTTTCAGCTTCATTTTTAGCATACTCTGCTTTTTTGCTTGGTTTCCTGTCTCAACATTCTGAAGAGTAAGACGCTTTCTGTAACGTTTGACGCCAAGACAACTACTTGTCCTTTCTGACAGAACTACTTTCAGGACTTGACCTTTATACTTGTTGATAGTCTTCATGACATTAATTATCTCTGGGGAATCAACATCAGGATGGTTTAGTACCACAACTGGCTGGTTACGACGAGGGCATTTTATCAACTGATTTGTTTTCAGAGGAACAAGTCGAAGACGTCTTGCTGTCAACAGGTACGACATATCAGAACTTGTGCCTTCCGACTGAGCTCTTGTTTTCCTCTTAGGAAGTTCTCTGAAGCTTGCTTGTTTTGCCTTATTTTTGGGACTTTTTGAATAGGGCTTGCTTTGCTTGCTCACATCACTGCTTTTCTGAAATGGTACACCAGTTTGCCTGCTGTTATTTTTAACATTTGCCTCTCGCTTTGGTCTTTGCCTGAGTGATATAGTTCGGGATTCAGCATTTGGTTCACTCTCATTAGGCAAAGATGGGAAATTACTGCTGGGTGTCTCAGAAGCACTGACAGGGACCGGGCGAGGCAGAAACATTTCATTGCAATGCACAGGATCTGATGTTTCACCCCTGTTATCTATTCCATATGAGCTTTGACTGCTAGTAGTATTCAGCACTCTCAGCATTGTCCCTTTGGGGATAAACACTGGGGTAGCAACATGGGAATTTTTAGTTACCCTGTTTTTAGAAGTTCTTGCAAATGTAAAGAGATCTTCACTGTGTTCTTCACTACTAATCACACTTCTTCCACCATGCATTTGAGACAAAGACACAGGCTGCTGCACTTCAGAGGCACAAACTCTCTCACAGCTTGCTGAACTTTCTTGAGGCAAAAGCAACTTTTTACTAGAAGCTTGACACCTCAAGGGCATGGATTTCATGTTAGGTTCAGCAGCAGACATGAGCTGAGCAATCTTTCTACACAGCAACGTTGCTGATTTCTTCCTGCGTGTTGTGTCATCCCATCTGACATCCTCTGGAACATTTTCAGCCCCAGAGCTAAGAGAAAATACAGATGAAATAACAGGTCCCTCAAAAGAATTTGCTTTATTTTCCATCTTCTGTAGCTCTAGCGATTCCAGAAGACGACCGTTCTTTTGACTTACAGTTTCAGTTCTCTTTACTTTGCTAAAGCCGAAAGTCATATCCTCAAAAGGTGGAGTTTTAGTAACATGAAAGTTTTTTCCTGCCTCAGAAGATGTAACAGATTTTTTATCAAAACCCTTTCCAGCTAAATGTGCTTCACTAGAGCCGACTGGTAGATTTCTACATTCTTTGTCAGCCCTCTTCACAGACAATGTATCCTTTTCTCTATGGACTGGAGAAAAACTTTTGCCCTCCTGAGTAGCTTCTACTGAAATGTTCTTGGAACTTTTAGCTTCAGAAACAGAAGCATATTTTGGACGGTATATATCCTCAACTTCTTCATAACAATACACATCACAATGTAAGTTATTTTTTCCATCTACCTTCCCCCTTGAGGATTTAGGATCACTTTTTTTTTCAGTACTGTTCATCACCAGAGATGGAGAACAAAGTTCTATAACACCTGAATGGACATCAATACCTTTCACCAAATGAAAGCATAATTTTGATGTATCTTCCCTCTGTATAGATACAGAGCTACAGTCAGAGAGTTGAGAATCAGAAGAACAAAAACATTCAGAATTCTTGTCATATGTACTATCCAAATTAAGCTGGTTACTAACACTGGATAATTTGTTTACATTCACTTCCATGGTTAGCAACTCATTTTGAGACATAGAAGATGGCTTTTTTACTTCTGCAGGCTGTTCTATACCTTGATTCTCAAGTTCCTCTTCAGCACAGTTCAAAGGTTTGTAAGTTGCTTCTTTCATAGGAATTAGTTTAAGAACCAGCTGTTGTGCTCCATTCACTATTTTAAGCTCTACTATCTGAGCTAAACAGTTAGAAGGAACTACAAGTTCAGATGGTGCAATTACTGTTAAAGGCATCCCAGGTTGTAAAGGCTCTGTTTTTGGAGAATAAACCTCAACCTCCACACTTTGATTCTCACATACACTCATTTCAGATGGCTCCAATATTGTCTTATCCTGGACTGATGCTGTGTTCATGCTACATTCTACATTTTGAGATGAGCAGACTGTTTTAGTTGTTTTACCTGGAATCTCACAAACCATATTTGAAGACAAAGTTGAAAGTTCATTCTGGAAAGGAATTTTATTGTATTTCTGCTTTTTACATAAAGTGCTTTGACTCTGCTTCTTGTGTTTGTGGTTTATGAGAGTATTTGACAGCCGTTTTCTGGGTGTTTCATGTACTCTTCTTGTATGTTTGACTATATAGTCGTGTCTAACAGCACCATATTCACAGTATTCACACTGATATGGAAAAGTTCCAGTGTGTTTCACCAAATGTCTCTGGAATTCTCCTTTGGTGTAGGATACATAACTACAGTGGGAACAAAGAAACTTGATTTCTTCATGTTGCCCTACGTGCTTTTTGTACTGTAAAGGATCCTTTGTTGAAAATCTGCATTTATCACAGTAGTATTTACCTGGCAGAAAATTTTTTACTTTAAATGTTTTCGGAGTTTTACTTGGGGTTTTTCTTTCACGTTTTTCAATGTCTGCAGCATTGGCACCCTCAGGAACAAAATCAAAAGCTGGTGGTTTAATGTGACTGCACTTCTTGCAGATGAAATTATTGTCTTCAGTCCACTCAAGCTTCCTGTGCTTTTCGATATCTTGCATTGAAATTTTCTGAACACTTCTGCATTTTATACAGCTTATCAGTGTCAACTTATTGTTCTCAGCCTCAGTTCCTTGGTAACAGCAGTTTTGGTCATCTGCCCCTTTTGATGGATTTGATTTATCATCAGAAGATTGCTTTGGGGATGTAGTTAAGGAATTATTTGTATCATTAATTTGGCCAGGGTACAATCTTGGTAAAATTTCCCTCATTTTTTTCAATTGCATTTCAGAAGAAGCAACTCTGCACCAGTGTCATTAAAGACAGCAGCAATAGATAGAATATTTCCTTGGTATTAATCTTGTGTATGTTGCTTATCAATCAATCATTCAGGCCACCAATTCTGCAGAATCTAAGCTTTGGAATAAATGATGTTCAAGCAACCGCATCCATCTTATGTTCCATGTTCTTAGTCAATCAACTTGCAGCACTAAAGAATAAAAAGCAGAGGATTAAGTCAGTTACAATTCACTGATCACTGAAATACAATAAAATAATAATTGAACTATTAGTGGACTACAGCTGAATTACAGAGTGCAAGTCTACTGGTAATATACCACTGACTGTATTCTGCACATACTCTAAACATTAAAACATACCAAATCAAACAATCCTTTAACATTTGCTCTCATTCAAAATGTTCACAAATTCATATTTTAATTTGCATCTGCTATGCATCAAAGCCTATGGAGTTCGTGGTATTTCTCCCATGTCATGAAAAATTTTACATTTAATAAACATATTTATAAGCCAAACAAGAAAGATACTTGATAACAGTACTGAGCAGCAGAGTATGATTTCAGTTCATATTTAGCCCTCAACTCAGGACAAGATACCATGAAACACTGCAAGTGCCACTTATATGTGAATAGCAGGGAAACAGAATGTGGCTACAATGGTTACTAGAAACACAGAACCATTAGCTTGTTTTTAAATACAAGAATATTTAAGTTAGCACAGAAATTCCTGATATACAGAAGTTAGTTCTTTTTTAATCAGTGCCAATGTTTCAGATACAAACAGTCTTGAACACTAATTCATAACAAAACGTTATTTATGCTTTACATGTTCTCAAAGTAATGAAGTCAAAACAATCTGTGGCTGCAAAATTAATTACTTTCTCTTCTATTAATATCACAGTATAATCACTTCTATGTACGTGGACAAGCATGTAAATAATTCACTTTGTCCTAATAAAACAGAACGTCAATCAAGCAAAACAAACAATGCAACATAAGGCAGAGGGAGATCAGTAATATCACAGTAAAATACCCTACTAGCATATGCATTATATTTGGCCCACAGGTTCCAGCACTCTGTCTCTCTACTATATTTAACAGGAAGAAGATCTCAGCCTTCAAGCTTGTGGAAAGACTATGAGACCACTATTATTTGGAAAATAAACAACCAAATTAGGCTTTTGAGACATACATGAAGCCTAATCAACACCTTTCTTATTTAACATTGTTAGTTATAGACATATTGTTGCACAGACTTGCATTTACAAACAGACTCTGTTGCATGAGGTTATTTCTGTTTTTCAATACACCCAACAAAAGGCTTCTGCTTCTGAAATCCAGATCCTCAGCAAGTCCACCTACACAGATCAGGGCCTGATTTGGACTCCAGAAGCACAGTGCTGAGTTCACTTAAGTAGTTTCCCATCACAATAATCATACGCTAATGAAGAAATTAAACTGTGGTACTGGACAGACACTGAGGTGCCAGAGTGAGTCCAGAGAATGGCAAGAGAGCTGGTGAAAGGTCTAGAGAGTCAATCTTATGAGGAGTGGCTGAGGCAGCTGGGGGTGTTCAGCCTGGAGAAAAGCAGGCTTAGAGACCTTATTGCTCTCTGTAACTACCTGAAAGGAGGTTGTAGGCAGGCATCAGCCTCTTCTCCCAGGTAATGAGTGACAGGAAGAGAGGAAATTGCCTCAAGTTGCACCACAGAATGTTTAGATTTAATATTAAGAAAAATTTCTTCACTGAAAGGGGTGTCAAGAATTGGAACAGGTTACATATGGAAGTGGTGGAGCCACCATTCCTGGAGATATAAAAATGACATGTAGACATGGCATTTAAGGATATGGTTTAATGGCTGGCTTGGCAGTGCTGGATTATAGATAGGATTTGATGATCTTGTAGGTCTTCTCCAGCCTAAATAATTCTGTGATCTCCCCAATGGTTTGACAGGACTAAACACCTGATCCAAGGTTTTTCTGCATCTCATGTGGTCACAGCCCAGAAAGCAACCATATCGTGTACTGCATCAAAAGCAGTGTAGCCAGCAGATTGAGGGAGGCAATCATCCCCCTCTACTCTGCTCTTTTGAGATCCCATCTGGAGTGCTGCTGCATCCAGCACAAGGATGTTTAGTGGCTCTCCTCTGGACCCATTCGAAGCTGATCACAGGGCTGGAGCATCTCTCCTACGACGACAGGCTGAGAGAGTTGGAGCTGTTCAGCCTAAGGAGGTGGCTTCACAGAGATCTTACAGCACATCCCAGTACTGAAAGGAGGCTTTCAAGAAGGCTGGAGAGGGACTTTTCACAAGGCCATGCAGTGATAGGACAGCTTCTTCAAGCTGAAGAAGCATAGATTTAAATAGATATTAGGAAGAAATTCATTACTGTGAGGGTGGTGAGGCACTTCTTGCCCAGAGACGTTGTGGATGCTCCATCCCTGGCAGTGCTCAAGGCCAGGTTGGATGGAGCCCTGAGCAACCTGGTCTTGTGGAAAGTGTTCCTTCCCATGGCAGGAGGTTGAACTAGATGACCTCTAAGGTCTCTTCCAACACAAACCACTCAGTGATTCCATGATCTTCCTTGTGCTTCATCAATATTCCTGCTATGGGAATGCTGTCCTAAAGATGGGGCTCTTCAAAGTTATCTAATGTACCCACAAACAGCAGTAAAAATAAGTAAGAAAACTAGTTAGGGACAACGTAACAAGCTTTTCACTCTTAAGCAGATGGACAGCTGTACAATAAATCTCCTCAATGGGTAGTTCCAGGACTGTAGTAATCTCATCTCATTGCAATACAAACAGCTGTAAAAATATACACAATGTGCAAAACAAAACAATGGTAGCCTTGCAGGAAAGAGAAAATTATACGTGAGTGCTTTATCATGATCTGGATAATTTTCTTTAAGCAATTCTAATGTGGGTGACATTATGCCCTCTATTATCCTGATTCTAAAGAGGAAATAAAAGGAAAACCTTTGTGGTAGTTCAGATGGAATATCCTTTCCTGGCTTCTACTAGTTTCTAGACTTAAGATGAACCTGTGGACATACAAGTGTGCTGGTAGGCCTATGTTCAGCAGAAAGATGGTAAGAGATCTTGATAAGCTCAGGATCCAGACCAAAGATGCTTTATGTGTTTTTATACAGCTTTAAGACAGAACTCATATGGCATTTGAAAGGATGAAGCTAGATCAGTAGTTGCCTTTTTCTGCTGTAAACATCTAAGCATTAATACTGAAACTGCCCTCTATGTGAACTGACTGAAGGCTAAGTATAGAGAATTTATGCCACCAACATCCTTGACCACAAAACAAAAGTATTATAAACCCAGAAAATTTTCTTATATTTTTTAAACTGTGTGAATTCCACTTTATGGGAGAACATGAAAAAGAATCCACAACCTTTAAAGGGAAAAAGAGTACAAGAAACACAGTTCAACATTTTAAGAACACTTCAATTTAACAGACAGTTCTGGGCTTCTCGGCCCAAGACTATGCCAGAAAAATTTAATAGAGGTAATTTGAAGAAGAGGCTAGTAATCCTTCCAAAATGTCCTAATTCAAACAGCTGTATGTAGGAAAGTGGAAACACTAGGTTTGCCATGGTTTAACCCCAAAACCAAGCTTTCATTCAGACCTGTGACAAATACCATGCTGCTAGAATGCAGGTTTCATGTGTTGGTGTGTGACTGCATGCCATATGTGTGGTGAGTTGATCCCAGGCAGCAGCCAAGCAGCCACAGAGCTGCTTGCTGGTGTCCCACCCACTCCTCCCTGAGTGGCAAGGGGAGTGAAGCAGAGAAGAGGCACAAGAAAGGCTGTGGGTCAGGACAAAGGCACTTTAATAGAAGGAAAGAAACAGGGAGGTCACTTGAGGGAAATCACTCACCACCTTCCAGAAGCAAAGCAATCCCAGCCAGTCTCCGAGCAGCAGGCACCCTGGAAGGCAAACCCCCTATGTCCTTCTTCCTCTACTTCCAGTTTTCATGGCTGAGCATAACATGTTATGATGAGCATATCCCCCAGACCAACTCTGGCCAGCTGTCCCAGCTTTGTGCCCTTTCAATCTCTTGCCCACCTCTTGCCTGCTCTCTAGAGTGGAGGTAGAGAAGGGATGGAAAAGAAAACCTTGGCATTGTGTAAACATTGTTCAGCAACAACCAAAACACCAGTGTGGTATCAACCCTGTTTTAGCCACAGATCCAAAGCAAAGCACTGTACAGGCTGCTTTCAAGAAATTTAACTCCATCCCAGCCAGACCCAGTAAAAGGTAAAAAATGAACTGAATAACCAGCTGATGCCAAAGCAACAGCTCTGCTGTCTGCTGGGAAAAGAGGAATCAGAAAGAAGACCTAATTAAAATTGAAGGCGAAGAAATCCGGATCCATTAGGATACCAAATATAAAGAACTATGCAACTGTGGACCAAGGAACACTGACCCAATACATTTCTATGTATTTTGACTGTACAAAATATCTAAAAAATCTTGTAAAAGCCATGTGTCATGGAATGATTCTCTGCACACCCGGACTATATGTGGAAGAGATGATTTCTGTGGTACATCCTGGCCAGATAACAAAGTAATGCATTGACTCTCTAACATTAACATGTTGTTGGAGGGTTTTTGTTTTTCCTGCAGTTTTGTTGACAGAAACATGCTCCAGAAGATTTAATTAAAATAGTTGGTTTTTCAAGTTATAATCATATGCAGTGCACACAAACCAATCCAAAGACATTAAAGGAAGACGACAAACTCTACCAGGAGTATCAATGGCAAACACAGGAATGGGATAGATGGAAAATGGAGTAGGAGACACTAAGAGTGTCAAAATCAATTCCAGTCACTATTATTACAGGAATGAACTCAGTAAAAAATATAAAAATACTCAGAAATACAATAAAGTACCCAACTTAGGAAACATAAAAAAAAAAAAAATCAGAGGCCCTAGTTTGAAAAAATAAAAAAATTTCAAAAGATGAAGCAAATGCTTAGAAGGACATGGAAAAAAGATACAGAAAGATAAACCGAATTTTTTCATTCACTCCTACCAGACACCTGCAACTCAGTGACATTAAAAGGTCAGGGATTCAAACGAAACCAACATTTTCCACCTTTCACACAATGCTATCATATCTTGAACTTTGCTGCTCAAGACACAAGAGATTAACAGATCCACAGGAGTCAAAAGGCATCCCGATTCATGCATATCACATGTATGTAAAGGTTAAAAAACAAAGGTCCATTAAAACAAAGGAAAATAGGATGAAACATCCTCTGCAGCCTGACTATGCCAAATTCAATCAGAACAAGGCTTTTTGCACTGCAGTAGGTTACAAACCACTGATGTGCCATTGTCAGACTGGAAATTTCTATTTCCTTCAAACACACTGAATATTTGTTCACCATTTTGAAGAAGAATATGTATATTCCAGGGCTTTAGCTCCCTTTAGCTCAAACTATATGCTGCTATCAATGAAAAGGGTGCGATAAGCAGGATGCATTTAGCCTATGTGACCACATAAATGAGCCCTTACTTCAGCAAAGCACACACCTCTCACACACAAAGATCACAGACTGCAGCCAATAATCAGGGTGTGCTTTGGCACTGAAAAGCCCATATAAGTCAACCCTAAGAAAAAGAAGTTTAAACAGAATTGGAAGACACTGTGCATCGTTGCATCAGGAGGATGCAATGTACAAAATTTGAGCAACTGTGAAAAATTTAAATCTCTCTGCATGCTTAAAATTACCTTGCCTGTATTTTACAATTATATATATATATAATTGTAAAATACAGATATATATGCCATATACTGACCGTTTAACATCAACTATCTCTGTTAAGCAGAGTTAACTGTTCTACTGACCCAACTACACAATTGCCAATCATCAGTCACTCATTTTAGGCCTAATGACTGAAGGAGAACCAAAGTGCTTCACTCAAATATTACACATTGTATTAGTTAAAATCATTAACTTTGTATTAAAAACAAACACTTCAAATACACCAAAGAAATTTTGTCTACAAGTATTTCTTCTTAACAAGACATTTTGTTTCACAGTAACAGCTAATCACACAGTCGTAACAGTTTTTGTTTTGTAGCTGAAATGTACATGAGGTTTTTTAAAGCAAAATTGATGAGGAATGACAATGCAGAGAATTAAGAAGAGCAAGGACCATGCATCAAGTTCTTAGAGCTCATTTTTATTATAAAATATACAATTCTTTCACTCTACAGAAAAAAAATCAATTACATTTGAAATGTTTATTACTTATAAAGTCATGCAAAACACTGATTGAAAGGAAATCATTATTTTTTGAATGCATAAGTGAAAAAATGTCCAACCTACTGACTTTTTTGGCATTGTATGGAGGCAGGTACATGTATGTACTATGCAGTATTCTACTGAAATGGAGGACTGCTTCCCTGTGGCTCTAGGAACAAGGCCTAGCTTTCTTTGTAGCTGAAAGACACACATTTCTGCCATATCACTCAACTGCTTGATGGTCTTCCTGCAATAAGGTAAACAAGGCATTCCCAAATAACTATCATATCAAAAGCAGTATTCTAGAGAGTGCTCAGAGACGTTTATAGAGTTGTTTATCATGACATGTATGATCAACTTGCTAAATCTACGCTGCTCATTTCATCATTTCACACAGTTTACAACGATTTTCAAAGTCTTTCTGTATATCCAGAGCATCCTGACTAGTATAAAGCACTACCCTACTCTAAGCTCTAAGGCCTGTGAGAAACACAGCAAGGAAATATGGCACTGAAGAAAATGGGAGAAAAGTACCACTAAAAGCACATAACCCTCCATGCCTAGATCTCAAAGCACTCATGCAGATGTTAAAACTGATTTCCACAGATTTCATTCCTACTAAAATTAGCCACATCCTATTTGTATGTGCAAGCAAAGAGCCTTGACTGTAACCACCTACTGCAGTAACAATGCACAACAGACTGCTAGAAAAATCCTGTAAGCCACCATTAGTCTTCCTAAACATAACCCAGACTTTTTCAATTAAATGTACATTGCAGGACACTTTGGCTACATCGACGATGACACTGGATCATGTATTTAGAAGAAAATAGGTTTACACGTCTAAATTACCTTAAGTGTCCAACACAACACTTTTCAATGAGAGATTGTCTTGCAACAAAATTCAATATAGGATTCAATTAAGCCAATCTTATGCCCAAATACTCAAAAGAACCTCATTTGTACACAAAACACAGGATGTTCTATTTTGCCCACGAATACAATTACTAACCCGAGAGCTCCTTTTCTCCAGGAGGATGACCAAGACGACAAACCTGGACAACAGCTTTAGTCCAGACGAGTCCAAAGCGGCCTGATGGCGTCCACGAGACAGCAAGCACCAAAAATCTCCTTTTCTTGGGCATCCAGCCCACCCACGCATCAGTGCTGCCGCCTCTCCGGGGCAGGGAGGCCGCTGTCCGTCCCTCTCCGTGTCTCCTCGCTCGCTGCCGCGGCGGGCCGAGCGCGGCGCTGCCGCTGCGCTGCTCCGCGGCGCTCCGCGGGGAGGGCGCTGAGCGGGCCGCGCAACCTCCGCCCGCCGCCGCCGCCGCGCAGTGCCGCCGCCGGCCCGCAGGGGGCAGCACCGACAGCCGCGCCCGCCCCGGCCCCGCAGCCCCGCACGGGCGGGCAGGGCGGCAGCAGGGCGGCGGGCAGGGCGGCAGCCGGGCCCGGGGCCTTACCTGGCTCGGAGCGGGACGGGGCGACGGAGGAAGCGCCGCCTCCCTCGGGACCGGCCCCGCCGGCCGCCGCCGCCGCTCCCGTTGTCTCCGGACACACGGGAAGCGCAGCGCCGCCCCGCGTCCTGCGCGGCCGCTGCCGCCCCGCCCTGCGGCACTTACCCCGGCAGGGAGGGCGGGCGAGTCCCCCGGCCCGGCCCGGCCCGGCCCGGCCCCCGCCCGGCGCCGGCGGAACTGACCTCAGCGCCCCGCCCGCCGCGCGTAGAGCTCTACCGAGCCCGGCACCTGCCCGGGCCCGGGCCGGCGGGATGGGCTGCCGGCGGGACAGCGAGCCCGGGGTGCGCTGCGGGAGGAGTACAGCCTCGCCTCGGGGCCCGCCGGCCGTCCCTCCGCTCCGTGACACCACAGGCCGAAGGATGCGCTCTTGTTCCCAATAACATCTCTATCTACATCCCTCCCCATTCCCTTGTGTTTTCCCAGGGTATGGTGTGGGCACGCATTTCACGGGCATCGCTCAGTGAAGCGCTACAATGGCGGGGTAGTTGCGTATTTTCAGATGCTTCCCATGAAATCCAGATTTCTTTTGAAATAAAAGGTGGTGTTGGCCAAAACTGAAGGGAGAAAAAGAGCATTTAACTGACAGCATCATGCCCTCTGAAAGTACCATTGATGTCACTGCAATGTCAAATCATTCCACTTAAAAAGCAAACCATATCTAACACAGGGTTCATTCTTCGAAATGAACCTTTTTGGTACATGTCTTCAAAGTTGAGCTCTGCGTTGCAGATTGTTCTGTTTGCATGGATTCCGTGCAATAACCGACACCAGTAGGAGTAAGCGACATTTTCCAATCTGTTCTCTACTGGAATGATTTGAGAGTGCTTGGTCTTTTCTAGGCATGGACAGACATCTTCAGGGATCTTGGATTTTGGGATAGGCTCTTCAGGTCACAAGAGAAAGGAAAGCTATAGGACAAGGAAGTCTGGGGGAAAATAATCCTCTTAACTATGATTTTTTTAGTTCCAAAATGAGATATTGGCCTCAAGAGTCTGTTGCATCTTTTGATTCGCAGCGTAAGAAAGCACTCGTAATGGCAGTTTGCAACACTGTCGTTTACTGAATATTTTTAAACTTGTGAAGAAGATCTTCTGGCTGATAGAGCCTGTTGGGATTTCTAGAAGGCTTTTGACAAAGACTGTCAAAGGAATTAAACAGTAATGGATAAGACCAAACACCTTGGCCTGAATAGCTGGTTAAAGATGCAGTGAATGTGTGGTTCTTGTAGCACAGAGATGACAGGTGCACTGCTGTATCAATCTCTGCTTAGACCTGCTCAACATGCAACTGACTTGAAAAGAGAGCTGTGCACTCAGCTGACAGCCTTCTGATCATATAAAACTATTCAGGGACTTAAGGATAAAAGCACACTAAAGATCTGCATAAGGACATTATGCAGCTGAATAACTAGACAGCAAGAGGGCAGATTAGATTTTGGATAGATAGAAGTGATGCACAGTGAGGAAAAACATCCTAAATTCAAATAAAAAATCATCAACTCTAAGCTGACTAGTACTGTGCAAAAGGAGCAAGATCTTGGCCTTAGAAAAAGTTTCTGTGAAAATCTCACTTCAGTGCTTAATCAAGTTCATAAAAATAAGCCATATGCTGAGATTCGAGAAAGAACAGAGAGCAAAGCAGTGTAATGCTGCTGTGTAAATTCACAATTTAACATATTTTAAAAGCTCTTTGAGTTTCTAAGTTCCCTCAACTCAGGAAAGACAGAATAGTAGTGGAAAGGGTTCAGTGAAAGGTAAAAAGGATGATCAAAGGTACTTTGCTCTCAACTTTCACATAAGGAACAGCTAAGTAAGCTTCTGTCTGAAAAGAAAAAAAAAGGTGACTATTTATATAACAAAAGGCTAAAAATCATGAGTGATCATTGTAATTGTGAGCAGTTACAGCTGGAAGTTGTGTGTGGGGATCCCATGGAAGTCAACAGGGACAATTTGCAATTACTGACTGGTCTCAGCTATTCTGCAAAGTTGATTATGTAGTGTTGTGTACATTCACTTCCCTAACTGTTATATCAGTCAGCCTTTGTAATATGAACATGTATTCACTTTGTTACTATGTATTAGTTCACATAATACAGTGAAATGGAATGAGATAGTGGAATTTTACTGGAGACTTTGGGTTTGTTCATACTCAAATAAAACAAACTGAAGGGACAGCCCAGCCCTGGAAATAAGGACTTTGCTTCTTGGAAGCATAGAACTTCCATGAAAGATAAAGGACACCCATGGACAACCCAGATAAAGTCAGAATTCTAGCCACTCTAATATCTTTGAAACTCTTGCAGTGTTATCTGGAAAAACTGACCCCAGGGGCAATCTGGATCAATAGAAAAGCAGCAAGAATGCTGCAGAAATACAGTTGTCTGGCAAAATTTTATTGGGATTAGAAATCAGTAGGTGGGTCTTAGTCAAATAATGTTGTACCGAAGTGGTTAAAGGGTATAAGACCCCATGTGTAAAACCACATTTAGGGTGACCCAGTTTGGCTGGGACACCTCATGCACTTGAATAAATATTTACTCTTGTAATTCTATACTTTGTTTCCTGGCCTCTCATGGTCAGCACCAGTTGTTGTAAAGCTTCATAAAAGTGAACTACACTTGGCAGATCAGTTTTTTCAAAACCAGGAAAATTGGAAACATTCCTAAAATACAAGACTATAACATTTAGCACAATTAATAATTCAAACAATCATTTGCTAGTCAACAGGTTTTTCCACCTCATCTATCTGTATCTGAAAAAGTCCAGACTGCAATAAATATGCTTCATATCAGTAAAATGGAATCAGTTATTTGATACTCAACACTGATTAAGCACTTTTCTTTCTTAGATATGTGTAGCTAGCCAACGCTGAGGTTAGAATGGCAATTTCCTGAAACAAATGCAAATAGATTATTCAGTATTTAAATAAGGCCAAACTAAACAATCTCATCCAGAAACAGCTTTGTTATGAAAAGCCTGAGAGACAATTTGCATCTTCCTCAGTGTTTCCCACCTACAAAAATTAAGTCGCTCCCCTGCATTTTCTAGCCTTGCGTTCCTAGCGCCTCTTTCTCTCTCAGGCTCCAGCCCTGAAGCGATTTAGAGCACCAGAGAGGGAGTAGTTCTCCTGCACTTTCCACCTTAGCTGTTCCCTTTGGTTTGCCATTTGCAAGCCATCTTTGGTGACCTCTGAATTCGCCGCTCTTGCCTGGTCTTTTGTCCCTTCTCAGTTTGTCTTGTGACTCAGCCACCCTCAGTGCTGGTTAGGTGTTCATGAGCTTTCCCGATGAGGGTATGAAAGGGAGCGTCGTCACTTAGTAATGCCAGGGCTTGTTAGCTGATAGCAATGCAGCTAATTAGTTGGCAAACAGAAGCAGCATCCCAGCAAAGGCCTCTTTAACTTCCTGCATCCTTTGCAGCATTGCTGTCCGTGAAACAGGACCTGTCACACGCTGTGGGACACCCTCCTATCAGGAATTCACCACAGCTCCTCAGTTGCCGCTGCTTGTCCTGTTGCAATCCTGCATTCCTTTCCAACCTCTAACAAGATGATCTGACATGAAATGCTGGTTGTTGCTTGCGGATCCATGAGAACCACAGGTAGACAGAATCATCACAGAATCACAGAATCACAGAATCACAGAATCACAGAATCACAGAATCACAGAATGGGTGAGATTGGGAAGGACCACAGAGGTCGTCTGATCCAACCTCCCTGCCCAAGTAGGGTCATCCTAAAGCACATTGCCCAGGGTTGCATCCAGATGGTTCTTGAAGGTCTCCAATGAGGCATTTTGGCTTCCAAGGTAAAAATATACTACTTTGTAAGCATTCAGAACACTTAGAAAAGAGAAATGCAATCTTCGTTTTCCAAAATGTGCACACAACGACAACAGTCAGGATTTAAAACAGCAAGTTCTGAGTTTCAGTTCTGAGTTTCCCAGCCCCGCATATTGCAGGCTTGGACTTTGAAACCGAAGGAAGCAGCTGAGTTGTTGCTTTGCATTTCTGCAGCTGTTCTTGATGCTGTTTGACACGTTCCCTCTTCAAGTGGCTGAGCAAAGCGCCTACGACATACGACGCATTCTAGAGGTTTCTTTAGGTACACGTTGCTGCTGGTGAGCAGATCTCCCGCTGCTGCTGCTTTGCTGGTTTGCAGGGCGTTAGGATCCCTAGAAGAGTCAGGAAGAGTTCCACGCCGCTGTTGGTTCCGCAGCCGCGGCTGTGCGCAGCCCGACTCGCGGTGCTCTGCTGCCCTCCAGCGGCCATCGCCGCGCTGCGCAGCCCAGCGCCACCAGCTCCGCTGCGGGCCGCGCTGGCCTGTCCTGCCGCGGGGAAACCACACTTCAGCCTCGCGGAGGAGAAAACCCAAATCTCTCTCGTTTTTCTGCCCTCTCTTGCCCCGACATTTCTAGTATTTTCCGCCGCGTTTGTCGGTGACCTCACCATCCCAGAAGAAGTATCTCTTCTCCACCCCCAGGCTCACGCAGACACAGCCTCGCCCCTGTTCTAGCTACGTGGCAGCGCCTCTGCTGCCTCTGGCCAAGAAAAACACACTTGGATGGGCTGCTAGCATGCAATGCAGTGCGCCTACTTGGGTTCTGTTAGGTGCTCCTCCAGAAAGCAGCCAGGTTTTACAGACTTGCAGGAAACACTCTCTTGTGGTCCTCAGCTCATTTATTAAATAGTTTGATTTGGGAAATAGATTTCAGCATAGGGGTGGGAGCTGTGGGCTGTGCAATCACGTACGCCTTGATCGGTTGGGAAATCAGGTGAAGAGATGAAAGTCAAGATGAAGAAAGAAGAGCCAGCTGAGAATGTGGTCAGGGCAGAAACTACAACGAGGTTCTGAACTCCCAGAGACTGGAACTCCTGCGATGGCTTTTCAGCAGACAGACTGTGAGGAGTCATTAATTTGGGCATAGCTTGGGCACTTCTTTGAAGGGTAACAAGCAATGATTACCTGCAAGAAAGAGACCAAAGGTGAGCTAGAGAGCCTTATGGCACTGTGTTCCCTGCTGGTGGCTGAGCTAAGAAAAGCCCCTGGGTTAAGGGCCTGGGGAGTGCAGCTGTCACACAGCACATCTCCAGTGGCAGCCCCAGGAAGGAACAGTGGCAGTGACGAGGATTCCAGTGTACCCTACAGCAGTCTAAACGAGAATGGGGAGGAGATATGAAGTGAGCAAAAGCAAAACTTATTATTCAGTCAGTTAGATTAAAAGCACACCTAGTCACAAGTCAACAGTTCTCCCTCATCACTTACTTTGTGGCTTGTAGCTATTCCTTAAAAAACAATTGAAACTACCTGGGGATAGAATAACAGTCTCCGTCAAACAGTAAAATGTATTCATGGTAAAGGTGTGTCCTGTAAACCAATGCAGCAGGAGAAATCTGAAATAGACTCTTGCATTTTACACAGAAATTAGAAAAATAGTGCTTAGCCAAATACCATTAACATGTCTTAATACTGTCTTCAGTCCTTTCAGATTTCAAATTTCATTGCCTTACACTTCCCTAGGTATTATGACTATTGCAAGAGTTTTTTCAGCTAGCTGCCAATTCTGTGAAGTTTTGTTTTGTAATTTATGAGAAATTCAAAGACGGGCAGAAGATAATGTGTACATAGGTAAACCCTGTTAAAGCTATGGAGGTCTAAAGTGACATTCCTGTATTTAAAATAATTCCACTTTGTCTTTTTCTAAAAAGATCTTCATTTCATATTAAAGAAAATATTCAGTAATAATGCAAATCCAGACTGCTCAATGTGTGCCTTTTTTTTTTTTTAGAAAAATAAGGAAAGGCAAAATAGGAGTTGGGGGTCATTTTTGGTTTTGTTTTTCTCCAATAACTCAGACATCCAAGTCATGATTATCGCTTGTGTTTTACTTTTGTATCTATGGATTTTAATTCCTGAAGTAAAGAAGAATTAGTAGAAGGAGATGTTTTTCATTGTTGTCAAGGTTCTAGAATTAGCACATATGTGTTTCAGTCAAGCCAGAGAACAGCATTTTCCTTCTGCTGCTCAACATCCCAAAGCACTGGAGCTGCTCTGTCAGCACAGAGCACCATGAATGCCATGTGAGATGCTTTTTGAAATACATGCTCTTCAATACAGCCCTGAGACATGATGTGCTATCAAAACTGCCTCATTTTGCATCAAAATTTAAGGGGCATCTTTTAATTTCTGAATTAATTTCCTTTAATTCATCATAGAAAGAGATGAGAAAAGAAAAAAATTCATGGCTTCTGGCTTACATATTTTCCTGAGCCTGTAGAGGCTGTAAAGTATCTCTGCCATCTGACAGTTAAGGGTGCCACTGTTGCACCCATACAATTTAAAAGAGTGCAGTTTTTAGGAGAGTCTTCCAGCCAGCTTACTACTATCGAAGTTATTCCCACTTTATCATTTGATGCAAAAGAACCTCCATTTTAGAAAATGCTGCAGAGTCACAAATTTTCCATACTTAAGACATCTGGTTTTTAGGTTTCCTGCTGCTGTGGCAGCTTTAGCAATAAATACATTTTAAATACCCCTTTGATGAGTCGTAAGTGTCTATTGAACTCTCTTTGTGGTGAAATACCATTTCATTTCCATTCAAAGAGTCTCATTGCTCTTTTACATTAATCATTCGTTCTCTCCAATCTAATAGTAAGGAACAAAGAGGTAATGTTTCACATATGTATAATCACAAAAGAAATCTTACCAAATTCCTTGATCTCCTGACACAGGCATAAGCATAGTGAGAGGAAATGTTGCATCACATTACCAAGCAGCTCCAAAATGGAATCTCAAAAACCTTGCGTGTTCACATATCTGAAAAACTACTTTGTAAGCATCAGGTACAACATTCCAGGTTATCATATCTACTGTTTATCAGAAATAGGATCTTATAAATACTGTCACACTTGCTCCCTGTACACTACATCTGTAGATATTTTTATTTTACATGTGCCAGGAAGAGAAGGATAATAACAAATTACTTGAGATGGGGATAAAAAATAAAACTTTTTAGTATAACCACTTTCAACCTCACATACTTAAAGTTAGTCTCTTCCCTTAGGTGCTTTAAACCTCTTTAGTCCTACAGACAATCTCAAAAGGCCAGAGATATCTGGTGATCTGTGGGAGTTTCCATGAGTAACTGGGGAGGTCTCTTAGGCTTCACCATTCAGCTGCCTATGACTGGTTTGGTAGCATCAGTCTGGGCAGTTCAGAGAGCAACTTGGACTGGGAGAGGAGCTGTCCTGGCAGAATATTAGACACCTGGGGCTTCTGTTTGAGGGCTGATATGCCTCATGTCTTTTGCAGTTTTTATGAGCTACATTGGATGGAAATAGATAAAACAGCTTATGGTGGGGAAAGCCTTAGATATACATGTATTGTGAATTTATTTTTTTTACACAGGTTTAATCTTGTAATCACCACTGGAAAAAATGTGCATTGTTGTAGAAAGGATTTCTATTTTTAAATAAAAGTCAGTTAATTTACTTTGAACAGATAATGGATGTAGGTAATGTTTTGAGCGCACCTAACGAGCTTATTTGGCTTTTTGAAGTCAATTTAGTGTCTCAACAGGCATCCTTAGTGATATTTTTAGTTGCAGTAAATAATTTCATAAAATAATGAGGTTTTCAACAGGGAATTTAGTCAAGCTAGAATTGGACTAAAATGTATTTCCGAGCAGCTGCAGATTGGCGTTTTTTCCAACAGAATTGCAGTCTTCATCTCCATTCCTGGAAACTGTTCAACATAAAGGGAACCAACACAGTTAAATTCCAATGGAGACACTCCTTATGCTGCTATTTTACATCAGTGCATTTTATTCTGCACTGTTATTGCTCAAACATGGCCTGGAGTTAAAATTGATTAAATTTATTAAGCCCTGAAAATGAACTGTTCTTCTGCATAAGATCTTGAGTTTAGACTTGTAGCTTTAAACAGCCTTTTTATTCTGGAAGCAAAGTGATAGTCTGTTTTCATGTTATTATTGAGAGTCCTGCTTAAAAGGAAAAAGAATCTGAATGGCACCAAGATGCCATCTACCTCCTCAGCTACCAACAGAACTTTAAAGCCCTTGCCCAACCTACATCACTGACCTATTTAATAACACGAAATGCTGCATGGATTGCTAGTGCCTTTAACTATATTTCTGCAGAACTAAAATTAAGAAGTTCAAATGGCTCCATTTTTCCCTTGTAATGCAATTTTACCAATATTAAATTTATTTAATTAATATTCCTGTTTTTTTATAACAAATGTTTGCCAAGACACTTCATAACACAACCAGAAACATCATGAGGTATGTGTTCAATTCTGTGTTTAAAAGTCAATCATCAAATGATCAAAACAAAATATGGATGTATGATCCATTCTTTTTATGCTCAGAAGTTTATTTCTTTCTCGCTGTCATCTTTATTCCAAGTTTCAAAGGCAGGATTCAAAACCCACTGAAGCTGATGGAAGCCTTTCCATTGATTTTCACTGGGCTTTGGTCAAGCCCCAGATGTCAATGAACAAGCTGAAACTCTTTGAATCTTCTTGTTTACAGAAGTGATGAAGCAGGTCGAAATCCTCATTTAATCTCACTGTGCTGGATAGGCCACAGATGAGAAAGCACACCAGCAAAAGGCAGATTTTAAGGAGACAGACCTGAAACAACCTGCTGTGCAAGTGTCATCTAATGACCTTCATTCTCTGATCTTAATTTCTCTTGATACATCCTGCTACAAACTGAACATTTTAGAATAAACATAAGGCTATTTCTGTTGCCTGTCTTTGTTTCCAATTACCTTTGATGTTGGTAAAATGGTGAATGTATGCAATGTTGTAGAGCACAGTGGGAAGGCCTGAAAACTTGGAGGGACTTTTACCTATGGGTGAGACTGCAGCCCTGTCAGACCACCCAGGGAAATCCTTGCCTCCAGCTGCTTCCCTTTGCCCAACAGCACAATGTCTTTATGTTGCCCTTTCTTCTCACAGACATCCTTCTAGGTTTGAAGCCAGCAGCAGTTGAACTGCCTCAGCTTTTTCTTACTACCCCAACATGCACACATCTTCCTTAGAAGTGGATTCTCGGTTGGATTACTACATACGATAAGCAAAATTAAATGGCTTATAAAAGACACCACCAGTGTTCGCTGTGCTAGCGGCCACATCAATCATCATTTACTGAATCTGTTCAGAGGGTGACTCTGAGCCTGCTCGTGCAGAGGAAGAGACCCCAAACTGCAGGACAAGCACAGCTGGCAGCCAGCACGTGAGCCAAGCAAAGCTGAAGATGAAGTAGGCATTGCACAGCAGGCACACCAGTTCTGAAACAGCAAAGGATGAAAAGTCAAGCTATTGCCTTTGCACACCTTTTCTAAAAGAAGCCATAATTCTCACCATTTCACAAACCTAGATGAGACTTCAGGGGAGAGACCTCCTGTGAGGAGCCATCACAGCTTTGTTGTCTCCAAATCAGTGGCCATTTACATCAGCTGTCAGTCCAGGAAGGTAACCCAAAATGTAGGATGGTGAATTCCTCTGAGGAATTTACTTCTGAACTAAGGATCAATACAGAAGCCTCATGTGCTTCTGGTTGATGTTCATCTCCAGGCACATTATCACATTTGCAAGCAGAAAGTGTGTGTGGTGATATATTCGTAATCCCAGCCTGATCTTCAATTAATAATACCTTTCATGAGGAAAAGACCAAAAGTTACTGAGGCCTTGGTCCCTCCTGGCAGCACACACACACAGATTCTTCTATTGCAAATATCACACCAGTCAGCACAAAAGAAGAAGCTATTCATGTCAGTGTCAGTTACCAAATGTGTTTCTGTGTTTAGAATTCATGATAATTTATTCTAATGATTTTCTTAAGAATGTACACAAACTGTTTAAATTTCTGTTTATTCTCATATCAGCTGTTGTACAAGATAAGGTCTAGACATGTACAAGATAGGGTCTGATGATTTTAGCAACTGAAGCAAAATGAGCAGACTCACTGAAGCTGATGAATAAGCCTCTGCAGAACACCCACATATTACAATATTTTCCTCCATAGTGTTGCAAGAACACAAAGAGGAAAAACAAACTCAATAGAAAACAAAATTAATCCTCTTGGGATTGTTTGAATCAGAATTCTAAGTGGCTCAGTTGATAATGCTGTACACCTCCACTGGATTACTGCAAGTAGAGAAAAGAGATATGGCCCTTAAAAAATTAAATCAATTTAAAATCCTTTTTACTACCTCTTTACTATATAATTGCACATACAATCTGAATCAGGTATAATATTGTTTCAGTGCATTGACTCTTATCCACAGCCTCAGGACAGGGAATACCTTCTTTTTTCTTCTCCCTATTCAAATACCACGTGTTGTGCCTTCAAAATTGTTGATAGCCTTTTTCCCCAGAGAGGTTTCTTTAATGAATGTTTTAGTACTATCACCAAGCAGTTATAATGGTGAATTTTTGGTCAGAACAGAAGATGTTAATCATGGAAGAAGACAGAACAAAAAGGGAAAACACCTTTGTTGCAATTTCTAGCTCTGTGGCACAGACATAAGAGAATCTTTTGCACATCCCTATGCTTAAGGCATTAATGCACAAGACAGGCAATGACGGGAGAGTTAGTGTCCATATAGAATGTTATACAGGTCTGTGAACTCTGCATTGCCTCAGATGCCTGAATCTAAAAAGGCATTGCAGCGTGACCAAGTGCAGCTTGTCAGATGACAACATAAGTTTTGGAGAAAGCAAGAATCCAGAGAATAGGGAAATTTCATACCTAGTAGATTCCACATGGAATATACATGCTACTGGAGGAAAAGTAGATAGTTACAAAGGATTTTCAATGAGGAAAGAATAAAATATGATAGATCTAACTTAAAAAAATACTAATGGAAATCTTTTTGTGGAAAAAAGTATAAGGACATTTTATTTTTAAAGAAGAACTGCGTATTGTCTAAGGTAGAAATCTTAGGACTGTCTTGTGTGATGGAAACTTGGTTGAATTAAAATATGTCTCTGCATAAAAAGAGGGGATATTAACCTTTTCTATTCAAATTAGATATGGCTTTGAAGGAGAATTTAAATTGAGTAGTAGTCTGGAAGCTTTGATTTACATCAAATAATTGGATATGTACTTCCAACATGCAAAGCAGGCAGCAGCTGAAAATGATCTGAAGCAAAACAAGATTTTCAAAATCATCACTGAATTATTTGGAACAAAGGGCATGAGTATTGGGAACAAAACCAAGAGTGAGAAAAGTATTAAGGAGCAGATGATTCACATAGGAAAATCTTATATATAAAATAATAGCCTTTCTGACTGCTATTGGAATTGAGAATTTTATTACAATGTCAACTAAGTGGTCAAGTGCTCAGGTAAGAAAAACAAATCAAATGCTAGGAATGACAAAGAAAGGCATAGAGGACACAACAAGAAACATTTTTTTTTCCCTATATGAACCCTATGTGCCTGCACCTTGGCTATTCTGGGATGTTATGACTCTTCTATCCCAGGGACTAGAATGGGTTCAGGGAAGGGCAGCAGGGATGATCAAAGTCTGGACCAGCTCAGTGAGGGGCAAATGTCAGCATGAGAAAAAACTGCTGAGAAGGGAATACAATGGAGGCCTCTGCAGCCATTAGCAACACAGGGAATAAATGGAGAACAATTGTGTTTTACAGTTAAGAGACAGCAGTATTACTCTTAAATAAAGCAAGCAGGCAGCGGATGCAGAGCAAGCAACAGGAGGTGATCTTCCACACAATGAGTAAATAAGCTATAAAAATTCCAGTGATAGTGTTGTTCAATGCAAAAGTGTATATGGATTCAGTAAGTGGTTGGGCAAATGCAAGAAGAAATATCCACAGGGGACTAAGTTAAGGGGCATCACCCTCTGAAAATACCACAGCATGATCTCTGGGTTTTGTATTCTGCACAAGACATGTGCTGGTGGTTGCTACAGATTGGTGGGTTAGAAGGACCATTGGCTTACTGTGTTATTTTTATACTTTTAGGCTGCTGTAGTTTTGTGCTTCTGTCTTAAACAAATTTAATTTGTATTGTGCATTAGGTTGATGCACAACACAAATTATCTTCTACCTGTCAAAAAGGACAGGAACATCATAGAGTTGTTACTAGGGATCTGTGAACTAGAATTAAATAATAAGTTATTGACAGTGATGTTACCATCAGAAATGTCCATAGACATTTGTTACATAAAAGCAGGTTTGTTGCCACACAAACAGAAGGAATGTTAAAAAATGCTATAACAAGATTGCAATTTAGAAGTCCAAAGGCACTTGGGGTGCTTTATCATATGGGAATTTAAGTTATCCATTGATACTTGGCTCAAATTTCAGAAAACAGCATAATTCCTACTCAAATGTCATATAATATGAGTATTTAGCATATCTTTTTTCATATCATCCATCTAAAAAACAATTTCATAGTCCACGAGAACTTATCAAAAGTTTGGGACACTTTTGATGTTAGATAAAGTAGAAGCTTAGAATCAGAGACAAGAAGTTCATTAACTAAACACACAAATGAACAGCAGGGTAAGTACTCCTTAAGAAAGTAAGCTATGAATAAAGTGAGAAAAGCTCAGTGAGGTCTGTCCAAAACAATCTTTGAGAAGTAGCAGCAGAATGACTGATGACAGAAAACAGTTAAGACAAACCTCTCTGTCCTTTACAGGTGCCTCAAGAGCCCTTACAAAAACTGTAGTGATACTGTAACATGACCAGCCCTCCTCTGTTTTTATTGGGATTAAAATGTGTCCTTCAAGTATTAGTGTTCCTCTGTATCTTCAATAACTGAATTCAGTTTCTTGGCTGAACTAGTTTAGGGGAGGATTTACTGCTCATAGGGCCTGTGAGTGCTGCTCAGCATCCCACAGTGATTGCTTGTCAGGACAATTACACTTCCTCTGCAAGGCTGTGGAGGCAGTAGGTGGGGGATGATGGGTGTGGGCAGGATATTCAAAGGCTGATATAACCCACTGAGACTTGACATCTTGGGCTTCTTCTAGAATTAGCAGTCAGAGCTGGGTTCTTCAGAAAGAGGTTCAGGAGTGAAATTCCAATTTCACCAGTTTGAATTTCTCTCTGGAGTGCTTATCTCTCTGTACTGACTGTGCAGGGAGCTAAGGCACTGGGGCTTCTTATGCTAATATTGAGCTTTGGGACACTACTGCCCTTTGAAGGTCTGTCACTGCATGCCAGAAGCTTGTTGGATTTTGCAGTAACATCACAAAGCCCGAAGAGGCTCCATCTCGGCTGGAAACACAAACCACAGAAGGTTAATGACTCGTCGGTGCAGGAATGCAGCACTGGGAGCTGGGAAGAGCTGGTTTGGGGAGCTGGAAAGAGCTGGTTTGGGGAGCCGGGCAGGGCTGGTTTGGGGAGCTGGGAAGAGCTGGTTTGGGGAGCTGGGAAGAGCTGGTTTGGGGAGCTGGGAAGAGCTGATTTGGGGAGCCGGGCAGGGCTGGTTTGGGGAGCTGGGAAGAGCTGGTTTGGGGAGCTGGGAAGAGCTGGTTTGGGGAGCTGGCCATTGCAAAGAGAGCAGAGATGTATCTACAGTGTGTAAACCATCTGTGCACATAAGATATTTCCTGTTATTTTATCCTGTTAACATAAGATAACAGGAAAGTGTAGATAACAGACAGTCCCTCCTAGGGAACAAAGGAAGAGCAGAAATTGCTCCATCACCAACTGTTCCAGTTACAGAGGATTAATGTCTGAGTAATGTCACTGCTCCATCATGGCTACCACCTCCCTCCCCTTCGCAGTGAAGGAGCACTTTCTGATTTTCCATCCTCTTTATTTTGCTCCCATGATCCAGCTGCTTTATGTAAAGAGGTTTCCTTTATCAAATCCTCAGGTTCAGTAAATAAGTACATTGAAGAGCAGTTTGTATCTCTCTGTCTTCTGCTTCAACTTTCCCACAGGAAAGTGTGATTTATTACCCTAGTGATTTATTATCAAACCAGTGTGAAATAAGGTGCAACAGTTTTGATGGTGTGCATGCATTGGAAATGTTTAACAGTTTAGCAGTGAAATTAGAGTTATGAGATGGCAAAGTGAACTGTGAAAATACCTGTTGTATGACAGAGACAAAGAAGAACCAACAACTCAATGAATGTCACTAGTTTTTCCATAGTATTTAAAAAAATGACACCTGGACACACACACAAAAATAATTTCTAGAGTAGATAACTGGATTCTATCTATTTAATGTACAACACTTGACAATGACTGCTGACCTGTGAAACTGTCACTGTATTCCTTCGTAGATGGGATATGTTTTAGATAGGATATCCAATTGCTGAGTGGACTGGATTTTGTTTGTCTCCCTAAAAGGCTTCTATGTTTCAGGAAAAGTCTTCCAGATGAAGCAAAGTAAACCTCATTTCCTCTGTACTTCCTGCTGTATGACTATTCTGACAGTAGAACAAAGTATTCACTTTTTGAACCATGACACACTTGAAGAGATTTAGTGGTTAAAGTCATATAAATTCCATGCACAATGTCATTTGCAGCTCCCATCATCACTTCTCTAGTTATCTTCTTCATCAGGCACTCTGCCTGATGTACACCTTGGAGCTTGCTGCATTTGAAGTTACATTGCTGTTGCCACACCTTTTAAAGATAGGATCTGGAGTTCAGTCATCACTATGCAAATATCCCCCCAAAGCAGGTTCCTCCCACACTGTTTGTCCTCAGCCAAGTGCCAGGGATGCACTGCATGGGTGAATCTCACCTGCCTGTTTGTATTGAGGATGCCTGTCAGTTACACAAACTTCATAGCTCACCAGCTGCAGAATGCCTTTATTAACAACCAACATAAGAGAACGAGCAGCTGCAGGATGGATCTGACAAAACGAGCTGGGTTGAAAGGGGTGAGAAAGCCCTTGGTTTAGGGGAGAAGTGTCACAGCAATCTCCAAGGAGGTTAGAGATGCAGAACTTCAAGAAAGCGACCAATAAAGGAGATTTTTTTCTGACAAATGTAACCTTTGACATAAAGCCTGGATGAAGAGAGAAATTTCTGACTGAGCCAGAAACAGAGCCAGCACAGAGCCTACAACAGGTTGTCTGATTGCAAGCAAACAATGGGTTTTTTTTGTTTTGTTTTTGTTTTGTTTTTGTTTTGTTTTGTTTTTTGTTGTTGTTGTTATTGTTGGTTTTGTTTGGTTTGGGGTTTTGGGGTTTTTTGGGGGTTTGTTTTGTTTTGGTCTTTTTTGGTGGGTTTTTAAATTTTTGGTAGGGTTTTTTTTTTTGTGCTTTTTAAAATTTTTTTTAATAAAAATATAAAAGCATATTTTTTCATTGGTGTCATTTATAAACACTTGTAACTGTGTAGCACTCCTGGCTGTTTGAGAAGTTGTAAATAAATACTTTCCATTCCAGTAATCTTAACCTAAATCAGGTGAAAAGAGGATGTCAGCCTTTGGATAATGTTACACATCTTTTGCCCTTAAAAGTAGAAACTGAAATTTTCAATGAGGACATCTTGTCACAGCAGAATGTTTTGGGATTTTCAGCTGGTAATGTTTTTTCACAAAAGCTGCTGAAATCAGCTTGAGATCTAGAATCATGTGAGTCAAGAAAGATGTTACTTCTGATGATTAGCTGAAGCTTTCTGGGCTAGAGTAACACAGTGAGGACTGTGCCTGACACCCAGCAGTCCCCAGGGTACATCTAGCAGTTGTCACTTCTTCATACAGCTTAGCACATTTTTTCATTAATTGTTAGAAAGCATTAAGAATTCTTCTCATGCCTTCTATCCACTAATCATTATTATACTCATTACCGAGTTAATTGCAGTAAGCAGTCATGATTTTAATACTTATCCTGTCACCTGTTTAAAAGAAGTCCATATAAGCATTAAATAATCCACCTACTTAGTAACAGCACTGGAAATTAAATTCAGATATCTAATGGAATTATACTACTCTCTAAGCTCACAATGTTAAAATGCAACACAAAGCTGAATAGGAAATTGGAATGAAGGCAAAAAACTTGTTGTGTTTTAATTAGGGAACAGTTCTTGAGTTAGACTAAAAGCATAGAAAAATATAAACCAATCTAAAACTTCTCATTGCATCTTACTCTAGGTGGAACTACAAACTGAGCTAAGCATACAAACAAAATAACAAAGCATGTTCTTCAACCAGGAGTATATAAAAGAAAGATCATGAACAAAAAGAAAAGAGAAAAAAACAGTGTGTTAAATTGAAATGATGGTTGTCTGGCATTTCTTAAAGTTGAATGATCTACCTCAGAATAGAAACAAAATCTAAGAAACATCGCTATTCAGGTACTTTCATCATGTTAAATATTTTTTGCATCCGGTGAGAGAAAAGACTTTTTGTAAAAGCATCAGTTAAATAAGACAACATCCTTCAAATGCTTTATATTGAACTAAAAAAGGAACCAAATTTCCAGTAGTTCATAAGAGGAATACAGTAACACATTATAAACTGCATGCTGATCATAGGAAAAGTATTTGAAAGGATAAAGGTCATATCTACTCAACACACAGCCAAATCCTCCTGGGTTTTACCTTGTGGTTTGAATAGTGTAAATACAATTTTACAAATGAGTCCCAGCTCACAGCCTGTTGGAAAACAGCAGGAGGAATGGTGCAGAGGGGTAAGGGGCCAGGAGGATGCTCCATGCCTGCACTCTGCCACTGCACTGCTGTGTCCTGTTTCCACTCCAGGCCATTTGGAGGACAGTGGGAGTTTAAAGCCACATTTTTTGTCCTCTATCTTCACCTGTTTTTTCTGGTTTTCTTGCTATGCTACTGCTGTGATGGTTCTGCTCAGCCCTGCTACATCAGCACAGGATGGAGCTCCCAGTGCAGAGCCTAACAAACTCATGGGGTGAGATGGAGTGCACTGAGTGCTAACAGAATCACTGAACCATATTTTGTTATGGCTCCAGCTATGCTGCTTGCTAAGAGTTTCCTACCAGTGATACCCTGCAAGAGTGAAGGCTGCAGATGTATGACAGCTGTCAGCCAGCTGTAAACAACAACCAGTTGCATTCAATGTGTCAGACCAGTGCAATAATAGAGCCTGGGGAGTTTATTTTGTTTGGAATAGAACCGCACCTTAGCCATAATTCTGTCCAAATGATTAAACTGAAGCTGCAGGGCATTTGAAAAAGAATATTGGACTGTTTTTATATAAAGATTGAATATTGAAAACCTTCTTGATGGGGACAAAATGTCCAGTAAATGTACATTTGCAGTCAGGACACAGCTGTGCAAAGTTAGCTCAATTTAAGTCATTGATTGAGGTGTGGGAAGTAAAACAGCAAATCCAGTTACTTCCCCAAAGAGGAAACTGGAATGAGAAGTCTGTATAACATGTAATTTGTTTTCTCCTCAGCTCAACCAAACATGGCTTAAGCATGAGGCAAAATTTGCAGTTAATTACAGATGATTGAAACAGTGAGAATCAAATCTGAAAGTAATGTATAATGGAGGAAAAACAGAGAAAGCAGTATTTGGGGAAGTGGACAAGAAGATCCAGATAAACATCACAACAACTCAAGTGGCAGCTGTAGCAATGATCTGTGGAGGCCAGGGATAGATAACACTGAAAGTGGGTTGTTCCTTTTTCCAGAGATTTGCAGGTGCAGACTTCTTATTGATAAGAGTCCCAACAAAGCAATACAGCTTTTAAGAGACACGGTAAGATATTTATAGTGATTATAAAATGTGAATTTGATAACATTTATTTGATTTATAAGATTTATATCATCCTGAGCTACTTCTTTGTTACTTCTGGCAGGAAATGGGCTTGTCCTGGCAGCAGCAGGATGGGATGCATTAGCAGCTGTACTGGACCCTACTGAAATAACAGCAATGGTTTTCAGATGCAATAGCTGTCCTTCAGTTACTCTTCAAATGCTTTATTAAAATGCCAGCTGGAACCATGAACCATCTCCTCTGTTGCCAAATAATTACCAGCTTTAATAAAGACAGCAAGTTAAAACAAAAGCTTGACTTGGCATTTCTAACTAATGTCTACACCTAAATATCAATTTCTGCTATGAAAAGAGGACAAAGTCAAGGTAGAAGTTAGAGTAACATGGCCTTCACATTTTACAGATGAAGTCCCTCATGAATGTGTCAACACTGTAGTTTAATTTTTCATTTGATTAATATTGAATTCCTTCTCTTGTTGGCACATTTGAACTTTGATGAAATGGAGACTGTGTAGAAAGAAGTAAATAACTTAGCAGAGGTGCCATTTTAACCTTAGTAGGAAACAAAAAGTTAAATGGGTCCATTTTGTTCTGAGCTTTGGCAAGAATTAAAATATGTGTTCTTCTGTTCTTTAAAACTTTCTTGGAGAAATGCCATCAAACCAAATATTTCTACATCATTCTTTACCAATAAATAAACATTTTCAGCATTTAATGCAGTTGACAAACAAGACCGGTTCCTCCAAACTGGAATTCAAGATGTCTTTCATTTTCCCAGACCTCCTACCCCCAGCCCATCTGTTACCCATTCTGGCTCTGTCTTCGGGAAAGTTAATACAGGTCTTGATTAGCCATTTCTTAAAACAGCACAATTTACAAGACAGTAATACCTGTCATTTCACATAAGGTTAGACGTTTGTGTGAACCGATTTTTCAGTTATCCAGGATAGATTTGTCCTTATTTTCTTGGGTATGGCTGTTAGCTTAATATTTTTTTTTTCTGTAATGCCCCAATTCTTATGGAATCATCAACACTCAGAGGGTTTATTGTGCTGCAACACTCAGCTAAATTGCTGTAAAATTGTCCTGGATTTCAATTTATTCAAGGACAGTATTTTAGTTCACAGTTATATCTGTGAATCTGGCATTCACAAATGGTGATATTTACTTGCTTCTGAACAGCAAAAGATAATCTCAGTCTGACCTAAATAATTTCAGAATAGTAGAAGTTATTAGTACAAAGGTGAGCCTTTCCTTTTACATGACTTACATCCTGTTTTCAAGTCCAGACTAGTCAGGGTGTCTCTATAGCCTTTGAAATCTAATCCCTGTCTTCTCATAGGACTGTGGGTGGATTTGGCTAGAAAACTTCTCAACAGTACATATTGTTGTCATGCAATTTTATTCAGAAAACACACCAAAATATTCTGCCTAGTTTCCTCCTCTTGTGGATCCCTGTTTGACAGGCAGGATTTATAAATTACTATGAGCCTTACCAATAGCATTTTTATTCAAATACTTTGTAATTTAAAGGGAATTTTGTTCAGATAATGTGAGGGATGTGAAAGCTAGATCCCTTGTTAGACTGCTTTTTGAACAATTTCCTTGCAAGTCTCAAGGCAGTGAACTGATGCCTCCTGGATGTCACTTTACTCTCTATTTTCAGCACAGAAATGGAACCTGAATAGCATATATTAGTATCAGGAAGAATCATAAATGTTGAAGCTGTGGCAAACTAAAATACCAGATTTGAGATCCACCAGCTGGTTTTTCCACAGACAACAATACAGCCTAGTTCAGAACTATTTTCTAAAAGCTCAGCCTGCCATCTGTGTAAATGAAAATAATTTACACACTGAATTTACAGCAGATTTCTTGTAAATGGCCTGAATAACAATCACTCTTGGGACAATATTTCTGCTTATATTATCCTTGTATGCCATGGGTTGATTTCTCATTGCATGGCAGTTCTTGTATTTGTGTGGTTGTTTACTTACCTTCCCTTTAGCAGAAAGGGAATGATCATATGCTGTGTCCTCAATATGACACAGGCAGACAATGTCTCAAAAACCATATGCATCATCTTTGTGGAGAACTCACACGTGGTGCTACAAGGCACAGAAAACTGGTTTCTTGCTAAATGTCATTTTCTTCTCCCACGGGGCAGAAATAGAGAGGCAGAAGGAGGGAAAAGAAGCACAAGCAGCTGAAGCCCTCTCCTACATCCTTCTTCATTGTTTTGCCATGCCAGAGGCAGGTGGCTAACCCAGCTGAGTAGGTGACCCAAGCTCTGGAAGACTAACTGGCAAGATGACTTTCACAGACCTTGACTATGCAGATGATGTGATCAACTGGAGATGATGAGATCAACTGATCTGAAATGCTTGAACATTGGAGTTCAGACTGCCCTGTGAGGTGGTCTTCTCTTTCCATTGCATCTCCTGAGATGAAATCAATTACATTCAGAGGCAGCACCTCTCACCAAGGCCTGCAGTCCTTGCCTCCTGGTCAGCATTTACAGCCCTCAGCTACCACTGCCTCTGGATCAACACTGAGCTGCCATGCATATCCCTTGGCTGCACCATGTATAGCTGAGGCTTGGGTGGTAAACTGATCAGGGGGTGTTGCTGTCTGCTGAGGGCATGTAAACCACTGCTGAAATGCCATCTCAGTCCATCTTGTGCCCATGTTCAAAATGGCAATTGTTTCAGTGTCAGTATGCATGAGGGATGTAGCTTAGAGCAGAGTTCAAAGCTCCCCAAAATGTGCAGTGAAAAATCACAAGAGGGAACAATGCTCTGTCAAGTTACTCAAGCTTTTTGGGAGAATAATTGAAGTTTTTATTGATCTTATGTCCTTGTAAGACCCCTGAACACCGACCACGATTTCTTAAAATTATGTGTCTTGTCTTTTTACTGCCTATTTAAACTTCACCAGTATCTGTCAGTCCCTCCAAGAGCCTTAGAGCATCAGGACTTGCCATTTCAGTGCCACTAGTGGGCAAATCCCCTTTTGGTTCTGTGCCCAGACAGCACAGAGGAAAATTTCCCTCAGATGTGCTCAACACTGGCAATGAGCAGCTCAGAGCAGTGCAGGTAGCTCAGGCACATGGATGCAGCTCTGGGCAAGCAGTGTCTGAAAAATGAGCTCCCCTCTCTGCAGCAGGGCTTCAGCCTTGCCCAAGGAGGGTTGGGCACAGTGGTTGTTGATGCTTGGTATGAGAGTGAAACCCTGAAACTGGGGTCATGTTTGTATGGGGTGATTTATTCACTTTCTCTCCTAGGAAAATCAGTGTATGTAGACAGCTGTGAGCCTGCATTTTAGTATGCTATACAAAATTGTAAATGTCTTATGCCATTTCACTGGCAAACACTTCAGTTATGCAGGGAAAACTGCCTTGGCATCTTGAGTGTGAGAGCTGTTAATTTTACAGAACAATCCCTCAGCAGCAGGCAGGAACTCAAACATAAACAGATAATTCTGGATCTATTGCACCTACCTCAGGACCTACACTGACATCTGTGTCAGTTGTTCTTGAAAATAGGATTGTTTTGTTTCAGGGTTTAAAATACTGATAGTAACATGTGCAAATCTAAGGCAGGCTGTGCAATCTAGCCATTGGGACTCTGCACAGGAATCCTGGCAACTCTTTACCTCTCCTATGGGCTTGTTGATGTACCTGAGTGAATCACTTGATTGCTGGTCCTGTGTCACCCCCAAGAATGCCTGAATTATTAAGTTAGATGCCACCAGAAAAAGGAGCTGTGTGCAAGAAGGTGACAGGTATTTTAGTGCAGAAAACACTGCATGCAGAAACCGTATATATCCTTCTAGGAATTACAAATGTACCTGATTAGAGTACATTTGGTTTGGTGCCTCAAAGAGACAACTAATCCTGTGCACCAAAATGTATCATCTCCAAATTTCAAGCTGAAAGTCTAAAAAATGACTCATGCAGGTAATAATTATTCATTATATGGTGGAGATTTGACCAACTAAAGCAATACAGTTTAAAAATTCCATTAAAATACCAAAAATGCTATGTAGAAAAATTTCATTTTTACTATTTCTATTCTCTTCATGACAGAAACATATTGTTCCACCAAGTGTCAAATGGGGATGAAAAGACTGAACTCCTCCAAATTTCTTTAGGGTATCTTTCAGAAATTAGACATGAATGGAGTTTTGTAATTTCTGATCACACCCCAATACATAGAGAAGTACAGACGTGAATTAATCTACCCAGGAAATTCAATAACACGTTTACATGATCAAGAATGTGACTCATGGGAACAAACAGTAAATATATGCTTAGAAACTAATTATAAGTACTCTTGTTTTGACTGACCATGAAACCAGTCTTGCAGTCACTTACTGCTCTTACTCAAGCAGGAAAGAGTAAAATTGTAGACAAACTTGCTAAAACACTCTATAGTCTTAGAAACATTAGTAAATAAGCAAATGGGAGAAAGTACTGAATCAGTTGCATAGAGACCAAAACCCTAAATGAATATCATAAAGAGATACAGATGCACAGATATATCACTGTGTAGAGAGATATAGATGACCAGATATATCACCATATGGAGAGATATATATGTATGCATGTGCACATGTTTAAATACACTACCCTCCTCAATTGGTTGCTGTTTAAAAAATAAATACAAAAAATTATAAAGAAATCAGTGTTCTTAGAAAACTGCTACAAAAACTAAGAATATGAAACAGGGAAAATTAAAATATGCAAGAAAATCTTTCTAGGGTCAAATAGCTTTATGAAGAAAGCTTATAGATTGAGTTTAAAAGTTTAATGTAATAACTGTGGGTGGGGTTTTTATATCTTGTTGAGAAATGAGACTACCCTGATACTTGCACCAAATGCAGTGCAAGATTGACAGCTATAATGCTAATCATTAAAAAAAAAATAAGCTTCTGCTTTATACATTTAGAGAATGTTAGATATCATGACCCATAAAGATATAAAAGAGGATTTTAATTTAAAGGCTGAGATTCAGCAAAATAAAGTAGTCTGAAAAAAGAATCAAATCAAGCCTCTTTAGTGAACAGAGAATTCATACATAATCATATCTACAATCTCAAATATAACCCATAAAAGGGATTTGCTTATGAAGAGTACCACATTTTGCTACTTATTTATAGTTTGAACAGGAGATGCATAAAATGCAGCATGACATAACGCCAGAGCCTGTCACAACAGTAGCAATCTTACAGTTAGCCCATCAAGCCTGCTGCAGACAGTCTGAGAGGGATGCACATGTGAGCCAGGGCTCATCTTGGAGTTCTGTGGTGGCTCTATGTTGTGGTACTAATTCAACATTTAAAAAAAGGGCATGACATAACCCTGCAACTTTGGCACCATCAGTAATTCAACTTGATCCTCAGGTTAGGTTTTTAATGATGAACAATGCTTTTTGAAACTTTCTTGTTTTGCTGAACAAATGAAACAGAGAGTACCCAATAAATCAGATCAGTGACACGCAGTATTGCTCTATAAATCAGCAATTTTGTTCCTGGATTATCTAATAGGCATCTGCAAAAGACAATGAACAACAATAAATATATTTTCAGGCTTAAATCCCCTTCAAATAACTCTCAAGAGCTCGAAAAAAATATTTACACGTTTGTTAATTGAAGATGGTACAGATGTTACAAGGAGATTTCACCACAAGACTTAGCTCTGAAAGACTGAATGAAACTTGTAAAGAGGGATTGCAGTGCTCTTGACATCCTTAGAGACATTACACTAGCTTGATGTTAAAGTTGCCATGGACTACACTACAGGGTACCACATCTCCAAAACAGGCAATAGATTCTTCATGGACATCATCTGGAATTGTCCTGAATGCAACCATTGACTGCAGTGAGCAGTTGGCAATTATAACGTGGGAGTAATGACTGTGAGAGCTGTGACCATGTTCCTCTTCCTGTTAATGCTGTTCTGTGACAGGAAAGAAGCATTTTTTACATTCTGTAATGTTTAATGTGAGGCATGTCTGGGGAGTATAAATATGCATGCTTTGAATTCAGCCACTTTTGGGCCAGAGGCTGCTAGCTAAATTGCATCCTGCTCCACATTGCTCCTGGATAATAATATGGCTTGGATTCCAGACAACTCATTAAGATACAGATGAGCTACATTTAAAGTATTGAAGAAAGAATTTTAATTACTTTCTACTCTTTTCTTAGAAATATTTGGATTTTTCCATGTATGCAGTTAGGGCTGCTTAGGAAGTCATGCTCCCTAAAACTGCTGTTGTAAGAACACTTCTTTCTGCTCATCTGTTATGACAGCAGCTGTCTCAGTGAATGTTTTTTATTCCAGGCTGGGTACTGCTCATGATTTACAATCCCCTGTTCTATTCTGTCTCTCAAACTTTAGGTTCTTTTACACCCAAAGACTGTAAAATGCATTCACTCTATAATGTATAGTTTGCAAAATTGTTCCAAGGAAGCTTTCAGGAGCAGGAAGTGCCTACACTTCTTCACTTTGTATCTCCCACTTGTCATCTGTGTGCCACCAGTTGAGATTTTGTTCGTTTGTATTGGGAAGGAAAAGTATTGTGGGCAACCCAAACAACCATGCTGGCTGGATGAGTTCCCTTCCATCTTCACATGGGAGACACCTGGCATCTCCAAAGAGGAAAAATTCCAATATGAAAAGACTAAATCAGAAACTCTGTATTTTTTGTCTCCAGTGAATTAGTCTTTTGCCCTTCCAGAGCTGTGTTCAAAACATGAAACTTAGATCATGGTGTCAGGAAAGAAAGAAGTGGCTTACAGATTTCAGTTATGAAATACTCTCCAGTGAAAATATACACAACATTCTTGTGCAGCTTTTATCTTAGAATTATCAACCCTAGTATAATTAATGCCCAAAGCAGTAATTAATCTGTCATTCCTATTTTGCATGGCAATGCAAAACTGCTCTCCCAGTGGGTCAGTATGCAGGATTCTTGCCACATAACCATTTTTCCCCAAGTAAAACAAAAGCATTTTCTTCCCAGTGTTGATCACTGATTTTATAGCAAATAAATCATAATGTCCACCCTAGCAGTGGGTTTCTGGACATGCACTAAAAAAGGGCACAAATGAATAACACTGTTTGTGACTGGCCAACTCCTCCTTTGCTAAGCATTACGTCCACCTAGTTTATTATTTTCAGGATCAGGGAGGAATTATTCTCATCAACTCCCTTCCTCCTCTAGCAAACTGGTCTGAGCATCAAGATTTCATCCCCCAGGAACCAGGGAGGGATTGAGAGATTAGGTTTCTTCTTGTTACTGCAGTGTTGCTGTTTTGCAGAAGGTAAAAGAGCCCTCAGGGCTGTGACTGACTTTCTGAGATACTTGGAAATTCCACTGTAATTCATTGGATTGTAGGATTTCAGGTCTTTCTGTTGCCTGTTGTTAGTCTGCTATAGCAGTGGTCTCTGTATGGCTAATTTCCCTTTTTTGTGTTTTCTGTGTTTTTTTAAAGAAATTTTTTAAAAGTGTTATGCAGGAAGAGCATAATAAAGATTGTGACCTTTACTGGGCCCACTGTTCCTATTTTATTTCAAAATTTTAGATTTTTCTTGATCCAGATAGGATGAGAATGCATTTACAATTAGTTCTGGATGTCAGCAAAGTATAAGAAGGGCAGTAACTGGAATTTTTTTCCAAATAATACAGAGCTTCGAAAAGTAACTGCTGTGTAACAAAGAGCAAGTTTGATTTGTCTACAGAGCACAGAATCTCTGCCACAACTGTTTCCATGAAGTGATTGCAAACTGCTATTTTTGCAATGTAAGCCCATCTGCAATTCTGTGACTAATGAACTAGAGCAATTGCAATTAAATCTGAGGAAAGCTCTATTCCCTGACAATTTTTTGGACAGTTTGTTCCACCTCTTCACTATTTGTCTCCACCCATAAGCAAGATACAAATGATCATTTCAAAGCCACAAAAATAGACAATTTTTAATTTCACATTGTATCCCAGTCTATATAATCTGGAAAATCTTCAGTGTCTATAAATAAAAATGCTCAGAAAAGTAAGGAAGGAAAGACCATGTCTTCCTTCTTTACATAGTTCTGGGAAGGTTTGGCACTGGGAGACCATTTTTCTGTCCTTTTCTCAAAACACATAATTTTTCTTTTTCCAAATAGTCAATGACTGTTTACGTGGTTCAGAGAATTTGCAATTACAGTGGCAGAAAAAGACAATAATCTGCTGCAAGAATGAGGGTATGTGTGAAGGTGTGCTAACACACAATTCAGGCATTTCATTCCATTCTTTCCTGTATGAGTAAACAAAACCTATTCTTTTAAAGCCATTGTATTACTTGAAGGAGAGAAATGTAATTACAACTATATGTCTAATATTCAAAAATATCGGTCGTATGTCTAAAAGAAATTATGGCATTGTGATCAGAAATCTGTGTTTAATACAAAGAGGTATTTTTCTTTTCTACCCAGCTTTCCTTCTATTGACAGCATTTTAAAAAAAATGAGGATTATTTTAAGGCACTACAAAAGCCTAATGGTTAAATCTTCTTATCCACCCTAACAGATTAGTGTCAGCTAAAGGTACTAGGGTGGTATAAGCATTGCTTCAAAAGCCACTCTTTTCCCTGGGTAGCCTCTCTTGGCTGAAGCATCCTGAAAAACAGCCAAGAATTTGCTTCCTTAGGATCTCCTTTCAGGCAAGGCATAGAGGGACCCAGCACAGAAACTAAAGAGACTCTGAAGTAACTTCAGGACAAGGACATTTGCATCTACTTTTGTGCCACCTTCCTTCTTGGCTTAAATTGCTTCTCTCTTCACCTGGCAAGTTTCTACAAGTGTTCACAGACAGAAAACAGATCTACTTTAGACCTCCCCTTCCGCAGCTCTCTCAGCAGCCTCTCTCTTTTTCCAGTCCTTTTGAAACATCCGTGGTCCTGCCAGGACAGTCTTCAGGGAATCTCTCTCACTGACATTCATGCCAGCACTGCTGGAAATGCTTGTCCTGGTGTGTTCTGGAATTACATTCACCTTTTCCATGGCAACTTACAATGAGTGAGCAATACCTCTCCTGTGATCAGGCCATGCATCCAGCTCCTTCTTCCTCTCAGGTCCTTCTTTGTGTTTACTTTGTAATTAACACCAACCTTCTGGGAAGACTTGTGTCTGCCAGACCCTGAGTACAAAACCTTGCCCTTTCATTCTGTGCTCTGAATTTCATGCCAGCTCTAGCCATACAGTGGTCATGGTTGTTTAGTTCTTTATGAAATTCCAGCCTTCTTCTGTTTTGACAGTGCATCCAAGTCCAATGCAATCAGGAATTTTCATTTTTAAGCACTCACTGAGTAACAGCCATCAGAGAAGATTTCAAAGAGCTGTCCTAGGAATGATGCTCAAGGAGCTACCTTGGTCACTGCTCCATGTTCTGATGCATTCCTTTGCAACACTGTTCCCTCCTTTCTCACCAGTTCCTGATCCATTCTCACACCAGTTCCCACCTGTGATGATCCACCCTCAAGGGGAAAGAAGCACCTAATCCACCCTGTGACTTAAAGCCAACTTCTCTGGGTCTCTGCACCATCATCTGTGCCTCAGTTAGTACTTTTCTGTATAGTGCCTTTGGGCTACAGGAAGGCTGCTAGGAGAGTTCTTGATTAATAAAACCTGACAGCATCCATTCATCTAAAATTCAAGGTATTGTGCAGAAATGTCAAGCACATTTCACAAAAGAAATTAGTTGATAATGCAGTATTTAGAAAAAAGCCATATGAGATTCATATATTTTCCTTTCTCTAGAAAACTGAGAAGAGCTATCAGGACAGCCTGATGCCATCTGTATTGGTATATCTATGTTGCATTTTACCCTAATTTTGAGGTAGCTTCATGTCTTTGATTAGTCTTAAAATTATTCTACAAATTATTTATGTGCTCTGTGTGCTTCAAAATTTATGCACTTACTCTTGTTGCTGTAATTGTCCTATTTTGTGTGTTTTGTCAGGCTTCAAACTAAGGATGGTTTTCTGAATTTGTAGACTTTTGAGCATTTCAAGTACAATCTCCTCACAAGCACAGCAGAGCAGGCAAACAAAAATTATCAGCTAAATTTTAGTTTATTTGCTTTAGCATACTTCAGGTCAATTAAGGAATAAAACTGATTAAGCTTGAAAGAATTTCTTCTGATCCACATTCATCATGGCTGGTGCACACCACCCACCAGGCTAAGGGGAAGCAATATTGAATGTGACGTGCAAAAGAAAAAGAAAACATTTAGTTTCATTGTGCAGATAGATAATGGGCAATGAGGCAGGCATTTGAGTTTCTCTGCCCCACTGAGTATGCCCAAACCTGCCTTTTTGCTTCCCAACATGCAGACCCAGGGGTGATTCCAGGCTGTGGGGCACTGAGCTGACCCTCTGTTCTTCTCTGCAAGATCCACTCAGGGCTGTGTCTCAGGAATGGCTCTAACATTTTCTCTTGACATCATCAAAGACCCTGCTTGTTCTGTGGCCAAGAGGAAATCCAAACTTAGACCTCTAAAACACTACAAGCACAGAGTTATGGTATTGTGAGGGTTCTGGCTGAGATTAATTACCTGCACAGCATAAGACTTTCTGTTTCTCACTCTGAACTCTAGTGAGGAGGCTGGGGGTGGGCAAGGGGTTGGGAGGGGACATCTGACCCCAACTGATCCCAGAAATGTTCCATATATTCCATAACGTGCAATGTCATTCTCAGCAATGTGAGGTGGTGAGTTTTCTGAGGGAAATGATGCTCAGGGGCTGGGTCAGTAGCAGCCAGTTGATGGGAAGTGATTGCTTTAGCCTCACTTTGAGTTATTTGGTTTGGTTTTACCTTTTTTTTTTTTGTGTTAATCCCTTTACTTATTATACTGTATTTTACCTCAAAGCATGACTTTTCTTGTTTCTGCCATTTCTGTTCTTTCTCCTATTCCACTGAGAGCCATGAGCAAGCAGCTCTGTGAGGCTGAGCTGAACTCCAGACTGATCCCCTCCCATTCCTTCTTGGCACCCAACAAAGGGCACTAAGTGTTCAGAAGAATGGCAGATTCTATCAGAGCATGCTAGAGGAAATCAGTTTTACATGTTTAGCAGTTGCTGGTTGCAAAGTTGCCTTACTGGTTCTTGACACTGACTTGTTTGTTCCCTTGCCTGCTCCATGCCACTCTCCATCTCTCGCTGTACATCAAATTTGAGAGTGTGTTAAAGGCTGGTTTGGGCTTTTGCAGTTTGCTATGCTGTGTATCATTTGTTCACTGGTTTTGAGAGTAATTTGGTATTTGGGCTTAACATTGCAGTCACCCCTGTACCTTGGCCATCATCTCATGAAGACAATTAACAATTACACCTTTTCCCTTTTCTTCTTTGAGAGCTAATTTATGGTCAAGATGAACAATGGCACCTTCCCCTCCTCCTGTGGTGAGATGCTTTCTGCCTTGTTTCAGTGGCTCCTCAGTCCCTCCAGCAACCTTGGGTAATCCAAATGCACATACTAGTGTGTCTCAAGAACCTGTTTCTGGCTTTTTCAGGATACACCTATTGAGGAATTTCACACAGGAACATGTCCTGAAGCAGTATGGTCATGGGAAGCAAGGTGCATGGGAGAACATGGGCAGGTACCTGGAACAGTTTCCACCTCTGAGGGTGTGGCACTTCACCCCAAACACATGTGGAAGGAGGCAGAAATCTAGTGTGCACCTTGAGGAGAATTAATTGTGGGTGAAATAAGCCATTATTTGAATTATATGGTGTCATTGCTGTATGAGACTATATGTCACCACTAACTGCAAAATATCTTCAGGTTAAAAAGGTTGGTTTGGTCTAAAATGAGCAGTGAGCAAATAGTGTATCAAAAGTGGAGTTTACCTACAGAACCTGGCTTTTGAACACTTTTCTTTAAGCCCAGCTGACTCCATGCCTGACCCATCATAGCAGAGTTGTGTTTAGGGTACCTCACCTGTGCCTGGCCCTGCAATAAGAGCTCATGTGCAGTGGTGGGACCTGGCTGGCCCTGGCAGAGCTGCTGGAGCTCATCCATCACTGTGTGCACTCCTCTAAAAACAGAGAGCCAAACCCAGACAAATAAAAGAACATGATTACAAACCTAATTCTCATATTTTCAAAAACCAGATCAGCCTGATAACCCTGTCTGCCCAAAAAGAAGGCTACACCACCACCTGTCCATAAGGAAAATCCATCTGGATCAAGAAGAGATGCTTGTTTGTGTAATAAATGAGTCTGCATTGACTATACAGCTCTGTCCTTCTGTCCCTCTGTCCCACTTTTGCTCACAAGCCTGTGCTATAATCCCACATGGGGCACTGCCTGTCTGATCAGGCCAGCCTAGTGACACACAGGGCTGGTATGATAAGCACAATATGTATTTATTCTCTCATACACCCAGAGTTTAACTCCGTGTTTACAGATGGTTTGATTTTTTGCAGCAGTAACAGTATACACTGAGTACCTTATGATTTCTGCATTTTTATTAGGACAAAAAAAATGAGTGTAAAAAACAATTCTGGAATGGAGAAAAAAATGAAGATATTAAATACATCCAAATTCACACAACTGCTTTGAACTGAAGCTGCACACTCTTAACTGAGTGTCAGCTCCCTGTTTTACACACTGTAAAGACAAACTTATTGTTCACAATTACTTACTGTCCTCTAGCAAAAAGCACATACTGCTCTAGGAATGCCACTCACTAGGCTGGGAAAGCCAGGATTTTATAATTAAATTACAGCAACTAGTAAAGAAAACATTTCATTGTTTATTTACTTCTTTAATAGAAAAAAAAACAGTGATATAATATTATAAACTTCTTTATTTCTATTCAATTTATTATATGTACATATATATATTGGATTCAGGCCCTTCTGCATCCATAGCTGTGTACTAGGTTGACTTTCATGTCTGTTTATAAAATCCCTATTTGTTTCTAAACAAAGCATATAAATAAAATAGTTTTCATGCAGTTTCATTTTCATTAAGTGTTGATTTATGAGGCACATTACAGGTGCGAGCATGGTAACATGGGAATGCTGCAGCTAAATCAGAGTGTATTATTTCAATTTATGATGGTGAAGTAAGACTACCATGTTCAAACCACTGTTTGAACATGCTAAGAATGGGAACAAACATTCAGGCTGTGTTTTCCTGAGATTGTCAGTATTTTAATACTATGTGGCAGGCAAACCACTACAATGAAAGTGAGAACAGATGGGGAGAACACTAATGCTATCCAGAACACAACTGGATATTGTACTTCAGTTGTCACCAGGCTCCACCATCCCATGGTCTCCCATTCAGCTGATAGGAAAAGAGATGAAAGATAATATTTTAATACATTAAAATTACATCATTCATGCAGCAAGTGAGAAGCATCATCTCCCTTAAGAAGTCCATGTCATCAGCTATAAGATGCAAGTACAAGGGAATCAGTAAACAAGAAACACCAGAGGACTTCACACAAATTTAAAGGTATTTTAAATACAGGGGGGAGAGAGATCCCTCAGCTCCTTTTCTGGAACGCTTATAGAAAAAAAAAAAAGTCAAACTTGTGATTAAAAATATTATCAAAGCAACAACTGGGCAGTAGTACATTAATTCTGAAATTTGTTCTTAATATCTGCACTTGCATTCCCAATTGCCATCTCAACAGAGCAAAATGTGTCACCCTGTATATAAAAAGGTTGCTCATGTATACAGTGTAATAAAAAAGATATATCTTGTATCTTAAAAGCTATAGCAATATGTAACTAGATTTCTCACAAAGTATCTTGTGAAGCCCAGCAGTTAGGCTCTAAAAGACCAGAGTCAGAGGCAGCCCTGCAAAGCTTGCAGTCCTGTCGATGGACATAGGTTAAGACAGGGAGGTGCCAAGCAGAGATTCAAGCCTTTATACCAGCACCTTGTTAAAGAACTGGAATTGTGTGAAGTTTGTATGGTGTCTGACAGCTTCCCAGAAACATGTTATGAAAGTATAATACTCTTTATGAAAGCTTTGAGCCTCTGATGGCAGGTCTGGCTCTAAAAATACAATGTGAAAGAAGTCCTGCAGAGAGGAATAAAGGGAGAAAACAACCCAGAGAGAAGACGGGAGCCATTGCTGGAGCAAGGGGAGCAAGGTAAGGGAGAAGATCAGACTGCTGAATGAGATGGAGCTACAAGGACCTTCAAGAAAAAGATGAGTCATTAAAAGTGATTGAGAAAACAAGAAAAAAGGAGAAACAGTGACAGATGTTGGAGGGTGCTGTGTTTTGAGTGATGGGGAGTGAAGAGAGACAGTTCCCAGTGAGACTGTAAGGAAAGAAGTTACAGCAAGGGAGGAAAGACACCTGAAGGACTGTGAGTATAAACCTGTATTTAACTGAAGGGAGGGAGCAGAAAGACTTTCACAGCCAAGTCAGGACATACAGGAGGGAGGAGCTTCCTTCAGTCAGGAGTCTGAGTGACAGGATGGAGCTGTTGTCAGCTGTGACAGATAAAGGCAACAGCGAGAGGATTAAGGGCAAGAGATAAGAAGCTCGGTGTCACTAGTGTGTTATGGCTGAGCTGCCAGGGAGTCATTCACTGCCATGCCAGGGACGTTCTGCAGTACAGCACTGGACACAGAGCACTAGGACAGGAGTGGATTCGTGATTCCCCAGTGAAAAACTAATAACTGGAATAGTTTGAGAAGTTCTCCAGGATTAACACATGAGGTAGTGAGTTGAGCTCCATAGCACAAACTCCTCTCTTTCCTTCAGAGCATTTGCTGTCTTTGGCCCACACTGTGGACCAGCTCTGTGGACTGCCTGGATTCTTTCCAGGTACCTTCATTTTTCTATCACCTCTGGCAAGCACCATTTTCTAGAGCGCAAAACAGTTTCTGCAGTTTATATTTAAAGCATGCAGATGTCTGCAAGGACTTCACTACTGACCAGGAAAATGGTGCTTGCTCCATGTTAGACTCCTGTACCTAAGCTTCTTCAGTCTTTAAAGCCTTGTCACTCCTTACAGCTTCAGCATCTTTGATCTACCAGTTTCTTCTCTTTCAATTACTGGTTTTGCAAAATTAACATGAATATTTTCATCTCAAGACTTTTTTGACTTGTGTCTTTGTATTCATTGAATTTCAGTCTAAGGAACGCAGAAGTTTTCTCAAGAAAATATACCAAGAATAAGGTTAATAATTCTGCTGTGATCCAACTCCCACTTTTCCTGGTTTATTTTCACCTGGGCTGTCTGACACAAGCAAGATGGATTTTGTTTACTAATACAAGTCTTTTACTTTCCTTATAATTGAAAATGGATCAAACACTTAACAGATATATAGGAAAACAAGTTACCTGTACCACATCTTTTTTATTAAATACTAAGAAAGTGTGAGGTACAAGAAAATTCATGAACCTATTTTAAAAATTGGAATGCATATAGTAAGAAAATATATTATAGGATATTCCAATAAGGCAGGTTTTATTAGCTAATAACTAAAAATATAGAAATAATTTTTTAAAAAATGATAAATTAACAGAATTAAATACTCAGAGAATTAAACAAAATGTTTCCCCATTCAGAGAAATATGATTAACAACATTTTCATGTCTCAATCTGCCTTACAGAGGGGTGCTTTTAAGACATGCAGCATAAAAGTAGGCTTTAGTCAATATAATCCTGATATTTGTCCCTATAATAAAGCTTAAAAGATAACCACTGTTCCATTCTTTTCAGGATAACTTGGAAATCTGAATTAATTTAGCATTAACAAGCAATATTACATAGGGAAACACATTTGACATAGTTGTCATAATTCTCTTCATTCTGGACAAAAGCTAAACAGACACTTCCCCCTTTCAACTCTCCAAATATCAACCACCCAGGGGTTGATGGATGGCAGCAGCAGCTGCAGCACTGTTGAGGGGAGAAATCTCATACCTACCTGCAAACAGCACTCAATACAAGAGTTCTCATCACCTTCTGATTGCATTAGGAATTAAAAAGTTTATGTTAGCAATTTGCATAGAAGTACAGCAGATTTTAATTCCTGTACCAGAAGGAGATGGGTTGAAAGGGAGGGTGATGGCAGACAAGGAGAATAGTGTCAGATGAATATCCATGTCTTTTCTGTGCTACTAGAAAGAGTGGAACATGAGCTTCCAGGCAGTGTCCCTACCCAGCAGGGAGCAGGCAGCCTCACACTTTGCATTTAGATTAGCAGCTGCAACAGAAAGCCCTTCAAGCAAACCTGGAGCTGCCATTTCCACAAAGGGTGCAGAAAGCCCACTAACCAATAACCGAATATAATGCCATGCTAATACCCGAAATTTTAAAATGCAGTCAGCTTAGTAGAGAAGGCCAAATACTTATAAATACAGCAAAAATTGTCTGTATTGCATGTATGTTCGGTAAGAATAGTTAATAGCAATTATTGAAAAATTGTTTTAGAGGACATCTCTGCTATTTCTTGTCTCCTGGAAGCCAGGTGTACTCTGCTGGGAATGCCAGGAACACCCCTGGGAACAGTGTCACAGACATATGAGCTCACCAGTTTTGTTTGGTAAGAAGGGCAGAAAATCCTAAAACTCAGCCTAAGATCCCAGGAGACAACATCAGCAGGGATGAGATTGGCAAGTGAATGAGCATCAGTTTAAAGAAATCAAATCTACTGGAATGTCTCCCTGCCTCAGTAAAAAGGGATGCAGACAAAGACTATAAATATTTCATATGTTATTGGCTCTACATTTTAACAGTGATTGCAGTGGGGAAGAGTAAATTCAGAATCTTGTCATTCTGAACAAGGACTCTCCCTGCAGACAGGCACTGATTAATGTTACCATCCTCTGAAATCTGAGCCACAGAGACCTTCAGACTTCAAGAACATTTTAAACTGAATTTATGTGTCCTTCCTAGCTCACTGAGCTTACTGTTTCATTGTGTCACACTTGCTTATAAGAGAAGACTCGAGACTATAACTGGCTGATGTTTTTCCTGTTTTCTTGTGACACACTGATATAGCATTTGACAAAAACTGTGGTTTTGAGCAGGAAATTTTATAAGGTGGCAGTGGTCACTCTGATCATATATGAAGAGAAATCTGTGCATGCTGGAGAACTGTATGTCTTTGCCATTGCTGTTTATGCTTCTAAACTATTTATAGTTCACATTTTTAACCTGATTTGATTATCTGTGTATCACTCTACTAATGAGTCTAAAATATATTGTCATCAAGAGGTTAAGTCAGACTTTAGCTTGTTTTAGAGAGAGATCCCCACAGGTGGACCATCTCCATTGTCTAAGAACATTTATAAATGGCTGACAAACTCCTTCCACATCTTTACTTATTTAACCTCTTCCTAAGCACAGATGATGGTGACTTCTGAAATCCTGATCATTGTGAAAAGCCTTCAAGGACACTTTTGGGGATGAGCATTGGAAATTAGGGTCTCTAGCAAGGAGTTGCAGATAATGTGACTCAAACTGATATCCAAACTTACACTTCCTTTAAATTTATGTCAAGTAGATTTAACAGAAGTAAAATTTGTTGTCTAACTTCTCTTTTCACTTCTTTAAATAAAAGTTTTCATTTTTAATATTTTTAGGCACAATCTCTAAAAGGTAAAACTTTCAAGAAATCCATATATTTTTATGTCACTGGATCAAGTCAGTCTGTCTGGACTCTCTGCCCATAATCAGGACAGGAGGAAGGAAGGTTATGACACTTCAAGCAGAAACTCTCGTGCCAGAGACATTTCTTCCCTTGGCATGCAAGATAATTATAGAATCCCACAAAAAAACTAGGTTTCTGCTGAGCATACAGTGAAAAGACTTTGTTGCTTAGGCATTTTAAAGTAGATATATCAGGTTACAGAGGCTATAGGTTGTCAGCATTCTCTTGTCTTGTGTAGTAGTTCTGCCACAGGAAAATCTCCAATTCTAAAGACAAAGCTCTCCCTCCCATCCTGGATGTGACCAACCTCAACACTTTAAACATTTGGAAACATGAGTTTTGTCTCCCTTGCTTGTGACAGATTGAGTAGATAAAAACAATTATAAAAAAGTGGCAGAGACCAGCAAGATAAATTCCATGACCAAATAAAAGAGAGAATGTCATCAACAAGATGGTTTCTGAACATGGCTGACTATTTTCATTGTAACTGCAGCTGGGGATGTGCTGCATGTCCCATCTCTTTATCAAGCACTACCAGGCAGGTGATTAGTGCAATAGAAATGAGGCACAAGTCAAGACCCCTGTATGTATTATGGAGGCTGCAACCAAAAATCCAATATCCAATAGAAAAATGAGTTTTAAAAAGATTATGACACGGAACAGGGTGTGGTGAAGGAGGGCAGCAGTGGGAGTGAAGTGTGATACTATCTAGAACACAAGACTAAATAAACAGGCTCCATGCAGAAGGCCGAGTGGAGCAGCTGGTGGTTAAAGCCTCTATCCGAGCTCCTGTCACTAGATGTCATTGGCACTGCACCTCCCGGGCACCAGAGCTGGCTCCCGCGGCAGGGCTGCCTCAGTGCCCTGCTGGCAGAGGCCTGTCACTTGCAATACTTAGGAATAAAAGCCTTTTGTCCTTGTTGCTGTAAATACTTCTGCCCTTTTCTTCAGCCTGTTTTTAGAGCTGTTGTTTCAGATGCAGACTGGTGCCTGAAGAGAGAGGGTCAGTGGGGGAGGGAGGCTCAACTCCTTGTGAAAGTCCCCAGCAGCCAGAAGGGATGTCATGCACATGCAACTCTGCCCTTGCATCATGTCAGTGTGTATATACACACTGTATGTGTGTAGATATTTCTGCCTAATCTCTGGCAGGAAGGCTGGAAGGGCCTCCCATTGCTCCAGTTCCACGAGCACTCTTGGTCTGGAACCACAGGGCAGCATCCTCTTCACTCTCATGCAAGTGTGAATCATGCAAGGCATGCAAGGCATTTTTCTCTGAGAGTGATGAAGGACTTCCTTCAGTCACAGCAGCATTTTGTACATGTGCAGGGTTAAACCTTTCTCATCCCTCAGCATGGTGCAAAGGAAATTCCCCTGTTTTCTCATACTGACCCAGATGTAGCCAGGGGGATTGGAAATAGTGTATTGAGGTTACATCATGAAAAACACTGATGAATTAAAAATAAAAAACAATCATCCACGGTTGGCAGGTGGATGAGTGTTAAAGAGAGGAAAAAATGCCATATTAAATTAATAAGTGTCCAAGTAGCCTAGTACCTTTTCAATAATGTTTTCCTAAGAAGGTAGAAAAAAAATGATGCTGTAGATGATTAGAGAATTATTGATCTTTGGGAAATATTTGGCTTGAATCCTCAAGAATCAGAGCTTGTAATTTATTCCAATACAGAGAATTTATATGTTTAGAAACTCTGGTCTTACCAACCATAGAACTCTCTTGAGGTATTCATCTATTCTTAAAAACAAGTAATTCCAAGACTTGATCAACTACATTTTTGTACCCTGCAAACACTGAAACCCACAGTTTCATACTGTAGTCCTCACCCACCAAGGATGCTTCAGAAAAATCAATTTTTTAAACCGAGTGGTGCATTTTCTGAATTCAAAGAGTCTGAAAGGGGTATTACTGTGTCCAATTTTGGGTCACCTACTACCAGAAAGATAGATGAGGCATCCCAAAGGAGCTTCACCAAGGACATGAAGCTGGAGCACCTGCCGTAAGGGCTGAGGGAGCTGGGCTTGTTTAGCCTGAAGAAGAGACAGCTTCAAGGGAGGGGCTGAAAGCAGCTTGCAAATTCACAAGCTGCTCTGAGATCCATCTCCACTCTAGTGCATCTGCCTTAGTTTCTAGACAGCCTAGCACATGAGAGGGAACAGGATCACTTCTGCTAGCACAAGAATAGAGCACCACAGCTCCTTAGTTCCCCCGTGCCTTGATCCCTCTCCCTGTGAAACAGGAAGAACATGACTCCTTTTATCACCTTTGTCTCCTTTGTCTCTGTCTGTCTGAGCCTCTCACTACCAACGTGTGTGGTATCTAAAGCTGCTGATTAGGGTTTCTCCTCACAGCGATGACACAGATAGATAGTCAAAATCATTAGACTGCTCAGTTAAATCTCCATGAGTGCTTTCAGAGGTTCAGAGCTGCCATCTGCAGTTTTTAGCTATGTTCTCAAGGATTAGGTTTTTTATAAATCAGATGTCACCAGAACCTGTTGTTCTCAGGGACCACTGCATCACTTGTAAGGGAAATTCCAAGTTATTTATCATCTGCTTAACAGGCATAATCTGCCCGACATCTCCATTTTCAAACAAATTGTATTGAGCCATAAAGCAGGCATTCTTCAGCTGTAACAGGGGATTTCTCCATTTTGCCTTTGGATAGTTTTCTCTAAAACTATGACAATTTCATTATGCTCTTGCTGACTTTTCAGACAGACTCCTTCTTTCATTAATTTATTAATGCTTCTTGATCTACAGGCAGTACTAGCAGAACAGTATTTTGGCAGCATCTCAAACTATATCTTTAGTTCCATGATGTTTATTTTTATTCTCAAAATAATCCTTATGCCGTAGTGTACCTTTTTTTGTAACCTTAAATATTTCCTAAAAAGGATGTTTTTCCTTTCGGTTCAATGATGCAAACCCATGATGTTGACCCATATAAGGATTCAGTACATTAACCTTGCCAGATCTGAAGTACTGGCAGTCTTCTTCACTCATTTCTGCAGCTAAGAGAAGGGATCTAGTAAACATCTCCACTCCAGCCATAATACCTGTGTTCAGAAAGGTTCAAGAGCAATCATAATGGGAAACTCTTTCTTTACAGGAATGAATCAGCTTAACCAACAGGATTTGTTTTGGTATACTCCAATTTACTGTAGAGATCCTGGTTTGCCAGAACAAAATGTCATGGTAACACAGTTAAACACACACTCATATTTCCCCCAGCCCTAAACAAGAACCACTGTGAGCTTCTGCTTCCTTCAGAGAGGCCAAAGAATGCCCCTCCCGTGCGAGCCAAAAGGCTGCGTTTCCTGCTGTGGTTCCTGGAGTGGAACACGTCAGCCCCTGCAATGCTGCAGGATGACTGCAGGGAACACGACTGACCTGCCTCTAACACAGGGAAGAAATCCTGTGTTTTCAGCCTGCTAGGCTTTGCTGCCAGGAGTACACCAGCAAGATAGCTACACGCCTACTCAGGAGTGCCTGCAGAAACCACAGCTCCTGCAGAAAACCCCTAGCCTGGTGCACTGAGGGAAAATCCCTTCCCTCAAATTTACACTGACCTCGTGGCAGAGCTGCTGCTTCCCAAGCTGCTCACTCAGTTCTGTGTTCAGACACACTTCAAGCTCTTGCATCATCTGCATTTCTCAGTCCCCCAGTTCTGCTGGGTTGAAGTTAATATTGCATGACTGCTTTCTGAAGGAAAAAAAAAAAAAGAAAAAGAAAAAACCCTCCTTTCTCCTTTTATTTTTAGACTATGGCACAGTTTCAGATGATCCTGAACTCATTTCTACATCAACTGACACTTGCCATTAATCTCACAGATCTGTGACAACAGTTCTTAAAAATTAAAAGAACTCTGTATCTCTGATAGAAAGGCCCTGGAAGTAAGATGAAACCCACATCTGAAGCAAGAGCTGCTTCTCCCTGATGCTTGCTTGCCTGTCAGCATTGCCTCTGCCCACTCCCCCAGGAGCAGTCAGGTTTTCTGATATGTGGGAGGCTTATCAGATGGTGTCTGTCTACATCAAAGACCAAATAATGCTGTTACACAGCATGTAAAGGTGTTTTGTTTTAGCCCTTTTTAATAATTCTGCCTTAAAAAATATGCCTTCACAGTCAGAATATACCTTTTATAAAGGAGCATTTTATAAATGCTCCTTTAACAGTGGCTCATATTTCTTTGAGAAATCATAAGAACCCTATTGTTTTCCTTCACTTAAGAAATTAAATAAAGGTTGTTATGCTTACAAGCCTTTCAGAGTGCTACGGCAGTGCTCCAGCATGTCCTGTCTTCAATATATTTCTCTGGGTACAGACCAGCTCTGTCATTTGAAAACATTACCATCTGTAGGCTAAGGATCACTGTTGGAAGGCAGCAGTCCATGCTGGATCTAACAGCCCAGGAGGGGATGCTGCACCATCCATCTGTCCATGTCAAACCAGCAGTGGGGCTGAGCTGTGTCCCTAGTAGGTGCATGCACACAGAGCACACATATTTGACATATTTACTTTTATTCATGCCCAGACACAAAGATGGCTGATACAAAGAGCACTCACATGAACACTGAGAACCCCAGAAAATCTGTCTTTCTTCCCTCTGTCTTTTCAAGACTCTCTTCTCTTCCCTCAAGGTTCTTTCTCCACCAACAGACCACAGCACTGGTGACTATCACACCTACAGTGTCTGTGACCAATCATTATTAATTCCATCATTAATGTAGTTTTTTTATTCCAAGACTTTTGTGTAGAAAGTATGTGTTCTTTGCCCGAAAGAGACTAGGACCTGAATCTCTCCATTTTAGGAAACCTTTAATGTCAGAATTTCCAGTTCAGTATTCAAAAAGGGCTCTGTACTTGTGCCATCTGAGCTGGAATGCCTCAGGGAAAAGCAGATAAAAAGATCACGATGGATGAACAAGCTTGCCTAAAGTGAGCCTTGCTTTGTTGCTTGTAGTCTTCAAATACTGAACTCTGTACTGATGTTACTAATAGGCACAGGAGTGTACCTGTAGGACTTCTGGCAAACAATTGCAAACCCAAATTTCAAAGGTCCTTTTGGTACAAATAATAATAAAAAAAAAGGAATAATTTGAGTTTATCTAAAGTATTTCTTATGTATGCACAAAAAGCATTCTGTACTAAGATCAGTGTTGTGTGCTGTGTTATGATTACTTACAAGTTACTGCTTCTGCACTGCTGTGAAAGAGCAGCAGCTATCCTATACAAAAAGTTTCACTAGGAACCATTAGGATGCTTTTTGAAATTACTAAGATGCCAGTTATGAAACTTCATTTATGAAAAAAAAGAAAAGAGAAAGGAAAACATAGAGGTTTGCAAAGCTCAGTAAGATGTGCTTATTAGTCAGTGCTTATTCATGCAGTGACTAACGTGAAATGTCTCTTGTACAGGAACCAATGTGTCTCCACAGCCTGCAGCAGTGGCCCACAGGTGGTCTCCAGACAGTTACAGACTTCCCTGAGATCAGAAACATTCTGTTTAAGATACCTTGATATTTTTTACAAAGCACGGTTCAAAATTATAGCTCAGTCTTCCCCAGGGTGTTGTGTCACTTTCCTGAACTCTTTGGGAATTTTCTTTCTGTGCTCCTCACTTTCTTCATTGTCCCATTTCTTGTCAGTATAAGGGAGCAGAGGAGACAACAGGTACACAACAGACAATTGTGTTCTTGGGCTCCTACAACAAAGAGTGATGTTTAAGCTGGTGTCTCACTGCTTGGAGGCAAGAGGATCCAGATGTGCTAAATAACAAGATACCTCAGACTGACAATGAAAGGCAACTCTGAAAAATGCAAAGATGATCCTTGGATGTTTTAATTATAGTATTGCAAGCAGAGAGAGGAAAATATCAATGTTCTTTGTGTGAAGCATTTCTACTGTCTTCTCTGGGGTAATGCATCTCATTCCAAACACTCACAGTTGAGACATAGATTGAAAAATGGCCAGGATGACCCTGAATTTGGAGACCTTATCACCTAAGGGTAGCTTGGCTTATTTAATCCATCCAAGCACGACTGTGAATTTATAGGATTGTTGATTACAAAGACATCATTGCATTGTTATGAAAGGAAAATTCTGCCAAAGTAAGAGAACAATTTTTCACTACTAATTATAAGCTCATAATAAATAGCTTTAGGGTAGAAAATTAGAAAAAAAAAGCTCTGAATAAAAAGTAAACTGAGCTTGTGGAACAGTCTTCCAGATGTAAAAGAGGATACAAAAGGGATGTCAGGGCACAGCAAGGCCAGGTGAGAAATCCCCAGGGGGGCCATTAGAGCTCCCAAGAGCAGCTGGGGACACCAGCCTCAGCCCTAAGCATCTGGCACCTCCCTGGGGATGGGAATAGCCCAAGGCCAGCCCAAGCCTTCAGCCCAAGGGTGGGTCTGGCTCAGGGGATTCTGTGGCTGGGCAAGGGAGCTGGACACCAGCATTCTACAGCATCACTGGGGCTGGGAAGGACATCCCTGTGCAGGGTCTGAAATGGCATCCTGGGCAACGTGGGGAGGGCTGAGAAGGGACTATGTGGCCTCTTGGTGTCCCTCTCAGGGCCCCGATGAAAAGAAAAGCCACAACCTAGCTGTTACTAAATTGGGTTTTGAAAGTCTTTCATTGTACCATGTCTATAATAATAATAAAGGACAATAACTGATACACAGAGAATCATTTCCAGTCCCATATTGCCATGTAGTATGATGAAAAGGGGAAGAAAAAAGAACTCCCATGGTCAGTTCTTCCCAAAATCAATAGAATAGACTCACTAGCAGCTGGATCAGACACCTAAAATAAGCAGGCAAAAACTGCTGCCCAAATGGTGTTCTATTTTCTGCTTTCAGAATGAGTCACTCAGATGACAAAGGTGGCTGGCAGGCATTTGCTGGTGCTGGGTGCAGCTCCAGACTTCACCTCCAAGATACAGACCACAGTCAGAGAAAAGTTGTAACATCTGCAGCCTGTCCTAGAGCTTTCAAAGTCTGCTAGTCTTCTTGATGCAGCAGAGCAGTCATCTTCTCTTGACTCAACCCTAAACCTGCCTCTGGACATTAAGATATCAGCACTTAAGTGACCTGTCAGTAAGTTCCTCAACAGCACAAAAGATGCTCTATCAGTTTTAGCACAGCCCCTGTCTGGAAGGCCCCTTATCACCAGAAAGCCTTCCTTGGCAGAGTTCACTCACTCCACCAGAACAACAAAAACACTGTTTGGAGAGGGTCCTTGGTACTCCTCTTCTGACATGCTTATTTTTGTCCATATTCTTCAGGTAAATAATACTTATGATAATGGAGACAGGAAATCTACTGGCTAGTGAAATTCTGTGAAAATGTTCATGAAAAATTCATGAGCTGAAGATCCTGAAGGGGACACATGGTGGCTCATAGAACTCTTTGCTCAAAAATATGTATGTTCTACAGCTCCACTCTTTGCAAATTTTAACGAGAGACTCAAAAATATTGGTCATTGTGACTCTAGAGGTTCACAGAACATGTGGAAACTATGACTAGCAAAACCCCCTCTGTTAAAACCCTCTCCTGTGACAGTCTCTGGCTCTTTACAGACACAATACAGCAGTGTGTGTAGATAACCCATGGCAAGGTTATCACTGTCTTCCTGGTGCTGAGTCCTGCAAAGCCTGATGTGCTAAATAATGGCTTTTGGGCACTGGAGCTCATGGCTGAGAATATATTGTACCTACGAACTCACTGTTCTTACATCAAGAGAACCAGCATCTGAATGATTTAACAATTCCATCTGCCAGAAATGTTTTTAGACCATAAAACCTCAACATTCCTGAAAGAGCAACAGAAAAACAGACAAACAAGCAAACAAACAAAACCCACAAACCCAAAGCTTTTAGCACATAATTTACTGTGGTGTATTGGGACTCATAAACTGGGTGATTTTAGCAGTTTTTTAATCAGTTCTGGTTGCCCTAGATGAAGAGTGTTACATTAAATTTGAATGTGCTGCCAGAGTAAATTGGATTGAAGAGGGGGATAGTGCACTCTTAGTTGCTTACCCACGTGTGTGTAAAAGCTGATGTGTAGCACATAAGAATGCAAGAATGGATGTTTCCAGAAAAAAACAACAGCGATACAAAGTGAGGTGAAAATCCATCCTCGGAACAATTTAGTTTTGATACTCAAGTAACAAGAGTGAATTCAATCTAAATTCCTTAAATGTTTGTGGTGTGATCTGTATCACAAGGCTCTGAGGTAGGTGCCCTCTGGGCTTCCTCTGTTTAAGTAAGTGCACTGAAACTAGGCTTTGACAGTTCAAAACATAGCTGCATGCAACATTACATAGGTATTGATAAACATTTATTTATTACTCAGATGTGGTCATCAGCCTTTTAAGAACATATGGTGTCAGTTATAATACATTTTTTAATGAAATTGCATGAATGAACAAGGTATGTACCTCTGCATGCACTTAATGCATGGTTTGCTAAAGAGGAAATAGTGTACTGTTAGAATTTGGGATCTGTTGTGGATTGACTAAAGTTATACTATCTGACCCTGTATGGACCAGGGAGGATGGGACCAGCCCATCTCCAAAGGTCACTTAATCATGTTTTTATCCAACATCCAAACCTTTTCTTTATCAGATAACTAATATAAGTTAGAGAAGCATACAGGTCAGGCCCTCACTCAGTACCATGGAAATCCTGGATGCAGTTGTGTGTTAGGGGCAATTGCAGCTCACCACTGACACTCTCTGCCAGCCCAGGTAAGCTCTGCCAGCCTAGCAAGAGTCACTGCAGGTTCATAAAGGCTTCTGAATGACACGTGACACTGCCTTCTTTCATGGGTTGCTTGTGATCTCTACAGCATGACAATATTTCTTGACAGCTTACTTTATATTATAATTCTCTGCATTTAGGAAAAGCCTTTCATCAGTGGATCTCACAGAGCTGTACAAGCGATAGGTTTTTTTTTTAATAGTGAGTTTATATAAAAACAGATTTCATGTTCTGACTCCCTTGCTTTACTTAGTAGTCAAAGCTATTTCTTTTTTAATAAGTATGTCTCACTTAACTGTCTCTCATCAGCAGGATTGTGTGAATGTCTGTCTGCTTTTTCTCCAGAGCAAGTTGTCAAGAGCAGAGTAAATTATATTCCTATGGGCCAAATAACAACACTGGATCACTCACCACCTAGATTTTCTGAAGCAAAGATAAAGTGAGAACCAAAAGGTAAAACCTTAAACTTTCTTTCTCTGAAGAAGACTTAGTTAAACCTGTAGGGAAAAAAAGAACCCAACCCCCTACAAAGGAACTACAGTTCAGTTCACTGTGTTTTTTGGAAGATACTTAAGCATAAGCATGTGAGAAGGCATTATTGGCATATGTATCTCCTCTGTTAATATATTTAATTTCATTAAGGTAACTCGAAATCAGCAGACCAACTTTTTATTAATTCTGGCATAAAATAATTGTTCAAGTTACTATAGTGCATTCCTCTAAACAACAAGTGATTCTGAGTGGCTCTTTCATGAAAGAAGTGAAGATATGACTGAGAACAGGAAGTGCCCTGTGTAATGAATTCAATTATTTCTAGAATTTTGCCTTTGTAGTAAGGACTGTCGCTTAATTGTCATCTAACAAACAGGCTCCTAGGACAATCTAATGTCCCCACCAGTAAGCGCTGTTAAGACTCCTGTTTAAGGACAGGCCTGACAACCTGTCATCATTAACAGTCATGCCAAAATCATCAGCAAAATCAGGAAATTCTCTTTCTAAAAACTAAATGTTCTTATATGCTAGCATGAGGTGATCCAATAAACATGTATGCCTTCAGTAATTCACAGATATGTTATGTCACAGGAAAACTGTTTCAAAAGTTATTTTCCTCCATTTGCAATTATTATGTAGCTGAAACATGCCCACAGATTGTACAAAAATCAATAGATGACTTGATAAACCAGTTTAATATCTCTTTATGGTGTTTCCATTTTACACACAGATACTGCAGATGATGACATTGGTGCAACACCACAGAGATTTAGGTTTTATGTTCTATTTAAAGACCTAATTCTCAGTGGTTTCAGTGGAAAGAAGGCAATTTAAACAGGATTTAGACATTTAATTCCCTTAAGGATGTAAGCCTTTGTCTTTCTATAGTAGATAGATCACCATCGCTTTCCTGACTGTTCAGTGCTGATGATTTTAGCTTTGGGTCCTTTAGGCTCTGTAAAAGCCAGTCATTATATATGATGCAGAAATTCTGGGATAAATTTGGATCATTATCAACTATATTTAGCAATCCAGTTCTAAAGCATAAATAGCTCCACCATTAGGAAAACAATTCTATCATAATGTCTGCACACAGAGAAATAGAGCCAAGAAGCCCACATGAAATTTCCTGGCAGGATTTGATTTTTATTCTGCCACTTTGTATTGCATTTTTTCACATGTGCATTAAAGCATTCTGTAAAAATAAAAAAAAAAAGAAGAAAAAAAAAAGGTGGCCTTTTTGTCCTGCCTAGAAACTATTAAATTGGTAGACCTTTGAATTTCACGGACCTTGGGTTTCGAACCATTGGAATTAGAACTATTTTCTATTCAATAGGAAGAGTTTCTTGACACTTAACACATTGAATGGCCCAACTGCAGTAATTTAAGAAATTGGTTACAAATGGAGTTAATCTAATCTCACTTAAGGAGCTTCTCAGTTAAGAAGCTCTGATTCCCCTTTCAGTGGGGTCATCTTGGCAGACTCTGCTTAAAATCAAGCTCAGAGAAGCAAGGAAAACAAAAGTTTCCTTCTCTGAAGGCTGCTTAAATAGTCTGGAATCAGATTTTCACTACACAGAAAATGATACTAACCTGTCTACAGTTCAATTCAAGTCTGTCCTCATAAATGCTGCACAGCTGAGAGTTCCCTTTACTAGATTGAGTAATCTCCCATGTAAATGAACATTTTGGTGGTTTGCATAGTGGAGATGAGATAGTCCCCCTTGCAGGGCTCTAAGTAAAGCTTTGGGATTTCAGTTTTTTCTGGATACATTGTCACATCTGATGCATATCCTTCCTCATCATTTTAGAAATTCCCTGTAGTTAGATGAATTATCCTCTGACACTACTGCTTTTTGAAGTCTTTTGCCTCTTTTTTGTTCCTCCTGCCTACCAGGCTTCTTTTTAATTTGCATATGTTAGTCTTTGTCAGCCTCATTTACTTAATTAAGAGTATGGTTCTGCTCTACTAATGAGAACAAAACCCAACTGCTAAAGAGCTTGTTAATGTAGAATGGAGAAACTGTGTTATGATTCTAATTCTTGGAAAGCAATCCAGCACAGGGTTAATATTAATGTTAGATGGAAGAAATTTCTTATGCCTCAAGACAAGAAATATTCCCTATGCTATTAACTATGTTACATGAACCTTAACTATATATAAGCTACCGTCAGAAGGCAGAAGATCAACACTTTCACGTGTGAGTGCCTCGAGGTAATTACTCTAATCTAAGTTTCTTTCATAGGTCTGATTTTTATGGTGGTGCCACATACCCACACATCATACCCTCCCTTAATGGGAGTGAGGAAACCTGTATGTGTTCACAACACCTGAAAATGAGGCAACCTTATTTTGAGGCCTAAATGGCATTCCTTAACACACTCAGCTTTGACAAGTTTAGTTTGGATTCAAGCTGTTAGAAACCAGAGCACAAGAACAGGAATGGCATGGGAAAGCTACTGCATCCCAGAGAGCTGTATCTTCCCATGCACGTGTCACATGGTGGTCAAAATTATTCTGGCTCTTACCAGTGGCATTAGTGGTATGCTACAGGGAGCAGAGACTAGGTCACCAGCGAAACGTGACAACTATAAATGGAGTGGTCGATTATCAGCTGCAAAAACAGCATGTAGGAAAGAGCACCACGACTCTAAATAAAACGCTGAGGTCAAAGCTGAATCCCATATCAAGCATCAAGAGCTTCCTTAAATGAAGGTTACTGTCTAACCCTCAGGGGCATCCCAGGTACATGAGTGACAGCTGGAAGTCAATGAATTTTTTGAAAGTTTGTTTTGTCATAATGCTCCTAATTTTATTTTTTTAATTGCTAAAAATCTTTTTATGATCAGAAACTTCCTTTTAATTTGTCTCCACTATATTTTCACATTTCTCCTCATGTTGATAACAGCACTGTAACCAAATATCACAGCCTCTCGTCAGACCAAATCAACAATGAGCATTTAGAAAGAAATATGTTTTGTTTGTAGCTGTGTCTCACTAAAAGACGGTGTATAATCTGTCTCTGGGAAGAACAAAAGCCTTCCTGGTTTAGAAGCTATGTATTCCTTTTGTTGTTGGGAGTAACACAGGTATGGCTTCTCCTGTGCATGGCAGCAGACGTGGAAACACTGAGTATCTACAGCATAGCAGTCATTGGAACAAATGCAGAAGGTGTTCTGTTACATGACAGCTCTGTTTGTAATCCCAACGAGGGTAAAGATCCTTTTATATGCCGCTTAAGATTTAACTGCTCGACAATTTTGGCAATTGCAAATTGCCTCATTTAATTTGGTTTAGGCTGCTGTGAAATACGGAGGTATAAATACACAGTTTCCCAAGCCTCCATTACGCCTGTTTCAGTCAGGATAATTTTCGATAGAGTAAAACGGAATAACCCACAACCCATATAACGCTGCAGACACGAATCAAAGCTCTGTGCTCAAAGACACCACATTCAGGTAATGTTTCACAAGGACAAGTTTACATGTACTTCCAGGTGGTGTATACCTTATGTCTTCAACCAGGAAAACAATTGCTTTTCTTCTTACTTAAGGCAATTACAGGGAGTATTCTAATGTATATAACGTCTTAAGTGTTACCTTTGTAAGTGACTGAATTCAGTGAAGGAATTCGACTGGAAATTAGCCTCAGGCAAAGAATTCCATGGGTTAATTATGCAACATTTCTTCTATCTCTTGTAAATCAATTGCCTCTTGATTTCAATGTCTGTCCCCCTTAAGAGAGTGAGAAGGATCTAATTGCCTCCCCGTGGACCACTTCTAACTGCCTATCCCTGTGAAATTCACTTGTATGCGCCTGTGCTGTATTTGCAATTTAACTGGATTGAAACTCCTTCCTTCCCCACTCTAGTTAATTATTTTGTCATCTCCTCAGATTTCTTACATATTTCCTGACTAGATGGCCTAAACAGAGTGCTGCTGGTAAAAGTGCAGACTGGGCTGATACAACCGGGTTTTTTTGGTTTGGCTTTTTTGCCCCAAAAAAATTTACATATAATTTGTCTTTCTTCTATGCATTGAGGGTACTAGAGAAACAATTTTTTGTCAATTGTATTGACAAGAACTACCTTTGCCAAGGTAGGATTTAGCTTAATAACATCATATCCTTGTGTTACTTATAGTTTCAAGTAAAGCTGTATTGATTCAAACGTAAAAAGGGATGTAGCTTCTGGAGAAAGGGGACTAACAACAGTCTTTTAACAGATAACATGGTGTTTATCTGTTCATCTGAGATTAACATTATATCTTGGAGAAGAGCACAGAAATTAAAGGTCCATATATGCTCCTCAGCCTAAAGTGTCGACAACTTTTACTTGGTATTGGCTTTTTAGGGCTCCCACAGTTCTTTCCAACACACAGAGATCATAGAGAGGGATTCTGCAACCATTCCTCATTGCTGGGGCATGAGAAGTCCATGAGTGGTTACTACTCCAATTGTCTTACGACATTCAAGCTTTCCCACAGATATTCCTTTGTCTCTCTGGCAAGGCTAAGAACATGTAAAAGTGAGAAATAACCAAGGTTTAGCTCTGTAACAGCTGAAGCTAATCTAAAACTGTAGTGCTGATTTTGCAATCTTCCTGCACTTATTTAACAGTCCTGTGAAACGGGCCAACATTCATTTAATTGAAAACCAACCTGGCAACTCTTTCATTTGGTTTGGCCCAGTTCAGGTCTCAGATGTAGGAATGGGAACACATGAATGCCAGTATCTGAGCAAGGGATGGTGGAATAAAGGGTGGCCTGGGGGGAAACAAGTGCAGAATTGCAGCAACCCAGAATTACATTATTTTAAACTGCAGGGAATTTGATCTTCACCATCTGGAACAAATTCTGATCCTCCAAAGGTTAGTGGAAGCAGAATTTCATACTAATTCTTAGTATGTTTACATTTTTGTATACTGAATTATCATGCTGTAACAGTATTTTTATGACAATAGTATCTCAAGCTATTGTATTTTTTAGCTTTCAGTGTATTTCAGTGTATCAGGGTCAGAAAATATTCACCACAGAGTGTCTGTTATCATTGATTCGATCATCAGCATTCCGACCCTGACTCCACACAAATCTGTCTGGAATTAAAATTGTTAGGTCTCAAAAAAAGAGTATTTATCTTGTTGGTATTTGTAGTAAATATTTTATTAAAAACTACCTAATTCCTAATGAGCCTACAAATTCAAAATTGGTGTATCATAAAATGTTGTCATAATAGCAGCAGCTATGGAGATATAGGATTAATTCTCATTTCAAACTTCCTGTACTATTTCTATTTGGGAGCAGATTTCACCATTTAGACCTCAATATAGGGAGAAACAACAGCTGCAGACTGGAAGAAAAAAACCTCAAGCCACATAACAGCATAAAGACGTATTTTACTTACATTCCTTTTAGAAAAGCTGATGGCTACTCAGCATCAGACAAAACTTGTATTTAAATGCAATGCTATGCTAAGTGATGTGGAAATACCAAAAGACTGTGAAATACTTTCTAAGGAGGTGCTCACACGTGCCTGAGGCTATACTGCTGAGTTACAAATTTAAGGGGCATGTTTTCATCAGTATTCAAGTCGTCTGCTAGTCAGCAAAGGAGAACGGTAAATAAAGCTAAAAAAAAAGCGAAAAATTGCAATGAATTTTAGAAATTCCACGTGCTAAGTGCAACAGCGTACACTTGGCTTTTTGTTTCTTTCTTAGCTACTGCTCTGAAGTGCAGCTGTAAGTCCTCACCTTACTCACAGAAACTTCCATTTTTTCTGGCCCAGAGCCTTAAGCATAACATTAGTATTCAACCCTCAGTATGTGAACATCTTTGACATCACGTGCCTAATGGTAAATATCTACAGAGCTGGAGAACTGAGCCTTCTGGAATAGAAATCAATCATTGCATGTTTCTCAAGCCACATATGTATCTGTGATACACTAAGTAAATAATAAGAAGTAAACAGTAACATTTACCATTCTCTGAAGCAACCTCTATATGACATCACAATGAAATTACTGCTATGAAGAGAAACACTCTTGAAAAACTGGGTTTTCCAAATAACTGATAAATGTTTCAATATCTGACCTGCCCCAGCCAAAGGATAGCAGTTTTTTTTATCTCCTCAGATATGTCAAAGCAAGGTGCCATTACAGAGATACCCTCACTCAGTTAATCAAGAGAAGAGCTGTAGGACATGTGGGAGCAGTAATTTCTTCAACTATTCCTAATAAATCTGCAGCCAAATATGAGCTAGCTGTGGTTCCCCAAGAGGCTGAGCACTAGCAGCTTGAGCTTGCTGAAGATCTCTGTTCAAAAAAACCCAAGACTTAAAGCACAAGGACAATTGTAGAAACACAAAAAAATTGCTAAGATTTGCTAACCAAGTAATTAAAAGCTAAAGAGAGAAAAGTAACAATTCATGAATTCAATTCCATTCTATGGGCTGAAGAATGGAAACTTCAGGAGTACCATCAGTTTTGCTGAGAAGATCCAGACTTGGATTTCTCATCTCTTAAATACTTGAGGCACCAAAAAAAACCCGCAAACATACAAAAAAAACCACCACAAAAACAAAACTAAAACCAAAAAAAAACCAAAAAAAACAACCCTTCTGAAACTGACTTTGGATTTTTTGCAGGAGTTTCTGCAGGCATACTTGCTACTTCCAAACCATGGCCATTATTCAGCTATTTATGAGAACTTAGTTAATATCAGCTACATAATTTCAATAAATATCAAATTTATATTAGAAGTCAGGAGGTGAGCAGAGCTCAGTGCTTTGAGAAACTACAAAGGCAACCCTTGCAATGAGGGAAAATATATTCTATGAACTAATGTAGTTGCAAAAATGTAAACATAATTCTGGACATGTAAGATTTTATTTATATACATAAGAGATAATACAGCTTTGGTGCACAAAAACAACTTATGGCAAATGTAGACTCCTTGGTTTGTCTTTAGCATGAAATATTGACATAAATACATACAGATTTGTGTATTTCTAAAAGGTTAATGGAGGTGAAGAAAGAAAAGCTAGTTTAATATGGATAATTTGCTTTTTAATGGGCATATGGCAATTACTCAAGGAAAATGTAGTTCTTTAAACACTGAACAAGAGGAAAATCCAAATACATTTAGAACATAAGTGAAAAATAAAGAAACCTCTTGCAACAATCCCAGTGTAGTTTTGTGCAGCCTTTACTGCTCCTTGGGCAGAATGGCTGCTTAAGCCAACTCAAGACAGGTTCTTGGGAACTTCCAGCATCCTTTCACCCTGAAACACTTACCCCTCTGCACGAAAAGCTTTACAGCCCTGCACTGCAATGCTGCTTCTTCCTTCCTTTGAGAATCTGAAGCTTTCCTCTTCCCCAACCTGTTCTCCCAGCCCCCAAAGGAGAATCCCACAGGGCTCTCCCATGCCTGTTTTACAGGTCAGTGGGCCAAGAATACACCAAAAGCTTTGCTATTATTATATATTATATTCACATGCTGCGCAAAGCAGTCTTGTCAAACCCATCTTTCCTGATGCTTTTTACCTGTCTGATAGGGAAAAACTCGCTCACTTAACAAATGAAACAAGTTAAAGGGATAAAAGCACAAAGTAGCACACATTTCAGGGGTTTCTGCCAATTAAATAAAAACGCTTTGCCTTGCTGTATCATGCAGAGCTGATGGTACACGTGATTTATATTAATAATACTGGAAGGAGAGAAGAATTCAATTTATCCGAAGTTATATAGGAAACATGAAGGGTTGTATGTGGTTCAGCTTAATTTAAACAGACATCCAACTTAGCCTCAGAAGAGAACTCGGGAGATAAATTTGTAATTTGAAAGCACCTCAGCAGCATCTGGAGTCGAACGGCATAAAACTATAGGATATTACAATTGTAAATATAAAAGGGATGAAGATAAGACAAATCTTAAAGGAAATACTGTAGACAGGAACTGCCTTCCCAAGAACTCTGTAGAGGAGGAACGCAGGACCTGCATAGCCTCTCCTGCAGGTTACTAAGGCGACTCAATCCCTGCTGACAAGAAGCAAAACTAAAGGTCTGCCGTCGCAGCAGCTTAAGGCACAATCCCGGTATCCCGAGAGCTACCGCTGGGGCAGAGTCACGTTTGGGGGTGCCGGGGAACCAGTGGCGGCTGCTGCTGCACGGTGAAGAGCGGAGCTGGGAGAGGGCCGACAGCGGGGCAGAGGGGCGAGCCCCGGGCAGTGTCTCCGCACACCCGCGGATCTGCCCCGAGCCTGGCGCGCTGGCCGGGCCGGTCCCGCCGGGTCCCCGCGGCTCTGCCCCGAGCCTGGCGCGCTGGCCGGGCCGGTCCCGCCGGATCCCCGCGGCTCTCCCCTCCGCGCCCTCACGGCACTCCCGCGGCAAGGCGGTGCCGGCACGCGCAGCCCCGCCCGCCGCGGCCCCGCCGCCGCGCACGCGCACGCACCGCCCCGCGCACGCACCCGGAGCCCCGCGGCGGGAGCGGCCCCCGCGCACGCGCGGCGCGGCCGAGGCCGGTCAGAGCCGCCGTGTGGCGCCCGCCCGGCCCGGCCCGGCCCGGCCCGCCCTGCGCGCAGCTCCCCGCGGGGCGGGGCCGCCTCCGAGGCCGCCCCAGCGCGGCCCCGCCGGGCCCGGCCGAGCCCACGGCATTTCCGGGGGAGGGCGCGCGGCGCGGGCTGGCGGGGAGCGGCGCGGCGCGAGCAGAGTTGACTATATATGGTCAAAGGCAGCGGAGAGCGGCGCGCGGCGCGGGCGCTTCCTGGTTCGCGCCGCGGGGCCGAGCGGGGCTGAGCGGCGGCAGCGGAGCCACAGAGCCGGCCCGGCCGCGCCCGCCGCCCTTCTGCCCGCGCCTGCCGCCGCCGCCACCGCTGGGCCAAGATGCCGTACGAGATCAGTAAGCCGGCGGGGTGCCGGGCGGGGATGGGGATGGGGACGGGCCGGGAGCCCCGCGGCTGCGGCTCCTCGTGCGGCCCCCGGGATGGCGCGGAACCGGCGCTGCTCGCAGCCGCTGACAGCAACAAGTGCCGGCGGCTGCCAGCAGGGCAGGGCAGGGCGTGTGCCCGTAGCGGGGAGGCGTTCAGCGCCTTCCTTTTATTAGATTTTTTTAAAAAAATACTTTAATCATTATTATTTATTTTCATTTTATCCCCTTTCTCCTTTTATTTTCCGCAGAAAAAGTGTTTGCCAGCCTTCCGCAGGTTGAACGAGGCGTTTCCAAAATTATTGGAGGTGATCCTAAGGGCAACAATTTTCTTTATACCAATGGAAAATGTGTCGTCATCAGAAACATTGATGTAATGTATCTTGATTTATTTTGTTTTCTAGTGTAAAGCTTGCGCTCAGTTTCATTTTGTCTCCGTGCCTCTCCTTTCCTGTGCCTGTGCTTCATTCAGGCTTGGTGATTTCAATCGAGGTCACAGATCCGTGACCAGCAGCAGGGGAATAAGTGCGTGACTCAGGCAGAAAACCATAGGCAGCGACTGTAAAAACCTGTAGCAAATCTCGGTAAAATGTGCAATTCTTTCCCTCTTCGCACAGGATTTAAGAGATGAGAGACTGGTATATCCTGGTTGGCCCTGTTTATCTTCTTAGGTATCACTAGTATGAAGTTGAGAGCTGTGTTTGCCTAATGACCTCTTCCCTCTTCGCTGTTTTGGGCCCTTAGCCTGTCAGAGAAGCATGTAAATACTTGCAAACCTGTATCTTTAAACATGTTACTCTCCAGCGTCTTTCCCCCCACCCAGCCCAAACTCCAGCAATCCAAACAGTTGTGAGTTACTGGACTCCATGGCAAACAGGGTGCGAGTTCCCAGCTCTGCTCACAGGGAATTTTGCTCATCGATTAAATATTAGAATGCCCCAGTTAATGTTTTCAGTGGTGTGGAGGTTTGGGTTTGTTTTTCCTTCTCTGGTGCTCACTAGAGAAATGTTAAGAGAGTTGTTTGAATGGTTTCTTTTCAAAGATGGCATCCCTTTGAAAAGTATGGAGGAAGCATTGCATGTTTAGGCCACTGTCTTGGTTTTTAAAAAACAAATTTCTTCTAAGTGATTGCTTGTTCTGTAGAAATCAAATTCTCCCCTAGATTTACTTTCCTACTGCAGATTTGGTGTGGAGCAGGAAGGGCTGCAGGGGGAGGGGCAGGACATACCTCTCTGGAATTTTTAGGTCTCCACAACAATGGATTTGTTTATGGCTCCTTCTGTAAATCACCTTTGTAAACTGAGCTGTTTTCCTGTTTTATCTCATCACCCCCACTATATTTGGAGATTTCTTCATTATCATGCCATACTAGACAAGTGCTACTAATAACTTAATTCCTTGCAGATTTCTTGATTGCTATCAGTTTAGATTCATCCACTTAAAACCAAAAATAAGCTTGCACTCTGCTTTCGGTGTCTCGGTATAATGTCTTTGTAATAGTGTTTTGCACTTGGTATCAAGAAAAGTTCAAGTTTCTGAAACCAGAAGCCCCAGTTAAACCCTGTAATGGCACACAGTGTGATGAGAGAAGAGAGAAAAGCCACTCTGCTTACATTACAGTTTCTGCCCAAGTCATGAATGCTGACCTCCTCACTTGCACTGTCATTAATGCTCTTCTAACCCTATTTTGGAGGTTAAATTGGAAGAAAGCAATTTGCTTTTCCTGAATGAGCTCACTGAAGATTAGCCCAGTCCAAATGTGAGCCCCAGCATGAGCTGGGGGTGTAGGGCACATGGTGACCTGAGAACAGGCAAGGTGGGATTGTGGGAATTGAAATTTAGACTGTTTGAACTCTCAAGGGAAGTTGAGCATCTAAGTCAGGAATCCTTCAGTTTTATGGTGCAATTTAGGCTGATATGCAGATTTACCCAGCTGACAAGGAGAGTTTGCTGCTGTTAATAATTGACAGGTGACTGGAATATATTGTAGCAGTAACACAAAAACTGACCAAAACCAGTTCTATGGCTTTTGTGCTGGAGAATGTTGCGGTTTGTAACCTGACATGCAAGTGTGTCCATTCTTAAATAAGAGCCCTGCCTTCTCTGACTGATACAGAAGCCTCTCTAATAGTTTGCAATAACCAAGTGAAATCTGGCGGGGTCTGTTTTTAATCCCTCCATGAACAGTTCTCCAGTGGGATGGTTGTGCTCTAGTTAAAAAAAACAGGTCATCAAAATGCAGTGATCACCTTTCTCTTTAAGTCTAAAGCTATCCAGCATTAGCTAATCAGATGAATATAGCATTCAGGGTTAATGCTTGCTCTTTGAGCATGATCTAGAGACTTCCTTTAACAAGAAATAGTTCTGGAGCAGTGCTGGAAAAGCACTGTGAGAAAGACTGATATTTTTAAAGTTTCATACTTCATTAATATTTTATCTTCATGGGTCTAAGACTACTTTGAAGCTTGGAACTGAAACTGCTCACTTTCATATGTGGCTCTGGTTTCAGTGTTTGAAATCAGCCACATAAGCTCACTGCTTGTTGAATTTAGGTACTGCATTTGTCCCAGCTTACACTATAATTTTCTCCTAAAATATGTTTTTAGAAGTGTTTTTTAGGGGTTGAGCTTGATATGAAGAACATGCAAGTTAGAAAACTGACTTTACAAGCAGAAATGAAACTATCAATTAAAGAGCATACCATTTGACAGCTCTAAGTTATTACCTGGTCTCTGGAATCTATTTGCCATGTCTTAAATCTTTCATTTAACCCTTAAAGTTTGTCTCTCAGCTTAGTTTCCTGGACTCTTGGAGATTCTTGCTGTAAAATGGCACCTACTTATATATGCCATTAATAACAACACGTGGGGGGATTTGAGCTCCCTGAACATGTAGGTGATGCAGATATAGAATAAGGAGAACATTATCCTGTCTTGCTTAGATGAAATCCACTTGGACACAAAATGAAGAGGGATGTGCATGCTGTAAGTGCAGATGGTTGTGACTTAAGTAGGGCTGTAATGCACTCAAGCAATGCATGAAAGCAGGAATGGAAAAGAGCTCCTTTTTGCAAGAGCAAGCTGTATTCTGTCTCCTGAGATGTAACAGTACTGCAACAGCAAGAACTCTTTTGAGCAGGAGACTGCTTTCTAACACAGAGCGGGTGTTTTAGTTTTTCCTGATTGGATGGCTGAGTCATACCATAACATCAGGTGGTTTTTTGGTTAAACTGAATAAATCTGTATTAATTATAGCAGTTAAAAGGGAATTTTGTTTTGACCATATGAGTCAAGTTTCTGGAGCTGGAATAAGCCTGTTAAATGGTAGAAAAGCATTTCTAAAGAGATCTCTAAAGAGATTCTAAAGTGTGTATTGCTGTTGTGGCATAGATATACTATAACTGGGAGGGGTGCAGAGTGGCTTTTTTATACAATTAATTTGAAAGCAGTTTTTTGCCTTTTTTTCGATTTCTATGGCACCTTTATTGTGTAACACTACTGATCTGCTTGGACACTGAGTCAATTTTATAGTCCAACCTGAACCATCTGAAAACATAGTTAAGACTGAAGAGATAAAATTGTGATGGAGTGGCAGTGAATTTATGTCAGAATTCCTGTACAACTCTTGATACAAGGAAAACGCCTTTTCCTGTGCTGGCTTTTTAAGCAGGTTGAAATCAGCAAGTAAGAGCAAGCCTAACACCTCATTGGTTATGAGTGATTTTTGGGTACATGGTGATGATTAACAGCCATGTGTGATGGTTAAGTGCATGCTTAATTTTCATATCTGACTACAGTAGAACTTCAGATGTGTGCTGCAAAGCACAGCTCATGTTTAGTTTTCTACTTGGATAAGTGCTTTATCCCTGGGCTAGCCCTAAAAAAAGAGCCTGATACTTGGTGTGTTATTTTCTACTGTTCAGCAGGTATTGGAGAAGAAAGGGTCCCAGCACTTCAGGCTTCCTTAAGAGGAAATGTTATTTGTGTCAGTTGTTAGAAAGTAGCATGTTGCTTCAGTGGTATTGGACAGCAGGTTCTGCAATATGTACTGCACTTCTCACTTTTAGACAATTGCTCAATTTAAGCTGGAAGGAAGGGTGTGAGAGAGGGGAATTCAGGGAGAAATTCCAGGTTTTATCTTTGAATTTCTTATTTTATTCCTTTGAAAATGATGAGATACGAGTTTGTAACTTTTTTTCCTCCTTTATAATAGAATCCTGCAATTGCTGACATCTACACTGAGCATGCCCACCAGGTTGTAGTTGCCAAGTATGCTCCCAGTGGATTCTACATAGCGTCTGGAGGTAAAGTATCTGTGTGAATGTGCATGAGATGTGTGGACAGAGCTGGTAAAGTTACTGGCAAAATAGCAGTAACACTTCACATATGTGTATGGAATAGGCAGTCAATGTGATGTGCTTTGGTGGAATTATGGACACATCTCTGAAGGAGGAATGATTTCTGTAGTTATTCCTCTAACCACTTTCTTCTCAGGCAGTGAGGTTAGTGATATTCTTGGCATTTTTAAAATGTATTATTTAAAAAAAAAAAAAAAACAAACCAAAAAACAACCTGGAAATGAACTCTAAATACTTAGTGTGATGAAGACTTGTGTGAATGCAGCAGAGTGAAAAGTTATTTCTGAAATACAGAACTATTGTTTCTGATTGTTAATAAGCTTTGATCCTTTATGGGCAGGGGAGGGATTCTAAAACAGAGTATACTCCTTTATTTTCCCTTTGTCTTTCTTCCTGACCAAACTTGGCAACATTTATTACTTTTACTACCTTTTAACCTAAACTAAAAAAAGCTTTCTTTGGCAAGCTAGCAGGGAAAGAGGCTGATTCTCAGTTTCCATATAATGCATATGAATCAATAGTCTGAGAACGTGTAACTTGAATGTTACATTCATGTGTCAGACATGTGACACATGAACAGTGTAAATTTCCTGTATTATAGCAGCTTTTGACTCCCAAGGAACTAAACAAACCCTTTGTAATAGAAGCTGGCGTCAAATAATTGGTGTTTTTTTCAGGAGGACTGGTATACAATGAAGAATATTGATAAATATGATACTATAACTTTCATTTCTTAGAAAGATTTGTGGCTAATGTATGGATTTTTTTTTTAATGCTGGCCATTGTCAATTACAAGGGCTTTAGAAGCAAGTAATATGCCCAAATACAGATATATATTCTAAGTAATATATCTGAAAATAAAGCACTCTGAATATAGCCCCTTAAAAAGGGAGCCCAGTTTGCCACAAAGGTCTTAGTAATATGGGAATTTCTCCTTCAGCAATTTCAAGGGAACAGTTTTTTTTTTTTTGAATGTAAGATGTTCCATCCTTACTATTATATGAAGTAATACAGCTTACTTCATATCAGAAAGCTGTATTAGAATAAGTATTTTTTGAGTACTGGGAACCTTTAAGAACACTGATAGCACAGCTTTTTTTTTTTGCTTTTTTTTTTTCTCTTCCCGTTTTTCTCACATTCTTGTCTGAAAGGGACCACAGCCAGGATTTTTTTGGCTCAGTCTTGTGCGTGGACCATGTGTCGAATACCCTCTTAAAATCCAGTTTTCATTCTGTATTCTACAGACTTGGTGCTCTAGGTTTTTGCAGCACTTAATCCTCAGAATAACTATCTAATTTCTTGTAGTCTTGTCGATTTCCAGTCCTTGGTAAAAGAACAGTAATAGATACTGTTACGGAAGTATTTGGTTGACCATTTTCAGAATTTTTGTCATACCTGAGTAAATGAGCTTATGTTGCAATATTTCCCTTAAAAAGTGTCTTCCATATGTAATTTATAAATAGTTTTGTGATACTGCTGAGCATGGGGTCTGAAGATAGATGACCAGGCTGTTGAAGCTGTTTCTAAGTATAACATGTAAGATTCATTTCTCCATCTATAAATCTGCATTAGCCATGCAGCCTGCATTAATACTTCATGTGCTTCATGAGACAGACCTTTGGCAGTATGCTTTTGGCTTTTATGGTAATTTCTCTCATTGCAGTCGTAGCAGATGTAGTAATGGGAGATATGGCAAAGTTAAATCTCTGCGTCCTATCTATTAATAGATGGAGAAAACAATTCGATTTTAAAGTCCACATTAAAATTCTGCTTTAATAATAAATTCTCTATATGAAAAAGGAGGATTCTGAATCTATTCTTTTAGCAGAAGTGAAGAAGATGAGTATATGACCAGGTCCCAAGATGCAGGATTTCTGTATGTTTAAATCCAACTGTAAAAATGCACCAGTAAATGGTGAACAGAATTCAAGCATTCTGCTTAGGTGAAAGATGCATGTTTTAGCACGTGGTTTGTTCTGAAACAGTGGCTTTTTTGAAGGGTACAATACACACAGACTTTGCTGTGTGGGTTTGATTAGAGATGTATAAATTTGTCTGTGTATAGAACAATTCCTCTGGTTACAGTGCTGCACCACAGTAATTGCTCTGAATAGCTCTTGGGTTGTACAATACTGAGTGGAAACAGTGGGCCAGGAAGCTTTCATTATCTTAAGTCTTAAATTCTTACTGCTTGTGCCATGTCTGCTGCTTTTGACATTACTGTTCCTGAATATTCTGTTGCATTCCTGTGTAGTATTCCAGATAGTGCAGGCATCCACAGGCACCATTAAGTGTGTACATGCTCCTGCATAGAGAAAGTACACTGATGGGTGTGTATGGATTGAGTTCTGTGGACAGAAATCTCTTTGTACATCTGCACATGCTTGTTATTTGTATGCAAAACAAGTTTACTTTGAAGGTACAAATTGTAGTGCATCAGCCACTGTCCACTGGACTGCTCCCTTGTAGGTGCAGGGTGGCTTACTTCCCACTGAAGGGTCAGTGAGATGTCTGCTAGCTGCTGGGCAGGGGGACTGGGCTGGCTTGTTCTTTGTGTAACACAGATACTTAGCACATACCAGCTGATAACATTAAAGTTCCTACTTTCTTACTGTGCAGTTTTTTCACATGTTTTCTCCATGTGTTGTATTGGGTGCTGTGTGCCTTGAATCATAGTATCTGGTTAAAAACCTAATTTGGCAAAATGGATATAGTCTTCAGCATTCCTAAATAAAGTGATTTGTAGTAGTTGTAATAGGGTAAGGTAGTAGGTCCCTAGTACAAGTGTTCAGTGTAGCTGAAAATCTGTACTCTGGCAGATTGATGAGTCATGTGACTGAGTCATGCTGGAACAATAGTTATATTCTATTTTATTATGGCAGATGTCTCTGGAAAGCTGAGAATCTGGGATACTACACAGAAGGAGCACCTACTGAAGTATGAGTATCAGCCGTTTGCAGGAAAAATAAAGGACCTTGCATGGACTGAAGACAGCAAGAGAATTGCTGTAGTTGGAGAAGGAAGGGAAAAGTGAGTAATTATTTTGTGTTTTGTGCGTGTGTGTGTTTATACACAGATATGTTTACTGTAAACCTCTGTGTTCTAAGAAAGCAACTTCCTTGCAGAAAGGTTTTAACTCTTCAGTGAAAGGAAATCATTGCTTCTTCCCTGTCTAGATTTGAGTTGTACTGTTCTGCAATGAAATTCTCTATGCAGCGTTTGACAGCTGTAAATCAGCTGTAAAATACAGTTCTGTTACAATTGCTTAGTTTTTAAATTGTGTGGGACTTGTTTGTTTCTTAGATGTAGGTGGGCATTACATTCAAGGATAGTTGTTTGGTGGATTTTTTGGTCAAATTCTGATATGGTAGGAAGGGGAAAACACAAGATTTTTTCCTCTCTTCCTTCACTTATTGGACTCAGTCTTATTCAATTGTTTGAATAAGAGTTAAAAAAAGGTGTATCTGAATTTTCTCCTTTGGCAACATGTCTATATTTTTAGGCCTTTTTATGGTAATTTGGTGCAATCACAAGCAGTTGTCCTTTACCTGACTAAATGAGATGTCCACTCCGGTTTGTGTCCTTCCTTTAATGTTCAAAGACTGTCAGAACTTTAAGCCAGAGCCCAGACCAGGTAGCCCTATGCATAGAGGGCTGAAAAGCATTGTGTGGTCCTGTTCCCTGACCCTCTGCACCATTTTTTCATCCCTGTCATGTACTGTGTCCTGCTACTTGAAAGAAATTCTTTGTCCTCCATTGCTCCCTCCTCCTCATCTGCCCCTGAGTAGATACAATGTGAGTTTGCTCTCCTTCTTCAAGGACTTGGCCAGCTTCCTGTTCAGTGGATGCACTGTCAGTCTAGAATATTGTGGAAGGGATTCTAAAGAAGCCTTTCTAATAGCAATGCTCTGGCAGTTTCATGCTTCTGTATTGATTATACTAAATTTTTTTTAAGGTCATTTAGAGTAAGAACTGTCAAAAATGCTTTTAAAACTAATCTTCCTTAAACCTTTGACTAATAATATTTGCAAAAGTGATGGTATCTAATCTAAGTTAAATAGTCAGATAACTGTGATCCGAAGTCATTGTTATCCTAGCTTTCTGCATTCTGTGTAGTGGGCAGGTAGATGGAGTAATTTACTGCTTTGTTTTATAAGCCAACAGTCTTAGTGAAGAATATACAGTGAATCTCTGAATTTTAGAAGTTTTATAGGCTAAACTTCATTGTTTGTCCCCTTCAGCAAACGTCTCCTATTCAAGATTAGATTCACTTACAGCAAGATCTCAGATAGCCTTCAGGGAACTATGATGCGCTTGCATGAGATTAATGAGATGACCTAATTTTTCTTTCAGTGCACTCAAATCTGCAGTTTGCAGATGTTCAAGGAGTTAATCTATGTGTAACTTTTATGAATTGTGGTTATTGTGTGCTTTTCTAACCAGATTTGGAGCAGTGTTCCTGTGGGATAGTGGCTCTTCTGTTGGCGAGATTACTGGGCACAATAAAGTGATCAATAGTGTGGACATTAAACAAACGAGACCATATCGTCTGGCAACTGGCAGTGATGACAACTGTGCTGCTTTCTTTGAGGGACCGCCATTCAAGTTCAAGTTTACACTAAGTGTGAGTTCAAGTTTAGATGTGGCTCTGTTTAAACTGTGCAGCAAGTTTCCAATGAGCTTGCAGTTCTTGTCACAACTAGTTGTTGTAACAAAAGTTCTCAGCTCCCCCTTTTGAGGCACAGCTGGTGTCAAGTGGCATTCTTGAAATCATGTATAACCAAAGGCTTGTCTCAGGCCAAGAAAGCAGAAATGATTGGTTAAAAAGAGAACCTGAAGCACCTTTTCCAATATACTTTTTTCTTTGTCACTTACTAATTTATGGAAGGGATGAAGTAGGATGTTGTATTGGCTCTGTTGGTGGTTTCAGAGCTCTGTCTGTTTCCCAGTGCAGACTTGTAGAATTTCTTAATACTTTCCAAAGGTACATGGTTCAAAAAATGTAGTGATTTTAATGGAATTTTCCAATCTGATAAAGAGTGCTCAAATCTGAAATCCCAGGGCCACTTTGCATGAGTGTGGATGTTTGAAAGCATAACTTGATTTCTACCTCATGGAATGGGTATGTAACTTGCGTGGTCAGTTTTCTGTTCCTACATTCCTTTTAATTTTTTTTCTTACTCTACTTGTTACAATCTCTTAAATGAAACAAAGGCTGGAACTAGCACAGTTGTGGTATTCATTGTTGTTTAAGGCCAAAGAAAATAAAAAGCCACAAGCTTCTGCAGCTGTTTGGATGTCAGGAGATCTCTTGCCTCAAACTGTTACAAAGATACTGGATGTTATTGCAGTAGTAGATTCAAAATGTTTAGTTTGTATTTTAGTTTTAAATACCCTGGAGTAGGCCTTTTATTTTCCTACATATGAGCCTTGAGTAGTCTTCGTATCCTGACTTTAGTAAGGATTCCATTCCAGTTCTAGAAAAGGAATTGTTTTGAGCTCTGCGATCCAGTGAAATGATGTAGTTGCTTAATATATTTCTGAACTTAAGCTGATGCTTGCATTCTGCTAAGCTGGTTCTTTTGGAACTCTGAAGTCTGAATTGCTTACCAGTGCTGCTTAGACTGGTATGTGATGCTGTCTTCCTTTTAAAGTGATATTTGGGTTGACATATGGGATTCTGGTATGGGCTGTTATATGGTTTAGGTTAGAACCTGCATTATCATCAGGGGGAAAAAAATATAGTTGAAGGAAGTAGGTTAGAACCTGCCATAATACTAAAAATAGTCTTCCAGATCTCTCTGCATGGGAGCTTTGGCCTCATTGTGGTGCTTCCCCATTTAACATGTGTTTTCTAGTTTGCATGGTTTGAATAGTCTCCTACTTGTAAATAGTCTATTTGGGGAGCACACATCAGTCTTGCCTCTACTTCACAGAACTATCACTGATGCAGTCTCCCAGAAATGGAATTTTAGTAAACTAGTAACTTATTCCTCATGCCTGTGGTTTTTTTGCAATAAGAAGGATAAAATACTCTTCTGTGTATAAAACTCACTGCGCAATGAAGCAAGAGTTGACATCTGGAGAATGTTGCAGAAGAATTCAGTGACCAGCAGGGCAGAATCTCATGTTTGCATGTAGGCTGCATCTGGCTTTTTTTACTGCTTTTCCCTGAAACTGGGTACTCATTCTCCTGGTATGCACTGAGTTTTAACTACATCAGTAATGATGTCACAGTGTCTTCCCTGGACTGTCCTTGATCCCCATGATTCTCCTCACATAGAGGCTAAGTTTGCCTCATAGCAATTCTCTACTGCAAGCATCCCCTACACAGCTAGTTTATGGTTCACATGTAAGAGAACTTCATTGTTACTAGATTGTCTTCTGTGTAATTTTGTTCTTATTTTGTTTGCTGATTCTCACTCTTTTCCTACAGGACCATACACGGTTTGTGAACTGTGTGAGGTTTTCTCCTGATGGGAACAGATTTGCTACAGCTAGTGCAGATGGGCAGGTAAAAAACTAGGACCTCTGTTTGTAGTGATTTTAGCATGAGAAGATTTTCTTGTGCATTTTGGGAATAGGATTAATATTGTAAAGTCCATGCTGCTTCTGTTTCATGCCAAAAAATGACTGGTTTAAACATTTAACTATCCTCCTGTAAATCTGTAGTAATTGGTAGTAACCAGACTATTCTTACTTAGATTTCTTCCCCATTCCGTCTCTCTAGCATTCTGTTACAGGTTATTTTGGCAGGAACATGTTGGACTTTTGGAATATGTATGTTCTTGTTATGATCCTGAGAGGTCTAGCTGAAACAGTGAATTCATATATAGCAACCCAGCTCCACTTGTACTCCCTACTGATAAGGGCAGGTTGACAATGACACTGTTACCATAGGTTGCTCGTCATTTTCAGAGAGCAGACTCCCATGACAGCAGTGCTAAGCAGCTGCCATCACAGCAGGAGTCAAAACTGTAACATCTTCCAGAATTTCAATTGTCTTGATCCAATGTACAGAAAACTTGCTGTGATTATTTAGAATTTTCATCTCAATCATTTAGTCTTAATTATTCAGTGCAGCATAGCTTGTGCTTCTCCTTAAAATCCTGTCTAGTGTATCAAAGTATCAGACATTATCTTGGGGGTTTTGTGTTACTGCTTTTCTTTTCAAGTTGTATGTCTGTGTGCTCTTTTAAGATTTTTGTCTATGATGGGAAGACTGGAGAGAAAGTGTGTGCTCTTGGTGGAGGCAAAGCACATGATGGAGGCATTTATGCTGTAAGTATTATTTCATTTGTGCAAATGATCCGTAGTGTTTCGTTACCCAGTTTATGAACTGCAAAGTATTGGATTAATAAATGCATTTACTGTCTTGTGGTGACATTTGTTTTTACAGATTAGTTGGAGCCCTGACAGTAGTCAGTTGCTTTCTGCTTCTGGAGATAAAACTGCTAAAATCTGGGATGTTGGTGCTAATTCTATTGTAAATACTTTTAACATGGGATCAAACGTGTTGGATCAGCAGCTGGGTTGCTTGTGGCAGAAAGACCATTTACTGACTATCTCCCTGTCTGGCTATATCAATTATTTGGACAAGAACAATCCAGATAAACCTTTACGTGTCATAAAGGTAGGTTAAAGTTCTGTTACTGCATGAATTTCTGCAATAAATGACTTGGTGCTTGAAGTTGTTAAGATGGAATAGCAGCTATTGAAAAACAGCTTTGTTAAATTAGCATTGCCAAACAAGTTATGTGTGGCTGTTTCTTAAAGTCACATGAATCAAGAAGTTAATATGTTACATGTGAGACTAATTATTTCATTTAAATTAATGTTATCAACTTATCTTTTGTTGCAGCTTTTAAGCATTCTTGAGATGAGAAAAGAAATGCAGCATAGATAGAAAACTACCAGTGATGTCTCATTCTCCCAGAACTAGTGTATTGTGGACAAGGTGACTAGGGTTACCGTGGAATTGAACTTTAATTTTAGGAATTAAAGAGTTCGCTGACACAAGACTCTCTCACGGGAACTTACATTTTTACATGAACTAGAAACAGCGTCCCAGATTTTTGCCATCACTGCTATAATTCTGGAAGTTGGTGTGGGTACATGACCATATTTAGTCCTCTTCCCTGAATCATAAAGTGCTTGAAAAGCAGTGATGAAAAGGCCATGGAGGTATTTTGGCCCATTATGCTAATAAGGACATTCATGGTTATTGTTTCTCTTCAAGGACATAGCAATAGCAGTGGTGTAACAGTTAAATCACTGCACTGTAAAATAGTGGATTTTATACTGGGTGACTTAGTGCTTGTGAATAGCAGGTTATTTTCTGAATAACCTATAATTCTTCTCAAACAGGTGTATGTATGTGTTAAAAATTGCTCATCAATAATTATTTATGTCCCATTCACAGGGTCACAGTAAATCAATTCAGTGTCTAACGGTGCACAAAAATGGTGGAAAGTCCTATATTTACTCTGGAAGTAATGATGGTCATATTAATATCCTTTGAATGATAGTGATATTTATTCTATGTTTTAGTCTTACAGTTTGAGAGAGCTCATTAGGAGAGGTGGGAAAAAAAAGGTTTGCCAAAGACTAACTTAAATTTTATTGGACACAGGTGAATCTTTTGTCTAAAGCAGTTTATTTTGCTTTCCCTTTAATACCTGGATGCATTCACACTTTCCTGCTAAACATAAGCCAGCTCTTAATTTTCAGTTGTTGCTTCTTCATGGTAGGTAGCTTGTTAGTATGGAGGACCAAGTAAATGTATAAATCAGCCTCTTTTAACATTAAGAAACAGCAATATGTATTTTCCATGTCTGACAATATGCAGAAGGTTACATTTTCAGCATTCTGAAGCTTATAGTTATGACTACATTCCTTTATCTTGCCTTTTAATTGTGTCATGTTGGCATCAACTGTTACAAATACAGGTCCTGTTTCTTTGCAGACCTGTAAAATACAGTGTTAGTAGTTCAAACTGATGTTACCATATAACATGAGGGAAAGACAATGTTGCAGGACTTCTAAATAAAATTCTTTGAAGTGTATTTTCTAGTCTCAGACCTAATGCTAATTATTCCAGTATTTGCTACTGTCTGTAGCTCACTACAGAGCATCAGAGGCTCAATTAATAAATATTATGTGGTTGCCCATGGAGCTCGTAGAGTCTCCATCCCTAAAGATACTGAAAACCTTACAGAACCCTGCAGCCTGTTGTAGCTGACACCAATTTGAGCTAAATCTCACAAGGTCCTTTTGAACCTTAGCTGTTCTGTCAATTATTTACTTTTTATGGTGTGGTATCTGACTGCTGCACCAGTATCTTCGAACGTTCCTTAATTCTGTTATGCACATTATTGGGATTCTGAAACTGGAGAGAATGATGGCTTTTCTGGGAAAGGCCACACAAATCAGGTTTCTAGAATGGCAGTGGATGAAATGGACCAGCTGGTCACCTGCAGTATGGATGACACTGTGCGCTATACCAACCTTAGCAAGAGGGATTACAGGTTAGTTAAAATGTCGCCTTTTATTGAAGTATAATTATTTTACAGCAAGAGTTTTGTTGATTTTATATGGTAAAAAAATTTATGCTGCATTTTATTTAGGTTTTATGTTACCATGGAAACTGTAGAAATGGTTACTGTACCAACCTTATGGGTTTTTTTCTGGCAACAAGAAACACATCCCAGGCTTTTCAATTTGTTTTATCCTTCCACGGTTTAGATTGAGACCTGTCTTGTATTGGGTGGCTTAGGGGACTGTGGGAACCTTGTCTGCTTTGTGATTCATAAATACCCAGGGATATTGATGATAAATGTGATTAGGAGGGATGGGACACAGCTATTTCTTCATGGAAACCACAATTTAAGCAAAAAAAAATTTAAAATCCTGTTAAGATAATCTAGTTAGTTTAAAAATTAAACTCTAGTATAGTAACATTGATTTTCATTTCCAAGATGTATTACCTGATCAAGATAGTAAAGCTTACAACACAAAACATAGGAAACTTCGCAGCTTGGTAGATAAAGTTAAATTGTGCATGTTCTTGATGATTAGTGCATGATTATTTGAATAGGCAATTTTAAATAATGGTAGACATGAAATAAATTTTTTTCCCTGTTTTGTCCTTCGTGCTTCTGTTCCTTGGCACACCCTCTTGCAGTGGCCAGGATGCTGTGAAAATGGATGTTCAACCCAAATGTTTAGCTGTGGGTCCTGGTGGTTATACTGTAGTTCTATGCATTGGACAAGTAAGTATTAACTTGTGGGTTATCAGCAGTTGCTGTGTTAATAATGCCATGTATGGTAACATTTAGTTATTTAGTGTGGGATTACATCCAAATTAAGAATTTCTTAATAAGGGCTATAGGGAACATAATTCAGCAGGATACTTGATAGCCTTGTCTTTTTGTATCCTATACCAATTTCACATTTATGTGTAGATTCAAATTTCAGACAGTCCCTTGTCTGGATGCATCTGTATTTGTTATCAATACAGCTTTGTGCTGGAGGGTTAGACCAGTCAGAATCATGCTCTTGCCAGATTTTTTCTGTGACGTGATTTTGGCAAAAGGATGTTTTTTCTCTTGCATTTTATTTTTTTACAATTAATCCACCTACCCAATTAACTAATGCTGTTGTGGAGCATAAGCAGCACTAGCTTGCTTGCCACTAGCATGCAGATCACAGAAAACCAGAGACATTGCACCAAGGCTCTCTTGTAGCAAAACATGATTGACTTCTAATGATTGATGCTTTCTGTATGGGTGCTGTTTTATGCTTGGGATGTTTGATAGTGTTGTCCAAGCCTGTTTCATGTGAACTAATCCTAGTTATCCATTGCCTAGAACTGGATAGGAAATAGCATTTAAAGTTTAACATTGCAGCATTAATTTGCTCCTAATTTGGTCCTGCCTCCTTCCCTTTAACAGTGAACCAGGAAGTAAGCATTGCTAAAATTACTGGTTTGTCCATGTTTATTTCATGTTCAAAGCAAATGAAGCAAAACTCAAGGCAATGGAGAATGGCCTGCACTACATAATTTAGACTGCATGAGTACTTCAGTACAGCTGATTAGTTAGTCACCACATGTAGGCATTTCTTTCTTTTTTCTTTTTTAAGAATGAGACTGTTCCCTTAAGATGAGAATACAATAAACTTTTGACCAACCAGAGGGCATTTGTATTTATGACTTAGCAATGCGGCTTAGTAATAGTTTTATATTATGTACTTTGAAGAAGGGTCTTAGTTTCTGGTTTTCTACTTACAGATTGTCTTGATGAAAGACAAGAAAAAATGTTTTGCAATTGATGACCTTGGCTATGAGCCAGAAGCTGTAGCCATTCACCCCTCAGGAGGTACAGCAGCAGTGGGAGGAGCGGTAAGGTTGCATTTCCTAAAATTTGTACTACTTTGAACACTGGAGCAAGTAACGGAAGCATTTAATAATAGTAGGTGTGTTGTGTTGAAAAATAGTAGGTGACAGTTTGTAACAACAGTATTGTATCAAATAAGCTATGTGTATTTGATATTCCTGGTCTTTCACTCCCCAGGTTCTGCCACAATTGTGACCTAAAGTCTATCTCACTTCTTTTTGACTTGATTCTTCTTTCCTGTACTTGCTGTTTTTAAATTTCCAGCTTGTTTTTACCTATTGTGTTCTTGAAGTTGGCAAATTCTAGAAAATGGGTCTATTTCCACACTTGTGGGATTTAGCAGCAAAATGACAGGTTATTTAAACATTTTCTTAAGCACTACCAGACAGAATTAATGCAAAAAGTTTCAGAAACTCCTCTTTCTATTGTAAAATGATTTTTCTACCTTTTCTCCTTCTTTGCTGTTAATTTGCAGGATGGTCATGTCCATTTGTATTCAATCCAAGGAACCTCTTTGAAAAGTGATGATAAGACTTTGGAAGCTAAAGGTCCTGTTACTGACCTGGCATATTCTCACGATGGTGCCTTTCTTGCAGTCTGTGATGCAAACAAAGTTGTCACTGTCTTTAGTGTTGCTGATGGCTACGCGGTAAGAATTGTTGTAGCGAGTGTTGCCTTTGTTTAAAAACAAATTGACTGACAGCTCCTGTCTAAATCTGTTGGGGTGAAGTACATTGTAGCTGCTGAGGCTTAATTGGAAATCACTGATGTAAATTCGATGTTTCTGTGACGGTTTACCTACTATTTTGGGCTAGTATTGGCATTTTCAGCTGCCTGTATGAACCCTGCAGATCATAAGAGTAGCTGAGGAAATGTGCAGCATAGGTTGGCTGTTGGGAAAACACTGAAACCCATCTAATAACAAATGCATAGCTAAAAAAGGGGAAGGGGCTGGATTTCCACAGACTAGCAGTAGTTAAATACAAAAAGCTCCTTCGGGTCTGCTGAATCACTAGTTTGTTAATTTGGGGTTTTTTTAAAGGAAATAACAAAATACATGCCATGTCTGTCAGAGAATTTGTGTGCATTTTTGTAAAATAGAGAAGAATGCAGACTCGGTTTGGTAAGAGTCATGCAGTACAGTAAAATTCAATTAAGTAAATGAAGCAGACTTGGCAATAAAATTCTGCTGGCTCTGGCACACAGTTCCATGGTGAGGACTAAGCAATGAAAGAGATTGGCAGATAAGGCAAGATTCCCTATCCTAGCTTATCTACTGTATTTTAACCAACTTCCAAAAAATGGGGCAATTTCCACTTTTCAGTCCAAGCAGTCAATGTATATCAGCCTGTAAAGTCCTTAAGCTTTTACTAAAACAACACTGAAGTAAAAATGCTGGATGGCATTCCACAGAAAACAGTTCATTCTCGAAGTAAAAATTGAAAGAATTTTGCCTTGAGAAACATCTGTGGGATTGTTTTAGAAGCCTCTAAATAGAATATGCACTTAACAGATCGAGCTTTCATAGAAAAATATCTTAGTGGTTTTTTACAAAATGTTTGTATTTTATTGGCTTAATAAGTGTTTAAAGAAATCACATAAAATGAAGCCACTACTTGGTTTGTTTATTGCATCCATCTGCACCTGAGAGTTTTGCAGTAGCTTGTTCTGATGCTGCACATTGAAAGCTAGTGATTTCCTGAAGTAGCCTAACCTACTGAAATATAACCCTTGTCTCCCTGATTTTCAAACAGGAACATAATGTCTTTTATGGACACCATGCAAAAGTTGTTTGTATTGCGTGGTCACCAGACAATGAACACTTTGCTTCTGGAGGCATGGACATGATGGTGTATGTGTGGACTGTGAGTGATCCAGAGACCAGAGTCAAGATACCAGGTATGTTTTCTTCAACATACTACTTTTGAGAGTTGCTAGTAGTTTGTGAAATCCAGCACTGTTCCTGTTTTCCTAGACTTGCAGTAAGCAGGCTTTGAATGTTCCCAAAACAATTGATCCTTTATGTTAATCTCTGTCTAGCCACACTAGCTGGAATTCTTCAGTTATGTTATTTTTTTGTAGTTACTTTTAAAATCCAGTACTAGTATTTAATGCAGCTAAAATCATGGTTGAAATGTGCTGAAGTTACTTTGTCAACCCAGCCTTCCTAATTCTTTTCTGTTACTTTGCACTGCGATACAGATGCTCACAGACTACACCATGTAAGCGGCTTGGCATGGCTGGATGAACATACTCTGGTAACAACATCCCATGATGCTTCTGTTAAAGAGTGGTCTATCTCCTACAATTGAAATAAGCCCCCTCTTTGGAAGGACCTAATCAGGGACTAGAACTACTGCAGTGGAACATAGCATTTCTCTTAAAGAATCTGTATTGGCCTCTGGGTCTGCTGTCATATCCTCATATCTTTACAGGGTGTTCATATCTGTAATTAAATGTACTTTGAAAGCTTTAGCGAGTAACAGTTTGCACATGAGAAGCACTTAAATTATGTCTGGAGCTTAACCTTTGTGCTGAACATTCCAGAGGCAACAGCTGAACAAGTTGGTGTGCAAGGTTCAGGCGCAAAAAATTCAAACTCAATCAGTTGTTCTTTTCTAACCGAGAAACATAAGACTGTACAGCATGAGAGTAATACTTCTCATTTTTTCTAATTACAGAACATTTCTGTACTAACAGTCATAGTAAGAGTATTTAGTTGTGGTCTGAAACCAATCAAGCTGTGTGCAGCTACTGTATATTGCTTTGCTTCTATATACTGCACCAAACTGTTGCCTCAGATTTTCTCCTCCAGATAAGAAGATGGGGTACATACATAATAAACTTTTTATGTATTTCATGTCAAATCTTTGTGGTTTATTTTAAGGTGGAAGTGTGGGATTTTAATGTACTTACTGTTGTGGGTATAATGTTTACAAATAATCGTCGTGGCAACTTGTTTCTTCAGAAACACAATTGTTACTTTCATGAATTAAGACTGTCTCATCATTTCAGTGTCAGAGAAAAGAAATCATTCTGTTGCAAAGATTAAAGATATTTTCTGTTTGAAGGAGGAGAAGCATGTTATTGTTTAAAAAATGCAGTACTTCTACCACCTTTTGGAAAATACAGGAATTAAACAAAGTGAAGTGTTGTTATGACTTGAAGTGATTTTTGAGAAGATAGTGTTTGCTCAGTAAGTTTTATGCCTTTGCATGTGCAGAACAGTTGCATGAACGCGTTACCTCATGCGAAGAGATCCTGATGTTGTGTTTAGCTCCCTTCTCACACTCCACAACACGTTTAAGTGATTTGAAGCTAGCAGTCCAACAAGGGTGGAGGAGGACACTCTGATGCAAAGTAGTAGGAAGATTTGTTACAATCTTTGATGGCCAAAAAGAGTTGTTGCTGTCTAGAATCTTGGAAGACTTAAAAAAAAATTTTCTCTGCTAAGTCTCTGCCACCACCACCACCTTTCCAGTTGTCTTTGGGTTTTATTATGCTTTCCTTTCTGTGTGGACTTGCGTGTTTTTTTTACCAATCATATTTCTAATGACACTAATAATACAGCAAATAAAATGCTTTTGCTGCTTCTCATACTGTGGACTATTGCTCAATTGCTGAAAAACAAAAAATGCCTTTCGAAAATGAAATGTTGGTGAAACATCTTTTTAAAAGGAAAAATGTTGATTTCTTTTTAGGAGTGGTGATCAGATGTCTCCTAGGCTACAAACCAACATCTACAGTGGAACAGTTGACATGGATTTTTTTTTTCCCCTTAGAAGCAGGATATTTTGCATCATGGTTTCTTTGTGTTTACTGTGTCTCTATTCGCAGTTTTGCATGTATGCTTACTAACATTGCAAGGACAGGAGAAGTTTTGGAAAAGGGTGTGTTTGATATTTGGCTTAAGATCCAAATGAACAAGGTTTTCTCAATGTCTAGACCCTAAAACTTGTTCTGCTGTTGCATGGGGACTGGCAGACCAAACAATTCATCCATTTTTCCCTGAGTCTAATCTGGAAGAGTTGCTATTGAATCTGCTGGGTGGGTTCCTGTGGTAGTTGAATCCCTGTCATTTAAGTAATTGTAAGGGGGAGGGGAGGAGAAGTTAAGCAGTTATCAGAGCTTGGGCACTATGCCTGAAAGGTGATGTGTAGGATGAGCTATTTTTTGATTCCTCGAAGACCTTGTAATACTGCTCCTGCAGCATGCCTGTTAGCTAGAAACCCTGCATTGAGATTTGTGTTTGGATGGCTGTATGAGGGTGATTGCTCGTGCTTCAGCTTCCACTGGATTTGTTTATTGGCATATGGCCTGAGCTTCTAATTCCTTAAGAACTTATTTGGTCTTTGTAGTTGGCTAGCAAATCCTGACTACAAAACTGAAAATGTATTCTGCTGTTGGACCAAACATCATAGCACAGGTTGATTGTTGATCCAGTGTACACACATCACAAATTGTTGGAAGGAGTCTGGTTATACTGCTCTCAATCAGGCCCCCCTACATTACTTGTGTTTGCCCCAGACTGCAAATGTCTTGTGCTAAACTCAAACTCCTTGGCCTGCCCTGGAACAGAGAAAAAGGAAAAGACTGGATGGTCTGTACAGATTGCAGTGATTGCAAAATGAAATGTGAGATACTTGACATGAATCAGGTGCAAAAAACCCCACAAAAAATGCCATACCTTACAAAAACCCCAAAGCATCTTTGATGTTGCTATATTAAGAGTTGTATTTTAATGTTAGTTCAAGCCCTTTTCAAGCATAGCTCCTCAAACCCCCTTATTCTTAAAGGCTTCTGTTTTAAACATGACCATGCTTTTGAGCACCTGGCAGTTACTGGAAAGCTGGCTTCACTTCACCATGACTGGCAGTTTGCCTGCTTTACAGTGAAAATGCAGCTTAATTAGGCCAGGGCTAGACTTGGAGAGCTAATGTGACCAGTAATTCCTCACAAGGATGTATTGCAGGCATTCCCCTCCCCCTTTAACTGTGATTTAATCCCCGTTGCCTGTTCCATTTCTGCCATGCTTGTACAGCGCATTGGCCTTCCAAGAAGCTGGTCTGTACAGTCAGCCAGAAATTTGACAACAGCTGTTGTGAGGAATACCAGCAAATCCTAAATGAGATTCTTTAATTGGCAGTTGGTAAAGGGAAAAGTAAAGGACAACGCTGATCTGTTTGGAGATGGAAGCTGTTTTGTTGGACACAATACAATTATGGATAGATGTTCTGGCACCTCTGTTCCTCTGCCAAATGCTTTTGCTGTTAACAACTGGAGCTTCTCTGAGTGATGGTAACAGCCTTAAAACTTTAATTACATGACCATTTTCTGAAGCAAAATACCAAAGATGTAGAATCCTTCAACCTGAAACTGACTTTTTTCTTTTAAGGTACATTTCTAGCAGAGAAGCCAAGAATTTCACCTACTACATGTTAGTATGTCACTGCAGATACTGGTTCATGGTTGTGGCACAAGGAAGGATTTGCTGATAAAAACTTCCTTACAGTTAATTTAGCCATGTCTATCTCTGTTATGAAAGTATACAGAGGAGGAAAACGTGCCTTCAGTGTGCCTGGGAGCAGAATTATGCAGTTAACTGTCTGGCCTAAGAACAAATCACAAGTTTGCATATATACAGCAGATGCTTGTTCTAGGAGTGCAAAGCTCCCCAGAGAGGCTTGGGGAGTGACAGAATCATAAGCAGTGACAGAATCATAGAATATCTCAGTTTGGAAGGGACCCATAACAATGATCAGACTAAAGAATAAATATGTGTGTTTTGCATATTAAAGGCAGTTTGTTTGAAATACTAATATTTTTACTGATAGGACTGAAATCAGTTGGAACTATTCATAGACATGTTGGTGGAAGGAGCCTGAAGATCTCATCTCAAGTATGAAGTAGGGCTAGAGCAGTGCTAGACTAAGTCAGCTGTGTTCTGTTTTCTGATCAAGTCTTAAGAAACTTAAAAGGATGGAGATCACACAGCCTCTTCGAGTAATCTGTTCCACTTAAGTTTTTCCTAATATCCAACCTGAGACTCCAAGCTGTGTTGTGTGACTACTGGTTTACAGTATCTGTTACTAGCAGGAGGTGGTTGAACACTGTGCCCTTGATATTGTCCCCCTGCAATCTTTTCTCTGTTACCTGCTGGCCCCCAGTTGCATGTTAAGTTGTTGACTTCCTCCAGCCCACACAGCTCAGCTTCTAAGGAAGGCTGATGGGCTGCATCACCTCCCTCACCTCACCTGCATTGCTGTCAGCAGTCAGATGCAGAATTATCAAGTGGTCAAGTCTAATTTGCCTGTGTCAAGTCCGTGTTGGTTACTCCTTTGGCCTGCAAGTATTTAGGATTAAATTCCAATGGGAAGTGTACCTTCATCCTTTAGGGGTCTTTAGTGGAAGCAAACTAGCCCCTGTTCCTTGGGTCTTTTTTTTATTCAGAGTTGAGGTCTTTTTCCAGTGATCAGAGCTCTCCCATGATAAACAGGGTTTGCTTCATGGATGATATTTTAACTGTCTTGTAATCATGTAGGCCAACCACTTCTGCACCTCTGTGTTGCTCCCATCACCACCCTTATGGACTTGAATAATCCAGTTTTTAGGTAGACCCTAACATTGTTTGCTCCTAAAGGTTGCCCCTCTCCAGAGCACACTGGCACACACAGGGGTATGGGAGTAGGCCTGTCTGTGAAAACCAAAGAGAGAAAGTGTTGAGTACTTGAGCTTTTTCTATCACCTCGTGCCAGTTTGTTTCCCTCATTTAAGAACAGGTCTCCATTTTCCCTTGAAAAATTCAAGCAAAAAGCTGCATTGTGCGTGTTATAAATATCTGCAGCACTGCTGTGTTTCTCTGTTAAAACAAGTAGAAGAAATTGTTTTGTTGCCTTGTTGCTTGGGACTTGGAGGAAGCACATAGGTCTGAGGAATAAGCCTCACTTTAAAATCATTCTGAACTTTGCATCTTTATTTCTGAAATATTCAGTCCTGGAGTTGTAATAGCAATTACATCCTAATGAGAGGAGCTTCATAGATACCTGTAGCTTTATGAAGTTCTACAGATCACAGTTCATTCATTATCTACGAGCCAACCTGAGAGAAACTCAATATACAGGCCAGGCTTAGCTGTTCCTTTTCCCACGCTGTAGGTTAGCTGGCAGCTGAGTAAACTGCCTTTGGAACTGGGAGCAGTGGGGCTGTGTTGTCCCAGAGAAACAGTTTGTGCTGTGAGCAGTCAGCCTGTGCCTGTCTCGGAGTTAGATCAGCCAGTTCTGATTTCCTGTAGAGAAAGATAAACGTTTGAAGTGCAATTTACCCCTGACACCAAAAGGGGCTGCTTCTATGATACCCAGAATTGCTTATCATTCCCAATTGCCTGGTCTCTGTGATGTCCAGCAAGTGTGTCCCACATGAACAAGGGAGTCACCTGTATTTATCAACCCCTGAAACCATGGCTTATCAATATCATTCAGGCTGGGTTGTCAGAGGATCTGATTACCTGAGAGTTACTCAACCTGTCAGTCAGGTCTCAGTCGACTTGCTTTACTCTATAAAGATTGTAGGCATAAAAATGGGAAGAGGGAATCTCCTCAGGGCAGCCAGGTGTGAATATTAAGGCCAAATAAATATTGACAGATGTCTATACCATGATTCATATTTCTGAGTTGCCATATTTTAGCTTTGTTTCCTGGAACCCTGTTGCCTATATACAGCCTGCAACCTGTGCATGACTTCTGGAGAGCACAGGCTCTTGTTCCAAGGGTTGCCTTTGAAGGCTCTTCCTATGCCCACTGACCTGCAGGGAGGCAGCACTGGCTTGCTGCTGCTCTGCTCAAGGTTCCCAGTATCATTCTAAGTGCAGAGACTCTAGAAGTGCCCACTGCACCCAGGTACAACCCCACGAGGTAGGGATTGTGATTCCAGGATGGGGAAACTGTGTGGGGAAGAAGCTGCAGCCAAGTAAGTTAGAGCATAAAGTATTTAGACACAGTTGTTCTACAGATTTCTCAACAGCATCTATTTGGAGGTGGAAAACAGTCCCTTCTGCTGAGTATTTTTTATAATCTTCATGGACAATCCATTTCCAAGCAGTTAAAAACCAAATCTTTAACGCATGCAGCAGACTAAGCCGTGCCTCAGTTCACAACTGCAAAAACACCTGCATCATATTAAAATGAAAAATAGAAACATTAAGGTAAGGAAGGGGTTAAGAACACACCTAATCAGATAATAAATGTACATATTTGGTACTTTTGAGACTTAGACATTAAAAATGAAAATAGAATCGTGGGATATAGTTGGAATTCCTGAATTGGAAGGGACCCACAAGGATCATCAGAGTCCAACTCCTGACCCTGCACAGGACAACCCCAAGTATCACACCACGTGCCTATAAATAATGGGTAAGTAGCAGTTACATCTTTGCAACCAGTAGTTATCACATTCTAGGACACAATTTAGTCACCAGGACTGCCCTGTGCAAAGGGGAATGACATTTATTAGTACCAAAAATCATCCAGGGTTCAAGAGCGATTTTACCGTTCCGGGGTGAGTGGGTGTCCCTCATTGCTGGCTGTGCTGGCGGGAGAGGCGCTCGGGGCAGGTTGTCCCCAGGGCTGGGTGACACCCCGCAGGGAGGGAGGGAAGCAGGAGGACAGCCGCAGGGACCGGCCGGGACGGTGCTCCAGCAGCAGGTGGCAGAACAGCACTGCTGACGGCATCTCCTACTCAGTTTCCAGCTACTGTCCTGTCCACGCCGACACTTTCAAGCTGTTTCTGTTTCAAGATTGATTTACCTATTCCCGTGCAGGATGGCAACATGCAGCCATCCTACAGGGACAGCTTCTGTCAGACTACATTGAAATAAAGAGATGAAAAGGCAGGCGGTGTCAGAAATATACATTCATAAAATTTTATTGTATTTATATGCCTATGTTTAAGGCCAATTTTGTAACAACATTTCCTTACAAGAGGAGAGAAAGTGATGTCTGGTCTAACTTGAACCAAAGACAAGGTGATGAGTCCCAGTTCTGCAAGGCAGGACAGAGGATCTGGTGGAAAGAAATGTGTGGAAGAGATGCTGGAAGTTTGGCACTTGTCAAAGTGGTCACTCTAGGAATTGAACAGTTCTAAGAGAATCAATTTGGTGTTTGATAAGAAAAGCTCACAGCTGAAAACAGTGAGAGTTTGTATAATTGTTTTGATGCTGTAACAAAACAAGAACAAATGAGCCTTTATCAGGTGGCCAGATCATCTATGACTTACCAACAAAAGTAAAATCAGCTCCTCTTTATTGTGGTTAGCACAACTTGATTTCTAAATGTCTAGGTTAACTGAGTCAGTGACAGCAGTTTATAACAAGGCAGCAAAATCACTTGTGCAAAGATCTGGAACTGGAGCTTTGCTGACCCTATCCTGATAACCATGAATGCACAGGAAACGTCACAGCTGGACTGTGCAAGAGTCAGTGACCAGCTGAGCCAACACAGGACTGATATGGAGGGAAGGTCTTTCAAGGTGGTCAGATTACACTCCTTGGCAGGGGAGTGCTGCTGGGGTTTGCAGCAGCCTTGTGCAGCTGACAGGTTTGGTCATGCTGCAGTGTCAGTCCCACACTGGCAATGTGGGCAAGGGTCCCAGGGGCTGTGAGGGATGTGCCATCAGCAGATTGCTTGAGGGGCACAGGGATTACCCAAAAGATAAAGACTGACATGATTTAGGTCTCCCAGCAGCATAGCTGCCTCCAGGCTTCTTGGTGATGCAGCTGTGCCTGAGGATACATACACAGCAGTCTTCCTTGGTAATGCTGTCATTTCAACCTCACACGTGAGCATTCCTGGCAGGGCAGTGGAGAGAGGCTGATCACCTCCAGTGATTCCAGCCCCCATCTCTCCAGCTGTCATCTGCACAGGGATCTGGATAGGCTGGATCAGTGGGCCAAGATAAATTGTAAGAAGTTCAACAAGGCCAAATGCCAGATCCTGCCCTTGGGTCACAGCAACCTTCTGCAGCACTACAGGTTGGGGGCAGAATGCCTGGAAAGCTGCCTGGTGGAAAAGGAGCTGGGGATGCTGGTGACAGCAGCTGAACATGAGCCAGCTGAAAATGAGCCAGAAGGCCAATGGCACCTGGCTTGGATCAGGAATAGTGTGGCCAGCAGGACCGGGACACTGATTGTCCCCCTGTACTCAGCACTGGTAAGGCCACACCTTGAGTTCTGTGTCCAGTTCTGGACCCCTCAGTTCAGGAAGGCTGAGGTGTTGGAGCAAGAACAGAGAAGAGCAACAAAGCTGGTGAAGGGTCTGGAGCACAAGTCTGATGAGGAGCAGCTGAAGGAGCTGGGGGTGTTTAGTTTGGAAAAGAGGAGACTCAGGGGTGACCTTATCACTCTGTACCTGGTTATGGAACACCAAAAGAAAATGAGGCCAAGGCCCACATTTGATAGAAAGAAATTCAGCTATGTTTGGTTATCTTGTTAGGCCCAAGAGAGCACAACAGGACACAGCACTGTGCTGGGTCGTGCGGCTGCTTGTGCTGTGTGTCTGGTGTGAACAAGGCTTACTCAGTGTCCCAGCAGCTGGACAGACAAGGATGAAGGTTGCCAACTGGCCCTTCCTGGCTTTTGGCACCCTGCTCCCTGGAGAACACACTGGTGGCATGGAGGGACTGTGCCTGCCCTCAGCAGAGCTGGGCAGACTTGGGGGAGGCTCTGGGAGACTGGAAGTGGGCACATGGGCTGGGAGCCCCCCAGAGAGAGTAGCAGGGAGTTTCCCTGGGGGCAGAGGAAAACAGTTTTCCCATGCATGCAGAGGAGGCTGTGCAGAGATGGCTGGATTTGTTCACAAATCTTTTTCATTCCACCTTTTCCAGAAGATGAAAGTTTCTTTATTTGAAAGTCCATAGTTCAGGTTTGTGTTATAGCTATAATAAGAATCAAAGCTCTTTCCATTAGCCAGCAGTGTGCATTTTAAGGAAGAAGCACAGGCAGTTGCATTTTTGAATTAGGTTCCTGTCACAGTAGCTGGGATTGGGTACAGGTCTTGTGTAATGTTTTGTGTATCTTACCTGGCGCTTCTGTTTTTCCAGGAAAAATCATTGGGAGCCTGGAGGACACCTGTATCATCAACTGCCCTCAGCTCCTACTATTTCAGCTGTTAAGAAGTTCAAGGGCTATTTACCCTTTCATCTCAACAGTGGCCCACCTGCAGAGAACAGACGTTGTGGCACAGCCATATGGACAAGTGACTGAAAGAACATTTTTTAATAGCAAGTAGGAGAAAGTATCTAGTTCAGCCAGCCAGACAGCTCTGTCTTCTCTGAGAAGCTATTTAATTTCATTTGATAAGGCTTCCAATGCTCACAGGTAGAAAAAAACTCCTACATTTTGTAAGTCTCTAGCCCTGTCATGGCTTTTGATTCGTGTATTTTTGAAGAGGACCTCCCTAAGAGCAGCCTTTAAGAAGAAAGAAAATCAAGCCTCTGTTTCTTATGCATTTCTGCTAGACCCATGTTTTATCCCTTATTTGGATCAGGTGTACAGCTGGGTGTTCATGTGGCTGCTCTCCCATCCCCTGTGCTCCACTGAGAGAAGATCACCAGTCACCACTCACTCACTACTCCACTATGAGAGTACTGGTTCCCAGAGGGTCTTGGAGTGTCATTATGTCATCACAAAGTCTTGCTAGACCTTTGGTAATGCTGTTCTGAGACAGAAGCTACATAATTTAAATGCTTTAGGTCTCTGCATCTCTTCCTGTTCACTTGGAGTAGGTTCTGAATGACCTCAGCAATGCACTCTTTTCCATAAGGTAACAGACAGTCAGCAGAGATCATCTCATTTCTGCTCTGAGGTTGCCAGGCCTATGAAAGGAAAGCTCGAGATAAAGTACATCATGTGCTCTTGCTGCAGGTTTTTCCCAGATTCATGGAGAGTTTAGTGGAATGCAGCATCTACCCAGAACTGTGAGCAGGATATCCCGTTAGTGAGCTATTCCTTTTTTTGAAGTCTCTTCCTTGTACCTGGTGATACACAGAAATGTAGGACTGGCTTTGAGTGATTATTTACAGAAAGGTGAATTGTTTTCCCAGGTGTCATTGCTTTCAAGTCTCTTTATCACCTTGTCATTAAACAATTATATGTACTAACTTCTGGGACACCTTCATTATATTTTAAATAACAGTGATGCAATACTGGGTTTTAGGAAGGAAGTGTGCCAATCACTTACTGAAATTGATTCAAGTTCTGCTAGGGAGTTTTACCTTTCTGGATATTTTCAAGGAAGAGGAAAGCAAGTTTGCATAATGGAAACCTGAGTGTCAAAGATAACATCTTCTAGGAGGGGTTTTTTAAATGGTGCCAGATTCTGATAAATGTAATAGATAATACTTTTAAATATTAATATGTCTGTCTGTTTTGGCATTGTGTTGTGAAATTCACTTTAAATCATTTAACTTCACATTATTAGATTACAATGGTAGCATAAAAAAATACTATACTTTTAAAAGTAATTAATATATCAATCATAATTGTCCTGGTTGAACTCACAGTGGCTTGATTTCTCCATATAACCTACAATCTTAAGAGATAGGCTATTAAAGAGATCAATGAAGTTATATTTTGGCTGCTCTTTTAGTTTGAAGTCAATAGTTTAAAATTCTTCAGTCATAAAATACTTTTTCTTTACCATGTTCTAGGGAAGCCCTGCAATAACAACACTGCACTTACTGGTATGCAGATTGGAACAGAATTCTTTTAAAACTGGAATTCTATACCTAAAAATCTTCTTCCTGTATTTTTAGATGAGTTTGTCCATTATTGTCTAATGCAGGAAATATCAAATGCTTACATGATGCATTTTGATGACCAGCAGTATGCTAGTGCAAGGCAGTATGTGTTATTGAAGGTATGTAGAACTGGTTTGCACTATTTATTTGTCCATTTAACTCCTGGTTTTGCTCAATTATTTGTCTTGTTTATTATTAGCACTTGCCCTTTCAAAGGAGAAAGGGAGCTCAAATGACCACCAGCAACCACATCATGAGTATTTTGGGAAGATTGCCCTTTAGAGATGTGCAGACAGTGTGCCCACCTCCCATTCACAGCACAAAAGGTCTCACTTCAAATGGTTTTGGTGGGAGAGGAGCCTCCAGTCAACACTGATGGATGTCCCTGCTGAGTCACACACCTCAGAGCATGGCAGGACTGGGACTCTGCCAGTGTGGTACTGTGCCAAAATTGTGTCCTGTGGGGTATAAATGGCCATTCATCAGGTGCAGCTGATGACATCCTCATGATTAAGTCAGGTTTGTTTGATTATAGAAGAGACTTTTTCCTTTTCATGCTATAAATGAACAATCTCCTGTTTGCTACGATCACAGTTTCCGTGTTTCTTTTGCAACACATACCAATATGATACACCTAAGGTAACACCTACATTACAATCATTGCTGCATGCCAGCAGATTTTACAGGAATATTTTACTTTATGTTATGTTCCTGTTACCTTATTTAACACAATGCTTCTTAGTACTTTTTTTTGTTTTCTCGTAAATTGTGTCATTTCTTTTCTTAGGCAAGAAAAGGCTTTCCCAGTCATTTATTACCTGAGAAGATGGTAATGTGTCATGCCAAAAAAATTGCTAAAGGAAACAATTCAGGCCACTCTTCTGTGGGCTGTAATTGGCTGCCCAGTGCCCCCTGGTGAGACACCTCCCTACGCAGCATATCTCACCCAAATTAAGGTCAGAAGGAACTATTAGATCATCACATTTGGCCTGATACGTATCAAAGGCATTTAAGTTTCACCCAGGAATGTCTTGCTTGTTACATATTAAATTTTTAGCTGGTAAAACTACACCTTTGTCTAGTGCTTAGGAGTGGCTGAGGTCACTTAGTTTGTTCAGCCTGGAGAAGGGGAGAGTGAGGGGAGATCTCATTGCAGTTACAACTTCCTTGTGAGGGGAAGAGGAGTGGCAGCCACTGATCTCTGCTCTGTGGTGACAGTGACAGGACCTGAGGGAATGGCCTGAAGTTGTGTCAGGGGAGGTTTAGGTTGGATTTCAGAAAAAGATTCTTCACCCAGAGGGTGTTTGGCACTGGAACAGCTCCCCAGGGCAGTGGTCACAGCTCTAAGCCTGGCAGAGTTCAAGAAGCATTTGGACAATGCTTTCAGGCACCTGGTGTGACTTTTGGGGTGGTTCTGCACAGGGCCAGGAGTTGGACTTGATGATCCTTTTGGGTCCCTTCTAATTCAGAGTATTCTATGGTTGTATGGTTTAACAGGATTGATCCCTCACTCTACCCCAGCAGAAATATTTCTTGTTCTTACCAGGACCAAAGACCCTTTGGCTCCATTCAGACTGCAAAACCAAGCAGAGCCAGCTACATACCACAAGTTAAAGCAAGATTAAAGTGGAACAGTTTGCTCGTGCCCACACCACTCAGTACTTGGATTTGTACCTGTCCTGAGCATTACACCTTCCAATGAGTTCAACAAGTGTGAAATAATACAAATGCTGTGTTGCAATCCATCAGGGGCACATTTGATAACATGACATGACCTGGGTGTGTCGCATGCCTTGAGAAATTGCCTGAGGGTACAAAGTCTGCTGGGATAACATTGGAGGATTATGTAGGGTGGAGGAGCCAAACCTGACACAGTTTTGTCCATAATACCTATTGTGAGTGTTCCTTGTAGCCTGCTGTCTTCCAGACTGGGCCATGATCATCTCACAGTGGGCTAACTGGGACAGATCAACAACATGTCACACACACTGACAGTCCCTGCAGTGCTTTTTGACCCAAGGATTTGACTTAAGACCTAAAGGTTATCGTGTCTCCCTATTATTTAGCAGAATTCCCATATCTTGTAACTGTGTCAAGCAGCCCTTCTGATTGATATAGGGAGGAGGTGACTCCAGCTCAGATTACATACCTGTACAGAAATGAGACCTAGAGACCCAGACAGAAGATCTGGCATGTTTTTTCACCCAGAACTCATGAACCCATGAAGAAGTCACATGCCTTCCTCGCAGACATATATGCAAGGTTTCTGTTGACTAAAGATGGATTTTCTCTGAACAGTAACTTTTGTGAATAATGAAAAGTGGGTGGTGATGGAACAATTCTGACTTTTCCTCTTGAAAGGATCAACACTGAATGAAGGACTAACCTACATTTACATCTCAGAAGGGTCCCTGATTCTGTACCAAACTGCTAGACAAGGAAGTTGCTAGGTGTAGAATCCCCCAGGGTGTCAGAAAAACCTGATTTCAGTAGGGGTATGCTGACATAAATACTGAAGCAACACAGTCATTGATCAAGCAAAAACCTAGAGGCAATATCTCACTTGCTTTGATTTCCTCCTGCTCTTTTCACTATGACTTCCCCACAGCCATTAAAACTGCTTGACTTTCAAAATTTATGATTCTCTTTTAATATATACGATATTTTTAGAGAATCATAGAGTGGTTGATGTTGGAAGGGACCTCTGGAGATCGTCTTGTCTGAACCCCAGACTCAAGCATGGCCACCTACAGCCATGGTCTCTGTCCAGAGACTCCTTCTAGATCATGTCTAGACATCGTAACAGTAATGCAGTTATTTCCTTCTGATGCCCATGCATTACTTTTTATTATAATTTCATCACTGGCTGTTTGAAAAGCAGACTTGTCCTTTTCAACATCCCCACACAAACTTTGAGTGTCTATGAGGAAGACTAATAACTTTGGCAGCACTTGTCTTGGGAGTCTGGTGATTCCAAGATTACATGTTAGACACCCCAAAGAGATTATTTACCTATTTGTGGAGTATTATTTGCTTTTCAAAGTTATGTTCATGATAAGATTTTCAATTCCTTTGTCTGGGAAAACAATTTTGGAAATATGGACTAAGATCATCATGGTGTAGATTGGTCTTCCTGAATCTGTCAATTTCTTGAAAAATCTGTTCACTGACTGTGAGCTGCCCTTTGGGACTCTTAGCAGTACAACCATACAGTTTAGTCTTTCTTTTCTGATAATTTTTAAAGTTAACCACATTGCCAATGAGTCCAAAATTCCCAGATTCTTACTCGTTTCCAGTTAGATTCATGACAGCACTCAACACAAAACATCTGTGACCAAATCAAAACCGTGAACAAGAAGCAAGTCAATAGAATTTAATCTTTAAGTAAGTAACAGGGGTACTGCCTCAGAACATGTTATTCATTAAAAAGGGAAGGATTTTTCCTTCTAAAAGCCTTGCTACTGCATACAACAGCTTTCCTGGGCCTCACCTGTACTCTAGGTTTCTGCTGCACATTTCAATCCAGTTTGCCATGTCTTAGATTCTCAAATGTTTCTCACAATGCACCTTGAATATTGAACATGAGAAATTATCTAAATGTAAGAATCCTTTCCCAATAGAACTGGAGCATGATCTCCCCTCTGCACTCTGGTGACCCAGCAGGGCAGATCAGCTCACTGGTCCCCAGTGTCCCCTCACTGCACAAGGGATCAGCCTGTCTTGTTTACAGCTCCAGCTACCTGGTAGTTTAACACAGCTGTAAATAGCTCTTTGGAGCCCTGCTGTCACTGCTATGAACATGGTTCATGCAGCCCTTAATAAAAACAATTATCTAGATATAACAAGAAATAACTCTAGAAAATGTTTCTCTAGAATAAAACAGGTTCCTTGTTCAAGTGTGCTCTTTGGTTTTCAGTTCCTTCAAACACCTAACAGCAGAGCACAACTTTGAGGTCTTACCTGTGAACAAGCAGCACCAGAAATCTGACTTGAGGGAAAGCTATGGCATGTTTGTGCAACCATGGCACAGCAAGGTTAAGAGAAGTATTGAGGTGAAATATGTGTTGGAAATGCCAAGCCAGGTTATAGGTTAAAAAGGGTCATTGATTTTGCAACAGAGGTACTCTTTGTCTGCAGGTCACGTGTGAGCCTTAACCCACCCCAGTTCAGTATTGTGACTTTCCTCATTACAGTAATGAACTCTTCAACTGAAAATGTGGAGAGTAAGAGAAACAGTTATAAAAACTTGGATTATTTAGCAGTAAGCAAGAATTAGGACTCTTGCACATTTCATTTTTTACTAAATTAATATCTTATAACATTTTTCCTTATTTCCATGTTCCACCCAAGACTGTCCCTAGTGAGTTACATGACAACACACAAAGGTTTGGAAAGGCCACTTCACTGTTTGTGCAAATGAATCACACTCACTACAGAGTTTTTGGTTCAACAATTTAGCTGTTGCTAGATACTGCTGAGGCCATATCCTAGGTATGACTAAAGGATTCCTACTCCATTTTCTAATTTCCTTTTTAAAGAAAAATCAGCACAAATTATCACAAATGTTAAGCCTTTTGAGACAGGAGGGCAAACACCAAGTTTTTTCCTAATCTTAAACAGAAAACTTCACTGGCAATGTTTTCGCCATTGTTTATACCATCCTGAATTTTATAGGTTCCTCTTGACTGGCTTTAACAAGGAAGAAAATAAAGAAAGCTCCAGATTTACAATTTATTGAGTTCTTTTCCCACCACTTCTTAAATTGAGCTGAAAGATTGCATTTTATTTGAAATGTAAGAAAATATGCAGAAGTCACTACGTAACTGATGACAGTACCAAAATGTCCATTTTTTTCAATAGCCCAGGATTCCTACACAGCCTGATTTTCATTCATTGGTATTTCATTATTCATCACAAAGCATGGGCTCACAAACCCAAGGCCCAGCTGGTTTTGGTGTTGTGCAAATGCAAAAGATCTGTTCACTTTCTGTCTTTCCCCAGAACTTCATAATTATTACTCCATTATTCCCCAGAACACTTCATAATTATGTGTAAGATACAAATCTACTTTAAAGAGAACTGAATATTGTGTGACTCAGAGGTGTAAGAGACAGCCAGGGCAACATTTACAGCCAGGTAAACTCTGTTGTTAGAAAACTTACAGTATATTTAACAAGTTTCACAAATGCATTCAAGGTAAAAAAAAAAAAAGGCTCCACCTCCAGTTGTTTTGGATCCTGTGTGTAACAAATAAAACGCTGTACTTCCTGTGCCTTGGTGCAGATCTGCCCAGTGCTGCAGTGCCAAACACAGATAGCTTGAGCTGCCTCAGGTGCCAAAAGAAAAAGAGCCACGATGGCTCAGTGCTGCCCTGAGGTGGAGAAGTAGGCTGAAAGTAAGTCACTTGTATGCTTTGGGAGACAGGAGTACCCGGGGAGACGTCAGTGCCACACAGCATGTGCAACCACTTTGTCCATATTCTTGTAAAAAAGGAAGTTGCCTCAGGTTTCAGGGCTGTCCTGTGCAGGGCCAGGAGATGGACTTGATGATTCTTGTGGGTCACTAACAAATCAGGACATTCTATGGTTCTATGGTGCTCCACAGAAAGCCTGTTCTAAAGGGTAAATTTGAAATTCAAAGCAAGTCAAAAGCCCTCATTTTCTAGAAAATTGTTCAAATAAATTAACAAGAGACATAAACCCAAACTCAGCCTTTGAGCTGCTGAATGCTGTGACAGGGGCATTTCCTTGTAGAGCTGAGTCTTAGGGCACTTCACCTGGAGAACAGTCAGGAAACCCCACCAGAGAGTATTTGATTTAATCCTTACTAATGAATCCACAGGGGCCTCACTAGAAGACTGTATATGGAATTATTTTATTCCCAGCCTCACTATCCATGCTTTCTGTCCAGCAGCACTCACCTTTGAGGTCTTGTGATTAAATCTGACCTGCAAATCCTGTGGAAATTTCCTACTCCTGTTACTGCCCAGCCTCTTCCATGCTGTGTCTGTCACAACAGCCACTTGCTGCACTCAGAGAGAGAATATTCCTCATCCTGACAGAGTATATGGACAGCCCTACACCAACACGTTATCATGTTGAAATTTGTCCTCTTTTAACCTTACTTTTGCTATTTAAAGTGCAATTTTCATTTATACAAATTAGAAGCTAGTGAAGCATGCAAACTAAATGTGAACTCATGGAAATTTCTCCTTGCTGAGCAGCAGCATTTGAACAATGCAGAAGATTTGTATTTCCTGCTCACAAATAAAAAAAAATCTGATTTTATACTTTTGTCTAGTCTCTTTTTTTAAACTCTATATTCTTCACTTCCATTCAAAGTGTTTATCCTTATAAGATGGCTTGAAGTGGACATTAACTACAATATATACCAAATATCTGATAAGAAAAGACTGACTCAGACCAGATTAAGAGAATGTCACTAATTTTATTTGCTTCCAGTGTTTTCTGGCATTTTTGAAATATTCTAATATTAAAAGAAAAAGTGTAATAATTTAGGCAGGAACTCACCACCTCTGTCCCTTGGCTGTCACAGCCATTTTGACATCAGCAGATTTCTCTTTAACAAGAGAAGAGAAAGAAATGAGATCTGTTTGCTGGTAGGATTAGAACTCATGGATCAAAGCCACTCAGAGGATCTTGACGTCATGATTTACAGCCACAAGAGCTTCAGAATTGTGTAAGGAAGAAAAAAAAGGTGCTCCCCAGGCAAACTACTAATATGTAGTTTTTGCATTAACCCTTGGGAAAATGAGTGGGTATTTTTTGTTTCCTTGATGCTTGTATTTGCTATTTGTGTCCTTTAGTCTGTGTAAGAGGAAGGAAATTCAAGGCACTGGTGTGGTGGAAATGCCCCAAGGAAAGCAGCAGAGATGGATGCAGACCTGAGTCACAGAATCACAGCAGGGGTAAGGTTGGAAGGCACCACTGGTCCAACCTCCCTGCTCAAGAAGGGGACATGTTACTCAGGATTGTGCACAGACAGCTTTTTAACATCTCCAGGGAAGCAGACTCCACAAGCACTCTGGGCAGCCTGTTCCAGTGCTCAGCTACCCTCATAATAAAGAAGTTCTTCCTCATTTTCAGATGTTCAGAGTATATCCTACCTGTTCCCAAGTCTGTTACTCTTCTATCTATTAATTCAAAGACCTGTCATATTTGTCTTAAAATATTGCTTTTTTGAATTTGCTGGATTATTTCATTTTCTTAGTAGTATTTGGCAAGAACATTCTGATAGTTTATCTTTAAATTGAGAATTTCTGAAAATATGTTAATTTGACCTAAACTTTCATTGAGAGCCAGGAGAAAATTACAAAGGTACCTTTCCCTGTCTTGCCTGCAGAGGACAGACCACAGCACAGCCACTGGAGTGCTCTTTAGGATATCAGAAACCACTGAAGTGGTTTCTTGTTAGTGTAAGAAGGGCAGGAGATAAGAAGATATATTAATGGAGAGAATTTCATTTCAGGGAGAAATGGTGTGGCTAAGGCTTGTACAAAGCTCTAATCTCTTAACCTGGGCTTTCTTCCAGCAGAATTGCAGCAGAGCATTCTTGACATTATCATTCTGACTAATAGACTCAGCAGCTGAAACAGAGGATGAAGAATTTTTTTATTTATGCAGATAAAATTTACACCTTGATCCTATTTGTTCAGTGTCAGATGTGCACCTACGAGCTCTTTGCTCACTGCAGCATCTCTGAAAGTGCATTTTTGATGCAGATAGAGAGAGTAAAAGGCAGTGTTCTTTTTTTTATTATTCTTAAATAATTTATTTGGTAGTTTATTGCTACTAACCTTCGGGAATACACTTGAACATTGACACCTATTAAAAGCTGAACAAGTAGCAATGAGAGTGGTTTCCCCCCTATTTACAGTGCAGCTTCTGCCCTAGAAACTGTGGCCAACTCCTGTCATCTATAAGAAATTACTCTTCAACTGATACCTAATTTTGCACCTATTCTTTTAAGGTGGCCTGTGAGAATTCACACCAGATTATTTCCTTCACACAGTTTTAAATCATCACGTTGCTGAACCTGCTTTTAAAAGACTTTGATTTGAGTTGATGACAGCTCTTAATTGAGAATCCATGGGTTCTATTTTCCCCTGCTCCCCAAGCTCTCCTTCAGTTCCAAGCCCCGCAACAGCCCCATTGAGGGATGTTGCCTCAGTCATAGTGAAACAGTATTCCTACTGCAAGAAAATACATATTAGCAATTGCATTGTGACAAAGTATCTGAAATGTCAGGATACATTGTCATAAATCAGAAAAAAAATTCTTTTTCCCCTCAGAAGAGGCCTTAGAGCAATAGTATATTATCAAGATATGAACAAAGAAAGTAGATTTTAGCAAAGAAAGGAGTATATCTTGCAGAGGAAGAATTTGGTGAGAGAGAATAAAAATAATAAAGAAGGTTTGGTTCTCAGCCAGACAAAAGTTCAGTGGAGGAATTAAGATGTGTTTGCAGCAGCCTGATAAAGGAGTGCAGCCTGGCTTTTCTGGGTGTCTGAAAAGGAATCAGATGTGAAGGGTGAACAGAAAGATCATTGCATTTTGAAAAGGGGATCACTTCTAAATGATCTTTACTTTCTTGTGCCTATCCCAAGAAGAAAAAAAATTAGAGTATGAAAAACTCCATCCAAAGACTCTCTGTTCATCTGTTTGTTTACATCAGCCATCTATAAATCCAAAATCATCAGAAAATGAGAAGATTCAGAGAAGAGAAGAAAATGAGAAAATTTTAAACGGCACTTTGTCAGTCTGAGGGGTTACTGCTAGACCTGGGGATGGGAACTGGAGGTAGGACTGCAATTTGGTAAAACAAGTGCTCTCAGCCTAGGGGCTCTGAAACTTTCTGAGGAGTTGGTGGTAGTATCTTCTTAAGGAATATTCAGCAGGGGAGCTCATCCAGGATATTGAAATGGTTACCTGGAGAGCTGACATAACAGTGATCTCCTTGGATTATTTTCAATGACTTGGAGAAATGTTTCACTGTTCATAAGGCTGAAAAGTATAGTTAACTTTGTTCCTAAATCCTTTTCATTTCTGCTTTGACATTTTTAGAGTCAAATGAAGTAAAAGTAGCAGGTGGGAAATTGTAGGACTCAGCCAATAATTTGAATTCTGCAGATAAAAACTGAAGTTATATTTCCCAGAATAAATTCTAACATTTATTTAATGCAATATAAAAAATGCATTATATAATGAAATATTTAAGCAAATTATACACTTTAATATTGATATGACTTGCACCACATGATTACAATTATATATTAAAATATGTAATGTATATAATTTATTGTCATATACAAAACATAATGATGTATTAAGCCATAGAAAATTATAAGGCTAGAGAATCTGATATGCTAAAATGCTGTACCCAACTTCCACAACTTCCAGGCTATTCCACAAGGGCTCTTTTCAGACCTTGACTGATAAAAACTCAATGAGAATGAATTAGGTACTTTATTAATCACTAATTTGGAGAATCTAGAGGGAAATTCTAGTATATACTATTTAATATGACCATGATCATAACTGTGGCCTCCATGAAGTTCCAGTTCCAAAACACTCTCAGACAAAGTCCTGGTATTTTCCACCAAAGCTGATGGACTGTGTTTAGTTTTAATCTGGAAATTAAAGGAGATGAAGTTGATCTGAAACCTGCATCTGTTATCTCATGGAAAAGTACAAATGGGGAATCACTTTTTATGAAGTAGAAACTCAAGTGTAATTTGAGTGTATGGTTGTTGATGTCAAAGGGAAGAATTTCATATAAAGGAAAGTCATGACTCTGCAGGCTGAGTTTATGGTTTTATAGTCTATAAAAAGGGGGCAAAATATTTACATAAAAACAAAGCAGTAACTTTTTTTGTATATGTTTCAATATATAAATGTTGTCATTTCCTATTTTTGTCTCCTTGAGTTCTATTACATGAATGTTTAATTGGGCAGTTTATACTGCTAAGTATATTTTATGTTCTGGCAAAATCTGTTGATCCCACAACAAGCAACAATTAGTCATATAGCTTGTATCTTAACCTGTAATCTAGAATATTTCATCTACTAATGGTTGTGTTTGGAGAGTTGTTACCAGAAGGACAGTGGGCAGTACAGAAGTCCAGATTTTTACAAAAGAAATGTCTGTTATTCTTGTTGTTTTGCAACAATGACAAGCAAGACTTAACTCAAAATGGGCTGTGTTTTGCTTGCATGGTGACTGTAATTCCAAAGTGATACACCTGATGATCAAAGGGCTGGAAAATCTGCCCTGTGAGGAAAGACTGAAGGAGCTGCATATTTTCTCCCTGGAGAGGAGAAGATTCAGGGAAGAGTTTCACCACAGAATTTCAGTTTTTAAAGCATAGCTACAGAGAGGGCAGAGGCTGTCCCTTCTCCAGGAGCCACATAGAGAAGAAAAAGGGCAAGGGATGCCAGTTTTTCCAGGGAAGGTTTCCACATAAGAAAGAAATCTTTTACAGTGAGAACAATCAATCATGGGAACAGCCTCCCCATGTGGCAGAGTTCCCATCACTGGAGGCTTTCAAGGTGCAAATGAACAGGATGCTGGACAATCTCACCTGGGCTCCCTTTCCCATGAAAGGCTGTATCAAGACAGTCTTCTGATGTCCAACCTGGGCTGCTCTGTGATTCTCCAAAATTATGTAAAAAAATCCCTCCTGGTGTTCAAAAATTTAATTTTGAAATGTGTTTGAAGATTCCTGGGAGATATGACTGAATGATACATATCTACAGGTATTTTTATTTTCAAAATTGACATTCACAAAAATGTAACAGGCTGAAAAGATCAGGGATTCATAAAACTGCAAGGCACCATGAATAAAGACCTATTAAGACCACTAATAGAAGGGCAAGGCTGGTAGGAGACTGAGTCTCTGTACTGTAGAATTGAAGTAGTATATGATTTTGCAGTTAGAGACTAAAGCATAGTACATATATAAAAGGATCTCCCAGAAATGTAAGCAGTGCATTCAACATTAACTTCTGAGTCTCAGTAATTGAGTATTTTACTGTGCAATCACAAGGTATGAGTGAGGTGAGGAAGAGCATGGACAATCCTTATTCTTCTACAACAATGCCTCTTCTGTACAGTCAATTTCTTCCAAATACTTACGTTTATCTTCCAGTGAAGGCAAAAGGGAGAGAGTAGTTCCCTTGGGTCCTTGTCCTCCTGTGCATTTTGGACATTAGATCAGCAAACACACCACTAACTCTGTCAGCTCTGAGTTCACCAGGTAGCCCAGCCAACCCACAGCAACAGCACCTGGGTTTAGGGAACCACGGGTGTTTCCAGCCTGATAATCACATTAACCTGTGCCTGTACTTTCTTAGACATGTCTAAGACTTCTGTGCAACATAAGGACAGTTACATTTCTAGTAAACATGTTTTCCTATGTCTTTACAAATGCTGGGTCTGACTAAGCAGTCTGAGTTCCAGAAGGAAGTGAACACTGTGACAATGTGCTTACAAAGTGCCCTAATATCCAGTGAGTCACATCTACAGATAATCAAGGAAAATTATCACCTCCCAGTTATGGTTGTTCAACACAAAAAATAGGCCACTTGGCCTGTCTGGATGAGAAGTGCATTTAAGAATGAAGAAGCTCCATATGTAAGCAAGACACTGAAGTAAGTTGAAGGATGACCATGATAGATGGAAACAGCCTGCACTGACTCAAAACAGAGGTGTGTGAAGTCTAGACAATGTTTCCTGGCATAACCTTCCACAGTTTTCCTACTCTGCCTCTATCCTTAAGGGAAAAGTCAGACATGTTACTCTGCATGCTGTGTGAGAAGGGACATTACCCTAGGAAGTCTCTCCCTGGAGCAGGAAACAGGAGTTAATGAAATAGAGACACCCCTTTCTGAGAGGGAAACAAAGGAAAAAAGATGGCATATGGGCACTGACAGCACCAAAGAAAATTAGTGTGTGTTCACAAGAGGATGAGGAAGGATGCCAAGGATTTTTCTAGAAGTCCTGGCTTGTGCAGATGCCAATCCCCCAAGCCTTCAAGTGAACCTCCCAAACTATTTTCTGCAAACCAGAAGAAATCCAACATACACAAACCAGAGGAGCAGGATTTGAAAGGAGTCCAGATGGGGACTCAGAATCTCTGTTGTTTATTTTTTCACATTTTAAGAGTTCATGGTATGCAGTTACAGTTCCACATGACAGTTCCTCTCCAGAGAGAGGTGTTGGGGTGGTCTTTAATGAATAGTAGGCATTTATTCTGGCTTGTACCTCAAATTTGAACAAAAGCCCATTTCTTAATCTGAGGGTTATATTTCCACCTTTGGCTTTCACATTGCTTTTTTTATTTTGCTTACTGTACTTTACATTTATTTCTTTTAGAAATAGACTCTGATTTTGAGTTTGAACTTAGTTTTTTTTTTTTTTTTTAATGTGCCCAAAAGAGACCCTTTGAGCTAGAAAGGCAGGTGAAGTCAATAAGTGCTCATAGCATTTAAACCTCTGTCCAGTTAGTCTTTGTGTAGCATGGCATGATAGTGAATATCAGAATTGTGGACTTTACAATTGCTATGCCTCTGTTTCCTCATCTCTAAACAAGGTTTGTTGATAAGGATAAAATTATTCATGTAAATTACATGTAAACCAAGCATCTAATATATGTATAATCTCTCATCCTGAAGATTTCTTGAATTTAAAAGGTACTTGAAGGTTCTTTCTAATTTAATTTCTCTCAGAGGGAAAGTCTTCCCTAAATTCTACATCATTATACACAAAATGAACATATTGCTGCTGGCAAGCTGCTGGCTGGAAACCACAGTGGTGGAAGGCAGCTGAGACACCAGGGACTTTGTCTGCTGTGCAGTACAGAGAAGAAATGAGCATTTTCAAACTCCAGAGCAGTTTGGGGTGGCAACAGAAGGGGCTGGATCTGTGAAGGCAAGAAAGCTGCCTGTGGGCAAAGAGGGAAGGAAAGGGGAGATGGTTAATGAAGAACTAAGTGAGAAAGATTAAAGAGCTCTCTTCATGAGCAGAGGGCATTGGGCAGCCAAGAGGGCCATCATCCCAGCTTATTGCTTATCACAGAATCAGGTAGGTTGGAAAAGATGCCTAAGATCATTGGAGTCAAGGACAGCTGGGTAACATTACCTTAGAAAGGTCAGGAATTCAGTGGATAGGGCTCTTCCCAAGCATATGTCAGTGCCCAGCTCCAGGGAAGGATGGAGATGAGGATATGGAAACAGTATTAAATGCAGCTGGACTAGACAGAGAAGACCAAAAACCACAAATAGCAGGAAAGTCAAGATAATGACAATCAACCATCTGAATAAGCTAGATAATCACAAGAGAGTAAACCAGAAATAGGCTAGTATTAGGGTGGAAGAGATCTTGACTTTCTTTCTGTGAGCTGCTCCAACTCATATATTCAATTAAAATAACTTTTAATATTAAAAGAGTTAATAATTATTATCTAGCTCCAATATTCAGACCATTTCTAAACCTTAACATTTACAGACTGTACCAATAACTGGCTTTATCTGCAGTGCAGCCAGGCTACCAAATGGAGCAGAAACAAAACATTACTTAAAGTCATGGAATCCATCCTGCATTTAAAATTTATCAAAGATGTGTCAAACACAGTCAAATCTGTTAACTCTAATCTTCAGTTCCCTTTTGCCCAAACCTAATTGAGCTGAAATTTGTTGACAGAGAATTATATTTTTGTGGTTTGTCTGGTGAACAGATGAACAGATACTTCTCTCTTTTAGATGACTAAATGATACAGAAAGTAATTATTGGGACATTCGCCCTGATCCTTCATCTCCTACGTTTTTAAGAGCTTTCTAGTTTAAAAATATGATTGAATCAATTACTTCTAGAATAATTTTGTGAGTTGCCTTGAACTAACTCCTCAAACTACTAGCTTGATAATGGCTATGGAGTAGCTAAAAAGGAGTTCTAAAATTTTCATTTTGCCCTGGTGAAGTTCAGGATTAAAAGAAAATATCACAGGGCACCATTTGTTTTAGGCATATCATGTATGACAGAAAAAACCCCCAACCAAGTATAATCAGGAGAATATGTTTGGAAGAGTGAAATCTGGGAATAGACAACAAATTAACCACTTCTTGCAAATGAGGGAAGTTCCTATGACAGTGAGCTTTACATATGTATTAGACAGAAATCCAGCAGCTCGAAGTCCAGTGGGGAATGACAAATAGCCTGAAACCTTCTGTGGCTGTTAATGTGTTTTCCTCAGTGCTGGATTTGATTTCTACACTTAATCAGAAATAATTAAGATTTGCATACATTTTATCCTCATGCTGACCACTGACTAGAGATTTGGAGCAGAGCTACACGAGGCAGTTGTCAGTATGACAATATCTTCATTGGTTTTATTAGTCTGACTGCTTTTGTGGTCTTTATATACAAGAAAAGACCTAAGATAAAGTGAAATGCACCAGTTAGAAAGCACTTTTGGTAGTATGATTTATTTCCTTAAGGGAATTTATATAATTTATATTGTCGAAGGCTATGTCTATTAAAATTGTTTTGTCATACAATCACAAAATAAATTAGGTTGGAAGTGACCTCTGGGCTTCAGCTAGGCCAGATTTCTGGAGTTGCAGTGCAGAACTAACTTCAGTGGTGAAACAGGTTTCTCAGAAGCTTCTCTGAGCACCTCTTTAAACCAACCATTGTGAACATTGCCTTTTCATATCTACAACCAGAATTTCCCTTTCTGCTTCAGAGAAGGGTTTGTTCATGTCCTTTCTCGCCTCCCCCTACCTCACAAAGTGGAAGACAGTAAATAAACTCACTCCAAAGCCTCCAGACTGAGCTCCCTCAGACTCTGCCTCTGTGTTGGATGTTTCAATACCCTGAGCAGCTTCTGAGCTTCCATCCATCTGCTCATCTCTCTCTTGTCCCAGGGGACTCAGACCCAATCTGCAATTGCAGAGGCAGCACTGCAAATGCCAAATCAGCATCCATTATCACATCCCTCTGACTTACTGCCGAGGCTGCCTGCAGTCTTCCTCCTGTAATCACTTTTTAAGACCAACAATCGCTAATATAGAAATCCCTTTGAATAGTAAAGAATTAAACTAACAAATTATTGAAAAAATCTCGAAGATATAATTTTTCTTTGAAAATCTAATTGCAGATTTTCTCTATGTTGCGTGAGTTTAAAGATCTGTGTTCATGTCTCAGAGTAGCTAAATGGTTACCATAGATTTATGCTGAAATAGAAGAGGTATTATGAAAGAAATCAGGATTAACTTATCATGTTTCTAAAGAAATCACAAACCATTTCTCATAGGGCTTTTTTTGCCTAATTTTGCTTGGTTTGGAATCAGAGAACTTTTGAAAATACTGAATAAAAGGCAAAATCTTATGCTGTTTTTTCTTTAAATGTAATATAATTCATATGATATTTAATTTTTTTTGTTTCAAGAGCAATATTCATAGGTAAATGCTCAAGGAAATTGTTCCATTTTTCCCAACAGCCACAAAAGTGTGAATGTTTTTCCTATAGTGGGGTTAAGAGTTCTTCCCCTTCCAGGAACACCTGAGCAGAGGAATGCAGTTGGACAGCTTTTGCTTAATTAGTCAGTTTATCTGAATTAAGGATGGACTAACACTCTTAGAACAAACAGTATAAAAGAGGGTTGGCAATGATGAAGAGGAAAACTGAAGACTTGTTGAATGAATGAATGAGAGAATTAATTTCAGCCTGAATTAAGACCTTAGTAAGTAGAATAGTATATCTTAAAAAAAACTTGATTTTTACCCATATATTTATGTATTTTACAAGCTGGGATGTTGAATTGGGGCATTCTGAGCTAGCGTGTTAAGAGAAGAATGTATGTGTGTTGAGGGGAGGTGGGTGGCTTGAGCCTTCTTTACCTGTATATAAATACAGTGTATATATATAAATATATATATATATCTAGCATAGATGGTCATCTGTTTAAAGCTTGTATGACCTGACTCCTTATGAGCTAACACTGCCTTCTTATAATCATTTGGATGTCTCCATATATATATATATATATATACATATATTTGTCTTGTATTACAGTTTTGTTGGATTAATTTATTGGATGTTCATATTTTTTTAACATATCTACTACAATTATCTTGACACACATCAGATTACATTTCATCCATGTGTATGTTCATCTTCACATCCATTAATCCATTATTCTGTTCAAATAGTTCAGGACATAACTTCTAGGTCAAAAAAAGAAGTATTGGTAAGTAATGGTAAACTTTTTTTTTTTTAATTATTTTGTTTATAACATACTTTAAAACTGTGAAAATTTATGTTCCTTGACCTGCCTACAGCACTCTCACAACTTCCAGGAGGGATCCTTTCCTTTGGATATCTTCCTAATTACAGTTATTGCTGAATAGCTGACACTATGGTTATTTGAATTAGCAAAAAGAACCCCAGAACTGCCATCCTTTGAGACAGATCATTAACCACAATTTATTCTTGAATGAAACTTAGCATTTGCGATAAAATCCCAGAGGCATATTTGTATTTCACAAAATCATTGTTCATCACATGATGTACAAAGCAGCATATTTATTAGCATATCCTAGTCTGGTAGTGCTACCTCTCACATTAGCATGTATTTAGCAGGATCAGAGAAGATTGCCAAAATGGAATTTCTCATGCAAAACTAAACTCTGGTTTAGGGGTGGATAAGTTTCCCTAGAAGTAGAATAAATGACAAACAATGCAAACACTAATAGGAGGAGAAATATCTGCTAAACAGATGTTGTATTATGACATAATGTGCTTTTTATATTTTCAAGTAAGTATTTGTGCATAGTTAATATGGTTCTTGAAATAGAAATCAAGTTAATTTCAAAGGCCAGATCTTCAATTGTTCAAAACACAACTATTATATGCTGAAAACATGTTTGGGCTTTTACTTATCTTCCAGGGTTTCTAGTTATCTTCTTCTCCTTGGTCTGTGCTCCAGGATTAAGTATGGCTTGTTCTGGTTCAGCATAAGGTTCAGATATATACAGAAAAGGATTCCCTGTGAAAAATAAGAACATATGGCTGGACTGCAAATATATTTCAGTGGATATTAAAGTCCATGAAATGTCTTAATTTCATTGAAGTTTTGCTCTCTTGATTAAGATCTTGTGCATTTCCACAGAGAAGCCATTCTGGTACAGGAGCCATCAAGTGCATCAACACACTGTCTCTTGAGATCAGACATTAATCAGTGGGTTGAACACTTGATATTTTTTTCAGCTGTGGCTTGTGTCCTTCCAGAATATATCTAAGCTCAGTTTAACTTGACCAATGTGGGTTTGGCAGCCCTTGATACTTACCCTGCTAGCTCAACATTTTCACCAAACTGTCTTGTCTATAGGAAAACTCCTTAAGATTTAGTGCTGTCTGTCCACAGCCTATTTTATGCAATCTGCAGCGACTTCTGTAGGAGTCCACTGGTGCAACCCCTGCACCCACACTGTGAGCTGGCACAAACCCCCAGCCCAGTGTGACAGCTGGGCTCTCTGATCTGTCCTGTGCCTGCCCCAAGTGCAGCTCTGTGGACACTGGGCTGCTGTGCCTAACACTGCCTTTTGTCTCCAGGCCAGTTTGGAGACTCTCCACTCCAATCTCCTGTAAATCCAGCTCCAGGGAGGAATGATGAGCACTCGGTGGCTGCAGATTAACAAGATTAAATGGGAGCTTATTTGTCATATTATGTTAAATTCAACACAGGGCTTGGATGGAATTGGAAGATTCAAAACCAACTTTATAAAAGCCAAGCCAAATTTCATTTTAAACTCAATTGTTTGAGCTGGATAGCCCTAAACACAGGAGGCAACTCTGTACGTGTCTGCTGTTTCTGCAGTAGCCACAGTGCTCAGTTTGGGTCAAGGTGATAGCAAGAGGCTCAGCTAGGAATCTGCTGTGAGCTCACTGAGAAGCTCTCTGAGCAGATGCATTTGCTGCATGCCTCAATGCAGCAGCTAGGACCAGACCTGACAACAAGAGGCAGCCATGGACACGAGCTGGAGGAGCAGCTTCAGTGATCTCTTCACTCCAGAGACTTTCAAAGGCTTGCTCACCCCAAGACATGAGCTGTCAGCTGCTCTTGAGTGCCTGAGCACATTAAGACTGTATTACTCTGCAAAAATCATGCCAAAATCAGTCTTTAACCCTGTGAGGTGACAGTGTCTCCAAGGCTCTGAACCTGGCTCTGTACTGGAGCACCATGCACACTTAGGCCACAGCTTCATGCTTTTCCTTGGATACACTTTTTCCCTGGTGAACCTCATCTTTATTGCTGCATATTCAGTGCCATTTTTCCAGGACAGGTTGTGGCACTGCCTTTCCAAGTCTCCACTAACCCGAGCCTGATCTATAGGAACTAGAGGAATGGAACCAAATCTCCTTATGCTGAATAAGAGATTGAAGCAAAATTTTCCACTTCCTCTGCTGCTACAGGGGATTATAGTAACATTGTTAGAAATGTAAACACCTTAAGATTTTAGGGGAAAAACAAACTTTGTGGGTGTTAGTCTGTTCCCACAAAGAATGGCTGCTGGTATCGTCCTCACAGCAGGTTTCAGAGTTGTAAATCTCTGAAGCTATAACTATGTAGTGGTTAGAAGAGACAAACTCAGTAGCACTCTCTGTGACTCACTGTCCAAGGTATATGTTTTTCTTTAAAGCATTTGCATAGTCCTGAGAAGAAAACTCCTCAGCAAACTCCTCGTGTCTCAGCCACAGTCTTGAAAACTAGAACAACTGTTCAGTACTTTCTGAAACACCTCACTGATGCTTCAGAATGATCCTGTGCTGTGGTGGTCAGAAAGTTCCAGCAGGATGAGGTGCAGGTGTATTACCTGACTAACTGGGACTTGCCCTTTCTTTTTTTGATTCTTTTTCTTATATTATTTTCTTCACCTCAAGTGCAGTGAACTCCCTATGAAGAAGCTCTCTGTCTACTGGATAGTGAAGCACAATGCCAAACCTGGGGTTTGTCGTCACTGCTTTGTAAATATTTAATATCAATGATAATGGCTCTTTGGGAAAAAAGGGTGTTCCACCCATAAGTGTTACTGGCACTGCTATTACAGTCTCCTGGATCCAAGCCAGCAGGGCTGGCAGATGCTGGAGGAAGCACACTTAGACCCTTAAGTGAGGCACTAATGTAAATACAACAGTGTGTCCTCTGTCAGTGCCTATTCAAGCACTGTGTGGCCACTTTGACTGTATAGTACTGAGTCTGAGGAAGTTGCTGTGATAACTGTGAACCCAAGGCTGAGTTCCAGTAAAGTTCGGGCAGAGAAAGATAGTGGTTTGAAAAGAGTTCTGAGAAAAACAACTAGATTCTGGATTCAGCATCAAATTTACTTCATTTATTAGCATCCCTGTGTCTGAAGCTGAAAAACGCAGACCTTCTTAGATGTGTCAATTTTTAAATATTCAGCTTGTGTGTTCTTCATAATGCTCTGTAAGGTAAGACCAAATGAAAAACAAGTACAGAACTGCATCTCTCAATGAATAATAATTCTGTATTAATGTATTAATACCTCATTTAAAATGCCTGGTTTTTTTGGTTTTTTTCTTAGCCCAAAGGCCTTCTAAGACAGGTGTTATTGTCTTTTTAAGTCTTTTGTTAAAGTAAAGCAGACTGTCTGACATGAAAACCAATAAAACAAAGCAAATAAATTCTTGTTTTTTCTGAGGACTTATCTCACTGATCTTTCTTCTTTCAACTTTATTCTAGTACAATTAATGGCTTAATATTAAGGCAACAGATTATCTTATCAGCTGTGTGTTTCCTGCCCCTTCAGCTGACTTTGCTCCTTACCTACTGTTCAGCTTCTTCCCTCCTGAGAAACCTAAGGCTAAGTGCTCACCACCCCAAGGCAGGGAGAGAATGTGCAGGACATAGGAAGAGCTTTCTTGGGGGACAGAGAGGTGTGTCTCATGATGCATTTGGTTCCTGCTCAGGAGAGGGACAGAGCGAGCCCTGAGCAGTCTCTACCCCATGGGGAGGGCAGTCACGCCTCTCCTGCCCCCGTCAGACATGCACTGAGTGAAATTCGACTGGAGGACAGAGGGGCTGGCTGTCTTCACTCTCCAGAGCCCTCCCTGCTCACCGAGAGGGAAGCAAGAGCTTCTTCACTTTCTCGTCCTTTCTTTTGAATGCCAGAACAGCAGAGGATGCCCAGCAACCCCTCATCTCATTACTGATTCACAAAAGGTTTGTTTTTGTGGGGAAAATTCTGATTGAGAGGGGTCTGTGCATGTAATGTCACAGCTTTTATCTTCTGGAGGAACTGCTCTGTATCTACGGCATTCCTTGGAGGCAAAAAAATCTTTAGTGCTTTCTTTAATTGATGTAAGTATAGATTAATCATATACTAAACTTGGCAAGTGGCTTTATTAAAAATCACTTCTCTCTTCAAGCACATTAAAAAGCTCATTATGAGAACAAAACAAAAAATGATGGGGAGTTTCACCTCCCTGGCAGAAATTCTGAGTTGTAAACTTGGGGTCTGAGATAAGTATTTTAACCAATATACAAGGGAACAATCTTACAACAGTAAGATCTAAAGAATAAGTGTGGTGGTTTCTTAGCGTATGTAGCAATTTATGTGGAAACTTGTAACAGATAGATGGGGACTCTTGAATCCTTGTTTGTTTGTGTTTAAGAGGGATGATCATGTATTTATGTAAGTTAATGAGAATCTTTTCATTTGATCTTATGGGATCTACTCTAAGTCTAAATACATTTTGAAAACTGTAAAGGATATTTTCTTTGCACCATATCCTTCTTAACAAAACAAATTAAGACATTCCTTGCTCAGCCAAGGGTCCTATTTCTGTTTTGCATATGTTGCTTATGGTGAAGCAATTCAGAGGGTAAAGATTTATGCTGTTCTCCTAAAAGCACGGAAAAGTTCTGTAGGCTTAAGTTGAGCTTGTGATTTTGTATCTATTTTTATCCATTATCTTTTTGAGTCCAAAGGTAGAAGAAAGTCATTCACAGAAAGCACCTTTTGCTTAGGCACAGAGTGTGAAAGGCAAGCAAAGATCACAGACTGCCTGCAGTCTGCCAAACACATCAGAAGAACAAACACAACTCTTTTTAATAACCTTCAGTGTTAACCAATTTGGACCAAATTTTCATGTCAAGATTTTTGAGAAGAACAAAATGCAACACCTGTGAAATATTTTCCTCCAGCAAGCACTTTTTGGATCATCCATCCTCAGAGGTAGGAGGCAATAACTGGCAATATTAAACACTTTCTTACCTGCTTACTTTGAACTTTGTTTCTATATTTCTAATGGTTCTAATGTTCTGTGGTCTAACTGGTTGTCCCCAGTGTTTTGGAGTGCCATATTATGGCTAAATCACCAAAACACTTTATTTGGAAGTGCTAAAATTTCCACATCCACTAAGTCATAGAGTTCAATATTCTAAGGCTGAAAACCTGGAAGTTAGTGAGTTCAAGAACCTAGTTTGACAGTAAGTACTTCCCTCTCGTACTGGTAGACTATCCTAGTGAATGTATTTAATGCTAATTATAAGAGGATGAACCAAAATGTATACAAAATGTGTATGAAATCAAAATCCTATAGTCTCAAATATGTGTGCTTGGCCCCACTGTCAGGGAACTGGAGAGCCAGCTGATGCCAGAGTCTGAATGCAGCCCTGTTTGCTCCTGAAGCAACCTGATACCTCCCAGGCTTCTAGTCCAGACAGGATTGATTCTTTTCCTATAAGTCCCTATTCTAGTCTCATTAACTTCATAGTTCTCATTCTCCCCTTCCTTTACTCCTTACAATGAGGAAGAGTTTGGTTCCTCTGCCTGGAGATGAGATTTGCTCTGTGTTGCTAGGTCACAGTGCTGAGAGAGTAGGGGTAGAAGAGGAGGAAGCAGATGGCTGTATGGAGAAAACAAAAAGATGAGAAAAAATCTGCTTCTCAGTTCTCATAATCTGGGGTATGTGTGGTGGTGGTGGTGCTGCTGTGGGGTTTGTTTTGTTCTGTTTTCCAAAAGAAAGCTTCCTAAATAGCACTATGCTGAAACATGAGGTAGCCCTCCCTATCCTGTGCCACATCCTAAACAGCTGTTTATCTCTCTGTACCTCAGGGGTGTATGTTTCCCAGTTTTATAGTTCTAGTATAGTAACGAAAAGTCAAGTCATAGGTTCTATAATTTCTATATATGTATTTCTATATCTGTACAGAAAAACACTGAAGATTGCTCTTCAGTCCTTCTTCATAGTAGAAAAGTGGCTGATAAGAAATAGAAATGAACTTCTTATTTCTGCTGCTAGGCTATAATCCAAACTGATTAAATAGTTAAACTTTACTTCTGGATTTCAAGTCAGACAAAACTGGTCTGTGCATGAGAAAGAAGAAAATGGAAAAGTTAGGGAACAAGGGGTTTTCCTTCTTTTCCCCACTGCACTGAAACAGAGGAATCCTACCTAGGAATATGTCTCACAGCTTTGTTTTAGCAGACAAAAGCTTTTCCTCATTCTTAAACTATGTGTTATAGTGAAGGGGTAATCTAGATTTTGGCTCATACTGGACATTTACTATGAAGAAATTTTATGAACAAACACCACAGACAATGGGTAGGAGGAAAAATAGAACAGATTTGTTTAGCAAGGGAGTCGTCATATCTGTTTTCTCTAATTGTGAAAGGATTTTGAGGTATGCCACAAGGTTTGGAGAAGATGTTTATTACTGTTCCATCACTTTATTACTGCTTGTTAATTTACAAATTTGCAAAGGTTTTTGTGGTCATGCAAGAACTATACATTGTAATTTAAGTTTAAAAGGAAGAACAAATAGGTAATATTGGAAGCTACCTGGACTTCCAACTGGAAAAACCCTTCAGGTTTTGCAATAAGAAGCTATTCCAGTACAAATCTTTTTGATTGCAAACTGTTTTTTGAAAGGATTAAAAAACCCCTATTTGAGCTCTTGAGCAAGTGAAGCAGATATAACAAGATCATAACACAGAGACAGGAAACTTTGAAGGGAGTGGTATCAACTCTTAGACTTGGACAAAGGGCTTGGAGTCATTCTACACTGCTACAGAAACAGAGTCATTTAATTTAATGCAAAAAACCCTAACAGTAACCTTCACAGAGCCATAGAATCACAGAATGAACTAGGTTGGAAAAGACCTTTGAGATCAAGTCCAACCTATGTCCTACCACCTCCTCACCAATTAAACCATGGCACTGAGTGCCACATGCAGTCTTTTTTTAAACACATCCAGGGATGGTGACTCCACCATGTCCCTGGGCAGACGATTCCAGTGCCCAATCACTCTTTTGGTGAAGAATTTTTTCCAGATGTCTAACATAAGCTTCCCCTGGCACAGTCCTCTCGTTCTGTCAGTGGTTACCTGGGAGAAGAGACTGACCTCCACCTGGCTCCAACCACCTTTCAGGCAGTTGTAGAGAGTGATAAGGTCTCCCCTGAGTCTACATTTTTCCCATGCAAAACAACCCCAGCTCCCTTGACTAGAGCCTTGAAGAGGAGAAGTTGTAGTTAAAAAATTGTTTTGTCTGCCAAGCTGTCAGTATTTCAAGGCAATCCCTGCAAACAGGAAAGAACATGTTGTAGAGAAGAGGGCAACTGGAAAGAAAGTCACAGCCAGATTCCTCCCTCCTTGGATTTCTGAAAAAACATTAAGCCAAATGTGGTCGAAAACTGTGAGATCTTCTTCTCAGTCTCCACAGTTACTTGCAATTTTCACATTATCCCTTTCATTGCTCATATCTACAAGCTCCTTAACTTTGAACTCCAAGTATTTCCTTGCAACTTGGGTAGAGCGTTTTGTATCAGTAGTTCAGATCACTTCAGCTTAGAGGCAACAGAGAATTAGGATAGGTTTGGATGGTCAGTCCCCAAATGCAGTGAGAGTCCTCTCCATATTTGCTTTCATGTACAGCTTACCACAACACAAGTGTAGATCCAAGGAGTACGATCTGAGGAGTAACATCTCATGTAATCTGCTGTCTCTAAAATCTGTGGTCAGTCAGAGCCTGACAAACAAGACACAAACAAGTCTTGATTTGGCCACAGAGGGCTGTGGCTTCTGTGTAACTCTGTGTGCAGGCGTGAGTCAGAGCAAGGATGTGCATGTAAATGTGGTGCAATCTAACCTCCCTTTTGAAAGATTATCTTGTCCTGGTATATCCTATCCCACAAAGGATGTTAGACCTTAATCAGCAGATGTAGGTCAGGAGAGAGGTCACTCAATGAGGTCTGAATGCCATGGGGCCTGGTACAGTTCACAGACTTTGTGGATTTTGGGGTGAAGAATGAGCATAAGGTAATGTCCCCACAAAGAGATGAGGAACAGCACAGTATGTATTAACATCAACAGGAATTAAATTACACACAGAGAAAGGAGTTGAAGAGTTAAAGCTAGGGTTTCAAACAAAATAGAAGCTGGGTTGATTGCAGACAGCAGGATATTGCAGCAGTGCTTTGCACCTGGAGGGAAACAAATATTAATCAAAGTGATCAAGAGAAAAATCAAGCCACGAGGATGGGGGGGCCATGAGGCAGAACTGAGCCTCAGATAACATGTTCTGGTTTTGCAGAAATATGAGGAAAGGTAAGATGGGGACAGCAGCTTAAGGAGTTTTATGAATGAATTCAACCAAATCATGGGAGGGGTAGACAGGAAATTATAGCAACAAGAGAACAGGAGAATGAATGGAGAAGATCACAAAATTTTTCCAAATTTCTGTTTCAAGAGAAATGCAAAGTCTCTTATATCTGCAGAATATAGCATTTGCCCTGCCTTGCTGCCTTGAGGGCTGTTGAGAGCATATCAAACTAGAGCAGACATCAGCACTTAACCATTTCAAGCAGTTAGATATATTCAGGGTATTCCATGAAAATACCATCTATGTTTGCAGAGTACAAGCCTACATGTCCACACAATGCAGCTTTGAGGGCAGGTACTGTAGAGAGAAAAGTTACTATGGTAAGTCATCATTTTCCTACCTTTGAGACAGTAAGAATTTCTCCAGGAGTAAGAGAGGCTACATTAAAATTTGCCCATCTTGTTCTGGCTCACCAGCTCTTTCTCACAGGCTGGATAGAAGCTGCATGCCTCTTTTGCAACAGCAATTACACAAGTCAGTTTTTAACTCTTCCTGCTTCCCTGGGTTATGCTTTTGCAGTCAAATGAAACAATCAGGCAAGTTTCCAGCTGCTAATTAACTGCATGTGAATTGATTTTTTCCCTTTTAGGGAAGAAGGGGAAATATCAAGCGAAGTCTGTACTAACTAGGGAAACACCATCATGAGGTTCAGTTTAGACAAATTCATGGTGTTTCCCTCTTCTGTGGTGATTCTTCTCTCAATGTCTGTTAAAATCTTGAGTACAAAGTTGGAGAAACTGAATGCAATGGCATTATTATCATGTTTGCTTGCAGATTATCAGCTTGCTCTCATGCAGCTGATATAACAGTAATGGTTCTATTTAAATGTCGTTCTATTTTAATGTCATTTGTTGATAATCAGTTATTAAACTCCAAGGTGGATATTTGCTCTCAGTATTTTTGCAGAGCACCATATTATGCCTATTAAACTGTTTAATCTGAAGCTTAAATGCCACACAGATGATTCTTTCAGGGACAGGATTAATTATGTTGTCTTCATCTCGCTAATTGATACATGACGTATTATGGAACATCAATAAGCAGTTTTAGAATTAACCATCTATGGAGCAGACCTCATTGTTGCATTTCAGACCAGAGAGTTTTATGTTCACAATTTAGCTGTCAGGAGGATGGGAAGAAAAAGACAAAACATGCATAAGACCAGAGAAGGATTTTACTATATCTATTACTAAAAGCTCTCAGAAGTTCCTACAAGGCATATCTGTTTCTGCTGCTACAGTTACCTGCCTGGCTGGCCTCTTGTTTTCAGACCAGACCTAATCTCACTAATTAGGAATCCACTCTATTTTATAAAATAAATGAAAGGGAAAAGATTAATGAGTTTACCAATTTTCCTTGTGCACCTCCACAGAGAGACTTGTGAGTAATGGTATTGCAGCAGTTTGTGGGGCTCCAGAGTATATTCGATATTCATGACATTCACAGACCTTTGCAGTGCAATGTCAGTGATCAAAAACCACTCTGAAAGCCTGAGATGCATGCTCTCCTCCTGGAGAGGGGCTGGGCAGGGAGAAAAAGGGATCAGGCATGCCAGACACTGGTGATATTTAACACCCTGATGGGTTGTATTCCTCAGCCACAAAGGCAAGTACAAGAGTCTCTATATGTTTGCTTAATTACAGTATTTCTTTTTCCAGAACTTTAGACATAGATGGTCAGAAACTGTCATGCCCCTCTCCTCCAAAGACACTGCAAACTGCTCTATCACAACTGAAGTAGAAACAGCATAAGTAGTCACCAAATAAGATGAGAGTGAAGGGGAGAGAATTCTAATTGAATATTTTCTGAAATGGAAATAAACAACTGAGCAAGAAATTTCATTTCAGGAAGCTTGAGAGGATGAAAAATATGCAGTAAATAAAATTAATTAAATATTGTCCCAAAGGCAAACTAATAACTCAGAGTAGTCTGACAGAAGTCTCATCTTCAAGACATGCTTCTGCTCTTTGCTACCCATTCTCAGCCTCTTGCTCTAAAAGGGTGCTTACAGAAAGGACTCTATCAGCAATAGGCTGCCTCTGTAGGCTCTAGAGCTCCATTTTGTTGATAATTTCCCTTTGCTGGCTATGCTGCCCTGCTTTTCCCCATCCTGGAGCATCTGGCTCCAGCTCAGGTTTGCCTCTGCTCTGAGTGATCTCTTGCACCAGCTCTTGGCACTGATGCAGCAGCTCAGGAAAAAAAAAGTGGAGAATTTTACCAAAACAGATATTTTCTGTCCACAGCAATTCCTTTTTAAAATAAACACACCAAAACACTCCTGACAGAGGAGAAACTGAGGCTGAGGTTGCCTATTACAGCATTAGATGTGTGGAGAATCCTTGGGCACATTGAGGAGATTCTGGTGCAACCACAGTGGTGTTTTTGTTTGAATTTTAGTAAACCAAGGCGTGTTCTGGCTTGTAAGGCAGAGTAGTCTTGGAGCATGTGAATTGGATGTCTTGTAAAGTTTAGGAAAATGAGAACTATTTTAGTGACTAATATAGATACAGCCTGTGAGGTGTAATTGCTTAATGTAGCACAACAGGAGTGTGCCCAGGGAACCAAGCAGATGATGTAGGAATGTGCATGTAAACCAGCACAGCTTCACTTAGGAAGGGTATGGCTGATAAGTCTCACAACACAAGAACTAGACAAATTCTAGATGAGTAATCAGACAAGAAGTTAAAATTGACAACCTGATGTATAAACCCTGTCAAACTCATTGCCACGGGAAGCAGAACAAAAAATATACATAAATTGGAGAAGTGACACGGGTGACTTGAAAGTGGATCCAAATACATACTCTAAGTTAGGAAGTTGTTAAGAAATCTATACACAAAATCTGGACATGTAAACTTTATTTGTTTCTCGTTGCTTGAATAGCCAATCCTAGCCATTATAAGATGTGACAATGGGCTGGACTAAAGGGAGCACTGGCAAGTTTTATGGAAGTGAGACTGTTTGTGTAATTGTCCAAACCTCTCAAAGGTTCTGCAAGGAAAGGACAACCTGAGGGAAAGGTCACATCTCCTTCCTAAGTTTAGCATACTTACTCCAACAGCATCATTCATAATTTCTGTCCTTCTCTGCATCTGCTGTGACAGTAAAGGTCCATTACAGAATCTACTGCTGGCCACAGTCTGGATCAGTATCAGCATTATGAGTCTTTCATTAAGATTTATTTTAATGCTTTTCTTGTTTTGTCTGCCTCAGAGAACTCAACTGTCAGCTTTCTAAGACTATTCACAATGGTTTCTGGATCTTTCCAAAAAAATACCTGCATGAGAGTCCATTACTGTGTATTTATTAAAGGTTTTTATAAATTTATAGACATGGATAAGCAATTAATTTTATCTGTCACTTAAAGAACAAAAATGGCTTTCTACAGCACTTTGCAATCAGCTTTAGATTTGAGTGTCCCCAGTAAACTGCTATGCAAACTTTCTCCTCACATTTGCCCTCCTTTTCAAAATAACTCAGTGATAGATTGAGCAATAAAACCATATCAGATAACCGTATTATTGTGCACTGCTCTTTCATTTAATGCAATTAATTTGACACAGAAGTGGCTCAGTTCAGCAGTAGGACCAAGATCCAATTTAGCACAGTGCTTTAGCTCTTGCATAAATTGTTATTGTGCTTAGATTGCCTGCACTTGCATCCCATACTGGTCTGGAACACTGAATCACCTTTCACAGACCAGGTCACAAAATGTACTTAAAACCTTGATTTTCATTACAAGCACAAACAGGAGGTAAGGGGATTTATAACCAAAATTCTGCTATGCAACTACCAGTTACTTCAATAATGGCTTGCGGCATAAGATGAAGACTTTGAATATTCTTCTCAATGGCTTAGTGTGTGCTACCTATAGATTCCTGTTTCTGCTCTCAGGTTAATGTTTAATTAATTGACAACATAAGCCTTAGCATGAAAGTAATGCCCCTTGAACCAACAGCAAAGTAGAATGCAATAACATAGAGTCATTACAGGATTTTTTTGCCATACATGGCATGAGTCATGCACTTGGACATAATTCAGTCACTCTCACACCCTGTTCATATAACTGGCAATAAAACTAGGAACAATCTCACTGTCAGTGACTTGCCTTATGTCAGTGTTCTTGCTTTCATATACTACTTTACACCATAATATTACAGTAGTTTGTTCGATTTTCAAACCTTTAGTAACAAAAGTGGGCAGAGGTCAACTCTGACTGAACTTTAAAGCCAATATTTAAGACTGAAGAGACCAAAAGATTGTTACAAAAGGAAATGAGTAGGAGGGAAGCAGAAAAGCTGGAATACAGTGGCTGTCAGTAGCAACCCAAACAGAGGATATTGGGCTATATAGGATGTTGTACAAATGTTATACAAATACAGCTTGGGGATTTTGTATTGCCTGAGAAGCTGTGCACACATCTGTCTGGACACTTGTGCAGTTCCAGAGAATGCTACGCTAGAGTCATAGAAACATCTAGGTTGGAAAAGACCTGAGGGTGATAAGGTCCCTCCTCAGCCTCCTTTTCTCCAGGCTAAACAACCTCTGTTCCCTAGCTGCTCCTTATAAGAGGAGCTCCTGTTCCTTCACCAGCTCTATTGCCCTACTCTGAACTTGCTCCAGCACCACAATGTTCTCCCTGGACTGAGGGGCCTGGAACTGAGCACAGGATTCCAGGTGTGGCCTCACCAGTGCTGAGTACAGGGGCATGATCACTGCTCCAGCCCTTTTGTTTCTCTCCATAGAAAAGTCTGGACCCACAATGATGGTTTTCTGTCAATGCCCTTTTGTTCCATAAAATGAGAAAAAAGATACCTTCCCTTGAAATTATTGTGAAATTAATTTCATTTCTAAAGCCTTCCTAGGATATGTTGTTCTGTTAACATAATTATTTCTATGAATGATGACATCACCTAAATAATTAGGTGGTTAAAATGTATTTCTTACCATCCTAAGCATAGATTGATAATGAAGTTTATTGCAGGAATATGTTTTACAATTTGATGGCAACTGAAGCAAAGATTATCTTCTTTTATGGAGAATTCCTTTTGCTGTCACTAGTGCTAATCAGCTGAGAGACCCCTGCTTTTGACAAATAAAGATACTGCACTAAACTTTTGCAGTATCTTCTACCTCCCTTTCTGGACATCACAATTTAAATTACCCCAGTTTACAGAGTAGAAAAGCATGGAACAGAAACACTGCTCAAAGTACTGTTTATTGTCCAAGAGGAAACACACCTCACGTCTATTAGGAATTTAGTGTTAACTGTGAGCCTGTTTCTATAACTGAGATTTTAAGAGTCTCACTATTTGTCCAGATCTACTTATTACAGAGAAAGAGAGAACAACAATGCAGGCAGCAGGGTTACCCACACACTACATTAATGTTACACAGCATTACACTCATCCATCCCCAGCTCCTCCCAAGGTTGGTGGTTTCAGCCTGGGTGGGAGTGAGTTATGAAAAGTCACCTGTACCTCCAAGTCCTTTGTTTTGTTTTGTTTTGTTTTGTTTTTTTTCCTGCAACTCCACGGCTACTAAATTTGCTAGATAATGGTGTCTTTTATGCATATTTGATACTATTTCTTTGACAATTTCTTTGTTTGACTGCCAGTCACCTGGTAGCAGTGATCAGGCTCAGACAGAAGCCCAACGTGCCCTGGTGATGAGGCAGGTCTGGGGCTCAGGTGTGAACTGAAGTCAGCAAGTCAGGGGCAGAGACAGCCCTGTCATCAACAGGCAAGTCCACAGTGACAAGGCAGGGCTGAGTTTGAGCACAAAGTCAGGCCTGTGGTCAGGGTAAAGGTCTGGATCAGTTTTACCTGGAATGAGGACAAGGGCTGAGAATGTCCTTTATCATGCTCTCCCGAGGGAAGGCACAGGGGAGTCCCTGCTGTTCCAGGAGGCTCTCCTCACGAGTGCCATGAGCTGCTGGAAATGGTAATAACTAGCAGACTTTGATCCCAATATCTTTTGAAATGCAAAGCAGGCGCTTCAGCCATCAGCCTTGCCAGGGTTTCATAAGCCCTGGCAATGTAAGGGAGTTTCGTATATTTATGTTCATGGAATTGAAACTTACTGAGTGTGACAAAGCATTTTTTGTACCATTTTTTAAACTGCAACAAAGGACATTTAAATGCCCCTGGAAATCACAGCTAAAGCTTGAGAGAGGAGAGAAGGTGTATCTTACTAGCTTTTTCTTTCATTCCCCAATTCCTCAAAGTGGGAGAAAAACACATAGGTTCACAACATGCAGAATTTTACCATATTTACATATCAAGATTTAACTACACGAATTAAATTAGTGATACATTAAAGTCAATTCTTGTATTACAGTACCTATTTTAGGGGGAAATACCTTGATACTCTCTCCTAACCTTCCAGACAATAAATTCTGAACGACTGCTTGCCAGGTTTCATGAATCTGAGAAAGGGAGAATAATTTGTTTCACAAATATCTCTGATTATTTTTAGTCCCTAGATGAAGAAAAATGAAACATCTAACCTAAAACTACATCTAGACTAAACTAAAAGGGGTTTGTAGCTTGAAGCAAAGCTGGGATTTGGGTTATTTAAAATAGCTGGATATGTTGGATAGGGCAAAGTTGGGCAAAGTTTATTTTCCTAGCTTGATTTCCAGGACTGACTTTCGCAAGAAAGTAACGTGAGTATATATTTCTACCCTGGGCTTGCTCTGCATCCTTTTTAGGCACATTCAGCCTTGTGAGGAATGTGTGTACTCCAGGCTCAAGCAGTGCTTGCTGCTCTCAAGGGACTGGAGTCTTGCAACTCAAGTTTTGAGCAAGCTAGTGACTGGCTGAGATTGCGATGTATGCAAAGGCATGTTGATGCTTCCCTCTCCACAGAGACCAAGAGTGATATCTAAGGCCAAAAGCAGTCATTATGTCAATGAGGATGATCCTTGGGTCAGCACAGAGCTCCATCTGGAGGGTTAGCAATTTGAGTGATCTTTCAAAAAGATCACCTGTTCTCCTCCAAGGATTCCAAGAGAAGTAGGAAACAATTGCTGGGTGTAATAGCACTGCTCAAATATTTTGGTCTTGGAAGTTTTGAAAATATTCTTCCATGTTCAGCCAAAAGAAACTTAGGTGCTGGGTACTATGCCTTCAGGATGAAATCCAAAATTCCCACCCAGAAAGTTTTCATTTTGTGGCATCATTCTTCTTTATAATGCAAATTACCTAAACAGTGTTTCCTTTCCATCTGGAATGAACCTGTAAAAAGGAGCAGCTCTGGTCTTACCTCAGGGCATGACCTTACAATATAAAAGCTTTCACTTGTCAATATTTAATTCAACATTTACTAAATGGTACATAGATGCTAGGCTGATTTCACTGGAAATAACTTTGCAAAGATTTAACTAGCTTTAATCTACATGGAGGGTAATGTTGGAAATAACCCTAACATAATAAAAACATTAAACTCATGGCTCATAAGATTTTTCCTAAATGATGACATACCAGACTTGCATGTGTACATAGGAAAAAAATGGTTAAAACAACAGTAATGGCCAACACAGCAAAGGGTAATTATTAACCACTTTTTCTTGCAAAATAGCTGGAAAATACTTTGCTGTAGCTGATCCAAGGAACTGTCATATAAAATCATCAAAAACTATTTTTATATATTCAATATTCTTGCTCTGTTCAACCCCGATCTGTTTGATCTTGTACTGATGCCTGAATATTTGGAACTTTGAGGTTTTTAAGATGAAAGGATTACTAAATAAAAATGGTCAGTGTCCTGGCTTTTCTCTCAAAACTCTGGTTTTAGGAGCGCAGGAAGCAGTGCATTTCCATCAAGGATATGTAGCCAGAAAAAGACACCCAATTCCAGTTTTGGTGGTTTGACTAAGGGAAAAGCTAGATGTTCTCTCTTTCACTAGCAAACTATTTATGTACATGGTTAATTTTCTTGGGGAAATAGGTTTAAAACTAAACTGGATACTACTGCTTTGTAGACTGCTTTTGGAACATTTTCACAGACCCAAAATCTTAGCATCAGTTTGAGCCTGCATTTCCAAAAGGGCCTATCTGCATATAAACTACATCTTTAAGTGTGAATGAACATTCACACATATAGTTACAGACACTGTACGCTCTCTGGTTATCATGTTTTCTCTAGCATTTGTGTTTTCAGCTTCCTAACAATGAAAAAAATCATCTGGAACAATAAATTACAAGTTCACAGACTTCTGTCTGAATAGTGACTTGGTAAGCTTTTAACATAGGCTTGCTTGTAAATATTCTTTCTGTTCTGTTTATGATTTCTTTCTTGTGTGGTATCTATCAAAAAAATTCATGGTTTGCCTGTGCTTATTTCTTGTTTATGTCTGTATAAGTTGCCCTTGAGATTGTTTCTTTGTACTATTGGTCAGGATGATACAGGTCAAACTGAATCTAAAGCTTTGTAAAATTTGGACCAAAGAGCTAGCATTGTCAGAAAGGATTAGTCCTTTCACAGAATGAGCTGCTCTTCAATGATTATTGAATTGATGCTCTTTGAATGTGCATGCCTTCCCAAATCTCACATAACTGTGTAAAACTTGTTTTATAATGTAGCAGTGCCAGCGTTATAGCATTTCTTGCTTATTTTCCTGTCCTAATCCTAATCATGGGACATGCTGAGCAACAAGTCCTTTCCAAAAATTATAGATTTGCTAGAAGTAGTGCATCTCAGATTTTGTAACAACCTAATCACCTTGGATTAATTTGAAAGTTGTAAAGATTTCAGTTAAAACGTAGGTTGTTTGAAATGCAAATTAAATGTATATATGTAAAGGTTTGGAAGTTATTATCTGTCACTTGTACCTGAGATATAAGATTTGTTTGAAGCTCACCTATCTGCTCCCTCATTCTTGTTCCAGAGCATGAGAGAATCTCCTTTTTCTTATAGCCACCATGTTACAGAGAGCTAAAGTACAAGACATTTTTTCCTGTTACTTGTAAGAGATTAGATTCCAAGCCTAAAGATATTCTTACATAAAAAATGTTAGGGGATCTTAAGGAGAAGTTTCCTGTCACTCAGAAGTGGTGTTTTCACTGATTAGCATCTTATTACTGGAGAAGGATGCCTGTGTTTAGCTGAAGTAAATCTGATGGTAATGTCTTTTGAGAACCTCAGCAAGGTTTATGTAACAGGATCAGAGGTGATCCGTAGGAGCTGCCAGAACAATCATAACCTGAAATACAAACCAAGCACCACATGCTCAATAATCCCACTTTCCCCAAAAGACCAAAGTTACCTCAAATCCCAACCAGAGTTTACAGTTTCAGCCAATTCACATCTGTACCACTGCTTCTCTACCTAACACATCTTGGGTAGCTTCATGTCTGCAAATTTAGGAATAATCCAGCTAAATTAGCTATCAAAGTCCTTAGGACAATGCTGGTGAGACTGATTTAACACACCTTAAATTTTCAAAGAAAGCAATACATGTAGGAGCTGGGAAAAACCAAACCAGAGAGCACCTTTTCACAAAGGAGTGTTCTTATCTCTCTTAGCTTTGGGATGTGAGGAATTAATAACAGTCAGAACTGCTTCACCCTTGTCCTGACCCATTTTTTTTCTGTCTTTAAATTAACAATGATATGGAGCTCCCCTCTATGGCACAAAGACAAAAGAGCAGACAAGGTAAATCTTTTTTATTAGCTACTGAAGGGTTAATTACTGTACATTATGCTCTGTACAGTACTGTCCCAGCCTTCTATAATCTGGCAAAGGAGTAATTCCTGGCAAGTACCACACACCATCTCACATGCTTGAGTGTATAACATCACAGTTAAAAGCTATTTACAGCACGTGGAATGCTGGGGGTGTTCCTCAGTATGGTCACTCGTAATCAGGTAAAAGTATAAGAATGCAAGTCCTAGCCTTAGGCACTTGAGTTTCAAATGTCTGATGGTTCAAATGAGGGAAGCAAAGCTTTTTCATGGTTTATGGCATCTGAAACAAAGACCTCTTGTAGGGTATCACAGCCATACAAGGCAGTTTGTTTTCTATTGGGTAAGACAGAGACATAGCATGAATTCCAGCTGAAGCGTCATACTATTCTTTGTTTTCACTGTTAATTATTTATTACCTCTGAAAAAGTATAAAAGAGTTAAATCTGACTTTGCATTTAATTCAGTGATTTAGTTGTCCCTATTTTAGAGAGGAAGGCAGCTGTAGCAGTTCTGAAGAGGCTGCTCTTGAACTTCACTGGAAGTGAAGAATACTTCAGATAAGTGGTGAGTAACATCTAGAAGCTGGACTTGATACTCTGCAGCAAATTTGGCAATGCTCTCAAGGGATTGACTTGGGGAGGGAAGAATAGATTTATCTTGTTATAAACCAATGTTGTGAAGTTTATAAACAAAAAATTGCCTGTACTAGTGTAGTACTCAGCTTCTATGTAAGTAGCTATTAACTCTGAAATTGTCTTCTTCTCCTAGTGTAATATATTTCTATGGAAAATAACTTTAATTTTCACCAGAATTTATAGAAGAAAATCCACCAAAAGCCAGCAACAACCCACAACAACCCATAACAATCTCTATTGCACTTTGAAATTCAATAGATTCAACTTTGAAATTCAAGAGATTCAATCTTTGCACTTCTCAGTAAAAGAGATCGGATTGTGACTTGTATGAAATATTGAAATGCAGATAAAATAATTCATCATCTTGTAAGGACACTTTAGGATTTATACTAAAGATACAGGGAAAAAAGAGACATATGCATTTTTTACCACTATGTCCACTGATTACTTCTGAGACAGGTACTTCTGGAAGCTGGGGTGTCTACTGTATTTGAGAATAATCTTTTCTAAATAGTTTGATACCATAGGAACCCTCTGTGTCAAATTAAAGTCATGCCCCAGCTGATTTCATCAAAGGTATTTTAATATTGGGGCTATTAGACATTTTCCATAAACAATACAAGAAACACTGGCTTGTACAGTCTCACTTGCATCAGAATAGATTTAGTTTAACAAAACTACTTGAGAAGAAAACAATCCCTTCGGTTCTTAATGGACTTCCATTTTAACCAGATAGTTACATAACTTATCAGGATCTAACATATAAATTGTTACTGGTTTGGGGTACACAGATATTTGAAATATGTTCTTCACATTGATACTCTCGTTAACCAACCTTTTAATTAATCAATGGTGGATTTCTTCTGAGTGTGTGTGTGTGATTTATAGCACCAGCTAGAGGAGCACATTCATTGCAGTACACACCATAAAATAGTTACAGAAGAATCTGGTTTGAAACACAGGGAAGTCCCCAGCTCAAGTCTGTTTCACCACATGGACAGCTCCATTTTTGAAAGACACAAACACTCAGACATAGAAAGTCACTGCCACAGCTGAGTAGAAAAAAGATAGCAGTACACAAACTATGGGATAGGAGTGAGATGCAAAACTTTTCTCCTCCATGCTCTTTTACTAGAGTTTTAGTGTTGAATCCAAAAATATGAAATAATAAAAGGTCTTTTGAAGCATGGACTTATTTCCAGTACATAGCATAGCAAACCAAAGTAATTAAGTTTTGCAAAGGCAAAAATTGTTAGATGTCAGTCTCTCATGGACGATAAGACTTACTGGGTCTATTTGGGTTATTTTTACACCAATATATTTTCCAAAGCTTTGTGATTCACATCTTACTGTGGTGTCGTCTTAACGCGGAGGGGGAGGAGGGGTGGAACCAGGCCTCTGCGTTTACCGAAAGTGTCTCTATGGCTTTTCGAGAGATCACTCCAGCCAGCACTGCCTGGTGCTGTACAGAAAAGCCCTTCTCACACCCGTGCCGGTGTAAGGCACATATTCTCACTCACCCACGGAGTTGGATAACTCGTGCGTTACCAGAGACAAAGAATTCAGAGCGCTCAGTCAGCCGGAGGTTCCAGAGGTTTATTCTGAAGGGTTCCAGGGCCAAAAGAGGACGAGACACCCCAGCCGTCTACATTTAAAGGGGCGGCTGGAGGGTCAGGGGAGAGGAGGCGGGGGGAACACCACAACCAATGGGAGGAGGAAGGCATGGGATCAAGGGTTAGGTTACAGCTGGGGGGATTTACATAATTTGGGGAGGAACCATCGTGTTCTCCAGGGGGGAGGACTAAGAAGGCTTCCACCAGTGGGGTTCTGCTGTGTTGGAACCCCTCAGCTCCTCAGCAGTTCCTGAGGTGGTATCTTCTACCCCAACATCGTCTTTCTTAGTGCTTCTTTTCCCTGCTTTTAAAAGAAAGCAAACTATTCTGTGCTACATTTGAAAGAGGTGTGCCCTGAGGGGTAAAAAATAGTCCCTTTCCATCCTTGAGAGGTTGTACTAATTTATAATTACAAGTGAATTTTGCCAGCTGAAGGCAGCTCTTCCACATTTTCCCTGTCCATAGTAGTGCAATGTTGACATAGACATTATTTTTCTATGGAGATAGTATAATTTTGTACTTGGGTGACAGACAGGGAAGCTGTTCATGCCCATAATGAGGAATCTGTAGCAGCAGAATTTTTCCTATCACAGATAATCTGCCTGAAGCTGGTTTGTGTTGTGCTTTAGGTGGAGTGACTGGGGCCTTGGTCTAAGTCCACACTCATCTGATCAAGATAGCTAATGGGCCCTCACTGGCTACTGAGCCTTATGCTCAGACTGGAAAACAATAATTGATCTAGTCCAGGTTTATGTGTTTCTTAGTTTGGCTTGGTCTTTTTGGGTTATCTTTTTAGCATCTGTGTCTTTAAGTCAGCCTTTCTGAGGTGGTCATCTCCTTGGTGATTTCCTCATCTAACTTAACAAATGTGGTTATTTAAATTCTTAGTTCATCTGAACTGCTCCCTTTGCATATTTGCTTTTTCTGAACACGACAGCTTTCCAACAGCTTTCCCTTTCCCTGACTTCCAGTCAGTAAATGAAAGTTGAATGTTCAAGAAAAGTTCAGAACCAAACCTGGATTACAGTAGGTTTATTCATACCTCTCCCAAGCCAATTTGCTGTGCCAGTCATAATGTTCCTTTTTGTGAACTGCTGAGCCTTCCTTGCCAAGGCTAACAATTCATGGGACTCAGTTGGATTGCACGTCCTTCCAATGAACTCAACCCATACATTGCTAAATAAACTGCTGGATAAGTAGGTAAGTAAACTAGAGCTGAAATGGAAGATGCCTCCTGGCCTGATGTAAATGAGCCTTTTCTGATCTGTGAGTAGCTTGCTGACTAACTGTACAAGCTATGCAGCAGAAAAATCTAATCTGCTGTGACAAAGAAAAAGTAATGAATGAATATCTTTGGATCAACAACTTTAGCAACTTTTGCTGGTACTAGCAATATGAAATTCAGAGGGAAGGAATACACTTTTCCACACTATCTATTAGCATTTTTCAGGGAATGGTAAACATCAGCTTCAGAGCAAATGTGAGCCTTTTATTCCCCTAAGTGGATAATCACTTCCTTAGATCTTTTCAAACAATACAATCTGAAGATCAGGTTTCTGCATGCTGTGATCACGTCTCTCTTCCCTGCACACAAGTCAATAACATGCAAAAATAACTTTGACAAATCCATGCAGGATTTCAGTGACTTCTACACCATCCCCAGTCCAGATTTCTTATTTTTTGCATCAACTGGGATGCCTGTTTTGGATATGGCAACATTCCTTTTGCTACAATCAAGTTGATATGTTAAAAAAGTAAAAGAGGGCTACCTGAAATACAGGAAGGATAGCTCAGTCTGAACACTCCTGCAGGTGGTGAACTGTTAGCAATTAAACTTTCCAGACACAACAGACATACCTTAGAATGTTTTAAGTATGTTCTGAAAAAAATCCAGTGATATAGAAATAAATGCAGTGAGGAAAGGAAGGTGCAGATTATCCCTGCTAGTGGCTTAGCTGTGAGGTTATGTCTCCTTAGATCCTTAGCAGCTTGTTTCTGACTGTGTTGCTTCAGTGCTATGACCCACATAGTCTTTATCTTGTCAGCTCTTAAATTCCAGTTTGATGATGCTTTGTTTGTGTTCTGTCAGAACCTTCATTAATTTAATTATCTACATTATCCATATATGAAATCTGTATGGGATGTGGGAGCTTCAGTGAACAGGTCTTGACATTATTTTTCATACACTTTTTAAGTGTGGCAGGACAGGAGAACTGTTTGATGATATGAAGCCTCTCTCCTATAAAGCTAAATACATTTCAATGAAAGCCCTTTTTGAAGAATAATTTAGCAGGAATTGACCAAGGTCCTTTGAAGCAGAGGAAAAGTAGGTTGTTTGCAGGATGCTAGTATTGACTGCACTGGTAAGTGGAGGGGTAAGAAGGTAACTTTTCTGACTTTAGTGCTTACAGGATGCTGGCATGTCTCAAGTTTCTCTTACTTAAAAGCTCAGACTGATTTCTTGAAACCATCTGATATAATGGCCCCAGTACTGCCAATGTCTCATGGAAGTGATTTCATCTTAAAAACCTCTTTTATGTGTGATGGCCTCAACACTCCAGTGTGCTGTTTCACCAAACTGCCTGTTACTCCCCATGTCTCATAATTCACTGTCTTGTAGACTCTTGTCTGGAAGACAACTTTTATTCAGGACAGGATCTATCATTACCATAATGGCATGTAAGCAAAAATCTTGAAGTGTGCTGTCATCTCAAGATGTTGAATCAGAAGAACACAATAATCCATGTTCCAAATTAACAGAACAAACTGGCAGACTGCCCAAGATCATACAATGAAGCACCGTGTAAATATCAGATCCTCTCTGAAACACCAAAAACCAGTTTAGTTTCTTAATAAATTAAGATTAAAATATCCTTTAGCATTATTAAAGTACACATGGTGATGCACAGGCAAGAATTTGCTTGAAAGAACAGTAAATAAATGGACTCCTCCTTTGCAAATATGCAATGACCTAGCTAGTATAAGGTCTAATGATCATTAGAATCACACCAACAATTAATCCAAATGCCCTGGCTGGAACCCAGCCATAGTAATGTAGTTCCACTTGACTGACTAAACTTTTGTAGTTGCAGTGGGTCTGAAGTTCCTGCTCTAATAGTGATAGCAAGTCTACTAAAGAGCCTGTATCTTTTTCCTCTCCTGAACAGTAGCACAACTTTTTCCTCTTTTCTTCCTCAGCTATTACTTCACAAGGTAACAGAATGGAGAACAAGCCACAAAGCAATGGCGTGATGAAGGAAAATAATACAGTGAAGAAAAAAGTGGTGAGTGAATTCATCAAGTCTTCTGTCAAGACACTTGTTTGCTATTTCGGGACTGCAGGTAGAAAATAATTATTTGGAACCCATATGAATGCTTACCCTTTTTTTAGTAGCATATTTAGTTTCTGTAAGTTACCAACAGTGATTGTAGAGGGTCAAAAACTGTGAATGTGTTAAGGTGAGAAATTATGTACATATCAATCTCATTGTATATAAGTATGAACTGAGCTATTTGCACTGCTATATAACATGAAACAAAACAAATCACAGGTGTCTGATTCATCTCAAATACACTCTATATATTCTAGGGGCTTGGTTCTCCTAACTTGACTCTTTGACTGCTTATGAGCTTTCAAAGAGATTATAAATGTTGTCCAGATCGTCTGTCAACATGTACAATAATTTTGTGTGTTAATGAGTAGCATCTGGCTTTCTATTCAAACACTGGTCATCTTGATCTGAGCCAATGACACTTCAAAGCTGCTGCATCAAAAGCTGCTTTCCAGCCTGCTTTACTCAGTGGCATTAACCAAGGATGTCTTTGAGATCTCTAAGCTAGTTCTGAGGTATGTAACATATCAGAAGTGAAAACAGCTCAGATTTACACCAATATTAGCTACAGTCATCTGGGAACAGTTCCCAGATGCACTTAATACTCATCATTGCCAACTAAATGGTGTCATTTAACTCTTAGCAGTTCAAAATTCCGTGTTTGTGAGTAGCTACCTTCAAACATAATAGCTGAAAGCTTTTATCTTCCCTGGTAGCATGTCTAATTCCCATCCTTTGCACAGCAGTAGTGTGGCGTGTCAGATCTAAACCTCCTAAGGCTGTGGAAACATCCTTAACATCTTAATTGGCTACAAGTCTTGTGGTACCTTCGCTTTGCAGCCTCACGGGAAAAGTCTTCCCCACCCTAGACTAGAGCCTTGCCCACGGAAAGGCTGCCCAGGTCTCCAGGCTGGACCCAGCGGCAGAGATGCCCTGCAAGCCGTGGTCTCCCAGCCCCGGCGCCACTCGGCGGGTGGGTCGCGATGGACACCGAGTCGCGACATTCCCCTGCCCTAGCTGCGCTGCCGGGTAAATCCCCGCGGAGGGACGGGGGCTGCCGGGCAGCCACAGGGCGGACACATCGCCCTCAGTTCTGTGCGAGCACGCAGAGCAGTGAGCTGGTGCACCCCACGGCCCGAGCCCTGCCCGCAGCCGCTCCGTCCCCCCCGGGAGCCGCGTCCTCCCGCGGCGGGGCTGGCCGGGGCTGGCAGGGGCAGGGGCAGTGCTGCCGCGCCCCCGAGCACCCCGAGCGCCCGGCACGGCCCGTCACGGCCCCCTCGCCGCCCCTCGCCGCCCCCCGCTCTGCCCCGGGGATGCGCGGCCGTTGCGGGCCGGTGGCAGCGGCATGGCCGGAGCGGCACAGCCCGAGGGGGACGCGCTGGTCAAGCGGCGAGCTGCGGGAGGCGGCCGAGCCCGCCGGGGCGTAAGTAGCGCGGGGCAGCTTTCCGTGCCGCGGGAATGCCGCAGCCCTTTCCGCGGAGCGGGAGCGAGCCCGGCGGTGCGGGACGGGAAGCTCGGCCTGCGCTGCCCGCGCCTGGGGAGCATTAACGGGACAAGGGGTGATTCCGATCCTCTCCGGCGCGGTGGGAAGGGAGGGACGCGAGGCTGGAGCGCGGAGGCTGCGGGAGCGGAGAGCAGCCCGGCGGAGCTCAGGTTGCACAGCCCTTCCCCGCTCGGAAAGCTGTCGGTGCCGCTGCCGGCGGTGGGCAGAGCTAAAACTACCGCAGCCGCAGAGCCGGGCCCCGAGGGTGGGCGAGGGGCAGCGCGGGGCCGCGGTGTGCCCGGCCGGGAGCGCAGCCGGTGCCGCGGGAAGCGCCGGGCGGAGGGAGCAGCGCAAGGAGAGGGCGCGGCTGCTGGTGCCTCTCTGCTCCCCAGCACCACCCGTGCTGGCAAGCTCTCAGGGCAAGGGCAGAGCCCCAGAGACAGAGACGGAGGTTTCCCTTCACCCCCCTCAGCCCCGGGGACAGAGCAGCCGCAGGGCGCCGGGTCCGCGGGCACCTGCTGGGAGCGCCCGGCTTGCCATTGAGGGCATCCCCGGTAAGGCGCTCCAGAGTCCAGCTTCCCTGAGTCAACAGAAAGTCTTAGCAATGCCTGTTTAAAACTATTAAAACTTCCTTATGCATGCATGCAATGTTTGCCACTATCAATTGTGTTTAATATTAGTGCAAGAAGGGGTTTATAACTAACTAACCAAAGCACAATGCTCTAAACCATGTTTTGAAAACTGAAATGCAAACTGAAATGTAAACTGTCATGCATTAAATTAAAAAAAAAAAAAAAAAGAAAAGAAAAAAAGACTATTTGAGGCTCATGGTAGCCAGCACGAATAATTACACTGCATACTGAACAAGGACTGGAGTTGAGAAAAGCACCAGCAGACCACAGTGCCCTGGGATCTGTGATTAGACCAAAAATGTGGGCTTTCACATATTACAGTGTTCAGGTGTCTGGAGGTCTTTGCTGTGAGCTGACGTGCAGCTTTCCTGGCTGAGCCCTGATTGCTGCGGTGACAGTCACACATTCCTGCCCTTGGGCTGACAGCAGCGTGAGCATGAGCACACACATGGCCGTGAAGCCAAGGAACACCTATGAAGGAGGCGTGGCTGCCTTTTTATTCCCTGGCCATTGCAAAAGACATTGCGGGTCGTGTTTCTCTTTCCTTTCCTTTTACTAATGTTGCCACAGGGTTCATATCTTTTTGAGCAACAGTTTGATTTTTTTTTTTTTTCACATTCTTGCTTCATTGTGCTTTCGTCTTTATCTGGTGTTGCTGAAGCTTGAGCAAATATTTAAAATACTGAATGAGGGGACAGGTCATGGAGAAGCTGAAGTTCATGTTCCAAGTTCCAAAACCTCTGAATTGAGCAGGCCTGAGGTTTTCTGCAGCAGCTTGTATACTTAAAAACTTCATATTGAATAAGTTTCTAAACCCAGCTATTACCCTGTGGGGTTTTCTAAGCATTTCTGTGATTTGCCCTACATTATCTTCCACTTAGCCTCAAGTACATATAATTTGCCTGTGATGAAAAGCTTATACATACATTGATGTTTTTAATAACCATTAGGTTATAAGTTCCAATTAATTTTGCCTGCAGGATTTTTCTGATGGGTCTAACGTTGTTGGAGTAAAACCCTTTGCAAATATTGCTTCAAGATTACTGCATAACACTAGGGAACTCATGCTTATTGTTTGTGAACCCTTTGGGAGCAGTCTGGTAGACGACCAGGAATATTTGCCCCAGCATCATTCATTCAGAGTAGTAGCAATTTCTTCTAAATGTAGGAATTCCTGTGCACAGCAGAGAAATAATAAGCACCTAATATGAGGTGTTATCATCAGAAATTATATAAAGCCTTGTGTTCAAGTTGCTACATTTTGCTAGGAAAGTCATAGTGCAAACCATGTGTGTGTGTGGCTGGCTCATTTTAAGAACCTGGCTAATAATAATAAATTGTGTTTGGCTTATGTAATGATCTCAACGGGATACATTTCTTACACAAGGCTTTTCCCCCCTGCACACTTCCTCTTGACCTGACCAAAACCAGGCTGGTTAATGAACTGTGTAATCTCTTAAAAGGTTCCCACATCATGTGGAAGAAGTTAAAAACACTCAGCTGCCCTACAGGGTGCATTTTGAACGCTCAGAATTGGCAGCTGTGAGTGTGGCTGACCCCACAAGTGCTGAGCTGTACACGGTGCTCCTCACCCTGTGGCACCTGGGTATCTGATCCTTCATCTGTGGGTCACAAGTCTGTGCTGACAGTGTGGCACAGGAGCTCTGGCACATGCCAAGGGCTGTGCTGTGTTTGCTTGCCCTGCCATGCCTGCAAGGCTGGTGCTGCTTGTTCCAGTCCGCTGTCACTGCTGCTATGCCATGTGCCAGCTGCACAAACCTCGTTCATGCTCCACACCTTCATTTCCCAAAGCGAGCACACAACAGAATGTATTGACTCATTAACCTGGTGTGGTGTGCTGAGGGATATGGCTGAAGCTGGGTTTTTTAGGCCTGCTTAAGCAGGTCTTCTGCCTTTTGAAAGTATTGAGGTTTCAGTGAGCGAGGAGGCTGGGCATAAATGGCAGTGAGCTGTGCCTGAAAATCTAGATTCTTATGGTTGTTTTTTAAATTGAAAATGTGTCAAAAAGCCATCTATTTTAACTTAGTCAGAGGTGTCTTTCATGATCTACAACATCAGATTGGCAATTGACTAGCCACCAAAACACTAACTTCAATATCTCTTGGGAACGGCTGGGAATGGTGTCTTCTGCCACAGAACTGGGTGGCAGGAAGTAATACTGGGGAAGATGGAAAGGACCCTAAAATGCAAAATCCCTAAAATCAAAACAGTTCTACCTTTTATTCAACAGCTGATGTGGAAGAAGAAATTGCTTGCAGAGGTGGGCTAAAAAGAGTATGAGGAGGATGAGGGGAGATGTGGGGAGGAAGAGGTACAGGTGTGTCACTGGGAAAAGGGCAAATGAGTTTCCCCTGGAAAGTGTGTGTGGCAAAAAGTTACTGTCAGAAACTTTCATTTGGGTTACAGAACTTAGTCTGTAGGGATAATTTTAACCTTTTTGGTCACAATTTTATAAATCCTTGTGGGTGTGGATGGCACACCATCATGAGTTTTCATCCAATTCAGATCTACCCACAGACCTGTGGTATCACATATATGCTGTACCTTACTTCACTGTGTTAGTGACAGACTGTCAACAATATCCTTTGCTGAGATTATGCTTCCCCAGCATTTTACTTTTTGGTGTGGGGGCTGCTAGAACGCTTGCAGCAGAGCTGTGTGAGGTTGAAAGAAGTTCAAATGTTCGCTTATGCCTCTGTAGATGTTAACTAAGATGCTGTCACTTCAAATTTAATGTTTCTCAGATTGAGCAAGGGAAGTGTTTCAGGCTATTATTCTGCAGCAAGGACAGCTGCCTGGAGAAGCTATGCAAAATAGCTAAGGAGTGTTTAAAACCTGCGGTACATTAATTTTAAGTATACTAACAATGGCTGCATCTTTCCTTTGTTTTTCAGAATTGGTCTGGAAGTCTTATTTTAGCCTCTTTAACTGGCGCTTTTGGGTCGTCTTTTCTTTACGGTTACAATCTATCGGTGGTGAACGCTCCCGCAGCGGTAAGTGACCGAAAAAAGCGGAATTTAATGTCAGTAGAGGGCAGCCGTGTCCAACTATTGCGCTCCTCAGCATCCTGCCTTTATAGTCCTCTTGGTTACATAGTAGAAGGGGATTAAATCTCATATGGTGACTTTCCTTTGCCCGGAACCTTCTTTCTGTTCCCCACGAGGTTTTTCCATAAATTCATTAGCTGCTAGAGAGCTAAATGCCACTGTTGAGGTGAATGGATCCACAAGGTTTTCTTCCCATTCTCCTGGGTGCAGACTAATCGTAAATCTCTTTGCACACTTTTATGTGATAAAGTATTTTTAATATCTGATGGGTGAGTATTCAATAGCTGCAAGCACATGTTCAGGAGCTTCTTTTCACATCATGCAATTCTAGAGGTTTGCACAACATTTCATTCCCACAGTACTGATATTATAAATAATGCTTCTGTTTTCCTCTTCAATAATGGGCCTCCTCTTCTGTGTTTTGTTGTGATGCCTTGTTTGGTTATGAATTCTAAACCTCTGGGTTGGCCATCTATTAGGTAAAGCGTGGGACAGATTTGATGAACAGAGCACTGTAAAATCAGTATAAAAATTTGTGGGGATTTCATTAAAATATCACTTATTGCAAATGGAAATATGAATATTTTGTTTTTACCCTGGCTGTCTAGAGACCCTCAATTCAGTTAAGCACAACAGTAAGCAATTCAGTGGGGTAGCAAGCAACACTATTTTGAAAAGTGGCTAGTAAATATTGGGAATTAACTGTGGAAATTCCATTTCAAAATAGTTCTATTCCAAAGCTAAGCTCCTTCTTTTATGAAAATCTCCTATTAAAATGTGTGGCTAGATTTCCACCTGAATAGGTTTTTCATGTTACAGATGAATGCAGTATTTATGCAAATAATGAAAGAAGCAATTTTTTAAATTTATGTTTCATACATGCATTTCATTTGGTAAACTGTTGACCCAAAGGACTAGGAAGAGACTCAACCTATAGAAATTTTTAATTGCTCACTTCATAATTTCTCAGAGTTTTCTTCAAGTTGTTGGTGGTTTATATACTGATAATTCAAGGCTGGATGAATTGGATGTTAATTCTAGCATGACATGTCCAGGCATCACTTCACCTTGCAGTCATCAGAGGATAAACATGGCTTGGAAAAAAACAGCAAGGAGATGTAATTTTGTGAGCAATGGTATTGATTTTCCTGATGGTAAAAATCCTTCCTGAACCACACTGGGGCTGTCAACAGAGCAGTGAGAATGAGGAGATTTCTAAACTTTTAAGTACCATTTAAAAAATAGACTGTCCTGGTAGTCAGAGCTCTCCTGTCACTTTCTGCTGGAGTAAAGGAGAGAAAGGATGACAGGATGTGCTCCTTGGCAACACTCAGCTCTGTTTGAACCATGTGATAGATTACAGTGGTGATCAGTGTGGGTGGAGAGGTTGAAGGTGTAACTGTTCAGTGATAAATGGTAAATTCCAGGTTTTGTGCTTAAAAGTACTTCTAGGATAGCCCGTTTTGGTTTCAAATCTTTAGTGTGGCTTTTGGACTGAAACTGGGCACTGTGCTGATGGCTTTGGTCACACCATGACAGGTATGCATGAAGAGTCCCTTGGTGTTTCAGTGTTTGAGAACTTTGTATCTTTCATATTCATGTGAAGCCATACATTAGCTAGGGCTGAGGAGTAGTCCATAACAGTAGTTGATATTGACTGTTGACTAAAATACAGAATGTTTCCAGGATCCTGGAACTAAGCATGTCAGCAGGACAACTGAGCTGACAGTGAGGGAAGTTAATTTAAGATTGAAATGTTGAAGAATAATTTGTAAATTCTTGTGCCTATTTTCTTTCGGTGCCAGAAATTGTGTCAGCTCATCAAACCACAGGGAAATTCTCCTGTAGTTCTCACTGGTGAGCTTTATTTCAGGTCATCTTGTGAGGCACAGTTAGTCTAAATGCCTGATTGTTGCAATGGGGAAATAAGCTGCATATACTCTGTTCAGAGATGAGATTGTTTCCCACTCAGTTCCCTGTTGTTCTGTGGGAAAGAGCATGGCCCATCACAGGTATGATTCTCTGAGAAACCCAGAATTACAAGTCTCCATGGGCTTGTTCAAAGAGTTAGCAGAATTTATTTAAAACATATGAGAACATTTAGCAAGAAAAAGGATTTAATTGAATACAAGCTGAAGCTGTCTTTTTCTGAGCTGAGTTTCTACAGTTTGTTTCATGGACTGATTGTGGGCAGTGCCTGTGAAACAATGATGTGCTTTGTGCTCTGTGCAGGATGCAAAGTCCCTGCTACTCTTGGCTTTGCAGCCCTTGCCCCCTTCCCACAGGAGGCTGCAGCTCTGAATTCCTGTGGCACAAACATTCAGCCTGCTGTGACAGCTGGTTCAGTAGTTGTCACTGTGTGTGAATGACCTCTGTAACGATGGGTAAAACAAGGAAAATACTTGCCTTGTATTTAAAATATATCCATTAGATTCACATATATAAAAAAGTATATCTATTCCTTGTATTCCACTTTTCTTTCTCATCCTAGCACTACTGTCACAATGAACTGAGGCAACTGAGACAACAAGATACTGGTATCAGTCAGCTACCATTTTTTGTAGGCTTTATTTAGGAGCTAAAATTTTTGTATACACATTTATGCCTCTAGTGTTATTAAGTTACCTGATCAAAATCCAAAAGGAGCCTTTCCACAGAATTCAATGGATTAAAATCCAGTGGATTTGTCTATCAGGTTTTGTTTCATGTGCATCTCCTGAAAAGCTGTTTTACTAGCTTCCTATTTATTGGCAATGTGAATCCAGAGAGAGGTGTTGGTATGTGTCAGAGCATCCATCTCTCTGTTACTATTGAGTGCTGTAGTTTGTACTTTCTTTTCTTGAATATTTGCAGTTATTCGATGTCTCCTTGTAAATAACTAAACTATGCTGAGAAAATTAGTCATAACACAAGGGAAGAGTAATTAACATATTATTTTTAGTCATTATCATTAAGAAATTCTAATGGTGTTCTAAAAGTATTTTCTCTTAGTATTCATTACTATCAGAAATTAATTTCAAATAGACAAGATGTCTGAATCTAAATATAATCTGAGTATTGGTGTTAAAGAACTAAGATGTTACTACTTGATTTAACGGCAGGTTCATTTGGAAGCTTAGTGTGAGACTCTTCTAAATGATTAAAGCACCAAATAATAGACTTTTCTTCTCCTTTTTTTTACATTTTTTAAAATGTTTTTTTCCCTGTCTGTTTAGAAACATTTAAGATAGGATTGGAGAAATAACCCTGTTCTCCTTTTAATCCAGGGCACAAGTTTACTAGAAACTTGATAGACAGAAGAGAGGAAACTGTATATTCTACCTGCACCTTTCTTAGGTACTTTGCAGATGGAGAGGTGACGATTCAAACTAAAAAGCCCTCAAATCAAATACTTCATGTGTCCAAGGCCAGACTCTAGGTAAAGTTTGAAATTCCTAGTTTGAATTCCTAGGGAAAATGTAGTAGCTTATACTGCTGAGTCCTGTCCCAGGATGATTTAGGAGCTGTTACATCCTGAAGGAAATCAGAGAAGAAACTGGGAAAAGGTGCCAAGATAAACTTCTGACACTGTAGAGCTTGAGAGCTTTTCACAAGTGTGTTGAGCCCTTCACTGTAGTGACTGCAGCTGCCTGGCACTGTGTCCTTGCCAGACCATCAGGCACCACGGTAGCATTTCCTTGGTTTTGAAATGGGAGCAGCGTAAAAACAAGGAAGCTTGACTAAAAAGAAAGTAAATAGGTGATGTTTTGGCAGGAAATACAGAGACTGTGTTAAAATGTCTTCCTGGAGCTATGACATCTTTACCTTTTCAAAAGAAGAACTTGGTACTGCAATTAAACATCAGGGAAAGGAAGTTATTAGAACTTCAAAAACCTAGTATTGTGCACATGTGAGGAAAGCAGAAAAAGAGTGTAAACTTTGGCACATTAAAGGCTAAAGAGTGATCTAGTCCTGAATATTCCTATCTACCTGTGGGATTTTTTGCCCACCCTGTTTGTGACTGCCTTATAGTTATTTGTATATATGCTTGGACTGATTCAGTTAGTTTTATTGCAGTTGTTTGTACAAATGAGGCCCCTTTTTTTGGAGGAGGGAGATAGAAGAGCAATTCCTTCAAGCAAGCTACTGGGTTTTTTTTTGTTTTGTTTTTTAATTCTGTTTCTCTCAATTGTATTCTTAAAGTGTGATTTTTTTTCACACGCATTTTTATTATGTATTTTCTTTCAGTATATCAAGAAGTTTTACAATGAGACTTGGGAGAGGAGATATGGCTTCTCAGTGGATGAAGGCACACTGACACTCCTCTGGTCCATCACAGTTTCTATTTTTGCCATCGGTGGCCTTGTGGGTGCCATTATTGTTACCCCAATTGTGAAGTTCTTTGGAAGGTAAGTGCTCTGGAAAACTTGCATTTTCTAAAGCAGTTCTCACTTAGTGTCTCTAGAAGGCTTTACTTTTATTTAAGAAAAAAAATTAAACATCTTTAAATCCTGAAAACTTACTATGCATTGTTTGAGTCTCAGAAGCCATTTGCTCTGAATGGGCAGTGGGCTGGGATGTCAAGGAGGGTGACTTGTCAAGAGTGCCAAAGGAAAATACCATAAAATGGAAAAGATTTCCCAAAGGATTGGTAGATTCTTGTTTCATGAGTCTACTGAGTATCTTACTGTGAACAAACAAAGCTATCAACATATCTCCTTTGCTTCTTAACAGCATTTGTTGTCATATGGTAATAAAATTTATTCTTTCTTTTCCTTCCTTGTGTCAACTTAATATATAGTTTGAATAACTGGACTAGGATGAAGTTCACATGTGGTCTCCCCCAAGAAGGGGTGATGCCATCCATGTTCTGTACAATGCAGTATTTGAACAAGTCTTGACCATAGGGAATATGAGTATTTAAGGAATGTTTCTGTTGTTGTGTTGTTTGCATTTTTGCTGCAGGTAGTAACTAGATATTTCTGTCAAGTTTTTGTGTCATACAGTCTTTCAAAGAGAATTTTTAAATAATTTGTAATTTATCTATATTTAAAAGGGAATGGAAAAACTCCACCATTGTAGCATTCATCATAACTGCTCATTTGGATTTTCCTTAATTTTAAATTCAATATTATTTGATATCTTTTAGTCAGTTAAATCACAGGAAAATGCCATCATGGAGGCTTAAATATAAACATAAATCTCAAGTGTTCTTACTTTTCTGTTTTACATTTTGACTGTTTTCATTAGACTGTACTTTCCTAGGTCTATTTGTCATTCTCCCACCTTGTCCATATCTCATTTTTCATTTCAAAGAGGGTATTTTCAGGTTCCTCCATTTCATGCTTACAGCAAGTCAGTCTTCTTAGCTGTTACCCTTTCTTCATGAATTTATTTTGTCATTTCAGCACTTGATTTTCAAGTCTTAAATATTTTCCATAGTCACATTATTTATTTTTTTTAGGTTTTCAATTTCTTCTGCCAAACCATGCATTTGGCTTTAACACAGCTGTTAGAAATATGAAACTGTGCCTGTCTCAGACTGATTAATTTCCAGAATATTGCTGAGTCTTTATACATGAAGTGAAGTAAAAATGTGTCCACAGAAGGCTTGAATTTTCAGTGAAGGGTAAACCAGCTTTGTGTGCAGGTTGGTCTCTGTTTTAGATACACCACTTTGGTTGGAGCTGGTCAGATTTCCAGGGCAGACCTTTACACTTGCAATCTCTGTTCCTGTTTATTAGGTTTATCTCCATTAAGCCACAAAAAGGGCTCTGTTATAGATACAGTGGGTATCTGGAGCAGGGTTGGGAAGAGGCTGTGTGAATAAAAGCTGCTCACCAAAGAGTGGTTCTTGAGTTTGCTGTTCTCACTGCAGTGTGTTTGTCTGGTCTAGGAACCCAGACTGACACATCATTATGGTAATTGAGGAGCACATTGTGAAACGTTGACAGAACAATAAAATACTTTGCTGTTAAATTGCTCAAGTGTAGGATGGAGGGTTGTGTGTATGATGAAGCCGAGATCCATTTACACTGACACAGAATAATGAGCTAAGGGGGATTAAAAGCATTAGTCAGAAATAATGTATGACTTTAAAAGAACACTCTTGAATCATATTGCTGTAAGGTTAAAAACAAAAATTCCAAATTACTGGATTCCTAGGCCCTATTTACTTCAAGAGACATGTAGAGTAATTTTTTGAAAGGGAACCTTCATCCACATAATCATAATTCCCATGCTCAGATGTGACTTTAACACTTCATAATTTAAATTCTTTTCTTCCAATGAAGAGAGTCTGCTGTTGCTAATCCAGGGCACCCAGAGCAGTATGCTCAAGGCATTGTTTAGGTCACTGCTATGGAGATATTTTAGGCTGAGCATCACAACAGGCTGCTCTCCTTCCCCTTGGTCCCACAGCCAGTGAGCACACCCAGTGCCTTCAGTGAGAGAAGGGACAGTGAAAGGGTTTGGGCTCAGTGTATAGCAACTTCCCTGTGCACTCCTTGTTTCTCACCCCTCCTGTGCTCCAGTGTGAGTTCCCATGGACCACAGTCCCTCTGGGAATGTCCCTGCTCAGGTCTGGATCACCCTCTGCCCCACTGACCTTATTGTGCCCTCCTCCCATCTCCTCACAGAAGTCACCCCTGCAGCCCCTTTACTTCCAAAACCTTGCCACAGACACTATGAAGTAACCCCCTAAACAGTGTGTTTTCTTGTTTTTCCTTTTCAGCCTGTCAAGACCTTTGTTTTTTCATGCTTAGTTAGGCTGTGCTTTTCTCTTCCCAGCGGCATAGTATAAGGGTTCGCTGGCCAACTTTTTTTTTTAAAAAATGTGTATTTTGTAGTTTTTATTCAAATTAAAGGAGAAAAAAATAGTATCTTCAGATGAATGTATAAGACTTGTTTGACCTGAATGAAAATTTTGTTTCCATTTTGGACATTATTTATATCACTTCAGCCATTTCAGAGTGTATATCCATTTGAACAATCTGTTTCAAATAGTACACTCATCACTCTTGATGGCTGTGTTGTGTAGATTTTAAATTAATTGTATCTCATTTTTCAATCTTCAAGCCCTATTGTTAATTCAGTGTTCAAAACTCACTAGAAAGCAGGAAGAGTAACTAAAAATAGAAGTATTTGTATTGGTTTGAAAACAAACCAGTGGGAGATTGCAAGTCAGGATTAAAATTTAATAGGAAAAATTTTAAAAAAGTGAAATAATTCAAAGAAAATACTGACAGAGTCAGATACAACCTGACACCCTGTTAATCAGGATGATGGCAGCAGTCCAAGTGAAGCAGTTAGGTTGAAGCAGTGATCCTGTGGAAGGTCTGGTCTCCACCTGAAGCTCCAGTGGTAGCTCTTGTCCTCTGGGAACCCAGCAGACAGAGCTGCCTTGGGCAGTTCCCAGGCCAGGTTATATCCAGGTGGGAATGCTTGGCTCCTCCCTCCTGGGTGGAGCATCTCACAATAGGATGAGATAATTCCATGAGTCATGCAGTTGGTTCTTGATAGCTCATTGACAGTTATCAGGGGTGAGTCACAGCAGGAGATAACAGCTAATGCTGCACAGCTGGTGGTAATAGAATACTAAATACATCTGTATTGTAACCTAGGACAGTATTAAAAACATTTCCTTTCAAAAATGTATGCATCTGTTGTGAGCAGTTGGGTGATTTATTCAATGTATGGGAGATTTCCAGCTGATACCTGCATGTTAAAAAGAATCAGAACTGCTGGGTCTGTTTGCTACCTGCTCTAGAAAGGAAAGAGGTAGACAGCCTTCCTTGTCAATCTTCTTCATTTGAATTGATGGCTCCCTCAAACTTGAGCAGAAAGTTCTGACAAATGAAAACTGAATGTAGTGGAGCTGTTGGCAAATGAGAAATTTAGATGTTTTTGTAATTTTAAAATATGTTTTTCTGATTTTGTTCATATTTTTAACAAAGTGATAATTTGCCATAAGAGTACTTCTTTTATTTGAAAAAAAAAACCTGTTTATTTAACTGTTATAGAGTTAAATAATTTTAAAAGTGGGGAAGAAATATGTTAATTTGTATTTTGGTGAATTCCAGCAATTTTTAGAAAAGGGTTGATTTTTATTACTTGAATGAGCCCAAGTGTTTTTACTAACTCTACAAGTAGGAAATAATTTTCCTCACTGTATGTTTTTAATATGGAGGATTTAAGGATGAATTACAATGACATAAATACATCATGGTTGAGAAGTTCTCAAAGTGGAAAAAACTATATGTAGTATTAAAGTGCCTGTAGTTTTATCAGCTCATTGCCATTTGAAGTACATTCTTTGGTTTCCCCATGCAGACATCTATCCAGAGTATGCTTATTTATATTCATGCACAGAGCCTCAGGCCTGGCACTTGGGTTTTTAGGATGCATTGGATGGCTCCTTGCTGTGCTTTTGAAGTACAGCTCTTTAGTTATCTATGTTATGTTTTCCTTTAAACTGTGCTGTAGGTTTCAGACTCTATCCATGTGGGTATAGTGCTGTTTTTCGGAGCTCTACACAACATCTAGGAGGCAGTGTTTGTTATTTATAGATATTTAAGAATAATAGCTTAGAGTGCTTCTAGTATAACTGGATTTAATTGCCATGATGCTGGTTTCTACCTTAACCTCTTTTCCTTGTAGGAAATGCACCTTGGTGCTCAACAATGTGTTTGCAGTGGCAGCTGCCCTGTTGATGTCCCTCTCCTTGCTGGCAGGGTCGTTTGAAATGCTCATTCTGGGCCGCATTATCATGGGTATTGATGCAGGTAAGCTTTGGTCACACTCTGCATGTCTGAAATGCTTGTGCCATGCAGAAACTGTCTCCTTTCCCCTGGTTAGAGCTTGCTTTACATTAAAGAGGCATTCCAGGGACTAGCTGTAGCCACACTGATTTCACTGGGAGAGAACAGCAGGCTAAGGGCTGGAGGATCTGATGTTTGGAGAAGACATTGGAATGTTTGGTCACTGCTGCTGACAACCCTGGTTTTTCCCCCATCTTTCCTCTTCCAGCCCTGGTAGAGTGTATCTGTTTCCATGCCATGAAACTCCCTTGGCTAGGAGGGTATAATCTGTTTATTAGCACTGCTTGCTGCTGTGTGTTTAGAAGCTGTTGGACTTCATGTCACTACAGCAGGACTAAGGAAGGTTTGGTACCTCATCAATTGTCCTAGCAGTATAGTCTTCCCAGTTTCAAAGTAAACCAGGCATAAAGACCAAAATAAAGATTATTCTGGCACTGCAGCACCAGAATAGTCTTGCAGCTAGAAGGAAGGGTCTCTGCTAATTTTTATCTCAGATTACCACCAAACGACTAAACTTCTGGGGCTGTGCAAACATTGTCATTGTACTGACCAGGGCCATGCATTTGTTTTCTCCTGGCTTTGAGCAGAACTCCAGCTCCTATTTTATGCCTATTGTGAAGAGTTTATTGCAGCTGTAATTGAGAGGAACATCTGCTAATAGTGTTTACAGTAAAAATACTTCATCTGACAATGTCTGCTCTGTCTGGCTGATGCATTGGGTTGTTTTTTTTCCTTACCCAGTGCTAACATGATTTTGCTTGCTTTGGGATGAGCAAATTTAAAACATAAAATCTATTCTCCTGGAAATCCTCATTTCTGAGTAACTTTTGGTACTCCTCATGAAAAAGCAGCCCACGCACATTGCTGTAGATCTGTAACAGATAATCAGTCCCATAGTTATTAAATGGTGTGAGAGTAATTAGACATGCAGGGAAAATAATTCATGTTATCTGTGGATAGATATAATCCTGCTCCTTACTTGTTTTTATGCCACCCTTATGAGCAGATTACCATTTAGACTCCTTTCAATAGAAATTTGTTGCATACCTGGCATAATGAAAAGATATTTTTACTTAATGTATGGGTTTTGTTCTTCCTTTTGTAGGCATATCCTTAAGTGCTCTTCCCATGTATTTGAGTGAAATATCTCCTAAGGAAATCCGTGGTTCATTGGGTCAGTTCACAGCAATTTTCATTTGCATTGGTGTTTTCACCGGTCAAGTTTTGGGGCTGCCAGAAATATTTGGGCAAGTAAGTATTTAACAGTTCTGTCAAAAAACACAAGCATGCTCTAAGTGTCATATTTTCATATTTTGACTGGGTTTTTTACAAAAGAGGAAAACAGAAACTTTTTTGTTTTGATTTGAAGCACTTTGAAAAGTAGTTTCCTCCATGTCCTGTAAAAGTGTGAATGTGAACCTAAGTTTGGTATCTGTGGCCAGCAGTTTCAACAGCTTGAGTGGTTTGTGTGTGTCCATGTGTGGGTCCCCTTTCCCCCTTTTCTTGATGTACATTTATTTTTTCTGGTTTCCAGTTTCTTTGAGCATCATGGAAATGCTGAAGAGTTTTTATATTTTTGATTTTTAATTTTTCAGTATGAGGTAGAACTGAAAAAGGCTTGGTTAGAGTTACTTTGAGAACCTGAATGGAAAGACTCTTAGTTATTATAGTGTTCCTTGTAATGTATTCCTGCTTTTAGACTAAGTGATAGAGGTTAATACATACCTTTATGGGAAGATTACCTATTCAGATAAGAGGCTGCCTTGGTGTCGTAAGCTGAGATTAACTTGGTGGCCACTGGATGTCATCATTACTCTGAATAAATGAACTCGAGTTGTGTTCAGGCTGGCACTTGGAAATACAGTCAGAGAATGGATAAGGTTGGAAGGAACCACAGTGGGTCATATGATCCAACCACATACTTTCCATTCAGAGATAAATCTACAAGGCAGTGTAGAGGAAATATCTGCAGCAATCCTCTCACAATGAGCCTTGAACTCAGAATCCCTTCTGACAGCCAGAAAAAGTAGTAAACAGTTGAAAAGTGAGAGGAGCTTGTCTTTCTCTGTCCATCTAAATGCAACTCCTTTGTAAATAAATGATACCATCCTCCCTGACACTTTTATTATTATCTGACCAGATTTCTTATTCTGTCCATTTATTCTCTTCAGCTCTCCTGGAGGCAAATAGCTTGATTCAATTTACCCTTTATTGAAGGATAGATTTCTCCCCTGTGCCTCCAAAGCAGCAGATTTTGTGAAAAAAATTAAAGCAGCTTTTACTGACTTTCGTTGTGTGGCTTCTGCAGATGTCCCTTCTCTTGCCTTGGACCCCAGTCTGCTACAAATGAGTGTATTAAATATCAAGAGGCCAATTTGATTTCTTAAAATATATGTCAGCCCTTATGTAGTAGGTTTGTTTTCAATTTGGGTTTTTGAAAAATGCATACAAAAAGGTGAGGTGTCATGCAAGCTCTTATTCCTTAATTTCAGCTCATTCTTGCTGGTTTTATTTCTCTTCTTTCCTTCCTTTCATCCCCATTGCTTCCTCTACCAAACTATGGAGGTAGTGTTTGTTTCTGCTTCTACAACCTGCGTAGTGTGAAGTTAATTAATATCACAACATTAAAGGTAGATATTAATTTACATAAGAAGAAATATGCTTTATCTGTGGAATTAGTTCTTTTCAAGATGGGTAACATCAGGATGTAAAAGGAGCAAAGTTTTGGCTGATGTGAATCAGAATATTTCCAGCCAACTTATTTGCGGTAGCTTGAATTTTCTAGTTGGACATGTGGGTGCTTTTATTTTCTCTTTATTTTTCTCAGTCTCAGTCAAGCCAGGATTTTCTTCCCTATCTTTGAAGAGTTCCCATTGAAACTCCTTCAGTGGGAGGTAGATTTTATTTTGTTGCTCTGCAGTTGTTTATTTCTCATCAAAATTTGTTGTAAATGATACTACTTACAAATACTTGTCTTCTGTCATGGTTTCACAAGTTTTGCACTGAGCTCCATCATGTATCTATCACTTGTAAATTGAGCAAATATCTAAGAGGTTATTTGCCATAATATCTAAGCATTGTTGGTTTTGAAGAGAGGAGGGGCAAAACCAGGGTTGGGCATCTTGCTAGAAGACTCTTTGCAAAAGGAATGGACATGAGAAGGGCTGCCAGCATGGCTGAGGTCCTGTCTTTGAGGAGGCAACAGCAACATTGCTTGTGTGCTCAAGTAAACAGAGAGAAGGGAGAGGAACTGACTGCACTGGGTTAACACAAGAAAGAGAACTGCAGAAGGAATAGAGTGGCTTAATCTCAAGGAAAATATGGCTACAAGAATGACTTTTTATAAATATTGCGTGAATAATTGAATGCTGAAATTCATCAGAGTGGTGTTTGGAACAGACTCCTGGCTGAAGTAGCTTGAGCAGAAAATTTAAATTTTAAATTGGAGCTTGATGCATTTATGTGGATTATATGAGGTTTTTGCCTTCAGTGGTACTGTAGCAGTCTCCCCACAGAAAAGGAAAGTGTTTATGTTGGCTGTGGGGTATAGTGTTAACAAGCACTTGTTAACAACCCAAGTGATGATTTCCTCTGTTATCAAATGCAAACGTGCAGCTTTAAATGTGGAATTGTGATAAAAATAGCTCTGAAGCAATGAGTGTTACTTGAGGCAATTCAAAAGTCATCACTGCTTTTTGTATCAAGTGGGTTAAGCAGCCCTAAAGTGATTTTTTTAGCAACCTTTTGTTTGTCAAGCTCGGTGGAGGTGAAGCAGGAGGCGTGTTGGCAGCCCCAGGTGCAGTGCTGAGGGGCAGTGCTCAGCTCTGGCTGGGTTACTGCCTTAAGGCTGCTTGGCTGTTTCCTCTTCCTTCAGCTTTCCCAGGCTTTCTACTGGAAAGAGAAAGCTGAGGAAGTGCTGAGGATTGACAGTCTTCTCATTTCCTTCTAATACCTTTTCATGCCAGTTCTGTTAACTTACTCTCATAATTCGTTTGATCAACTGTTATTTATTCCTTAGTACCTTTCTGTTTCTGGTTTGTTGTTTGTTTGGTTTTTTTTTCACCACCTACTACAGTGTGCTTTCTTTCTCCTCCCCCCATCACTTGTGATCTTGTTTCAGGTTAAATTTCACCTCCTCTAGTAACACAAGCTCTTTAATCTCTTTCTCACCTTGTAAGCCATTCTCTGAAATAATTCTTGGGTTAGATTTGAACCTAGGAGGACAAGATTATACAGATAACCCAGATGAAATTATACTGTTAAAAATAGAATTATATTAAACAGTTCCTGTTGTTTCTGGAAATGTTTTGTCTGAAATATTGCAGAAATGCATTTACATTTTTTTCTGTGTCCTGTCATGTCGACATGAACTGGACAAATATGACTATATCCAATTTTTAAATTATAGTATAAAAGAGCAAATGCAACAAAAAATACAATCTAATAAAGATTGTAACACTTTTTTTTTTTTTAATCTGGGCATATAGAATTTTATCATAGTTGCCTCCAAAGGTACTAATTTTAAAATGTGTTTCTTTAGTATGCAATGTTTACCAAGAGTGGTTATTTGAAGGAGAAAAGCTGCACTTGTGACAACAGTCCTCTGCTGCAGTGACTGTATTGTCTTACTTGCTTTCCACAGTATTAATTCCCTCCCATCCAACAAATCCCAGCAATGCTTTTTATCCAAGATTCTGATTCTTATAAGTCATAATTCTGATTGTGACCTTCTGATTATAGGTCATAAGCTGTGAGAAACCACATCTGCTGTGTCCCCACCAAGGTTTGGGAAATTCCACAATGGAAAAGCAGGCTGGTGATCAGAGTACAGAGCACAATGCCTTCATGTGCTGGTGACCTGCCTCTCCCCAACACCCCAGCTGCTGAGAGCTCTGGGCTTATTTTCATGTGCTGGTATCTTGTATTCTGTAAGCCAGAGCCCTTAATTCTTCAGGGAGCCATGGCATCTGTAGATGACAACTTGGTGCAGGTCCACAGTTGTGCAATGATGTTATCTGCTGTAATGTGGGCACTGAATTATTGCTACTGGCCATATGATTATTTCATTCAGGCCATTTTTGGTTGTATAGCATGTGCAGCTTTCCATATGTCTGACTGAAGGAAAAAACAGATAATAAGGTAAGGATGAGCTATCTTAGACCTGTCACTTCTTCAAACACTGCCCTTCAGGTGTGTCTGTTCTCTCTGTTTCTGTGATTCTGCAATTGAATCACCCATCCCTTTCTTCCTGACAGATTGCTCCTGCAAAGCAAAGGCCAGTGCACTGTCAGCTTCCGTTTTCAAAGCTCAAGTTTACACTTACTGTCTTGGGGGAATGTTGTCTGGCCTGATTCTGGCATATTCCTTGTAACCTTATGTATCTCCCTAGTTTACTCATCTAGTTCCTCCTACATGTAATTCCTCCCAATGTAGTTCCTCCCCTGCTCCACAGCTTTTCCTTAGCATGGTAACATTTTTTAGATATTGTAACCCATCGGACTGTCTCTTCTACTGCTTTGTTTTGTTTAATGAAGGTGGGCTTTGTTCTTTACTTAAATTATAGAGAATGTAGCTAAACTAGTTAGTTAGAAAATACATTTACAGTTGTTACAATGTTCATGTTTTCAATAAACACTGAGCTTCAGTATCTCTTTCCTCTGCATATCCATACAAGAAAGGAGAGAAAAAAAATGTTTCATGGTGTGTATATGTATTGAGGACAGGTAAAGCTGAAACAATTGCCTGTTGCCATGCTTTCCTCAGGCTTCTGCTTTGAGCCCCCTTTCCTGTGTGGTGTGTGAGGCTTTGCCAAGCTGCAGTTGTTTTCCCTGGAGCTGACTCCAGTGGTGGCTGGTTCTGGCTGCTCCTCTGGCTGATCAGCTGTTTGCAATAGGTACACCAATGGAAAAACAGACAAATTTTTTTGTTTACCTTGGCAACCCAGTTTTATACGCTTCACGTGTTTCTAGGTCATGCTCCCAGGAGCTTGTCTAACCACATTGTTGCATTGTTTCATAGTGGATAGTATGTTACCCTAAAAACTTTGCTTTGCTCTCATCCAAAAACTTATCAGGGCAACACTTTCTGAATAAATCCTGTTACTGTGCAAGTGTTTCGGTGGGGGTGAGGGGGAATAAACTACACAGAAAAAATGTAGAATTCCTGATCTCTTAAATGTTGCAAGTAGATTTGGCCATCCTGTTTTAAAAGGAGTGTAATCAAGCAGTACAAGGTACAGCAGCAAGCAGAGATGATCAGATTTGGGAAGTGGCTTCTTGAGGAGAAAAGTCAGGGTTAAACAGCTCTTATGGGTAACCCCATGCTGGGGAAACACTCAAAGAAATACAAAACAAAGTACACCAGAGAAGATTCAGAATTTATCCTGAAGTGGCATGCTGTCTTTTCTAGACTCTTCTCAACCTTTCTTTAAAGACATTTGGAATTTGTTGCAACGCTGTTGTGTATGTGGTTACAGGTACAAATTTTATTAATTGGATGTTGTCCTTGTCATAGAAGATGCACGAATTAGTCTAATTACACCTTTTTGAGGATTTTTAGCAGTTTTAATGCAAATTTGGCTAGAGACTACCTGTTTTTAAAAAGGGATTTAGCTTGAAATAAGTTTGTGACACATGGTGACACTGGCCAAACTGTCCTCCCCATAAATCATTATTTTAGCAAAGAAATTCTGCTACTGATATAAATGCCGCAAATTGAGCTACATTTGGAAAAGGACCAATGAACTCCATAGACACTGTACTATATCTCTAGTAAGAAAACATCTCTGTGATGAGTCCCTTTCAAGTTAGTTTTTTACACAAATGAACCTTGCTGAGGAATAGTTGTGATAAAACTAAACACTTATATAGACACTGTGTTAAACTCTTATTTTCTTTACTAGACCTCTTGAAATTATGTATTTGATGTGATAGATAACTGTGTATTTAGGAAAGTTTATATAAGATAGCTGATCCTTCTTTCTAAGACTCTTGACTCAGAACCAAGGATCCTTAAAAACTGTCAATAAATTGTAAATGAATAGAGAAAATAATTCCAAATTGCTCTAGGGACCTGCAGTCTGCAGGTGGACACCAATGGAAAAATTATCTTTTGGAGATGCTCTTGAAATGAATCTGACACATTAGCATGATAACACAAAGTATGAATCAACCAGTTCCTTCATATTTTTAGCTGTATGTTTATCTTCTCCTTGAGCCATGGTAGTGATGATTGTTAAAGATACTCTTTTTTAAAATACAAGTGAGAATTTCAGAGTATAGAACAGAGCTCTTGTGACAATAAGAGACAGGTGAACTCTTGCAGCTGCATGCAGGACCTTGGAAATTAAAGCAGCTTCTGCCTTATGCTGTTTACAGAATATAAGAAGGTGCTTGTATTTTCCATTAGAGCAGGACAAATGCACCCATTAGTTTAGCGTTTTCTAGGATCACTTTAAATCTTAAAGTGTCCTGTTTGTGACAATTGCAAACATCTGGCTGCATAGAATGAAACAACCCTTAACATCTTTATTCTGCCTAGTTATAGTCCAAAAATATAATGAACTGAAGAAAAGTCTAGTTTTGAAGCCAGAAATTAGTGTAGCCCAGAGTCCAGTCCTGTTCAGTATCTCCATTAATGACCTGGATGATGGTAATGTCAGTGGAGCTGTTTGTATCCATAGAAATGTGCTGCTTTGTGGACCCTCACCAGTTCTTAGTGAGTTTTTAAAAGCAAAAGTTAGTGTAGGACTTGGGAAAAATAACATAGGAATTTGTTGTATCAGTTCTGGTTCCCAGTTGTGGGGGGTTTTGATAAGGATTTGTCCAAGTTTAGAACAAGAGTTTGAGGAGGTGGTCTCATAGTACTCCTGGAAATCATTCTGCTATGGAGTCAGGCTTGCAAAAGGTGACTGTGAGTTACCCTGGTCCCTGCAGTTCACAGGACTGCTGAGCTTGTGCAATGTCTCTTAAAAACACAGGAGCAAAGCTGCTTTTTATTCTTGTAGTAAAATGCAATAACTGTGAATGAAAAGATAAAGCCTTCCCTGAAGACTTCTAAAACTTCTGCTAAGGATACAGGAGACACATTGGTGCTTGTAAGTGGCTGCTCAAATCCTTAAGGGGATGATATTACTAAGGATAACTCAGAGAAACACCCTGACAAAGAAAGGAACTTCTGAACTCAGTCTTCAGCAGGTGTTTGATTTCTGCCTGCACTTCCTGCAAACTGGTACCAGACACACCAATTAAGGCTTGCTTGAGGCAGTGAGTTTGAAGATGGCAATCCTTTTCCAAATATTTTCAGGGTTCTTTTCCTTTCTAGAAATGGAATATTTACATCCTCTTTTCACAGTAACACATAAGGCACAAAGTCTCTTCCTGCTGAAGCTATTTCCAAGTCCTTTATCAAGACACAGACACTTCATTACAAGCTGTTGAGTTGCTCATCAGGGACTGGAAGGTCACCTCACCCAGGAGCTGGTTGATCCAGCCAAGGGAAGGTGCTGTGCAGGCATCAGGCACAGCCTTGGTGCTGCTGATAAAGGTGCAGAATGCTGCCAGGACCCTCTGGGTCATGGTATATTCATAGTTCAATAATACCCATGGGAAGAGGTCTCCTCTGTTATACCAGCCCTGTTGGGGACATGTGGTGCATGTTGATATATTTCTAACGGAGACATTAAGTGAGGTATTTTGTGGATCAGCTGAGATTATGTATTTACTGGAGATTATAAATCCACTTTTTATTGGTTTCCCAAGACAGATACAACGGTATTTATTCATCCCTCTTCTGTACAGAACTAGTTAAGTAATGCATGGGAAAACAGCTGCGTGTCTTCATATTTGCAAATGAGTTTCAGTCCATTAAAGTTGTGCTGTGAGGCTTCAATTCCCAGAGTTTTAACAACACATGGCTGATTGGCCATATGTAATATTGAAATGTTGTAGTTTTGCATTTGGGAAAGAGAACATCCTGCAGGAGAGGATTTGTCTGAAAGTGGAAGTGTGGCTTTAGAGCAAGAGCACTATGGAGATAGAGATATAATTTGGACTAAGCAATGAATAGAAGACTTAAAGGCAGAGTGTGTAATGTTGGGTTGGAAGTGAGGACTGCTACTCATAGACAGTGAGACAGTGCTCACCTGACTCTTGAGAAGATTTTTGTGTACTGTTCTCTGCCTAATTCTCAGTTAGAAAAGCAGCAGACAAACTTTCTTGGAAAGATGTCCTTCAACAAATGTGAAGGAAAGACATCAAAACACTATGGAAGCAGATGGCAGTTGCTTATGATTTGCCAGAAATTTTTCTCCTTATCCACTGAAACACAGTTAACACATGTAATTGAACTTAGAGCATTTGTTTATACTGACATTTAAAGTATGACTTTCTGCTACTTTATTACTCTTAAAAAGGTGAGTTTTTCTCTTACTGTAGCTGACCTAGTAAGAAGCAATGTCTGTCTACAAAACTCATCCTGTGTAAGTTGGACTCTGCTTCAGATGTTTACAAGCAAGTAAACACTTCAGATTGCCTGTTTCCTTAGTGCTTGAGTATTTGATAATATTTACAAATCCGTTATTAAGGAATAAATCTAAAACAATTTACTGTGACTTTCTTCCAAGTGTGTTTCACACACGGGGGAGACAACTCTTTAAAGCTCTTTGAAGGTTCTGGATGATTAACATTTCAGTTTTGCTTTCCATTATACTTTGTAAAACTATCCATTATTGCAAATTCATGTCCTAATATGTAAATTTGTCCTTTACAAATTAGATATTAATGCTGTGGTAAGTTGGTCAAGCACTGTAGGATAGCATGCAGTCATCATACTGAGTAGGAGGCTGTGTTTTCTAGACTTGAATGTCTTTGCTTTTGAAACTGCTGGCAAAAGGAAGAAAATGAGAGATATATTCTTGATTAGTATTTTGAGGGATTTTTTTTTAACTGGAAGTAAATGTCAAATTAAAATCAGTTGGCAATATTTTTTTTTAAATCTAAACCAGATTTGTTGTCATTAAAATATGTTAAGATTAAATATTCAACCATTTCAGCTGTTTTTAAAACAACAAACATGCTTTGGGTATTTTTACATTTATTTTTCTCTTAACATTGACATAACTTAGTCTAACTTTTGTAACTTCAGTTTGGCAAAATACAGTCAAATAAAATAGATTTACATCATATACAATTTCTAGATGCCTTGGAGCACTTCTCTTCATCTCCTGCTGCAGTCCCAAAAGGATGCAGGTCTCTGGAGTTCTATGTATTGCATCTGCCAGTCCCACAGGGACATCTGAGGCACCCAAGGCCATCAGAATGATAGCATGTGCTCATGTTTGAAGAACTGAATCTTATCCTCCTCAATTATTTTAATTTACTATTTTATATTTTGTTATTTATGGAAGTTAGACTGAGTCTAAATGCATCACTGAAAGGAAGTTCTGTCAGAAATTTAGCCGAGCTCCAGCATACCTCTAATATTTCTTCCTAGAGAACCTCAAGTATATATGCTGTCTGTTGATAGTAATCCTGTTTGAATGCTCACCACTTCCCATTGCTTTTCTCTGAAATTTTTACTTCTCTTGGAGATGAATAAGCAATGAAGATAAATTATGGCATATAAGTATGCAGTAAAAAGCTAGTTGTTACTCCAGTAAAAAGTTGGACAAAAAACCATCTGGGGAAGTTGTAACAGATAGTTTAATTCTCTCTCTCAATATGTACGTGATCTAACATGCAATTTAGTGAAGAGGAAATCATGGGACTCAGACACCAGACACTCTCAAGGCTGTTTTAAGTTCTGATCCACAGGCCATTTACTCAGCAACAAGAATCTCCTGCTGACTTCTGTGAATTTTACATCAGACTTGTACAGCCTTGAGTCTGGTAGCTTTTTGTACTGATTATTTCCTGGGAAGATACTGATACTAGGTAATCTTCTTGTCAGAGCTATACCTGTAGCAGTGACCTGTAAAAATGCACATCTGTGTGGGTGCAGAACAGAGGTGAAATACACATATTATCTGGGTAGACTCTGTTTTAGGCAGGAAGGTAAGCAATTTGTAGCTTTGTTATTGAAACACATTTGGACAAAGTGGGTTACAGAAATGGTCAGGCAAAGAGAAAATTGTGTCCAGGAGGGATGTGGCTGTGAGATTAGCATCCTCTGCAGCCAGAGGAGGTTGTAGAGCAATGTTTGGAGTGGTACAAGGAAGATAGGAGGAAGGCACCTCTTCTGCACCTTACTTGCTCCAAAGCCTGAGATGTAGAAGTTCTCTTTTCTCAGCTGCCCCGTGATCATTACCACTGTGCCATACCCTTGACTAAAGGAAGAAAAGACAGTTCTAATGCTAAGAAATTAGTTCCATCTCAGTGCTTTTTCAGTCCTTGGCCCCAGGCCAGCATGGTTGTCCTTTACTTTTAGGAGTGTTTTATGTGGCATGGTAGCAGATTAACAGAGAAATGCTGAACTTGTGCAGCATTCTCTTATGCATGCCTAAGTAAATTTATCCAGTTTATTCTGAGCAGGGATGCTTTTTTTTTGGTTTGTTTTTTTTTTTTTTGTGTGGCAAATGGAATATTTCTGATATGCATTTTTTGTGCCAAGTCTCTATGAGAGAGGACAAAATTCAGTTGCTTGAATATAATCACATAGGATCATCTCGATGCCCTGTGGTACCTTAGATGTCCCTGTGGGACTGGCAGATGTGACACAGAGAATCACTGAGACCTGCATCCTTTTGCAGCTGCAGCAGGACAGTGAGGCAAGATGCTTCAGGGCATCTGAAAATTGGACTAGATGTAATTCTTTTTGTCTGTGTGTGTGATTATGCTTTGCCAAACTAAAATGTTTAAAGTGTTCCCACTTTTTAAAGAAACATGAAAAAGAAGAGACTACCAAATCACTCTTTCCTGGATATTTTGAGTATCTTGCATTGGATACCAGAGGCTTTTGTCTCTTTGTTCCCCACATACAAAATGGGTAAAAAATATGTCATTTTACATAAGAAAATTATAAAAAATGGTAATTTCTGTTCATAAGTTGTTCAGTGCTGTAGTAAACCCATCACAAATTCGTCTCCAAAGGATTAATTCCAGAGTTAATACTTAAACAATGACTATTTAATAGTGACTGGTAAATAGACCTGCTCACTGAGAGATCACAGTTCATCCTGTGCACTGAATGTTAAAAAGGGGGAATGAGTATTTATTTTCATACCATCTCCTGCACATTTCCTGCAGTAGAGGTAGCCAAGCCCTTGACAGTCCTGTGAGGCAGTGTGGTGGTTACACAGGGATGTAGAGCAGGGCTGGGATCCCCTGGGCAGTGCCCTGTGCTAGCCCACGTCCAGCTGAGTTTAGGAGGAGCTGCTCGGGGTGTGGGCATTACCCTGTGGCTCTAGAATGGACAGGAGACAGGATGTGGGAACCTTGCCCAGGAGCAGTTGGGGTCAGGATGCTCCACAGGACATGGGGATCTCCACTGCACAGAAACCCAAACTCAGGGCAGAGAGCAAACATGGAGCCTGACTGTGCAGGAGTGCTTGATACTCAGTTGGGAACGGGGAGTGGGATCCATGTCCAGATTATTCTTTTAAAATAAATAAAATCTATTTATTAAACTGAAAGATGAGAGGTTTAGCATAGATGTTAGGAAGAAATCCTTCACTGTGAGAGCGGTGAGACACTGGACCAGATGCCCAGAGAAGCTGTGGATTCTCCAGCTCTGGGAGAGTTCAAGTCCAGGCTGGATGGGGCTCAGAGCAACCTGGGACAGTGGAAAGTGTCCCTGTCCATGGCAGGGGATTAGAACAAGGTGGTCTTTGAGATCCCTTCCAACCCAAACCATTCTATGTTTCTCTGTTTCTGTGAAATTATTTAGAGAGAAACACAGTGAGTGAAGCCTGTCACAGTTGCATGTTTCCTTACTCAGTCTTTTCAATCCTGTTATCCATCTCATAGTGAGATATTTAATTGGTTGCAATGGATCTTTCAAAAATGAGTGTCCATGTCCTGGGCAGTAGAGCACTTCTTTCCTCCTCTGTTGCATGATGCTGTCAACAATTCAGTTCTTCCTTAAAAATGTATCTATGTTTATATTGTTAACCTGTTCTGTGTTGAGAGTGTCTTCACATTTTATCAAAATCTTCCTAATTGCTGAAAATATTAAATATAACTGGTACTTAAATAGGTTATCAAGTTTGATATGGATAGTTCAGCTGTCAGCAGTGCCTGTTGACATTTCCCCACACTGCTTTCTTTTCCACCTTTTGATGGTTACAGTAAGTTCCATTTTCTACATTTTAGCTGATGATTTCTGAAATGGCAACATTTTCTTTACTGCATTCCAGTGCACCTTAGTCCTGATAAATCCATGCCATGCTTTATCCCCCTCCCTTCCACCCAATCTTCTGTCTGCAGCTTTGCACTTTATTATATCAACCTCTGAATGAATCTGTGGTTGTCAAACTTGCTCTACTATTTAACTGTCTTTTGTAAATACATCAAAGCCAGGTTTTTCATTCTCCAGCCGAAGCAAATATCCATGATGTGACAGTTTAAAATTAAAATTTTACCATCTTGACATGTTATTTGTACCAGTTCTGAGCAGGTGATGAATCAGGTCCCTGTAATTAAAATATTTAATGCTCCTTTAAGTTTTTCCTGAGATAAAATGGGATGTAGTTGTTTTCATTTCTCCCAGCAGTGTCTGTGTGCTTCTCCTTACTGCTGACAATTGGGGCAAGGTGTTTTAAGTGTCTTCTAAGTCATCTGCACTTTTTGCCCTTAGCTTATTACTGCTTCTGAGCACTGTCCCAGTATATGTATTGTTCTATTCCTTCTTAAAGAGGTTATGAAACTCTCCTTTTCCCTGCTTCTGTTAGTTCTCTTTATAGAGTCTAGTTCAGTCTGATTTCCAGCAATTTTAATGAATCCTTTAAACTTATTCTAGTTCTACAATTTCTTTCCTGTAACGGGATGAAGTTGTTAAAATTGTATAATATAAACCAGGAGAAAAGCAAGTAGAACACTCACTCCATAACATTGAATGGACATGAAATGTTTTGAAATGGATGGACAAGTTTCTACTGGCTTCAGTGACTTTTTGATCAATTCATGCCAAAATGGCAAGTGGGAGCATATTATGTGTGTTTACCTTCATGTTTTAGAAGTTAAGATGATAAAAAGTAACACAGAAATCTTTAACAGATGAAATAAAGGAATCTTGGTGTCTTACATGGTGAAAATAGAGAACTTTTCATTGTAGTAGCAGGGTTTATTATTTATTGTGAAGGGTAAGTTCAGAGTCTTGTTCATAACTTTTTCAAAATAACACTTTTGGAAGAGTTATTTGAGATAAATGTGACCAACTGATAAACCATACATATCATACGAGATAAACCATACAAGTCGTACAAGAGACTTTAAAAGGACTGTATGCTTATTCCATGGAAGTCTCCATAGGTGGGCAAAATGTTGATAATAACAGTATTCAAAGAATACTTTTTTACCTTTAAAAGTGTCTTTGACATTGTGGGGAAAAAAACTGCAGAAAATATGGTGTGCTGATCAAGAATAAGATTTGTGTCTGGAAGAGTTGCTAAAAATTCTAACAGACTATAAACTTTTTTGTATGGTACATAGCATGTGTGTTTATTATTCCAGGCAGATATGGAGGGGAGGTGACAAGTTATACTGCCTGTTTTCCTGTTATTCTTTACAAACCAGTACCCACATTCATTATGTGATTATTGACTGGTTTTAAAGTCTTAACCTTAGTTTTCTAGTTTTTACAATAAGATCCAGGGTTATTTGTTTATAAACTGTATCAACCACTTTTGATTCACCTATATTACATTAAGTTTTCCACTCAATTTTATTGAAAAGTAGAAAAAATGAATGAAGAAAGAGGATCTTGAAGCCTTCATGGTAATGCAGGCTCTTAGGATAACTGATTATCTCAAGCTTTAAATTGTTTGAAAAAACACTTCAAGTTGTTTTCCAATCCCAGGAGAATTTTTTAATAACACCTCTCTCACTTAAAAGGGCAAGTGCAAAGTTTGATTAGGAGATATCCCATCCATTCTTTCTGGGGGTTACTCAGTTATCTTGGGTCCCATTCCAGGTTTGGGGCACGGATTACACCCCATACCATGCAGCACATGGTGGTTTAGGCCTTGCTGAAGAGGAAGAATGTCAAATAAAAACTGTCAACAGAAAATAGTTTGGGGACTTAGCCCTTTAGTAAGGTGATCTCAATGGGAGGTGTTCCAACTGCTTACCAAGCTCAGGAGGAACACATCACTCTGGAGATGGACACAACGCTTTGAAAGATGAAAAATTACAGTGTTCCCCATCAAAGCTATTTTTCTTCCAAGTCTCACTGTGTTAGAGCATTACTGACTCATGTTTCATCCATTTGCAGGAGTCTCGGTGGCCTTTCTTATTCGGAGCAATCATTGTTCCATCACTGGTACAAGTCGTGATTCTGCCTTTCCTTCCCGAAAGCCCTCGCTACCTCCTGCTTGAAAAGCACAACACCAGCCAGGCAGAAAAAGGTATGATGTGTTACTTTCTTGCTACAAAGGGTGTTTACTGTAGGCATGCAGGCTGGAGATACCTGATTCTGATACCACACTAAAAGCAGGATGTTCCAATAGGAGAGGCTCTCTTGGCGATAATTTTTCTTTTTTGTTTGTGTGTGTAAATATAACTGCAGCTTTGAAGTTTTTATAAATTAAATTCTCCAGCAAGCTAACCTCTATAGCATTACACAGGGTGATACAGACCTAACCAAATCATCCTGCTGTTGTGTGCCAGCTGCTCTATGCAGGGTTCATTTGGAAGTAAAAGTTGGTTTCAGTCATTGTGACTCTGCCTTATCCACAGTCTTTGCACTTTGACTAATAAAACCACTGCTTCTGCTTTTTTCCCAGTAGTCACTGTGTTTGATCCTGTGCTTCTGTAACTCAATACCTTTTGTAGATCTTATAAAAACCCCATAAGTCTGTTTAACTGAAAATTTCCAGTGCTTCCATATTGCTTCAGCTCCACAGACACAGAATATTTTGTTCTTACTTTAGGTTCCAGGTATAAAGCAATTTGCTTATGTGGTAGAAGCTGCTGTATTCTCCACCCCAGTAAATTTACTATGGTCCCAATACAGCTGAGAGAATGTTGAAAATTTGGTTTTGTTATTATAAGGACACATTAAATACAGGAGGGTATAAAGAAGGAGTCTGATTATAATACCAAAATACCAAACATAACTGCTTTACAAATTATTCTTAAAAACTTTGAATACAGCCCTTAACATTTTCAGTCATGAACTAGTTGATTGCAAGATTATTTGTAAAGTATCAACACTTGAAACATAATTTTAATAATCTTTTAGCATGGAATTAATGCAACTTTATCTTGTTTCTTCTATTATGAAATTAAAAACCAGCCTTTTTTGTTCTGGAGAGCCCTCTGAAAGAGAAATGGCACACTAATGATGGCACAACTCCCATGTTGTCTCAGTTTGGTGTTGAATGAAGAATTCTATAAATGTTGGAGCCTCAGACATTTAGGGATACAGTTCAATGCTTAAAAAAAAAAATCACAAAAGCAACGAGGCTTTGGGGAGAGTTTTTTAGCTCCACAGAGTCAGCAGAGTCTGAGGAGGCAGAGAACCCATTTTCCAAGGACCATGGAGGAAAGGGCTGCCCTGCCAGCTGTGCTCAGAGCACCCAGCAGGGATGCCAACCCAGCTTGGGTTGGCTGTTTGGTGGAAACTTCTGCAGCACCATGGCTGGGCAGGGAAGACATGCCTTTGGGTGCCAAGTTTAAACTGGCTCCTTTCTGCCTGATAAAATTGTAGATATATTTCCAGAGCTATGGCTGGCAGAGAGTCTGCATCTGCAATGTTATTGCATAATGTCACACTTGTTATGAGGAGCTATTGAAAATCCTGCTACAGTACCTGGAAACCTTAGCAATGACAGTGAAACTGGACCTCTTATAGGTACAGATTGAAAATTGTAAAAAAATGGCAGTAAAATAACACCACCTCCCTAGAAATTCACACCATTTCCTGGTGCTGGTAATGGGCCAACTGCAGTCTGGGATGTTTTCAGCATACATGTGCTGAAAATAATTTGAAGTCTAATCCAGAGGCACTGGAGGTAGATTTTGGAGTAGAAGGCATCAGGAGTTGGTTGTTGAAGGGGAAATGAGCTTTAGCAGTTGGGTTGCTGATTACACAAAAATGGCTTTCATGAGCCACCTTAAGGACTATAAATTTAGATACTCTGAGAAAAAAGAGATAACTGATATAAAAAGTTTTTCAAAGGAACTGCTTATCAATATATGCTTTTGGATTTTATTGATTCTAAAAGAAAGGAGTCAATTCTGAGGTATGTTGTAGTACACAGTGTAACTCGTTTTGAGTGTAGTCTACAGTGGAATTCACAAAAATGGAGGGTGAATCAACAATCAAGACAAATCATCTGGATATTCTGCTGATTTTATCAGCAGAAATGGGGGAGGAAAAGTCTAAGTATTAGGGAGACTGGAGGAGTTGTGATTTATTAAAATGCCCTTCTGCTTGTAAGTCATATAATGACAAAGAGGAATTCTTAATTTTAATGATGACTACAGTAATGCTTTTGAATTATTTGCCTCTTAGCTTAAATCTGCATATTAATATTGGAAATTTGCAACTCTTTCTACTGACTTAATCCTTTTTCTTTCCCTTAATGGATCAGGGCTATCCATGCAAACATGTATTTCACTGTGGATTATACCTTGTCAGAGAAATATAAAACTGTAATTTGTAAAAGGTCTGCTGTATTTAAAGCAGATGACTAGGTTAGTCTTTTTGAAATACTCCAAAGTGTGCATGTATGTCAAAGCTCCTAAAATGGTGCTGACAACATTAATCTTCTTAATTGTTTTAGAGCAATAATATCCAGTGAGACAATGTAGGTCACTGAGTTTCCACAAAGTTTTGCCCCTGCCTTCATCCCCTCCTTTTCTTCTCTGTCTCAGGAGATAACCAGACTATAAATACCAAAATATAAGCAGACTCAATCTCTTTTCTGGCAGATGTCTTTAAGGGGCAAATAAGAGACTGAGAGAAGGAGAAAAACCAAAACATGTTGTGTAAACAATGAAAAAATGAAGGAATGGGTTTAGAGGAGAGAGGCATCAGGTGCAAGCCTAAACCATACCACCATGAGAGAAGCTCTCCTTTGGGGCACAGGAGCAGAACTGAACTATATCTCATATTCCTGTCTCCCTGCTGAATGCAGGAGAGCTGATTTGTGTGCTGTGGGGAGAGAACAGTCCAGTGGAACAGCAACATAATCTGTAAAACTGCTTTGCCAAGAAACTAAGTCTGGTAATGAAGCAAGGGCAGAACCAGCCCAGCTCCTCTCCCAGGTCCCACAACTAATATTCTTCTCATTTTATAAGAATAAAAGGGAGGAAAATGCCTAAAATTTAACTGATGTGATCCTTCTTCATTATCATGGCCAGACAGCAGAGGAGAAGAGAAGGAACGGTTGAAGAGAAGGATTTTGGAAGGAGATTGTGGGAATGAAGAGTGACAGGGATAGAAACAGGAAGAAAAAGAAAAACCTTCTGCTACAATTTCATTAGACAGTTTACCATCCAAGTTCTAGGACAGTAGGACAGGGATTTTACATTTGCTGCCTATAATGCACCCTTGATCTCAGAGTATCTCAATGATGTAATATAAATAAAATCAGTAGTAGTGATAAAATGGAACATTTGTTATGACTGACAACACTGGTTATAAAGACCTCCAGTTGGAGAGCTGAGGTTTGTTTTTTAAAGGGCACTGTTACAAGGAGGAACCTTGCATTTTCTATGCAGCTACAATAGCAGCTCATGTAAATCAGTAATGGAATTCAGCTGGTATTCCAGCTTGCCAGGGAACAAGAATATTGTTTTGTCCTAAGGGTCAAACAACTTGGATAAAATGTCACAGCAACACCTGTTGGTGACATACAAAATCTGTCCATCTAGTATGTTCAGTCATACATTAAAACTCCCACGGTAATGAAAAAAAATTACAATAAGTATAACTAGAAGTGTAGAATTAAATTTTTAGAAAGATGGATTAGTAGCTTTTCATGTGATAAAAGAGCAAGGCCAGTCCTGATTTAAAAAAGCAGGTAGCTAATTTTTTACAAGCCCTTCAGGGGACCCACATGGTCAGGAGAGCTATTGAGCCCAAAGTTACAGCAGTAACAAGTTACTGTAAATCCAGTGATTAAAATGAAGTTATTATGACTGACAACAAGGACGTATATGATTTATTTTTGATTCTCTGTGGGTTTTGTATGTCTGTAAGCATTATAAACTATTTTTATTTGAAAGAAAGAGACAACCATGACTACTACACTTGCTGGTTTATGGTAAAACTTAATCTCAGATGTTTATTTTTATTTCTAAAGGATAAACCCAAACTACCTGTGACCACTTCTCTCTTTTTCTGCACCTCTTGCCTGGTGCTGGCTTTATTCTGTAAACCACACAATAGCATTTTGATCCTTTAAAATTTCTTCTCAAAGTTTACATGCTAATTCTGTCTGTATGATAACAATTTCTTTCTTTGCACAATTCTAAAGTACTGCAGTGGTAAAAGAATTAGTAATTCCCCATACAGCTGAGTCATTGAGTGTCCATCTTCAGTTAATTTAAAGGCCTGATTAGTTTTAAAAATGGTACCAAACTGGGTTTTCTCAGATCTTTGAAGCTCTTTCAGATACTTCACTTTTACTTAGCTGAGATGAATAAAAACTGGTGGTGCAAATGGAAGGGTTTATTGACTTCTTTCCCCTTGACTGCAACCATCCAGTTCTTTCTCCTTTTATAAAGGCAGCATTCCAACTTTTGAAAGATGAGCTTCTATAACCTTCTGATCCAAGAGAATTAAATAGGAATCTGGAAAGGCTTAAAAGTCTCTAGAACTGCAACTCCTTAGATGGTTTTAAGTGTTACAGGAAAATAAGGTTTCCCTACAGACAAGCAGCCAGTCACGGAGGGAAATGAGTCATTGCAGCGAGGAGAGGAACGACTGCTGGGCTTCTCAGTGCCAGTAATGCAGGGATTTAGAATGTAAAACTAATACATTGAATATCACACATTGAAACACTTCTAAGTTTTCCCACCTTCCTGCTAATGCAGAATTTATTTCCACATTAATTATGTATAAAATTGGGATTCTTATGGTACTGAAAAACTGGTAATGGAAGAAAATAAAGACATTGAGTAGTAGGAAAATGTTTTCCCAAGAAGATTGGGTGATGTCTATTCAAAATTGTGCATGTACAGCTAGCAATTTCTTAACTTGACTTCTTGGCAATTTTAAGTATCCATCAAAGTTGTCCAGTGGCATTTACATCTTTTTACTTAATGCCATGGAGGAAAGAAAAAGAAAACAGATGTCTATGTTTTTCCTGCCTTGTACTTGGCAATTTTGGTAATTGCAGTTCTTTAGTTCCTGGTCCCTCTAGAAATACAGCAAGCTCCCTTGTGCAGAAAACACAGATTGCCATCTTTTTACTTGACTGCACCTATATTTTTGACTTGTGTGCCCTAAAGTAATGCTGAGGATTCTAAGGACAGGGAAAATAAAGAAAACTGTGCACTGACCTAAAGGTGCTGCACTGATAAACCAGGTGCTTAAAAATCTGAGAGAACCCTTTCAAGGAAGGCTATGGTGATATATGTCTGGTTGTTCTCATCTTTACCTGAATTTTTCTCTGTTAATGAGAATATAGTACTGAGGAGATTCTAATTTCAACATGAGACATTGACTTTAACATACCATAGGCATGCATTTTGCATGTTCTAATTTCTTATCACTGTCTTTGAATATGTCACACCCATTAAAATGAGTGTTTAGTGTTATTTATTTAAAAATGGGCAATGGCAAAGGACAAAAATGAGCAGGTCAAAGTTTCAGTTCTGCAGTCTGAATTTGTTAATTCATTTCTGATTGTACAGCCTGTGTGAAAAGATAAATTTTGTGCTGCTTCTGAGAGATTTAAAAATTCTGACCTCTCCTCTCACAAGAGAGAAACTGGTTATCAGAATATATGAATGCTATGAATTGACTCAACACCCAGAGGTGGTTCATTCCTCCAAAAAAGTTTCCTTCTTGTTAAGCAGAATCATTCAGGGCCCATTAAAATGCATTAGAAGTGCTAAGTGCCTCAGAAAATCTTGGCCCAGAGCTCAAGTTAGTTCCCTGTACCTTCAGACTGGGAGCCAGGCAGAATGCTCTGCCTTGTGCATTCAGCAAAGTGACAGAGAGGGATGCTCTGGGGAGGCCACCAGTTCATTTGTGTGACCTATCCCTCACAACATTGAAATGCCACTAATTGGCCTTTTCACAAGATAAAATTTTGTAACTTCAAAATCTAAACAGAGTCTGGAGGTATTGGACATGACTAGTCAACATCTCTAGTTTTCTTGACCATCCAAGTGCTTTTCATGATCCAATGGTATGCAAACACACTGAAATATGTTATTTATAGCCAGTGCTATGCAAAGCTGTGGGTAAGAAAAATTGATTTGGCTCTTAGGCGAACAAAATGAACTTACTCATTTAATAAAAATGACAATTTTAAGTGACCTGCTGTGTAAAGGATGGTTTTGAGTGTTAGCATCCTACTGGGTTTCAAAGCCTTGTTGCAGGGGTGTGTGTAATGTCATTGTTTCTCTGCAGTCATTCCAAGATGATGAACATTTTAAACATCTCTTAAAATGCCAACCCCTGGGGTATGTTCATTAGACTTAGACAAAAGCATCAACCTGCATAGACAGGGTCTGTAAAACAAGGTTGGTGGAGACACATCATGCCCATTAGGAGGGATCTGTTTGTATCTTGAAGGAGGTGTGGGATGGAAAGCCTGTATTATTCACAGTGGAAGGGTATTTCAGTAAGCTATCAAGGTGCAATATAAATGCTGTGTTTCTGGGGAGATGAGGTTGGTTGGTTGCTTACATTGGCCATGTAAATTTGTTCCCATGTCTCCAGCATTTAGATATAAAGTCTTGAACTGCTCAGGGTAATTCTTTCTAATATTAATCATCTTGACAAAATGAATTCTTGTCTACATGCTAATAAAAATGGGAGGTAAAATGAAGAATAAGTAGTACTTATTCCTCTCAAATATCTGCCTTTTCTTGGTTTACCAGACCTACATACAATTTTACGTTCTATTACTTCTCTATCCAATCTTTCTCCAGCAATGAAGTCAGCTCTATTGCTGGGCTGCAGAAGTAGCCAAGTCAAATAATGTTCAGAGCTGCTTTGGTATTAAATATTTTCAAGTCACACATGGTTTTCACTCTGCATTGCACCTTAGGCTATATTATATATGAAATAATGTAGGAGAGAACTTGCAGGGAACTAAATAATTTATATTTCTGATGCAGTTTCTGAGACCAATAGCAGGGATTAGCCAAATCACATCCAGAGCAGACTGATATCATTGGCAGAACAATAATTAAGTTGCAGCCCATGTATGTCTCCAGTTTGTGCCACACATCTTCATTTTGAAGAAGCAAGTTTATTGTAAATGCACACAGTGCCCAGTGTCTGGCCTAAAGCACGTGTCCTCTCTTTGTAGCATTTCAGAGATTCCTTGGGAAAGACGATGTGTCTCATGAAATAGAAGAAGTCCTGGCAGAGTCTCGAGTCCAAAGGAACACCAAGCTGGTGTCGATCCTCCAGCTGCTGAGGCTGCGCGCTGTGCGATGGCAGATCGTGACCGTGGTTGTCACCATGGGCTGCTACCAGCTCTGTGGGCTAAACGCTGTGAGTGTCCCTCCTCAGCCATGGCACCTCCTGGGCTGCTCCTTTTCCTTGTAACAGGTTTGGGCTAGACCATTCAACAACTTCTACAACTTTCCCTTTTTGGCTGTTTCTTATCGGTAATGATTCTGTGACAGCAGCATGTGGGAAGATCCACAGAGTTCTGTACTGTTCTGAGGGTTTTTAAACAAAAAAAGTGTTAGGGAAGCCACGTTGTGTTAACTTTGAAGGAATACATGAAAAGGTAGAAGAGAACAGCAAAGAAAGAGTGTGCAGCCTTCACTTCTGATGCTCAGATTCTCTGTTTCTGGATATAATGTTTCAGTAGACATTTCAGGTTGGATTGGTTCCATTCAGTACTTAGAGAAGTCAGCAAAACTTTGTATAAGTGAGTTTAAGAGGTCACACTGCACATTTGATTTTTTTTTGTTGCTTCAATGTTCCTGTGTTGGAAAGTGAAGCAAAAGAGGAAAAAGACATAAAACAGTCAATAACAAATCTGATTGACTATTAATTCATCCGAGGCTAATGGATATTAGAAGTCTCCTTTTGCATCTGTCTGAGCCCATATGAGAGAGTCACAGGACAGTTTAGGTTGGAAGATCCATCCACCTGCTCCAAGCCCCTGCCTAGAGCAGGACTGACTTCAGGGTTGGCTCAGGCTGCTGAGGGCTTTTTGCATTTGAGTTTTAAACATATCCAAGGGTGAAGAGTCCATAACCTCCCTGGGCAACCTCTGCCAGGTGTTAACACCCTTACACTGGGAAAAGTGTTTTCTTTACACCCAGCCAGAGCCACCCTTGCTGCAGCTTGTGGCATCTGACTTGGGTGCTTTAAGCTGCAGAAAACAAATATTCTCATGAAGAACCTCAAAGGGAAAGGGGGTTTTTCACAGTTCAAAGGCATTACCTGCTTGTATAAATGAAAAGCAATATTCTTGCTGCTGCAAGGAACTCTCACTGTGCTCTGCAGCACACTCCAGCTAGATTTTCCCCCCAGGACTAATAAGTCTGTGTGCTTTGGTATCTATGAACACTGGCTCAGGCTTCTCTCAGGTATCTCTATAGCTTAGAAACTTCAAATACAAACTCATTTGTCCAAGACCATTAAAAAGATTAATGCAATTAAAACTCTGGTATCTAAAAGCTTTTTACAAAATACTAGGAGGGAATTAGAAGATTTTTTTCATCCTGTGGGGTAAACAATAATAACATTTTTATATTTTTTTCTTCTAATGGTGTTTTCTTCTAAGGGTAGGTTTTCAGTGCAAATAACAGGTTATTTTATTCATTATTGTGGATACACATTTGAGAAAAAAATCCCAGAATTATCTTGTCATCCAGTCTTCCTAAGATTTATCAACATGTAAGCAAAATAAAATGACAGTTTTAGTAATAAACAGACTGTGCAAATAACGGAGCACATTGCCTATCAGGGGAAATGGAAGAGTTTTGTGACTTTGAGGATATTTAATAGCTGATAGAAATTGTCCAATATTCTGTGGCAAAACAAAGCCACACTCCCATGGTTTGAGTGAGGGTGTGGGGAGATAGTCAGACATGTCCAGTCCAAAATAAATGCCAATTATTTAAAAGTGTCATTGGGTGGCCACTTTCTGAAAATATGCCCCAGAAACACTGTTTTTCTCAGGAAACATGTGTGTTGATTTGGCTATTTCAAGCCTTTTGTTTTTTATTATTGCTTTGTTTCTTCTCCCATGCAATGCACTAAACATGAAAAAAAATATTATTCACACAAAAATTGTGATATGAAATGGATTATTTAAGCAGTTGTTAGGAACAGCTAATAGTAAAACCAAGAAAATGAAAAGAGAGGTCAACAGAAATAGCTGGATGACTTGGTTAAGAAACCAGGCATCAAAAACTTGTCTCTTTTGTTTGGCTTTCCTGGCTGATGCTGCTCAAGTTGCCTGAAGCTCCAAGAAGGGAGGACAGGTCCAGGTGTGACAGGTACTGGTGCACCTGGGTCTTGGTTTGCCTGAGTGCATCTGAACCAAGTGCTGGGTGTGAGGCAGCAGCAGCCAGGTTTGGCTGGCAGGGAAAGCTCCTTCTCACTCATTTGCTTTGTCTGCAGTGCCCTGTTAGACAGTCTGGTCTTTTCACCACTACCATCTGGACAGGGCATATGGGAAGGTTGGGATTCCTTCAGGCGAGAATCTCAGGTCGTTCTCCAGGGAAATTGCCAACTGGCAGACTTCTGTAATCATCCTGCTGGTATCTAAGAACACTTGCTTCCTTCTAAGGCTTTTACTTCAAATAAAAACTTGTTTTGCTTTAAAACAGTACATGTGTTTGTTTCCACATGGAACAGAAGTTGTGGTGAAGCGATGATCATGTAAATGTTTTCAATTATAACAAAATACCAGACAGTCTGACCTAAATTGACATAAATAAATGATTTTGTATTACTCTCTTTTACTCTGTTAACATTTATCTCATACATATAAGCCATAATAAATTTATTTACCTTCACCATTTTATCTCAGTTCTAAAGAAGTTACAAAATTACAGTAAGTTTTCACTGGTGAAGTTTATCCTTTTTCATATCAAGGAATATACTGTACTGCATATTGCTTTAAGGGAGTCTGTCCCAAAGTGGGATCCCTAGGCTTCTGAAAGCTCTGTCCTTAAGGCTGTGTTATGAATGGAAAAAATTATGCTGGTGATGGATCTGGGGAAAATTACATGTTTTCATTAGGCAAAAGATCTGTCATGGTGTGCAGCTCACAGCTGGTGTGCAAAACACCAGATAGTGTAGGAAGGGGTGAGTGTGCAGTGCTCCACACAGCCTGTGACTCTGCTGTTACCCTTTTAGTTTTAGAGCCTTCTGCACCATTTTCCACAGCTCTTTCATTCAAAAACTTATCTAATCTTTAGCTAATTTTGTTAGCTGTTGAAATCATTAGCTAACAAAAACCATGTTAGAAAAATAACTTAAGTGAAATTAGAAAAGTGATCATTAGCTTGGTAAGTATGCCTAGTGAATTTGCCAATGTTTTTTCTCTCTTTAATGGCACACAGGCTGAAAAAATTCACTTTTTTGTTTTCAAAAATGTAAATCTTATTTATTTTTATCCTAATTTATTTTTGTGCTGCTACAGAGAATAATAAGTCTGTGAATCTCATCCTGAATTTTGCTCTGCCAGTTTTTTAATCTTACCATTAGTGGTCTGTCACGCTCTCTTGTGAAACCAGTTGTGAAATGTTCGTGCTACATTTTGGCAAATTTCATTCACTACTTAACTGCTTTAGTGGCTCTTTGGCCTCTTCTCTTTTAAATTGTGCATACTTGTAATATCTCTGTCATTTTTAGAATGTGAGTTGAATTTCCTTATTTGGCCTGGGACAAGCAGCTTTGCTGAAGGGCTAGTTGGGAATTTAGAATTTTTTTTTTTACAGAACTGCTGAGTTAGTTTTTGACAAACAGATGTAGCATGTGCATAATATGCTGGCAGGCATCAGGGTTTTCCTCATGCAATCATAACACTTCCATCCATCTGATAAGCCTCATATTTAGGCTCATATTTAACACCCTGTTAGGGGTTGTACCATAGACAGTATATGGGAAAAAATATCATTTCTACTTTGATGCTCAGTGCCAACATTATCTAGGGCTTTGAGTTTTGTTGTCACAGATAAATTACCTGTGGTTTAGAATTTTATTTTCTTTAGATAACCAGTTGTTTCAACTATTTTTCATTTTCTCTAGTAAATCAATTCTCTTTTGTCTCCACTTCTTGCATGCTTTTGGCAGCCAAAATCTTTGCCTTTCCTGTCACCTTGAGTCAAACATAAATCTTATATGGCTTTTGAAGATAGTTGATGTGAATGGGGCTCTGATGCTTACCAGACCTGCTGTTTTAGAATGTTGCCACAATATATTCTCTACCTGGATATTGTCACTGCTGGATATGGTTTTACTGACCAAATATGATTGACTTCCTCTAAGCTATACAACCTGTGTTTCTGTCCATTAGTGACAGCTATTTCTAGCCTATGATTAATTTCATTCCAAAAACAGCTTTTTAACTTTCACCAAGAAATTCTCATCTTAAAAGTAGCTTTTTTGTTTTCTGTGGATAATAAAGAGAGATCAGAGAGATGGCTTGACTGCAGATGTCCACACTCCAGTAAGGTTAAAGCAGAAATACACCTCACACCTTCTGTCCAAAACTATCTGCTTCTTCAGTGCCTCTCAACACCTCTTTCCTGTTTTCTCCTCTGTTGTTGCACACTATTGAAGTATTCCATAAAGCTACATGAACCTGCTTTTCAGCCCCATGGAACCTATTTGTATCCTTGTGTTCAAGCTTAAAGTGAGTTTCTTTGATTTACTCCTAAAGTGAATTAAGCTAAATCGAGTTAAAGGTGTTTGTAATTCTGCTCAGGTCTGCAAGTGGAACTGCAGCAGCCTTGTGCCTAATCCACCTGGAATTTGCACCTTCCCTTCATTTGCTGTCCTGTCCCACACTCAGTCATTTGGGAGTGCTCAGAGTTTTAGCAAGTCTGGCCTCGGGCAAATTAGATGGTTGAAGTGAATACCAATATATTGTATTTCAATCTATAAAGAATAATAGCTCATTTTATTCTCTCTGATACAGATCTGGTACTACACAAACAACATCTTTAGTGGAGCTGGGATCAACCGTGAAACAATTCCTTATGTTACACTAAGTACTGGTGCTGTTGAGACTCTGGCTGCTGTTTTTTCTGTAAGTATGGTTATAAAAATCCATTAGCATACTTGATATTTAAATTACTGGTTTGATTTTCTTGATCAGGTTGAAATGTGAAAAGAATAGTATGTTCTATGATGTTTGTGAATTTCCACAAAACTGTTTTTGGCTAAATCATTTTTTAAATTTTATTTTATTAAAAGACATTGATTTTATGATCTTTTTTACAGGTAGAAATAGAGAAATATGAAAGTCCCTGCCTCTTAGGTTTTCTTCTTTGTGATACTGCACACATACTTCTTTGTTTAAGATACATGGGAAAATAATAATGATAATTCTGCCACTGCATTAAGTGAAGGATACACCTCTTTTATGTGAAAACAGATAATAATACATGGAGATGATTCCATGATATTAAAGCCATTCTATAAATAGGTTCTGTCATCTTCTGAATTCCTTCTGTGCTGTCAGTTTGTGGGGCTTATTCAGAGCACACTCTTAATACATAATCAGATGGATGTGTGTGCTTTGGCTCCTGGTATGTGTGGTAACTTTTTGTACTCAAGAGGAGGTTTTTAAATACATTTTCTATTAATGCTACCTGCTGTGCTTCTGGAAATGCTGAGGTGTTGATATCTCTGCTCCCTTACAATTTCTCAATTCAATACCTGCTGCTTTTTAGCCTTAATTTAATTTCCTTAATCTTCATAAAGGTTTCATTGCTGCTGTTTAAAGGAACAACAACATGTATTTAGTTTTTCAGTTGAAGGCTTTGTAGCTTATTTATTCAAGTAATTTCTTTTCAAGTTTTTCAAGCCTAGCACTAAGGCAAGGGATTTCTCCCTCTCCCAACCTCTCCCAATGTCTCCTTTTGCCATTTTTTAAAACATCTCTTTTACAGCCTTAAATGTTAAGTCAGGTGCAAGCCTTTGGTACTAGTCAGGAAAGAAACAGAAGAAAGCAAGAAGAGAACTTAATTTTCCTGATTTACTAGCTTTTTGTGTTTACTAGCAGAAACTAGGCTTTACTGACAATAAATCCCAGGATTTCAGTAGAGGTAATCAGTTGTAGAGGTATAGTTTCTGTCCTCATAAATGCAACAGCTATTGGAGAGGTCCACTAGAAATCATGTAGCAGCTGTGATCATTATGCTTGAATTAGGTGGCCATGAGACTCTGAGCCTCAATAACAATACTTGGGGGTTGATGAGTTCCATTGATGAGATTCATATGAATGGTAAAGGGAAACAGTGAAATAGATCTATTTCACAGAGAAGCAAAGTACTGTCTAGGAGAGAAAATATTGAAACTGTGAAAAATTTTGAAAGTCTCCCTTTAAAGTGTGTCTTGGGAGCAGCAGCACAACTGTGATAATGTTGATGTGGTCCATGAGGAAACACAATTAGTATTCCATCCTTTCTGTAGCTCTGTATTGCCTCAAATCACTTGGTGTGCCTGCCTGTAGCATGCTTTGCCTACAGCTCCCTTTCTCTTCCTCTTGAACAAAAGCCATATACACAAGACATTGAAAGATGAAACTTGTGCATCATCATTTTCTTTTCCTTCATATAATTTGGCAGCAACTCCCACTTACACCAACACTCCCTGATTTACTTTATGAAATATGTGGGTTGTGGCATTGCATACTTGATGCCCTAGGTTTCTCTCTAGGGAGATAATATAAGCTTTCTATATATATTTTTTTTGGTTAATTGTAAAGAATTCCACCCATTGTACTGAACACAGATTTGATTTAGAGGACTGGCTAGACAATAACTTTTAAGCGAGGGTGTCCATTAACTTCAGTTTGCTTCTGAAGTTTTGTATCCTCTGGAATTAAATACTAAATAGATTTACTATTCATAGACATGTTACAGCAATAAGTTACCTAACCTGATGGAATTCTTTGAAGCTGGATGGCATATACCTAAATAGTTCCATGTTTATTATAAGTCTGTTCTATAACTTCTGAGGTAAGAGCATACCACACACTTAGTTATTCTTCAGTAAGATTGATTACTGTTGATATTTTCAAATTTTTAGTAATTGAGATTAATTTTAGTTGTTGTCTTACTCTTAGTGGGCAGATAGAACAATTTTCCAGCAACTTTCTTTAGCAATGCAGCAGGGTGAATGGAAAGGGAGGCAGAAGTAAATGTCTGAGAAGATTCCTTCCCTCCTCCATGAAGCTATCATAGAATAAAAGGGAATGTTATTCAAATTAAGCATCCTACATCCAATTTTGCCATCTGCAGCACCACATTTGGTTTTCTTGTAATGTTCACAGACAGAGACTAGCTGTGACTATATTGAGAAGACTGTGCCCTAAGTATTTCCCATAGGATGATGCATTAAGGTGTTACTAAAAGCCTGTGACAGAGACAAGCTGGGTGAAGCCTGCAGTGGTTTAAAATACATTGCAGTACTAGGCCATAAAAGGATGTAGAAATCCTCTGCAGTATCACACAGAAATCAGGGAAGCCAAGCTTCTTTAGCTAGATGATGATATTCTGCTTCAAGGTGTCATGGAAAAGGGTTCTTAGATTTGTTGTGTGTTTCTTTTAGTGTTAATAGATCTTAACATAGAAGGAGAGGTTCCCTGCTTAGGGCATGGCACACCTTAAATCAAAGGTATTCCAGACACTTCCATAAGAATTCCCATGTCCAACACATTTCCTCCATGGTTTCTAAAGGATGATGCAAGATATCTCCACTGAAACTCTGGCTCCACTGGGATCAGTACAGAAAGAAATATGTTTCAGTAAGAGCCAGTCCATGATTTCTTTCCAGCAAGTGAAAAGAAATGGAGTGACAAACACTAGAATCTCAAGGGTTCCTATGAAGTTATGTTAGAATCTGATTTTTAGCAAGACCTTTAGTGAGGTCCCACGTGACATTGTTCACACTAAGTCAGAACCAGCCTTCACCCATTATTCCCAGTAGGATGTAAGTAGAGAGGGCAAGAATGGAGGAAACATGGCATTTCCCCCTCTTTCTCCCCTCACCCTGCCAAGTTGTTGCTCAAGGATTATCAGAATTTGAAGGTAATATCTTCATCTATAATGGCCCAGATGGAGCCAGCAGCAGAAAAGAGATTGGGCGAGCAGCATCTGAGATCATGGTGATGCCTTAAAGCCTAATAATTCTAAACATATAGGGCTAAGGTACAAGGACTGTTTGTGAAGGGTACAAGGAAAGGGAAAGGGTATAAAAATGTATAAAAAGGGTATAAAAAGAGAAGACAAGAAACTATCAGACATCAATGGCATTTGTCAGTGGCCAGAGGCACTTGGGCATATTTTCACTGCAGGGTGGACTGCAGAGTGAGATTGTGTTAATGCACCCTAATTTAATCCACAAGTGATCAACGTTTTTTGGCTTTTACATAAAGACATTATTCCTTTTTAATTGTTTTAATACACATGGAGTTTTGAATAGATGAGGACTGCATGTGTTGAAGTAACCATGCAGTGCCTTCCAGGAGAAAAACTCTCATTCTGAAGGTCTACCTTACAACACCACTCCTAAGACCCAAGCTGTACAGGGCCAAAGGCTGCTTTTATGTAGTACAAATTCTTTTGTAGGATATATTCAGAAATTAAAAGTTTTAAAGGTGTATCGCCTGCTGTTGAGGATCAAAAGCATTGGGTTTGAGTAATTCTATTATCAATCTATCCAGGATGATCTGCATCAGGGTGTTCAGATACCATCATTAGAAAATAAAGCACCAGCCACAATAAGCTGTCACAGCTCAAGGCTGAGATCTAGGCTGGCTTTTATAAAGTAAACATGACTCAGCTTAATGCTTTTAACAACTTAATCATCAGCAGAAGGAGCTTTGTTTCAGAAATATCTACAGTTTACTGAAGGGGCATAATAAGAATAAGAAAATGGGTGGTTTTGTGCTGCCCTAGGGGATGTTGCCAAGCACTGCTGAGGCAAAAGCAGCTGGCTGAGATGAGTCCTTGCATGAGCTACATCTTGGCCATGCTGGTCTGGCAGATATCAAGTACAGAGAGCATCCTTAGTGAATAGAAGATTTCACTGCCAAGGGAAGCTGATTAAGGTTGCCTTACTGCAAAATACTTCAGCCTGAGCTAATAAATTTAGTGATCAATTCCATGTTTATCTGGGAGTAATCCTTAGACAGGTACCTAAGAAGGTGTGTAAGACCTTATCCTGCCATGGCTTTAACACAGACACAGGCAAATTGATGTGAGAGCCTTGTAGGCAGATTTATTTAAGGCTGTGCTGCTGTGGTCAAAGTTGATGCTACGCCCCTAAATTTCAGTTTAGGTATTTAAATACAAAAGCCCTCTTTTGTTTTATTTTAAAATGGATTTAATTCATACAGTAGACTAATGGATACACATCAAAATGTGAATCAGAAAAACCCTGTTTATAATTCGCAGTCTCCTGTTCCTCTCCTTTTTCTGGGTACAAGATGCTACACATTGTGTCATGAAGTGATATAAATGAGGTTATCCATTTTAATCCTGATATTTAAAATGGAAACAGCACAGTGCTAGATTGCCACGTTGTCTCAATCTAGTCACAGAGTCTTACTCAGACCTTTATCCAAAATACTTGAGAGAGAAAGTGTGGCTGTTCTTGACATTAACAAATAGAGCAAACTTTTTCACAGAGCTGAGACACCAAGAAAACCTGATAGGGCTTGCTTAGTATAATTTAGGGCCACGATATAAGTAGGGAATAGTATTCAATGACCTCCTCTTTGAACTGTAGGACTTGCTTGCACATTCATTTTATCCAGAGGAGTTTGTCTGATCTATTTTAATGCACTCTGCTTTCATCATGTCAGCCCTGGTATCTGCAGCTGACTTGAGTGACAAGGTTGACATTTGCTTCTTTAACTTTATTCACAAATGTTTCCTGATGGACAAAAGTAAGTTGTGTGAACTGTTAATGTAGTTTGTGTATCAGTTGCCTTTTTAATCACCAAACGTTTGTGTTGAGAGAATTTTGATTGCAATATTTTTAAATGTTTTCAGTTATTTCAGCTGTGTTAATCATCATGACTTGGTATAGGTTTCTACAAATGCATGTTTATGATCACACATAAACAAGTATCAGCCTACACAGCTTGGCACATAACTCAGGTTTTATCACAGAAAACACTTGTAATGTTCTTCTTTTGTCTGTACTTGAGCATGTACTGGATTTCTTGTTATTTCATTTGTTCTACTGTACAGCATATTCTGACTTGTTATAGATGTTCAGTGGGTAACAGTTACCAGTGCGTAGCAGTGGAGCATTCAGAACTATAAATACTTGGAAACTGGTGAATCATCTTCCACTTCTTATGAGTCATAAGCATCTTAGTGGGTTTTGCAAGTTAACAAGTTTCAGATTTGTATAATCATAACTAAAAAATTAAGTTGTTGTCTGTTTATAACCTCAAAACCAGCATTGTTTTCACCAGAGAAACTTGCTGTTAAGGAAGACTTAGTCCAAACTGTCCTTCCTTTCTGGAATTTGTTTTGCTTTGGGCTTTACAAGTGAAAACTGTATATCTCATTTTTCCCATGCTTTGTATGAGGGACATCTAGGAACATTTTCCCTCTAAGAGATGCATCATCCCTTACCCTGTTTTAATACAAAATCCCCCAGCTGGTTTAGCACCAGTGTCATTTGATCATGACCATCAATCCAGCATTGAAAAAAATAAGAGAAATTTCACAGTATGTTAAATTACATGTGCAGCATTTATTGCTGAATGCATAATTCATGCCAAATTACATGTGAAACATCTGTTGCAGAATTCTATTGCAGAAGTTTCAGAAGATGGGTCTTACAGACCTATCAATTAGTTTTCAGCCCTCAAAGCCACAAAAGTCTCTTGGATCAGTGTATGTGTGGTCACATGTGTTTGCAAGATGGGTCCATCAATCATAGTGGAAAATACCTGCCATCTTATAGAGGTTTTGACAGTGAAGCAGCTGTAGTTTTGAATTATTTGGACTCATGAAATCTTATTAGTATCAGTGCAGGTCTTTTTAAAATTCCATAATTGTGTTATGGAAGCTGTGGAAACTGTCCAGATTAGTACATTTGACCATTTAAAGAAATAAAGGATGCAAAATCTTGCCACAGAGCTGCTTTCGGTGATCTGCAGTGTCACAGAGCATATCTCTGGTGGGGAAGTTCAGGTCAGAGTGTAACATCAATGTGTCTTTAGTACAGACAAGTCTGTCCTAAAATCTGCTGGTGAACCCTACACTGAGAAACAAACACTTGCCACTCGAGATATCTCATCCCTGGGTGTTTATGCACTTTGCTTTAATGCATTTCTTCTAGATGCTCACAGTGGAGTGGTGTGTGTTGTTTCCCAGAATTAAGGGTATCACCCCAAATTTCATTTAGTTGCCCATTTTACCTTTGCCTCAAAGAATGTGTGGAAGATGGCTATCAGTCTCCAGTAAATAATGATATGGCAAACAGTTATGTGATTTTGGACTTTAACTTTTTTGAAATGGTACCTTTCAAGCTTCATAAAATTCTTTTCTTTTTCCTCATAAGAAAGCCAACTGTAATTAGTAATTTTAGTAGTTATCAACATGAAAAGTGCATCCGTTGTTATGACAAAATATGTATTAGCCTATTTTAATGAGTCAGACTAGCAAAGACAGTTTCATGTTACATCTTAAGAAATTCTTCATTGTGTTTTTCTCTAGCAGATAAGTAGTCAGATTTTGTGATTTATATTCTGGTGTTAAATATAAATTCAAAATGGTGTAGCTGCACAAGTATCAGTGCTAAAATCACTTGTCTGAGCAAAGTTTTCTGCGTCGTGGATTTCTTCAGTTTGGATATTCTAATCACACTGTCTATAAGATCATGACTAAATGTTTCTTCTATGTTTGAGAAAAAAAGAAATTTAAAATAAATTTTAGTTTAATTAAGATTTAATCTATGCTAAAAAGATTTTATTCTCAAATTTTAAATGTTTTAAGCTTAAATTCAGAGGGATATTGAAATTAGGAAACAGTCAAAATGCAAAGGAAGAGACTATAGTTCACTTAACATAATGACATTTACAGATTGCATATTTTAAGAACATTGCTATAGAAATGTAGAGTGTATTTGTAAGCCATTCAATCAATGCACAATTTTTTCAGTGGTCTCAGATAAGGATACCATTCTGACTTGTTTTTTCAAAGAGGTTGAATTGTGCAAACGTAATTGTGAGCGCAATTATGAACATGTCATAGCTTATAAATGTTGTGAAATCATCACTCGTGGTTTTAGTTCTGATCTTCATATTTACTAGGAGAACATATTTCATGGTCCAAGTTCCTCAGTGGTTTGTCAGGGAGGTCAAATGTCACTTTTTGTTTTCCAGGGCTTAGTTATTGAGCGGCTTGGACGCAGACCTCTTCTCATTGGAGGTTTTGGGTTGATGATTGTCTTCTTTGCAGTGCTCACTGTCTCCCTGACTTTACAGGTAACACTATGGTCACTGTATATTTTTACTCTCTCTTTTACTTGTTTCAAACATGCTTGATAGCAGTTTGCATAGACATTCCTACATAAGCCACTCCTTTAAAAAATTTTGGCATGAGGAGTGAAAGGTTTCCTATCTAAATTTTTGAATCTATTTTCTACAAAGTGCTATGGTTACTCAGAGCAGCTTTTGCATTAAAAAGCCATAGAGACTTTCTCACATTCAGACTCCTTAATTCAAAGATTTATGCATATGATGAACTATTGTAAAGACAATTTTACCCACAGTTGAGTAAATAGTTTACCCATATTCTGTGGGTTTATCTTGGTAATTCACTCTCTCTGAGATTTCTCTCATGCTTTATGTGTCATCACTATTTTAGGTTTGGATTTTATTTTTTTTCCCCAGTAGTGAAATATTTCCATGTTTGAATAATTTTTTCTTGTTTGGCTTCCATCTATGTGAGATGCAGTTTGTTTATGTTCCTAAGGATTTTTAAGAAGTAAAACTGACATATGCAATGGCGTGGGTTTGGGTGGTGTTTCATCAAGTTGTTTTCCTGCTGGTTTTGATTCCTGTGTGGCGCCATTAATCTGACTTCCAAATCTTGTTTCTTGTTTGAAGAGAATCAGTAAGTTAGCTTGACTGGCAGGTCTGTGCCACACCATTGCAGTTTGATTTGATTTGCCTGTGTGTACAGCGAAATAAAGCTTTGCTTCACACACCTGTCAGGACAGCTGTAAGACAGCTCTCCTCCAGAAGAGAGACATTATTGCAGATTTTGTATGCTGAGTGAAAAATTCCCTTCCATACCTTTTAAAGCCAAGTTGGATGTGTGAGGACCTTCAGCTGTTTTAAATCCCTGAGGTCTGAATGCCTTTCAGTTCTATCTCCTTCAAAACTTTCTCAATGTGTTAAGTATTAGAGATTTGCTTTGCACAAAGGACCAGGGTACAAATAGGCTTGATTTCAGAGAAATTTATATATACTCCATATTTGCACCTTCTCTTACTCAGAGACCTTGGATTTGCTTCCAGACAAGAACTCCAGATTGTGTCATTCTGGCAGATCTACAAGCCTTTTGGTTAATTTTCATGACTAGGAGACCAGGTTTCCTACATAACTGAGGGAATAACCCAGACTAGAAGAGAAAAAGCATCAGAAAATGGGTGTCTTTCCTTAATACTGAAAAAAATAAATATTTATTTAACAAGAATATTTTTACAGTGCCACTCAAGGTGGTGATAGTACCCTTACATGTATTTTAATCAACTTTTAGAAACAGTAAAATTCTAACAAAAATATCATTCACGCTTTGCTGTAGGAAAACTCCACCTGTTGGAGAGAGAAAAGAATGGACATTAATTTTTTTTCTCCATCTATTAGTATTAGAATCAAGAATTCACATACATGATTAAGAGTGTCCTGAAAACTCCATAGGAATTGCTCTTCATATTTCAAGTTTCTAACATTTCGAGGTCTAAAAAGAGACAAATCCACTTAGAAGTAGAGGAAAGACAGCACACATGGCCTTCCTTGCCTGTAAAATCAGATTATGGCTGAAAATCCCTGGTCTGTGGCTTTCCCATGCTTTGCCAAGGTTCAGATTCCTGGTTCTCTTACCAAATGTCAGAATGTTGTGTCTAGTCTTCAGCCAAGCCTTTGGCTGGTGAGCTCTGAAGCTCTGTGGGCTATCCTAGTTGCTCTTTTTAAACGTGACTGAAATACCCAAGGAGGGTGGAAGTGCTGAATGTGTTCAATGTTCCAGGCTGGCTTGAACTTGAGCACATGAAATTGTGAATTTTGAGAGTTCTGACTCTGTGGTACATGAGCTTGCCTAGTATTTCTCTACAGGGATTCCACAGAGAACAAGACCTTTAATACAAATCATCTAAGAAGGTCTGACAGAAATTCTGTGATTTTCTAAAGTAACCCCAGACTAAATTCTAAAATAGATAAAAAATCATGGAAAACATTATCTATTATCTGTGAGTTTTTAAAAATACTTGTGATACATAAAATATGCTTAAAATGAATGTCTTTTATCTACCCAGAACACTGTGCATTGGCTTCCTTACCTCAGTATATTTTGCATCCTTGCAATCATTGCATCATTCTGCATTGGACCAGGTATGTCTATATATTTTTTTTTCATGTTTTTTTTACATCTAAGGACAGGTATTTTTGCACTGGCATTATGTTTGCAAACTGTTAATTGTACAGAACTGCACTTTGGCTGTAAACCAGAAAGTAAGACTTTTGTTCCCTTGAGTTTTCAGAGGTTTTATGCACTATTTATTGCCTCTTTTTCTTTGTAAGGAGTTTCACATTAAACATTAATCAGCTGTTTATACATCTTCACCGCTGAAGTGGTCTAATTGATTGATTGTGGTTTATTTGGGGAAATAAAGGGTTGCTAATGTTTGATGTGACTCTAATGAAATACTGCTCTAATTCTGTGGATCCTCTTGAAAAGCTGAGGAAAAAATATGCTGCTTCAGAGAAAAATGGGGAGAAAACCAAGATATTTCTTTTCCCCTTGTTTCTGGGAAAAGAGTTTGTCACTTATATCTGTGCAAAATACTGTGAAAATACTGAAAAAAAATAGCAATCCCTTTGTTGTTCTGTAAGGACAAATCTCAGGTTCAGCTAAGACCACTGCACTGCTGACATATGTTTCTTAGGCTGAGGCTGGGGGGAGGGTGGTGTGTTAAAGAATTCTGTGGAATAGAACTGTTCTTGAATTTTAAATGCCTCAGGAATGTCAAATGTTGACTTGAAACTTCTTTAAAACTTCTGGTGCTTTAAGTGGCTCAGAGTGTTTAAGGGCAGCTGCTTGCAACATCTACCATTGGGTTCTTCTAAAATCTCTGTTGAAAAAAAATGTAGTTCTTTTCCCTATTACAGATATGTTCCAACTACTTTTAGAACTTGCAGATCAATATGTTCTTACATGTCATATTTTCAGCATGTGAAAATTAACTGTCTACTTTTCTCCTTCACCTCACCATCCTTCAAAATGGTTTCTGGTTTTCTTCATTTAGCTTCTTTCCCTTTACTGATGCTCTTCAGGATTTGTGTTGTACTTTGCAATCTCTTTGGAGCAAAGTGTCTGCAGATACATCCAGGACAAAGAGCTTTTGTTAGATATTACTTGTTTTCTACAGAAATTCTTTAAAATTAAAGCTTCTGTTGTGTTTTTCACTGTTCTGAGTGCTTTTAAAGCCAAAGAACATTAATAGTGTATCAGTCACTGCCTGGTTGGCTTCTCCACCTTTCTTCTGTGTGTTCAAATGTTTGTCATATCTAATAGTAGGAATATCACAGTAGCACTTAACAGTGAATTCCTTTTAATGAACATCTCAGTAATTGTCTCTTCAGCTGTTGGGAAGCTGTGAAGAATCATATTTTGATGTCTCTGCAAATCAATAGCAATATTTTAGCTGCCTTTAATGGGGGCAGATTTATCTTCAATTAAACTTTTCTGTTATCTTTAAAGGGGCTTAGGAGATCTGAACTACTTTACTACCTTTTAGCTGGGCAGCTTCCCTTGTTAACAATGTTTTAAGATGATTGAATGAGGAGAGAGTGATTGGGGTTTTTTTCCTGAACAAATTAAATATTACCAAAAAGTCTGACTGTGGACTCAAACACTGACACACAAGTTGGTCTCAGATATCAGTAATTTATTATCCCTGGTACCCCTTTTTATGCTCTTTCTTCACATACCTAACAGGTTTTCCTTATTACATTACCATTGGTCAGTAAACTATCCACAGATGCCTTTTCCAATTAGTCCTACATGTCCACATTCTCTTCTTCATTCTCTAACTAAGGTGTTTACCTCCTTTGTTTAGAGGCACAGCTGTAGCTTATTTAGGTGTAGGCTGCCTGCAGCCTTTTCCTGTCTTACCACAAAAGTCCACTTTGCATCCACTGCTCTCAGTATCACAAGGCACAACTCAATAATTGCATTCACTTACTGAGTCAAGTTTTGTCCTCCTACTCAGGCAGGAAAGCCATCCTTAGCCTGCAGCAATTCCACTGGAGAGTCACCCTGTCTGTGTCAGGAGCCCTGTGAGAAGGGATTGGGTGATCTGAGCTATTTCAGCCTGAGCAAAGGCAGCTCTGGGGACCAAAGGGCAGTGACACTGCCTGTGAGAAGGGTGCTGCAGTGCCAGAGCAGTGTCCTGCTGCTGCGTGGAGAGCTGCTGGAGAGACAGAATGCAGGTGTTGAAACAAGACAGACACAGAGAGACTGCAAGGAAAAGCTTTTTGCTTACAGGCAGCTGAGCAGTCTACTGAGGATAGTGAGTCCTTAATTGCTGCACAAAGATCGAACTGGATAGTTGGTACTTCTGTTTTTCTCCAGTGCAGTGGCCGTAGGGAAGTGTCCAGATCAAAATACAAACAGGGCAAGTGGGTGAGATATTTTTTGAGAACCAGTGCACATTTTTCTCAGCTTAGGGTCTTTCTGAGGCATAGCTTCTAACACCTTCATGTTCATCTTCCATGGATTTGTTAATTTGCTGTCTGAAACAGCAACATTTTAGCATTCTTTGGCAAATAAAACTACATGTCTACCACCTCTTATGCACACATCTTTTGCTATTCTTTGTGTGATAACCTCCAGGTTTTGCAGAAACAGAGCAACTGATCCCCTTCCCCCTTTCCTGCTTTCTTGTGATCTTGTGATCTTGTGAACTTTTACCTTATCAACCCAGATTTTTCTGGAATGAGCAGGTATTTCTTATTGCCACCTTCTGAGTGATATTTTATGACACCCCTTTAGCAGGAAAATTTCACGCTTTAGTATTCCTTTGTAGCACTCTGATGGTTTAATTAGACAAGACTGAAGTTCAGCAATAACTTTCTCACCTTTCTGGTAGTAAAAGGTGTTTTCCCCAAGAGAATTATGATATATTCTTTATTATAAAGCTGCATCTTTTTTATACTTTTAGCTTTTTGTAGAAGTTTTTCCATTTGTTTGTACTGGTTGAACAGGGACTATTGCAAACCAATCCTCAGTATTTTAATTCCTCCTGTAGTTACACTGCAAACACATGATTTGTAATGATTCCATAGGTACAAATCTTAAGCTAGGATGAATTTAGTTTATGTTCATTGACCTATTGGTACTTGGAAAAATTATCCCATCTGAAGACAAAAAATAACATGAGAAACTGAGTTTATAAAAATACTGCTTTAACTTTCTAGATCATAAAATTGCCTTTAAAAATACAATATTTTCCCTCTTGTTAGACTATTTAATACCTTTTTGATGGCTTAGATGTTGTGTAAACCATTATCTGATAGCATATGCATGAGTCCCATCTGCTCCTTTACAGCAAGGATCAGCTGTCACTATAAACTGTGGAGGTTTTTTGTTTGTTTGTTTTATTTTTCTGAACTCAGCTTTTCAGCTTGCAGATATTTTTGAGGACTGAAACAGTAATGCTAGCAACAGGTATGCTCAGGCATCAGTGTGGCTTGGCACTTCATTTTTGTTGAAAAAGAAACAGCAGAAAGCTTTCACTTTCTAAAAATTAAATGGGCCCTTATGGTTGATATAGTCAATCTGTAATCTGATAGAAAAATATCCTTCAAAAATCACTTATTGCTCTATAGATTAGGAGCCATGCTGGTCCAGGCAGTTGTTTCACTGTTTCTATTTGGTTAATTATATGCAAGAGAAGATATTTGTTGGACATGAGATAAATACAGGATAAATTTCAAATGAAGAATTTTCATCCAGCAATGAGTAAACAGAAAAAACTGAGGGGATTGGTTCTGACTCCTAAGGAGATAAAAAGCAAAAAGCCAAAAAATCAACTGAGAAAACAAATCAAAGGAAAAAAGTAACAGAACATTTTCTGGATCTCCAGAGAGCATTTGTGATGTTCAGGTTATGCATCATGGGCAAATGCATTGATTTGCAATGCCTTCACAGAATGGGTAAATAATGTGCAGCTTCTTGGAAATCTGGGTAGTGATAGACAGGCTTAGGTATGTGTGAAATGTCTTCCTTCTTTAACTTTGCCTTAGTTAATATTTAAGAAAAAAGGAAAAGCTAAAATTTATTCCCACTTTCTCAGTTAAACCTGGGTGGCTGTCTCTTCATGGACTGAACATGTTGTCAGATTCAACTGTGTCTGCAGAATCAATGTCTGTCTGGAAAGATAGTCTAAAATCTGATTTAAGTGGAAAAAAGAGAAGGTTCTGCTTATTTTTAGCTACTTTCTTGAATTCCCTGTTCACCCATTGTGCCTTTACAACAGTTACTGTCCCAGCAAGTGATTTTTTATTTTTCTGGGAGAATTGAAAATGTGCATTGTAGTTTTACAAAACCTGCTGCAGATTGGCCCCTTTTACCTACTAGCCAAATAGTCAAAAAAACAAACAAACAAGCAAAGAAACACCCCAAAACTGACCCAGAATATGTGCAATTTAGTTTCCTGATTTGCCTGCAGGGATGTTGACCCCACTTATCAGTGAGTCTGTCGTGCATTTTGGGATGAGGCTCTTGTAGTCCTTTTCTTTGAAGTTTTTCCAATTCACATAAAACAATTAAATGTTCATTCTCTGAACCAGAAAAAGTTCTTCTGCCCATGTGTTAAGATGTGTCAGATAGTAGAACATGTGGAGAAAAAAACCTGATCAATTGATTAATTAGTGATTACAGCAATGTTGGCATGAATTTCCAAATAACCTTCCTAGTGAAAATAAGCACAACAAAAGGACAGTCAAGCCCTTGAGAACCTGGAAACCTGGCATAAAGCATTTCCATTCCTTATCCTTGTATGAAGTGATTTATTGGTATTTCTTCCTTAGAAGTATATTCTGTTTAAGTGTGACACCTTTCTATCCAGTTTTGACAAATGGAGAAGGCATTGCTGCAGAGAATGGCCAGGAAACCATGGTGGGGAGGTTAGGTATGATGCTGTGTGTAGCTAAATGGAAGGATGGGAGGAGGTAGACTGCTTTGGTGAAACACTTTTCTTTGAAGCAATCTTGTTTTATCACCTTCTTTCAGAAATTGGTTAAGTCTTGTTGCTTCCAAATCTCTGCAAATTTGCTGGCTCTGGAAACATGGTGCACTGGAGCACTAGGCTAATTTTACAACTGGGAATAGGTAGGAACAGCACCAGACCCTATTGTGGCAGTAAGATCTATAAAAAGTGTTTGTGTAGCCCAAGCGTGTTGCCCACCCTTTGAGCACTGCATCTGGGAGGGAAATCTGCCCTGTGTGTGCACAGGAAGGGGTGTGGTAATGTTCCTTCTTCCACTGAACATTCCCCAAGGGCTCCTTGGAGTCCTTTGGAGAGAAAAAAAATACCTTTTATTACAACAAGCAGTAATACTCAGGGAAATATTAGTATTTCTGATTTCAAAAATCTCAGGAGTTGATTTTATGTGCATTGCCTGATCATGATAACTCAAGCCGTATTTGTGCTAGAAATGTGTGTTACTTTGGTGGGACTTCAAGATTGAGATTAGTGATTTTGTTGAAACCTTTCACATTTTTCCCATTTTTAAGAAAGGGACATATATACCTGCATGAGCTGGAGAGAAAAAGAGGCTTAGAAATACAGAACAGGGTGAGGATTTAAGGATGTCTGAAAAATGCCAGTTAGCTAAGGAAGAATATAAAAATAATATCTCCAAGTATCACATGGAAGACTTCCTCATAGCTGATTATATTTTATCCAAGTAATTTGAAAGATTGTTTTGTAAGAACACTCTGTATGCACATTCTTTTACATGTTTTCTTGAAGACCTAATACATCATACTGTCATGCATTGTCTCTCTGTATTGTAATGTGAAAAATGCTCATTGTGTTGTCAGGCGTCGTGTCATCGTTTTTGAGATGATTTAGAGCTGAATGTGGGAACACAAAACTGCTCATGCAGCAGTTAGCACAGAAGGGCTGCAAAGAAGGGCTGTGGCGAAGGTGAAGAAAATAGATTTGTGTATGAAAAGATACAGAATAGCTTCGTAGTGTCCAACAGGAAAGGTTGAGAATATAATTTCTAATAATACAGGCATAAAGGAAAATAACACTGAGAAGGGAGAATATTCTGAATGCAAGTGTTGCTGCAGAAAATAGCAACAAAGGCCCAAAATTAGGGGCTAGCTACCCATGAGTAAATTTAAAATACATTTTGGAAAAATACTCCTAGCTGCTAGAGAAGCTGAATCCTGTATCAACTTCTCAATAGAAACAGCAAATGGAGAAATGAAACAAACATATTTCATAAACTAAATACTGCCTGAAGCCACTGAGGACTGTATTTGAACCAGATGATCTAAAACAATCATGGGTTCCTTTATCTCCAAGTCTGGAGTTCTTCATTTATCTCTAAGTGAGGTGCTTGATCCTCTGTATAAAGTCTTACCTTGTTTCCATTTGTCTAAAACTCAGAGTGTCTGCAAAGATGCACATGTGGCCAGAGGGATTTTCTAGCTGGCCATTGCAATAAAATGCAGCCCCTGACTTCATTTCTGTCGATGGCTGCTGTTTTTAAAGCAGTGGCACTGGAGAGAAGAAAACAGGAGTCTCTGTTTAAATCTTACACAGTAAGACTTCTTCAGGCATTCTGACTTCACTGTCTTACACCATGTCTTCTACATCTTAGAAGAAGTTATTCTGGTCTTTAATCCTGTATGTATTTCTGCAGACAAGTAGCATTTCCCCACAGAAGTCCTGCTGAGTTCAGTGGAGCGTGGATAAGGCTGAACTTAGAGTTATCAAACAGGAGGCTGTGTGATTTTACTTAAATTCCTGCTTTTAAAAGAGGTTTCTATTTAGTATACGTAAGGATGACAAAATCAGATCAGTGGTGTGTTTCCAGTCACACTCTGATCACAGGAAAGAAAAACAAGTAAAATTCAATCTCAGATGAATTTGAAAAAAATAGTAATTTTATGGTAGCAAGATCTTCATTTTTCAACCGTTACTTTTTATAGCAAGTACATTTTCAGACACAGCTGAGAAACATTAACAAACCAGGCCATTCCAGAAAAAACGTTTCACTTACACTTGTCTCTTTTTTTTGAGAATTTTATAGTATTTGTCATGGTTTATGGAACATGAATATAGTCTTCCATAGCACAGCTGAATACAATGGAAACGATAATGGTATATTCAGCGTGTTAAACTGACATTATGAAGTAAACAAAAGAGAACTCAGAGGAAATCATTGCTGTGCCCTGAGGTGTATCAAAGATACTCTGGTATTTAAAGTTTAAATCAGTCCATGCTCCCACTCTGAATGCCAGGGTGCAGCTGTGTTCACAGCAGAGCTGTTGTCGTAAAAGGGTCACTTTGAAAGTCATGAGGTTTGTTCAGTCTGAAATGTCATAAGTGAAGAAAATAAAAATCAGCTCTTGGATGTGAAACACAACCAAAGGTGTGATAGCACACATGTAGACATAAAAGTACTGCAGTGAAAGGCAGCATCAGTATTTCTGCCTGAAGAGGAATTTACAGAAGCTTTGTGTGATGTTTTAGCTTCTCCACGTAGAGCAGGATGTAAAAACTTGTAACACTCATGGCTTCCCACAGAGGCATTATTCCAGTCCACTTTGAGAAAGAGTTTGAGCTTGCTTGAGTGGAAAAAAACCCCACTCTCTGTACCAGAAAAGTGTATCAGGTTAAAAAGAAACAAAGATACCCATCTTGTTCTATATTTAGTTTAAAAGTAGTATATTTGAAAGGTTAGGTTAATTTTCAAATTTTTTTTATTCTATGAACTAGAAGCCTTTACAGCCTTTCAAATGGATAAGCATTCTTTGGTAATGCCAAGTGGCTGGATTAGATGAGGAGAATATTTGCTCAGTAATAACCTTTAGTTTTCCCACATATTTAAGAAAAGCCTTGCTTTGTTGATAGTTGTAAGGCTTTTGTGGGCACAACAGCTGAATTAAAATCTGCTGCACAAACATCAGTTAAACACTGCAAACGTGAGTTAAGGCTCAGTTCAGACACTTGCAATAACCTGGAGCAGCACATAGCACAGTCAGCTGAAGATCAGCTGGGACCCCTGGCCCCATCCAGCCCTGGTGTGACACTCCCTCCCTCTGACTGTCATCCACCCAAAGCATCCTTAGGATGGATGTTTGGTCCTCCCAGCTGCAGCCATCACACCCTGTCCTGTCAGTGCCATTGCTTTAATTGCTGTGGGCTGTGAAGCCTCAGGAGCTCTGATTTACCTTTCCATTCCTGGTGCTCTCTAGCAATGGAAAAAGCTCCTGCCTACACCTGGGGGCAAGAGTATTTTCACCTACTTCTACCGAGTCAAGATGTTCCCTTTCATTAGCTTTGAGTGATTTTTTAAACTGTTAAGAAATAAGACTAGAACTGATTTTAATATTCATTGATTTTTTTTTTTTTTGGGGGGAAGGGGGCAGGGGGAGGATAGCATGCCCATTGAATATATTAAATGCAATGTCATTCAACATATATTTTGGGATTAATACCTGTTTTATGTTTTGTTTGAATTCTTCTTTCTTAAAGAGCAGCATAGAGAAAGTGTGTAGCTTTTAATAGTTCTGTAGCAGAAGTGATTTGAATTCTTTTTAATTAGTGGCATTTCTAAAGAAAAATGAACCCCTAGTATTTGAAAGGTAATTGTATCTGTTGAATAAAGGAATTGCTGGAGGTGACACCTGGAGTTCTCAGCAGCAGGAAAACTTATGAACTTTATCCCTCTAACAATAGATTTTACAAATTATCTTAATTGAAGCTTTCAAAATGTGAATGCTTTGACACTTGACAGCACTCCTCCTACCTGAACGAGCAGCCTTTCCTGAATGATCATTAATTACTTGCTGATGGCTCACAACTCCAACCCTGAAGAAATTTACTGCTGGAAAAATGCACCCGTGAGTTTTAGAGCTTCAGGTAACCACAAAAAAATATTTATTCAGAAGCTGTGTAAGTGACCTAGGCACATTATTCACATAAATAGGGATTGGATATGGAAAGCCTTGTAAAAAAATATACTCTTTCTTCTGTGAATTAGTAAAATATTTATACTTGCAAAAGTGCAAACTAATAAATATATAGAACAGTAGATATAGAATTAATGGATGTAAGGTGATAAAGATATTTTATTTTCCTTATGCCCAATGCACAATGCACAGCAAAGAAAGGTTTTCTGTTCATCTCATCTGTTCATCTCATCATTTCTGCTTCATTTTCTGTTCATCTCATCATTTCTGACTGAGCATCATAGCTAAGATCTAAATGCAAAGGTTTATTAGTTTTATGTTGCAATGAACACTGCTGTAGGGTCCAGACAGTGTTTTTTGGTAGCCAACATATTGTGTAGAAAGGTAAACAAACACCAGTAACAGACTTTCAGAGGAAAAAATAGGTCAGAAGGAGAACTGCATGAACAAGGGGAGTCAGATGGTGTCAGTTTGACCAAGAAAACAGTCAAAGCAGTTGTTTCCTTTGAATCTCCAGGTGTTATCTGTCCTACTCCAGAAACTTCACTCTTTTGGAAACACTGAGTAATGGCTTTGGTGACCTCTTTCTGAGTTTCATCGGAAAGAAGGTTTATATATTTCATCACAGCAAGACTGGTACTCGCTTCAGCTGTTATTTCTAGTCAAAGTGCATCTTCTGACTCCCTGTTCCTTTCTTTTCTATTTGCTAGCAGATCCTGCTATTTGCTATATTTATCTTGATTATTTGCCACAGTAAGGAAAATATTTTTTTAATTGTCTTACATTCATTAGCTCTACAACTACTGCTCCTCATACCTTTCCTGCCATCCTGTAGCAGCAACCAATTTCTTTAATTACTGGCATTCGAGGCCACATGTCCTAAAAACTTCATCAGTTTCCAGAAATCATAAACAGTGAAGTCATGCTCTATTACCCATCTTAAAGAGCAGAAGGATGGGGAGATCTCTTCCCTCCCAGCTCCACTGAAATTTTGGTCTACAGTTTTTACTGTTGGGGTCCTTCAGGATGAATGCAGCTATACAATGACATAAATGTGCACTGCTAGTATGAATAATTTGTTTGTTAAAATATGTCATGAGGAAAGCCTGACATGCCACACTGTGTTTTCAAGACTGCTTTAGCTTGCAGGTTCTCAACCAGCAGCATTTTGTGCTAATGGTCTGTCAACCTGAATTCCTGAAGGGAAATCTTTTCTGATGGCTTCATATTTCTTACAGGTTATTGTAGAAGTGATAAGCCTAGAATAGATAGGGGTTAGGGGTTTTTCTTCTTTTAGGTCCTCATACAGTGATGTGACTGTATGAATGTTTCTCTCACCTAGGACGGAACACAGTTGTGAGTCTTTAATTCAGGTATTTCCACACTAGTGCCATCTGTGGAGTGCAGGAATATGTAAGGGACACTTCTGTACTTTTATTAAAGTAAAACTCTCTCTTCATTTTTCTCATCATTGAGAAAATTGGTTTTAATAATGTAATGTGAACAGAAGTGCCTCAACATCATTGTAACTGAGAATAACTATAAATTTAATTCTATCATAGAGACTCATAGCTCATTTAAAAAATTCTTCACATTCAAATAGAACAGAAAGTTGGGCTATATTTAGGGTTGTGATGTTATAAAGTGAGTCTGAAAATACAGCAGAAATGTTTAAAAGACTATTTACATGTAGTTATAAGTTGAGAGTATTTTTAAATTGTATTTTATTCTTTGGTAGCCATGCAGAATTATAATTGTGAAATAAAAAGAAATGTTGCCAAGCATCAGAATAGAAATTTAATGTTGATGTTCAGTTTTTATAAACAAAAGCCAACACCAAAAAAAACAAACAGCAATAATAACAAAAAAAACAAAACTCACCAAATATTCCAATGACTAAAAGTGTTACCAAAAAACAAAAAACCAATGTATTCATTTTGTTCAGAATTTGTCAGAATGGCCAACATACTGCTGCTTTCTCTTACTATTAAAAAATCAAGTAACTATTAAATTAAATTAATAAATTAAGATAAAGTAAAAATTAAATGTATTCCTCAGGCTTCCAGCAAACATCTGCATTTTAAAGGGAATTATTATAACTAATCTAAAGTAAAAGATCTCAAAAGTACTGAATTCATTTGGGTTCATCAGTTATATGATAAGTGTTTTACCTCCATTGAACAAATTTCCTGAGAAAAATGATTCTGTCAGTAAAGGATTCCTCATGAAATTCTGCTTGAGAATACTGACTTATGGAAATTAAAAATTATATCAAAATGCACTAATTACCATTCAAGAGGGGGATAATTTCACTGAAGAGGAAATCATCAGATGCATCCAATAAGGGTATTCTTGTGTCTTTTTTTGCATGGAATATCTGCTGTAGAACAAGTTACCTAAGTGGACCTGGAAGAATTTAATGTGATTTCTTATATTTTATGAAATAGCCTAGTTGTTGTATGTCAACCATTTTAGTGTAAATTACCTGAGAACCAAGAAATAACATTTTAACTACTGATGCTAGAACAGAGTGAATCAATATTTTTGTTCTGCACCGTTGCTTAGTTTGTTTATTTTATTTACCCTGAATCATATGGGTTGCCTTGCAACAAAGTTCAGAATACCTCCAGAACTGGCTTTCTAAATGCTGTTGGAACAGCAGGTTATATATAGATGCTAAACCAAAGCCAATTAATCTATGCAAAAAGTCTTCCACAAAATATTGCATTAAAAACTAGTCCTTTAATAATTATAAATACTAATTACTATAATAGTGGAGTTTGCAAGGTTTTGTATTACTTGTGTGTTTTAATTTGGTCTTATGGCTTGCACTTTTGGTTTGCCACAGACTGACAGTTTTCAGTGGGTTTTATTCATGTGGCCTTTAATGTAAGGCAGAAAAGATTAAAATGGTACAAATTAATGTGGTTAATGAACTATACCATTTTCTACAAACGAAGTGCCTGCTTTACTTAACTGTGCTGTGGAGAAGAGCTGGAGACATGTAGAAGAGTGTGTGGCATGAAGCTGTGACTCAGTGTGCCCCTGTCACACCTTCTGTTCCCAGTTCTCTGAGCAGGATTAGCTGGGAATACAGCTGTCATATCTGACTCTAATGTCATGTTTGGTGGGGTATTATTCAATCAAATACAAAGTGCAAGCTAAAATAATCTAACAGGTGACAGAACATCTCTAGAAAGACTGAGCTATGTATTTTGCAAAATTCTTATTCTGGCTGTAGATCTGCAGAAATGGAAGAAAGTCAGTAGCTGCATTGCATCTCTCACTAGCAGTATTCCTGAAATATATTTTCCCATGGGTTTTGCCCCACGTTTTTGGGGGTTTTGTTCACTGGTTAGATTGGTTTTTCTCTGATTGTTTGTTTGTTTGTTTGAGGTTTTTTAATAACTAAGGTCTGGGTAGGAACTAACAGCATTTTGTTGTCTCACTGAAGAACATTGGGTTGTTTCCCCAGCAGTTATCTTCCAGGTTTTTGGTCTCACTTCCAATGCTTCTCTCCCACGGTTGCTCTCTAGAGAGCCCTTGAATTGCAAATAACAAAATATCTTTTCTTGAGACAGTGCTTTGTCCCCCAGTCCTATTAGGATAAATGAGCCTTCCCTATATGCCTTGCCTTGCAGACAAAAGCCATTTTCCTTGATCGTGTCTAGAGCTGCACAGACTTTTTTTCTCCTCCAAACCAGAACTTTGTTGCAGGGTAGTTGTCTGTTTTCTCAAAACAGCTCACTTTGAGGGCTCCTCCTCTCAAAGCATGGAGTTGGAAAGTCTGGGATCTCTGGCCCTGATCAGGCTCTCAGGATTCCCAGACTCCCCCTGTATGGGCAGAATTTGGACTCCTGAGCTGTGCAGGAGGTTGGGTGGCCATGGATGATCCTTCTGGTGGGGCAGGAAACCCTCTGGCTGCCATGGGGCCACTGCCTGAACACAAAAGGGATTGAAAGATGAGCTGCTAGCTCAGGGAGAGAGTTCCTTTCTCTTTAGTTGTCCTTAAGGCACAAAGTTTCCATCACCTTTAGAAGTGATTTACCACTGTAATAAATTTCCCTGATTTGTATTAGGCATTTATTCCTATAACAGTCTCATTTCATAAATCATATGTATAGTCATAATATAAATTCCCAGTTAGGTACTAGACAAAAACAGAGTGAAGAATTCTGCATTTCCCTTCCTTTTTCACATTTTCTGTATTCAGATTTTTGCACTGACTCTCGTAACTTCTGCTGAGCAACATTTATTCATAACTGAACAGAAGAGTAAATATATGCACCTCATTTTTCATAAGAAAATATATTGATATTTGTGTAAATTTAAATATGTATTTGAAAATCTATAGCATGGATACTAAGAATTTTTTTTCTGTTCTAACATTCCCATTTCATGCATAAAATAGTTCTGGGTTGAGTCTGGATTTTTACCAGCACATGACATTGGTTCTATGTGTAACTGGATTAATTACAGAGCTAAGTGAATAAAGAGCACAGATACAGAAGTATTTATGCATGTCTAACCATGTCATGTGGGCTTAACCTAGTTTCATTAAACAGCTTATTGATATGCAAGTCCTGCAGTAAGACATTTGTAGTTTCCAATAGACATAGCATGCTAACAGGTATAACAATATTTCTTTACTAGCACTGCACTATGTTAAGAGCTTCTTCCATTATGTTCACTGCAGTGCTGAAAAGTATTAGAAATTAATCACTATAATTATGTGGTCAATGCATTACCTATTTAAATTCATGTTTGGAAGCTATCTTGCTGAAAAACTCCTACAGGAAATCCTAATATACATTTTTTTGTTTTACGATCAGAGCTAAAATAAAGCTGTTTCTCTGAAAATGGTTTGGAAAGCTTTGCAGGGGAAAAGACAATGCCAGGTTCATCCTCCATGAGAAAGATCATCAGATATCTTTTTGGTAAATTATTTCACCCACGTTCATATACATGTTAAAGTTGCAAAACTCATGACAAAGTGACACAGCCTTCACTGGTTGTGACTTTAAGGCTTTACAGCTTTCCTTCAGCTCTCCCAAATTTCTTTTTCACTTCACTCAGGTGCAGAGTGTGTTCTTCACAGTGGTATGGAGAAGTCTGTGCTGTTCCAGGCACATAGCAGTAGACAGCAGTGACCTGACTTCATTCTATTTCTTTTGTTCCCAGACCAGACCTGTCTTTCACATAACTCATGTACCACTTTCCAGGCTCCTTGGTTCCCCTCTATGACTCTTTTAAGTCATCCCTCTGCAGAAGCTGACTTTCTCTGTTTTGGGGTGCTGTGGAGATGCTTCTCTGGACCATCCCTCTGTGCCACCCTTCCCATTCCTCCACAGAATTTTTGAAAGTTAGTGATAATTTATATGTTCTTAGAAATTTAATTGGAATTTTAAGGAGCCTTTTCCAAGATAATGCCCGTGCATTTTTATTTCCATAACACTTATGCTTTTTGATAGGTTGCTGTCCTTTTCTACTTTTTTGGGGGTTTTTGCCTCTGGCTTTTTCCTCTCTTGTACAAAGTGTATCTTTCCAAATGCTGTTTTTCCAAATGCTGTTTCCAACAGCATATTTTATTATACTGACAAGAACAGCAGCACCTCTGTAGATTGTCCTAAAGCAAAGGCATGACAGAATAAATGATCATAAATAAGTCATCTTACATGATTTCTGTGTTTCCAGTCCTTCAGTTCCTCTCTCTAAGGGGCAACTGTCCTGGCAAACTGCTGCCTCATATGGCACTTGAGACCCAAACCAGATGCTGTCAGAACAAGTGTGATTGCTGCCACTTGAACCCAAACCCCAAGGGTATGATAGAATGGCCACTGGAAATCATCAAGCATTGATAGACCCCATGTTGCCTGAATTTTGTTGTTACACATGTTGAGCTGCTTATTCTACATGTTCAAACTGCTGCTGGGGGAGGTCATTCATTTTAGTCACAGAATTCTGATACTACATATGTCTTGTAGAAAGATACAAAACTGCAGTCACGATGGTTTAAACTCTCCATGTCTCAGTTTCCTGTGCATAAAGTAAACAAATTTATTTGCTTTCTACTTTTTTGGTGTAATTTTTACTGGCAGTCTTTTGCACAGAAAGTTCAGTTGAAGGTTTTACTACCACCTTAGATATGTTAGCTAGAGGAAGGACTTACATAGGCTTACATAATATGTGTGTATATGGGTCTTGCCTGCAAAGAATGAATGGTGAGACAGATAATAGCAGCACACATGAGGACCTAGAGGCAGAAACTGGTAGCAGCAGAATACTGATGTTAGTAGTTTTACAGTTCTCAAACTGTAATGAAATACTTCTACAAGCAGATACATGTCCAATGTGTAACATTAACTGAATTATGTAGCTGATCAGCAAATAAAATCCATGTTTTATTCTCTAAAAATAGAAATATTTCTATTGAAATATCTAACTGAAAGAATGAAGGAAGCCAAAGGTCATAACTTGAGACTTTCAGCTACTAATCAGTTACTCCCTGGGGGTTAGTGTCAGGCCAGCAATATGCCAGTGCTGTACAAAATAGTCCACTGCCTAAGTGGAAGCAAACACGAGTCACAAATGTGGTATTCAACTGAGCTTGTTATTATGGAGGTCAGAGTCTTTGGCTGATGGGAAAAATAGACCTTGCCAGAAATGCCAGCAGGATCTGGTAAGGGAATGTATTAAATAAGCATCAATGACAAGTATACTCTTAGGGAAGCAAATATTTTGTCTTTTTTATTGCTGAAATAAAGTGGGTAATAATTATTAAAAAATAGGAGTTAGTCTCTTTGGTGCCATCTTTTCAGCTGTTAAGGTCTAAAATTATCTCTGAATTTTCAGAATGTCAAGGATTTTAATAGAAACAATCATTCTTATTTTTAATAAACAGCTCATCACATGGTACTCTGGAAGCTGTTGTGCGGATTCACTGCTCTGTTATCTGCTTGCCAGCCCTGAAAAGAATGTAAACCAGGAGATGTGATGACATGAAAGAAAGAAGTGTCATGATGTAACAGGGTCACTTCTCTAAACTATGATTTTGACAAATTTTGCTGTATCAGAAGGCTCTGCAGAGAGTTGCAGAGCAGTGCTGCTCATGGAGGTGTGCACCACAGGGCTTGTCCATCTCAGCTGCTGGGAGGGGGAGTTTACTAAACCACTGTCTTGTTGGACCCCATTGCAGGTGGGATTCCCTTTGTCCTCACTGGAGAGTTTTTCCAGCAGTCTCAGAGGCCTGCAGCATTCATGATAGCTGGGACAGTCAACTGGCTCTCCAACTTCGCAGTGGGACTGCTCTTCCCTTTCATCCAGGTATTTAACACCCTGATAATTGGTGTGCTGTGATGTTGCTGGTACAGTGGGACACATGATGTTTGAGAAGAAATTTCAGGTAGTAATAAACATCCCGTTGTGGAAATGGATGACATTCTCACCATGTTTGCCACATAGATCAGTTGTGATACCCACATGTCTCCTTGCTGGAATGTGTTGGAAAAAATTGTCCTGCAATAGAAAAAATATTGTAACCATGGACAACCCTCTACAGCAAGCTCCCCACAGCAGTGCTTCAGCTATGTAGTCTGATGCTTTTGTCTGGGTTCACAGTCACTGATGATCATGGTTATTGCCTTTCCTTTCAGCCTTTAGGATACCAATCATCTGGTTTTCCCTGTGCTTTGGGAATCCATATGAGTCTGATGATGGAATAGATGCTCTCTGCAGCTGCTTCCATAAGCAGCTTCATGGCTTTGTTTTTTTCAGCTTCTTCTGTCAGGCTTTTATCTTTAGCTGGCTCCTTGTTGCTGCAGCTTAATTGCTGCATGGATGAATCTGTTCCTGTCCCAGCTTCCCCAGGCTCCCACAAGCTTAATTTTCAGTGGATTGCTTGGCTGCACTAGTCACAGGGAGGGCAGTTTGATCAACAGCTGTCTGAGAACTGGTGTTTGTATTTTAACAAGATAAGTTTATGTTAAAAAAAAAAACAACCTGTGAAAAGAAAATTCAAAGTTCAACATAGAACAACATTTTCCTGCTCTAATTCCTGAGGATATTTCAACACTATTGATGTGGTTTTGTATGGCAAATAGGCTTCAAGCAGCTTCTAACTAAAAAAAAAGCTGGGGTTCTTTTCTTGATCATGAACCTCTCCCACAGATTTTCTGCAGTCACTGGAGCTCACACTGAAGCTGATTCTTTATCTCAGGGGCTGAAACACAGCTGATCAGTCCCCTGACTAACCATGTCCAAACTCTATAAAGAACCATCCCACTCCACTGATAACAGTTAAAGAGTGAACCTCAAAACTATAGGGCAAAAGAAAGAAGTCCTAGGTTTTGGCTTTTTTAAATGCACAGAGGAAAAAAATAGGGGCAGAGAAAAGGTACAGGGAGAGCAAACCCTCCCAGCCACTTGGAGGTCCTCACACCCAGGAGAAAGATTTTAGATTGGTCTTCAAATCATCCACAGCAAAGAGTTTTGAGTAATGAGAGCTGTTGATGTTTGTGCCTTCTTGCAGCTGAAAATTATTTTATTCTGCCATACCTCATGCCTATCAGGATTTGCAGTACATTAAAATTATCATGCTCTAAGGCTTTATACATTTCTTTTTCATTTGAAAAGTAGAACTGCTTTTATTATGTAGTACAGTTTTAAATTACCTGTATGAGGTAGTTTATGGAAGAACTTGAAAGCCCTATAAAGTCTGACCCATGATCTAAGTTTGACACTTAATTTAAAATTTCTTCTAAGAGGAAAAATTCTCACGTAGTTTTGATTACTTGGGTCACCTTCAAAACTTAACATGATTATAAAGTCCATGATCTTTCCAAACTGTGCATGCTTACTAACATTAACTGCAGTTACACTGCTAGGTCTAAAGAGTTTCTTTTCATGCTCATTGAAATTGGTGTGTGTTTTCCACCAGTTTCATGGTGAAGGTCTTTCCAGCTTAGACACTCTCAGGTGAGATTTTCAAAAGGAAATAGAGACATAATTCCTTTTCCACTGAGGTCATTAAAACATCTACCAAATGATAGAAAGAATTGGACAATTCCTTGTGGTTTTGAAAACCTAACCTGGTCCAGGAGGCAGCCCTAACTCATCCAGCAAAGGGGTGCTTTTGTGTGGTTTAATAGCTTTTTCTTCCAGACTGTTTAAGCAGCATTAGACTCTCCCTCCCAGCCCCACTGGTCAGGCACTTCTGGTTCCACATCTGCCTCCATGGCAGCTGGGCAGGGACAGAGAACAAGATCTCACACCTAGGAGCATTTAATCAGGATATTTTTGTTTGTTTGGGGTTTTTTCTAATTACCCAGAGACATTTAGAGAATAATCACATTTCTCCAAAATTGCAGTTTCTGCCTCTTGCACAAAAGTGGGGATTACCACTTAATTAACTGAGCTCAGGTTAGCTGTCACATCTAAATTCATGCAACTCAGGACACTCCCTACTTGTCCTGCAAATGCTACCTGACAGATCACCTGGTGAAAACTCTTTAAAAAGATCCTCAGTAAATTCAAATTAAAAGGCAAACTACATCATCTAATTTTTTATGTGCATATTAAAGCTTTTTGAGTGATTTAGTATGCATCCATATGAAGTTTGCTGTAGCCTTAGGGAATTTATTTTTATGTGTCATAAAAATATCCTGTTGTGTGATTACAAAATTAGCCAGTTTAGTTTTAATGAAGGTAAATTACATTTCCAGCTTGAAGGGTTTTTTCCTTTCTTTTCTTCTTTTAAAGAAAAGAGAAATAAAAAAAGAGAAAAAGCTTAGAGTTTGCACCTAAAGATGAAAGCGGTGTTACTCAGACTTTGATTTTTTAAGCTTTTTCACAAGATCAAACTAGAACATCTCCTCCCCAAGTTTTAACTTTTTTCTTATTTCAGTCAACCTTATTCTCAAAATTCAGTTTATGAGTCACCTGTTCCTTTGCAGAAAGGCAATATCCTCTTCTTAGCTCATTTTATAAATCTAAACCAGGAAAAAAATATCTTTAAAATACCTCCACAGGATGAGTACATAATCTTGTCCATGTATTTAAATACTAACCTGATTGCTTGAGAAACAGCATCCACTTTCTTTGATCCTTGGTGTGCTTCTACAAAATTATCCCAAACATTTGGGAAACAAATCTGGTTATTTAAAAGTTACTAAAAAAAAATCAGGCAGTAGTTAGTTTTCCAAATGTCACCAATTAACTAATTTGAATGACTAGATTTTTGCCCTTCAACCATCTGTAGATAAATATAATCAAAAAATGGCTTGAGTCACACATTAAAATGTATGGATGAGATTGAAAAGCTAGTATACAAATCAAATTTTGAAAAATTGAGAAAAAAAAAAAGAATGTTGTTTGTCTTCCAGGCCTCATCACCTATTTGAGGTGCTGAAATGTGAACAGAAACATAGTGAATCAGAAATTAGAATGTATATATACGTGGAAATGGGTGCAATGAGCTGAAGCAGGCACAGGGAACAACAAAGCAGCAGAAAAGTATAATCTAAAAGGCTGGAAAACTTCTGGTGCAGTAGATCAGGCTTGTGTTAAACTAAAATTCTTCATTAGCAGTAAGTTTGCAGGGACAGACTTCAGTAGTCCAATGGTGTAGGACTTTAAATTATACGTCATCTAGAAAAAGTTCCTGTTTGCTTTTTGTAATGCATTGTGTAAGCACAAAGAATTACTAAACGTTAATAATTCTCAAATAATTTAACAACATGTTATTTTCATTACATGCTGATGCATTTTTATTTCATATTTCAAGTTGTTCCATTAGATTACTATGAGGCACTTAAAGACTACATGGTAAATTAATATTATGCTGTAGGACAACACAGCAGATTTCTCCAGAAGTTTTCTGTCATAATAATGAATCTTTTTAGAAAACTGTGCAGAGCCTTTTTTAAATGTCAAAATCACATTGTATATTCAGTATGTATTAAAGAAATATTTAAATTGCTATGCATTTTATTTTTGAATTTTAATTTTCAAGAACAGCTCATCTTCAGACTTTCCTCCTAATAGAAATGTTTCCAGTAACTGGGGAATGCAGAGGAATACCCAGTTATCATTACAGAACTGCTATCTGGAAAACTGATTTTACTCTTAACCTGGGTTGGACCAAAATAATCTGCTTGGGTCTGTGATCCAGATGGAGCTCAGTGTTCTGTGGGATAAAGGTGCTTCAAGCCTGGTAGCCTTAGTTCAGATGGCTTCACAGTACAAGGGAAAGACCTGTATATGTGTTTATTTTCTTCCTTCTAGAAACTAATTTATTTATGCCTGTGAAGTAATACTTCTGAGTCATTATACTTGTTTCTGGAGGGTCTCTTGTACTTCTGCTCTATTTCTTCCTTATTTTTACACTTGAGGTTTTCCTTCTCATGCCTCAAGATTCATTTACTTGTCAAGATGGTGTTTTGGTTGTCCTTATTATTTCCTTACCGTGTAATAGTATCTCTTGAATTTTTCTATTACTCAGCTCAAGGATTTCAATAACATAGGTGTGCACAGGAAGTTATGCATAGTTTCCCTCAGCCAAGCTATTTTAAGCCTTTTCAAATACATTGGATGTCTCATGTAATGACAGTGCCCCTGTATTAAGGGAAATGGCTGAAGTTCCCCTCAAAGATGAGAAAATGAAATGTAGGCTACCAGGAGGTTAAATGTGCTTATCTTAATTAGAAGCAACCCACTTCAGGTGTATGATATAAGGATCTGTTAAATTTTTATGAGGAGATAGTGAGTGTGTGAGGGTCAGGGTTGAAATTGCAGTTCATGTCTAAAATGTCTCTATTTTTTACTCAGGAATTATGTTTCATGCAGTATATTTAAGTGCTCTGTCCTTCTTCATTGTCCTGCCCTTTCAGCAGAACCTTAAATTGTGTCTGGAGCAGAAGAAGGACAAAGGCTAAAGGACACAAACTCTCATCCATTTGTTTCACTGGGTTATATCAATTTGAAGCAAAGTGAAGTCAAATGTCTCCATGAATAACAGTTTTTCTGCTGATCAATTTTGTGAGACATTGAACTATTATCATTTGACCTCACCACTTCAAAAGCCATCTCATGACTCCAATCTGCATGGCACCTTCCAAATGTATGGACCCATTGCTGGTGTCAAGGGCTGTGACTTTGCAAGTTGAGAATCTACAATCACATTAGGCATTTGCTGGAAAGAGCCAGAAATTGTGTTTTAAAAAACTTAATGTGTTAAGTTTGTTAAATCGATTCGGAATTTGTTATTTTGCTCACTTACTTTGCTGTATCTGCCCTAGAACATCTGTTTTCCTATTCTGAGTGTCACAGTCCTGCTTAGAATTTAACCTTTGCTACAGAGTGTGCTGTCAGTAAGTAACCATCGTTAAATAGCTCGTAACGATGTTCCTCTCAACTGCTTTTAGATTCTTCCAGACTGTGGTGTTCACAGCATGTAAGCTATTAACAGGAAGACTGTTCTCAGCTAGATTACTTCAAAAGTGGCAAATTCTTTTGGTTTTTAAATTAAAACCAGATATCCAATAGTTTCAATGTTAGGAGTTTTATTCGTTTCAGTTTACTTTTTAGCTTTAAAAATATGAGCCATTTTGCTCATTCATTTTGGGCACCTAAAGTACATTCATAATGCTAAAAATTAAGTGTTCTTTACTATTGTATTTAAAGAGAGGTGGGGAAATGGCTGTACATTCTGTCTAATGTGTATAGCAGCCCCTCACAAGCTGGGGATATGTTTGTTCACCTCTTTGCTTAAGAAAATGTGGCAAAGTTGCACCTGCTTATTCATACACCTCACTTATGCAGCTCTATCTCATCCTCAAAATCAGGCCTGATTGCTTGCCATGCCTGGGATCTGATTCAGGGGAATTGCCTGAGTCCTTCAACTGTGATTCTTTTTTGTGGTATTTGCATGTGTATCTTAGGTAAATCACTTTTTGATTTTCTTTTTTTTTTTCCCCCAAATACAAGGCCTTGATCTTAAGCAGAAAAGAGAGGATAAAAATGAGTAATTCAGGATCCAGCTGGCCACTAATCTGAAGAAATGTTGCTTTTTTTAAATGGCCTCCTCAGAAAGCTGGTATGAAAATAGAAGGTGATGCATTTAAAAGTTTATGCTTAACTATTAATATCCTGTATAGCAATAGCCCTCACCAGCCTTGAAAAATTCAGTGTAAATCCTGCTTTGAAGAGGTTTTATTAGCCTGCTGACTAAGCAGGTGCTTCCCTCAGGAGATTGTATCAGTAAGTGTGTCTGCTGTCCTTTTGCCCTCCCCATACACCTGAGAGGGCAGGTGAGCTCCAGTAACCACAGAAGGGTGTGGCCCTTCAAAGACCTTCCCCTGTGTGTCTGCCCTTGGCTCTGAATGGATATCTATCCAGAGACAGAGCTGTTGTTATTTAGGAAACCCCCTGAAACTCTGGGTATCTTTGAACCTTGGAGGTTCCTGCAGGAGGTCATGCTTAAGGAAATGCTGAGGGAAAACAGCTGTGAAGCACAGACTGTTGTAGGGCTTTGTTCTGACTTCCCTCTGACCTTTGGGTTTCTAACCATGCACCTAAAAGCCTGGCTTCAAGCATTGCTGAGGAAACAGGTTCCTAGCTCTTGCAAGCCTGGTGTTGGGGGAGGAGAGGCAGCTTTGTGAAGGTGGCAGTGTGTTCTCAACCTGAGCAGTTCATGCAGGCAGTGTGAAGAGATCTGCAGGAGTGGATGTGTCAGTGGGATGGAAATGGGGCTGGCTTGGTGCTTCCTGCATGGCTGGATTGATGCTGCTGCTGCTGCTGCTGCTGCTTGGAGCAGAGTGTGAGACAGTAACCTGTCCTTACGTGTGAAAACTGAGAAGTACAGAAACCACACACTTTCCTTGAGGTTTTTCTTTGTTTACTTGGAACTTCCATTCAGAATTGACTTGTTTTTACTTCCTCCCCTAGCATTTCCTTCCTATTTTAACTACCCCTTCTAGCTGTTCAGATGTGGTGTACCTTGTTAAGGAGTCAAGCTACTCTTCCTGGGGATACAAGTATTCAAGTTTTTGACCATGTAGTTAGTGAAATAATGTCACAAAGCATAGAAAAATATTTACCTTTTCAATTTTATCATATATGTTGTCATTATTCTTGTATCATTGACAATGCACATGTCAGTAAAGAATCTTGAGACCATCCATGTCTGTTGGCCCAAATACCAAGTTGCAGAGCATCTGGGCTTTGTCACCAAAGATTTTAATTGAAGTTCTTCCTTAGCTTTTTACTCCCACCCCAGCCCAAGATAAGCAATACTCTGGAGTTTTAGTTGTACAGTAGCAGCAGCAGGCTCATCCATAGCAAGCTGGAAGGAGTAAAACAACAAAGAGAGATTATAGGTTAGTTAGGTGACTAACTAACAGTGATTGCAGGTAGTGATAGTAATAGTAAGGGATACATGTTTCATGGAAATAATATAAATAATATCTAATATAAATAAAGTACATTAATTTCATGGAGCAAAGACATCCAGTTTCCTGTCAGATCTGTCTATCAGTACCTTTTTTTAGTAGCCATTGTTCAATTCCTCAGCAGTTACTGGTTTTCCATCACATTATCTCACCTTCTAGATCCCCTGATGGACACATCAGATATGCTTTGGCCTATCTATTACTTGTTCCACCCCTAAAATCTTTCCTCCAGCACTAGGCAATTCGAAATACATCAGAAACAGATAAAAATGAATTAAATATCCAGGCTGAACTGTATCCCACACATGTCCCACTAAAGGTTTTTACTGAGCTGGGATTTGTGTTTTAACACTTTCCTTGCCCTTAATCCTGTACTTCTGTCCTACATCCTTTATCAGTGTGCAGTGCAGGTAGGAGGTTTCATGCTTATAACGAGTAATTTATTTAATACATGATGTGCTTCTGTGCCAAATGCAGGTTTGGGTGATATTAATTGAACTCTGGATGAGTTACAAAAGGTTTATCAATGAGGGGTTTTCTGCCCTGTGAGTGTAAAATAATAACCAGCTTTAAGGAAATATTATGACTGAAGAATGGCTGGTGAGCAAAGGGCTTTTCATGGTCACCCTGCAGTGTTCCTATCTGGGAATTATGGGTCTGTTGGACAAATCCTGCTGTACACAATTGCAGCCTTGCATAAATCCTACAAAACCCACTTGTTGGATTTATAATAAAATTTAATTTTTAGCTTATTCTCTGCGAAACTTCATTTGGAGGTCCTCGAGGGCTACTTCTTCAGGGATTGCAGAAATTGAGACAAGTATGATTATTATCAATAAATATAAATACATTATATAAAATAATTGCAAATTAAACATGCACTCATGAGTGTTTAGTTCAATTAGAACAGGTTTACGGAGACATGAATCAAAGATAATAAGCACTAATTTATTTAGCTCATGGACAGCAAAGAAATAAAGAAGAATAAGAAAGGTAGGACAAAGCTGTGGCTGCACTACCAAGAGATGCAGGTTACTCATTATATTTTGTTGCTGGGTTTATTCATACAAGGCATTAGTGGTTCATTTTCACCATGGAGAATATTTAATTCAGTGAAATTTTTAAAAGTGAAAAACATGATTCTGGATTGAAACTCTGCCATTCAGCTGAGCAACAATTACAAATGCAGAAGATCCAGATGTAAAATTTAAATGTTTAGCATGACAGGATGATTTATGTAGCACTGCAAAATTATTTTCTCCTGTCTGCTATATCCGTTTGCTTCTTCCTCTGTATAAGCTTGAAAGTTCTATCTGTTCCGTAGCAGAATTTTTCCCCCATGCATCACCCATGCTGTTTGACTTGTGATTGTCAGATTGCAGAGGACTTCATGCTTCTAGGCTTTAATGAAAAATCGTTGATGATCTCAGGAGTCCATAGACAATATCAGGGAATGCACTTGCCAGCTTTTCCTATTACAGGCAGGATTTGAAACACTGAACTAGGTAATGAATTATCTGCAGAAACAGAGAATGTTGTGACTAGGCAGGTTGGCAATCAGCCATGGTATTGAAAAGCAGCTGCAGGAAAAGGGTTTTTTTCCATTTTTTCTTTCTTGTTCCATGCAGGAATTGATGTTCTTCTTGCACACCATGCATGATTTATAATGAGTAAGTGAAACACGAAACGAGTGCCAGAAATTGCATACATCTTGAGCACCCAAAGCAGGGAGTTAAACCAGCCTGCAGTGTAGGACTGGTGTGACTAATGATGATGAGAGTGTGTTACAAAAATGTGCAAAATCAGGGTTACATCATTGGCTGGTTCTGTTTTACTTGTTTCAGTTACATATCTTTATTGGCATCTATAAATATGTAAGGATAGGAAGGCAGGTCTGCTTCCTCTGTCCTGAGTGACTTTCCCTGGATAACCTCAGCTTGCAGCATCCACAGTGATGTGTGAGGAGTCCAACTCTCCTTGGATTTGCTCTTCAAACCCTCACACAAGTCACCACAGAAAGGTCACCTTATTTTGGGAGTCAGGGATACCCTTTCTGGCTTAATTCAGCCTCGTTAATAAAAGGAAGTCAGAAAACATGGCTTCCTTGGATGTTTGAGAGCACAAAGCTACAGAGAAGGAAGGGAGGTTTCCTCAAAGGTTGCAAGTGGTATAACACCAAACCTATTCCAAGTTCAGCAAAGTGCAGACAGCAATATTGTAATTATCAAATGTTTTTTCACAACTGTACTGTTTAAAGGTAACCAGTAGCTCTTAAATGATCTAATAATCACCACGCAGGAAATACATTTCAGTGATGTGCAATTCCTACTGGCTGGTTGGAGCCTTTATAATCAATTTATAAATGAACTTCTTTACATCTACTCTGTTTTGCAGTGAAGTAAAATCCATACCATTCAAATATGGTCTGTATTTTGCTTTCACTTAACCAACTCTTACGCTTTCTAGCATGAAAAGAAATGCATTTTATGGACTTTTTTGTCTGCTGTGAACTCCCATAATCATATGAGTGATAACAAATGTGTTCAATTTGGATTTTTTCCTTGCTTATTTTGCAAACCTCAAAGACTGCAACAACTGTGATGAAGATGCCCCTGGCTATGGCAGTTTTTCCATGGGCTGTGTAGAGGTGCACAGCACTGCTAAAGCATGCCTCAGTTTCTGTACCCAGGAGCTGGAAAGCACTGTGCAGAACAACCCAGGGAAACATCTGCCTGGTTTCCAGAAATCCCAGGGCAGTGCCAGGCTCAGTGTAAAGCACACGAGCCCTGCTGCCACCTGTGCTGCCTCAGCTCAGCCTGGTGGCTCCCAGCACCACCCAGATTGCAGCTCTGCCAGGAGCACCTTTGCCAGGATCCTGCTTGGCTGTTGATAAGCCACAGGCAGTGTTGGAAGAACCAAAAATTCATGCATTTTTATGAATTTCTCAGCATTCTGACTTACAGTGAGTGCCAGCATGTACTGTACTTGGTTAAAAATTGCTTCATACCAAACCATTTCTGTCTTTCTTCTGAATTTTTTTCCCTTTTGCAATGACCATCTTCTTTGTTTTCTGTTCACAGGCTGGTTTACAGACCTACTGCTTCCTGGTGTTTGCTGCCATCTGCTTGGCAGGAGCAACCTACCTGTTTTTTGTCCTGCCTGAAACAAAAAACAAGACATTTCATGAGATCAGCCAAGCATTTGCCAAAAGGAATAAAGTAACTTTAGAAATGGAAGAGGTGAACAGCTATCCGGGGGAGAGAAAATCAAGTGCAGAACAAGAATCAAACTTCACATCTTCAGTGGACAATGGGGAAAGCAAAAAAGGCATTGTGTAAACCCAGGATGCTCTTTTAGGGGATGGGGGACAGTGTGCTCTTTTCATTTATAGCAGTGCACAACTTGTATATTCTATGGGACATCATGAACTGCCTCCCCCTTGAAAATGTTCTAAGTGAGTATGGGTGAACTCATTAGCAGCTGGGGTAATGGTTGAGGCCATGAAGGGTGGGAGTAGAGGCAACTGGTAAAATAAATGAGGTGGAGCTCTCTTGGCACCTGTGAGGTAGCTGCTGTGGTGAGTGGGTAATGCAGACTTGGAGAAGTGAAGTGGCAGTGGGGAGCCAGGGCTGTGAGCAGCAGCAGCCTGAGCACCCCATGTGCTCACAGGGAGCTCTGCATGCTCTCTCCAGGAGGAGGAGGAGGCAAGGGAAAGGGAAATATCCCAGTGGGGTCTGTTGAGAAGCAAACCTGAAATGGCACCAGAATGTATTTCTCCATGTTTCCCAAGATTCAAGTTGCCCATGAGAATTGAGATGACACTTCCCTGACCTTCCATCCCTTTTCCACCTGTTTTGATTTTCAGTTGCATTGTTTCAACATCTCCCACCTTCCCACAAATGGGCAGGTTTGGGTCCTGATGAGTTTCCTTGTCTCACTTGCAAATCCTGATTGAATACTCTAGTTTCTGGGTTTGCTGGCACTGCATTTCTCTGGAGATACATATTTATATAATTTCATTTTATAAGAATAAACTTAGAAGCTTTAATATGAAAAGAAATGTAAACCTCAGGGTAAAGTGAGAGAACTCCGATGGGATGTGTAGGGTATAGTATTATAACAAAAATTCAAACATGAAGTGTTCCAAGAGTTGGGTTTTTTTTAATTGCTTTGTTTGTTTATTGTTTTTCTTTTCAAATTCCTTTTAAAACAAGTCTTAGGAGCCAAAATTTCCCTGAGACTTGATAAGTGTTAGTTCTTATCATTCAGATCTCGCCAAAGCAATTTGGGTGCCGATTTCTAACTTAAAAACTAATTTTTATTTGGGCATTAGATTCTGAAGCTCCAGGCCTAGTTCACATTAATAAGTCTTAGAGCTGCCCTCAGTTAGGAGTAAGACACAAGAAGAAAGTGCAGCATGTAGGCAGAGTCAACTCCTTCCACAAGTTATATTTACTAATCCAAAAATTCATTCATTTGAAGCATTTTTGTGAGAAAATGTGCATATATATATTCATATATATACATATATGAATATATATATATATTCCAAGTATAGATATGTATTACTATTCAACAGCTTAGTATTAATGGCTTTAGGGTGAAAGAGGGTAGACAGAGATTGGATATAAGGAAGAAAATCTTCACTGTGAGGGTGCTGAGGCACTGGAACAGGCTGCTCAGGGAAGCTGAGGATGCTCCATCCCTGGAAGAGTTCAATCCAGATTGGATGGGGCTTTGAGCAACCTGGTCTAGTGCAAGGTGTCCCTTCCCAGGGTGGGGGATTGGAACAAGATTATTTTTAAGGTGCCTTCCACCCAGGCTATTCTATTATTCTGTTTTATTTTCATATATATTCACACACAATGGATAATTATTTTCCGGTATCCGGCAGGGGTGTTTGTATTTCTCCAAGTGATAAGCTGGTTCTTGTTTTGTTCTACACTGTAAATTACACTGTAAATTAAAATCAGAGATCTAAATGTTCACCTGTTACTACTAATTTATATATCAAGTTTTATACTGTGATTTATTTGTATGTGGCATATTTACTGCAGACATTGTAAGCTGACCTAATAGGGCAATTTCATTACTAGGTAATAGACAAAAAAACTGGTGAGTGCCTTTATGCCAGATTTTGTGGTGTTTTTTTTTTTTACTGGGATAGAGGTACAGCAGTAAGAAAATGAAAATATATATCAGAAAGAGAATTATGAAAAATAAAATAATGGGTTTGGTGCTACTATTAAGAAAGAGAGTGAATCAGGATTATACCAACTGATGGTCACAGATAGAAGCAAATCAAATACTGTGGAGAATACTGAAGAAAAATGCTATTTTAATAACCACTTGTAAAATTATATATATAGTAAATGAAAATATTACCTTTCAGTGCCTTTAGTTCCCTATTCCATGTGTTACATGAGGCTTGCTAAGTGAATGGCTATGTAAACAATGAGTGGGAATACCAGCCCTCCAGACAATTTAAAAAAAAATTCTTCCTTTTTTGCCTGCAGAGCAAGACTGGTAAATTCAGACCTTCTCGTTCAGACTGGGAATAACTTTACTTTGTGGTTAGGGCAACTAACACAGTATGATGAGATCTGCTTTGAGCCTAGGTGGCAAGATTGGAAACCAATAATACTAGAATGAGAACAATTTAGCACTTAGTGCTGTTCATTAATGCTCATTATAGACACTATTGAAAATGTTACCATTGGATAACTTCAATTAAATATCATGAAGACCTGATACAGTATTTGTATCAGAAGTCAGGACTTCTGCAATAAAATAAAATCATCTTACAGCTGCTGACAGTTGCATTTAGAGCCCAGCTCTGAATGCATGGGTAGAGATGTCGGTAGAATTTCCTATCACAGCTCAGGGGGCTTGTACAGCATTAACAGCAAGGGGTCATGTTTTTCACTTCTGCAATCCCATTTGCCCATCTCTTGTCCCACCTGAGATGGACACACACTCTCTGTGTGGCTGCAAAGAGCTGCTACAGACTGACTACTCTGTGGGAAGGAGGTTCCACCTCTCACCAGTGGTTTGTTGCCATCCATGTTAAAAGCAATTCCAGACTGAGCTGGTGCTTTGTTCAATGGCCAGGGAAGAGTCCTCTGCCTTGGGCTGTGGAAGTTTCAGATGTGCCAGTACTTCATTAACTTTCTCATCTCTGACCCTAATGAGAGTTTCATGTTGTTATTGAAGTTGTTCCATAAGGGGTTTTGTGTTCCATGGTTATGCTGCTATAGTTTCTCCAGCAATGAGAGAACAAAACGGAAAATATCAGCAATTTATTGTTTGTTTTTTCTTGTTGAATGTATCAAACTGTCTACAGCCTGTGTGTTTGTCAGCAAGTGTTGTGTGGTGCCATGTTCCCTTTCCCTGTCTGACATTGGGGTGAGGAGCTGTGAGGTGTTTGTATGGGTGCCACAAGTCTGCGTGATCAACTATGTCCATGCACACTGATTGCTAAATAAACCTTTGGAATAAAATTTAAATGATGTGGATTTTGTCCTGGCTAAATCTGCACCTCCACACCTGTACATGTTTCAATTCCCTGGGGTTTTGCATGTACCAGTACAAAACTGTTCATCCTATGTCTGGATGACTCAAGTCATTGTGAACTCTACAGCTGGGTGGTTGGGAGTTATGGGAAGAAAATGGTCCCAGAAATTTTCTACTTTTTAAAGCATTATTTATATTTTGATTCTCAAATCAGATTCCACATTTCATTTTTTCATATCTTTAGACTGGGCTTTAGAAATAAGAATAGAGACAACAGCGTGAGGAAATCAATTAAAACTGGCTAGTGGTAGTAATATCTGTTTACAAGAATTGTTGAAAATGGTGAGGCTTTTTGCAGAAAGTTGTCATTTGCAATGCATAAGCTTGAGTTGCTACATCTCTGCTTTCTGATGAGAAATTGTCAAGCAACTATTTCTGCTACAAGGATATGCAAAACCTGAAATCTGAAATATGTATAAAAAGCTGAATTTCATACTTCAGGTTTTGAAGCCAATTTTCACTCCACAAGGATCTGCTTTCTAGTGGGGGAAGATGTGAGTAATAATCCATATGGGATAACTTTCATCTTCAGAGTAAAATGGAAAAAAAAACCAGTTAAAAAAACCCACTCCAGACCCAACTCTTAGAAATTTGCCTTCTTTCATTTGACTATTTTTATGTGCTTTTCCTCACAGATATCACCATATAAACTATTGGAGCTCACATCATCTCACACAGCAGGAAGAACAAAACCAAGCAAAGCACTCTTAGGAAATGCCTGTGGACTTTTCCTTGCAGTCTAACTCAAATAAACAGAATTCAGATAAAATCTAAAAACCTGAAATACATAGACCCAAACTGAAGGAGGTTTGTTAATGTAAACATTCGTGCAGTTAAAACATTAAGGTTTGAGTCCATGCTTAATTCTTTCTGCAAGTGACTTAATTTGAAAGTGAGCTCTGTGGAAAGGTGAATTTCATGGCAAATACTTGGTATTTGGACTTCTAATCAAGTTATCACAGCTCAGTAAACAATCATGCATAACCTGAGTCACCAGAGCCCTCTTCCTTTCAGGCTCAGCTGCACTGACCTTGCTTTTTCCATGACCTAAGAGGAACACAGGCAGTGGATAATCAAGCTGTTTCTTCAGATGTTCCTGCTAAAGCTTCACTACAGTTAAACTCTTTCAAACTTGGATTTTGAGGTTTTAAAAAAAAAAAAAGTTATGGAAGAAAAGCTTTCAGGAGACATTTATACAGTGATTAGTGAAGTCAACAGAAATCTTCTCCAGTGGTTTTAACACCACAAATGTACCCAAGAAAGACATGGTATACATGCAGGAATTCTAAGCTTGGGAAAGCCAGTACATTTTTATCTTCTTTAGACAGTAAATCAGTTTTAGCTTATATTCTCTGTCTAGGAAAACAATAGTATTGTGCAAATACTGCAAAAGCACTGATCTGATGATTTTCTTCTGATTTTGGGAGCAGGGAGAGGAGCTGGTTGGCTGAAGATTTGTTGGTGGTTTTATGTAAGAGAACACTAGTCATTCAGCTCATACACTGAAGCAGAGTACCAAGAATGAGACTGCTGGAGTTGTTGGTTGTCTTATGATGATTCCCAAAAGGTAAAAATCCAAACAAAACTCTGTCAGGCCCTTGAAACACCATCCATTAAGAGCATGATCTTGTAAATGTAGGAGATAATTTGTCTGCTGCTCTGTAAGCTGCCATGCAGAGACATTGATTTTTGTTTCATTTTCTCTTGTTCCTCTCAGTTAAAACAGTCAGTCAAACTAAATGCAATGCTCAATTCCACATTTGTACCACCTTTTGTTTCTGACTTGTTCTACCAGTTATACAAAAATTTTTACAGTTCACATTTGAAGATCAGAAAGCGATAATTACTTAGGAAAAGCAAACATGCCAAAGATTACAGAGATTACAATTTTCTCTACAGGTTGACATTTTCAGTGATGAATTCAAGAGTTAATCCCTTAAATCCATATTTCATATAATATCATCCTTTGAATTAAACTACTATGTATATGCATATGTGCATAGAGAGAGACTTTTATATTATCCCATGGAAAAAAGCAGCTTTAATTCTCATACATAAAATAACTTGGATGATTTAGATATTGTATCAAGTTATGAGCTGGACAGTTCAGACACACTGGGACTCAGACATTTGCATTAAAAAACTTAGCTAAGCTTGCATGATCTTAGGTTTGGAAATGTTGTCTAGCAAGGCTGTGTCTTTTTGGCCAGCCTTAGATTTTTCATTTTTCTATTTTCTAAACTGTTAGGTAGAGACTACTATGATAATTTGCTTAAATTTATTTTGAGGCATCAAAGGAAAACATCAAAACTCTTTTCATCCCAATAGAGAACAATTTGTATTCAAGACCCTCAAGAAGCAGGATGGATTAACACAGTGCTCAGGCTGGGCCAAGCCAAATCTACTCTTGCAGGATCTAGTGATGCATTTTGTACTCCAGAATCTCTCAGCTTTTCAGTGGGGAGGTCTCATTGCCACCTCTCCCTTCTTTTCCCTCCTCCATCCCCACCTTCCCCTGACATGGGCTGTGCTTTTCCTCTCCTGCTGCAAGCCCCAGAGAGGTGTGCCACATCTCTAGAAACAGCATTTGCATCAGCTGAGAGGTGAAGGAGCCTCAAGAGGCAGACAAGAGGGGATCCTCTCCCCCTGGGGTGAAAGGGTGGCAATATGCAGCCTATGGCTCTCTTGCAGACTGTGAGGTACAGCTGCACTTCTACATATTTCTGTAGACTTTAGAGAGGACATGAGCAATGCAGCCACAAGGAAAGTGGAAGAATCTCAGAGTTTGTGACCGAGCAGCTGCTGACAGATGAAATCTGTGTCTGAGAAATCATCCAAGTGGCTCAGACATTGCTGCTGTTGATTTAATTAGTATAAAACATGCAGGTAGGCATCTGAGGTATCACTCTGAGATAATGGTAAAAGCACTGCTCACTTCAAAATAGTCATCAAAGAAAACAAAAGCCCAAAGGGATAACAGTGGGCATGACAAGAAAAATCTAATATTACAAATGAAGTTTTCTAATGGAATATCAGTTAGGAATAAACATGACCAAGAAAAACAGGATGCAAGACAGATGGATGGCTTATTTTTCAGTATATGACACCTATTCAATGAGCAATTCAAAATTAATTTAAAGGTAATAGAAAAATTCAGAAATGCATAACCAAAGCTGCATCATTAATTAGCACAAATTAGAATTAATGAATTTTTATAGTAGTAGATATTTAAATTTATGATAACTTTCAAATTTAAGTTAGGCATCAGAAATAAATAAAAGCTACATCTAGTAAGAGCTAATTTTTATGAGAAGCTGAGTCACCTATAATTGGCCATTAGATTACACGTTCACCTTCTTTTGAGATGTATAGATAAATTATGGATACAAGCTGATGCTTTCCTGGATCATTGCTCAGACATGTCTTCACAATTCTTACAGGTTGCAGTGAACACTATTTCCTGACCCAAAATACAACAGAAGTGGGGAAACCCCACCACTATCCAATAAATAAATAAATAAATAAATACGTAGAATGATAAATAATAATAAAAAAAAAAAAGACTTGAGGAAGGTGGGGATGGAGGAGGGAAAAGAAGTGAGGGGTGGCAATGAGACCTCCCCACTGAAAAGCTGAGAGATTCTGGAGTACAAAATGCATCACTAGATCCTGCAAGAGTAGATTTGGCTTGGCCCAGCCTGAGCACTGTGTTAATCCATCCTGCTTCTTGAGGGTCTTGAATACAAATTGTTCTCTATTTGGATGAAAAGAGTTTTGATGTTTTCCTTTGATGCCTCAAAATAAATTTAAGCATATTAGCATACAAGTCTCACATTGTTTCAAAAAAAAAAAAAATGAAAAATCCCCCAAACCCTAAATTTGTTTCGTAAAAGGGAGCTTTCAGATGAAAATTAAAACATTATGCCTGGTGATAATCATTGGGAAATTGTGTGCTGAAATTTTTTAGCTCTTTTAGGACCTTTGCTACATTTTATTAACTCCATTTTGCACAGCTGTTACTTGGTGCAAGTCTCAGCCTCTTCTCATTGTTCACAGCCTTGGCTAAAAAGCGTGAGAAATGAGTGTTAGTAAGACAGAAAAAAAATTGTAATTCAGCAATAGTAGGAGGAGAATCAGCATGTCTGGCAAGCTTTTGTGTTTGCTATGAACCAGGACAGCTGGCTCTGATTATTTAAAATTTAAAAACCTTAATAAGTAGGTTTTCTAGATATTCTCAAACTATTTACTAAGTGGGGTCAGTTTGCACTCCAAACTACAGGCTTGAAGAGCTGGAGTCCAAAGGGAGTAGGTGATGTCAGCACTGGGGATGTAGGTGGTGCTGAAGGGATGATCACTCTGGAATTCAAAATTGTTCTCAGCTCTAAGACAATTTTTGGTTTAAATTTAGAAGTGACAGAAAATTGTAACACATCATACATGCTTTCACTGTCATTAAGTTACTCAATACTACTTTAAAAATCAGATTTTGAAGGCAAAGACATTTCTTTTATCTTTCAAATGAAAGACACTGACAATGCTTTCTTCTGTACATAATATTAGATCATGGACACCTATTTGATGGACACTTTTGATCAGCTATACCATGGACAGCTTCACCAGGCAAAGAGCAGAAAACTCTTTCCAGCTCCACTTAAAAATACGATGTCTTTTAGGTTGCTCATATTTCAGAATCAAAATAAAAATACCAAAAGACTCAAATATTAAAGACACTTAGCCCTGGAGCTCCAGACCATAGTTCCTGGAGAGGTTTTACCATTAAATATTGCAGGTGGGATCTGTGGAAATTAATGGCTGGCATTGTGCCCTTCCCTTTCATCACAGGTCAGGATTTCCCTCAAAACCTTTACACAGCACTGAATATTCACATAAATGCTTGTGGTGGTATGAGAATTATTGATCAGCAACAAACATGAGAGCTAGTCATAAGGTTAAAAATTATCAGGACTGGGTCCTGGTTCAGTAACAGCACATATTACCAACCTCCCCAGTCTGTGATCCTGTAGGTTTATTATGGAGTTAATCAGATTACTACTGTTGCCACCTAAGAAGAGTGAAACGAAAACCATCTCTAAAATTTGCTTTCTGCTTTGAGAATCTGCTCAGCAGGAATTAGTACAAGGACCAGATTTGCCCTGGGCATTTATCTGCAATTTTTTGTCTGACCTACAGTCACAGCTGGGCCAGCCTGTGATCTGCCCTCCTTACAGCTGCTTGGCTTGGACCAAGCTCCTGCACACTGCCACTGCTGGCAGCAGGTCCCAGATCCCTCTCCCTCAGCCTGGCAGAAGTGCTTGGTTCAGTCCTTTCACCATTACTCAAGGACAAAAATCTTACAACTTATTGAGATGATACATGATAAATGCCTAATCTACTCTATGACCTTTTGCACTTTGTATTGATGAAACTCAGTAGTTGCCTTATTCTGTAATTTTTGGTGTTGTCTATATTTGTATATGTGTCTTTCATAACAAAAGATCTCTAGCCCTTGCCTCTTTCCAAGCTGCAGAAACCTGGAAGGTCAGATTCTCTTGCATTATAAAACAAACAAGCAAACAAAAATTTGCATGGTATTTGTTTAACAAAACATCAAATAACGTTTTTGCAACCCCCTTCAAATTCTCTGCTTTTGTCAGACAGACAATAGCTAGGGGGCTATCAGAGAGAAAGGATGAAGCAGAACAAGAACAGATGTCACAGAAGTTCACAAAGGTGTTGAAACCAGAAGAGTTCCTCTTCCTGCAGCTGCCACTGTCCTGGAAGGAGCCAGCTGAGCTGCAGGACAGCCCTGGGGCTGTGAGGTTCCCACCACATCAGGAGAAAGAGCAGCACCACCTTGCTGCATTCTGTTCATGTTTCCAACAGCTTCTCGGACAAAATGCAAACTGTGCAGGGGATGTGAGAAGCAGAAATAGCAGCTAAAGGCCAGGCTCTGCCCAGCCAGGCTCTGCCCAGCCAGGCTCTGCCAGCTGACCCTTCAACCTGAGGTGCATCCTTAGCACATTGGATTTAACACACAGTATAAATGCTGACAAACATTTCTAGCCCAAGGAAAAATCACTACCTGGAAAAAAATTAGGTGTAACGCTCAAAAGTTGGGATCTCTTCAGGTATGACAGCCCACAATGACAATGACACTGCAATCATGTACCAGTTTGGTTAGACCACACTGTTATTTGGTGGAGCAAACAGAGTTCTGTCACTGTGGTGACTAATGGCTCTGCATCAGATGTATTCCAGTGCAAAACAGAAGGAAAATCATACAGTAGAGAGCTAGATATTAGTCAGTTATTCCTTGTTTACATTCAGCAGGGTATGAAGAATGCTCATAGACTTTAAATATCTTCTGTTGTTATGATGGTAGTTGATTTTTAAAATAATGATTTTCAGACAATTGCCCTTTCCAAATGTTTCTTCTACAATAAACTCAAATAGTTATGCCCAGAGAAACAAGCACCTCAGACTCAAGGGAAGTCTTGCTTATGGGTCAATAGTGCAGCTATGTGATTCATTCCCAAAATTACATGTGTAGAGATCTTTATATTCAAAACAGGGGATGTATACAAAAATGTCCTTTCATTTTAATAATTGTATTCAGTTACTAAATCCATTCCCAGAATAATGGAAATCGTGTGCAGCATAAGGGTATAATTATATATGTATTTTCATGCAGAGTTTTTTATACTGAGAAGTTTTTATATACATATATTTGTGTATATATATATACACACACAGAGATTTATATAAAATAAAACTTTATGTGCTGTACAACAGTAAATTTTTTTGTATTTCTAATAGCTGTAATTCAGTAAGCTGTATCTCCTTGCACATGTGGATCACGTATGCCTTTATGAAATTGCACAGACTGAAACACTTCTCCAGACCAGTTCAGAGATTTATAAATTATTTATGTATCTGTCAAGAGTTTAGTGATTTTCTTTCTTTAGTTAGAAAGGAGAAGTTCTATATGTCATCACTGGAATAGTTTAAGTCCTTCAAATATAAATGCAACTGTGTACAATTAGCAGAGAGGGATTCCAGGTCCCTGTTAGGTTGGCTTTTTCTACATTCACTCCCAGTTATTGATCCAAAGTTGGTAATATCTGTGTATTTCTGTGTGAGCTGTCTGTGCAAATCCAGGGCTAAATAACAATAACAAATAACAACAGGCAAATCATAACCCTTGCAGAACTTAGAGCAGCTTAAAAAGCCACTGAAACTAAGTTTTTGTAGGTTATTTTCAGTCAAGTCCTACACAGAGCATATTCAGAAATTCTCACACAGCTTAACTAGCAGCTTTGAATGCCTCATGAATTTTTATGATCTTGTTAATACTGGAATAGTGGAGTCCTTTCTATATTGCATAGTTTATGTTGGCAGTAGAATGGGGAGTTATATTAATCTATTGGTGCCTGCATCTTTTTATGTACTCTGGCACAATGTTTACAGAAAAATAACGTGTGTGGTAACATAGATTCAGAGTCCTTTGGGGCTTGACAGCTAAAGCCTGGGTTTAGACATGACAAGATGGCTCAGGTACAGTAAAACATTTTTTAATTTAGTCTCCAAAGAAAAATCCACTGGTTTTGCACAAACTGGAACTGTTGTCCTTGTTTGAATTTGCCAAACAGCTTTCCAGCTGCTCAGTGGTTGCTCTCAGCCTGCCTGACCAGGTCAGAATCCTGGCTCCTGATCAATGTTTTCAGGGCAACTGCTAACAATATGGAGGAGAAAAATCCCATTATTCAGCCTGCATGTTGACTACACTTTCAAATGACACCAAGCCATTAAAAACATCTTTTTTCTTAGTCTCAGCTTCTTCTTTAAAGCACAATTTTCATGGCACCTTCACTCCCCACATAATTCCAGTCCACTCCTCATACTATCTATCAATTCCATTGTTTTCTGCTTTCCACCAGCTTATGCACCACTGGTGCAAACAACATTTTTCAGGTCTGTGGACCTGCAGGCTTTTGATGAGAATTGTGATTTACACATTTTCACTCAATCTTCAAGCCCACCGCTGTATTTGAGCCACTGCTCAGGGTTCATAACGAGGTGCAGCTCAGTCCTGCAGGTTGCAAACCAAAGCTCTGCTGATGTGAAATGGAACCAATTCACAGAATTCAACAATCAGAGAACCTTTTAGGTTGGGAAACACCTCTAAGACCACCAAGTCCCACCATTAACCCAGCACTGCCAGGTCCAGCACTAAACCTGGCACATCTACATGTCCTTGAAATACCTCCAGGGATGATGACTCTGCCACTTCCCTGACTACCCTTTGGAACAGGCTGCCCAGGGAAAGGGCTGAGTCCCATCTCACAGGTTTTGAGGAAGAAGGCTTTGTGGTGCTGGCAAACATCAACCTCTGAAGAAAGATTGAAGGAACCAGGGCTCAGCATAAAGAAATCAAACCCCACGGAAAAAAGCCACATATATAAGAGGTTGCTGCAGAAATGGAAGACATAAACTGAGTTCTTGATGGATTCAACAAGAACTAGTAGGGTTCAATTGGAATTTTTTTTTATACCAGTAAAGTCAGCATGACAGTAGAGTAGGTGTCTGTGGGAGTTGGGGAAGGTTTTTCTCTGGTTGTGCTAAGGAATAAATTGTAGAAAGGTGATTTAGGTTCAATTATAATTCTTTAGCAAGGACTAGGTTACTTTCATGGTTCTCCCATGGCCTTTTGCAACAGCATTTTGGTGCTCACAGGTTCAAATTCCTGGACTAAATCATTGGCAATGTGATACAAGGCAGGAAAAAACCTTGATCACAACAAGACTATGAACAGCCAGAAACCACATACTGAGCAGGAATGTAATGACAATTTCTCTCACTCTCTAAATGTCCTGAATCCCCCAACCCTCTCTGGGGGTGAGAAACGTGCAGGGGTCAAAGTCACAGATCATACACAGGTGTTTCTAACTCCATGTGGAATAATCTGTGCTTCAGCTCCTTTCATCTCTTTCTCTTTTTCCACACTATAATCAAAGCTTTTCTGTGCAATTTTCTTAACTGACAGAATACAAGAGATAATTGTTGAATTTTTGAGTGACTTCACAGAGAAAAGCCTCTCTCATGTTAATCCATATATTTCTGTCTCCAGCAGAAGCATGCAGCATTGATGACAGGTTTTTCACTTGCTCAGAACTTATTTTACCCTGAAATTGTTTTACAGTGCAGCAGAGAAAAAGCCACAGCCATACAGAGTGTATCACTTCTAGACAACAACACTGCAAACTGTGGCTACCTTCTCTCATCCATATATTATCCACAGAGCCAGGGTTTAACTGTGCTCCTCCTGGCTGATGGAAAAAGTCCGAAAAAGGATACCAATATGAATAGGAAAAAGTTTTAATTAGCATTTAAAATTCAAAACGCTAAAAAGTGTTGATTTGAAAAGTCTCTAGTAATTACAGCTGTGCATCACAATATAGAAATGCCACAACACTCAGTTGCACTCTGTTTTAAAGCCATGTGGGAAAAAAGATAAAATAGTCACTGCTAAGCAATTTCATTCTCTTGGCCCAGCTTTAGTGGAAGGAGTGATTTGTGCTGATATTGTGGAGCAGGAGATTCCAGTCTATGTCATCTGGATGGACCCAGTGGGTGGTGCAAGTGTGCTCCTCATTAAGGCAATGTGGTTAAATGAAGGAATGAGCTCCACCATAACCCATCAAGAACTTTCCAGGTGCCCTGCTGTGCACCAGGAACTTGGTAGGCACAAGTTTAATCTTCCCAAATGAGTCACGAGAATATACACTCACACAATACCATGTTGAAAATAAACAGAAAATGGAGTTTCTTCAATATATATTCCAAATCCCCACATCTGCTGCACAATAAACATACACTGCACAGTTGCTGAATATTAGTCCTTTCATCAGCAGAGATAATCAACTTTGAATAGCTGACTATCTACTTGCAGTAGTTACATAATATTTTACCTGAAATAACTCTCTTTTGGAACAGAGACACCCTGTGAAGCACATTTTAAAGATCACCTTTCAACAGCATCAACTAACACCAACTTGGCTGTAGTCCTGAGTGTGCCTCGGGGTGAGCTGTGCCCATGACCTCCCTCAGCACCTCAGGTGTCACCGTGGCAATGGCTAACACCACACAACAAGCAAATGAGTTACTGCTACAGTAAAGGGTGAAATGTGCCTGTGGGGAGGTTGGGAAAACTCAGGGACCCATCTGCAGGTTCTGCTCGTCCTCCTCTGAGAGCAGAGCTGCAGGATACCCGAGGAGTTACTTCATCTGTACTCATTGTCTACTCAAGGTTGTTTTGTGCTGTCAGAGAGGGCATTTGGAGGCACAGGGAGATCTGGTGGCTCTTCCCCTTCAACAGATTGCCAGATGAGGCTGAGAGGAGGCAGGGAAGCTGGCCATACCTATCACAGCCAAAGTAAATCAGAGTGCTTCTGAGCAGCAGAATAAAACCAAACACAGCACAGTCTGCAGTGGCCACAGTGGCTTGAGGCACAAAGGTCTCCACATGGCTCTGGCCCCACTCTTAGCTGGGAGCACAGCACCCCACCAGGACACACAAGCAGGGAGAGAGGACACCTCTAACGTCCCCAGCTCACTTTTTGCCATGTAAATTTCACCATAATCACTTCTCAGGCTCTAGAAGCCACTGATGCAGGTATATTGTTACATGCTCAATTGTAAATGACATTCAAAGCCAGAACCCCCTTCAGTGCCACTGGCCCTTGGGCTGGCAGGGGCCTTCTCTCCCTGTGCTGTCACCTCTTTCCACTGTTACTGCTGTGAAAGGCATTTTGCAGTGCCACAGTGGCAAATCCACACTTCATGGCCCTCGTCTCATCCTGGGCAGTTACAACTTATCTCAAACATTTAAATGACTGAAGAACTACAGAAAAAGAAAACCAACCAGAACAACTTTGACTGTATGAAGGAAACAGAGGATACCTAAAATCGGGGAAGTGGCCTGAGTTTTACTGCTCATAAACTCAAGAAGTATTCTACTACCAGTGTAAGAAAAATAAGGGCTAGTTTTAAAATTGTTCCCTCCCATCCAGAGCCCAAATCCCAGTGTTGGGCTCACACTTCTTGTGCTAACTTCATCCACTGATCCACTGCAGAATGGCACTAGAGACTGGCAATGTTTATTTAGTTAGATTTTTTCTTTTATAAAATACTAGTGATAAAGGAAAGGTTTTTCAACAGACCTTGAAATGCATGTGAGCAATAACAGAAGTGGTTAGATTTTGACATGAAATGAGTATGGCAAGTTGGGCCATGAGCATCTTTAGTCTGTCAGCACCTGAGCACTGGGAAAAGGTCTGCAAGCAGAGTGGGTTTGAAATCTGACTCTTCTGAATTATTTAAAATAGTTTTTAAATGTTATGGTTTGAGTTGGTCTTTAAGGAGGTAAATTCAAGTGTCAGCTTTCTGCAACAAGGTTCCTCCAGGTATCAAACCTGCCTCATTCAAATTTCTGTCCAACTGCTCAGTAATCTAATAATCACCTTCCAATTTTACAGGTTACACAAATTACTTTTAAATAGAAAGATATGACAGACAGGGAGAGAAATGAACCTGAGAATTATCTAAATTATTCTTTCCCTGTCTATCTTGACATTGCTTAGCTTTTCAGAGATACCAGGGTTGCTGGAGTCACACTTCTAATCACTTTTTGCCAGGAATATCGGGCTGGATAGCTGATAAATGTGTGCAGTTTTCAGAAAGATTGAGAAAAATCAGTAATACCTGGATGCCATGGTGATAAGCGAATGATAACATTACATTTCTTCCCACCAAAAGTATTGCCACAGCTGTAACCAGCACTGGATGCAGGGCTTTGTTTCCACATAATTAAATTTTAGATCAATAATTTAAAAAACAAAAAGCAAAAATAAAAAAAGAAAAAAAAGAGTATTTTCCTGAAGTAAAAATGATCCTCTAAATTCTGGTGAGACTCTAACTGCTATTGTGCCTCTGTAAGTTTGCATATATTGACCCTGGGTGTATATCACTACAATGGTGATAAAATCCTGGTCCTTTACACCCCCAAGAAGAAATTTAAATTTTATGATAAGGTGAAACATGAAAATTGAAACTTTCCTGATGACAAAGGATGCTTATAGGGGGAAAAGACTTCCAGGTTTGCCAAGGGACTGAGAGACATCCACAAGGGCTGCCTTTAGTCCTGGGACTGCCTGCCTCCTGCCTGCTACCCAAGTTGTGTCCTAGGGAGTCCTTCTCTCTTGGGTTTAGGGCAGCCAAGAAAATGAGCCCCACCAGGTGAAAGTGAGGGGTTTCTTTCTAAAACTGCCTCACAAAGATGCCTTTGTTAAGGGATCCACACTCATTGTGTGTAAGTGTAGGCCACCACAGAGCCAAAGATATACAGCCCTTCTTCAGTGATTTGTACTGAAATTGGTGCCAAAAGATCAAACCTACACAGGGCAGCTGATCATTGAGCACCAGGTCTGCCATGGGTTACAGCCATGCCCATGCTTGAACAGACCTGTAGGGACTCCTTTCCCATCCCAGGTCAAGAGGAACTTTATCCATGGCCTGACAGCTCAGCCTAGCCACAGTGAGATGAGCTGGGAGAGAGAAACCCAACTCCAGCCTCTCCTCCCATGATCCAGAGCAGCCTATTCTAGTGGAAGGTGTCCCTGCCCATGGGAGTGGGGTTTGAACGAGTTCATCTTTAAGGTTCCTTCCAATCCAAGCCATTCTATGATTCTATGGTTTTTTCCATGTACTGTTTTCTTCAAATAAGTATAGACTTTATCTAGATGCCATTTTTTTTCTTCCTGGATCTTTTTGTTGATTCTTACTATTAATCAAGCTCTGTTGATTCTGCTGAAAGCAGACCCCAAAATGTAATGGCAATTATTGCCATTGCAAGCATAGATGATCAAGCTACTCAGTGCACAAATTTTCTGGTTTTCAGGAAAAAACATCCCCATCTACTAATGGCATTTATCTAAATGTGCTTTTAAGACAATTTGGCCATAAAATAACTAGTATTGCTTTCACAACTATTGAAATCCCTTTTCTACTATCATGATTTTCAATGAGCACCAATAAATAAGCAAGAATGAAATAAGTAAGTATTTGAGTGCTGAAGGTTAGAATATGTGGACATGTCTTGTTAATAGAGTTGAAATTTTTGGGATCAGGCCCTATGAACTTGTGTTTGCTTGGTCCCCTTTCCTTCCCTCTTCTAGCATCACAGAATATGTCTTAAGTTTTTTCTCACAATCTCTTCAAATTTGAAAAAATCATAGTATCATAGAATGGTTTGGGTTGTAAAGGACCTTCAAGATCCTCCAACTCCTGCCTCCTGCCATGTGCAGGGAGACCTTTCCCTAGTCCAAGTTGCTCAAAGTCCCTGCCAGTCTGGCCTTGAGCTCTTCCAGAAACGGGGCATCCATAGCTCTTCTGGGCAACCTGTTCCAGAGCCTCACCATTCTCACATGAATTTCTTCCTAATATCTAATGCAAACCTGCCCTCTTACAGCTTAAAGTTATTCCCTCTTGTCCTGTCACTGTATCGTTAATCTATTTTAAGGTGTTCCTGGGAGTTAGCCAACCTAAGTCCTGATCCCTATTTACAGCCACCCAGCACCACACCAACCTCTGGGACTCTGGTCCTATGTTCTTGGAAAGCCAACATTCAAATGTTGCAGAGCTAGAGACTTTTTAAAATTAGGTATGTGTTGGATTAGTGTAAACACAGGCTTTGAACCACCTGGAATAAGATGGCATCCCAGCATTTCCAAGATATTTCAGATGTAACAGCTATCTGGAGCTGATTTCATTGTAACATTACAGCTGCAGAGAAAAAAAAATATTTTTCTATCTGTTCATAAAGCATCTTATAGAACATAATCAATGTACACTATGGTCCACAATTTACTACCTACAAAGGCTTGAATTTAACTCCCAAGCACACCCTGTTACCATACAATGTGACACAAGCAATTTCTGGAATCACTCTCATGTCCTTTAGGATTAAATTCAATGTTACTATATTTCCCACTTGCTTCAAAGCAAAAACTGTGTAAAAGATGGTAAATGCTGCAGTTTGGTCCAAATCCATTACTAAAATAATAAATAAAGGCAAAATTTATTGTGCATTGGAAACTACTTTTCAGATCACTTCAGAGAAGACATCAATCTCTTGTACCAGAAGAGGAGATAAATGTCTCCTTTATTGTATATCTATCTTTTCTCTCCAGCAGAGTACCAGTTTATATTTAAACCCTAGAGGACACCATCACCTTGCCCTTCTTCTTGGCAATGCTATTAGCCACTAAATTCGTTCTTAAACAAGTCAGTATTTATTAGGCTCTTGTCCAAAGCCCGACATTCATGAAGATCTGCACACAAGTCCGGTGTAACTCTCTAATTTGTACCTTTCTTGCAGAGCCAGGATTTGTGTTTCAATTGAAATTCTACTGGGTCATGTTCATCCCAGCTGCCTAATCTCTAGTGGAAACCTCCTGCCACACATCTCTGCACACTGACTGCTCCTCCACACAGCAAAGCTGCTGGTGGGACTCTCTGCCACTGCTGCCTCTGCTCCTGGGCCATAGCAGGGAATCCTCCTGACTGCACAGCCTCTGTGCACACATCTTCCTGAAAATCCCACGAGGGTCAGGTGGCAACAGAGGTGCACAGAGGAATGTCACCCATCTCAGGGAGATGGTCCAAAAGAGAATAATATCCATTATGTGCTCTAGCAGTTAAGTCTGAGCCTGTAAATCAAAAGGTTACATGCCCAGGCACTCCAACCTTACAGCTGTCTAGCACTGAATCACTACATAGGTACCTGGCTCAGTTTTAGCCCATGCTGACCAGCAGACTCCCAAAAACTTCCCAGGCACAGTCTGGGAGTTGGGACAAGCCAAGGACCATTCCTGATGAACAGTTTCTCAATTCTCTGTCATTTCTTACAGAAGATCATTGTGATGGGTTCATGAATCTAGTTAGTAAGTCAGATTTGCCCAATTTTGGAGAGCACGTTTATGTGTAACATCATCATATCTCTCAGCAAAATGCCAAATGTTATGCAAAACTTTCTGGGGTTTTTTGTTTGGGTTTTTTTTTTTTTTCAATATGGAGTAGGAAAACAGAAAAAACATTCCAATTTCACACTCATTACTGTTTTCCTATTTTGTGGTCCCTAAAAAGTTTCCACTGGCTACAGATTCCTGTGAGACACAAAGCTGGCTGACAACAAATTGCTTTTCATAGACCCTTCCATGACCCTTCTGAAATAACAGCTGATGCCCCACTGACCAGACACAGGGTAAAGGCAGTTTTCCAAGCACAGTACTGCAGTTTGAGGGTGAGGAGAGCCACCCACCAGTTCACCACATTTTTCATACTGTACTCAAGCTCCCTAAAAAGACAACGGCTGCCTTAATTCTTTGTGATCATTAAATGGCAGGAGATGACTCATTTTGAACTAACAAAAAAAACCAAGAAAGAAAATGCCAAAGTTCCCAAGTTCAGCATTCCAAAAACGACTTTCAATTTGACAAGCGTGAGTGGAAAGAGCTCTTCACCAGACTTTGAACTGCAGCTCTGCTTAGCTCAGGAGCAGCAAAGCACAGGTCAGGCCAGTGAAATATGCAATGGAGAGGAAACAGAGAACTGACAAGGTATTTGCCTTCACAGAAGAAAAGGAGAAGAATCATTCTGACATAAATCTAAAAAACCAGATGAGCATTTTGTTTTTAGCTGAAATAAAAGAATGGTGGTACACAATTCAGTCTGCTCCCTAGGAGTAAAGCTGTTGCCATTCTCCAGAGTATCTCCAATGGTGCATAAACCAAAATCCGGAAAGCAAAATGAGATGATTCATCTCTCAGATGGGCATCTATCTTGCTGGGAGCAATGCAGAATTACCAGTTACATTCCCCAAGAAGGTATTCTGAGGAAACAAACTTCTAAGTAACCTGTCACCACTTAAAGGAACTGTCTGGTGACAGTGAAGTTTTCTACAGCTTGTAAGAAAGATGTGGTATACTCTCTAGTCCTTAATCAAATTATTACATTCTTATATTTCTGAAAGTCATGATGTGGAATGATCACCTTTCCAAGAACATTTCCTGGTTTCAACACCCTGGTAAAGAAAAATCAACTGTTCTTGAAAGGTGAGTTTACACTCATGGGGCAGGTTACATTAGTGCTCAGGTGTAGCAAAAAAAGCATCCATGATTTGGGCAGAAACAATCACACAGTTGCACAGAAATGCAACACAGCATCAATCTCTTTGGCTGAGTACAGCAGGCATGCACTTTCTGTTGCATAAGACCAAAGAAACAAGATGTGAAAGAATATAGGAAGTTATCTGTAATATCCTAAAACAAGCTAGCAAGTAAAAAGCTGTAACTGGAATTATGTAATAAATATAGTTTAGTGGCTCTCTGGGCATTTTTGTCTTCACTTACTAACCTTTCTTCCAAGGCAACCATTGCTAATGTCAGCAGCTCTCAAAGAACCATTGTGCCTTTCAAAGTGAATAGCTAAAAAAACATATCTTCCCCAAAGCTCTTTAGTAATGCATAGCTGTTGCAGTAGTTGATGCTTCATGCTGATCAGGTGGAGGCACTTTGAACTAGCACGTGTCTCTTGTAATCTAAGTCAGAGGAACTATCTCATGAAGGCTCACTGCAGGTTAAGGCTGGCTGCCCAAGTTAGCAAAGTCAAGCTGAGGGACAGCCCTGCCTGCTGCAGACAGAGCAATCAACAAGAGACCAAGGACAAAGAATTTGCAGAGAGCTTTGTTTAAAGAAAGTTTTGCATGGATGAGAGCAGCTCCAAAGCAAGTGAGTAAATGGCATCATGACAACTGGATACACAGATGTATTTTTTTCCCAAACATTACAAAACCCTGTGATTTGGTAAGGCCAGTAAAACAAGCACTACCAGGAATCTAGTGAGCTCTTTTTTCAGCTTCTCCACAATTCTGAGCTGAAAATTCATGCAGTTGTGCGCAGCCAAGTGGTATTTTTAAAACAGCATGGAGAAAGAAAACCTATTTATGAGGTATGTCTTCTGCCAATTGCCTGTTATGGAGTAGGCCTACCAGGGAATGTAGTTCATGAATTTATGTTTTCTCCACCCTTGGCAGAGCAGCATGTGCTGCAGGGGCAGTTTAATGGCTTTAAACTACAATACACTATGTTTAGACTAGGTATTAGGAATAAATCCAGCAAAAAAATCCACACCTCTTAGCCATGGTTTGCTTCATTCTGAAGATCAAAAATCCCAAACACAGCTGCAAATATTTGCATCATATGAAGATTTTCCTGATGGGCAGCACCTGAGTATAAAATATCCAGGCTAGCCAGAAGGCAGCATCCAGGCAGGAAAGCCACACCTCTGAGCTCATTCCCTTCTCTCTCCCTCACCTGGCATACAGAGACCTGGTTAAAGCACAGCAAGCAGAGCTGGATTTATTGCTTTACTTTCGTGCAAGATGGGATGTTCCAATTTCAGCATCCCAGAACAAATCTAGACAAAGCTGCTAAGCCTTTCTACAACATTGCTTAGGCTTCTGGGGACATGCCCCAGGTATCTTTTCAATCTTTGCCTTTTCAAATTAAAGGAAAATATGTGTCTTTCTAGCCCTAACTAGGAATTGCTGTGTTGCCAGCTCTGCAGTTCAGATCATGACTCAATCCTGACAATCATGAGACAGAAAAGTTACCTTTTAGTCTAGGGGAAGCTTGGATGGGGAAAAAAATTATCAAATTTCATTACTAGTCTCTGTACCTTTCTATTCCACCTTCCTTTCCCACATAGCTGTGATAACTGTTAACATGTTTCCTTGCTAATTGCACAGAGAGTGAGTTTACTTTTATTCTGTTCAAAAGAAAATTATAGTAATTTTCAATTACTCACTTGATTAGTTTCCTTCTTAGTTTCTTGCCTCTGGTGCATGAACATTCTCTGCAATATTCCCTCGTGTTCCTCCCTACTCTTCCTTGCCTGCAATGAGCCCCTGGCAATGCCAATCCTCGGGCTGAGGCCATGCTCTGCTCCCTCCCACTCCTCCCTCCTCCACCAACCCTCACCAACCACACCCCTAATTGACACTGAAGAGTCTTCAGGGAAGAAGGATCACACTGATCTGCCAGGCCACAGCCAGTCCTTTGTTGTCCCAGTCCTGTGCCTACAGCCACAGGACCAAGGTCAGTGTGGAGTCACTCATGTAAAATGACCAATGGCTGGGAGCATTTGCAAACCTGAGCTTTAGGGTGGCATCCTGCAGTCACTTCCATTTTTCAAAAGTTCCTGCCACAGAACATGACTTTTTTTTTTTTTCCTGTAGAAACCTGAAAAAATAGACATGAATGAAAAATTGATGAGTTTTTCTATTCTGGCTGCTGCTTCTTTTTTTTTAGAACCAGCGTGGGATTTATCATATATATATATGTGTGTGTGTGTGAGGTGTGTAGTCCACTCCTTGTTTGCACTTCACTGTGAAGCTGAATGATTGCATAGGATGTCTGACCCTGCTCATACCAGGTCACCTCTGCCCCTGGCACTGCACTAAAACGCATACTTTACCTCCTCTACTGTTCTGTAAACACACCCACAGTTGTGGCTACAGAGTGACCAAGAGGTAAGGGAAAAAACAAGGATATAATCAGGGAATTATTAAAAATAGAAAGACAAACATTATCTGGAAGCTTGTCTGCTTTTATCAGCCTGTGTTATTTTATGCTGAATTGGAAAGAAAATTTTTTAAATAATTTTTTACTTGGCTTTGAAATGGATATCTGAAAAATAGCTTCTAAATAAGAACAAATGTAGCTTAATAGAATGGTGAGTCAAATTGCTGAAAGAAAGAGAGATTTCTTTTTGTAACATGATGACAATTCCACTGGCATTAAGTATCTCTCAATGTATGATTGAAGGTAATACTCAGACAAATGCCTGCACCATTAAAGACATAATAATGACCCACAAATTTGGGGCATATTCAAAAGCTTGATTTTCAACAGATCATCCATGCAAACAGCAATTTTTTCAAATCAGCCTACCTTCATCTTGCTGTTTCCACCTACAAAAGACACCAGACAAGTTATCAGCTCTTTCTTCCCTTTCTCAGGTTCTTTTTCCACTTTTTCAGGAAAGTTTCCAGTTCTGACAGGCCAGGACTAATGTTAGATACCCTGTGGTACAGGCAGGAAAGTGACAGGGGCCATTATTGCCCTAAAGAACCAGCAGGGAACAGGTTCCAGAAGTTCTTGGTAAGAGACCCTGTGCCCTGCCCACCCCAGTGACAGCTGCCTGTGCCTGAGGGTGGGGGAATGGGGCAATGGGGGTTCTGCAAGCCCTACCGATTTCCTACAGCCCCCTGGGCTTGGGACCATTCACCCAGCTGCAATTGCACCTAGCACTCATGTCTTTAACTTCTGGGTTTTTTGGGGGAAGGAAAAGAGCTAGGGGAAACAAAATATTGCTGATAGAATTTCCTAACAATTTGGAGATCAACTGGGAAAATATAAATCACTTTAGGTGCACCTGAGTGAAATATTTTGGCTTGAACCCACACATTTCAATGTCTTGTTTGGAGTCCGAGTTACTACGATTTGGGTTGGGTAGGGGGAAGGGAACTTCTAGACTCCTCAGATCTCAGCTGTCAGCTGCACCTCCAAATCTGTGGATACATGGCAAGTTCACTTTTGTCACTCATCACCAGCTTTAGAACCCGATTTGTCCTAAGAAGGATATGGAAATGAAAAACCCACTCAGTTACAAAACTAGTCCGTTACTCCTACTGGAGCAGGATGCCGCAGTTACTCTTTTCGTTGTTGCAGTTACCTCCAAATTTTAACACTGCAATAAAAAGTCTTCCGCATTTGAACTGTGGGAAGGGAAACAACAGTTAGCCTTTGCAGGGAGCTGCTCTCCCTCGCTGCTGCTGCACACACATGGCTCCTGCTGCTCCCACCGCTCACCACCCACCAGCGCCGGACGGCGCTCCCCTGCAACGCTGTCTGCTGCACACTTTGTCATTTCAAAGCATCTTATCTGCTTCCTCAGCCTCATACTTCTTTGCTTCCCCGCTAAACCATGCAGCTATAATCCTCGAGGCAAGGAAAGGACACCGGCTGAAGAAGATTTTTTAATGGCATGTTTATCTGCACAGCACTGACTCAAATGGTTAATGGTGTATGGGGATGCTAAATAAAATTTGCCTCTTTTTTATCCAGCCTTTCACCCCCTAGATGTAGAGTTTAAAAAATAACTTCAGTGTTTTCCCAGATCTGCACAGGGCAATGTAGTTACTCTCAAAACCTTTCCATCAGATTGGTAATACATGGAAAAAGAAGACAATTCTCTGTTCAGTGTCTCTCTGAGTTGCATCAGTGAGTCAAACTCTGAACCACATTCCCTGCTTTGCTTTGGGTTTTTTTGTTTGTTTGTTTCTCTTCTGTCGCTGTTGAGCCGCTAGCAGAGAAAGAAGACCCGGATTCTCAGTGTGGCATAAAAAAGAGCTTTTATTATTTAATTCCAACTTATATAGATTTTTCAGAGGTCACTCAGATTGGTCAGTTCGAAGCCTCCCCCTAGGCCTGATTGGCCAGGCCTGAACTGTCCAAATCTCGAGACACTGTTTTTAATAACATCCAAACTTTATCTTTGTTTACAAAACACAGGAAAAAATTCTCATGGGAAAGACCTGTGCTAGCCACACTCTTCCTGCTGCTTTGTTATCAACAAATGATTCCTAATAATCTATTGCAAATTTACACCTGTGTTTTTACTAAGACAGTACCTTGAGGTGGTGTAAAAGTGCCATAATTCACCTCTGAATCAGGCCTGCAGTGGGCACAAGATGCTTTACACAAACTAGGGAGAACTGCAGTAGGGCACAGGTTCTGCACAAGAACTATAAGGGTCATAAACAACTCCACTGTAAAGTGTAACTGAAAAGTCTGGAATCTTTTACCTTAAAAGCAGACAAGCTCACAAATACAAAAGTCTGGGAGGTTTTAGTCTCTTTGCCATGTGACACAAGAAATAGGGAAGCATAAGATGAAACAGAAAGGCAGTAAATCAAAAGCTACAGAAACTACTTCTTCAAAGAGTTTGACATCCTCAGATTTGAAAGAGAAACCTTAGTGAACTTCTAAGACCAAGCTGTATATTTACAAAATCTTAAGTGATATCTAAAGTTAGTTACAGCTGTAGAGGAATCACTACTCATCAGGGCTACAAGCACAGCACTGTTTGTAGCAGGTGGTGATATCTTTTATTATCCTCTATGACAAACAGACTTTCAAGCATACACACATTGCTTCACTAGATACAGAGGCAAAACATTTCAGACCTGAAGTAGGGTTTTTGTTCCCACAAGTTTGACTGTCATTGTATCAGTTAGAGAGAAGATATCCTTTTGGGGGATTTATAAACCCCAATGACAAAATCAGGGATGGAGCATAAAACATCATGCCTCAGACACCAGTATTTCAAGCAGAATTTAACAAGGAGCAGCTACAGAAAAGGAAATGCTTTCATTTTGAGCTACAATGTTTGAAAGGGTTAGACAAACCATGCACAAACTTACCAAGGGTAACAGTTCCTTTTGTCTGGGATTTCAGTGCAAGATCTTCCTGAAGACAGCAGCAACCTCCCTCCCCAGTCCAGCAAAGAATTATTGGCTCATTTTCAAACACCTTCAGTACCAGACTGGCAGACAGGACATAAACTTCCTTAACTCTGGAAGAAGTTAAAACTAACACTTCACCACACCCACGTTAGGGTTTATTGAAAGTTTGACAAGTGACATTTAAGTCACTTTTTGGTGCTTTTCCTCCTCCCTATAGGAAGAACTTCATGCTGTGGGAGCACAATGATTTATCTTACCTAGGTCACTCAATGGACTTCAATGATCCTGTAGTCACTAACCATGTCTGGATTTCAACCAGAGGCCAAATACAGAGATTTTTTGTATAATCCACCTTCTTAGGTATTTTGTGTTGCTGTATGAAATATTGGCTAAGAGGTGGGAGTGGGAGGAAGCAGCTGAGGCTGAAATGAAGCCAGAAAGCAATCCAATTACTGAATGCTAAGCCTAGAATATTTTTGTTGGGCTTTTTTTTCCCCTTCAACTTTTTAAGCGTAGGATTGTCAGTCTGGACGTCTCATCTTTCCTTCTAATCAAATTCAGAAGTTTACCAGTGGGGTGGAAATTAAGCCAGTGGTGTGCTCAACATGGGCTGCACAGCACAGTAGTCAAGAGGGTAAAAAAGCATTACAATTTCTTTTCAGCTCTCAGTTTTGGAAAATCAAAAATGTGTGGAAGTTATGCAATGGGGATACCAGACAATTAATTATATCAAGGACTTCAGATTTGGACTGGGCCTTTGAACAAGTGGGCTAAGGTTTCAAAGCACATTATTTACCCCAGGACCTTCTGAGCTCTGCCTGCTGGGAGAGGAGAGATGGACTAAGAGCTGCTGCAAATGTGAGTCTGGCTATGAGCTGCCTCCAAGAAAGTCCTTGGAGGAAGGAGATCCACAGGCGTAGCCATTTTGTGAAAAGCCAGTCGTGCATGGGGTGCTGGGACTATGGTTGCTAAGTCTTTGTGTAGCTGTTCACTTTGTGTTGTGTTTCATCCTTCTTTCCTGCATTATCTTCTTGTGTATGTATATTGTAACTTAAAAAGATGGGGACTGGCCATAGTATGTTGCTCATCCTGCAGAGAAGGCAAAAAGGGGGGCACATGAGAAGACATTTCCAATGTTCAGAGCCTTCACAGATACAATTTGAGCCCACAGTGCAGGCAGGTGGTGCAGGTCCCACCACCTCCAACAGAGTCAGACTAGACTCTGAACTTTCCACTGAATAGATGAGAGCAGCAGGAACTTCATAACCTGACACAAGCAACACATGAGACCTCCAAGGGCTCAGGAAGGTGTGCCCTTCTTTTCTCAAAGAACAGATTGCTAAAGGGAGAGAGTCTGGCTCCAGTGCTGGACAGAACAACCCTGATGGACCTTGAATGTTTCATCCTCACTTCAGTCACAGGTCAGTTGCAGGTAAACCAGCAGCCAAATTCCAGTCTGGCCTGAGATCATCACTGCTTCCCAACTAGAAAGAATGCACAAAGAGGTGTTTTTACATGACCTGGAAGCCACTGACTTGAACACAGAATGAGACATTGAGAAATAAGTCTCCTCTGAATTTGGAGTTCTTTCACAAGGAAAAAGAGTTTGTGAAGGATAATTCCTAGCAAAGAATCCTTTCTAGCTGTTGTAGGTGAAAGAAGAAACTTCAATTTGAACATTAATAGGCTGCAGAAAACTGGTATGGAGAACTAGTAGCTGAATCCAAACTTTTGAGTGTCAAGCAGAAGCCCACTATTGCAAGCAATACAGACAGATAAATTTTGATACAACCTGGACTGAACTCAAGTGCCACATCCCCAGTCATCCAGTAATAAAGAGGTATAAACCAGTCACTAATTGGATAATCATGCAATGCACTTCTGCACATTAACTGTGTGGTGCTTGGGGTCCTGGAAAGCAGAGGTGGTACAAATAAGTAGGGTTCCCAAAAAGAAGTAATCTTGGAAGGAAGAAGGGAGCCCAGAGAATACAAAGGTGAGACCTTGGCTAGAGAAAACATCTGGACAGTATGTTTCTGCCAGCTACTGATGAGCAGCTCCCTAAGGAGATTATTTGACACCTTCAGGACAGTTTATCATATCTAAAGAAGTAGAAAAAAACATTTATTCCTGTACCAAACAACTGTCTGTAGTGCTCCAGCTAATATGCTTGGAAAGAGGGGAGAGGGATAGGGAGAGAGAGAAGGAGAGGGAAAGGGAGAGGAGAGACAATTTTAGAATGCCAGTCATCCCTTTTAAATCAGCTTCACCACTGAATGATCTGTCCTAGCAGATTAAAGTTATAAAGTTTGTATTGCTGCCATCACTGTGTTCATTCCATTTGCTTTTATACACAAGGCACTGAAGCATACCATCTTTTAAAAAAGCAACTGAAAGTCAGCTGTGCCTCTTTGAGTCACAAAATAAACCTCTCAGCCCAGAAATGTGAAGTTGAGGGCATCTTTTAGGTTGCCCAAGGCTGCTTGAAAGCTGTGCAGAGGCAGAGGTGTAACAGAAGCTGCTGTTTGGCCAGCTCAGGCTGGGGAGCACATCACAGAGGATGGTCCTCATTTTACACCCATTGGCCCCAGCACTGCAAAATCCTGCTCCAGGGTGTTTTAATAGCCCCTGCACATGAATCAGTGCAGCAGTAGGTGGGAAGCAGTGCTTTGCTTCAGCTTACTGTGAGATAATATAAAGCAGATGCTGAGCCAGGTGATGCTCACAAGAGAGAAAGGATGATCTTGGCCAATCTGAATTATGAATTATCAAAGTCATCCACTTTGTACATATACACTCATGCTGCATTTAAAAGCTTGTCCAGCTGGGATCCAGATCCATCTGCAACATCTACAGGCACACTTTGGTAAATACATCTATAACCTAGAAGGTATTAAAATGCTTACATTTTCATTTACACAGAATTTAGGTGCCTAAGATTAGGACAACAATCTTAAAAAAAAACACGCTTCCACACCCAGATGATTTTAAGGCAATATTGTCTCCAAATGCCTAAAGCTGTTCCATCACATACACGCCATTGGTCTTCATTTTTGGTAAGACATCTTCCCACCAGCTCTGGAGGGCTGGCACTGCAGACCAGTTCCTGCTCTGCTCCCACTTGATTCAGTGAACACACTGAGTACCTGCCTTGACTCAGAAACATCCAGTGAGGAGAGAAACACCAGAAACACCCAAAGGAGAGTTATTTGCAATGTGTATCACACTCTAGCAGTTAAGAGACCCTGCTGAAAACAGATTAAGCTTCTGCAGCCTCCAAGAAGAGGTGCTGGGCAGCAGGGTGAGCAGGGGCACTGTCTCCCCTTCTCAAACCTGGGGCACTGCTGGAGTGTACACAGACCAGGAGGAGTGCAGGTTTGAGGAATTGAGCTTTACCTGGTGCAGGTCTTTGGCTAGCATGGGAACATATTCAAGCAGAGGTATTATCACCTCTCTTTCAAACAGTAAAAAACATTTAAATTTTGGAGTTTGCTCTGCGGATCTCTGCAGGCTGCTACCATCACCTGGATATGCTGAAAGAAGTTACTAAAATATCAAAAAAAAAAACCAAACACATTTTGCAAAGATGTAAAACAGCATGAGCATTACTCCCTTATGTACTAAAATTTTTCTGTTAGATACTACATGATATATAAATATTTATGTACGAAGTTAAGCTTTCTGTCTCTTAAGCCCATTTCCAGCTGTCCTATCACTGTACAAAACTATTATTATTCAACACGCAAAAAGTAGTACTTGGTACTATTGACAAAAAAAACCCCAAACTTGATACCTCTTTATTTGAAAAAATATTGCTAATACTTGCATTTAGCAGAAAGCAGAGCCCCCACATCTTTGGTACTTAAACATTGCCAGATTTAGCCTTGAGTCACTAAGAGTCACCTCCATACCATCATGCTACAAGTCACCACAAATCAGCTTTTCACAATAAAAGGAACATTTTACGATGTTCCTTATGTAGCTTAATTGCACAGATTAAAGAAATCTGTGGCCATTCTACCACAGATTTCAAACAGACACCTTCAGCAGGTTTCTGGAAGACAGACTTGCTTCCAGCAATCCAGGAGGATAAACCTCTAAAATGCCCTACTATTGTACAGTGAGAACAGCACCATACAGCACAGCACAGTTCTCTCTGTTTTCCTTCCTTGAGAAAGTATTCCTTGCAGGATAATGTAGGGTGTTGTTGTGGAAGTAATTTTCCGAGCTGTGCCACAGTGGAATAAATGTGACAGCTCTTCACCTGCTGCACAGCAGACAGACACTTGAGTTGCACCTGTTTAATGATAAAATCCAGTGGCAGTACTGAAGTTATTCAGAAGTGGCAGGAGGGTTGGCACAGAGCAGGAGAGTCTGTGGATCCTGGGAGGGGGACAGGACTCAGCCCAGACAGCTCTGCTATCACCAGGAATTTCAATCCTGCCACTTTGTCCAGTGCTGCTGAGCTGGTCCTGGAATTTGCACTTTTTTGACTCTCTGCAAATATTATTTTTTAAGATAAGGACATTATTTGAATTATCAAAGTAATTGTTTAATGCAGAAAAGACTTCTACCTAAGAAACCATTTAACATTCAGACACCCTCTTACCTCAATTGAATTCTTGGAGATTATACAAAACATTTTATCTTCTGATGAAGCAGAAATTCCTTGCACACTGTGAAGAAGTTTGCATCTTTGTTTTACTTAATCAGAAAGAAAGTGTTGTTTAATATCCATTGTTGAGAGACCTCCAGAGGTACATCTAAATCATCTTCTTTTCTTCCTATCTCAAAATGCTTATAGATAAAGATTGATTAGCAAATCATTAGAAAACTGCTATGAATGTAAAATAGTTGAAAGAAATTTGGAAAGGGAAGTTTTATCTGGGAAGACTATACGATAGTATTTTATTCTTGTAATATTAGAGAATAAAATTTTAAGATCTGACTTGTTTTTCTGGATGAATATGTACATTTTGCATTTATAGAGAGAAAAATATACTTAATTACCTTACAAATCTGATTGAATAGTTTTTTTAAATACATAGAAAAGAACATATATATGCAAGTATAAAAAAATCAAATGCATATACTCTTCAAAATGAAAATATTCAGCCTTTATTTCTATAAAAGGCAAAAAATTAAACCTATTGTAGAAAAAACTCCATTACCTCTATGTCTAATACTGATCCATTCTCACTTTGTATTCTCAAGCAAAATCCCCCAGAGCTTTCAAAAAAAAATCTATTCATTTTTGTCCTCTAAATTATGGCTTTGGTGAATAATCTTGTGTTGAGAAAGGAAATGTTGCTTGGGAAAAAAAACCCACAACTAACAACAACAGCAACAAAAAGACCTACAAGATTCCCTTTGGGCAGAGAAATAATGTAATTTAAGTGTAGCTTGAGGTAGTTCCAGATTTGGTGACAACAAGGTACTTGAGCAGCAAACTCCATGCCAAGAGCTTCTGTCCACCAAGGGAGACTAATTTTATCAAGTCAACAGAGAAAGCAAAAGGTCAAGGCCAAAGGCTAGAAACTTAGATTTTTTTTATCTTACTGAAAACCTTTTAGATTGGAAAAATGGGGTCAGAGGGTAAAACCAAACATACTGAACTTCCTGGTTAATATTCTATTTCAAAACTGCATCAGGTGAGCTGCAGACTAGACTTCTCCAATTCCTCTGAAGCAACCAAGCTCAGGCTGTGGTCAGGGCTCATCTCTGCTATGCAAATACCAGGGGTTCTGGAAAAACTGTATGAATTTAGGATTGGATTTCTTCAGCTCACTATTGGGCCCCCAAAGGATGATCTACGTGCAGCTCAGACACCAAAGCCCCAAGCAGCTCTGGTAGCCACATCTGTTGAAGCCACAGCCAGACAGCAGCTATGCTGGAGAGGCCAAGCCAAGCAGAGCTCATCGGAAACCACTTTTTTCAGAGCATAACCTCAGAAGAGAAAATGTGGTTTCTCTTTTATGTAGCAACCTAAAAACAGCTGGTGTTTAGAAAGGTCAGATTTCCTGTGCATCCCAGGCAGATTAGGAGCATCCATCTGGGGAGCCAGGGGTGCACCAAGGAGCATTTGTGGTGGAGGGTGAGGTTCCTGTGTGTCAGGAATGGCTCTCTGCCCCCCAGTCCCCTGCACTGGCTGGCTGGCCCCAGAGCAATTTCATGCAAATTGAACCCCTCTGCACAAGCTTTTGCCACATCTTTCCTTGTTTTCAGACCTCCCTCCCACCAGGAATCAGCAGAATGATAGTAGAAGGTTCAGAGTTTTCCAGCTTCCTCTGGTAGCAATGTATAATACAATATAATACAATGCAAACAAATATTTGCTGTTAACTGCAGGGCATAATTCACAGGGAGAAATTTTTTTAACAGGCTGGAATTTTTAATAAATTTTTTATGATTATTGCATATTATTTTGCAAATCTCATAAATGTGACTGTGATGGCTATGATATAAGGATTAAGTCCATAAAAGTATTTATCCTCCTTAAATAACTATTGGTCCACTGTAAATATTATTGAATGTTACGTGCATTCATTGCTAAGAATGGATTTAAACATATAATGATATAAAATAATCTTGTAAATTTTCTATTAAACTAAACCATCCTGGGAGAGACAGCAGGCTCTCTCAAAAAAAACAATCCATCATCTGCTTCAGATGATATTATTTATATTTCCCCTCCTGACACACCTAATTCCATTACTGCTCACTAGAATCAACTGCAACAATACCACTGCAACAATAAACAAAAGGCTGAAGAAAGAGACAAATCTTTAATGCTCCATTAACAGGAATATCCTCACTTATAGTTTGTTTTGTGCACATCATTGCTTTTAGATCATAAGTATACCGTTATCTTTGAAAACTGTTTAAACTTGGCAGGGTAAAATCTTGTCAACAAACACATAGTGCTCTATATAGTTAACAAGCACTCAAAATGCAGTAGTTGTTGCTGACCTGTGATCAAAGTGGAGGTTCTCTGTGTGGACTTCATGAAGCTTCTGAGAAGTTTGAAAACAAACAAATGCATCTGAATAAAAGAAAATATTTCTGCATTGCAGCAGGTGAAATGCTTTGTTCAGTGTGCCAACTTTCACATGGCTTCATCCACTAGAAGAAAATAACAGTGGCAATATTCATAAAAAGCGCGAAGAAATAATTTCATTGCTCTGTGACCTAAGGACATGTTCATCCCTGAGGTCTTCTGCTGAATTAAATGGGCACTGAACATTTTTAAAGATCTTATGTATTCAATTGAAGAGTAGTTAAAATGGCCTCAGAGGAAATAAAAATCTCTGCATAATTATTAACACAGACAAAGGTGTGTTCCTTACCTTCTGTGTGACAGTGACAAAAACACCCTCCTTATTAAGAGTGGCAATTTTGGCACATACAAACAGCTGAGGAACTTGTGACCTCTCAAATCTCCAGTCTGAGGCATGTTCTGAACAGTGCCTCCAGTCCTGTCAGTCTTGAATGTTGAATTTATACATGATGGACTCTGAAGTAGTGTAAGATTGTGCTTAGCATTATTGCTACAAGAAGCCTTCCTAATTTTAAAGTCTTTTTTGATTGATGTTACAAAAATACAGGAGTTCTCAGTGGGGAGCCTCTCTGCAGATACACATCAGGTGTGGCTGGCAAAAGTAAAAAACACAATCAAAGGAAACTGGATAAAGTATCAGACTTACCAAAAATTACTGCAGGATTTTTTCTCCCTTTGGAAAGTGCTTTATTTGCGTTCACCTCTCAGAAAGACACCTACATTTCTTCAGCTTGGGGAAAAAAAACCACAAAAACCACTACACAACCCACCATCTATTGTTAAAGCCAGAGCTGTTAAAACGTCTTTGAGGGTTTGAAGAGTGAAAGAGTCTTTATGGTGTTTGCAGCATTTTACATAAAACACGGTATTTTCATGTTCTCCATGTCCCAGCTTCTTAAAAATTAAAATACCTTCACACGTTCTGTTCTTCCACAGAAGACTTAAAATGCCTCATCTGTAATTACACACAAAGATACAAACACACTGACCCTCCTTAGGTATGGTGCTATCCAGGACTAACAGATTCATCTGGCTAAGAGGTAATTTAAAAGTGAAACTAATTTCAAGGTAAGATTTCTAAAAATAATGCAAAATAGAAACTGAAAACAATCTGGGAATTTAAAGATCAGCCATCACTCAGGGCTAGATTAAGTTAAAGCCAAACTGTACCATACATCATACATTCAAATCATTTAGGTACCAAAAAAAAAAAAAATTGCAGGTAAGAGGCACAGAACCATCAGCACAGATGAGTTCCAGAGAGACACCACAAGGATATGAGGATTGTAAAAACACACTTGCACTTCCAGTGAACTTCTCTGTATGTATAGGCAGATGCATTAGTCCTTAAGAGGGAAACCATTAAAAAAGTAGGGCAGCAGTTTCATCTGAGAGAAACAAGTTAGAACAATCCTTTTGGGGATGTTTGCATTAGAACAGGCTGCCCCTTTTTATAGTTCAAGCAAAGATACACATTTCTTTTAAAAGTTTGTCTTACTAATTCTGAATGCTCTAGCTTTGTCAGTGGTAAGTAATTAAGACACATTAAAATGCAACAAATTGTCCCTATGAGTTAAGAAAAAGGTTTTCTTTCAGATGCATAAGGTCAAACTCTGCTTCTAGCAAAAGAAGTACCTTCTGTCTGTCTTTTGAAGCAGAAATGTTCCATTTCTGATGCTCCTAGGCTCTGAAGGATGAAGCCCCCTGACAGATACATACTTCAAGAAGAGAGATTACATCATAGAGCCAACATCAGAAATCATTTACCAGATGAAGTAAAGAAATGAAGATTACTAATGGAAAGTGGCAATTTGGCCAGTGTTCTGTACTGCCCTAATCATGCTCACAAAATCTAGGGGCTGGCTAAAAAACTCCTTCCTTCAGATCTAAGATAAAGACTGCTTCTAATATTCTGCAAAAAGCAGTTATATAAACCCACTGATGGAGATGTCTTCTTGCATCCCAGAGTCAGCCCACTCATCCCAGAAACCCAGGCAGGTAAAGCCTCACCAAGAACACTGCTTAAGGTGATGCACTAATATTTTCTTGAACACATCTCCCCCTCTGCCACAGCTGCAGTGAGCTGGATCCAAGGGAAGTGTCACACAGGGATCACTGAGAAGGGGAAAGGCCACATGGGGAGGTGGGGGGGACATCCTCTGCTCTGCTGCTGGAGCAGGGGAAGCACACAGCAGCAGGCTGCACAGCCTGCTGGCATGCAGGTGCTCAGGAAGAGATCATGATTTCCCTTCCCCATTTCCCCAGGCTGCTTCTGATTTAATGCAGACAAAACTGGATAAAATGCAGGCATTGCCCTGGAAGCTGGAATCAGCACCAGGTGCCTGCACCTCTTGCATCTGGATATCACTGGTTTTTTTGCACAAATCCAGACAGCTTAACACGCTGTACTAGCCTCAGAATTTGAGTACTAACTAGAAAATGCAAAAAATCTAATTTCAGGTTCGGATAGTTCATTTCTGCACCACCAAAAGCAGTTTCCTTCATTTTTATTTGGGAAAACTGTTTTATTCTGGGCAAGTTTATCTAATCAGCATGACTAGAACTATGGTTAACTCTAAAAACATATGATTGCTTTAGCAGAGGAACAATAATATATTTACCCTCGATGTCGAGCCATTAGTAGGTTGAACTTAGTTATGGGCATGAGATTTGGTTTTCAAGCTTCCCTAAGCCACAGTCACAATACCCTTTCCTAAGGACAGCTATAAAGGGACATTACACTGTGGTTTCATATCAACAGCAAAGCAAATGCTCAGGTAGGTGTCAGTCTTCAGTGACAAGCAGTTGAAAAGGTAATCCAGGATGATCTAACTTATTAATAACAAAGAATAAATACACAAAACATTGCTTGCAGACCAGATTGCAGTAGAGACCACCACAAAGGGATTTCAATCACATGCCTCCTGCACGTCTCCCACCCCATATCCCAAGGGGAAGGAAGACCCCTAAAGCAGTGTTAAGGGTTTGACTTCCAAGCAGGCTCAATGCTAAGCCCATTACATTCCCAAATTCCAGCATCTGGTTAAATGATTTCCCCTGAACCATGCTGCCTACAGCAGAGCCCACTTTTCCTCCATGCATCCTACAGGAGCCTTCAACTCCCAGTCAGGCAGCATGGGAGGCCCCAGGTCAGGGCTGTTAGGAGGGAGGGCTGCAGAATCCACACCTACAACTCAATTTAAATCTGCTCAGCTCATGGCACAGGTGTTTCTAAAGGGTAAATTCATTCAGGCATTGCTCACTTCGTGAGCCAAAACGTGAAATGAATATTGGTATTGCTTTTACTAACTTTGATCATTTGTTTTAGAAATTGCATCACTTTTGATTTCTGAGCTGAAAGCTTACAACTGTTTCTAATGTCCCATTTGATGTAAATGATCCAAAAGAAACAGAGCCAAAATTACTCTTTTTGGTTTTAAAGACTGCTTTAAAATGTTTTGTATAGTCCAAGTACTTAGAGCACCTTTAAATTCTAGTTAATAAGTAACTAAAAAAATACATTTACAGAATCCTTTTCTTCTCTCAGTGTGAATGAGTTCTCTAGTGTCTACATTGAGAAATGCTGATTATTAATATCATTTTCAAACATAATTATTGGTTTTAGACACAACTAGCTCCTAATTCTATCACCAAACTCTTTTCATTAATAGCACTTTTAAAAAGTAAGTTCAAGTACAGAATTAAGTGGAAAGTTTTAATAGCTTATCCATATGTATACTTGATATTCTTATCTTCAAAAAGGGATAGCATCATCGTATTAAAGACAAAGAGGTATAAATCTAGCTCTAAGAGCCATATAACCAAGTTCATCTAGGTCAACAATTACTATGAGCCTTGCTTTTATTCAAAAACTGTGTTTTCTAAATTGACTATTTTATTTTAAAATAATAGGGTTTTGGTCTTAGTCGTTCTAACCATTCACATAGAAATGTTAGTTTGAATACTTGTTGTAAACCTTTCAGGGTGACAAATGAAAGATAATAAACCCTTGATCAGTATAACTTTTATTTATTAATCCGGGAACAGAGGAAATCATAGGCAACAACGCCGCCTAGGAGAACAAGGATTTCACATAGACTGTTTTGGCAGAAACACGCATTTAAATAATCATCCAAATCACCACCTCACTATCCCTATCTTAAAAAAAAAAAAAAAAGCAAAACAAAACAAATAAACGAAACAAAAAGAGAAAAAAAACCTGTAAGATCTGAACAAACAAACAGCCCAGATTTTTTTTAAATGTCTCTGCCAGCCACATCTGTCCCTGATTTTAGAAGTTATAATACTTAGCAGTGACAATGGCATCTTTCATTTGCAAACACATTATAAACATGAACTGACTGCAATTATACCACAATACCTCACCACAGCTAATCAACACGACTGCCTGGTCTGCCCTCAGCCTGGGGAAGTGCTGATTTAAGTTTGTGCTGCCAGCCCCCTGCATGACAGTGTCTTCATCCTGCAAAGTCCTACCCACAGAAGTGAATTTAGCACAAAGTGACTGACCAAACTACAGCACATCATCAAGCAGGTTTCTCCACTCAGTGCTGATATTTGCTTTTATAATCCAAGACGAACTGACCAGACCAGGATTCAATTCAGTGTAAACCATTTGGAGTGAAAGGTGTTATCTTGCCTAGTGAAATCTCCCCCTCACAGTCCAGCTCACAGGCAGAGTCAGTGGCAACCTCATGGTCAGGGGAGATCTGGGACATCCTATCAAAAGGGTCCTCACGGTTTTCCTCACAGTCAACCACATTTGGGATCATGTTAACATAAGCAGTCACTATCTCCTTATGGTAAAGAGTGTCCTGGTTGTAAGAGATAAGCTCATTGCTTATATTAACAGTCTCCACTGGAGTACCAGAGCAAAACTGACCGCATCCCAGGAGGTTGGAGAAAACCTTTCTAAAGTCAGCATTGAAGGCATAGATGATAGGGTTAAGAGAAGAGTTGGCCCAACCAAACCAGACAAAAATGTTAAAGGTGGTCTCACTGACGCAGGGCAGGCCAGCGTGGGGGTCACTGGGTGGGCTCTCACAGAAGGGAACCATGCAGTTCAGGATGAAAAATGGCAACCAGCAGCAGACAAAGACACCCATGATGACAGACAGCGTCTTCAACACCTTGGTTTCTTTCCTGATGGAGGACTTGAGGCTGGTGTGATGGTGGCAGTCAATGTGGTTGCTCCGGCAGCTCTGTGCATGCTCGGCTGCCCTCTCCAAGGAGGAGATACGGCGAATCTGCACCTGGGCAATGCGGTAGATTCGAGTGTAGGTAACTATCATGATAGCCACCGGGATATAAAAACTGATCAAGGAGGAGGAAATAGCGTAAGTCCTGTTGAGGCTGGAGTCACAGCTCTCCGATGGTCCAGTGAGGGAATCATTGCTGCCAGAGGTCCCATCAGAGGGTCCCACTGCTGCTAATGCCACCCATGTGGTACTCATATCATCTGCCCAGGTGGTGACAGCACCTGCTGCTGCCCAGGCAGGGCCAAATCCATCTCCAATATCAGGAGTAGCAACAACATCCCCGCCTTTGTGCCAGTTGAGCTGGACAGGGATGAAGGAGATGAGCACAGACAGCGCCCATGCCACACCGATCATCACCAGAGCCAACCGCTGGGTCATCTTCCTCTCGTAGCGGAAAGGGCTGGAAATGGCCCAGTACCTGTCCACGCTGATCACACACAGGTTGAGGATGGAGGCCGTGGAGCACATGATATCAAAGGCCACCCAGACGTTGCAGAAAGCCCCAAAGGGCCAGTACCCGGCTACCTCCGCCACCGCCTTCCAGGGCATGACCAGCAGGGCCACCAGCAGGTCCGAGACGGCCAGGGACACGATGAAGATGTTGGTGACCTTGCTCCGCAGGTGCCGGTAGCGGACGATGGCCGCGCACACCAGCACGTTCCCAAAGAGCGTCCAGAGGATGAGCAGCGCCAGCAGGCTGCCCGCCGCCACCTGCGCCGCTCCGGGGCCGCCCGCCGCTCCCCGCGCCCCTCCGGGGGGCCCCGCCGCCGGCGGCAGTGCGCTCCGGCCGCCCCGCAGCATCGCTGGCGGCTCCCGCCGGCGGCGGGGCGGCTCCGGCCGGGATGCGCCGAGCAGCCAGCGCCGCCCCGCCGCCCGGCCCCATGGGGCCGCTGCCCCCCCGCCCCGCCGCCACCCGTGCCGGATGGCCCCGCTCCGCCGCTCAGCGCTCCGGGCTCCGCGCCTCGCCGCTACCGCCGCGCCAGCCCTGTCCGCTCCGCGTCCCGCGCTCCGGGGCCCCGCCTGGAGTCCCCGCCCCGTGGCTCCTGCAAGTACCCCTGCCCGGGATCCCCGCCCCGCGGCTCCCGCAAGTACCCCTGCCCGGGATCCCCGCCCCACGGCTCCTGCAAGTACCCCTGCCCGGGATCCCCGCCCCGCGGCTCAGCGCGGATCCCCCAGCTCGAGGTCTCCGCCCCGCGGCTCCTTCCAGGGGTTCCCGCTGCGCAGTTCGGCGCGTCCCCCTGCTCGGGGTCTCTGTCCCCGGACCCCGGTTTGGGCACCCGCTCGCGTCCTTTCGCTTGCTCTCCGCGCTCCGCGGCTCAGCGCGCTCCTCTCTTCCTCAGGCTCCGCGCTCCGCGGCTCAGCGCGTACCCTGCCCGAGGCACACGCTCCCTGCCCGGGGCACACGCTCCTCGCCCGCTCCTCCTGGGGCTGCTCTGCGCCTCCGCGACTCCCGGCGGCTCCCGCCCGGGCTGGCGGCTCCGCTCTCCCCGTGCCCTCCCGGGCTCCCAGCGCGGCAGAGCAGCGCTCCCGCCTCTGCTGCCCACCCTCTGCCCGCTGCCCGGGCCAGCCCGCCCGCCCCCGCCGCCCTGCGAGCATGCTCCGCCGCCAGGGACGGCCGGCCGGGCCGCTGGGCACCGCGGCTGGCAGGGCACAGCACGGCACGGCACGGGACGGGGAGGGGCAGCGGGGCCAGCCGCCCGCCCGCTCCTTCGCTCCCTCCGAGACCGAGTCACCCTGGCAGTTCCTCGGGGCCGTCACCGGCTCCGTGCGGCTTGGCGCAGCAGAAGAGAAGGGAAGAGCGCGGTCCCACGGCGGGGAGCGGGGAAATTCCCCTCAGCATCCCCGGGGGAAGAGGGGCTGTCGGGGATGGGCACGGACACAGCTCGCTCGGCCTCTCGCTGGGAGCGAACGGGGCTGGAAGGTGCGGTGTGGGGAGCGGGACGGGCTGGGTGTCTTCCACAGGGATGGGAAGTAGAGTGTGCCTCCGTACTTGTCCAGTGCTTCTCCTGGATGGCTGAGATGTATTCCAGGCAGAAAGCCCGGCAACCGAAAATTCGATTCTTTCTCTTCCACACAGCTAGAAACAGACTACGACCGTGAGCATTACAGGTGTTAATGCTCTTGGACTCACCGTGTGCTATTGTCATGCTTGAATTTCTTCAGAAAATATTTCTTAATGATTTTTATTCAATATATTATGAATTTAGCTCCTCTAAAACTTAATTCCTCTTTAAAACCGTTGATGGAGATCAAACCCATTGTTGACTCAGAAGCCTGTTTTGGCACCGAAAGGGCTGAAGAATTCACATTCTCCAGGGCCCTTCCAGCTGCTTCTCCAGGCAGACAGGGAAAGGCAACACTCACTATACCTTGCCGGATCTGCAGTGGCATGAAGGAAGGTTAAGTGCCAGTGTTACTAAATACAGAGGGAAAAGAAAAAAATCAATCAAATTCCGAAACTTTGTAGGTAATTTTATAGAATTGTCACAAGAAAAACTGGAGCTTCGCTTTAGCTCTTGCTTAAGAAATTGGCACTACTTCTCCACATTTAAGCAGAGTTATATTTAATATTGGAGGGAGAATTTAGCTTTCGTCACCAGTGAATTCTAAACAGCGTGACTAAAGCTGTGATGCTGAGGCAATGTGCTGCTTGCACAAGCTCTGCTTTCCTAAGCAATGCCTCCTACAATTTCTCTGAACGAAGGAGCAGATTGCACAAGTACTTATGCATGTGCCTGTTGAAGCTGCTCGTCCAGGGGATATTTCGTAATGTAGTTAATGGGGATATTTTATATAAAAAAAGCAATGATCTGATTTGCTTGTTTAGCTTGTATTCATTGTTTCAGCAAAGTGGAGGTCTATGCCTACACCTGTACTATGGTATCTGTATGCTTGTGTGTATTTACACACGTGCTGTCAGTACACATGAGCTATTGAAATAAACAGATGTGTAGGTATCTGTCTTAATAACAAGAGTTGCCCAATAATAACATAGCCTGCCCACAACCCAGCAACACCTTGCCCACACTAGTAGCTCGGTACAAATCAGAGGTACAGGTGTGTGTTACCTGCTGCCAGCTCTGCTGGAGTCAGGAGCAGAGGAGGTGCAAGCAGATGGGAAAGATGCCTTAACCCATTGAAACAAAGATTTTAAGAGCTCACTTGTCAGATGTCTAAAGAATTAAATTTTGCGATGCTTTCTATTTTACAGTCTGCAATAGGTGGACCCAAAGTAGAGGACTTTCCAAAGTATCCCATTTATTGGCCAAGTGTTGCATTTGGCTGTCTGGCTCCTGCAACTCAGAATGTAGAAGATACAATATTCTTTCCCACCTAGTTAATCTTTAGCAAATGTTCTTGGTTTTCGGCTGGTGTGAGCTGATGTTGCTCACTAAAGCTCCCTATGGATAAAGACCCATCACTGTGCTGGGGGAAGATTAATCAGCCAAAGATGCACCTGTCAATTGGTGCATTGGTGATGCAGTCTCCAGTGTTGATCCAACACTTCATGCGTGAATGTTCAAAACTTTCTTTCAAGGCAAAGGAATGCATTAGGAGATCAGGAGTATTTTCAGTGGTAGTAGGAAAGAACACTAGTTTGTGGTGGGGTGGCATGTGAGACTAAAACCCCCATGCTGAGAGACTCAGTGAGCTGGGAAGAAGTGGAGGAGGAGGGGCAAGAGGACAACTGCTTTGTGTTTTTACCAGATCATTCATAATGCCATCAGGTCAGAGAATCAATCATTAATGGGGACATTTATGGTGTGTTATAACATTCCATCCACTGCGATCAAAATTTTTTGAGCCTGAGATAAAAAACATTTTGCTTTTATAGGTTATTAGCATCCTTTTTTAACTTTCTGTAGGCAGTTTGCATATAAATCTCATTTTAAGAATAGTCCATTAAACCCACAGCTGTCACTTGCTGAGAGATTTGGGGTGGGGTTTTTTTCATCCTGAAATCATCTTTGTAATGGCTTTTGTGCTTTTCCTTTAGAGCTTTGCCTCATTTTTCTTTTTTTTATTCACCTGTTAAAATTGCACTTCTCTCTCACAGCTGGCAAATTGGAAGTAATGGAATTTAACTGCTATTGCAATGGTTCTGAGCAAAAAAAAAATCTTTTCAGTTCCTGATTTTAGAAATATATGTTTTACTAGCTCTTTCCCTTCATTGCTACATTTTCTATTTCCATTTCAAAATACAAAGATGCACTGTTCTGCCTAATAATATTTATTTTAAAATTGTCAACACTCAGAAATTCACACATTCTCTCATCTAAGAGATACTTGATTTCAAGGGATAAAAAATAATTAATGCCAAAAGGAAATTAAAATACAGAGACACAGGTGTGTCGCTGAGGTTTAGGCTGTAAAAGCATCCCATCAAAAAACTCTCTTTACAGTTAGGATCTAAAACAGAGAAGAGGTAATGGCAGAGGTGGAGGAGGCTGGAAGTCACTGCACATTAGGCCAGTTTAGCAAAATCCCTGGGCATGTTCTTAAGTGTAGAAGGATGCTCAAGTGGAGCTGTATTTAGGAGTGTGGTTGAACTTATGCCTCAGGTCGATCAGTTTCACTCCCTGAAACCGACAGCCTTATTGCACAGGGGTGAACAAAGGAGCAGGTGTGTGTGTAGCTGTGTGAGAGTACTGAGGAAGGAGGGAGATAGCTCCTGTCACCAATTTATGTGGTACAGAAAAATCCCTGCAGACTAGATCGGGTTTTGCAATTCACGTTTCAAACAAAAATAAATAGGAGCAATTGGGAAACGCTCAGAAATGCATCACAGGAATTCTGTCTGGAAAATTTCCTCAGCTGAGCAGAGGGCAACAGGAGGGTTAGAACCAGCTGGTGATTCATGACAGGGGCAAAAGTTTGCTATAACAGGTAACTTTTAACATTTTAGGTCAAGTTAGAAAAACTTCAGTGGCTAAAAACTGAATCTTTGTGAAATCAGGGTAGAGGTAAGGTACCCATTTTTAACAGTGAGGATGATCAATGGCTGAAGCAATTGATTTTGGTTGTAATAGATTTGCCATCGTTTGCAGTCTGAAAGCCAAGGCTGGATGCATTGCTCAGAGGCTGTGCCTCTGCTCACCACCCAGCTCTGCCTTGATTCCGAGGGTACCAAACAGCACTTTGTAGTCCATGGTGTGGGAAAAGTAATTTTGGATGGCTACAGTCACCCCCTCTGGCCTTAAATCCTATTTAGATTTTTGTTGACTTGACTGACCATGTGTTAATCTGCTGTTTAGTTCTTCCACCAACTCTGTTCCTTCTTTACTCTGCAATGAGTGTGACATGGTTCCTACATCAGCCATGGATCAATCTCTCAGAGAAACAATTAAATTATTAATATTATTAAAAGAGATTTCCACAGATTTTCCCTTTTTCTTTTCCTTTTTTTTTTTTAATTCATGCCAAGCTTGACTTCATTTAAGCCAATGGTAAAAGATGAAAGATGAATGCTAGCCAAGGCGAAGAGCAAAGGGAACAACATTTTTGTTAATATTATTTCCTGCTATGCCATCTTAGTTACTTTTGTGGCTTTTGTCTTATATATTATCTTGTGGTTTTTGATATTTATAATTATATATTAAAAATAGTGTCCTTCTTTCTAATAAAGCAATAGTTCACATGATTAAAAACTACTAAAGATCAGTGATATTTGAAACAAGATAAACAAAAAGAGGAAAAAACCCTGTTTTTTACAATGGTACAATTTGGGAGCGTTATTCATATTCTCTGGGTGTGCATGGCCATATCCCAGGGGAGCATCTGTCTGAGAAAATAACCAAGGTGAAAAAAGTGATTTTAATTTTCTAATGTTGAACACTTCAAGATTTTTATTTTGCCTTTTGCCAACTATACTATCAAACTGCAAATAAAAATCAGGTGGGCTTAATTCCCCAAGAAGCTGCTGTAATTTTCTCTCTCTGGCTTCAATAGTGTAACAATTTGCCCTGTGGGGTAATCTGAAAACAAATTTCAGTGTTCTGGTTTCTCTGTTTCTCTAACCTACTGTAAATTAGGAGGACCTATGAATTTTATATTGAATATGTAAATTGCAGGCTTTTTTAGTTAAATAATTTTATTGGAACATTTGCCAACAACATCATTTATTTTAGGATTTTACAGTGTCCATTAATGTAGTATAAGATTATTTTTCACCAAATGAGCAGGAAAACCAAATCCTCCATGGAACCAAACAGCAGTTTCAGTAAAGAAATCAGACACTATTGTGAAGACTTTTAAGTCTGATAGAAAAGAAGGGGCTCAGAAAACAGAAGTCAGCAGCTGTGTGTCTGCCTCTCAAGGAACACAGATGATGTCTCACAGGGTCAGACACTGACTCATCCTTGGGCTTCCCTCCTCCCAGAAGGCAGCTGCTGCATGCAAGGGGATGGGGTTGGGGAGCAGGACACCCAAACCTCATCTGTTTCACTGGCACTGTGGGACAGCTGCATCCTTGCACAGGAGCCTGTGCACACGCTGCACAGAAAACTACAGAGCAAGATGATTGCACAAGTGTGTGGACAGTTAGAGCTGATAGGGTTTTTTGTCTGTATTTTTTGGAGTTGTATAGAACCAGGACTAGATTTTGTAGTTCAGGATTTATTTGGGGGAAGAATTCCAGTTTCAAATTTTTAAACGCTAGCAGTAAGGATGAGCAACTTTGTTACTTTGAGATAAACAGTGAAAAAATGCTACTTTTACTTATTTCTGCCTTCCCCCCCTCCCTTAAGTAGAGGAACAGCTGATGCAGACGTCAGTCTGACACAAGAGTTGTACTGCAGCTGACAAAACTAAAGCATCTCTACTGACCACCTGTGAGAGGGATAGTTCTTTCTTCTGAATTGTGAGTAGCCCTCTGCATGCTGAGCAGCAGCATTTTGTCCTGTAATATGTAAGATTTGTCATCCTTTTGGTTTCTTCTTCAACACACGTAACGAGGGTCTAACGAGTTTTCAAGTGCAGACAGCATCAAGAACCCCTGTAAAGCCTTTAGGACCCCCCATTTTACTGGCTGATGCACTGCCAATCAAAGGAGGGAAAATACAGGTTGAAAAGCATATGCTCAAATAAAACGAGGCAAATACCCCAAATTCAGCACGGAGCCACAGTGTATTGCTGCAGTGTGCACCCTTGGAACTAAAATCACAAATGCAGGCTCAGCCAGCTCTTCTCAACATAGTGAAGTTTGGGTTCCTGACTCTTATGGCACTGGAAAGATTTTCCAAAATGGAGAGCAAAGACAATAAAATTAAAGGTTTAGAGAGAAGAAAGACACTCAGATGCTTGGAAAGGACTCAAGGACACTTTCAAAAGTCTGTTTGGCTAGTGTTACACCTTTTAAAATTATTTCTTGGTAATTAAACTATTAGGTTCAAGCAGGCAGTGGTGGAAAACCCTAACTGGGGAGCACTGCAGGCAAACTTCATACCTGGCAGAGGAGCAGCAGGAGAGACAAGAAAGGAGGTTCATGCAACTGGCTACCATTAAGACATGGTTACAAAGCTATTGCTTACTGCATCATTGCTGCTGGTTGCTGCCTTCCTACAAAAGTCATTGCCTGCTAGATGTGAATTTACTGAATTCAGAAAATGATGGACTCAAATTGGAACCAAGCACTAAGTGTGGGTTTAGCTTTAGGTATGTTTTTAATAATATCTGTGCATTCTTAAAAGTATTCTGATCTTCAGTTAAGCCTGCTAAATACTTGGTTGCACAATAAATTAGAATAAAGAAGTTATGGTATCCTGGAAAATCCTGGCTGTGTGGTGTCATCATTTAACCCCAGCCACTCATTCCCTCCCCCAGAGTGGGATGGAGGAGAGAATCAGAACAGTAAAGGTAAGAAAACTTGTGGGTTGAAATGAAGACAATTTAACAGGCAATGCAAAAGGTGTGTGCACAAGCAAAGTGAAACCAGGAATTAATTCACCACTTCCTGTGGGCAGGCAGGTGCTCAGCCATCCCCAGGAGAGCAGGGCTCCATCATGTAACAGTGACTTGGGAGCACAAATGCCACCACTCCCAATGTGTGTCACCTCCCCCACTGCTTCCTTCTTCTTCCCTCAGCTTTATGCTCAGCACCAAGCCATGTGGTGTGGGATATCCCTGTGGTCAGTTGGGGTCAGCTGTCCTGGCTGTGTGACCTCCCAGCTCCTTGTGCACCTCCAGCCTCCTCTCTGGTGGGCTGGGATGATGGACAGAAAATGCCTTGGCTCTGTGGAAATGCTGCTCAGCAAGAACTAAAACATCCCTGTGTTATCAGCACTGTTTCCAGCACAAATCCTAAACACTGCCCCAGACTAGCTGCTGTGAAGAAAATTAACTCTATTCCAGCCAAAATCAGAACATGTGGACAGGAGCTGTTCCTCACTCTGATTAAAATGCTGGTGTAGTTTGCTGGAATTAATGATTCTATGTGTGGTTCTCACAAGAGGGCTTTTAATTCCAGGTGTATTGCAGTGACATTCAAGAAAAGATTTATTGAAAACTAAACATAAAACACCCACTGCTTTGGCACAAAAGAAGTAGAGACAGCAGCTGGTTTTCCTGCAATCCCTGTTCTTTCAAAACTTTCCACCTACTGCATCCATCTTTATTTGTACTTTGGCATAAATTGTGGTCCATTTGCTTCTGGCAAGAACTAGAAAATATGTTGATAAAGATTTTACCAAAGGACAAATTTTTAGAGATGGAATTAAGTTCTCTTTCAGGTGAATAACAGTAGTAGAGGAAGGCAGGAAGTATGTCATATAGAACTGTAGGTTTTTCTTTAAATCTGAGCCAAATTAACATTCTGGGACATAACACACCTCCTAAAAAAAAACCAAAAAAACAATAGTATTAAAAAAATAATCTAACCATTGAGTACTGACGTTAAATTATCATCAATTTCAAACTGAAATTGATCCTTTAAAAGCTAATATAGCCAAACATCTTTTTTGTTCTCCTTAACAATTGCAGCTGCTTCAATTCTGTTTAAATCCAGATCCCATTTTATTCATGCATGCATAGAATGAGGCCAAATGCTTGGGGACAAGGGTTCCCAGGGAATAAGTGATCCAATGAGCCATCTGTACACACATCATGTCTAATCAGGGTGAGGTGGGGAAACTGAAAATTATTAGATTATTAAAATATTGAAGTTTGGGAATCTTTCTTATTTCCTGGATTTTTGGTTAAGATCAATGAATTATATAAGCCAGTGATAAGAAACATGCACTTACATTACTTGGATAATTTCCCTCTCAGCAGTTCTCTGGAACCATCTACTTCTCTGCACTTGTATAGCCCACTCAAAGTCTGTGGAACACGAGTGGGCAATATAACACACAAATATTTCAAAAATTATCAAAATGGACATTATTTTTTATATGATTAAAAGAGAAAATTCAAAGTATTGAGAAATACTAGTAAAAAGAATTCACTTCTTTTAGAAGACCTCAACCATGACTCTTCCATTTTCTTCCATCTCAGTGTCACTGGCACTAAAAAACACTTGGAAAATCTATGGTTATGCAAGTTTGACTCTTCAGGTAAATTGAGGATTGTAGTGCTCTTTTTGCACCTTAGCAGCCTTTAATTCTGTACACATATGAGTTTAAATGCAACCCAAGCATGTATTATTGAATAGATAAGAATATTTAGTGAAGAAAGAGAAGGAGTGGAAGAGTCTGAGAGAAGGATATGATGAACATCACAGAATAACTTTCTGGCTTAGATGATACAGCAAAATCAGAGTATTTTGCATATCAAGTGCATTTCACTGAAGAAATTCCCTTTTAAAAAAGTCTCCTTTAAAGTAATATTAAATTGGAGCACCTCAGGAGAACATCAATGAGCAGCTGTTAGACCTCTCTCCTGGGAAAGCAGGCTCTTGTGCCTCCTGTCACATGCCTGAGCAGATAGGTAGGCAGAAATAGGGTAGTTTTGTGCTTTTTCAAACCTGTGATAAATCAGTATTGTTGATATATATTAGAGAAAAAAATTAAAGAACAGTTGTTTGAGAAAGCCCAGATTTAGCACGGAGCAGAGGGCTAGAACTCACACTATGTTAACTACATTAATCTGAGTATTTTGACTTGTCCAAAAATGTTTCTTAAAAATGTAGGCTTCTATTTTTCTTGGTTCAAAGATCAATATTTCTTAAAAATGTATGTTCTCAAATATTCAGAACTTCATGACTCACAATTGCTTCAAGAGTAGTTAAGCTAAGAGCTGCTTCCATAAAATACTCTGTGTTTGGATGAAACAATATTTTTTGAGAAAAGTCCTGTTGTGAAAACCTCTTAAGCATCTCAGGTCAAAATCAAGTCTCTGGTCCTGAAACAGAACCATTTCAGTCAGCGGGATTTCATCAGTGCAGCTCAGAATAGAATTTGCCCATTAGCATGTTTAAAGCATTTGCTCACTGCCAGAGTGCTACCTTAATTCACTTTTCTGAATAAACTTCAATTTCAGCACTCAGAAGCAATTTAATATTGTGGGCAAATGAAATTATTTCAATCATAATGTGAAGAAGCAGAAAGGGGTAAGTAATTGCAAATGAAATATAACTAAATAAGGATGTTATTTATTTTTGAAACTTTCAAATGTGTGCTACATGTCTGTAATAGAGCATATGGCTCCTTTTTGGCCCTAGGGATTTAGAGCTAGCTCTGCTTTGGCTGAAGAGGAATGCTGGAAATCAGCTAAAGAGCACCAGTTCTAGCTAAAGAATGACATTGCACCCATCCCTCAGGAGCAGAGGGGGAACAAACAGGCTTCTTCCAGCCATCTTTATGAGCACTTACAAGATGAAATGGGATTTTTGGGCCTACCTAGTGAAATGGATTTTTTTTCTGATACTGGCAACAGCTGGAAAGTTTGTCCAGGAATGAAGATTTAAGATTGATTTGGAAGTAAGATTGAAGCTTTATTTGATTATCTGGATGGCTGTATTTGCTCTCTCAAGCTGGAACCGTCTGAGAGACAACTGAGTGGTCAGAGCTGGTATTTACGTGGAACTAGGTGAGCTCAAGGTACTGAGTTCAAGGGGAAAGATAGAAAGAAAATGTTACTGTCTAGAATGAATGTAAAAGTTGATAGAGATGTTATAAAAGATCATGACAGCAATAGGGACAGGCAGAGACTACAGCGATGTGATTAGATAGTGATTCTTCTAAAAACCATTTAAAATCAAACAACTGAAATTGCTTTGCAGGAAGATAGTTCTCATGCTCAGTCTCCTGCTGCTTAATCTAATTCAGATTTTGCCTGAGACTTCAGATGGAAGCTTCTTTACCTGATCTGGGTTTTGCAACCGGTAAGGAAGGTAGTAAAAATTCCTAAGCAGGTTAAGGCAATCCGTACCACAAAACAGAACTGAAGATTAATGTCGATGTGGAGCAACTCCTAAAGCAGCCTAAAGCAATCAGGTAATTTATCGAATGGTCTGTGTTTGCCATCTAGTGGTACAAAGCCAGATTTTTTTCTCGCTGAATGAAGGCAGACACGACTGCTGAAATCTTCTGTCTCAGAAGCAAACCTCTCCCACAGGGAAATAGCCCAGCTTTCAGGATGATGGAGGTGATAAGTGTATAACTGTCCTTTCAGGAACCAAAATTTTTCAGCGCTTGACCCACCAGATTTAGGACTAGGTCATCAGCAAGTTAGCAAGGGTTATCCAGTTATTGCTCTGCAGCTCCAGTACCCTGGTCACTGTTCCAGTCTTTTGACCTTGCAGGTGTAGAGTCTAAAAATATTCAGGCACCCAACTGTTACTGCTTTCTGTGAGAATTCAACCAACTAAATACCACAGGGTTTTGAGATTATATTCTAACATCTTATAAACCACACTTATAAAACCCTCAGCCAAAGGCCTTCCAGATTTCTAGAGGCTTCAGCTTTCCTTTACAGCACCTCTATATGAAAACATGTGGTTATTTTCCAACCAGGAGAATGATCTACAATGAAACCAGCAGCTCATTAAAAAGTGTACAGGGAATATATACCATCCTGGCACTGGAACACATATACCTAAACATAAGCTGTAAGACTAGTTTCTTACAGACATTTCAAGAATATTTGAATAAACAATTAAGTAAAAGGATTAACTTTATTTCTCAGTTATGTCATATAGTAAATACAAGACAATTAATAGAAATATATTTTATCAGAAAAAGTTATATACAGCATGATACCTAAACATGATACTTACCTGGATTTCTTGCTATCTATAGCTTTTCAGAACATAATTATATATTGATTTTTGTCAGTAATAAGGAAGTTTAAACTAATTCCCACACCCCAATTATATATCAAATATTTTTAGGTTTTACTATAAAAAAACAAAGCTAGGAATTAAGAGCTGGAGTTTTCCTGGTATCCCTGTGATTCAGGAGAAGCTCTTCCTGGGATTTTCTCTTCTAAAAGTCACACAGAATTTTTTTAAACCCCTTTCAAAAGTCACAATGAATGAAAACAAAGCCATATAAATTGTATAGAGAACAAATCCCAGATGACTAAAACAAAGATTAATGAGACTGAATTAACTTTACTATGTAGTGTTAATCATATTAACACTAATATGATTCTGAAAAGTGTATTTATACAACACCACCACATATATAACAAAACATGTGGAAGGAAAATAAAAAAAAATTACATGCTATTAGCTATGGTCCCTTCTTTAAAAAAATTTATTGAATCTTCTATTTATTGAGCAGCTGCTGCGTTCACTCATTCATTCATCCACTCTTTCAACTGTTATTTATGTAATTAATTATTCAATCAATTGTTCACTAAGGGACCGTATATGATCTATGTTTTACAATTGACCTCAAAGAGCGAGGCAGCTGAATGCATCCGATAGAAAATAGAAAAAGGCATCGCAAGGTTCACAACAATTATCCAGGGTTCAAAGCCAAAAACTATTTCTTCCAGTCCATTGTCATATTCCGGGCGGCACCCGAACGCTGGTGGTATCCACAGCTGCAAGGAAAGAACGCCAGGCCAATATTAATCACCAGCCATACAAGTCAATAGCCCTTAATGACTGTGACTCCACCGTGCTGCAAATTGGTTTTAGAAATCCCTAAGAAATCCCTCCCTGTTGCTACTGGGGCCTGCTGGTGGAAGAGAGTTTCAGCTTCCACTGCTGCTACAGCTTTTGGACCGTTACTGAAAGGAGTCTAGGCTCACACATTCCACATTTAAATAAACTTTGCTCCCCAAAAACATATTCAATTATTCCAGAAATAAAATTTACTGCCTACAAACTACAGAACCATGCCATTTTAATATACTTATCAGACTTGAAAGGCTGAGAAGCTTTTGGGTATTAACTTGTGAATTTTGTTCAGAATGTCTTACCGAAAGGTTGCAGAGGAATAAAAACGCAGCGATGTTCTTCAAAATTCTCCTCTTGTTGTTAGTAACTGAGTTTGTACTGTAAAATGGGATATCTGAGGCCGAGTGCAAGACCAAATCATTGTCCTGACTCGTTTCTTCTTTGGCAACACCAGCACCATCATTTTCTCTCCTGCAGATGCTGCCCTTAAGCAGACAGGGTACGTCACCACTGTCACAAGTGGCTCTGCCATTGTAAGTCTCTTTGTGCAAGGAGGTGAGGGACAAGGTGCTCCCCCGAGATATGGTCACTATTCGAAGAGTTTTAATGTTGTCATTAGCCTTTTCCTGCTCGCGGTGGATGGATTCAATGATAAAGAGGTTCTGAATGTATTTCTCAATAATAACCAGAACAGAGTAGGGCAGGTTGTACCATGTGTATTTGGGATGACCATGGGCACAGATAATGGCAAGGATTGAGCCCCAGGAGAGCAGCCAGGACCCTGCAGCTGTGCCCACCAGCAGTTCTGCATCCAGTTTTCGAGCAGGATTCTTGGAATTATCCAGTGATCTATCTTCCCTTCTGTAGATGAGAAGGGCGACAATTCCAGCTGTGCACATGAGAGCCAACACGAAGATAGCGTGCAAGTAAAACATGGTGAGAGCCAACTCACTTTTGATTTTTGAACCTCCAATCTGAATTAAATACACAACAACTATGGCTATTGTGCTAGTTAAAACCATTAGTCCAGAAATCATTCCAACAGTTATGCCGTGGAATTTGAATGGAGTTTTGTTTTGCTGGTGGTGCTCAACTTTGCGGCCAATGTTCTTCCACAGGACATAGAGCATCGTGGATGCTAGGATGTGGTACTCTATGTTAAAGGGATATAGGTAATATATTCCTTGAGAAAATATCGAGCAGAGAGTTGTTGTTGTGCAATTGCATTGAGGTGCGTGATCATCTAGAACTAAAGGAGAAGGAGAGATGACTTAAGTGCATTATGAAATTTCTTGTTTAAAGTGAATAAATAAGACTTAAACAAAATAATGAAACACAAAAGGTAAGATTTGACTCAAACAACACCCAGTTACCCACCTAAGAAAAGGCCCTACTTCCCCATGCTTCACTGGAGTTTGAAAGCAGAAGCACCCCCAGCAGTTGTTAGAGAATGACCTGGGTTGGTAAAGACCTTCAAGATCATCTATTTCAAATCCCCTTGCTGTGGACAGGAAGTCTTCCACTAGAGCAGGATGCTCAAAGCGCCATCCAACCTGGTCTTGAACATTTCCAGGGATGGAGCATCCACAGCTTCTCTGAGCAACCTGTTCCAGTGCCTCAGCATCCTCACAGTGAAGAACTTTTTCTTTATATCTTCCTTATTCTAAATGTTTGCTGAATACTACTTGCACCATCTCACCAATGGTGAAAATTATTCATTATTAAAAAGGAAAAAAAGAACACTCAGGGCAAAATCCTTATCTTGTAAAGCAGCACTAATACTAATATTCCAATACCTCTGAGCCATCCCACTGAATCCTGTAGGACCACAGGCCACATGTAACCACTCTCCTGTGAAACACTTGCAAGATTATCCATGCTTGTTTTTTATGAATAACTTAGCAAATAGTAAACTCTCATTTTAACACTGATATGTTAATTTACATCTGTCATTTAGTAATGAAGTGGTTCCTCAGTGATGTTACTCCTCAAAAGAAATGTTCTCAAATAATATATTTGTTTAGAACTTGCAAGAAAACTACTGCGTTGATGGCATTTATGATAGTGATCATATAAGATTTTAGTATCAGCTAATTACCATTTGCCCCAGAATGACTATGCTGACATAGTCATGAATGACTCAGCTACATCCTACAGTGGCAGTATTTTGCATGAGTGAGATAGGGCAGGAATTTCAAAATGCACCAACCCTTTTGCTTACCTATAGTTATGTTCCCAAAACCAAGTGTGATTAGTCTTTCCTTATGTTCATTCAGTTGATGTTTTGACTCAGTTAACACACCATTTGTCCACAGGAGCAAATTTGTGAAAACAGAATGGATAACACCAAACCTACAAAATAAAGTAGTTATTGAAGGAATCTGCACAGATCTGTATATCCATATATGTGAAATGAAATGGATTAACTTTCTGTGTACAAGCTACATGGCACTATTTATCTGTCACTGCAGGGGGAGAGTTGAAAAATTATCACCAATCTCTAAAGATGTTCTGCAGTCACTGAATTTTAGACTTCCATAACCTCACAGAAATGCAACGTATTTAGTGGCCTAATGTATTAAACTATTAATAGGATGCTGGTTTTATTTCTTACGTTCCCTTACGTGATGAGTTTTAGTTTTTGGGCTGGACAAGCTTCAAGTTAGTGACTGAACAGTCTGAACAGGATTAATTTTTTTGCAAGTCATATTTCACTACCTTCTGCAGTGCTCCTTCGTATTTGTTGTGTCTGATCTTTCATCACAGATACCACTGCCTTGTGCAATCTAGCCCATGCATTTTGGTCTCCTGGAGAGAGCTGAAGTTGATGGAGGGCTTTATTCCATTCAAAGTTCTGCTACAAATGAGAGTAGGTCTCCATGCATTTTTGAAACTCCTGGCCTCTGACAAGCCATTTCAGCTTGGTGAAACAGAATGGCATTGGAGAAAGGAGTGTATTAATGGTTCTGAACTTCCTAATAAATCGAGATGAAAATTGTTCTCCATTGTACTCCCTTTTTTTGCAGAAGGTCATGGTGTCTCTTTCCTAGGCAAAATCCTTTCACCTACATTCTGCCAGGTGTTCTGCACCTGAGGCTGCTCATGTCTCTTCACCAAGAAACAGTTCTTTATTACAGCACTGTTCTCAGCAATAAACTTGCAGTTAGAAATTTTTAAACTCTGCTTATAAACAGAGCTGATATCACCAGCTGACATTGCAAACATTGCTGACATCTGTGACCACTCCCTTCCTTGACATGGGGTTTGAACACTTACCCAAGAGAGCAGAACAAATGGACAACCTTCACCACAGATGATGTTTTTGAGTAAATTTATTTTACCTCCTATAGAAACTGGTCAGCTCATTGATAACTTTAAAATTACTTCAAAAATTATGATATTTTCTTACTTATATTCTATGTACAGACAGATTAACATACATTACTCCGCCTTCTCACAAAACCAGAAAACACATTGGATCTGATTTGGTGCACAGGATACCACCAGGGAGGTTGTGTTTCCCAGTGCATTTGCACAGCTGAATCTACCACAGCTGTGAGGTGTGGTTGACATGCCTGAGGGATGGGATACCAGAAGGACCTGGATGAGCTCAAGAAGTGGCCTAATGGGAACATTATGATGCTCAAAAAGACAAGTACAAGGTCCTGCACCTGGGTCAGGGCAAGCCCCAGAATCAACAGAGGCTGGAAACATTCAAGGCCAGGTTGGATGGGCCTCTGAGCAACCTGATCTGGTTGAAGGTGTCCCTGCCTATTGCAGAGTGATTGGACTAAATGACTTCTAAAGGTTTCTTGCAACCCAAACTATTCTGTGTGTCTATGACCTGGTTCTAAAAGGGTGCTTTCCATACAAATCAATATAAAATACCTCAGATACATTGCATTGACTTCAGGTTGGTGATGCAGATTTCCTTTCAGTAGCTAAATAAAGAAAACATAATATAGTGCATAGTTTTAAAACACATACATGATGCTTCCTTCCTAAGTGACTCTGTGGCTGTCACCATACATTCCCAGATCCCTCTCTCATGAGAAAAATATATCTATTCTGTGACTATTGTATATTTAAAAATATAAGTACAGTTTAAAGAAGGGTAAATGGAGCTGCTTTCTATGTAACTGCTCTATTTCTTTCTACTTAATGCAATCAAGAGGAGAATCAATCTCTGTATATTTTCTAGGTCCCCCATGAAATGAAACTTTGGTGTTAAAGCACTGTGCAGACCTACACCTATTACCATGCCAGAGGAGGATCAGACCCACTTTACCTTTCAAGTGTTTTGAAAGACTGGATAACATCCTTTGCATGACACCACAGGAAGTACACCTAAATGAAAGAAATACAGAGAAATATCATTATTTGTTACTCATGAGCATGTGTAACACAAAGAAAGGAAAGTGCATCTGTAGATAGACACACCAATGTTTAAAACTTCTGATTTAAGCTGAGGCAGCTCCATTTCCACACATGTGAAAGAGCTCATGATCTTCTGTGATATTCATATAGAACCTGAGATTTTTTATATGAAAAATCAGTAGCTTAACAGTAGAAAGTCTAACTACCACAGCCAAAACATATTTTCCTTCTGTATCTGAAGAGATTTTATTTGAATGACAAAAGAAATAAAGCCACTGGCTGTGAATACGGGTATGATTGCTGCAGGGCATGGTGATACTAAGTTTTAATAATTTATTAAATATATTAAATTCTATGAAGGGAAAGAGATTGATGAAAGAATGCCAGGCTTGATTAATAAAACAACAGATGCCCAGGAAGCATGAGAAAAGTTAGTACTAACTGCCTGAGAAATAACCCTATTAAGAGCACAGCCGTTGCGCTCAGGGATAGTGCAGAAAACTCAAACAAGGAATAAAAGAGAGATAACAACAATGAGTTAGCAAGTCAAGGACAAAGAAGAATAAAATTAGAACTCTCTGTTTGTGAGAGCATAATGGAGACCTCAGAAAAACCAAGTGCAGATAGGTTCAAGAAGAGCTGTACCAATATTCCTCGGGGATGTCAGGGTGACAATGGGAGTCCTTTTTACTCCCAATAATTCCTAGGATACTGAACTCCACAGTAAGTGAACTGTCAGGAGAGAAAGAGTCCTAAGATTCTCTTGGAAACCTGCCTGGTTTTGTATTCCAGAAATGGTCTGAAAAGTGATAAGAACTTTGGGTTCTTCTGCAGCAATCAGGGTAACTGAAGCCCATTTTACCACAGCATCCATTACTGCAGGGCACCTCCACAGCCACTGTTGTCTGAGGCATTAAATGTCTCATTTTGGAAAAAGTTAGGCAAATGCAGTTCTTTACGGCTCACCTATGCTACCCAGCAATAACAATTCCTCTAATGAAGCATTTTTGAATGAGAGGAGTGGCCGCTGTAAAATCCCAACAGTAAAGACTAAAATATTTAATGTAGGCTTCAACTGAAATCAAATTGAAATTACCTTAGTCTCTATTGTCAAGTTCAATTTCTGATCCTGGGATAAATGCAGTAAAATCTGACAACAGATCTAAAACATTTCTTCAAAACTTAAAAAAATGTAAGTTTTGAAGATCTGTTAAGACACGAGAAAGTGGGAAAGAATAGGAAGTGTCAGTAAAGAAATAGCATAAAATCCAATTTTTGCTCACAGAATATTCATTGCCTCCAGGGGACTTCTGCCTGCAGAAGAATATAATGCACAGCCTGCCCTGGGAGGGCAGGTGCATGTTAGTTCATACATGGGTGCAGTACAGACATATTAATATCATAGGACATCTCATTTAGAGTAAATTACACCAGGATCTGATACATATCCTGCAGAAAACAAATCCTTTGTGGTTTAGATTACATATGTTAGGGTTGTTCTCTGGTGTGATTTCATCCATTATTTCAAAGTCATGAGACAGATTTGTGTTAGGTAAGTATATATGGCAAATTACTTTTTAAATTTAACTTTTTCTTTGATTGCTCAGGCTAACATTCAAGTGTTCATTATTTTAAGCTCTGCAGATGATAAATTCAGACACACTGGGTGATGTAAAACTTAAATTAGAATTTTTGTTGCTTTTGTGCAGCATTTTTATTCACCATTCCTGCACACTCCAGTTCATGGTGGCTGGAAACATTGTCAGCTCAGGGTCACTGGCTGTAATGAAGAATACTGCGTTCAGATCAGCAGGGCAGAAGGGTTTAATTCTGTTGGGGTTTTTTTCAGAGATAAAGAAGTTGCAGGACATGGAGAGTGGATATTACAAGAATATTGAAGAATATGAAATTAAGGTTACTTCAACCAACTCAGAATTTCACCCTCAGAGAAAGACATAGATGGGGTGAGAGTTACTGTTTAAATTGTAATGCTTTTTTTTTAACTGTTGAAGAAAGCAGAAAGATGTAGGTTGTTCAAAAGCTCATTTACATGCAACCACAACTGCAAGGAAAACCTTTCTTTTCTTTCTGAATGACAAACATCTTGGAAAATTCACAAAAGTGCCTGGCTATGATTGAGTATCTCAGTTGAGTGGCTTTTCCTTTCCTTCTTCCCTACAAACCTGCTGACAGGGGTTCAGAGGGATTAATGTGAGAACCAATCAGCTATGGAGTGTCACCACACACTGTAGACCCAAAGCCTAACGACAAACAGGCAGCTGGAATCTTTCACAGGAGTCACTGACTGTGTTTGCTACTGTGCAGCCACTGATGAGAATAACCAAATGCTTCTAGAAGGAATATCCGTGTTCATTTGTTGCAGGAAAGTTGTGCAAGTGTTTTTTGAGCCAATTAGGATGGGTTTTGTCCCCTTTGACTTGTCAGTCTTACACCTCCAACCACGGTGAGGTGTCAGACAGATTGGATTGAATTTCTGTGGCAAGTTCTGCATACTGAAAGAAGGGAATTGTCTTTAGCCAAGGTACTCATTTCAGTCTGTGAATTCTGAAAATTATGGATGTAACTTTAAGTAAAAAACAGCCCATGAAACTTCAACTACAGGAGAGCATTTTCTGATTGTTCTATTTGATTATATCCGTTTTGATATCCTCGTGAATTTCATGGCTGAGCAACTTCATGTTGCAAAGCTTGAATTAAAACATAGGAAATATATACATGCACAAGCATTTAATCCTCAAAATTGTCCTGTGATATGTTTAGAAACCAAATTAGTGTAAAATCCACTGATGACAAGATAAAATATAATTTTGGTAAGAAATAAAGATTAATATAAAACTGCAAACAGCGACTTTTACCTGTAAGATGGTGTGCACAGCATGTGTAACAGGAAAAATGCCTTCAGTTGGTGATAAACAGTTTGAAAAATCAACATAATATCCAATTTTAAAGGAGTCCAGAATTAAGGTAATCACTGCAAATAATGTAATCCCACCTACAAATGAAAAAGATATTAGAAAATTTCAGTGTATAGTTATAGTGTCTAGAGACTGTTTGTAAAATATATTAAAATCTATTCAGGGGAATGAAAGTTGATCAATATCTGTGTTCTTTTTCAGGGAAATAAGGGTAGATTGATGTTCATGAAGATAATTGACTCAATGAAATAAGTGCCTCTAATTTGCAAAAGCCTCTGCCCAGTGTGTTAAGCAAGGACATCACAGGACAGCCCCTGCATGGTCAGTGTGGAGTCACCAGCCCAGCGCTGACCAGCACCTTGCAGAGAGCCCAGCTCTGGGCAGGATCAGCCTCCCGAGTGGCAGTGGCACTGAAGCAGCCATGCAGTGCATGAATTACTGTCCTGGGCAGCCCCACAGCAAACAGGGCACTTGTGAGAGGCTGAGCAGTCACCCTACAGAGCCTCAGCCCAAACCCTCTGCAGGGGGAAGAGCACAATCTCTTGGTGTGCCCTCCCCATGGCTCTGGGGTTACACTAACTCAGAGACCACAAATACAATGAGCTGGATGGCTTGTTCTCCTAGAAAGGAGACAAAGATTTAATTTCAACATCTATATTTCACACAGACACGATATCCTAGTATATTACTCTAAATATCCTAAAGAACATTGAAATACATTTCCCCTTGTTTATTTATTTATTATTATTATTATTATTATTATTATTATTGGGGTTATACCTGTATGACTAAGCACAATTGACAATAAGATTACTGAACCAAAGTCTAAGGTCTTCATTTATTTGGTTTTGGTTTGTTTTGAGTGTTTTCTTTGTGGTTCAGGTTTTTTTAATTTTTCTTGAGGCTTTTACTCAAACAAACTTTCGCTCGATTTAATACGGACTTTTTGATAAAGACTAGATACAAATTTATCCATGGACCTTAACCAGACCTTACAATATAAACCAGCATCAGTATCTTAATCTTTCTTTGCAATTCCTCACAGAGTAAATAACATCACTAGTGTTGACTTTGATGAATATTTATCTTTTATAAGGGGCCACAACCCAACTTTCATAGAAGTAGCACATGTTCCACTTGACTTGTGGTAATAAAAAAGTAACACTAAATTATTTTTTTAAATTAATAATGTTTTATTCTCAAAGTTGCATTGATAAAAATTAAGTAGAAATTATATAAACACACTGCAATTTTGTTTATTTCATTGACCCTTTAAAATTAAACAAAAATAGACTTCAGAAACCTTTTTAATCACAAGAGTATGAATTCCAGTTGGGTTTTATGTCTCTGTTTTACAACCTCTCTATAATAAAAACAATGTCAAATTACTGATTCAGTGCAATTTCTACCATGAGTTAAAAATTTTTGCTTTAATATTGCAAAATCCAAAACCTCAGCTCTGCACTTCATGCATGTGTGTAATTCCACACAGGTTTTAGGTCAACTAATTTGTATTCTAACATGTGCAACAGGACTAGAGCCCACATTTAAATAGATACACCATTTTTATTTTATATGATAGTAAATGGTATCCCAAAATGCAAAATTATGGGCTAATCTTGAGATCAAATTAAATGTTTCCTTTCCCATCTAAAGAATGTAAATAATTCTCAAATAAATTAGAATTGGTAGTTCTGAAATAATTCTGCCTGAGGTACCTAGACATACTGTGAGCAAGGTGTTAGACTAGATGACCTTCAGAAGTGCCTTCCCACCTAAATTATTCAGTGATTGATTTTGTGGTTCATGGTTTATTCAGAAAGTATGCTGGAAACAGCCTATTGGTCTGAAATACATCAATTTGAGGGACTTCACGTGTGTTATGATTGCTTCAATAAGAAGGCAAAAGCTATCTTGTGAAGCAAAAAGATTATAAATTACTGTCCTCTGGGGATGAGAAGACTTTATGTGACTCTTTTAATGTTAGATTGTTTAATTTATTCAAATGGTATTCAGACAGGAATTTTAGTTTTAGAATTTTAGACAGGAAATTTAGATTCTGGGAATCACTCAGGTGGCCACACTACAAATGTACACAAAGTGTCCAACATGCTTATTTATGGGCTTCAAACAAGAACATACTAATCTGCTAAGTCAAAAATCAAAGCACAACCATAATGACCACTCATATGGTATGTTAATAGCTTTTGTGTTAACTTTTTGTGATGGATACTTCAGTAGTATATACTAATACTAAATGGATACCAATAATTTCAAGGAAGATAATTCCACCACTTAACAATTTCCATTTAAAATTTTAAGAAACATGAAATTATTACTGTTGAGCATGGTTTCTTTTTTTTTTTTCAAACGTTCATTGAAACCTGTATATCTTAAGGGATCAATAATATGATTTTCAATACTGCTAAACACTGGCTTATTTCTTTCTGTTAACCATCAAGAAGAAAAAAAAATAATGACACAGTTGCAAAAATACCACTCTCACCTTAGTGTTCAAATAACTGGCAATTCAATGCAGGAAGTAAAAAGATGCAAGTTGAAGTTTGCCAAGGGCTTTTTAAGTTGACCAGTTGTCAGGGCTTTAAGAAGAAGCTGCACTGCTAAAGAATGTGATAAAATAAAGCTGTTTGTGAAGCCAACTGATTTTCATTTTGAGTTCTCTGGCTCACTTTGCTGAACTTTCCCAAAAAATGGTCAGAGAGTTTTTCCTAGCAGGAGAGTGTCCTTAGAGGAATAACATTTAGAATAAGTCAAGGAAAGAGTTCCCAAAGTTCCCTGTGGTTATCTGGGTCAGGATAACTGTGTTGTATTAAAGACAAAGTTCTCCCACAAACTTTTCCCACATTCAGACTACAGGAGTGGTTCTTGGTCAACCAGGCAGGCAGGAAGACAACCAAGCTTGAGAGTTCACACAGTTGACCCCTTAGAGCAAAAATGCTCAAGGAAACCTTCCTGTGAGCAATTCTTGCAAACTGATCATCCATCCTTCTAGCATTGCTAAACATCTAAAAGGAATCAGTTATAGGAGGTTTTTGTTCAACCATTCCATTTCAACATTTGTAAGAGCAAAATGGTCTAAGTAGACAACTGCCACCACTTTTACTAAAATGATATTCACAGTTTGAAAGTATTCATGAAAATACACTCATTTTATACTGTTTAATACAAGGACATTTGCTCTGGCTAGTAAAAAATTGCAGAAAACTTTCTGTGGAAAAACTCAAAACAAAATATATCTGTCCCACTCCATCCTCCCCTTTCATTTTTGGACTTTTAGACTTTCAGATAAAAGATTTCTATGACAAAAGCACTGATAAAGAGGAGGGCAAGGAGGATCTTGGCAGAGGAATTGCCACCTGAGTTTTTCCTTAGCTCAAATAAGTTTTCTTTTACCAATAGAGGATAAAGGAGTTGTACAGACTTGTTGTAACTACAAGAAACTCCCAAGAATAGGAAAGTGTAGGTCATTCCCTAAGGGGAAATTTGTTGAATTGCAGCCTAGACATCCAAGAGAAGCCATGGAAGCCGCACCACTTGAGAAGCCAGTACAAAGAGCCACCCTGTGCTGGTAAAAGAAATGGATAAAGTAACCCAGTAGCTCAATCCAGGATCTTATTTCTAAGTTTCTGTGACTCCTTATATTCTGTAGGACAAATGAAATGCTGTGAATGTGTTGCCAAAAGAAAGAGGGCAGAGGATCCTGCTGTACTTACCCATGCTAGGCAGTATTTACTCCATATTTAGGAGGGGAAAGCTATCTTCTGAGTAACAAAAGCATAGCTTAATCCAAGTTAGGATCAAATTAAGTCTTGAATGAATTTCAGGAGTTTGTGAGCCACATAAGCTAATAAATGAAAAATGCTTGAGAGATAAATATTCCCTTGCAAAATAGTAAATAATCGAGAGGAACAGTTAAACTGTTGGTATGTGAACTCCATACATTTCAGGAAAGAGTCTACAGACCATGGCTGTACGTTAGATATTAAAAAAAAAAGATTTTCTGTCAGCAATTCATACACAAATGTTAACAGTTGCAAAGAAAATAAATGACACACAAGCTCTTAGATTGAGAACAAACTAGATTTCCATAGCACAACCTTTTCAAAATAATCAGGTGTCAGGTGGTCCTGGAATTTTCATTTAGATATTTCATTAGCTGCTGTGAAAATTAACTGTCGTCTCATTGTTAGTAGGTAGGAAACATTTTATGGAAAAGCTCTTTTATAACATTCCACTTAAAATACTTACTTTCCAATCTGTCATTTACAGTGCTGAGACTGGAGGAGCAAGAGGTTGGTAAAACTGGGGTTGCCTGTTATTCCACAAAGCACTGATGTAGGCTGTTTCTTTTTCTTGGTTCCCAGAAACACAGCACTCCCATCATTACAACTCTGTGATGTGCTCCCCAAACACCTTCTCCCAGAATATGTTTATATCCTCACTCCAGTACGCACCTGACTCTGAAGATAAGGGCCAGCATATCCCACCACCACCCTTCCAAACTTGTATACTTTTTCTGCAAGCGAATGCTCATGTTAGATTCCTTGTTTAACTGCTTTATGTACTAATCTACAAATTGATCTGGTCAGAGTTTTTATCCTCTTCTGTCTAACAGTAGATGTTTCTAAAGTATCACTGTACACATATAAATGGGAATGTCTGATATAAACTGGTATTAGAGGACACTTGAGGACCTTTCTAACTGGTACTATCATAAAGTAAGTCACATTATACCATCTGGAAAAGGTGATAATTCCTCCAAAAGAGCTGCAAGACACCAACAAAATTGTCTCTTCCACTAGCTATATTTCATTTCTCAAGTGTCGCCAAAGCAGCTCGGTAAGGAAAAAAGGTGCCATAGCTTTTAGCACTATAAATGGTGGTCTGGAAAGTGGGGATGTTTATCAAACAGCTTTCCCATACAATCTCCTAGTATGTTCAGCTTATGCATATATTTACTTTAGAGTGCGCTGCATGTGCATTCAGTTTGTGAATACCAGGATGGCTCCCGGTAGGGATGGAGAGGGGAACAAAGAGGTAGCAGACACAGGTGATGGCACAGGTGTCTCCTGTGCTGTACCACCCTTTGTGCCACCGGCCCGTACTCACACTTCAGCCAGCGGGCTCCGGCGTGCGTGTCCTTGTCTCGGATCAGCCTCCTCTGCGTGCAGCTCCTGCACAGGTACCACAGCATCCACAGCAGCTGGATGAGCATCAGCGTGATCAGGTAGGAGAGCAGGTGGCTCTTGCTGATGCCCACGGCATGCACAGCCCAGGCGAAGGTGAGCAGCAGCCCGGCCAGGAACAGGTTGATGCCGTACTGGCTGCTGAGGATCTCGGCGTTTTTCTGCGGGTAGCTGCCGCCCAGCGCGGGGCACCCGGCGGCTTTCTCCATCTCCCCCTCCGCCCGGCAGGAGCTGCAAGCAGGCGGCCCCGCTTGCCCGGGGAGCCCCGAGCCCGCCGCTGGCCCGTCCCCCATCGCCGCGGGGGCGGAGCGGCTGCTGGCCCTGGCCGTGCCCTGCCCGGGGCGGAGGTCTCCGGCTGCCGGGGCAGCTCTGCTCTGCGGGAAAGGCTGCTCAGGTTTTTGCGGGGCAGTCTGGCCTCAGACTCACAACAGCTGGGGTCCAGACTAGAGTAAGAAGTTACTCGGACGAAGGTTAGTCCGGAGCCAGGCGGTCATGTCCCTTGCGGAGGGGCAGGTGAGCCCGGTCCGGCTGGCCGTGGTGAGGGACATGGGGTTATGTCCGTGTTGAGACCTGTGCGGTGCTCCCTGGACAGGGAGATGGGAAAGACTCGTGTGTTGAAGGAAGCCCCGGCCCGATGGCTGGAAAGCCGAGGAGCGGCCAGAGCCTGCCGTGCAGCCCAGGAGCCAAGGGCTGCTGATGGAGCTCCTCTGCACAGGGGTGGCAGTGGGATCACCTGTGTCCTGCACACTCTGGGACATCCTCCTTTGGGCAATCGGTCCTTTCACTGGTAGTACAGAACCTCGGTTTTCAGGAATTCTCTAATCCTTTCAAAAGCGTCAATTTACCTTACTTTTTTTAGAAAGTCCCATTCTGACAACACAGTATTATAGGAATTGCTAGCTGGAGAAGCAACTACTGAGTTTAAAGTAGCAAAAGCTTCTGCAGAATTTAGTCCACTTCCTATTTATTCATTTCCCCAATATTTAAAATCATTTTAAGTATTGAACCTTTCCTACGTAAACTGAGTTCTGTTAACTTCATGTATTTGGGTACAGAGCCATAGCTTGGAGGCCAAATACCAAGACAGACTCGTCGTGGTTCTGCCCAGGCAAGTCTTACGTTTTTTACTCTTACCTGTTGGTCACATATTGATTACCCAAAACATTGGTTTTTACAGTGAGTGACCCACATCTCTCATGCAATTAGGCCACTAGTTCAACTATGTTGAAAAAAAAAAGGATAGATTGAAAATACAGCATCCATTTTACTCCACTTCCTCTGGCAAAACATAGAAGTCATTTTAAGTTTTTTCTTTTCTGAAGCCAGAAATTAATAGAGGATTTTTTTCTTATATAACACAGAACACTTTTGAACTGACATATAAGTGTCTAGCGTTCACAATCCTCTTAAAGAACAGGGAAGACAAACAAAATGGCAGAAAGGTGGAATGAGTGAATTCTGGACAATCACCTATGTAGGTAAAAAAAAAGAAGTAGTAGTTTGTGCCCTTTATTCATTTTGCCCCATTCTCAAGAAACAGGTACTTTAAGCCATCTGCAAATTTTCCTTCTGAAGAATGCACTTAACTGGAAGCCAGCCCTATGTTTCTGCCTGGCCTGTAACAGAAATATAACTTAAAAGCATAACTAGTCAAACAGTTCAGGCTTCAACCACCTCTAGCTCACAGATACACCCATCATTATCAGAAGCTCATGGAAATGCCAAATTCTACCTCTATCTCATATAAAATAACCTTTAAAGAATAACTAGGAAAGATGCTTCCATTTTGCAGAGCTTCTATGGGTAACTGTGGTAAATAATCTTCACTGTGTGAACTATTTTACTTCAACATTATCCAAGAGCATCCTTTGTTACCTGTGAGGGAAAGCTCTTTGGTGTTGGTTCACACTCACATCCTCAAATGAAGTAATGCAAATGGATACAGAAGATACCTATGGTGGTCTGCAGCAAGATAAAACATTCAAGCTTTAGCATAGGTGGGGATTTTTGATTGCCTCATCGTTTTTTCAGGGAACTATTATGCTACCTCTTTCTACTCTTTTGTCCTAAATTCTTTTATTTGGTGGTAAGGAAAATAACAAAAGCAAGGAGTTCACAGAACAGGAAGTGGCAGCAGCATTGTCAGGTTACAACAGTTAAAACAAGCATTGTTTTATATCCTTACCAGATTTGCCACTACTTCCTTTTGAGCATGTAAGTGAATGAGTATTGTGTTAGATACTCATAATTGTTACTGAAAGACTTTGCAGGACTTTGTAGAAAGAGCATATCTACCCAGGATTCTCAGAAAGACATCAAAGTAGGCAGAGGGCAAACAGCTCTCCAAAGGCTGAACAGAGTGGTATTACACCTTCAATAAACCCAGAGGTGGGGGCATAAAAGACCAAGATACTCCAACTCAAGTATAGTATTTAAAATCTACATGAAAATCTATTTTACAGAAAAAGCAATGGGATGGACTGCAGGTCTCCAAGAAAGTGTAATTAGACAGTTAAACAACTAAATACTGGACAACAAATTGATCACTTTTGTACAAAGTTTATTAAGATGTTCAGAAGAATGAATTTGAAAAATCACGTAGCAAATAGTAATTTTAATTCAAGATCACAAGGCAACTTAAAACACCTAGAGCATTTATTTAGTTGACAAATAAAAATACAGCTATAATAACCATCCCTGAGCAATACTGCATTTTAAATATTATAATAAACAAGGTTATACAAATGTACCTGTATATGCAGACATAACATTGTTAAAACTTTTTAAAAGAAGAAGACCTGAAGATGAGCAACTTGCACTTTAAAGATGTGAAGCACAACTGGTTTTGGCAAACTTAAATATTACATTTACACAAATCAAGCTGTTAAGTTACTCTATAAACTACTTAAAGTAGTGCTGAATGCACTTTATTTTGGTTTGTCTGATCCTTTGTATCACATACCATTAGGATGTGACTTTTTTCCTTCATGGAACAGTAACAGCCAAAGACAATGTGCATCTTTTTCATTGCTAAACATTCCACGTGCTCAGCAATGGTGTGCATTTGGAAGTCAGAATGAAGAACACAGCATCCTCTGACAGTCCAGACTTTAAGCAACAGTCACAAAGAGTAGCTATTAACAAGTTTCAATACCCAATTTCTACATTCTCCTCTTTTCCAAAAGGCGTGGGTGGGAAGGTAGTTATGTAAAGTGGTCTAGCAACTAGATGGTGCCCAGGTCTTCAGACAGTTAAGTATCTCAGTCAACATGAACAGACACATAACAAAAATAAAATGCTATTTTATTTTCCCAACTAAGTATAACTAGTAGCTTTTAAATTAATATCAGCCTCTTCATTGCTGAGGAAGGAAAATGGCAGCTTCATTAACAGGCACTGCTAAGAATGAAAAGTTAATTTCTAGAAGAAAAAACAACCTGAATACTGAAAAACAGTGCACACATCAAAAGAATTTATTGTGTGCTCCAAATTTCTTGTGTAATGCTAATATTGTTCATTGTATTGCTGGTTATTTACAGTTTGATTATCCACCTTTGGTTGTGGACAAACTGTATAAGCACAAGTAGAATTAATTTATTTATTTCATTGATGGCACTGCCAAATGTCAACCAGCTTTCCTTTGCTGCTATTCACACTTTTTCTTTTTTTTTAAACACTAGCACATGTGAATTCAAGACATTAGGTAATAAAGTATCTCCTACATGGTAACTCTTATAACGTTAGAAATTTAACAGATCGAATAACGTCTCCTGTAAGTAAGTTTACAAGTACAAACACAGGTTCCAGATAACAGTATTTTACCTGTCAATTCAAATGGAAAGAATATAGTATTAAAACCCCACAACATTTGATTTAAATATCAATTACTTCCAAATCAAACAACATGATTTGAGCAGCAACTTGGACTAGGTGATCTCTGAGGCCCCCAGAGATAATATTTAAAGGTCCCTTCCAACACTAACTGTTCTATGTTGCTATAACTTACTACCCATGTGCTTAATATTCAAATAAATATATATTTTTATAAAGCTTTACAAAATGAAAGGCCTCATGTTACTAAGAGATGTAAAACCTATTTATCTTTCAGTTATTCACTAAACAGCTGCTTTTTCCTATGGTTATGTCCATTGATTTATAAATCAAGTAGATTAAGAATTACTGGATCAGTTAGAGCAAACAGGCAGTATTAGAAACAATAGAAGTACTGGAATGTAACGAAAGTGACATACACTTTGCAGGATTACAGTTACTTGAGTCCTTCACATGAAGCTGAAAGAAAAAACAACACCAATTAAAAACAATCTTTGAAGGTTCTATATACTGCACATGCTGTATCTTGTACTAACTAAAAAAATTAATTGTTTTGCAACATCAAGCAATAACTTGGCCCTAAGGTAATTACCTCCTTAAAAATCAGGTTTCTGGATAACTAGAAAATAGATGGGAAAATGCAACACAGGTTCAGTTTGTTATGCCACACCCCCCCAAAAAAAAAATCTGTTTCACTGTCAGCCATTATTAAGCACTTTTTGCCCACAACTCTGTCAGTACAAGAGGCTACACTCTCAATCCAGGACAGTCTTCTTCTTGCTGCACTCATAAAAATGCTGAGGGATCTCCTCAGAAGGGGTTTGTGATGGCAAGCAAAGCCCAACAGGCTTCCTCCTCAGTCCCTTGAGAAGTACAACAAGCAAGACCTGCTGAGGGAGTAGCTTCCCTGGATGACATGAGACACCTGTGATACAGGGGACATCCTTTACCTTATTTACTGAGCTGTCTTTGATGTCTTCCTTAGCTTTTTATATTTCACAGGATTCATTTGATAAGTATATCCTAACAAAAGATGTGGGAACTCGCTTTCAATGCAGCAGTTATTGAGAATGCATTTCTCAAGTCAACAAAACAGATGGGTTTGCCTTTGAAAAGTTCTTTTTAGAAAGAACAAAGAACTTCTCATATCTGGCAATTTTCCAGATAGCAGGTTGATCTGGACTGTTCATCACAGAAAATGAAAACAGCACACTTGAAGACAAAGATAAGACAACGATTTTGAATTAAAAAGATACAGGAAGCACTTGCAGATGGATATTGATATCTTCTCCCCTTTATTATCAGGTCAAGCAGCTTTGCTAAGAAGCTCTCCCAGTCTAGGTAAAAGCTGCAGTTTTTTGGCCTATATGTCCCCAAACCATCCATGCTCACTAATGTTTCTTTTCATTGTCTAGCATGGAATCTTAGAGAAGTGAAAAGGATACTCTTCCCCTTCGGATAACTGCATGTTCTCTGATTACTTTGTATGCCACAAAATGTCAAAATTCTAAGAATGTACACAAAACATGGAGAAGGTATCCCTAAATGGCCTCCCAATTCTTAAATGTCTAACAGTGCAGTTGCCACAACAAGAGAAATACTTTCATGTGCTTAAAAAATTCAATTGTTTACCTGAACGGCTTATCCCAGGAGTGACACAAGCATCACAACACCCATGAACTGAATGAAGAGCAACACAGGTGTCAAAAATGACCAGATAGGCCACAAGGCAACATTGAAACTGGGAATTAAAGCAGAAAGTATTTCGTAAGTTCAATTGTCATATTACGGAAACACCAGGCACACAAAGAAAACATGTCTCAAGAGGAAATAAGATTTAAATTACTTAACCTGGAAATATATTTGCTTATTTCTGAAAACAAAACCCATCAAGGGTAAAAGGCAAAGATACCTTTTACTTTCAGAAAACCTGTACTTGAAGCCACTGAAAATGAACTACTCTTTGACTTTTCCATGGGTATACATGGCAGCTGAGAGAAGCCTTAATCTGAACTTTCATCCAGACAGATTTCAGTTAACTGAAGAGAGAGGGGGAAAGCAACTTATCTTACAACTGAATTACAAGAATTACAGATTTGACAAATTATAAGCCATAGGGAACCTTTATTTTCTTCAATCTTCCTTTTTTTTTTCACTGCTGCAACAAATACTGACTGATACTCTGATCAAACGCCTAAACAAGAGGAAATCAACTTGCATGCAGAGAGCAAATAAATATACTGGCACAACATATGTAATTTTCTTCATTCACATGCATATTTTCTCAGTTCTGACTCATGTAACCTCATAAGTAAAGTAGCTCTTACTAAATGTACCATTCTAAGACAAAATATAAACCTTAAAGCTCATATAGCAGTAGTCAGAAGTCTAACATTTTGTATATATTTGCTACTTATAGACTGTTTGATAATCAAGAACTCTGACAGAAACTGATTAAGCTCAATTTTTTCTCAGGTAGAGAATGCCCCCTTGTCTTGATTTGTAAACTCCACAAATAGTTGTCAGAGGTGAGAAATTTACACTAACAAAGCTAATGACTTCAGTTTCCCCCTAAATTTTCAATATAGAAAAGATCCTGTACATCTCCAAGTAATATAACAACTTAATATACAGCTTCAATTGTTGCAAGTCTTGCTTTGTGGATGAAAGCTGGAAGTGCAAGAAATTATGCTACATAGACCTGGTATTGTCACCAATACATGTAGTAAAATTACAGAAATTATACTTCTTATAAAATGAGCCCATCAACACAGAGATTTGCACGTGCTTAGCAGCAGTTTGTACACAGTGTTTGAGCTCACCAAATTGCTGCTGCTATGAAGGTAGCTGTTGTGATAGGGATCAGTGCTGGGTACTGCTCATCATAGTCCTGAATTCCACAGTACCACTCAAGATACAGTATGCAGTAAAAGGCAACAGATAAACAGGCAACCAATAAACAAGTGCCACCGGCAAGCCACCAGCTGTGGGAAGAAAAGCACATTAAACCACATTTAGCACAGTCACATTGCAATTTGCACAGTAATCTTCACTCCAGTGTACAAGCAGAACAGACAATATCTGTTAAATAAACAGCTTGTGGCCTAGAGTTCCTGTAGATTTTACTTTAAATTACTTTTACAAAACACTTTTTGCCTTTCAGAGCCGTCTAATATAAACAACTGAGTTTAATTTTGCAATGAAACATTCCTTTCATTTATTCTCCCCTAAGCGTTTTGGAAGTGTAATGTGACTTCTTGTCAGGAATCTACTATACTACCACACCAAAATACTTTTCTACTTTTCATTTGTCACTAACGAAATCAAATAGGCTCCACTGCAACTGTGCTTCTCCCTGGTGATCTGCAATAGAAATGTTGCAGAAAGCCTTAATATGACTTCTGTTTGTGACCTCTCGAATTTAACAGACAAGAAGCATGAAGATTTTCCTTTATAGCTGCTGAAGAAAACCATAGAGACATCCAGAATTTTGAACTCAGAATCATAAAAACATAGGGTATGTGATTATTTAGGATGACACACTTTTGAACCTCTTCAAGGACATACTTCAAGACTAGGATGGGAAAGACAACTGGAGCAGAAGATGCACTTTAATAAAGTCTTACACTTATCTGAATGTGTATTTAACAAAGAAAAATTTCGAAAAGTGAATTCTTATTACCATAACTTGATTTCTAAATTACAAAGGGTAATCAAGGATCTTCCTACTCAGGTAACATCTGCTCTGCAATGGTACAACAAACATAATATACTACTTTGGAACATTGGTACTAGTAATTGAGAATTCTGCACTAAGAGAACTGTTGCCAAGGTCTGCCTGGACAAGCAGTGCAAGAAGACAGGGTTCTGACACCCCAAATTTTGATCACATGCTGGACTCACTAGTTTTGCTTTCACAGTCAGCTGTATGAAGGGTGTAACTAGCCTGGGAGAGCAGCTCCAGAGCACCTAACAGCAGAGAGCAAGGCCTTGTGCAGCTTCCACATACTGATATAACACTGACAACAGCAATGAGAGTTTTAAAAGCACTTCCAGCTGAAGTTATCTAAAAATATTTAACACACATCAATCCCATTGAAAATAATTTAATAGAAAAAGACTAGAAATAGAAATTACTTCATAGAAATTATTTGATTAATCTTTTGCTAACCTACTCAAAGTCATCTAGAGAACTGCTAGAGAGATTAACTTCTGTCTGACATTTAAAGATTCATTTCAGGGGGTTTTATTATAATAAAATCAATCCCCCAGCACTTTCAACAAAACAGGCATCTATTTCTTGGACTTAAGTGAAAACTTAAAGGTACAGTATTAAAATGTCTGGTATCAGAACAAATTCTGTATGTACAAAGATGGCTCAATAGTGTTTATGGAAAAAAAATTAGAGCGAATTTCAAGCATTGTAATCACTTAAAAATTAGTTTAATAATATCATCTTAGGTGGTCATCCACCTAAGCTTCCTGCTGAAGCAAGCTCAGCTACTGCCAGTTGCCCAGAATTACATCCAGATGGCTTTTGAGTATCCCCAAGGATGGAGACTCCACAACCTACCTGGGCAACCTGTCCAGTGCTCAGTCACCCTCACAGTAAAAATGTGTTTCCTGACCTTCAGAGGGAACCCTGGGTTTCAGTTTGTGCCAAGTGCCTCTGGTCCTGTCACTGGGCACCACTGGAAAGAGCCTGGCTCTGTCTCATTTGCACTCTCCCTTCAGGTATTTACATGCACTGACAAGATGCCTCTTAGTCTTATCCAGGCTGAACAGTCCCAGGTTTCTCTATTCCTATTGTAGATCTTGTTTATCCGTGATTTAAAATGCAGTGATCAGAGGTAACAAACTGAGTATGACTGGAAGACTAAAGCACAACTTTTTTGTAAGAAAAGATACCTTACCTATCTGCCTGTATAGTTTCTTTAATATTTTTTAAAAAATCAAAGTAGTATGTCACAGCTATTGATGCCAAAATCCAGAATGCAGAATGAATATTCAGTCTGGTAAGAGGCCTCATCGTCTTCTCTACAGCTGTAGACTCTTCTGTAAATAAGAACATAATTATAGCACTAAAGCCAGTCATTAAATGGAGTATGATTATAGTTACGTAAAACATCATGCTTTATCTTTTTAATTCATTTATCTTGGGAGATTATTATACTCATCATAATACACTTTATACTATAAATATCCTAAAATGTTCTGAACTTTTACTGAAATGAAACAGACTAAGCAAGGTACCCTTTGACAAAAAGATAAAGCGGTAACAATCAGCACAATACTGTGCCTGTGCACCCTTTTAGGAAACAGCTGACTAAATTTTGCAAGGGTTGCTTAACTAATTAAAATCTCCTGCTGTTATTAAAGCTTTTTTATTAGTCTAGCATATAGAATTTTAGCTTGTTATTTCCAATTGCAAATTTATTCATACCCTTCTTTATGAATTTTAGTATTTGCAAAATGATTTCAGGCACAAATTATTTCCTTGTTCTCAGCTGCAGATAATTCACATGTTTTCAGCTCCAGTTTTGGGAGATAGCTTGACTTACACTGCACACCTTCAGCAGGTAAGGTACTACTGTCATTATGCAGTAAGTACTTTCTCCTTTTCCCCTCATCACTATATACTGTTTTAGAGAGAGCAAGACAACAAAGCGAGCAGATGAGAAAGCCTTTCTTTGTGCATGACAGTAATGATGTAACAGTATTTACACACACTGTCCAAAAAGGTGCCAGAGGTGGTTTTGAGGTCTCACACTCTGAAGTTTATCCCCCAGGAGCTCCTGGCGGCCTGTGCGCCTCCAGCAGTGTCACAGGTGCCACCTGCTCCACACGCACCGCCACCGCCCGAGCGCACCGACAGCTCCGTGCAGCTCACAGGCAGCTTTAGTTTTCATTTCCTATAATCCTCCTCATCCTACGAGAGCTTGGGCCTGGAGCGCTCAAGCACCTCATTAGCATCAAGCAGTGCGCGGCTAAAGCCCCTGGCGTGTCCCACATGCAGCTCCGGCCAGCAGCAACACCTGAGGGCAGCCGGGGCCGCGCTCCGCTCCGCTCTGCCCCAGGCGCCCCGCTGCCGCCCCACAGCACCGCTCCCCGCGCCCCGGCACGACCCACCGGCCGTCCCGTCGCCCCGGGCAGGCGACTGCGGCTGCTGCGGGTCCTGGGGCTCCGGCCCGTGCCGCCCCGAGCGCCGCAGCCTCGGGAGCGCGTCCCCGCCGCCGCCGAGCTCCATGTTGCGCCGCTCCGGCAGTGACGCGGCAGGGCGGGAGAGGCGGCCGCGACCGCCCCGGCGTGAGGGCAGCGGAGCCGGCCGGCTGAGGGCCGCGGGCTGGGGTGTGTAAACCCCTTGGGGAACCGCACTGAGCCCCCCGAGACAGGGAACAGCGCCCTGTACAGCCAGGGGCTGCAGTGCAGGCTGCGTGCCGGAAGGATGCAGCAAAAAAAAAAAAAAAAAAGAGAAAAACTCTGTGTGCAGAAATGTTTTCCTCACCTGCCAACCCGATGTTCTCGAGGGCAGATGTTAGGAAAAGCTCAATTTTAGTGCCACAGAGCAGTGGTGTAGGTGCAAAATGGTCAGAGCATGGTGCTGTTATCTCCAGGCTCAGAGGTTCTATCCCCATAGGGACCATTCACCTCAGAGCTGGACTCGATGGTCCCTGTGAGTCCTTCCCAAAAGGAATATTCTGTCATTCCGAGAAATGCAAAGCTCTGGGAGGTTTCCAGAGCCACGGGAATCCTGCAGCACTCGAGACTGCAACTCATAACTGGAAATAATAAACATATTTACAAGACAAACTAGGTAAAAATCAAATAAACTAATGAAATGGTAAAATAGATTGTTCTGTTGTTGACTTCTGCATAACTAGATGCAAAGTCACATCAGCATGTTTCTGCAAACACAGCCTTGCAGCTGGTTAGATTACCATGACTTTCTTGTTTATTCACATGAACAAACTCAAAACCACTCAGTTTTGTTGGCAGATTAACTTTAGGCCTGGTCATTGTAAGAATACTGTAAATATTAAAAATACTATGAAAACACGTGCTGTATCTTCTGGGGTGTGTTCAGTGATCACGCCATTAACATGGCTTTTAAAATTGATTTTTTTTTTCTAAGAGTAATGATTCATTAAATTAATCAGATTATACATGTGGTTGCTACAAATCCTGTGCTTGCTCAAACAAAATCATGTGGTGTAACACTCTGACTAAGGCAAAAATCCCGCTGACTTCACAGTGGAAGTACCTGTCCCACATAGCAGCTGTTATGGATAGCTTTTCTTTACAGTGGGACTAAATGTAGAAATACTCAATAAAAATTCAGATTATAATAAGGAAGATTAAGAAAATAATCCCTAATTTCAGTATGTGGGTTTTACTTAACAAAATCAAATTTAGAGTCCTTCTAGCTGTATACAGATTAAAGTTCAAAAAACCAAGTGTTTAATAACCTGATTATATTTTTCCTCTCGGAGGGCACAACATTTTGCATGAAAACAATGATACGAGAAATGTGTGAAATTTTCACTTACCATGTGCATTCTTTGCATGTTGTGCAGCATTTATTAACAGAAAAGCCTTGCAGATACTTCCTCTTTAGTTTTATGTTGAGAAAACAGGAAAATAAAAAATAATGGAATGTAGGATGTGGTTAAAAAATTATGTATTTTATCAGTAAACCTCAAAAATATTTAGGCCATCCTAAGGGAAGAAACTAACTGAGAGAAACCAATTAGGGTAAAAGCTAAACTTTCTCTGAATGGCATTGGTTTTAAGCAGTTCTAAGCCTGCTGGATAACTATATTTTCCTAAATATACTATTGTCTGTTTTATAAATGAGTGAGATTCTAGAGACAAGTAAAACAGGGTTCTGGTTATTCTTTATTATTGTGCATTGAGTTTGAGTTTGAGTAAATTCAGCCTAAAAGACACAAGAACAGAAAAAGAAATTATTTCTCTTTCTCTGCAGAAAGACGGGCCTTCATTTACATCAGAATTTCATGTGAGACGTGTCATAGTAAGTAGAAATTGTTTTTCCAGCCCTAGAATATGCATCACATAAGGGCCAACCACATCACAGTCCTTCGTGACTACAGGGATTATTCTTTAGTAGTTCAGTTGAATATTTTGAAGTTAACAGCTCATGGGAGATCAGAGCTCTGCTTTCTTATCAATGAAATAGAGGTTTCTTTGTTTTATTTCCTTTGAGTGAAATGACTACCTTAGCCCTCACTTTCATCTTAGTGATTCAAATAAGAAACAAAGGAAATCTTCATGCACTTTCTTTGCAAAAGCTATTCATAGGATATATCTTTGATTTAAACATAGCAATTAAATAAATATGCATGCTTGTAAAGGTTAAGATTTGTTAATGTTGTTAAGCTGAACACTTCTGTTTACCTACAGAGTATGTATTGTGCAAAGAGCTGAAATAAGAGCTTCCCTTCCTGGACTGACTATTGACCTTAACTAAGACCGCTCATGTTCAGTGTTTGTAGAGCTGAGATGTTTTCTGTGATCTTTTCACAGAGCTTCTCTGATTCAGAGATTATTAATCCACCAAAGAAAAGATAGTGATCAGGAGCTGAAATGAGACTTACGAAATGAACAACATAATTAACAAAGCATCTAATCAACAGGCCTGTTATGGATAATTAATTCTTCCAAGTCAATGTTTAAGAATCCCTGCAAAAATGTTAACAAGAATGTTAAGATGTGGTGCTTGACATGATAAATTTAGTTAAAAGTTTGTGAAAGACATTTGTGTATTTGAAGATTCAGTGAAGGAAATGTGGAAAGGGCAAAGTTTGAAGCAGTATTTTGTTAACTGTATTCCTGGTCTCTCACAAGATTCAGTTCCCACACTTTGTGAACTGAATTCAACACGTTCACATTCTTTTAAGTAAAAAATAATGTTTTGTATGTTAGTTGAATGTCTTTAAATATTCAGGTTTTTCAGTTATGAGTGCAAGCTGAATTTTGCAATCTATTTGGATATTTTGAATATTTTATTTTCTTGCTGAGTACTTGCTGCTTACTGATTAGTTTGTTATATGTTGATTTACAGGTAATTCTTAACAACACACAAATATGGTAGCTTTTTATGTCTCTTGACTGGGTAGATATAAAATTTAGAATTAAGCCTCCCAGTTAAATTCTCGCTTTTAGGAAACCAAATTAGTTTTCTAGTATTATAGCAAATATTTATATCTTTTCCCCTATAACACAAATCAATAACTAAATTAGCCCAAATGTTATCTGTTCACAAAAGACCTTGTTGGAATTTTCTTCATTCCATATCAAAGTAGGGTGGGCTCCTTCCTATGTTAATTTGTAGCTGAAGTAGGTTGGATATAGTATAGGCATGGTTTTTAATTTTGAGGAATTATTGTGCTATATGCTCTGTGCTTTCTGTTTATGAGCTAAGTAATAATAAAGTGAGTAGTAGTACCTGCTGCCTATCTTCCACTATCAGGAGTAAAAGATTGGATGGGTAGAGATTCTCAATCCTTTCTGAATTTTGTCCTTGAACTAAAGCATTGAGTATCCTCTCTTACAATGGATGAAAAAGTAAATACATTGACTCATCTAGGTAACAAAAAAGCCTCCAGATAGTACTACAGTTCTCTTGCTTTCATCTTGCATTAACTATTTTAAATTCAGTACAATGGAAAAAAATCAGTAAAGGACTTAAAAGCACCTGGTGTGAATAACTCAATGCAGATCTGAAAAATAACTGCAGGGTGAAACTCAATTGACTCTGAATGTGGTCCATATACAAACTCCTGAACTCAAGCTGAATTCTCATGCGAGTATTAAATTGCAGTGCAGCCTTGGATTGACCCTTTAGGAAGGCAACAATACATAGAATAGTGTGTTTGATACCAAGGAGGCACTATATTTAAGCATGCAAGCATTTGAACTTCATGAAGAAAAAGAAAGCAGAAAAGATAAAGGCAGTTTAAAAGGTGAAGAGGGCATCTAAGAAAACAGAGAATAAATGCACCACATAAAGTCATCTGATTTATCTAGGTATGTTATTCCTCACCTTAAAAGTTGTCAGCGAATTACAAAAAAAGGCTGATCCAGAACATTACTTTAATCTGAAGTATTTATTTGATAGAAGGCCATCTTAACCTCAATTATTCTGATTAAAAATGTTAGATAGCTTCAGTGTTTGACTCTTGCCTTTCGCTATAATATGAATATAAAATAAAAAGACCATTCTGTTCATTCCATCTTCAAATGTGCAAACAAAACCAAAATATTTATCCAAATATCCAAAAATCATCCTATTTATCCAAAATAAATTGGATAAACTTTTCTCCTAGAAGTAGCTAAGTAAATTTTCCTATTTTCCTACTCTGTCTCTTCTAAATCATTTGTTGAGTTTAGTTTCACCTAACTATGCTTACTTTCTTAATGGAGTACAATGGCTCTTAAAATGTTTTCCCAAGACTACAGTTTAATGATACAAAGCATTTGGCAGCCATACTCCAGCTATAATTGTTCTTGACTACTCAATCCCCAGTAGTGGTATATAATACCTCGCAGTTTGAGGATTTGATCTGGTTTTAAAAGCCTGCAAAAATGCAGGGGGTGGTGGAAAGGCAAAAACAAATGGCCAGATGTGGGAGGGTGGGAAAGAGAACTCTAGGGAACTACTGAAACTGATTTGTTTACTGAGGAAAAAGTCTGTGCAACCATACATCTGTAACAATATGGAAAGAATTTCATACTTAGGGCATATAGGAAATATAGGGCACATATCCTAAGGTTCTGTGTGGTTTTTGAATAATGAACAGCAGATCTACTTCATGCAGGAAAGACTATCAGTTGTGGGAATGGGCATTCAAGTCAACCATTCAACATTTACTCTGCAGGAGTATTGGTCTCCTTCAGTGTGACACTTTATTCCTCTGTTGGAAGAGGTTAGCATCATTTTAGGCTGTGATAGCATATTAACTATTGTTTTGGAGATGTCTAGTGTCACCACTGCCAGTGATTTGACTGATGTACTGAAGCAGGGACAAAGCTTCTTGGGCATGTGGATCTCACTGTTAACAAGACTGGAAAGTACAGTTCAGCATAGCAACGTCTCACTGGTGTATATAATGTGGGATTCAGCTCATGCTGTTTGCCTGGAGAATGTTTCTGTGAAGTCCTGGAAAAAAAATACAAAACAAAGCTCTTACATGCTTCATTCATGACAAAGGTTTTCTTTGTCATTGTCCTTCACAGTCCACTCCCACTTACATAGGGTCAAATTTTCATGTATTTTGAACAGGTATTGTAATTAATTGGACAACAGAGTTAGAAGGAACACTGACTGAGTGCTACACTGTCCAACAGAGACAGGAAGAGAAAGATGTTTCCTCTATGGAGACTGAATTCAGCAATCTGAATTTTTGGCTGGAGGATGATAGAACAATTCCCATTATTTTTTTGGCTAATCGGCATAACAAAAACAGGTCTTTAAGAACATCAACTGAGCTCATATTTTTTTCTTCTCATGGAAAACTTACCCAATGCTAACCTCTGTAACCATGTAAGTTCTGAAAGTTCACCAAAAAAAGCTGAAACTTTCAAAGGTGTAACAGCTGAGACAGAATTGCAGCAGCAGGAAGCAAGAGGAAACATATTTTCATGGTGAAAGACATGATAAGAAAAAAAGTCCAGGAGAAAATCCTGGCCCTGTCTCATCCACAGAAAACATGAGCCTTTGTCATATATGGATACTATACAGTGTCAGTAGCTGTGTATTCATCCTGGAATTCTTTCTCATTATCAAGAGAAAAGGCCAGCAGAAGGGCAAAAAATCCAAATATAAAAGTGCACTTTGTATATATTAATGGCTGGATGGTGGAAGTTCATTACATGGCTGCTGCAAAGAACAGGATGAAGGAGTTAACACAGTGTGGTTTGAGCCACCTGCAATGCAGGTGGAATTCTGCTTCTTTTTCATTCAGGTTTTTTCTTTGTCATTTAAGTGATATGTAGTGATCTGAATACTTTCAAACTAATTTCATGCTGCCTGAGAGGAAGATCCCATAACTTTTAAAATTTTCTAATTTTCTAATAAAACAAATTTTCTAATAAAACAAATATATGGGATTTAAGTTTGACTGTAATGAAGCCTCAGGCTTTCTATACTAATTCAGTACTAACGCGTTCCATGTAGAAATTGAGAAGAAGGGTTTAAGGGGTGGGTAGGCATACAGACACAGTTTCTGGTTTTCTGTTACTTCCAAGTAATTTCAGGAACTATAAAACTGCTTCTGTTGGAAGTCAGTATCTTCTGCTGTAGCTCAGGTTTGAAGTTGCAGAGCAAGAGCAGTTTCTATAAAAAGAATCTAATGAGAAGGATAAAACACACAAAGACTGGACAATTCTAAATCTCCTAGAATAAATTGGAAAAGGAAAGATAAATAAAAAATAGATGTGTTTGAGAAAATTAAGATCTATGATCTGCAGTCTTGCAGAAAAAAAGTCCAAACTAAGCAAAAAGCTTGAAGGTTTTTCAGCCTTTACTGTCTGAGAGCATAAAAGCATGAGGATTCAGGTGCAAAAGGAATTACATCCCAGAAGTGCAAAGAAAAGCAGTAGATTACTGCAGCAAAAGGAACTGTATCTATCAAGTGCAAGGGAAAGTTACTACTAAAACTTCCTCTAGTCCAAGTGAAATTTAGAATTCAATATAAAGTAACACTTCCTGCAGAAGTACTAATGGGAAACATAATATGAAGCTTTTCTTGGCTGACAGAGCAGAAAAGAAACTTAGAGGACTTATTCTTGGTTTTTTTCTTAAAGGCTAATCCGGGAGAAGAAAGGGGTAAATGTTGAATATATTGACTAAGATATCTTGTAACCCGTGAATACAGCTCAATGTACAGAACAATATGCCTTTTTTCACTTATCTCACACAAAAAGTTTAATATTTGCTCTCTTATTTCCTTAATAAGGGTGAGTGTTACAGCCTTAAAAGTTTCCGAATGAAATCATGTATTGGGTCTCTGTATCCTGTGGTCATCAGCTATGAGCCACTACTCATGTAGGGCTCTGACTACATTGTACTGATGCAATTGGATTATAGCACCAGGTGGGAGGATCAGTTTTCACAGAAGAATGAACTACTCTAATGCACCAGGACAGTGGAGGGCTGAGCACAACAAATAAGTAGCTGTCCTTTGAAGCTTTTTTTCTTCCCGTGATTAAACTCCCTGCTTAAGTGCTTGTACTATACTTACAACGAAAGCCACTAGCTTTAAACAAGTTTCTAATTTACATTGTTTCTTCCTTCCCCACCCTGCCACAAAGACACCCAACTTTCAATACACTATTTTAGAAAGGAAAATTTTAACAATAAGGCATATTTGATTATGGAGTTATGTTACACTGTTTAGAAAATTACTAAAATAGATCCAGATTAAAAAAAAAAAAAAAACATGGTAAATATGCTGCTTAATTACTGCTGGTTTTCTGTCTACTTGAAGGATTCAGTGATCTGTGAGGGATTCTGCCTCCCTCTGAAACAATTACCACTAAATTCATAGTAACCTCAATCTGATCAAGACATCATTAATTGCAATGAGTAATTTAAAGTCCAGATCTCTTGTAAGGGGAAAAGCCAATTTCAGTCCTCTGAGTACTTTATTAATTGCCTAATGAAAAAACATTGAAGTTGGGGTTTTTTCACTGAAGAGCTGCATGTTAATAATGCAACTCTGCATGGACTGGAACAGCACTTGAAGTCTTCTATAATTAGAGGCACAGACTCATCTACCATACCACCGTATTTCCAGGAACACCCAGAAAGAATATAGCCACAAAGCATATTGTTCCCCCTCCCCTTCTTCCTGCCAAGAGAGTAGGAAAAGGTAATACTACTGTAGCAATATATAATGAGGTTATACATGGTAATTGCAACAGGGCTTACTTACAACAGACTCCCACTAATGGTTGCCAATAGAGGCATACCTTTGATTCATGTCTGCCAAATCATGGGGAAAAAAACTGAACATCAGCTCCTTTACTCTTCACAGAAAGGGCAAGAATAATTTACAATATGTTTACTCCCCTATGCAGGCACTACTAACCCAATGCACAGGGGAGTCAGGCATTTGAACCTTTAAGAATCACAACAGTTAAAGCAGGAAAAAAAATTGCAAGGTCAAATCCTACTCTGATAGCTCATCTGCATCCTGTTGTTCTGATATTCTATATTTTCAGCTTTCAACTGATCCATGGTGTTTGAACATCTAGCCTGCTGCTTTGCATCATTCAGTGATCACTGCAGTAGACCCTGGGCATCAGACACCAGAACTCTGTGATGACAGGAGCCAAGAATCTGGTTATCTGTTAGACTGAATAAAAAGAACTGGTGCACAGCTTCAGGAGTTCTTTCACACTCTTGTTTCCATCTGCTACAGTTCAGCTTCTTTGACTGCAGATTAGATAATGCTGGTGATTTTCATGAGCAGAAATCATTGTTCTCCCAAGTTGTGAAAGATCACTTGCAACACAAAGCAAGATTTGCTAGATATGCAAGATATGCATAACATGAATAAGCCAAACTGCCCTTGCCAGTTTGAAAAATGAAAAAAAATGCAGGTGATGAGTTCATGAGCAGGCCAAGACAACAGCAGGGCCCTTACTGAAAACCTGTGGGTGCTGCAGTGCCCAGCAGCAGCACAGCCAGCAGTGCCACACCACAAGTGATCAGTCAGAGCGAGTGCTCTGCCCTGCTCGGGAACTGACCTGAGCTGATACCCTCCCACAACACAGCAAGGCAGCTGGAACCAGCTGGGTGATGAGAGCTGGGCCACACAAGGAACAGGAAAACAACCCTGGGGAGTGGTGCTTTGAAGTGCAGGACAGAAAGAGGCTGGATTGTAGTTTGAGGGAAGATGATGGAGCCATGGTGCAATATTCCTGCCACAACCATAGCAGCTGCTGCCTTTGTCCATTAGCGCTGCTGCCATCACAACTCAAGATAGCAGCTGCAGCAGCTCAGCAGATGCTTCCATAGGTGTGTCAAACATGTGCTGTGGTCAACAACTAAAGATGAAATGTGTAAGAGAATAGCATAATTTGGAATTAATTCTAAACAAAACAAAAAACCCTATGAAAACAAGGAACAATTCCTTTGACAAACTTGTTTAGGATCTTAACGTAACAGTATCAGTTGTAAAATAAATAGTGTGTGAAGATATAATTGCACTGCATTGATTTCAATTTCACTGACAAGGATTTATTTTTATGTGTCCTAAATTAAAAAACAAAAAAACCCATAAATTTTTGAAATGCTCTCAAACAACTTCTCAGAGTGTTTTCCTATCTGTAAATAAATTTTACTCTATTTATCTCCAAAGTAATTTTTTGTGAATTAACCACACCTCTTATTGAAGAGATCTTAAATTTATTAGGTGCTTTTCTTGCAACTTTTATAATAAGACAAACATGTACTGGACCCAGTGTATCAGTTAATTTTTCAATATTTATACTTTAAATATATTCAATCCTTCTACAAAATCAGGTATTTTTACTATGGAGCTTTATAGAAGTGTATCTGCTTGAAATCACTAGGCAATTTTTTAAAACGTCATACCACCAACTGCTCTATAACTCTGTTTTTAATAGACTACATCATGATTGGAAACTTCCTACATGGAAATAATTTCACATTTAAGTAAAAACCTATAAAACTTTAAGTAACTTTCCCCAGGCAGTTCTGTTTCTTACATACCTGTAACACTTCTGGCCTACCTAAATTGTTTTGGTGACTGCAATACACTACAATACAAATGATGTATAATTTGTGGATTTATTATGCAATTATAAAGTGACAAGATTTCATGATTTTAAAATAATCTATTTCATCGGTCAATTTTTAGTCCATGTAACCACTTCTGTTAAAGTCAGTTGCATTACTAATTAACACTTTCAGTAGCAATGCATATATACAGGTAACTCACTCTTCAGATTTCCACTGAATATGCAATATTGCATACACAAATCTGACACTTTAATTATGCATTTTCCAACACAGAATCAGCAGTTTATTAAAGGCTGTACACACTAGCCACAGTCTGTAAAGAGGGTTATCAGTCATAGCATTTTGAATTTTAGCATAACAAAACATTTCTTCCACTGTGGGTTTTGAATGTGAAAAAACCTATTTGCTCCTAAAATAGTTTCTGCAAAAAGCCACGCAAGCCAGGTCCTGAAAAACATTCATGCCTATAAATTATATACATTACTGGGAGAATTTTAATACAGTAGGGCAGCAATTATTTTCAATGCCTCTTAAAACTTGTACCAAAAAATACACATTTTCCATAAAATCAAAAAATAAAGTATCTGAAATAGTTCTGTGATAAATCTAGAAAAAGGGGAGGAATCCAGTATGAAAAGCTAAATTCTGCTTCACATACACAATTTAAATTGAGACCAATGCATAGTATCTGTACAGCCAACAGAAGAGTTAAACTCTGTCTGCAAGAGTAAAATGCAACAGCTATGAAAAGTATGCAAACTGTTTATTTCACAAGTTTCACTTTTTCCTTTAGAACTTTAAATTTGGGATTGTTATTCACTTTCTTATTGAATAAGACTAGGATCTCCTCTTCTGTTTTGTGATGTTCACCAGCTACTGCATAGTATTGAGCTATCACCTGCACAAAGACAGAGAAATGGTTTTTAGTTCATTAAGATGATTCCACTGTAAGCAACAGTACATTTATGTTACTGTAATAAAAGCTGCATGGAATCTATTGTGCTATTATTAATTTGCAGAACTAGCATTGAATTTCTTGTGTAACTCAGTAAGCAATAAAGAACCTGTCCTTCAGCTGACATTCTGTTAACTGATATTCTGTTAAATAATGTCAACCTTTTGTTTATGTGAGCCAGAATTTTCTGAACTTCAGCATTACACAAATAAATTCACAAGATCAAAGGAGATTAAAAAACCCATGTTGTACAATACCTTTTTTCGTAGCTTTTTAATTGAAATTTCATTGTCTGGAGCCTCTTTCAAAACAGCTTTGATGGTTCCCTTCCAGTTGAATTTTCCTAGAAAATAATTAGGTGTACAACATCATTAGTAAAAGCAGGTATTTCTAGGTCTTCTTCTCTAGCACTAACCAGCCTTCAATCTCCTAATTTTGGAATCAATTTAGCTATCACAACAGTTTTTACCTTACTGACCCTACAACAGCAGGATGTCTCAAGCATAAAGTCATCAGCTGTTTCTAAATATATAATGGAATACAGACAAAGAATCAACACAGTACTGGAACAACAGGGTCAGAATTGTTTTGACTTAACTTCTGCACTTCAGCTGTTAAGCAGAAACTATTATATGATGCAGGAATAGTTAAGACCCTGTGTCCTCACACTTAAAGCACAGGCAGTCAAATCTGGACCATACCACCTTCAGAGGGCATCAACTGGTGGCTTCCAAATAAACAACCTGTATGATCAAGCACAACCACTCTGCAAGTCAGTGTGTCAGGTGATAGGTAGGCCAAAGTAGGTTTAGCTAAGCATAAACCAAGGTCCAATGTATCTGAAGTCAAATTTATGATTCACTGAGCAAAACTGGGGGATATGAGAGATACCAAGAGGTCTGTAAGTTGTTACCCTTTTTGCTGCATTGGCTAATGTGCATGGCAGCAGGGAAGAGACCCACTGTGGTAAAACCAGGTTCCTCACTGCCCACTGGAACCAAGCACAGCCAAAGGTTGCCAGCAGAGCAGAAACACCAAATGAGAGAAGTAATTCCTTGTCAGGTGTTATGTGTAGCACAGGCTACTTACTCTGGAACAGACGTGTATACTGAATATTCACACATTTATTTATACATACTGAGGCACAGTTTACTTCATGGCTTGCTGCAGGATACTAATGTATCCTGCATTAGTTACAAAACTATTCTGCAAAAGACCTATCTAAATCATCCCTTTAACAATACCTTTTCCTGTTCCCACATTTTCTTCATCATCATTGATGTTTTCTGTTTCCATGTCTTCTGAAATACTTTCAGTTTTCATTCTCTTTCTTTTGGTATGGGGTTCCTCTACAGATGGAACTGGAGAAACATACACAGAAGATTTAAAACTAGAAGTTCTGACATAATTTAAAGTTTCTGTTCTTGTAACATGAGTTTATGTTTGCAAAGTGGTTCAGATGTTGTAAAAGAACTGTGCAATCACTGTTAAAAATAATTTAATTTGTATATGTAATGCATTACTCAAAAATTCTACTTAGGTAGTTTATTCAGCTTTGGAATTGAGAAAAAGCATCTTCAAAATAAACAAGAAAGTAAGTTGTATGATGGATACCTTCTGTATTTTTATGTTTGCGTTTCTTGACATTTGTTTCCTCTTCTGTTTCAAAGTGATTGCCATTTCCATTTATTTCAAATTCATCCTCCACGCTCTCCTTTCCTTTTTTGGACTTTTTACTCTTTTTTACTTCTGCCTGGTTTTCTAATTTCAAATCTTTTTTCTCCTTCTTTTTGTTTTTTTGTCTCTCTTCTTTTCGTTCTCTCTTACTCTTTTTTCTCTCAGTTTTATCATCTGTAATTCCATTTTCTTCTGCCACTGTTTCTTCCCCAGTTTCTGTAGACTGCTGCTCTTCCTTCTGTTGTGGTTTGTCTTGTTCCTTTTCATTTGAAACCTTTTGTTGAAAGACAGATTATATACAATTTTACATGCCTTTTTTGACATTGCAACTTTCCTCTACTAGATCATTGATAACTATTTAGAACACTGACACCCTGAAATCAGTTAAATTGCTTACATGTGATGACACCAGTTACCTGAGAAGTAGCACTAGTGAAACAGTGTGCCTGATTCTTAACAGACTAAATGATAATTAACACCACAGAAGAAATATTATCTTACATATATAATTTCTAGCTGAAGTAAGAGTCTATTGTGTTTTAAATTATTTGTTAAATGTAATTAAGGGAGTGACAACTCTTTAACTTACACAAACAAAACTACACGGTCCTTGAGTAATAATCTCTTTTGCCATCTACTTTCCTGTCTTGCATGTGTCTGGGACAAAAAACTGTTATTGCATGATGCTAAGAAAGGCACTTCTGGTTGTTTTAACTGTACTTTTCTCAACGTGTTTGGTTTTCTTTTAATGTTACTCAGCTTATCATGATTTTCTTGTAGAATAATTAATATATTAATAAAAAATTAATGTTCAGTATAAACTTTAATATTAGTAATTACAAATTGTGAATCCACAATTTGGACAAAGAAATGGAAGGAACTTGTGCCACAAACTGGAGGCTTTCTCTCCCCACTAATGAAATAGGTGAACTATGTGCCATTATTTTCTCACTCCCATACACATAAATTTGTGGCCAATAATGTTCTGAAAGATGTTTTATTCTATCTTACTGTGCACTAAAAGATTGGAACCAAAGAAAAAAGTAGTGTATTTTCCTTTCTTTATGCACTAGTAGCATAAATTAGCTTCCTGATTATCATGGCACCATCATGTCACCATGTCCAAGTTTTCAATCACAACCTACCCAGTATGCACAACTACTTCAGCAACACGTTTGTGTTCCACAAAGAAGCAATTTAGTCAAGAAATATTACATTATAACATAATCCATTGGAACTATGGAGACAATGTTTCTACTAACATCTATAAAGGGAGTCTGAAAGGCTTTCCTTCCAGCATTTGGGAGGGCATTCCCATTCTATGATGTTGTACCTGCACCTTAACTTACGTTTCTGGTTGCTTCCGAGAACACATCCCACACCTGATCTTGCAAAGTGCTGTCATTAATTCTCAAACTGTTCTTGATCCAATTCTGTGCAGGGAAAAAACAACAGTAACTGAAAATGTGAATCTCTGATTTTCGTTTTTCATTACCGTACATCTGGTTCTTGTTTTTTATTTTTCATTTAAGAATCCAATCACTGATTCTGACTAAGATCTAGTTAGAGGTTCCTCCTACCTTCCAAACCTCCTTGCTGAATTGTTTCACATCATGTCTACATACAGTTAGGAGGCTACACCATGTCTCCCAATTACCTCCCCAACAGCCATCCCCAAGTGATAAATACATACAAAAGGTAATCCTTAAGCTTTTGAATACAACTGGTTATGTTAATGTCCTACCAAATCATCTGACTGTTCCCAGGAGCTAAAACATCAATGATCTGATCTTATTTATTTGTGTACTGGAAATATGGTCATGCTCCTAAATGGATACCTTAGTTTATTACAGGAAAGTAAAATTTAAGCAAATATCTCAATGCAAACATTTGAAAGTTGTTTGGGTTATTGCAGCTGTTCTTGGTGAAAATGAAAATAAAGCAGTAAATTATGCTGTTCACACTATCTGCAACAGATCAACTTTTAGAAATGTGGAATTCAATGTTAAACATAATGTAAAGATTTTTGCATTGCAATGAACATCCCAGGAAAAGTGCATTAGTAAACTGGAACAATGCACTGCAAAAACTTTTGATCTTCCACTGCAGTGTATCTTACCAAAAAGAGAGGCATCTTGAAAATAACGTTTTTCCTGTTTAGAACATTATTTATAGAGAAATATTCTAACCTTCAGCTTGCTAGCAGCAATTTTACTATAGCTCTATTAGGTTCTACTTGAGTGCTTTGGAAGCAAGCATGACCTTCTCTCAGCCTCACAATCTGAGGCACTGAACAGAGGCGGGCGAAAAAGGCCAGTCTGTGAGTAATTCTTTACTTTTAATGAAATTCTTTATACACAGTAATTCTCCACATTTGGAATTTACTTTAACGAAGCGTGCAGAATGGGAGATTCTGTTGGAATACCGAGTAACAGGAAAACTCTCAAAAAACAGGATCTTGCCTTCACCAGGAAAAAACAAAGCCAAAGAAACAAGAAATCTTTAAAAGTATGTCAAAGATTTTGGACATTCAACAGAAACAGCAAATAGTCAAAAAGTGAGGTATTAAAACTAGAACAAACCTACATACAGTGATTAAGCTTAAATGGTAAATCTCTAGCTTAATACCTAATTCAACTAGTACACCAAGAGTCCTTTTAAGCAAATAAATGTATTTTACAGCCATTGCCTATCTGAAATCCAGTTATTACAAAACCTGTATGAATGCCCAAATAATGCAATTTGTCCTACCTTTGTTAAAAGTGGTACTCCCTAAAAAAAGTCTACTTTTATGCTCACTGCATGGATTACTGCAAATCGCTATTAAAACATACCTGAAACTTTACTTTTTTTCTTGGAATGTTATCAAAGGCACGCATTTGCTGCAGGATGTTCCTCACTTTAGGGTTTATGTTGGGCTTCTTCATTACCTCATGAATTTTCTGAATGAAGAAAAACAGAATTGAAGCAGCAAAGCAACATAAGGATCAAATGGTACATGCAAGGTGTGCAAGTTGGAAACACACTGTACAGAAGTCACCCAGCACCCACAGCTGATGTAGTCTGCTCATAGAAGGTGTTCAAAAAACATGAGAAAAACACTGACCTTTGGTTCTATCATAGCTCATTAGCTATGTCAAACATTTATACCTATATAGTAAGCAGAGGCAAGCAGGACTGCTCATCACTGCTTTCTGATGTACTAAAGTAACTGTCACAGAAGGGATTCTTGCAGCATCAAAAAGACCTGCATTAAGAAAAGCACCTGATTGGTTTTTGCAAATTTCTGGAGTTAATTATGAAAAATCAGGCTAATTTTGATGCCACAGCTGACATGCATTTCTTCTGGCAGCAGTGCCAGCTTCAACAAGCATTAATCCCCATTAGACACCTCTGGATATTCCTGTGCTATGGGTGTCAGCTCGAGAGAACAGAGGAGATTAAACCAGGGCCTCATGGCAGCCCCTTGAACAGCACTGCTGCTTCTGGGGAGGAAAAGGCTCTGAGCTTCCCAATATTTAAAGAGTGTAGCCACTGGACACTGTAGACCCTTCCTGTTCTTCTGAAAATCTGCTGACTGAAAGGCTTTGGGAATTTGTTAAGACTATCAGAAATGGGTGTCTGGTAATAATCCCTCACCTTTCTATACAGGAATTACTGTTGAGGCAGGCTACCAGCATTCATAAGCAACAGCACTCACATCATAGTGCCTTTACCAATGTCCTCAAACAATGATCAATCTCAACAACAGCACTCATCTCAGACTTTAATGATATTAAACATATACTATAAGTATGCATGTAGCTGAGCACCTTGTTAGGCTGTGTTCCACACTAGCCAGAAATCAACAAATCCAAGCATAAAGGTGATCTAACTCATTGCTAATGGAGTTTTAAACATGTATTTGAAGTTCTTCCAAAAAACCTCTGAAGGACAGCTGTAAGAGGGTAGGTTCAGAAAGGTAGGAGATATTTCTACCCATGCTGCAGCTTCTCCTCCTGTTCAACATCTTTACAAAATATCTGACAAGACAAAAATTTTCCTGATGATATGAAGCTATTCAGGATGAGGATTATAAGGATTCCAGAAAGCCAGGTAATGAAAAGGTGAAATACATTCAACATAATTTTATGTCAAGCAAGAAGCAAAGGAAAAGCAATCCTAATTTCACATCTAAAATCACAGGCTTTAAGCTGACCATTGGAGCTTGGATACAAGATCTCAGGGTTAAAAATAGCCAATTCCATGAAAATGCCAGCACAATGATCAGCAGCAGTGAAAAAAAACAAACAAAAAACCTACACAAAAGTAATAAATTAACTAACTGACAAAAACCAGTTAGAAAGGAACAAAGGACACAGAAAACATAATTATGACACATAGTAAATCCATGGTTTACCCATATCTTGAACAGCATTTCACAAGTATATAGTAGAAGTGGGAGGACTGTGGAGCAACAAAGATATAACTTACACATGAAGAACAACTGAGCAGGGTAGGATTTTTGAGCCTTGAACAAACACTGTAAGATAGGGAGGGATGCTTAACAGAGGTCTACAAAACCAAATATGGCATGAAAAGGATAGGCAGCTACCAATGTTTCTTTGTATTTACATTAAATCAAACCAGTAAGAGATAGCTTCAAAACAAACAAAAGACACATTTCATGCCAGGAGAAACTCACACCTACCAAGGAAATGGCAGAAGACAGCTGGGGATACTGGTAAAATACATTTCTGGTTTGAGCCAGTATAGATAGTCCCTTTTGTGTCTTTAATGATTATAGACAATAGTTACTGTAGGTGTACACAGTACAAACCCTACCTGAATCCACTCCTGCTGTTTAGCATCTCCTTTGCTAGTCTTGGCTTCAAAACCTTTTCCACCATACTTCTGGTCTTCACTTACGCACTTCACGTGTTCCTTATAGTCATCACCCCTGAACACAAGAGATTTTTAACCACAGGTCACTGAAATGGTTCAGTCTTCAAACTGCAACACTTAACTAATCAACAAACTGAAGTAACAGATGATTTAAATGAACAGATCATTTAAACCTTATGACTGTCAACGCTTGAATGGGTAAAATCTGATGTGCTTAAAGTAAGTACCTGCTTGTCAGACCACAGAAATTTCTGTCATGCTACAGCCTTCAGTGAAAATTTCTGACTTGCACCTCTTGTATTTGTGACAGTCCCTTCAGAGGGGTTTGAAGTAGCAACGCCATAGCAATGCTACTTCCCATCCTTTACCTACCAGAAATCCTTGCCACAATCCATGCAAGACAGGCACTGACAGTTTCTGCAGATGTTCACATGCTTTTCAACCTGTGCTTTCTTCACAGCTTCTCCACACGCATTGCATGTGAAAACTACCATGCTGGCGAGTGGTTGTGCAGGAGCTTCTTCCTTCCCACAGAAGAGCAACTCTAGAAATACAAGAAGGAGATCTTAATTAGCAGCTTTAAAGAAACGCCTGGGGGCTGAAGAGAAACGCAGCTTTGCACCCACCGGCAGCCAGGGCAAGCAGCCCGACTGTGCACGTGTAGGAGCTCGTTTCACTGAATGCTCTCGCTTTCAGGGGAGATCAGTACCCTGGGAACCTGTAAGTCCTGTGCCTCACACCCCAAGAGGGAACCAGGAACCCCCAACCCAGGAACCAGGAAGCCTCGGACCCATCTCTAACTGAGGAAGCAGTGACCCCCAGTACCTAGCCCCCCAGCTGGGGAGCCACTAGCCCCCATAGCCATCATGCGAACCGAGACACCAGTAGCCCCTGTACCCGCCACCCCACTACCGGAACAGTAACCCCGTCCCCACGCCGATACGCCCCGCAGGCAGCGTTCCCCGTCCCGCTCCTTTCCCTGCGGCACTCCCGCCGCTCCGTCCCGCTCCCCGCGGCTGCAGACCCGCTTAGGCCGAGCCCAGCCTAGCAGCGCTGGAGGCTGGCCGGGCCACACGGGGCGGAGAGTCCGGCGGGCCCGCCACCCGTGCTGCCGGGCGGCAGCCAGCTGTGCCACGCCGTGCCGTGCCGTGCCGCCTCGTCCCATTCCCGTTCCTTCTCCCGGTCCCGCTCCCGCTCCCGCTCCCGGTCCCGGTCCCGCTCCCGGTCCCGCTCCCCCGCACCTGGCCCACCGCCCCGCGCGGCACGTGCCGCCCGTCCCTCCGCGCCTCACGGCCCGCGCCTGCGCTGCCCCCGCCCCGCCCCGCCCCGCGCAGCCCAACGGGAACGGGAACGGGAACGGGAAGGGGAAGGGGAGGGAGTGGCGGCGGAAGCGGCCGCTGGCGGGGATGGAGCTGGGAGGTGGCCGGAGCCGGTAAGCGCTGGGCTGGGCAGGGCCGGCTCCTGCCCCTCGGCCGCCGTCCCGCCGTGCCAGGCCGCGCCGCGTTCCCCCGCCCGGGGCTGTGCGCTCCCGCCGCAGCGGCTGCGCTAGGCCCGCCCGCAGCCTCGGCCCGAGCCGCCGCCTGTCCCCGGGCACAGCCCACCCGCACTGAGGCACACCCTGCCTCTGTCCCCTCTCCGTGCGGCACCCCGAGCCTGGGCTCCGTCTGGGCAAGGCTGAGGGGAGCTGAGCCCTAAATAGGCTGTGTTTCAGGGGTTCGCCCTGCTCGGGAGCGGCTCTCCCCGCGCCCTGGGGAGCCGCGACCTGATGGATGAGAGGCAATTCACTGGTTGTCAAAGTAATTGCAGGATGCCGTGTGGGAGACACGTTCACAGAGAAAGCACTTACCTGGCAGATTAATGTGCTTTGTTTTAAAGCCTGGTCAAAACATGATAGGCATTAATAGCGGAAAAGCACAGTATAATAGCCCCGCATGTAATACAGCAGGAGGCAGTGAATCACAGAGTGAAACAGGATAAATTAAAATGCGCAGCTGTTACTGTTCATGAGATTTGAGAATAGGGCGACCGCTTTCTGGTCGTGCTTAACACAAAGTGGTTTTCTTACTTCGTTTCTTATAACAGGGAGGTTTTCCTCCTTCATTCCTAGATATTCTGATCGTCCTAATGGTTAGAATTGTCATGTTTACAAGTGTGCAGGGGAGGCGTTACATCTTTGTAAAAAAAAAAGAAAGGAAATACAGAATTCAATGAAAATGTGTTCTGTGGGAATGTGACTTGTCTTTTCAACCTGTTCAAACGGGATTTTTTTCATTTAGGTATTACATTGTATTAAAAACAATACCAGGCTAGCATGTCTAATTAATCAGAACCACAATGGAAATGTACATAGGTAGAACAGCAACAAATATGTCTTAAATAATACTAGTACTGTGTTCTCCTGTTTGAGTTTACAGGGTGAAGAAACGGAGGTTTTCCTCTACAAATGCTACAGATTTTGTACATGTGATATATTTTTGCATTAGGATGTAATTATTGTGGAAGTTGTCTAAACTGGGGTGCATTTTTTGTGGTTATGGAGATCAGTTTGCTGGGAGCACTATTAGATTTCTGAAGAAGCTCTTCGTTGTAAGCAAAGCTCTGCTAAAATCAGTATTTTCTATGTATATTGCTGTGTATCTACTTGTGAGCAACACTGTGACTCATCTTTAACCAGAAAGTTGTTGTTAGAGCTATCATTGCAGGTGTGAACTGAAGTCTGTTTCCTTTGAAAGCTAAAACAAATTGAAAAAATGTTCTCAATATTTTAAAATTATTTTTGCGATTTAGTATTCACATTATCATTTTATTTCATTGTAGGTAATTTAAGTGGTTTTCTAGCATGGACACTGTTGCTAGCCATAGCTGTCATCTTCTCCAGCAGCTACATGAGCAACGCATTCAGGGGCTTCTCTGTGACTGCATGCTGGTGGTGAAAGGAGTCTGCTTCAAAGCACACAAAAATGTATTAGCAGCTTTCAGTCAATATTTCAGGTATGTGGTAGAAAATTCTTCTCTTCAAAAAGTTAACTAAATGGTGTTGGCTGAGCTTTTCTCTGAGAAGGGTATCTTTTTCTGGTAGTTGCAGGCTAAGTAACTCTTGGGAGTACAAGGAGAAAAGGGAAATGGTCCAGAGATAAAGCTGTGTCAAGTATGCATAGTATGCACTTTGATTTTGACATTTTCTTCATTTACTTATTTATACTGCCTCATATAGTGGATTCTGGCATGGACCTACATTCACTAATAGGTGTACATGGACCTACATTTCACTAGTAAAAGATTACTGTTTACAAGGAACATTGCAGAGTATATGAACAGAGCCAGATAACGGATATAATAAATGAAACATTATCCACTTCTGAATAATGGCACTTGTTTTGTCAATCATATTCAAAATAAAATTTGACTATATAGGTCATTATTGAATCTCTACTTATTCAGATTCTCAGAGACAACAAATATTGTCGGCCACCTGTCCATTACACAACATCACTGGTTTCTTTCCCTTCTGTACTGCCCTCTATTGTGCCTCCAAATTTTGGGGGGTGCTGGATCTCCCAACTCAGTGTTTTACAGTAGTTATGAGCAAGCTGTTAGATCTGGTATTTTTTAGACCTTTGATGTTTTTAGAGATGTTTTTTGAAACCTCTCTAAAGCTTGACTACTAATTCATTTGTGAGAAAACTATTTTTATATTATAACCAGGGAAAAAAGATGAGGTTGCTTTTTCTCCTGTAGTGGCATAGTACTGCTGATGAAGTGCAATTATGCACAAAGACCAAATTCTTAAAAATAGTTAAAAAGAGCTAAGTGCTCAACTCCTATTAAAATTCAATAGGATGTAAGTGGCTAATTGGTTGTAAGTTTAGACTCTCAAGCCGCATCTGTTGATTATAGTTCTGGTTTTAATTTAGATAGGATGGTCTAGATTTAGGAAAGAACTTGGATGTGGGCACTGGTTTCAGTGTATGCCCTGCTTTTCTAAAGCTTCAACACAGACTCACATTTTCTGAAGATTTAAAGCTCATTGATATTATGCCCACCTTCAAACAAAACCTAATTTGAGATTTAGCCCACAAAGAGGAGCCATCAAGTTTGGGGCATTTTCTAACGTAGGAAAAAACTACGTATGAGTGGCCTGACCCCATTTATATGTCATTGTTTACTGTGGGAGTATCAGGATTTTAATGGGAGGGTATAAAATTCCTGACTGAGACAGAGTATGAATCCACTTAATCTAGGACTGGTTGTGCATGTGAAGAATTACATCTCTGATGCTGAGAATACTTTACCTCAAATAGTAAGAAGTTTTATGAATTCATTCACTTTAAGGATTCAGTGACAATTTGGTAGGTATGGTTGCCCTGGTATTTTAGGATTAATTATGTACCTGTACTCTTCATTATTCTTTCACTTGATTCTCATCTGGTACCAGTAAAAAAATACTTTTTTTTTAACGAGAGAATAGATTGAAAATAATGCCATCTTGTTTAATATTGCCATCCTCTTGTGTTTTTGTGGAGAAAGAACTAATACCAGAAACTTCAATAAGGTTAACTGATAGAGTTTGATGGAGAAGCTCAGTTGCCAGAGGAGAATAGTTTAGCTTACTTTGAAGTCTATCTTCTGCATTTTGCTAGAAAATTTCTCATGTCTAGTTTGATTTGCCATGATGAGAGTCATTCTGAGTCAACTGGTTTTGCAAATTGTCCATAAATACACTACTGCACCTAATGTGTGAAGAGCAGTAGAGAAGAAACCACAAGGATAGAGTGTTATTTGAAAACATTAAAAAACAGAGAATTAAAGTTAGATAAAGTATCATTTGCTCTGATTTATACTTCAAGTGCACTAATGTAGAGCTAATATATAAGACAAGTAATTGAGCAGTTTTGAGAAACTCATCTTCAAAAACAAAGCAGTCTAGGTAAGGCCTTAGAGTACAAACTGTTGTTTCATACCAGACAATCTGTTTGAGGTGTATGTGTGTTTTTCTTATTGAAGTCTTTGTGAATTATTTGTGTTTGTATTTGAATACTTGCCTTATTTTATCAGGACCCTTTTCCAGAATTCTTCAGGCCAGAAAAATGATGTGTTTCACTTGGACATTAAAAATGTGGGTGGCATAGGCCAGATCTTAGACTTCATGTACACCTCTCACCTGGATCTTAGTCAGGACAATGTACAAGCTATGCTGGACATTGCACAGTGTCTCCAAGTGCAAAATGTGCTGAACATTTGCCACACCTTTTTAAAATCTTCCACCACTGTGGAGCAGGCAGCCAGCATGCCTTGTAACAGTGTATTTTCACTGCAGAATACTTTGGGTACGGATAGCAGCTGTGCCAGTGATGGCTATGGGACAAACCTGTTGCCTGAATGCTCAGCTGACACACAAACTAGCAAAGTCCTGGCTGAGCAGCACTCACATGCATCACAGTCTGTTAATCTGCACACCTCCTCGGGTGATGGACAGAAACAAACACAGGACTCCTTAGATGGCAACTGCACGGAGCTTCCATTTAAACAACCAAATTACTACTATAAACTGCGCAACTTTTACAGCAAACAGTTCTATAAACAAAATGCTTGCTCTGATCACGAGAGAGGAGCTGAACCATCCTTTTCTTACAACACATCCACGGAAGTAAACACGGTGGAGAATAATTCTTGCACTGTCAATCACTCTGAGTGTATTCTGGAAACCTCTGATCATTTACCGTCAAACTTTCTGGTTCAGTCTGCAAACGAAGCTGCTCCAGACCAAGATGCAGAGAGCACAGTTATGCAGCCCACCAGACAGATGAGGCTGAAGAAGGCAATACACCTCAAAAAGTTAAATTTCCTAAGATCTCAGAAATCAGCAGAGCAGCCACCTGAGCCCCAAAGAGATGACAGCAGAATAACAGAAGTAATTGAACCTGTAAGTGAAAGTACCGCGGACACGACAGATGTTAGAGTTACTGATGAAAAAGAAGCTGAAGATCTAGTGAATTCTGAGAATTTTGACCAAACTGTTGAAATGGAAAGATCTCAAGGTCCTTTGGAACAAGAAGGACAATCACAGACTCTTCTGTCACAGAAGCAATATACTTGTGAGTTGTGTGGGAAGGCTTTCAAACATCCAAGCAATTTGGAGCTACATAAAAGGTCTCATACAGGTACAGTTATCAGTTACTTGGTCTGCAGACCAAATATTTCAATTACAGAGAATATCTTGCAATATCTTGTGATTCAAAGATGCTGGTAAAGGGTCTACTTTCAAAAAGCTGTGGTTTGGTTTGGTTTTTTTTTTTTAATGGATAATCCTACAGGAATAAAGAACTGTAATACTGAGTTTTGCTGGGAATTGTAGAAAAGATTTCTCCTATGTATTTGGGGTTTTGGGTGGTTTTTCAAAGAACATTGTTTGAATTCAATGAAAATTAACTTTCAATTAAAATGTTGGTTTTGTCCTGCATTTAGATGAGTCATTTCTAGTCAGTTTGTCAGGTGGCCCAGATATTTGAGCCAGATAACAGTAAAACGTGTAAACAAATAAATGAATCTCTAAGTATACTAGAACACTTCTGTTCTCTCTGGTCATATATTCATTGTAAGATAAAGTGATTTGGGCTTGGTGGTCATTTTCTTTATAACAACTTTAATTGTGTTTGCCTAGACAGTAAGGCTCTTGCAGGCTGCAGAGTAAATGGGAATTTTTAATTAATGTACTTTGTTTTAAAAATGCACAGCTAATATTTTTAAACCTAACATAGATTTATTTCTAAGTATCTTTTTATTCCAGTGAAAAACAAGACATAGTTTACCTTCAAATTAATTAATTTGTCTGTGCAGTTTAACCAGCAGGTCCTATTATTAGATACACTTTTTTAAGAGTTTTTAAGAATTACCTTGGCTAGGCAGGTAACACCATTGATTCAAAGTCCTTGTGATGGTGTTACTCCTGATTAAGCTGTTGAATATTTTTTGCTTTTTTCCCCCTGTATTAAATATACAAATGCATCTCTCTCAATCTTGTCAAATAAACATCACTTTGGAAATGATCATACATCTACTGGTACTTTGATACTAAATATGAAACTCTCTTAGCAGACATTCATTTATTTTGTTAATTGATCCTTAGAATCAAAAGTTTATTTTTCCATGTTATTCATAGAAAAATCTTCCCAGAACCTGAAAATATGAACATTTTGCATTAGCTTCCTGAAGTTTTCAATTGTTTGCTTTAACTGCTTCTGTGTGTTCATGTTTCTAATAAGTTTTTAAAAATTTGTTCTCCTGTGAAAGAGTTGCATATGCCCTTACCTAGATCCTTTCTTTGCCTTGTATTTTTTTGAATCTTACTATCTGCTTTGAGCTGGTATCATCAGATACATTTTGATATCCTAGATTTTCAGGAAAATAGATGATCAGATAGAGCATCTGGAAAAGTCCCAGCTAAGGGAGAGACTGCAGTAACATGTGAGTTTGTGCTAGAGAGACTCCAGGATTCAGGAACTCTGTGCAGCTTTTCCTACACCATCTTTGTCAGGTGGTTTTCGAAAAATCCAGGTTTGAATGCTAGTTAATGTGGCATTAGCATTCTTCTATAGATGTGTTAAGACGACAGAAGTGTAAGAGCCTAAGTTTAACAAATAATATGTACATAAAAGGATGGAAGAACTCAGGCAAGGATATGACTAAAATGCCTTTTGGCTTCCCTGGTTTTTTTTGGGAATTATTCCCTGTTATTCATGTCAATTTATTTTTAAATATCCAGCTAGTGCAAAAAGAGTGTTTGGAAAATAACAGTGGATAGTGAGTAGGATGGTAATATTGGAAAGATCTGGAGCAGAAGGTACAGAACACATCTGTATTGTTAATGTTAGATATGCTGGTAGTTAAATAATGTAAGTATGTGCTAAAAGCCATTTCTTTTCATCTGCCAGTTCAGAAAGCATAGCAGATTGCTAGCTAATCAATTTTATTTAGAAACATTCATTTTCTAGAGCTAAGCAAAAGGGTTAGCAAGCATTTAAGTGTTACAGTGCTTACTGAAAGTCGTCCCAATGTGGCTTTGCTGGAGAGATGAAGGAAGCTGAAATGGACATGTCACACTGGCAAATCTGTTTTTAACCCAAAAATGACAACTCTTTCAACCAGTGCTGTGGTGGCCTGGTTGTCAAGTAAAAGCACATGTGAAATTCTTTATCCCTGAACTCTAGAAACTACTAAAGAATTTACAGGTCAGCATGGTTGCATTGATGAGTTTTCTATGTGAAGGCAGCCAGACTGTGTTCAACACTCATTGTACTGGCATGTCTGGCTGTTTAATTGTATTGCTAGTGGACACTTAGAGCAATCTCTCAACGGAGCTTATTGCACTGACTTTGATTGATTTTGACTGAATGATATAATTTGTTCTTTATTATAGTGACTTTGACAGAAAGGAAGCAAGTATATCTCTTTATATGGTCCATACCTATCCAGGAACATCCAGCAGTTTTGTTGGGGTATTTTTATGTATTTTCAGGGAACATCTCAAAGAACAACCCAAAACAAACCCAGGCCAATGGAAAGCACTCTTGGCAGGATGGAATGCAACAGGAGCAGAGTAGCACTGTCAAGTAATACATTGTTGATCCTCTACCTATTCATTCCGACCTTTGCTTGAGCAACTTGCCAGCATTCCATGCCTTAGTGAGTACAGCTCCTCACCTTTGTGATCTCTTCAGGAACACAACTTCTGCCTTCATGCCTTTCTCCTCTGGAGCTGACACAGCACTGCTTTGGTCACTGTTGTGTACTTTATCTTCATGCAGAATGTTGAACAAGAAAGGTAAAACAGAAGATAGAAAACACAAGGCAGTCCAAGGGTTCAAAAGTAAAGTCCCCTGGATGTTTGTTGAAGCATTGTCTAAATTGTATTCAGTTATTTTCCCATTTTTCTCTATTACTTTTGATCCAGCCATGAAACACACTATTGTGTACTTTATCTTCACATCTCCTTGCAGAGTGTTGAACAAGAAGGATACAGTCATGGTGTTCTCAGATAAGGTTTTTGTTTAGAATATATTGACAGTTGTAGAATCAGAATAATTTCGATTAGAATGGATCTCCTGAGGTAATCTACTCCAGTCTCCTGCTCAAGACACATCAGTTAGATTGGGTTGTTTTGCTCATGACCTTGTGTTGTCAAAATTTTGGACATCTCTTAGGACAGAATTTCCACAGCCTCTCCAGTCAATCACTCCCAGTGTCTCACCACCCTCATGGGGTAAAAGATTATTTTCATGTATCTATTTGGAATTTCTCATGATCAAGCTTCCATCTAACACCTCTGGTCAAGACTGTGTACCAGGAAAACCTGCTTGTATCTGCCTTCCCAAGCCTGTAGACATCAGTAAGGTTTCCCCTTTGCCTTCTTTTCTGAAGGCTCCAGATGTGATCTCACCAGTGATAGGCAGAGAAGAATAATCTTCAGCTTATTAGCTGCACTCTTCTAATGCACCCTCGAGTACAGTGAGACTAATTGCTTCTGAGCAACAGGTTACATGATAAGCCCAGTGGTTTGGAATTCTATGTAAATACAAAATTGTTCTCCAAAAACTAATTTGATGTTTCTTTTGAAAAAAACCAAAACTCTTTTGTTTTCTTTTTATCTTGGGGGAAAAAACCTCCAATTCTTTGTACATTGTTTCAGTTATAATGAGGCTGCATGCAGCCTACAATAATGGTTTCAAGAAATTTGAGCCTCCAATTCCTTCCCTCTCCCTCTAGTCATTTCAAAGTGGATTCCTGTTCAGATAGTATTCTTTAGGTCTACAGTAATTTTTTGTTTTTGTATAGGTAATTTCTGCAAAAATTGCTTACTAGTGTTTTTTATCTGCAATTTCGTATTATCTTGATGCTTTTATGTTTTCAGAATCCTCCCCAATTGCTACAGATCTGGCTCCCTGTAGGTTTCGTTTATATTTGTGTTGTCAGTTTCAGAATTTTTAGTGGTTTGGAGGTTTAAAGCTGTAATGAAATCAAGCCTCAGTGCTCTTTATAGTTGAGTTACTTTATAGTTGATTTACTGGTTTCATAATTTTTATTTTTAATTGAAGAAAAGCTTTTTTTAAAACTGCCAGAAGATTTCCACTCTTCATTAAGTAGACAAAGAAGATAAAGACTCAAGTTGTCAGACTAACTGCAAGGTTCCAATCTATGAATCAATGTAACTGTATGTTTACTCTGGTTATTAAAATCTAAGGAGAATTGCATTTAGTCCTTGATCCTAAAGTACTTTGAAAGAACTTCATCTGTATTTGGCAGGAGGAAAGGAAAATGGAACTTCCACACCTGGATATGGTAGATGTTGCTTTTAACTTTTCCAAGGGTGGAGGAAAAATACTGATACAGAGAATACTTACTGGAAGAGAAGCCAAGAAGTGTTCTGTAAAGTCAGGGAAATTATAATTAAAGAAGTAAATAAAAATCTTTAGACAAATTCTTTAATCATGACCAAGATGAAACACAGTGTAAGATCTCTTTTTCCCTTTGGAAATATTCAGTCAGCAAAATAACACAGATTCATGCTAGTTTTGTTGCCCTGTACCTATGGGGCAGATTATAAATGTCCTTTAAACTTGCAGTTAGACTCATGAAAGATAATAAGTGTGACTGTCATTGAATCAGTGGTATTTAAATGCCATTTTTGTTTTCAAGCTTATAAAAGATTCACATAAAATTTTATCAACAGTGTAAAAACTAGGAAACCAAGAACTAAGCAGGGGAAAAAAAACCCACCTTTACAAAATATTGTAGAGGAGAAAAAGTAATTACAAAAACATATTTGTCTTTAATTGACAGCGAGAGAATTGAGGTGTTGTCCAGTCACATTCTATACTGAGAGTCATGTTATTTTAAAAAGCTAAAGTGTGCTGCACCAGCTTTTACTAAAGCTGCTAATCTGTTCTTGGACATTCAAGAATAACAGTTACATATGTGTAAATTTTTGGAGTTAAACACTTGGGTTAATCTTCAGATACTTTTATATAGGATGAAAATTTGAAGGCGCATATATATTTTCTAGAAGTGAATGCCTATGTGCTGAGCAGAGATGTATGGTAGAAATTGAAAATTGAAATCAGAAAACAATTCTTCCAAATTAGCTTCTCTTCATTCCTCCTTCTTTTTAAGAATGTGCCTCTGTGTGTGCAAGTGAAAAAACGGGTGCACTTCCCATCACTGTTCCTGTTGGACCTTGTCATCTATTCTGTTCTTCCTGGTGATATGATACCCCTTTCATTTGGAAAGAAAAGTATTTAAAAAAAAAATTTCTCAGCCATTCATATTGAAACTCTTCTACTAGTTTTGAAATATAAATTCTGTTTCTGGGCAAGTCTGCCATACAGAGTTAGTGGTAAATGCTGTACTTTGCTCTTGAATTCCCCTTAAATACATAGGTAAGTGTCCTTTTGGGGAGATTTTTTACTCTTACATTACGTGTTTTAAAAGGAAGTGTACCAATTTTAAACATTTCTGTTCTACTGCAACTACTAGAAGTTCTATGTTCTGTTTCTTCTTCTAGGTGAGAAACCTTTTGAATGTAACATTTGTGGGAAACACTTCTCACAGGTGGGAATATTTTATATATTACGGTACTTATTACACTTGAAATGCATCTCTGTTGATTCTAAAAGTCTTGGGTTTAAGATTAGATTTTTTTTTATTTGTTCAAAGACAGAGTTCATGTTAGGGATAAATTATTAAAATGTCTAATTTGAAGATAACATGTTAAGTGTTTTAGATTTCTTTGATGCATTCTGTATCTTTGATTCTGTCTGCTCTCAGTAGATGTGTTATGCATTTTACCTTCAAATGAATGTTTAACTATACAGAGCCACAGCTATATTAGAAATACAGAGCACATTCATTTCCAGACTGTTCTTTTGTTCTTTTGCTTTTTAGGGATATGTTGTGAATAGCATTTTTTACAGTGTCTGAAAAAAGTGCAGGTTCTAGTGTTATATAATGTTGTATTCACAATACAGTTTCATCTTCCTAATTGGCATAAATTATTAAGTAGATTTCAGTCAGATAAAAAAAAAAAGTTGTATCCATATAATTGCGCTCGGTTTCTTCCAGTGAGAACACCACAGCCTGCCTGAAGTGACAAAACTCAGCTATGATTTTAAAAAACTTCTTGTATAATTGCATACTTACATACAGGCCTAAGCTTTAGCTGCTTGATTTGCCTTCCAGTGCTTGCTTCCTATTCTGGGTACAACAATTTCAACAAATTTGGTGCCTGGTTGTCTCACATTTCCAACATGTCTATTTCTTTTCTGATTTCGTGGTTGGAATGTGCACATCTAGGTACAGCAGACAATAAACAGGTGCATATTTTTATATGAAGATTACATAATTACTGTCGAATAGCTTTGGCATTTCTTATGGGTCCTGGTTTAAGAATTAGAGTTACATGCTCTTTGTCTACCCACCCACCACTGGTTATGCTTCTGCTTCAGTTTCACAGCTCACCAGTGGGACTTGTTTGACCCATGAATCTGATGCCTTTGTGTCCTTCATGTTGTTGCTAAATATGAATATAAGACTGGATCCAGTGAACAGTAGTTTCATCATGCTTATTGAGCAATTTTCAACCAAACTGGGTTTACTATCTAGGCAAAAAAGAGCATTTTCATTCATTTTGATGGCTAAACTTACAGTTTTTGGAAGAAAACCGTGGATATTTCCTAATTCCATTAAGAGAACTTTTGGCAAATAGAGTGGCATTCTGTACCACTAGAGTGGGGGAAGAGGGGGGAAGTGTCACACACTCAGTGTATGACAGGCATGACAGACTCCTCCTGTAACTCATTGTGCTCCTCTTTAATTACAGAAACAACCCCCTGACAAAGCTGCAAATTTCTGCCTTTTAATTAAACACTCCCAAACAGCTTTCCTTCCCTCTGTGTTACCTCAGCTGCCTGAAGGTAGATGTAGATACAGATTGCTGGACAATCCCTACACATCCAGCACATGAGCCAGAGCATTCAGCCTCTGTGCTGCAGTTCTTTCTCTGGTCATAAAGGGGTCTTGCATAATTCTGAGGTACTTGCTTCTAAATCCTGCAAGGAAGTAAGATTCCACCTACCAGAAAGTAAGATGCAAGGATAATTACTATCTACTTTTTGCTTAAAATACCATCTCTGGTCTTGTCCTTTATCTTCTCCGTCTGCAGGCACAGAAATAGAAACACTTTCCTTATTTAAGCCTTCATGTTCTGTGCTTTTGAGACGGTGCAGCCATTGTACCTGGTGGGATGTCTGCTCCTGCTGAATGTAGCTGATGTGCTGTGTGTTGGAACGTGCAGCAGAAAATAAAAGAAGTAGGGAAAATTGACATGGGAACTCAGAGTTGGGAACAACTAAGTGTTTGATTTTTTTTGAGGAAGACATTCCTTTTTAACTTCCAAGCCTGCATCTTCCCTTACTACTTGTATACAGCTTGTTGTGATGTGGATTCTGGCTGGTGGTTTGGGATACTGTGTTTTACCTCCTTCTGCAGATCTTCTTTTGGGGGCCCGTGTGCATAAATTCCTTCATTTTGAAAGCTTACCATTTACAAAGGACTAAGTCTGTTGTTTCTCTCTGGTCTCCAAATTTGTGAGGAGTTCTATGCAATCATTAAGATGATTTTTCTGAATATTTTTTTTTCTTGCACTGAAATGCAAGTAAAAGTCCTCTTAGGTTTTTTTTTTTTTTTATTGGGATGGCATGTGATGCTTTAGCCAAGGTTTTGTACCAGCTTTAAAACTTAAGAAATAATACAAGCTAATGGTGTTTTCACCCTTTTTTGTCTTAGCACAGTTAGTAACAAGCTTTGCCTTCATTAAGAGAAAATTACATAGGCTTGTAATAAAGAAATGGATCCACTTGCTGCTTTCTGTAAAATGTTTTTATTCTTACTTAAAGTGTATGGGAACTATTTTAAAATAATTGTTGCACTTCAAATTCACCCTCTATCTTTATCTGGAATAATTTTCCAATGCCCATGATAGCATTTGTTTCTGACGTGGATAGAAGTAAAGGTTCTGTCTTTTTTCTGTATGTTTTTCCCAAATGCACTCTGCATGAAATCTCTTGTCTTTGAACAGCAAGAGTTATTCCATGGTTCATCTTCTTCTTCCCCCAAAATAAGTACCTAATGCCTCTGTTTGAGTGGATTTCAGTATTGGAAAGTATGGCCTTAGTAAACAACAGTTCAGTCACTCTGTTTTCTGAAAAAATGTACAGGGGTTAGAGAAAGCTCTCTCAGGGTTCAAACATCGATCCATTTGATACTGTCCTCTGTTTGTGTGTGCCTGCAGTACTTGAGTTCTGGTATATTGTAAAGTCTGATTGCAGTGATGGATCACAGGTAATTTATTATCTAAATGACTCAGAAGAAGTTACTCTGGATCTTATTTTTATTGTCTTACTGTGACAGATGGGGACATGATAATCTTTGCATCCCAAATTTTCTTTCCTGATTTAAAGGACTTAATGTTTCCTTAGTGTACTTAAATAAAACCAGGTTGTTATCAGTAAAAGGGAGTGGAAGGGTTAGAAACTGACCGTGGAAGTACTCACTATGTATGGAACATCTGCAGCTCTTCTACGAGGTGTGTCTTGTGCTTTGAGAACTGGACTCAGTGGAGTAGCCATTCAGAAGGACCAGTGGCTTTAAAACATTTTCTTTAAAAGTTAGACACAGTAAGAAGGTTTTATCTAGTCATTGTCTGGTTTGCCTGCTAGATTGGCATGTTTTTTATAGGATTCCAAGAAGAAAGATATGTAGTAAAATAGTTACCAGTCATCCCATTCATTCATTTCTGTATTTCCTGTTCTATTTTGGTATGAGTAAATAATTTCAGGTTTGGAGCATCTGAGTATTTTATGGATTTTTATGGATTCACTTGGTAGGTGAATTCAGACATCCTTGTGTAACAATATTTTATTTATAGGACAGGGAAAGTAAGACTAATGTGAACCATATTGCTAGTAAGTTAGTAAGTTTTCTTTTTCTCCACATTCAAGATAGTGTAATTTGCATTTATAATTGGATCTGATTTCAACTATAGGTCTTTATTTTCCCTTAGCATTTCATTTCAAGCTTCTTGTTTTCACTTTTTTCCCTATTTCTGTTCTTGTCAATGTGTAATTGCATACATAAACAATTTGATGTTGAAGTACATGGTAGTCTGTCTTTACTAGATAAGAATGTTTAAGTTCATACATGCTTTGTAGTCTTCACTGCCTTAGAAGTAGGAATAAAAAGCCAGTTTCATAGTTCCCATCATTGTTTTATTTTAATCTGTATACAACAGGCTAGCTGATTTTAAATGTTTAAATTACTGTCCCTTCAGGCAGGTAATCTCCAGACACATTTACGTCGACATTCTGGTGAGAAGCCATACATTTGTGAAATCTGTGGGAAAAGGTGAGTAGAAATGTTCATCTTGGTAAAGTTAACATGAAAAAATTTATTCATATTTTCTACTAATCTCCACTAAACTGAGGGCCAAGAGCTAAGGCAGCATGCTGCTCAATTTTGTTTAAATGCATGCTGATGGCATTAAAATATGTAAATGTCTGCAACTGACTTGTGGTGTGTAAGATAATCATGGCACCAGAGATTGTGGTCTGAATTTTTTGTATATTGGTATGTAGTTAAGAATATCCTGTTGTGTATATTTTGAACAGTGTGAGTCACTGTAAGTCATGCAGGCTTGTGCCTTTCTCTCACTTTTTTTTTTTTTTTTTGGTTATTGGGTGATACTTTTTTTTTACATTTTATGGAATTCTGAAGTATGGGAAATTTGACAAATTTAAGCGAAGCATTAAATAATTCTGCCTTCTGCTAGCAAACAGGTGACAGAAAATGCACTAATGTTGGAGTAGCATAAAATGCAGAATTAATCAGTAAAATTAATGATGAAAATATTTTGGAGGATTTTTCTAGCACAAATTCAATTGGACATTGTCAGTTAAAATGTTTTTCTGAACTGCATCCATTTATCTGTGTGTTAGGTCTTAGTCTTTGTTCTGAACATCAGGCATTCATTAAAGCCAATTTCCACATGATACTCAGTTTAGGGAAATAAGGTCCTTATAAAGACACTAATTGGGTTTCTGTGTTGTGTTACAGATTTGCTGCTTCTGGTGATGTTCAGCGTCATATCATCATTCATTCTGGAGAAAAACCTCACCTGTGTGATATCTGTGGCAGAGGTGGGTAAGAACCAAAGTTTCTGCCTTGGGTTTTTTTGACTGAAATGTGAGGAGTCATTTTAATCTCATTGTCTGTCACATTTTTCTAGGGTTCAGTAACTTCAGTAATTTAAAGGAGCACAAAAAGACCCATACAGCAGACAAAGTATTCACCTGTGATGAATGTGGGAAGTCATTTAATATGCAACGAAAATTGGTAAAGCACAGAATAAGACACACTGGAGAGAGACCATACAGCTGTTCAGCTTGTGGTAAGATTCACTGTACATTGCTTGGTTGTATCTGTGATTTTCAAATGATAAGTAAAAGTTCCTTTGCCAGTAGAATAACAATTAAGCAAAATTATTTTAAATTGAAATACCATGTTGTGAAAGTTGGTCACAAAATCTTCTCTCTTGCATGCTTCATAGTCTTTCATTTAGTGTAATAAACTCCTTTATTTCTCATAAGTTCAAAAGAGAATTTCAGTTGAAAATTAGAGAAAGGAAGAAAGAGGAATCAGCATTGTGTGTGTACATGTTTGCTAAAGAGCTGGTGATAGTAGCTGCTTCAAAAATAGATTTATTTTCAGAATAGTCCTTTTGATGGAAAATTAGGTTTGACATCACTTGGGTATTGATGGGGTCTTTTTTTTTTTTTTTCCAATTGCATACTATTTGATTTTAACTTCATTCGCTTATAGAGCTTGATGATAGCAGTGTCTTGTTACTTTGCTTCACCCTCTGCAATAACATCAAAACTTGACCAATATTTCATACCAGAGAACAGCCATTTTCAAAATCTGTTAAATAGGCTATTCTTCCAGGTGATCTGAAAATGGCCCTTGCTCAGGTCCATCCTGATCTCATTTGTTACTTAGCATCCTGACTACTACTGGGTTTTTTTGCTCTTAAGTGCTATTTTGATAGAATTTCATTCATGTTCAGAGGAATCAGCTTTGGAGGAGTGTAGCTTCGTATGTTCACATCCAGATGCAGTATGTTTTATTTGCAGTGTTTTCAGGCACAAGAAAAAGCCAATATTATCAGGAGGCCTTGCAGCAGAATGAGGAAATATAGACATGCAGGATAGGGAAGTATAAACAATCAGTTGTGTTGCTGTCGTTAAACAGGATTGTTTTCATTTTGTCTTGTACTGGTCTTTTGAATATTTTTAATTTTAGCCAAGTTATCTTATTCTGAAAAGGCAAAAGTTGTGCCAAGACAATCTGATGAAGCATTAAGAAATCATTCACATTATGCAAAATATCCAGATGTATTAACTTCAGCAATTTTTAATCTTATCATTAATGTTTAATGGCTGTTCTGAAGAGAAATCTGTGCAGCAAAATAAAAAGTATGCTGCTGAAAATTGAGACTGCAGTTTTATCGGGCAGTCATTTAATACAGTTCGTTTTAGTTGGTATTTGTCCTCACAAAATAAATGACATAAAAATCATAAGCTTACTTCTACTATTTTAAAGAATGTGAGGTGTCTGAATCGTGTAGCAATTCTGGAAATGAATTCTCTCTTGTTCTGCTTGTTCTTCTACACTTTGCTTTGGTTCCGCCTCAGACACTTTTTTCTTTGCAGTATGGTGATTGAGCTTATTTGAGACTGTGGCTTTGAAGATAGGCAAACAATTGAACATTTTTCTGTATTCTAATATTTACAGCAGTAAAAAATTACAGTTCTCACACATTCTCTGGCTAGAATATAAAAAGGACTACTGCATTATGTTAGCTGAAAGTTAACAGAAAAGCTAACTTTGTCAGCACTTTGAGAGTAGTTCCTTGGTAATGAACAAACCATTTCTTTCTATGATGCAGCTCTCACTGGAAGAATATATTTAGAAGCTTATCAGCATACTGTTTATCCAGACAGACAAATTAAATTGATAGTTTAAAATTATTTTCTTTCTCCATGAAGATTGAGACAAACTGAGAGCACTCATATCTTTCAAATACTAATGGATATTCCTGTCTCTGGAGACAAAAGCTAAACCCATTTGTTGGGAAACACAAGTTAAAAAATCAGATCAAGAAGAAGAAACAAGTTAATGGAATTGTAAAAATAGATGCAACTCATTTGAACCCGCTGTAGATAAATGACTGGGATATACGATACCTTATCACTTGATAGTTTCTGTAATTAAAACATGCTCATTCACTTGTGTTAAGAACACAATTTCGGTGTGTGTTGCAGGGAAATGTTTTGCAGGCTCGGGTGACCTGCGCAGGCACGTGAGGACTCACACCGGGGAGAAGCCCTACACGTGTGAGACGTGCAACAAGTGCTTCACCCGCTCGGCCGTGCTGCGGCGCCACAAGAAGATGCACTGCAAAGCCTCCGAGGAGGGGCCCAGCACACTCGAGGAATTCACTCCAGGGATTGAAACCTCCGACCTCGACAAGTCCCAGAGCTCTGACTCTTTTGGCCAAGAAATGTCTGTTACGTTGTTACCGGTGTCTGTTAAATTTCCCGTTCGCCCTACTGGAAATGCCAGTGAATTTGACAGTTCTGCAGATTCTTACTGCAAGTTGCGATCGATGATCCAACACCACGACTCGGCAAACGCGGGGAAAGTCGGTGTGGATTCTGCTAAACTGCTGAAAGCCCAGGCACAGCAGAGTCCACCAGCACCACCACCATATGCCTATGCAGACGTGGATGTGTCCTCAGCAGAGGAGCCCTTGCCGTCTGATAGCATTCCCATGATCCGCTCCTCCGGGGCTGGCCTGGACAGTGACCCCCTGGGCAGCCGCACCTCCTCTGCCCCTTACAAGAGTAACGAGGGCCCCTTCTTCTCCAGCATGACCCTCTGGGGCTTAGCCATGAAGACCTTGCAAAATGAGAGCGAATTGGAGCAATGAGGGCTCAGCTGAGTGCACCAGAACTTCGTAGAGGCATTTCATGCTAATGTGATTGCAATTGCACTGCGGCATGGGGAGATCACAGAGTTTTTAAGCCAGAGGTCCTGGACACTGACAGGAATCAAAGTGTTCTCCCCCAGAACCCTGGGAAGGCTGCCTTTATTTACACTGCTTCTCAGCAAAGTTTAAATGCACTGTTGGGGACCTTTGTTGTTCTGTGACTGCACTGTGTAGCTCATCTGTTATTGCCATGATTTACTAAAATTTGCCGCTGACTTGAATTTACCATTTAACTTGTAATTTTTTAACCTTGCCATGGAGGGAAGGATGGCCAGTGTCTATTTCATGGTATGGGTACAATTCCAAGTGTGGGTCATCAGAGCTGTGTAAGACTGTAGATATGACAGGAAGAAAATGCTTAACCAGTCCCTAGTGAGCCTGAGTTTCAGTAGTGGCTTTCTTACCAGTAGGGTCATCAGTTTACAGGACCTGAGTATTGTGACATTAAATTTAAATGTTAAATACTGGACAATATTTGTGATAGTGCAAAGTAACTGTATATCTAGAAACTTTATTTTTTTACAACAAAAGCTTTTTTTTTAGTATTTTATAAACTATTTTGCACAGCAGATTATTTGTATAGTGAAGGCCAAGATCAAGTCGAGAATAAAGGGAAGTTGTTTTACATGGCTCAGTGTGTCTTTCTATAATGGATTTTCACTAACAGTTCCATCTATGCCAGGTGTCTTTACAATGCTGATGGGGATGTCATCACAAGATGAGCTGCACTATAAAATAAATGCAATCAATACAGCTGTAGGTTGTCTTGTACTTGAATGAGTATAAAACATTGACTGATTAATGGAATAAATAGATTGTTACAGGATAGAAATGTTGCTTAGAGGCCTTTCTCTGCTGTGGTGCTTTCAATGGCTGCTGCATTTCAAACTGCTTGCTACAGATACGTTATATTCTGTGGAAGTTTAAAGCTTGGAAAAGACAGTATTTTTATATCTTTTTTAAGTGTTCACCAATTTTTCCCCTCCTAGAATTCAAAACTAGTTGTTCCATCTCTTGTGTTAACCACTGTACATTACGCTTTGGGACTTCACTTCCTTACTTCCTTTACTTGGTCCTTGTACCTTCATGTGTTTAACTGCTTTCAACCTGAGTTAAAATGAGAATGTTGCTGGCCAGAGCACAGCACAGCATCCTTCAGACAAAAGGGGCAGCTCATTACACTGTCTGTGTGAATTCCAAAAGATACACATTTCTCTCAATACTCATTTAATGTTATAAGAAGCATTTTTACTACATTAACAAGCCAGTTAAAAAAAAAAATTCAGCTACACTGGAGAGTAAATTGGGATTTTTTTCTCACCTTTCTTTTCTTGTAGTGCACATATACTAGGAAACTTTAAAACATCTCTCTTTTTCCAGCCAGTGAAATCAAAACAGAAGCTTTTGTGGGGTGTGTGTGATAAAAATAGCACATAGTCTAGCTGAACACAGTCCCACATGGATCAAGCAGGGAACACTTTATATATGTGAACCCTTAGCTCTCCCCTCATTCTTTGCCTTTTGCACTATTTGCTTTGGAGCACTGCAGTTCCCTGTGGGAGTTGCCCACATGCCATTGTACAGTGCAGGTATTACAGTTCTGTCCCTAACCAGGCATGCTCATGCTCACTCTCACTCTTCTTTCCTTGCACTGCTGCCTAAGGCAAGATGTGGGTATCTGCCAGTCACTAGCTCTCTAGGTTTCCTCTTGTCAGAAACCATTTTTACGTTTACTTATCCCAAGAGAATATAGAAATTTGACTCTGTTCCCATGAGGATTCTGTTGCTTGGAAAGGACAAATCTGCAGTTTAAGAACATCCTTACTTTTTAGTTGTCTCTGGTTCTGCCATGGTTTCGCTTTCCCTGTTGTATTTTTGAGGAGTCACTATAGGATAAGTTTAAAACAAGCCATGTTGGAACCTCTGTGCTCTTCTAACAGAATGTTGGCAGTCTGGAGGAAAGTGTAAGTTTGTCAAAAAGTGAAAGTGGCAACTTGAGATACTTTTAAAGACATAGATTAGATTGCAGGTATCAAGTACTTTGTGCCAAGAGGACAACTCTGTTGCACTAAGGATAATTCCCCTTGCTTGGCAGTATTTCTTTCTCTCAGAGTTGTTTCACACCAGAAACACAAAAGTTCTCAAAACTGCTGCCAGACTGTGAATGCTGTTTGCAGTTTGGAGGGTTTGTTAAAACACCATGTTGCAATGTCGCATTTTTGAGAAGGAAGTAGAGCAAATACTGGTAGGAGGAAGCTGTTCCATCTGAGTTTGTGCAGCTGGAACCAGAAAAAGAAGGAGTTGCAGTACTGGGGAGGAGCACTAAGGACTGTTGTTTTTAGCTGGCTTGAAGGAAAAGCTGAGAAAGAAAATTTGTAAGATTAATAGATGGATGGAGTCAGATCGAAGAGAATGAATTTTTCTGTATGGAATAAGTTTTGGATTAAGAAGTCTCATCCCTGCAGCCACCTTGTAGTGAGAATATCACTGCCTGACTGCAAGAAAATGATGTATTTTCCTTTTGTGCTTCCAAAATCAAATACAGTCTGTCATGTCAGTTTAGTATTGTCTGAGCTTTTCTCAGGGAGACCTCAGTAGAAAATTACCTTGAAAGAGGATCTTTCCTGTATCCTGTTAATTTCCTATGCCAACCTGTAGGTCCGTGATGAAGAGGATTTTGAGTGGGAATAGCAAATATGGTTTGATAGTACTAATGCTGCCATAAAGCTGGCACAGCTGGAGAGGAGCAACTAGCCCATGACTTTGAAGAACAGGTGGAAATTGTGACACCAGTGCTGAGAAAATGGTATTTTACAAGAAGCAGACACCCATCAATAGCTATTTATCATAAATACCCATAGCCAGGGTGCTGAGGGGCTGAATAAAGCATCAGTCCTTTGACCAGTACCAGACAGGGCAGTAGTGCCATTATAGTTGGTGTGAATGACATGCTATTAAAAAAAATATATATTTTTGGGAAGAGGATGTTAACCAACCTGGCCTAGTAAAACTGGAAGGCTGTTAATTACTTTTCCTTGGAACAATTTTCCTGCAGCTTAGAGCTGCTCTTCGTCTTGCAAACTTGAATCACTTTTGTTTACAAAAGATGCAGGTGAACACTCAGGGCTTCATTTGGGTTTGTTCAGTGCAGACATAATTGTCATTTGACTCCTGAACAATATTTGAAAAAAAAAATCCAATTTGTGTTTTAATTGTGGAAGGCATTACTGTGGTTATTTTGATTATTTAAGAGCATCAAACCTATACAAAATTTAACCTGCCATTTTTATGTGAGGTTGTTCACTGTGTGTACATAGGAATAGCAGACATCAGATAATTACATCTAAGTTCAAATAACTCCCTTCAAAAAAAAAATCTTCTGCTTGAGACTTATTATCTAGTTTAGTTAGAACTGGAAAAGTTGTTAAAGGAAGAAGAACTTCACTAGGAAGGACTTACTGCTTTTTTATTACCTGTTGCCATTGAGCACAGAGTGTTTTTGTGGTCCAACACTTCATCTGCATTCTCTCATATTCTTTTCAAACCTGGCCTACTAGATGTTTCTCAGATTTGGAATTTGGGGTTTAGAACAGAGCACTTGTGCTTTTTTTCCATGGCTGCTTCAGCAAATTCAAATATGCTTAAACTCCTGTTGACAATTTTACAGGGAAGTAATTGCTACACATGGAGTATTCCCAAAACTTCTATGTGGCATTTACAAGAGCAAGCCAAATTTAAGACAAAATGAGTGTGAAGCAAGTGGAACTGGCCCCATAGGCCATTTGCTTCTGGAATCCACTTTCTTCTTCCCTTGCATTGTCTCCCCCACTGTGGGTAGCTCCATTCATACATGGACAGCTGCATTCAATTCTTGATGCTCACTTCATGCCACTTACCCACCCCTCATAATCCAGACCAGAGGTTAACATATTCAAGCTCAGTAAGGAAAAGTGTTGAGGCATATAGGTAAACAGAGCTGTAAAACTTCATAAAAATCTCCATGTTTTGGGGTGTGTGCTGGGATTTTGGGTATTAAGCTTTCATGCTAAAGAGCTTGTTTGAGAAGTGGTATGTTAGATAAACATGGCATGAGATGTAGATGGTCCTGTCTGAGCAGAAGACTTAACAGAAAGCAAATAAACATGAGCTTTACAGACTGATTCAAAGGAAAAAATGTGATAGCTTGGGAAATGTGTTGTAAGGACAACTGAAGTGCCTTAGATGCAGCTATTTGGTAATTCAGTATGCTAATGACTCCAAAGTGACCTGTGCTCCACTGTGCTGCAAATAGATTTCTTTGTATTGGTACACACAGGCTTGTGCTTTCTCGTCCATAGCCTTATTCATTAATCCTTGCTGACATCTATTATTGAATTTGCCTTCTCTAAACAGTTGGTTTCCACCTCTGCTATTAAATCTCCATCCTAGAAAATAGATAAAAACTACCTTTAAAACACAACCTAGTGAAGACACAAGCTGGTGACTCAGACGTCCTTTTTTCCTGAAGACAGTATCCCCACTGTTTAAATATAATTTTTTTTTTCTTTTTTGTAGTTGATATTCACATGTGTGTTCAGATCTGACAACAGTTTTGTTCACTTGGTGAGGGAATTTTTCCTGGAAGGTTACAAAAGCCCATTAATAGAAGCACACAATGCAGTGCTGAGGAGCGTGCATGCATGAACTACAAGTCTGCCAGCTTTTTGTGAAGCTCTGCATGGGGCAGTATACTGAAATAAAGCCTTTCAGACCCTTTTAATGTAGTTCTGACCTTCCACTCTATATTAAACAGATGACTGGAACCAGAAAGATAGGTCATTGTGATTGCAGTTAATATTTGTAAGGACCAAAGCAGCTCCCAGCCTTTGAGGTAGAAGGGAATCATCTTAAGTGTGAAAATGTATCATCACAAGAATGGAGAGGATCAAAGGAAGGCCAGCTGGTGCTCGGACATCTTTTCATAACCTTTATTACAATGCTAGAATACACTAACCACAATGGGAAGTCCATTCAGTTCATGTATTTCAAATAGATAATCTGTATTCTGGTGAAACAAAGAAAGTGAGAAAAAGCCCTTTCTAAAAAGGGGGTGGTCGGCACAAATTGCCTATGATTTAATCATTTTGGTTTTCTATAATCAGCTTAGCTTTTTCAATGCAAATATATGAATGTTTAACATGCTTATTTTAGAAGTGACTGAAAATTTGTAAAATTTAGGTGCAGAGGGTTCTAGCTGATTTTACTGTGGTTTACTTTCACTTCAGAATAAATGTCCTTCACATATTCACTTGCCACAAAAACAAGACATAGTATTTCAGGGGAAAAAATATACAGAACAACCATAAAGATTAGATCATCCAGAAGGCATGTATATGTGGAGCTGTGAAAATTCCTATTTTAAGGCTAACTAGTTTTGACAAATATCCAAAATTTAGGCTTTGGGGAACATCATACCACTGTAAACATATATGAAATTAGCAACATCAAAGCAGAAAATCAATGGAGATTGCTCTTTGTTGGTTGGCTGCTACAGCAAAGTCCTGTGCCCACAGGCTGAGGGCTGTGGTACCAAATCCATGCTAAATGGATAGGGAAAAGCAGTCAGACTGTGGGTACAGGCCAGAGGTGGGAATTCCTGCCATGATATTTTTTAGGTGGGGAATGCTGTAGATCTCTAGAACATCAAAGCTGAAACTCAAGTGTCATGTTGTTTAGCCATTGCTTTTGGATTTGGATTTCAATAAATCACTTTCTGAATTTGTTCTGTGGATGCATATTGGGGGAAGTATCCCTTCTACTTGTTGAGCAGGGACTTGCTTCCAACCAATTCTATTAAACTTTTTGACTAGAGATTAACACCAATGTCAGAATTGCATTATTTATGAAGTTAGGACTTGACACGAAATGCAGCAGTCAGTCTCTTGATATTGCAAAGTGCCAAATGGGCAAAAGGATATTACTTTCTCCTACCCCAAAAGTGGTGGCAGTCAGTCATAGCATCAGCTGGATAACAACTGCAGCCTGTGGAGCGCATCTGAGGATCACTGAAATTCCAACAGCTCCAGGAGACGCAACTTCATTTCAATTCAAAAGTCATTAAAATAATTCCTAATTTCTAAAGCTCAGAAGAAATGGTGTTTAATTCCTTTTTGTCCAAGTAATTTGCATGTCAAACTCTCTCCCTCTCTCTCACACACTCTGCCCCTCTCTCTCCTGCTAGTGATGTCTCTCTCAGCAGCTGTCTAGTCATGAATCACTCTCGTCATCTGAAGCATATTTTTATCACTTCTGGACGTGCTTTAAAAGCAAATGCTTTAAAAGCAAACAATTTGCACTGTTTTCCATACACCCCCTTCACTCCCAACACCTTTCATAATCATGACTTTAAAAGCTGGGTCACAGGGGAATCAGGTACTGGAAAATACAACCTTTTGTACTTGTGAGAGTATCATAATGTTACATCAAGTTCTCATGTAATGCAGATCTTGTCTGACTTGCAGAAGACTTGAAGTTGCCTGAAGCTTGAGAATTCAACTTCATTAAGATTCATATAAATGTTGCCTTTGGTTTCACCCATTGTATTCTGCACCCTCTCAAGCTCAAACTTCACTCTGGGTTTAGGACTTAAGTGGACAAAAAGAAAATCACTGTCAAAGCTTAGTTCAGCTGCTGTTACGGTAAAGTAGATTAGATTACACCATGTTTGCTTCAGTGCAGTTACTTTGCAGCCTGAACTGGAGAACATAACCATGGATCTGATAAATTATTTTCCTTGTAAGCGTGAGTGTCAGAGCTACCAGAGAAATTACATTGACCAAAAAGGTTTTGATTGTAAAAGCTTTTCTGTTTTTCTCATCTATTCTTTGGCAGAAGGATGCCCGCTGGGGCCTTGGGGCACCAAGAATATTTGCTGAGTGCCTGGAAGGCCTTTGGAACCATCCAGTAATAAGTCAAAGAGGAAGAAAAGCATATTTTGTTCTTCTGCCTCTGGCTAGAAAGTGACTCTTCTGGTAATTTGAATATTTGTCAGGAATACAAGTTTTTGAGCTCCAGCTCCAGACCCAAATGATTACATCACCACATGGGCAAAACAGGAATCCTGACTGTGCCCAGCTGGAAAGAACTTTCTTTTTCCTGATAAAATGTGGCTTTTAAATACCCAGGACCAAGTTATTTTTATTTTTGCAAAGACTAGAAGCAATGACCCTAAAGGATGCTTTTCTCCGGAGTCCTAATGCAAGTGTTACACAAACCATGAGCCACATACTTCCATGTCATGTTTTCATCTGGAACTTTTCTTTCTTGTTGCTTTCATGTCACATCCCTTTGTATTTTTTAAGTGCTTAGAAGAACCCTTCGGTGACAAAACACTAAATAATACTCAAAGTCTGGAAACTATCTCGTGTACTTCTGATAAGGAGTGCTGTCCTATGTGGATATGGATGAGCACCTTGAGCACTCTGACTGTCCTGGCTCTATAATTTCATCTTTCTTGTTAGCCTGATATAGCAAACTCAACAAAGCTTTATCACCTTGGAAAGCTTTGTTCTAAACAAGAAAGTTTTGTCAACCACCAGTAATCATATCACCACTATTCAGATGCTAAATTATACGATTTGTGCTACTTGCTGTTCTCAAAAATCCTTCCCTCTAAAAAGAGGATTAAATAAAAGCTACCATTAAAAGGGATTAGCCCTTGTTGTTGCAGGAAAGACTGACATAGTGCCTAGAAATCAGAAGACAAAAAGCATTTCAAAATATTTGTGGCCATCTGTAGGTCACATTCATGCTGCTTTAGGACACATCCACACGATTTTTGAATGTGTGGTCCGTATCAAATGATAGATTCCTTTATCCGTCCGCTGTTCCTCCGTGAACGTGAGCTGAGCAGTTTATTTTCTCCAGTAAATCCACAAAGCCGATGCCCTGAGAGCATCGCTCCCAGTCAGGGGGTTCAGAGCCCCTTTGCCGCCGGGTGGCAGTGAAAGCCCGAGCTACAGAGGGGATGGGATCGGAGGGATGGATGGGATGGATGGGAGGGATGGGAGGGATGGGCTGGGCTGAGCTAGGCTGAGCTGAGCTGCGCTGCTCCGCTGCGCCCCGCCAGAACAGAGCCTTCCTCACACCCATCCGCGGCAACCAGGCTGTGGCCTCAGCAGCAGTGACGAGCCTCATTCCGTGGTGTTAGGAAGCGCTGATGTGTTACCTGGTTTGCTATCCCCATTTTTAATAAACAGCAAGGACACAGTTTCTTGCCCTTGGGCATTCCTGCCGAGCAGAGCTGCAGATCTCAGCGCAGCGACAGCCAGAGCTCGGCTGTGCTTGGTCGTGGATATTGTGATGTGTGACACAAAGAGCATTAATGCAATGGTGTGTTTTACCTCTGTGCTTTGTGAAGGTGTGCCTGATGCCTGAGCCCTTCCCAGCTGTCTCTCCTGCCGCAGGCTGGCACACCAAGCGAGCCAGGAGCTCCCTGGCACTGCTGCTGAGCTCCCTTGGGCAGCACTCTGACCCCCTGGCAGAGCTCTGGGGGCTCTCAGCACCTCTTCCCTTTCCTGATACTGCTTTTTAAACAAACCCTTAACCATCTCCTTCACGTTAAATGAAAATTCTCGTCACAACAAATGCTTTTAACACTACTCTATTTTGATCTTGCTGCTAACCACCTTCTGCCATTCTTCAGCTGTGTGATGCCCACCTGAGAACTTAGGAAGTCATTCCCCAACTCTCCCTACAGAACAAGCGTTTTGGCTTCTACTCCTGGCAAGGACCTGAAAGTATTGCACAGCTGCATGTGTTCAGGATGAAAGGGCAGAGATCACAGAAGCCAGACAAAGTATAAACAGTGAGAAGTTGTCTGTGTTCAGAATAATTAGAGTACGAGTGAAAAATTCAGGGTTGAAATTGTTTAGCAGTGCCTTCCCCAGAACAGGGGGAGCATAGTCCAAAAACAGTAATAATAATAAAAATAAATCCAAAAGTATTTCCCATGAGAGTAATCAGATATTCTCTTTAAAAAATTTACAAAAACTAAACTCTAATAATAAAGTGTTAAAGTATGGATTTTTGAATTTCCAAGGATGTCCTGATACGGAGTTTCAATATTTGGCTTTGTGATTTTGGCTGTACAGCTTGGTAATAGATACAGATCAAATACTACCATTAGTTTTAAATCTGCTTACCCATCTGGCAACAGTAAAGGTATCTATAAGGTGTTACAAGTCAAACAGTAGGATTTGTCCATACTATAGCTTTACTGCCCAACTACATTTCACTGCTTTACCCCTCGTGGTGAGTACTGATATCACTGCAATTGGAATTGCCTTGTTGTTAGTACCTGTGCCATGGTGAAACCCCTGACCACCTAAAGTGATACAGGATGTGCTCCTCCCTCTTGCTCCAACAGGGATTTTACTGCTGTAACATTTCCAGCTCTGTTCAGTTGTATTTTTCCAAGGGAATCTTTAGCAAATGTCACTGTGTACATTTACATGTTATTACTCCTTGAAAGTGCTGTGCTTTCACAGAGTAACAACTTTCAAAAGTTTTTGGAGTGCACAGCAGCTGATAACCACAAGCAATACGCTTGTTTATCATATTTTAAGTGCTCAGCTCTACCAGAACTGTCAATTGCTTTATTATCAGGCAGTTTTGTAATACAGATCTTCTAAATACTGTTCCACAAAACCACTGAAAAACAACTGGAACCAATTATTTCCTAGAAAACAAGTACTTTCCAAATATTTTTAATATTTTGGTAACAGTAGTTTCTTGCTGACTGGGTTTTCTTTAAGTAATCTAAATTATTTATGTACATTGGATGTAAAGGATATTCAGGCTCTTTGTTAGACTTGTGAAAGCACTGAGGTGTCTCAAAAAGACAGCCTCCTGTACCTACCTAGGACCATAGAAATATGTAAAAATGTCTCTCAAAGTTGGCTTTGAGTTTCCAGCAAAGCTGGTCACTGGTTTTCTTCAGACTTTGTGTATACAAAGCACGTTGGGTTAGTTACACTACTGAAGGAATGTATGGTCCATACTTGCTGTCTATTTGTCATCACTGTCATGATTTTTGCTTGACATAAGCATTATTTTTCCCAAAAGAGAGGAAGAATAAGTTGCTAAGGACAAAATATCTGTATAGAAAAGGAATTGCCATTGTGTGTTGTGTTCTGTAAGCATGATGACACTGCTTTTTTTAAAAAAACTAAACCGTGTCCCAAACTCACATGGTTGTAGCCTAAGCAAAAATCCTGTTTTGAACCAGCCTAAATTTCTCTGAAATTCCAAGAGTTAATATGCTGATCCTCCAGAAAGATGTCTTGAATAAGAAAGTAAATAAAAGCTTCTACACTAAGATCACAAGTGTTCCCCAAAAGAAAATATTAGAGGCTTAGGCTCACTGAAGATCAGTATGATCAAGTTGAACAAAAAACGTCTATATGGATAAAACATTCTTACCTTGCAGTGGGGAGAAGGCAACAAGTCCTTGCTGCTGCTGCTTCTGGAATGTTCTCTAATATCACAGGCTGCCAAGTAGGACTAGACTGGCAGAACTGAAAGGATAACTCTTGAATGGCTGATGTCCTGCTTTAGTAGAAGTGATGAATCCTTCCTTGTGACTACCAAACGTTTCCTTACACTCCTTTTTGATTTTCTAGTAGTAATCATTTACATATGATAATTGGAGACAGCTGAAAACAAAGCTGAACGTGTTTGGTAGATTTCCTCAGCTGATGTACTTTAATGGTCAGTGGGAAGCCTGTCTTTCTGGAGTGATTCCTTATTTGTCATTCTTGTTTTCTGTTTTTCACTCTGTTTTCATTTTGACTAATTCTTTTTCAAATGTGCACCATGTTTAGAGATTTGATTGATTTAAAATCCATAAGTACTGGATTTAGATTTCTTAGCATGTAGGTTGCTTAATGCCCTGAGTTGCAGCTTCCTAAAGTAACATAAGTAATTCAAATACAGCGGTGACAATGCTGTGCATTTTACAGAATACAAATAGGGGGGTTTAAGTTCTTAGATCTCTTGCTGTGAAGTACCAGTAATCCTGTGGTAGTCAACATCTGTGCTGTCTGGATGCAGTTGGAATTGGGTTTAATTTTTTTCAGCTAGCAGGGAAAGAATTATTCCTGTGGCAACCAGATCCTGCAGGGTTAAAACTACTTCTTTGAAGTTACTACTGAAATTGCTTGCTACATCCTTTTGTTGTTGTTTTTCAAAGTACCTCCTGTTGCATGGATTGTCAGTTTAAAGGAATGTAAAATGGGTTACTAGGATAGGAAAACTCTGCTGTTTTAAAGCTCTAATCTTACAGATGAGTGTGATGTGCAGTGTAAATAAGCTGCACTGCATATCACAGTTTCTGCTTTTACAGTTTGTAATAAAAGGCAAGTGGAAAACCTTTTCCATCCAGAATATGAAACTAATGACATTATATGGAAATAGCAATACATTTTTAAGCCAAGAGTACCCTTCTGTTATTAGTTAATTAGCTACACAGTTCTATTTCATTCATTGAGTTACTTTATTTCACATGGGAAAAGTTTAAAGCTGCACCAGGAGAGGTTCTGACTGGACATCAGGAGGCATTTCTCTGCCAGAAGGGTGGTCAAACACTGGAACAGAACAGGCTCCCCAGAGAGGTGGTTGGTGCTGCAAGCCTGTCAGTGTTTAAGAGGCATTTGTACGCTGCCTTTAACAACTTGCTTTAACTTTTGCTCAGCACTGAATAGGTCAGGCAGCTGGACTAGAAGATCAATTTAGGTCCATTACAGCTGAAATAGTCTATTCTATACTATTCTATTTCATTATTCCATTCCCATAATTACCTTGCTCCACCCACCCTGACAAATATTAATATAATAGTAAGCACAGTACCTTGTTTTTTAATAATATCTCTGTTTGCAGTTTTGTTTTTCAATGTACCATATTAAAGCTTTCTAAAAAATAATAATTCCATGGACAGCTGCTGCAGTCTAAGCATCTAATTCTAATAACTCATTTCTTTCTAAAAGGAATAATTCATCCTTTCATAAAGCTTGCTGGCTCATTCATGAGTTGCTTTGCAGGCTCCCTCTTATTTTTCACTTGTTAGTCATCTATAGTGAGCAGATGTTTTGTACATGCCCCTGTCTTTGTCTTCTGATATTTAGATATCTGTGTAAAAAAGCATGTTTAGGACTCCCCAGAAACCTGCCATAGCCAATAACAGAATTGCCTACTTCTCTATTGTTTGGTTGTTTTGGAAAACTTTTCCCATAATGCTATATACCTTTCCATTCTTTTCAGCATTTCTTCTTATCATAGCTTTAAATGTCAAACGTCTTTTTAAAGTGCTGACCTTAATTATCAAAAGTGATCTTTAATTTCCTCTGCTTTAGATTTTAAGTGCCCAAAAAAAGAGTGAATCTTGACAAGCTGGCTTCCTTCCCTTGAAGCCTGTGAGATTCCCTGCTGAAGACTGAGATACCCCAAAACCACTTGGTGGTTTGGGCAATTTCAGTCAGTAAATACTGAAGTGAAAGTGACATCTTGTTCAAACTCCATCACAGGTACGAATTGAATGAAAGAGCACAGACACAAAAGATACAAAGCTTTGAATTTACATGTACATTAGAAAACGTCTGATTGGTTTTTTTTCCTCTGGTCATGTTCTATTTGCAGGCTGGAATACAGCAAGATCAATACATGTGCAAAAACTTAAATGGCAGCTTTTGAAAAATTGCCCCATTAACCTGATGAGTTTCTAATTACAGTAAGACATAAAAGCTTTTTTTCCTCATGCTATGTAGGATTTTGTCCTAACAGGTTTTTTTTTAAAAGCTACCCTGCTGTTAAAATAATTTAACTGCAGTGTTTGAGTATAATTTGTCCTATATTTCTTTTGCTTTCTCTGAGGAGTTACATAACTTTTTCATTTCTAATGAGGTTTCCTAAATATAAATTGTGATGTTATATTATGCACCTCCTTTGGCTGCAAACCAATTAATTTGAAGTGGTTCAAGGCCAAAGAGAAGTCTAGGATCACATTCTAGCATTCCTGGTGAAATGTTTGTTTATGCACTTAAAAATAAAAATGCTTTGGTGGTTAAGTCCAGCCTCTGTTGAAATTGATCTTATCCTTTAAATTCATGTAATGCTCTAAATTAATAGAGGATCATTTTGGATATCTACATGACCTTGTGTTACTTAGATACTGTTTGAGATCCATTTGTGTAAGAGCCAAAACATTATTGTGCTTCTCTAAATCAGGTAACTTTAGCCATTTAAATGACTGTTTAAATCATAAGCGGGATTAACCTGGGAAGAGATCAGTAAAAGATCAACCTTACTTTACCCCTAAAGCTGTGCTTCCTTGCCCTTAAGTATATCCCATCACTGCTGTCTCCCCAAATCCCTCTGCCAGACAGAGCTTTGCCTCCTCCTCCTCCTCCTCCCCCTGACTGTCACTTTTCTGCCCCAGCTTGGCAAAGGGGTGGGTCTGATATGATATTTGGGAATAACAGGAGGCCTGGAGAACAAATCATCTGTCTGTACTGATTCTCCTCTCCCTTTCTCCCCCAGACCCAGAGCATTCATCTCCCTGCTGTATTTTGGCACCTTCTCTCCACCAAGAGATGAACCTGCAGGCCTGCAGATGGTGTGAGGAGGCACAGGACATAATCTGCCTTGCAGCACAATTTATCCCTTCTGCTGCACCTGCAGGCTCAGAGCACTGATTCTCAGAGCAATCCTTCTGGCTTTTACTGCCCTGTGTTTTATGTGGGTGTATCACTGATTGTTGTGATACAAGCTGCAGTTAAGAAATGCTGCTCTCAAAAACCTGAGTGCTTAGAACTTCCTCTGTCTCAGCATTAGTCCAATGTGTGGACTACATTCTTTCTGAAAAATCTTATTTATATGTCTATGTATGAATTCAGGATGATGGATGCCAGACTTGAAAAATGGTTCCATGTTTTAAAGAATTTCACAGCTTTCCAGTGACCATTTCTCAATTTTGCCCAAAGAAGAATTCAACCTCATCCTTTTCAGCAATTTTGGAAATAACAGATGTGCATTCTTCAGTGTCAATACCTTTATTTTCATTTGACAGTTCAACAAATCTGACAGTAAGTGAAAATCACTATTTTTTCATATTGCTATTTTCTGTCATCAAGGTATCACTTTTGATGGGTGATGTGAACACAGGTTCAGTATTCATATATCCATTACCCATTTCAGTATGAATGTCCCAGTTCTAGAGTTTTTCAAACATAAGCCTCTCACGTATAGAAATCCAAGAATAAAATCTTAAAGAAAAAGTTAGGTTTTAGCTTCACTGCTCCCCCAGTCTGGATTTACTGGGCAGAGGGAAGGACTAGAGGGTTTATATAAACTTGGCACTGCCTGGAGAGGTGAACTCCTGGTTGTATCATGTGCTAGGAGCCATGAGGCTGGCTCTACCTGGCTGGCTTCACCATGCATTTCCTGCCTCTCCTTTGGTGCATCTCTTAATCCAAGTTCCTATTGCTGACTAAGAGTTTAATATAATTTCTGAAGATTATTGGCTTCCTAAAATGGATTGGTGAGAATGCTCCTCTTCTTCAGTGTTTGTAAGGAACCTCAGATACCAAAGGGTCTGGATGCTTTTGGGTAAATAAACTGCTGGGACACCTGACAGACAACAATAGGTAGAGCTGCTTTCCTTCAGCAGAGTTTGTTCCCTTTCATGAATGCTTATGTTGCACAAGCAATTGCAGCATTGCCCTGCATCAGCACTGTTCCTAATCCTGATTTGGAAACATCAACTGTTAGCTTGACAAAGCGTGACACATGGCACGTTGAAGTGTTTTCAGCTGCACTAACACAACAAATTGTAATGACTCCAGAAGAGCCATTTCAGTTGATTGTGTCAGTAAACTACAACCCACAAAGAAAAAGACATGTGGCCAACCTGAATAAAGCATCATCAAATCACAAATAATAGGTTAATTGTCACAATTTTGGCCTCATTTTTAGAAACAACTATTCTGCAGGAAAAAAAATCCTGGAATTTCTAGAGCTTTTGCCTGTGATGAATCAGAAGTCCAGCCCTATGGAACTTACCAGTTTACAACATTTCCTTAATTTCCATATGTAGAGACTGTGACTTTGTTCTTCATGTTTCTGCTTCAGAATGAGGGCTTGGCAAGTGTTCTTGGTTTAGGTGAAAATGTAGGCTGTCCCATGCAATTGGTGTTCCTCCAGCTTTTGTGAGACATGGGCTTACTGTTATTTAAGAAAGACTTCTGTATCATTTCCTAGACCAAGTGCCAGCAAACACAGGCTTCACATAATTTCCTTTTTTTTTTCCTCCATTAGTTTGTTCATTGTGAAGTACTACATCTGCTTGATGGTAGTGCAAATTTTCTGCTTTCATAGTTAGGCTGATGGCACACATAGTGAATTCTAACCTCACTGAGACCATTAAGGTTTCCGAGTAGGTAAATCAGGGTACAACCTGATTTAATGAGAGTAGCCACTAGGTCATCAATTCCATGTGTTGGCTGCTTTTTCTGTTGCCCACGAACCCACCAGGAGCTATCATGTCTCCTCAGAGGTAACTAACATGAGATAAAGATTGCTGGCCACGGTACTTCAGTGCCTCAGCAAGGATGTGTGTTATGTGTTAAGCACCTGGACCTTGAGTTACTTTGTAAAAGATAGAGGACAGCTCCTTCCCCAAATTTAAAACCCCCTGAATAACCACAGGAAAATGACCTACAGCAAGAGCCCTGGAGAAAAGAGGTGTGCTACTTTTAAAGAATCAATTTATTTTCAAATAACGTCTATGTTAATATACACCTTTTTGCTTCATTATGGCAGCAACTTCTGACTAGAAAGCATACCAGTTTTGTTAATAAGTTATTTCATTTCTTTCTTCTAAAACCATCAGTAGAAAACTATAGTTGGCTATTTGATATCAGAAATTAAAGCCTCTTAACTGCTCATTTTACATACCTGGCAAATAAAGACACTTATTAGTCACAGATATTTGTGCATGTGCATGTATATGCACACACAAACAGCTTTTTTCTTTTACATCATAGTCCATGGGGTGAAATGCACTTAAAATGGAAAAAAGTAAGCCACTGAGTGTAAATACTCAGTGGCAACAAGTATAGTATCCAGCCGCTTAACAAAAATATTTTTTCTGTAAGACTAGAAAACCAGGTAAGACTAGTTAGCATAGTTCCTAAAAGGCAGATACCATTAAAGGATTTCACAGTGGAAAAGAGAATAACACTGTGTAAACAGGCTATCCAAATTTCTCCTTGTCTATAACAGACACTAAAACAGAGTAACCTATGCATGTTCACATAACTAAGAAAAATGCCTCACTAACCGACTGGGGAATTTACATCCATTCATCTTAATCCAATACTGATACTTCCTCAGGCACACACTTAATACACAATAGCCCAAAGCTTTTGACCATCTTCAGCCAAAAGGGCTCAAATATAAAATCACAGAAGCTGGAGATGAAAGGACCTACTCAGTCAATTTGTTAAACCATTTGCTGTGTTATTTTGGCTCCCTGTAGTATACTGTCAAATACACTTCTGATCATCACTTGGACTTTTGATGTCATTTGGATTCTGAAGGACTTTGCCTTCACACACAAATGAATGGATTACACTCATCCATCTGTGGGTTATTCATCTGTTTTGTCAAGACAAGGGCTTTGCCAAAATGAAATAATTCGAGTGTTTCTTTTTTTCTAAGAAACCCCTTAATTTCCAGTCACAGGTGCAATTTTCTACATAAAATGAAACCCCTTTTCTTCTCCTTAACACACGCAAGTATGATTTATGAAATGTTACTCAGGTAAGACAAGCTTATTTTACACTTTATTTACTCAGGACAGAACACTGATGGGAGGAATAAATGACATAGACAAGATGATCCATGGCTGGAGACACGACTTGTTTTGTGCCACAGCCAGAAAGGGCCTCCAGCATTAGAGACCATCGACCTCAGGAAAACGGAGCGCATGTTGGATCGGGCAAGTGGAACAAGCCACGCAGAGAGCTGCTCATGCTGGCATCTGCGAGAAGAGGTTGGTTGGTTTTGAAGCACGAATCTGGCTCCAGGCTGAGCACCTGTCTGCCTCTTCTCCCAGAGCTGCCTACCATCCCAGGCACTTGTTGCATCGCCCACAGCGCTTTCCCCTCCACTGGCTGGGAAGCAATGCACCTGCAATCCTACAAGATGAGCATGCCGGTTGCCTTGGGTTATAGCAGACAGCGCAGTGAATATGAATCACTCTGGGTTTTTCCGCCCCGAGCCAGTCGAGCTGTAAGATGTCCTCTGTGTCTCGGCCGCGAGGCTCCGCAGTACGCCTCAGCCTGGAGTGACGCGGTCAGCGCTCGCAGCCCGCTTTGCGGAGCGGCCTCGGGGCTCTCTGACCGCCCGCTCGCCCCTTCCCGCAGCAGCGACCGGAGGGAGCAGAGCCGGCGAGCTCGCCGCGGCTTGGGCGGGGAAGAGAGGCCGAGGGCCCTCGCCGCCGCCTCGCCTAGCGCAGTGTCCCCGCCCGAGCTGCCGAGGCCGCCCTGGCCGGGGCTGCCGGGGCTCGCAGTGCCGGGCGAGGCAGGGCTGCTCGGGGCAGCACGGCGGCTCGGGGACCCCGTTAGCGCAGGGCACGGCAGCGGCAGCGGCAGCAGCGGCAGCAGCAGCCGCCCCCACGGCACGGCACGGCGCGGCCCCGCCCGGGGAGGGGCGCAGGGGCGGTGCGTCCCTCCCGGGCCTCGGCCGCCGCCCCCTCCACCTGCTGCCGCTGCGCCATCGCCGGCTGGGGGGAGCCGCCGCCCGCTCGTCCCCGCGGGGCCCCTTTGTGCTGCTGCCGCTGCTCCAGAGCTGCCCGAGCCAGGCGGCGGCTGCGTCACGGCCCCGGCGCTGCGGCCGCCCAGAGCCACCCGCGGAGGGAGAGCCGCCGCCTCGCCCCCCGCTCCGCCATCGCCGCGCGGCCGCGGCGGAACGACGCGCCCCGAGCCAGGGCCGGCAGCCGCGGCGGTGAGTGGCGGAGCGCGGCCGGGGAGCGCCGGGAGCGGGGCGGGGAAGGGGCGAGGGCAGCGGCGCTGCGGGGCTGGGGCCGCCGAGCCTCCGCAGGCTGCGGGCGATGCCGTGCCGTGCCGTGCCGTGCCGTGCCGTGCCGCGCCGTGCCGTGCCGCGCCGTGCCTTGCCGTGCCGTGCCGCGCCGTGCCGCACCGGCCCTCCGGCGGGCATCGGAGCTCCGGGCTGACGTGTCGGGGCTTTGGGCTGCTGCTCGCTCTGCGTGCTTGCGGTTTTTTTATTTTACTTTGATAGTAGAATCTCTGGCCATCGTTATCACTTCCCAGAACCTAACCGAGTCATAGCGACCAACGCGTATTTTTTTTTTTTCTTTTTCCAGAAGGTATTTCGGGTCCCCCGTGGGCTGGGAAAAGGTCTGGTTTCTGATATTTTGCATTTCTGTGCGTGTGTGCCTGTGTGTGCCAGCAGAAAATCCCTCTATCCTGGAAGAATGGTGAAACTGGGGAATAATTTCAGCGAGAAGAGCACAAAGCAGCCCCTTTTGGAGGATGGATTTGACACCATCCCCCTGATCACACCCCTGGATGTCAATCAGCTCCAGTTCCCACCTCCTGATAAGGTACAGTAAGCTTTAGTTTCCACCCTGGAGAATCACACCCAAATCTCAGGCAAACAACAAAAGAATAGGTTATGGGTAATGAGCAGCTTAGAAACAGCAAGAAATATGGGGTGTTTTAAGGCATGCTAGTTCCCTCTGGGGAAAAAACCCTAACAGCTAAGCTCATGAAAATCCAGTAATGGTGATTTGCATAAAAATCAGTGTGAAATGCTAACAATAAGCACATATAGATTTCAGTGCTGCTGCTGTATGAAACCTTTGGTGTACAAATGCAGCATCTCTATGCTGTATTGTCATAGCCCTTCTTATTCTGTATCTTTCTTTCTTGTATCTGGAAGGTACTGTGTATTCTCTATGAATAATGTGAATTTTCTCTGTCCAGAAAATGCCCCCCTGATGGGGGGATAGAACCCTGGTTTATTTCTCTGCAAGTTGGGCATGGGCAACAGAGAGCACTTCCATCTTCTTTCTGTGCTTCAGTAAGAAACTAATGCTAACCCCAGACAAGCTGGAATAAGGAGATGAGAACAGGCCGTTGAGTTTTCTCCTTGGCAATTTATTTTGTTTGAAAACCTCCAAATTGGTGATCCAGATATCCTCTGTAGCTGGAAGGGAGCAGTCCAATGAGCCGCTTACAGGTTGGAAAGGAAGTGTGCTTCCTGCATTCCTGATTAAATGCCTTGATTATTAGGGGTTTAATTTTAAAGATTTAGAAAGGTGATGTGATAGCCTGTAAATATGTTTATTGTCCTCACAATAAAGAATTCAGTAAGTGTTACTACACGTAAGGCACACAGAAATAGGATTTGTTTCAGGGTTTTCAGTATCCTGTTTTAATAGGATTCTTACTTGTACATTTCCCACATGCATCTGGTAATAAAAAGCTTTGTGCTCCTAACACAGTTTTCATTTTTGGCCTTGTGTCTTCCACGAGCTGAATTCTACTTCTAGTTAAACTGACAGCTCAAAACTCAAAAAAATTCACATAATCTTATCTTAGGGTAAAGAATTCTAGCTTTTAAAATTTTCCTTGGTGGAGTGTTGCTTGTAGGCAATACAAATAAATGTGTGATCTCCATTTTAATTGCTATCAACACCATTCTGTGTTGTGTGTGGTGACCAGTTGGCAGGCATAAATGCAATAAGCCAGAACAGCTGTTCAGGAGCCTGAGGGTCCATTTTATGCCCTCAGTTACATGGGTGTAAATCTTGGAACTGAGGACAAAATCACACCCTAAGGCTTTAGAACAAGTTAAGTCTTAACCGTGTCTGATACACCTGCCAACTGGTGACTGGATAGAACCGATTACCAGGGAGCAATGACCAAAGGAATTTGTTCTGTTACTGCACTGCTAAGCAGAAGTCTGAACGAGGGATCTGCATGGTAATAGGTTTAGCCTAAGCAGAGCCTCTGTAGTGAGCCCAGGGGGTTCTGGTTGCTCCTGTTAGAATGGGGTGGAACTCCTCCCACATGGATGGCATTTGCCTTGAAGGAAAGCAAATGTCCAGCTAAGCTAGAAGCTTAAATAAGGGAATATTTGATTGGTTCTTCCACTCTCCACTGTCCAATTGTATATTAGCTTTCTTTTCCTTTGGCAAACATAGAGGGGGAAAATTAAATACATGAATTTATTGGTCCTGCTGGTGTCCTTCTTAACTGGTTAGTCATGGCAGTGTCTCTTTACTGATTGCTACAGACCAAAAGGCAGGAGTAGAGCAACTGATGTGAAAAAAAAGAAACAGTATTAAGAAATGATTGACACACAGATCAAATTCTGTAGTATGCAGACACTCATGTATAATGAACAGGAGTACATACTTCATATATCTATGCTCATTATTCAGTTGCAAGGCTCCAGCATGGCAGTGAAGCATAACTTCTTGAACAGTAGTGACTACAGCGCGAAGGATTTGATGATTTTGACAGTTTCTAAATTAAAGGGATGAAGTGATTTAAATTCATATTTAGATATGTTAAACAAAAGAAGACATTACATAACCAAGCAGTTAGAACTGTACATTCAGTGTCAGCTGAATGTGATTTGAGTTGCCTGAGATTATGCAACATTAAGGGGGGAGGAAGGGAACTAAAATGTTAAAAAGCATTCCAGAAATCATCAGGCAGCTAACTTGCATGATGCTGTTGGGCAGCTATAAAGTTAAATAGGTAATAATTACCATCTTACTCATTATAGCTGAAAATAGGTAAGTAGTTTTTAAACCTGTGTCCTTAACAAGTATGTGCAATGCTGTCAAAGAGTTTAATAAACTTTATGCTACTGAGTCTAGGTGCAGTTACACATTCTAGTTACCATTCAGGGAAGTGATAAGAAGGGAACCCAAAGCTTGTCATTTCAGTGTCTGGCTACCTGAAGTGTCACAGTCTTAATTCCAGAAAGATGGAGAGAGACTATTTACAAGGGCATGTAGTGACAGGACAAGGGGGAATGGCTTCATACCAAGAGTAGGTTTAGTGTGAGGGTGGTGAGGCCCTGGCACAGGTTGCCCAGAGAAGCTGTGGATGCTCCATCCCTGGAGGTGTTCGAGGCCAGGTGGGATGAAGCTCTGAACAGCCTCATCTAGTGGAAGGGGTCTCTGCTCATGGCAGTGGGGTTGGAACAAGATAATCTTTAAGGTGCCTTCCAACCCAGGCCATTCTGTGATCCTGTGATAATTTATTTGCTATTAATACCACAGGCTGTGCTAAAGATAGAATTTGATTGTCAAAAATCTGAAAGAGTAGATGTTTGTTCCTTGGGAAAACGGATGAGATTGAGCAAATTGTAATAGCACTGTCAGTACAATAAACTGCACCCTACCTTGAGAGCAATACTTGGAAAAAGATCCTGAAAAATGCAGAAGGCAAAAATGAGGCAAATAGGTTAGGTATGTAAAAATTTTGTATGGTTAGAATGCCTGGGAGAACACTAGAGATATGACTGACGTAATGAATATTTTGGGAATACAGGTAAGGTGCTAAATTGTGCAGCTTGGGGCAGTAGTTCATAGCAAGGAATAAACTGAGGAGCCTTGGGTGTTCTAAGAAATCTCATTAACACAAGGGTTCGTGTGCATCTTGCTGCTTGCAGCTGATAATTCAGAAATTAGATGTTAAAAATAAGAGTGCCAAGGGCCATAGTCTATCACATAGCAAATAGCAACTAGACTACATAGGTTATTTCCCTTTTTTTTTAAACTCAAAATCCTGCCACCAAAGAACATGGCATCATCATCAGCGAGATTTTTATGGGTACTCTTCAATAATCTTCTGTTGGTCTTCAGTTTGAAATCCCATTAAGGAAATTTCCTGAAGCAAATGGAGGTGGCAATTTTCAAGTTATACAAAGTGGGAAGGTCCATGATTTGATTTGACCTATACTTGCCTAATATAAAAGCATGGTATCATCGCAGATGAAAAAATTGAACCTTTGTGAAACTGTTGCATGAGTATTCCTGTAGGTCCATCAAAATCACTTGGAGAGGTAAGTTAGTTGATGATTGATATGCTGGAAAAAATAAGTAATAATTTAGAGCTTTTAAACAAGAATTACACAAAGTGGGGAGGGGAAAAATACAGTGCTACATGTGGTTGTAAGGAGATAAAATAAGAGTTAAAGAATAATTAAGGGGTTTGTGGCCAACTTTAGCTGCCTATTTTGTGATTGTTTCTTTTTCTTAAAGGTTGTGGTCAAAACAAAAACAGAATATGAACCTGATCGCAAGAAGGGAAAGTTCCGTACTCCTAAAATAGCTGAATTCACAATCAGCATCACTGAAGGGGTTTCAGAAAGATTTAAGGTAAGCATGCTATCTGAAGATGTTAATGACTCAGTTGTGTTCGCAGAAGTGCTTAAAATCAATTGCTGATTGTAGTCAGAACTCGCTGTAACAGAGTGCCTGTTGTGGGTATGGCTGGACACGAGAAAAAGCAATTCAATGTTATAATAGTTCAGTATTTAACAATTAGAAGGAAAATCAAATCTTTAGGCATTATTGGTTGTAATCCCTCAGTGGCAGATGAATTCTGAAGGCGTTTCTGTCGGTGTGTGGGATCAGAATGTGCCTTGCCAGGGTGTGTGTGGGCTGCACCCAGGGAGTGCTCATGGCATGGGTAAAGCTCCTGTTTGTGTTGAAGGACAAGAACCACCAGAACATTTGTTTTCTTTTTGGCTTCTTGTTTATTACTGTGGCCAAACCATTCTCTTAAAAGCACTGTCATAGTCCATTATGTATTTTTTATAGTTAAATATATGACTTGGCAGCTCAGAGATATATAGCAGAGCTCTTTCCTATGAGTTTTCCTGGTCCAATTTAATCTCATGGTTTGGTGACGACTGTTACTGTCAGATGGCATTTCAGCAAGAATCTGACTCAGATTTATCCTTTAGTGTCCACATCCTTATTACTCCCTTCATTAGTCCCATGGGAAACCCAAGAACTTAACTGGTGCAAGGCTGGAATTACCTTTCCCCTTCTCACTGGAGGATAGGTTTTCTTGCTCTGTGTAAGTAAAGCAAGACAGGAAAGTTGGCACTTCAGCTTGTGCTTCCCTGTAGTTTTAACAAAGGAAGACTGGAGCTTTTCAGTGCTTTTGATTTGGCATCTTACCCAAGGATGCCAAAACATTTTTAAGCAGTAGGCAACCACACTCTTCAGTGCACAAGTACAAATACCTTTGGAAAGCCTAACATTTAATATGAGGGGGAAATACAGGTTTTCAGTAAAGATGTGGATTCTCTTACTGTTGCACCATTCTAAACTCTGTCTGCATGACAGGAGTTTTAGGGCACTCCCACAGATTTTGGCACTGTTGTTCCTGAGCAGTGCTCTAAAAGCTGCCCAGGCCCAAGCTGACCTTCAGAAGTGTACATGCAGCTCTCAGTGGAATCAGAGCATGCTAAACAAACAAAGTGAAGGCTCAAGGAGGGATTAGACTATATTTGGAAAGGAACTTTGCAGAGTGTTGCTGCGACAAATATTTTAAGTGCCACTCACCTGGTGGAGTCTTCAGCCATGCAGTGAAGCATGCAGGTTCCCAGTCAGCTTTGTGGGGAACCACCCCAGCTAGCCAAGAAGAGATGTTATGGGGTGTGGTAGGGTTTTATCAAGGAGGTAAGAAACCTAGTTCCAGTTTTTCCTATTCCTTGAGCTGGGGCAAGGACATCCCATCCCTCAGGGAAAATGCTACATTCTGACTAACATTCCCTCTTCATCCTCCTGGCACCACAGTACCAGTCCTTGAGAGTAATCCCCTTCCTCTCAGGTGAGGGTTGGGTAAATGCAAATGGACAGCTCAGAACAAGGAGAGCTTATATCTGGCTGTCTTTGTGCGTGTCCTGGTCACACTAAGGTGATTGGAAAGTGCTTACTCTGTCGTAGAAGAGAAGGGAGAGGCAGTTTTTTGTTTGAGTGCCCTGCCAGGACTTTGGTTCCAGGCAGCTGAGCAGCGCCTAGACCTGAAGAATTTTGTACTTATGGTTTAGCAGTGGGGCCTAAGGAATTTCATCACTGGAACATTAAATTGTAGCTAAGGAAAGGTTTTGAATATCTTAGTCACATGTAAAAGGTTTGTGCATCCTTTTGTAAATCTGGGGGCTGGGTTCTGTCTTTGTTGGGAGAGCTGAGCAAATGAGACCTTGCTGAAAACAAATAAATACTTGTCATGCTATTGGATAGTCTATTCTAATTTGTATAGCTGAACAGTTAAAAGCCTGACGATTTTTGCATTGCATTTTTATATACCTTTGGATGGCATACTTAAATAAAGTATCCCTTAGATATTACTTTATGGTGATCATTCTGGGATTAATCTCATACTACAGGGTTGCTAGGTTTTGCTGCTAGGTAACTACTGCATCAGAGAGAGGTTTCAGTAAGATTTGGTATCTCTTGGGAATTGCAGGGTGATTCACATTGGGGCTGTAAGTCTAGGTTTCTAAAGAAGAGTGTGGGGATTGATCAATTAGGAAAACCGTGGTTCAGTTAATTGAAAATAATGTTCATGCAGAACATTCCGGTCCTAAAAATGTCCCTTAATCTCTATATAACAATTTTAGAATTGAATTATGCTGCTTGCAACATTTTAAAGAAAACTGACTAGTTCTCCAGCGGGGATGACTGTCGTATTCACCACTCCCAGTAGTAAATATTTCATGAATAATTGATAACATTTCATAAATATGTAGATGAAAAGTACTGATTGTGTGAGGTTTTCTCCTGGGTCCTTATTAATTGTGAACCATCATGTTAACTTCTGCTGTTGATTCTGAGAGAGCAAAAAGATATTTGTTTGAAAATTAAATATTTGCAATAATTATGAAATGCATTATTTAACTGGTGAGATATTGACTTTGGCTCGTGTTCATGAAAAAACTTTCAGATGCCATTTTAATGACTTCAGTATTGTACATCACTGATGCACAAGCTTGCCACAAGACACAGCCCAAATGTTGTGCTAAAAATAAAGCAAGTCAGTCAGTCATATTTACTAATAATTCACATGTGTATTCTAGGATGTACTTCTTAAATAAGGGGAAAGCAGATTGCATTTTTGGGATTCAGCAGTGCAGATAGTCTAAAGCTGTTCTTGAGAAGTTACACATTATAACAAATGAAGCCACTCCAGCATGTGCTTATGTCATGTAGATAATTTGGTGTTTTAGCACCTGGTGAATAATCAACTATAAAATGTATTTTCTGCATTCAAGCGACATTACCGCAGTTATTGTAACAGAGCTGAGAATGTTTACAAAGAAAACTTCAAGTATAATTTTCCTTTATAAAGCCACATTCTGAATTCAAATCAGAATCTCTCAGAAGAATGTGAAGAAATTAATTTATTTTTATGGCACTAACCACACCAAGGAAGGTGTGATTTTTCGGTGGAGATTATTTCCCACTGAGAAACAGAAGTCTTGCTTTTGTTCTTTGAACAGTGTAGGCTGATGTGGGGAGTTGGTTCTTCACATCTGGAAAGCAACTTGGAATGAGGCAGATTTTTCTCTCTTGTAAATTGTCTGTTGTACAGAGTAACACAAGGCTGGCAATGTCATATCAAAGGAGCCTTGTGAATCAGGACATAGGAGGAAGTTAGAGCAGAAGAAAATTGATGGTATGAGTTACTCAAGGCCAAACCTTTGCCTCCCCCATTGGCACAGCAGTGTTTTTACAACCTCCAGTTGGATTTTGTAGTGAGATGTCTACTCTGGCACCCACTGATGGGGCTACAGCTGGCAGTTGTGTACAAACACACCAATTTAAAAAAATCTGTTGTAGCAAAGCATGAATTTTTTCCCTGCCTTTGAGAAAACCTCAATAAAGAACATTTAGAGGTATTCTGAAAGCAAACACTGATTTTTCATAATAAATTTCAAGCCCTTAAATCAACCCAAGCTGTGATATGCCTTCAGCCTTTTGTTTCTATTCAAAGGCAGTTCAGTTCTTCTGACTATCCTTGACATCTCTACATAGATCTAACTGCAGAGCCAAAGCCTCAAGCTTATCTTTGTGCTAAGACCTTATGGTGCAAGCTCTGGACTATCAAGTAGCAAGCAGTTGTTGAAATGTCTGCTTGAGGTTATGGAAGAGCAGTTGAAACTTCAAGATCAGTTCTTGCAGTTTTACCTGGTCAATTTAAGACTGCAAAAATGTATGCAATATATATCTAACTGTTCAGGGGTTTTTTTCTATCTTAAAAGGAGCATCTTTCAAACATGTTTCTGCCTCAGCATTTTTGTACCTCTTCTTAGCAATGCCAGTGATTGTTGCTGCAAAAATAATCAGAAAAAAGGAAAACAGTTCTCTCTTCATCGCTGTGTGATTGCTTTGTGTGTTGAGTAGCTCTTTGCTCCCACTTTAAAAGTCTGTTAAGAGCATGAGATGTCAATTGATTCCTGTGCAGGTATCACTTCCTTAAGTGTATTCTGTGTCTGTCACTTAGTGCTGGAAGAGTGACAGGTACTTAACTGTCATTAGTAGTTCTGTTTCTCCAGTGGAACTACTCACAGGATTAAAGTTGCTCACAAGTATAAGTGTTTGGCAGGCTTTTTGTTTTTTCATTACTACTTCAAATAAGAAAAATAAAGGAGGTGGTTCTTTCAAAGTAACTATTATCTTAAAGTAATTGATGTAAGTAAAGGCACTGCGTGGCAACTGTCATTTTTCCTTTTTTTTATGTTTGATCTTCTCTAATATGACATTGACAATCCTCCTGCTAAATTTCTGGTTGAAAGGAATTTTATAGTCAGAGCTGGGAGATGTAAGTAAAGTGGATGCTTAACAGCAGCTCCCCTGCTGTAAGTCAGGTGTCCTCTGCCATTGTCTCCATTAGAAATCCTTTTACTGGAACAGAACCAGTCACACTGGTGACATAGAAGATGTTTTGGATCTCTCCAGATATATCACTTAAATAACCTTTTCTCTTCTGTAATGACATTATGCAGCCTTTTTCCTGGCTTCAGTAATATCTTCTGGGTTTGTATGGGAAGGTAGTAAGGTTATTATATTGGTGCCACAGGGTTTCTTGAATTGCTTCCTCAGATCCCTGTTGTTAAGGAACTAATACATGGTGCCATGTGATGGAAGATGACAGGAACATTGTCATGAACAGCTGAGTTAAGCTGCAGTTCTAGGATCTCAGGGCCAGTGCTGCATTAACCTGTTTTTGTCTAACACTGTGTCCCTCAGGTTTCATTAATCAATTCCCTTGCAGACTGGTCCTGTTGTCTTGCACTGTCGCTGTTAATAAGCACTGGTTCTGTAGCTAATTTTCTCTTACTGTCCTCATGAATCTGTCTGCTTTTTTTGCTGCTGCTCCCAGTCATTTCCAGGTAAGCATCCAAGACAGTTCTCTCCTGCTCTTTGTCATTTCTATTTGAGAAGGACAGTGTTTTGATTTCTGCTGCTTTTTCTGTACAACCTGCCCCAAAACTATCATCCTCTTCAAGCACAAAGTTTTGATGGGAATGTTGTGGTGAAGAAGTTGAGTTTAATAGATGGATATCAGTCATATAGCTAAACATGACACGTAATGTTAGAAATACTCTTCTGAAACAAGGCACCTGGTTGTCTTTTGGAGTCACTGGTCATCCTGTATATTCCCATAGCAAGTACAGGACATTGTACCAGGCTGTTCTGTGTAATTTACATTGCTCTGTAAATGAATGTGAGTCAAATGTTGCATGTATAGATGTAAACGTTCCATTTTTCTTTCACATTGCTATTTCCCACAAGGTGAACATTTCTTAATCCTTCAGTGTGTTGTTTCAGACATGTTTTTCATGTAAACTTCCAGGGACAGGCTGAGGTAATAGCAAACAAGAGCATAATTTTGCAAAAGCAGTGATAAGTGGAAAGCTGATTTTCGTGTTCTCTGACGCACTGGTAGAGGGCATTGTGCAGCTGGAGATGCAGGATTTTAGTGGAGAGAGGTGAAATGGAGGTCATGGCCATTAGCAGGAAAGTCAATGCAATGTTTTACAAATTTTTGTCTGTGGGATGTAGCCAGACACAATCTATTGTAATTACAGACCGTCTGCCTAAAATTCTCTTGTAGTTTAAATTGGATAGCAATAATCTTAATTTCCTGTCCTAAGTGGTCACACAGAGTTGCTGTATTTCACCCCAGAGGTCTCTACATTTTACTGGTGAGCAAAGCATCAACTGGCTATAAATCACTTCATATAAAAGGTGCTCTATAAGTGTATGTTTTCACTTTTCTTGTTCAGTGCTGGCAGCAAGTCTGTGCCTTGCACTTTACAGAGAGATCAGAAATGAAAGTTGTGTTCCCAAGAGGCTGCAGTTGAAATTGATAATGCATAGATGTAGAGCAGAGATAAGATGTGACCAAGTACCAGTGATTGAGCAGTGAAAATCATTGCATATCTTGTTAGTTCCACGTTCGTTCCACTTCTTGTAATAACACGAATGCTTCTGCATGGGTTTGTGTGCTGATGGAAGGAAAAGCATGAAGGAAGGCATGGTGCAAAGCAGCCCAGTATGAGTGGCTTAATGAAAGAATCTCAGGCAAGAGGAAGAGGCATTAGACAAGTAGAGGTGAAGGCAGAGGAGAAGTGGATGGTACCCAGGCTTTGGTGGGACAGTGGGATAAAATGGACTGAGAGCAGCAAAAAGGGTAGACTTGTGCATGCCGTGAAACATGACCAAGGAAGGGTGTGAAGTGAAGCAGGCACTGTTGGTGCAATTGATGAATTTTGCTGTAGTATTCCAGCTTGATTAAAAAAGGAGTCCAAATAAACATTGGTGGAGTGAGGAAGGAGGAGACTGCAGTAGCCAGGCAGAGAAAATACAGCTTGCAGTGTTCCACAGCTGAAGCAAAGTAGCATGGACTGACTGGGAAGATCTGCTAGATCTTATGGTAAAGGCCTTTCACAAGCTGTTTACATGCTAGTGTAGTTGTCAGATATGGTGAGTTTCAGTTGTTCAGCTAACTGCTTACAGAGTCTGAAGACAGGTTTTTTGCTGTGGGTATGCTTAGTTCATTCATTAGTCATCTCTCATTTTGATTACTCTAATGGCTTCTGGCTAGACATTGTCCTTCTTCTGCTCTTCACTTACAATCTATTCAAAAATCTGCCACATACATAATATCTTGTCATCTTCTCTGTTCACTTCGTTTTGCTGCCAGATCCCCTTAAAACTAACTTTAAATGTCACGCTCAAGATGAAAGCAAAATCCCACTTTGAATTCCCAGTTAAAAGAAATGGTTGTTTGTCCTATCTTATAGTTATTTCAAGAAAAGTATTTTAAAAGTCCATCACTCTTGTGGTGTGGCAGTTGTCTGGGAGTTGTGCAGGATGTACATGGCAGTGAAGATCATAGTAATTCACAAGACTTCTGCTTGTACTGTGTGGGGTCCTGCATTGCCAGCTGGCTACCACAAAAAGGAGATTCAAGATTTCCTTCCAGAAGAAGGCAAGTGGTGCTTGTGCATGCATTGCAGCTGTAGCTGCCTGAGGAAGAGGGCAAGTTGTGAGCAGTGTGTTGGTAGGAAGAGAATAACTTTAGTTTATAGTGAGTGTGTGCAGATGCTGTGGAAGAAAGCAATAAAATGGCAGCTTTGGGGTTGCTGCTGGTCTGAAGAGCATCTTGTTGCCTTCTCTTTCTTCACACATTTATTTCTGAGAGGCATCTGGGAGGAGAGGGCTCAGCACGGAGGCACAGAGGTAGGGTTGCAGTGTGTTAGTGGCCAGGGAGAGAAGCTGACTGCCCCAGGCTCAGAAGTGAACATGGGGATGTGACAGTTGTGGACCATCAGTGGTGGGCTGTTATGAGAGTGAAGAAAAATGGCTATTAGAAGAAAGAGAAGGGTTTTCAGCTTGAAAGGGAGAAGTGGATTGGATTAATAGGTGATGGCAATCACCTTGGAAAGAAATCCATCACTAGATTGCTTCTGTGCTATTTGTATCTGCAACTGCCCTTAAATGGAAGTTGTATTCTGAAGGATGGTAAGAGAAGGGAGCTTCTCTCTAATAGGAAAGAGACAAGAGTTTACTTGATTAGGGATTTGCAAATGGAGTGTGATTGCAAATCATTGGAGATAATGAGAGTAAAAATTTACATGTTAATACCAAAATTAGTAACATTAGGAAATACAGTAAGTGAGAGCAAAAAATTCCTGTGAGAATTTTGAAGCAGGACCCCTGAGAGATCTTCCCATGCTTACTGTGAGGCAGTGGAAGAACTTGTACAAGCAGTGAGAACTCAGAGCTGCACACTGGTCACTGAAAACAGGTCTCAGCAAATCACCCCTGAGGCTGTGGCTCTGCAACTTGCCAGGCTCCAGCAGCCAACAAAACACTGGGCTTTTATCCTCTTTTAAAAAACAGTTCTTAGAGCAGTTCTGAAGCTTTGAAGAGTGATCCTGCAGTGATGGTGGAAATACAATGTTTTCTTATTGTCTTAATATTTAGTCTCAATTACAAAATAGCTTGTTAGCTAGCATGTTGTCTCAGTATGTTCCTGAGACTTCATCTACATGTCAGAATGACTACAGCTGGGAAATAACGTTGCAATTCTACTACTTGCTGCTAGTATAATGGCCAGGAGATATGGTTAAAGTACTTTGAAACTTGAGAATATTTTTCAGAACCTTTTAAACTGTTTGCTCCTATTTGTGGTGGAGACAAATACGAGCTGAGTTGATCTGTGCCATGGCAATTGTTCTGCCTGATATCCATGTTCATGTCACAGGCCTGTGCTCCTAAAGAGTGCAGCCTTTGCTGAAGGGGCTGGGGAGTCAGAAGCCTGGTTAAAAACCTGTCAGAAGGGCTGAGCTAGGGCATAGCTGGGCCAGGAATGGGGACAGTGTGTGTGTTAGGTTGGTTGGTATTAAACTGGGCCAGAGAATGACCAGAAAGGAAGGTGAAAATGTACTTTTCTCTTGGATTCATGCAGGACATTACTGAGGCATGGCAGATGTAAGCAGAAAATATGAGGCTTGCAAGACAGAGTGAGCTATCCATGTTAAGTTTTGTGTATACAAGCAAGTAATAAACTTGGAGAAAGACTAATTAGATACGAATCCTTGTCAATGTGAGGTTTTCAGAGGGTAATTAAGAATATGTTTTTTTCTTTTTGTGATCCAGTGACTGTTGAGAAAATGAACATGTTGCTATTAAGCAGAAAGGTCCTTTGCTCCATGTCTCATTTCAACTGGCATAGTTACATTGGTATCTACATTACTACTGCTAAATTACTTTTTGATCTGCAGTTCTCCCAGCCTCTACTCCGGTCTTCCTTTTCCTTGCCTTTTTTTTTCTTATTAAATTTTCTTATTTTTTTGCTTACTAAATCCGTGGCTTCAGCAATACACAATATTCCTCAACCTTGTTTCAGCCAGGAAATTTAACATGGGCTGTTGTCTGCCCATGATGAAATTTGCTTTCACAGCATGAGAAGTTCCTTAAGTTTATTGCAGTTCTGAAATGTCCTAATACCACTGCTGCACGCAGTTTGCAGTGTTGCAAAGTCTGCTAGTTCAGAGGTTTATCATAAGGGGGGAAGTGTGTGGTGGTTGTTTTTGCCAAGAGGCAAAGTTATGATCTTTTGTTGTTTTTGCTTTTTTATATACCAGATTATTCTTATTTCAGTTAATTGACCCTGATATGCCTAAATTGTCTTTTTAGTAGGTGTATATAGCTGGCTTACTCATCTTCCCTTAAAATTTAGATAATATTATGTTGGTTTTTTTAAAATGAATCATATAATCTTGTTTGTTTCTGTTTATTAGTTTCTTATGCTGTAGCACATGCCTGCTTCTTTCTAACTTGCCAAAAACAAATCTATCTCAATCACTCTTACTGCGTGATTAAGTCCATGACTTACTTATTTGTCTATCAGTAGAAGTTTTAGAATAATACAAACACATCTGGGTAATGAATGCTATTTACTCAGCTCTCACCTTGCACAAAACCAGGTCTGTAATAAAGAGCTTTGCACTGTAACTGCTGGCCAAAATTTTGTGCTTTCTCTCGTCAGTGGGTGACATAATTCTGCCTTATGTCACACAAGAAGGCTGCTGGTCTCCAGCTGCTCAGAGTTTATACCTGTGGGAGAGGTTAGCTTGATACTGACACTGATTTCAGATTTCTCTTAAGGTATGTTTGGACCTCTCTGCAGCCCAGTTTCAGGGCCAGAGGGGTGCTGAAGGACATGGTGAAAAGCCATGGAAGGCTGTCTGTAATGGCTTCTCTGTGAGCACTGTGGAAGGAGGTGCCACACAACCCCTGGAGGTCAGCCCAGGGTTGAACATGGTGTATTCCCTCACAGACCTGGCAGTGAACTACTCCTGGACAGTCTCTGTGTGATGCAGTAGTACTGTTTCTACCTATAAACTAAGGAGCATTGAGCAACCAAGAATGCAAACTACTGGTGTAACTATCCCTAAGTTCAGAGCAGGAGCCACAAGCTCTGATCCTAACAAGAGAGGACAGACATTACTTTCTTCATGCCCTGCAAGTCACCTCTGGATGACACCTGTGCTAACTTACTATCACCTGACTCCATTCTTGGACAGGCACAGGGAAAACAAACATGCTTACCAGCTGCCATAAATTAGACTTAGACTTACATCATCCCAATACTGAAAAAACAGCAGACACAAGCTACCTTGGTGTGCTGGCCTCGTGTGCCTTGAACAGAAATGCAGTCAAAAAAAGCCTTGCAGTACAGAGGCAACTGCCACTGACCAGATGATCCTTTCTTCTCTGAGAAGGGCAGGCTAGAAGCACTTATGTGCTGCTTCCCTGCTCTCCCTCAATAATTAAGCAGCTGGTTTTATCCTTTGCTTGATTTTACTGTGAAGTGCATTCACAGCTGACTACTGCTGCCTGCAGTAACAAGCAGCAATAGAATAAGCAGTGCATTACTAACATAAGCATCTTTTATTTTTCTTTACAGGTAACTGTGCTGGTCCTTTTTGCCCTTGCATTCTTAACGTGTGTTGTATTTCTGGTAGTCTACAAGGTTTACAAGTATGATCATACCTGTCCAGAAGGATTTGTTTTCAAGGTAAATTGCATACCCATTCTAGAAAAACAGTAGAGTATATGGTATTCTGTGTTGTTTTAGGCACAACCTTCATTAAGTCATGCTGTATTGCACAGATTTGGTGTTTCTTTTCATAGGTTAGTGTGCTTCCTGCTATGCTTTTTCTTCGTAATTTATAATTGAGGTTGTACTATTGCACAATATTAAGAGTTTTATTTTGCTAATCCTTAAAACATTGAAAATATAGCAAAAGTCCATACACTGTTGTCTTTCAGACTTAATTCACCTGCAGTTGTCTGGACAAAGCCCTCATTTATGGGCCATATGGTTTAATGCTGCACATTCTTCTAAACTACTGTGTCTTAGGAAATAAGAAAATGATGAAATGTGGAGAAAAAAAAATCTGGAACATGTGTCAAAGAAACAGTAGAGTGATGTTCTCATTAAGAGTAGTAGAGTTACTTCAGGGTTATTTTTGTAGGAAGAACTTCTTGTTCTAGAACAGTGACCTCCAAGCCCTACTGCCAAAAGTGATGCCAAAAAAGGGAAAACACATTTATTGGAAAAAATACTGGTTCTAACCAAAAGGGTGGCTGGGCTCACTTTATTTGTGTGAAATGGTAGTGCTGGCTCTTTTGCTATGACCTGGGCTGAAAGTCAGAAAAGTAACATTGATTTCCCAGTTGTAAATTTAACAGAGTTGAACTTGGCTGTAATTAGGTAAGAAAAGTAGTAGTGATGATGGCATTCTTCCCTTTTATTTTTTTTGTCATATTTAGCCACATAATGAATCAAGTGGGTACCCAGTATGAACTTCAAAAGGATTTAAGAAGGGATGGCTGCCTCAGCACTCCCCAACAATCATGTTCAGGATTTTATCTGTCACTTCAGGCACATAAATATCTTAAAAGAATCTAGTCCAAAATTATAATCAGTGATGCCCTTCCAGATTAATTTAGGTTCAAGCACTCAGTTGGTTACTGCTTTCCCTTTCAAGAGCAAAATATACTGTGGTTAGAATACTTGGCTGTAACTCAGGAGATCCAGCTTTTGCTTCTGCTGTTGGCTTTTTGTGTTGTCTCATACAGGAGGCACCAAAACCCCTGTGTTCATGTCTCAGGAGACAATAGGCGTCTTTCTTTCCTAAGCTTTCTCTTGGCATTCAGCAGTTTTGAATATGGACTGTATGTTTCTTTCAAGCTTGTCTTGATGTGATCCTGACTTGACAGGAATGACCAGTTACATGTTCCTGTGTAAGTCTAGCAGCAGTCTCCTGCTTCTGCTTCCTTTCACACTTGTCTTCTCCTTTGAGTTGCAGCCTTCTGGCTTCTTTTGGCTTTTCTTGCCAGTGTTGCACATATTTAAGGAAAGGACACTATCTTAGCTATATTTCAGTTGCCCTGTGACCAGTCTGGTTGTGTTTTTTGCTTTTGGGTCCTGTGTTTGGGAAAGAAGTTAGGCAGAACGTCTCACAGCTCATGCTCTGTTTTTAGGGTGCAGCACATACACAGGGCTGCATCGTGGTCACTTTCCTGGTGGTTTTATTTGAGCTGGTATTTTGTTTTGAGCTGCTTGATGGCATAATGCAGGAGACACAGCATCTTTGGTCATGTAACTCTTTTTAGAAAAGAGTTCTACAGGATAAGGATGTTGGCAAAGGACACAAGGCACACGAAATCTGTCACCTTGTGACTGACCAGTGTCTCTGTGCACTGGCTTCGTGCTTCAGGTGGACTCAACAAGGTGATCTGGCCTGGATGTTCCCAGGTTTCAGGTGCTGATGTGATTTCCTGGTTAAGGGCAAAGGTGTCCGTGCCTCAGGAAGCCTGGTGCTGCAGGAATCTCTGCATAAAGGCTGAGCTACCACAGCTCTGAGTCAGACTCACTCTTCTGTGCTTTGATGCTCTCATACATGGAGCAGTTCCAAAGGTTTCTGCTGTACTACGCCTCCAGGGCATGAAGGTGTGCTTAAAAAGGTGCTCATTTTCCTTTGTACAGCAATCTTATTTCTGTGCCTGCTTAAGCTTCCTGAGACAGCCTTAGTACTGCTGCTGTGCAGACTGCTTCTCTGGAGCACTCATCACTATCTGTTGGTGAGACTCTGCAAAAACCTGAGTGCACTTCCATCCTGAGCAATTTCCCCAGGGTTTCAGTATGTTCTGTACTGTATCTGTTTCCCTTTAGCTTCTGTTGCCAAAGCACCTGTGTTCTGTCAGACTCGTGGGCAGTACAGCAAAGTCACTTCAGTGCATTTAAGACCTCACCACCATCATCTGTTAAATTGGGAATTACTGACCCAGCAAAGTTAACGTGACAGAATATACTATTTATAAGTGAATACCACTGGAGTCTTCATGTCAAAGGAACAAAAGGAATCATCTTAATTCAGCCAGATCCAGACTGGCAACCAGGGTTTTCTCTGACAACAAAAGCCATAACCTCTAACTAATTTCTGAAATCGAAGGGTTGTGAAAAAAAGACTGGCAACTCACTCTGGAGCATCCCATTTTCTCCTCATGGCCTTCCTTCTTACTTCTCTCACCTGGGAGCCATGGAAACAAATAAAAAGGATGGAAATAAATGTTCTACATAGCTGAAAGTCTCAGGCAAGTGACAGGATAAGAATCAGCAGCAGTTCCCATCACTCATTTAGCAACTGAGTGCTGCATGGCTTGCCTTGACTGGGAGCTAAGCCAAGGGGCTGTCCTTGGGCAGTGCACAAGGGACAATGAGCAAAAGGAGAGGTTTTCCCATCTTTTCTAGAAGCATGAAATCCTGGGAGCAAAAATGCAGTCAAGAGAGAAACTGATGTGTGTTTCTTTAGGCTATTCTGTCAGATGTTTTGCATGTTTGTGAACACAAAAAAAGAAAAAAAATCCCAAACAAAAACAGCCCAAAATCATTACTGAGTCATTTTTGCCTGTTACAAGGAAAATTGCTTCTAAAGGCAACAGAAGATTCTGTGGCATTTTTTTCAGACTGTCAGTAATCTTGGCTTGTCTTCAGCTCTAATAATTGTATTTGCTTGAATTTCCTTGGCAGATTTCATTAGTTCAATGGATTGTGTTCCTTTCCCCATTTTAAATATTTAGAATTGTGATTACATCCCATGACTGGGTGAAATAATCACTACAAATATGTCTGTGTCTATGTACTTCTTAGTCATTTTATCACATCAGAAGTAGTGTCAGTTGTCCCAGATAAAACACGGATAATACTTCCAGAAGATGGCATGGTTGATGTAAATGAATATGCATATCAAAATAACTCTATTCCATATTCCTGGATTATGTTTTTGTAAATCTAGGTCCCAGTCTGGCAGCTAGCAAATACATTGGTTAGGAGCATGGGAAAGCCTCTGATGACTTACAGAGCTGAACAGACACAACTGCTGTTTAGCCAGGGTTAAATCCTGCCTGCTTTGTTGTGCTGCTTCAACAGAACTGTGAGGGAGACTTGCCCTGGCTGCTGCCTTGGCAAAAGATAACAAATCAAGGGGACCAGGGTGGATGTGGTCACCCTGGGCACTCCTGCCAGTGTGACACACTTTGAGGCTTCTGTCACACCCGTGGGTTTGAGCAGTGGGGTGCTGACTCTGTGGGAGGGCTGTTAGTTTAGTGACAGTGAGGCATCTTTGAGCCATCACTTGTGCCACATGATTGAATTATCAGGGGCAGGCAGGTTCTAAGACTATTTGTGGGCCTCTTGTTTTGGCAAGTATTCCTTTCTTCTTTCATACCTTTTGATGGCTTCTTATCATATTAGCCATTTTAGGATGCAAAATTTGTATTAAGCCAAGATGGTCCACTGGATCTTCTCCCATCCTGTTCTTTATGACTTAAAGCATTTGAAAGATTCTTTATGCCTCTTTTTTAAAATTTATTTTTGGCAAGGACAAAAATGAACTCAGAAGTAAATGTGGACATATTTGAGGTAGCATTCCATCTAAAACCCATGGAATTTTTGCATGTGTTTTTCTGCTGAGAAATTTCCAATATAAAATTTTGTTTGCTGAGTAGGAGAACAGTAGCAGTTCGAAGCTGCTGTGCTTTAGTATTATAAATTTTATTCCTCTGGTGCTGGAAGCAGGAAGACTGAACATCCTATTTCTTTTTAAAACAGCCAAAGTAGAAATGATTAAAAGTATTTTTCCTTAAGCTGCAGCTACTCCTAGCTTACAAAGAGCCAATTCAATTGCTCAGGTGACTGCCCTAACATATTGAAGTGTAAGGCAAGACTGGCTGGACTGGCCAGTGTGGCAAGAGGATCTGCAGAGACACCCCAAGACCTTCTGGGGCAAAACCTGGAGGGTCACCATCTATGTCCAAATAATTTTTTTTCTTTGGTGCAACAAACTGCTCTGTAGGCCCTTGCTGTACCATCACTGGAACAGTTGCTGGATTATACCTGTGACAAATGCACTGCACAAGCACATTCCCTCTGGGTTTTCAGATGACATCAAAATTTGAATCCTACTTAGTATTTTACTCTCTAAATTATCTATTTCACTTTCCAAAGCTTTGAGCATCTAGCAGGTTCTATTTAGTGCTCTTATACTCCTGGGAAATGAAATAATGGAGTCTCAGAGCTCCAGAGAGCTTTTTAAAAGCCTGCTGTTGGTTACATCTTTCTGACAATCAGGAGGGAAGTATTTTGTGTGTATGTACACACTTGCACATACGCTTGGCCACCCACAGTGTTTCCCTGTGTTAGCTACTGGGCTGTAAAACTGTTCATACCTTGGCACCAATATATCTGTATTAATTTTTTTGTCCCTCAGACTGCAAACACCAGGGTAAATTGCCTGAAGTTAATCTATCAGTAGGATATTGGACAGCTGTAGTTGCAAACCAAGCAGTTGGAATTCAGTGGGCAGGAATAAACAGCAAAATGTGGCTGGAACTGGAGATTAAATACTTTAAAAATAATTTCAGGCAAGCACATTTCTTGTATGTTAATTGTTCTGGCACATAAACCAGATTGGTCTTCCTGGCAAATGCACGAGTAGTTGAATGATTGCAGGGAGGAACATTTTGAACACAGTAGGACAACACTGTAGTTAATTGCTGTATGTTGCATCTTGACTCACACAAAGTGACTGTTGGCTTACATTACAAGGAGAAAAAAAACCCTAACCTGCTTCATGTGTGGGGGGCTGTATCTGAAATCTAAGCAATGGATTTTCTTTTCAGAATAATCAGTGCATTCCAGCTGGGTTGGAAAACTACTACTCTGAACAAGACTCCAGCGCTCGAGGGAAATTTTACACAGTCATAAACCACTACAACCTGGCCAAACAAACCATCACGCGCTCCGTGTCCCCGTGGATGACAGTACTGTCAGAAGAGAAACTGTCTGAACAGGAGACTGAAGCTGCTGAGAAATCAGCTTAGTATGATAAGCTAATTATTAAAACTATGTCATTGGAAGGTAACTAAGGGACTTCAAGGAACTTTTCATTAAATATAATTATGGATAATTTAGAGGTTACTCATGTTTATGGTGCAATTGCTTCTGTTTGCTGATACTGCTTTGCAAAAAAAAAAAAAAAGAAAAAAACGAAAACAAAAACTTGCTGCAGAACATTCATGGGCATAACCCCAGGTGCATATCAGCATTGCTGTAGAGCTTTGACACCGTTTTCAATGTTAAAAAAGAAAATCTAATGTTAGATATGTTCTTGCAGTTTATTGGATACTGATAGATTTTGTCACTGGATTTTCAGGGCTTGGACCTTAGATAAATCATGTGTTCTGCTGTCTGAACGGATACTTAATTTATTAAGTTTTTTCTTTGTCATTTTGCAAACTGAAACACCCCAGCCATAACTAGAGTGATCTCTTGTTTAGCTGAAAGCTGTAAGTAATCTTTAGTTTGGGCTCAAGCAAGAATGATAGTCAGCACTGACATCGGGGCGTAATGTAATGATTTGTATGGAGAAAGAAACTGTCAGGTCGCATTTTCCCTTATGTTTCCTTTACTGTTTTTTGTAAGTGATAATGAAGTTCTCTGCAACAAGGCATGCTCAATGTTTTCTTATTGCTGTCAACAGGATTTAACTGCATTTCCACTGTGGCTTTAGCATCTTGGTAAGGATGTGCACTGAAACACAAACTAGATAGACATTATGGAAAAACACAGGCAGTTTTAGTGGTGGGTGTTGAGGATAGTGTAAAAAATATACAGTTCAGGATGTTCTAATGAGAAATGACATCTTTTTTTCATACTTAAGAGGCAGAAAGCCTATTCACAGTACATGTAGTCCACTATGTCATTTGTTGGATACAGCTGAAGGAGTAATATGTCTAAATTTTCTCTTGTATTACATTCACATTTTCCCTTTTTATTAGTTAGAAAGAGCTTTTTGTTTATGTATGGTTTGCAGTTTTAAAACACGGAGCATCACAAGTGAAACAGTAGCATATTAGATACCACAACTGGCTGTTAAAGCCACATGTGAAAAAGAGTGAAGAGTAGAACTGTTTGTGTATGGCTTGGGAGGGGAAAAGACGTAGAAGAACATAGTATTGTGGATGCACGTTAAAGTTCCATTGTAATTACAAACTTACCTATTCTTTGTGTGAAATCATGTTTTCATTTTTATTATAAATCTTAAATATACATTCTAAAAAGACATCCTATTAATTTAACATACAAAGTGTGTGAAACATCTGGGCAAGGAAGTTGCCTTTTTATTCGTGAAACTTGAATGGGACAAGGGGGAGTGGACATGTCAAAAGTTCCTTTTTTTGGTAGAATCTGTACATAAATTAAGGGAAAACATCAATATAGGCTGTTTCTCAAGATTTGTAGTAGAACAGATGTGGTCAGCTCTACTTCTGTTTTTCTCCAGCAGAAGCCTGTCATCCCAATACAGTAAAAATAACCATTATGACTCAATGCTCTAGATTTGATAGGAAATGTGTATTACACAGTGCAGCTGTAAAAGGCTTTTTATTAAGTCATCATGGGATGTGGAATGCATAAGAAGCAATAAACTATGTGCCAGATTTTTCTTTGCATTTAAAAATATCAAGCTTATGTTAAGATCTTTAAAACATACCATATTTGCATTTTTTAACAGGCACCTGCTTTATTGAGTGTAATTAATTCACATGTAACTTTTGACATTTTCACTCTGTGCAGAGGAAGGAATAAGAATGATGCTGCTTGTTGAATAAAATGTATAGAAATATACATTTCAGAAGAGAGACAGGAAAACACACACATTTCATATCAACATATTTGTAGAGGACATTCAGATTTTACAGGATGGAAAGATCTGTTTCCCAAGACTGTCCTGCATAGAAATGATTCACGATACATCTCCTCCCCATAAATTTAGGACAATAAAAACTTTAATGCACAAGTAAATACTGATGAGAAACAACTTCTTTTTCTCCTCGTAACAATAAACAATAAAAATTAGCCTTACATTCTAGGAGAAACAGATTGTTTATGTGTCTTGAAGTCAAAACAATTTTTTCCTCTGATTTAAGAGGAGGGAGTTTGAGTCTTATCTATACTTGATTTTTGAGACATTTTTAGTTAACAGTTGCTCCCAGTACTTTAAAGAGTTTGACTTCAATATTATCTATCCTTTGGCTTTGTTCCAGCATCCCAGAACATCTGTTTCATTGCACAATCTGTTTGTGTTGTATTCTCTCTTTTCACCTCCAAGTAAAGCTCTTTAGTTGACTCCTTATCATTCTTACTACTATTAGATCAAGCTGATTTCTGAGTCAAGTAGTTTGAAAGGATTAGAAGTAGAGGTCATTTATGTGCGAAGTGATCACTGTGTACTGAAGTGGTGTGATGAAATAAACGCCTGAGACAGCGTAGATGCTTTTGCACAGTAACAGTTTTCTCTTGATCTGGGTTGGGAGCTGGATTTTCCACATCACAGGTGGGTGGCTGTGACAAAACCAGTATGGTTATTTTTTTTTCTGTTAGCTCTGCTCCAGCTTGTAGCTTTCTTCATAGCTCTTTCAAAGAGTTTTGTGTTCTCCAGAAGATTAAGTGTGGTTTTATGCTTGATAAAGGGATTTAAAATGAATGTACTAATGGATATGTGCACACACTTATTTATTGGAAAATATTTCCATCATAGAGGTATGAAAAAATGCATAAAATACATAGGTATGCTGTACACCCCCCTCTGTTGAAAAAAATGTCAAAACATTTACAAACAGAGGATGGAGGCAATAGTGTGTTTAATTAATTATCATACCAGTCCAGGAAAAGCAAGGAGAATGAACACATCACAAGGAAGAACAGGATCCATACTCTAAACCCAGCATTGTTTTTGATGGCCTGTGAGGAAAAGGTTATGCCTGTTACCATCATCAGTAAACACACAATTTCAGCAATGGCAACCCAGAATGCCTGTTAGGGGCATCATCCTTCCCTCCCACAAGAGAAACAACAAAATTTGCCCTTAATTTCAGGTGAATACAGGTCAGGTTGGCTGTACCTCTTTAGATTATCCCACTGAAGTCACACTCAAAGTCTTCAAATCAGACATTTGGAAAAAAATAAACATTAAAATCCCAAGATCCGTGCAATCAAACATTAGGAACTACATCAAAAAGTACATGATTCAAAGTTAGTTTTAAGTTCCAAAAGTGAAATTCTGTGTTTAAAAGTAATCTGGCCTCCATCTTTCTAATAAAAATCTGACTTAAACATGAAAAAGCAACATGACCAAAAAAGCCCTGACAACTCTGGAGCTAAGTCAGTCACTTATTTCAGTCTCAGAGCAAGTATTTTTCTTGGATGCCCTTTTCCAAAATCAAGACCAGAAGGGTTTTTTTGCTCTCCTTTGTTAGATTTACATATGGATTTTTTTTTTTTAATGTAATACAAAAACTAATGTGAGTAACAAAGTTTTTTATTTTAGCACCTTTTGCTACTGTTTCTCAGGATGGTTTAGGAAACTCAGTTCTACCTACAAATGTGAAAAGTGAAGCAAAATGCAGCTTCAGTTCTTGCCATGTTTGGTGTACTTTTCAGGAAAGCAGAGCAGTGGATAACTCATCCTTGAGATACATTTTCTGTGTCCTCTCAGGAGGGAGAAAGAAGTGAGCCATTTACTCAGTAGCCTAATTTAGGAACTCAGTTTTTATAGAAATCTCAGTTCTCAAAAGAAAACATCCTTTCCTTCTAATTAATAAAAAAGTGGAAGAGATTTGTTTACCAGGAACATGCAAAAAGTGTTCAGGGTGGAAAAGAGTCTCTTCTTCTAACACTCAGCATCTAACTGCAGTTTCAACCATTTCAGCCCTGTCTTTTATTGGTAGTCTGCAATTTCTGCCCCTGCCCCCCCTTCTTTTTTTTTAGAAAAACTTCACAGGTGCTTAAATGCAAGCCAGGTGACCTTCATGTTTAAAAAACTGATGAGGCCAAGTAGATTTCTGCAGCCCTGTGTAGCTATTCAGATCATGGTTAGCAAGTGTGAACTATTGAACAACTCAACTACCTTGTACAGTTTTCCTAAATTCCTATCCTAACACCCCAACACCCACTGTAGTGCTCCCATGGATAAGCTTGCATATGATGCTTAAAGCAACACTTGGAGAAAACTGGAAGTTAAGAGAAACAAGTGAGTTTAAAAGAAACTTCAAGATATTACCTCTCTTATGTCTTCATTGCCTTCTTTTATATTCTCTGTTGCACCCACAACTAATTGATGGATGTTGTCAATATCGGTTTCCTGTTTAAAAAACAAGTAAAATTGAGAAACAGTAATGAATGTTAGGAAAAAAAGACTTCCAAGGACTTGGGGAACAAGCAGAACTCAAAAGTAAAATAAAATCTGGTATTACTAACATCTTTGTTTCATTGATGCAAAGGCATAGAGTAATACAGTTAAATTGTAATTTCTTTATCTGTGATTTTACGAACCTGAATGAAGACCACCAAGATCAGTAGGATGTCTCCCATTTACTAGAGTCAAATCTAACCTGTCTGATTTTTCCCAGCTCTTTTGGAAGAGGTGCCACCATTTTCAGAAAGGATGCTGTTAAATAACATGTTTAACAGGACACCAGTTCTGAGGCAGAGGAATCATTCTAACACAATTGTATCATTTTCCATTTCTGGTACATACTAGTAAGTAACAACAGTTACATCAATATCTTAATTTTAAGATATTCAAATTCAATATCTTAATTTTGAATTTGAAAAACAAGTATTATCCTTTACATTTGCACTGAAGATTCATTAATCTTATGTTCACAAGTTGGCAACCAAGACCAAAATACCCCCAAGAAAACTTCAAGCTGTATTTGCTGGTGTAGTATTACATTATACTAACCTGTTGCAAGACTTTCTCAGTGAATATCTCTTGTAATCTGGAGATTTCCACCACTTTTCCTTCAATTTGTCTTGGCAAAGAACAGAAATACTCCATTAGAAACTAGTGCAAACATGTCTTGCTGCTGCAGATTCAGACTCTCCTGCCCAGTAAGTAGCTGCTCAGGAGGCAACTGTTTCATCAGTCATCTGTGAGGCAGAATAGCCTGGGACCAGGGCTAGGACAGTTGATGGTTGGAAGACAGCCAGCCCACACAGAAGCTCTGGCAAAGACACCCCTAGAAGTGCTCAGTGAGCAGCTTTCAGTGCCAGGCTTTCACCTGTCTCCCTTCTTTCATTTCATAGAACAACATCCATGGCGGGCAGTTGATTTTGACATACCCTTTTCATATGCTACTCTGGTGTGTGCAGTTCACCTTGGATAGGGATTGATAATCCAAAGGCCAGTTTCTAGCCTGAGTAGCCATTTGGGTGTTCTGCACAGCTAGGGAGGGAGAATGCACTATTATTCTGCATGGGGTCAGTAATGGCACCTCCCCTACTGCCATTGGGCTATCCAGCAGATAATAAGATATAAATGGAAAATTTAGCATTTTAAAACTTAGATAAGAGAGAATGTACACCTTCCAAACTTAACCAGTGCTATTGTGGATAGTCTGTGTGTCCCTCAGAGCCATTCTTTACACTGCACATGGTTCCTTTCCTGGGCACTGCTGCTCCCACACCCCTCAGTAGGTGCAGGCAGGTGTCCCACAGCCAGTGCACTGCACACGGGTGCTGACTGGGGCAAGGCACAGGCACAGGTCACTGGCTGCCAAGGAACAGAAAATTGTACCTGACTTCATCGAAGAGATTGTTCATTTCACCAACAAGTCTCTGGTTCTCCTGTTCAAACTGCAAAAAGAGGAGAAGGATATGACACACAAGTTCACACCCTTGGACTCAGGGACCTTTTTTCAATTCCCACCATAACCAACTCCCACCCTTCCTTGCCATCCATTACAGTGTATCTCAACTAAAATGATCTTAAAACTACTCAAGTCACTTTGCAGTTAGGAAGAAAATACTGGATGAATCTCTATTTTAGAAATTTAAGTGGAGAAAGTTTTCATGCTTGTGAAAGCATGTGATTCTCTTCATGCCATCTTTGCATTGCCCTTCACATTCATATACTGCCTGTGGCATGAAGTTTAGGAGCTTTTAGATTTTGCTGCAATATGAAATGCTTTGACATCTATTTCACACTTTATAAATGCATTGCTTTAGTTATTCCAGTAGAGCTCTTCCATTTAAAACTTGTGAGTAATCAATGAAACATTTAAATATATTGCTAACACTAGATTTGTCAAATACAGGCATAAATAGAAGGCTTTATACAGGAAAGTAAGTTTTTACTTCTCAGGTATACCTGACTATCAGATAATTTAGGATTCATTACAGAACAAGTGACGCTGCAGCAAGTACGATGACACAATTAGTGGGAACAAAATCTGTACAGCCAAAATACAGCAGAGAAGGGTATCCCATGTCACAGTGCAGCTTGTTAGAAACTGTGTGGGTGAAGGCTGCATTTTAGGACACACAGAGCTGGGATTTTCATTTTATGGTACCTGTAGTGTGAAAGCTGAGGGAAGCCTGTAGCATGGGTTCCCTGTGCCAGGTGCTCTCTGTGACCTGCCCCAGGCAAGAGTGTGTCCTGCCATCAGGGACAGCAGAGCAATTCCTCTCAGAAGGGTCACAGTTTCGAGAGGGAGGGGAAGCTTCTTCAAGGTATTCTAGAGATTCTCTAGGGCCAAAGCCTCAGTAGCAGCTGGACCATTGCAGTATGGACACAACTGACCAGGGCCTCACACTTTTCCCACAAAGCTGTGAAAGACCTAATCTATGCATTTATACAGAAACAGCACACAGGATTTCTACTGGAAACATTACCTAATATGTGCCTCTGGCAAAGCCGAGTGATACATACCAGTGTGAGCACCAGAAAATGGCATTCAGAATGCAAAGACAGGAGCTGTGCAAGACAGTGAGCCCTGCTCTAGTTCAAGTCATCTCCCTATTTTGAGCTAGCCTCCATAACACACTGGGAATTTGGCAAAATTCAATCACGTTGCAGTTTCATTAGCAGTAGAAGCACAGCAGTCCTCTCAGCCACCTGGCAAGGATTTGTTACCCTTCTCAAGGGAGAGCAGAGTGTTGTCAAAGATGGAAACACCAATGGAGAATCACAGCTCCAACCTGGTTTTCAGTTGGTGCAACAGGAATTGCTCACTATCTAAGCACATACCCAATGATTAAGCTGGCAAGTGAAGGAGACAATGCCCAAAGAGAGTAAAGATTTGAAAACAACTACTGTCCTGGGCAAAAAGCAAAAGAAGAAGAAAAGGTCTGGATCCCAAAGCAAATAATTATTAATAAATTATTAATAATGGCTGTGTTAGAACAGTGAAAACAAAAAGGTATTTTGCTTTCAGAGCAGTGCTACTAAAACAGATAAAAGTGAAGCACTTGATATTTCAAAGTAGCTTATACAGCAACACAGTTGAGATGCCAAATGAAAATTAGTGGCTATAATATGACAGACATTTCACCAGAGCCACGGCCTCTCCCCCAGAGCCAGTCTCTAGAGTATGTACATTTGCATGGCCATCTTTGGCTCCCCACTGTGACCCCCACCCTGCCCCACTCGGGCCACCAGCATCTCTGTCCCAGATCTTCCTCATACAGCTTGTGCAAAGCCTTCAGATGCTGATGTGGACAACCCCTGCAATGATCCAGAGTGTTCCAGCTGAAACTTCTACCATATCAAATACTAAGAGAAGAATAAAGTGTGTATACTACTGAGGGCACAGTGAAAATGATCCAGGGCAGCCACTGAGGAGTTTGTCCTGCTCCTCTCTCTCCTCATGTACCTAAGCAAGTGCTGCTGCTTGTCTGATTTCACAGGATGACGTTTCAGCTCACTAACCACTTTTTCCTCCTGAATTTTCTGGTAGATTAGTAAACTGAATCCCACCACAGGACCAGTGAGATAGGGCTGGCTTAAGGGTGGGTAGAGGGAAGGAGCTAAGCAAGGCTTCTGCAATGCCACAGAACAACCCAGAAACGTAAGAAATTGAGAAAGAGCAAGGCATTTTTCACAGCCTTCACCTTTATTCCCTCCCTCACACTCTACACCACTGCTACTGTCCCACACACTTTATGCTGTAACATTGTTCATCTTGCTTCAGGCCCATCAGGGACTCAGGAAAACAGTACCTGACTGTCTTCGAGCAGCACAGTAAATGTCAACCTGCGTGACTTAAGGTGAAGTTGTTACTGTTAAAAATCAGAAATTTGTAGGTTTAATCTCACAGAAGTGAGTCTGAAATGACAGGCATGTGTTTGAAGAAGGGCAACAGTGAACCTCACAGAAAAAGGTTTAGTCTTCTGACACGGGCAATTTATGTAATGAAGAATAAAGAAAATTTTATTTAACATAGAGATTTCTTTTAGTACTAGAGGCTCACTGTCTAACCTGGGAGAGAAGGCTGTTCTTGCCAGTCAGGTAAAGGATTCCAGAGTCTAAGAGAAGGGTTATTGGGCACTAACTTCTGACTTTTTCTGACTTCTGGAAGGATAAGTATATCTGTAAAAATATTCAACATTAGAAATTCCCTGTTTTGCTGCCTTAGTGAAAATGAGATGGTAACTAATTAAGAAGACAAATTTTCAGTAAAGAAAATTACTTTAATGACTTTAATCCTTTACAAATAGCACAAATCCACTTGAGAAAGTGTTCTTTAAAAAGTCCCTTTGATATTTAAAACCTTCCACTAACACAGACTGCCTTTTAAACTGCTAAATGATCTTTGCAACTTGAAATCATAGCTGATGGAGCGCTTGCACAGACAGCAGTTAAGATATGCTGAAACAGTCAATTGAACAAAGGGTTTGAGCACTGAACACATCATATACCAGTGTGTCACAAAGGGATTTACATGATGGGAACATAAAACCAAGCTCTAGTGATCAGTGTAGCTCAGCGATTTATGGCTTATTGAAGTAGCCTCTTTTATGACTGTGAAATATTCTGTTACCAAAGTATGGCATAAAGTGAAAAACTGCTTAATATATGGCTAAAAATCCAATGTATAAAAGAAATAATCACCACTCTCTTTTGTTATCCCATGAGAGAAGCCATTAGATGTGCTGTTCCTGAATTTAAGACAAGACCAACCGACCAAAAAAAGATAAAGTCAGAGAAAAGTAGATATTTTCACAATTCCTAGTGACAGAGCCAGATTTTTCCCACTCAATGCAATCGCAAGACATCAGCTCACAATAACTATAAAAACCATTAGTATAACTCTGTATTCAGAGTTATAAACTGAAATTTATTGTGCAACTCATGCAATAGCCTGCAAACATTTTGAACAACATCAAGCTCTCTCCTGAGGGTAAAACACTGATAGGAATTGCTGCTGTAGCAACGATACCTTTAATTCATTATTTTATCTACATGAAGGATCATGGACCCATGACTGAGATTTTTTCAGTGCTAATTTGACACAACCCATCCCAGAGTAAAACCTGCACAGCAGTTTATAGACTGCAAGCTACCCTCTTCACAGAATTGTTTAGGATGGAAAAGACCTTAGAGATGGAAGATAACCATTAACCCAAGGCCACCACTAAACCATATCCCTAAGTGCCATGTCTACATGTCTTTTAAATACTGCCAGGGATGGTGACTCCACCCCTTCCCTGGGCAGTCTGCTCCAAAGCTTGACAACCCTTTTTCCTGTGACCCTAAGCCTACAAACCACAACCTGCATTTAGCTTTCAGTCAGAAGGCCCTGTCAGAGCCATCATCTCCAACTTTTGTTTGCCCCTGTTCCTCTGGAAGCTGACAGCAAGGGGGCAAACAGTATTGTGCCTAAGGACAGGAGAATTAAAATATGTGAAGAATTCTCTTTTAAAAGAAAACAGAAAGCAGGAGAAAGCCTCTAGATTTTAGTCTGGCACTCAAGAGGAATATGAGAGGATACAGAGTTGCTTCTGAAGAACGTTTTCTCTTTAGCAAGCCATGCCATAATTATGTGCAACTTAGTCATCTCTGACTGGAAGAATGATGTGCACTGTGTCTGGGAACACCTCGAATCCCTGCCAAGGAAGCTTCACAAACTCATACTGCTACAGCCCTTTCCCCTGGTAAAGCTCACTGTTCTGAGAGCTGCACAGCTACTGACTGAAATCAGTGTTTCTTTCTTTATATAAACCCAAGGCAGTGTGTGCTAATGTAGAGAGGTTTTCTAAGAATTTTGAGCTATGTTCAAAATGATAAATTTTAGGAATATCAAGAAATCTGACAGGCTGTTAGCAATCATGCCTATGTCAGAAATTTTCTATTATATCTGTTCAACTGTAAGGAGAATTGGACCAAACAATTTATAAACATGCTGATAGCAGGGAAATGCAAAAATGTTAAAATTCATGAAATTCTATTGTGACAGACAGCTTGTAGCTATTCCTTCTAAGAAACCAATCTGATTTTGATAATAAAAAAATAAAAATAAATAAAATGAAGTATAACTTCATTTTAAGTAATATTTAAATAGTACAACTATTTGTGTTCTAGAAACTGTGCAAGACAAAAGGGCAAACTATCTATTCTTTCGGAAGTTTCATAATGCTTCTTTTGATGTTGCCTTGACTTCTATTGTTTCCTGACTAAACAAAATAATTAGTAATTGTAGTTTTCAAAAACTATTTTAATTTCAACTGTTGAAAAATAGTTTTTATTTATTTCATGTCCTCATGTAAATATTTTGTAGGATTTTTAAATATCAGCTGCTACCAGAAGAATCAGGAAGTCACAAGCAAAAGTTGTATCTTCTTACAGCATTATTCTACATAAAATGTTAAAAAATAATTAAGGTGCATCTGTACTCTTTTTTTTACCACACATGATTACAGCAGAAAATACAATAAAATGGACAAATAGACAAAAGATAAACATACCATCTGTATTTCTTCAGGCGACAGCTCATCTTCACCTTTGCCCTCCCCCCATAATCCAAGGTTACTCTGGGCATCAGGCAGATTCCTGTCTGTAAAAGAAAAACGAAACACTTGAGACACTGAACAGTACAGGGCACTGAATAGTAAAAGCAAAATAATTTTTCATCCATGTTAGACTGCTGATGGAATTGTTGTATCTCCTTTGTCAATTACTGCTATTCACCCGGTATTTACAGCCCAAAATGACACCAATAACCTTTAATGGCCAAAAGTCTACATGTAGGTTTAATTTAGGAACTAAAGGGAGTTGCATTAACATACTGACAGAGAAGGATGTAAAACAACTCACAACACACTAAGAGATTTTAGGGTACAAAATACTGTAGCAGTTGTCTTTTGACAGATGAAAACACAATTTTCAAAATGACAGTCTATATGCAAAGCATTATCTTCCAGTGAGACTTGACAGAACCACCAGCTCCTCCTTTCAAAAACTAGAGACAGAATCTCAAAGATGTTTTGAGCAAAGCTCACAAACTAGATTTTGTCACGCTGTTCAAACTTCCTATTACAGTACAAATCCCACACCACACAGTAGAAGGGCTCTTCCTGCATATAACAGGAATCAGCTCCAACCCCACAAATTAACCATATCACATCAAAGCTGCTTCATTTGTTTCAGCAGTATTTCCCCTTCGACTAAAGCTACTCATCTGCATAAATCTTTGTATGAGTTGGGCACAAAAGATCTTGAAGGGCTATTTCTGGGATATTCCCTTCTGGAAGATTTAATTTTAGGCTTAATTATAGACTTCTGATTATAGAGGAAGAAGTTAGAATGGGAAAGAAAAGAAACTGTGCTGTAGGAATTGACTGTTTCTGATGCTGTTCTAACATTAATGTTTAAAAACCTTGTAAGACTGCAGCCTTGAGAGAGCCTCTCTTCTCCCCACTGGCTGTAACATTCTTACAAAACCCAAGAGAGAGATTTCTATCACCCCACAATAGATCAACACTCAACCTGCCTTGATGTATCAGATGCAGGTTGCAAATTAAAACACAGAAAAATTTAGTTTTTACTTTTTCATACATTTCAGAGTTCCTATTTACCCCAGTCATTTTTTTAGGCATTTATGTGTATTTTCACTTGTTTTGTTATAACTTCCTAGAACTAATTTTTTCAATTGCTTAAGCAGTACTGATGTATCATCAGAGACTGACTTGCCTTAGGAAGTCTTACTTATAAACACATATATGAAAAGAGTTATAAGGAGAAGTTTTCAGTTTTATCCTTCATGAAAGTATTTGTGCAAACTCTTGAAAACATTAATCACGTAAAGAAGTATTGTGTATGTCTCCTTTATACAAAGTTACAAATGAGGGATGTGGATAAGGAATATAATATATTTAAAGAAAAAAATAGACCAGTTCTTTCTTATGAGTAATAAAATATAAACCCAAGAATATATTTAAAGATTTTTTAGAAAGTATTCAACTGGTTTTTTTCCCATGGGGTATTATCAGTATTTCAGGTCTATTTCACAGAAACACAAAACTTATTTGTTTAAGTATTCAATGTATTTACATTTTATCAAAATCATAATAAATTATTTGGCCTATTCAAACAAAATAAGGAGTTTATGGAAGAAAAAAAAAGGAAAAAAATTTTTAAAATCCTATTTTATCCCAGAGGAACCAATTAGTTTCAGGCACTGTCAGCACTGTTAAAAAAACAGCACCTGTATCCAGTGTGATTGCTAATAAGCAAATATACTTTAGGGAAGAGGTAAGCAAGAAACATGTATCTCCCCAGGGTTCCTCCTGTCACTGTGGTATGTTTTGGGCTTTTTGCAGCTTTCACAGGGCTGACATTAATGCTTTTCTGCAATTCAGCCAGCAAAAGCCAAACTACATTTCTATTTCAGAAAGAGAAGTAGTTAGCTCATGACAGAGATATAAAATAATGATCAAATCCTTGAAACCTTTTTCCATGCTGAAAGGAGACAGCTGCTAAGCTTGTGGACCAGTTCAAAAGCTACTCATTATTTACATTTATTTCCATAAACTAAATGTCAAATTTGTAATATGCAAATAAATACTGCCAGCATATAAAAGCACTCTCCAGAGAGACTGTTTTCCTACCATGAGGGATGTCCACTGTAATTCTAATGTAAACAGGTGCTTTGCCTCAAAACAAAAGTAATCACATTTTCCTTTGGTTTCTGCCAAAAAACCAGACAAAACCCAAGTTGTGCTTCAGCACATCAAGTAGCACATTCAGCTGCTCATCAAAGTGTTCAAATTAAGGACAGGACCACAAGCTGCTCTCAAATGTATCTTTACAGATGAGATTTAACCCAAGGGACCCAGGCATGCTGATGATGGCTAATTCATAAAAACAAATTATTGCCATTCTCTAAACCACCAGCACCCTGAGGATTAAATAGCTCATTTCAAAATGCAAACACTTCTCCAGTTTCTTAAAAATTTGAAAAGTTAGTTGGAAAAAAATATAAATCAAAGGCTGTGAGATTTAAACTAAGTTTCTTTGTTTCCTAGTCATCTCGTTCATGTTGTTTTCACACTTCAACAGCCACCTACCAGCACAGTCACAAGGCTGATTCCTATAAGCAGCAGCAACCAGCACTTACCCTTATGTGAGGAATCACAGGCTGTGTGCATTTGCATACTGTTCCAGACAGATTTATTTTGATATACAAGTTCCAAAGTTTTCTCAAAGTCTAGTCAGCAACCCCTTGTAAGTACTGCAGCAGCACCACTTGTGTGGTAGGACCCCTACTTTCTCATAAAAATTAAAGCAAAATCTCACAGAAGTGACAACTGGAGTAATCAAAACTAACATGCAATAAAATAACTGCATTTCTATTTATTGCAAGGGTTTGCTGTGTCCAAGGCAACCAAAGAACAGTATTTTCCATGGTGTGGCACAGATTTTTGGAGCTAAAAATTGTAATGACACTCTGTGGTGGGAGTGAACGCTTCCAGAGATTTCAGAGACATTTGGTAACAAGGAGAGAGCACAGGGCAATGAAGATGCTACTGTGCTGCTGCTTCTCCAGTGGCACCAGCTCACAGCTGCAAAACACTGATAACAGGTTAAGGTGAAACTCATCTATGTGCCTGTGTGCTGCATCACTCATGACACACTATAAAAAGGTAGTAAGCACTAGAAACAGCACATGATCAAAACCTGTACTTCTTACAATAAATTCAGTGTCAGGAGGGAAAAAAGAGGCACAGATAGGGCTGCAGAAGTACAAACTGGTTAGGAAGATAAGCAAAGCCATTATCAGAAAACGAAGCTGTTTGCACACTGTGAGGTAATTCAGTATTAGAGGCTTCATCCAGAAGTGGAGCACCCACTTCAAATGAATCCACCCTTGCTTTAGCCCTGGAGTCACCAAGCAGAGGAACTTCACTCTTTTAATAAAAATCACTAACAAAACAACAGCTATTTACCAGAATAATGTGGCCAACCATTCAATTTGTTCTGTTCTGATGAAGTATTATTCCAATGTAATGTAAGTAGAAGATAAAAAATTCCTGCTGTAGATCACTGGGTACCTTGTTCTCCACTAGACAGCACAAGCAGGAGAGCTCAAGCCAGGGAAAGCAACTCCAGAATCAGAGAGACAAGATTTCTCTTTAGGTATGAAACCTGAAATTATCTCCATAGTGATGATACTCCAAAAGGCACTCTGCTCCAAAGCTCTGCCAGCATACACATCCCAGGACAGTCTGAAATGGCTAAGAGAATTCAAATGGCTTTGTCCCTCAGCCTGAGAAGCAAGCAACCAAAGAATGAGAACCCATGTTCCCAAATCCTGTCAAGATCTGCACCATCTGAAATGACCCCAGGGTCAGATATACTGCTTTGGACTTCTGGCTATCTCCTGCTCACTGAAAGCTGAGATGCAATCCTCCCAGCAGGGCAACTCAGTGCTGTCAAGAAGAAAGCCCCAAACTACTGGATCTGGCCAGCCCATAACCTCCTCTCTGTGAGCATATTCTACCTTCCAGTTCCTACTGTGGAAGTATCCAACTCAAGGTCTCTGTGCTTAAAAACTACAGAATGTTCTCAGAGATTTGTTGACCTACTTTCTAATTCCTTGCATTCAGTGAAAGGAATAAGGAAAAACGAGACAATTTTTAGAAGATATTATATTGATAAAAATAAACAAAAAGGAAAGAGGTCATAAAGAGGTCATTAAGAAGATGAAGAATTCAGCAAAGCATAAGACATGTTTAGTTGACATGCCAAAAAGTCTTTGCTTCCTCAGTCTCACAATATGCTTCACAGAAACCTGATCAGCTCAAGGAAGATGAAAATAGAAAAGGTGCAAGTCACAACAATTGGCCCTTCTAACGTGAAGGAAGTACCAGACAGGTCTTGCCACAAGAAGTAAAATGTAACTACCCAAATTTTATTCTTACCTTTGCTTTCCTCAGCAGAAAGTTTTTCTTCAGAATCATCTAAAGGACTCTGTGAAGATTTTCTAGGAGAAGGAGGTGATTTTGACACATTGCTCTGCTCAGGTTCAAGTTTGGACCTAGAAGTACAAGAGCCTGTGATTTAACTGATACACAAATGTATTTCTCTAAAATGAGAACAACCAAAACTTACTAAATTCCATACTTTAACTCTTGTAAACTTCACATTAAAGATTTTCCAGTTTAGATACAAAATGTACTTAGCAACTGTCACTGAAATATTGTTACAAAGGCAAAGAAAGCATGAATAGTATTCCTGGACAAAATGCACCACATGCTCAGAGTTGGGAATATTGAAGGCTACAGCATAAAAATACAGACACTTTATTAAACTTCCTTTCAAAAATCCAGTGTATTAAATTTTTTTTTAAAGAGTTAACATTTTGGTCATACTGAAAATTTTTAGTAGCAATAGCCAAAAACTTCCTTATTTTTTGAAATAATAATGATAATTTTACTTTATATTTTTAATTATCATAAAGTAAAAGTAAGAAAATACAATAGAATTAGCATCTTTATACTACTTCTAAGTTCCTATTAAGTAATTTTAATACAAAGGCAATGCAAAACATGAGAAGCTTATTCAATCATTATATATTAAGTACTTGTCAAGTACGTTTCAGAGTGGCATCAAAAAATGCTGAAAAAATGCTGAAAAATGCAACATATTTTTTCCAGAAAATTCCTGCGGTTTATTGTAGTCTACAATGAATTCTATAACTGCTACATAGCAGACAGTTAAATGTTTAGCAATGCTGTTGGAGAAGGTAAAGAACCAAAAAGCCAAAAAGCAATGGGTGGAATCACCTGCTGTGCCACCTCTATCACTTCCTACACTCTGAAATACAACAAACAGTTAATCTCATTATGATTTGCAATTCTCCCCTGTGCCTAACAGAAGGTGTTGCATTTTGTGTTCCTTCTTTGCATTGTGTCTAAATTCTAACCCATAATTAGAAAACTGCAAAAACCAGAATATAATGCAATAGTCATCACTGAGTGACTGATATTTAACAAGGAAAAACAGTAGCAGGGAACCTTTTTTTAGTTATAAAACCTCTGCAAGTACTGGGCTTTTGGTAATTTTACAGAGAAGAACTCCTCTCATCTCCTCCCTCTCAAATTTGTCTAATAATAATAATAATAAAAAAAAAAACTTATCTATATGTCTATGCAGTTCAAAGAATAGTTCTGATACTAATAAAACACCAATTCCCCAGGTAACAAAAATAGTGGCCTCATTTGAATAATTGCATACATAATTCACAAAATCTTCTAATGGAAAAAGAAGTTTAAAATTGAAATGAAATATAATCTTGAATACCAATAAACATAAAAATTGAAAATCACAACCAAGTACCCTACAGGAAAAAAATCCTTGTGTTTTTATTTCTCAGCTCTTCTTTCTGGGAAACTAGTCCTAACCACCAGAACTTTTTAATCAAAAAAATGTCAGTTAATACATAAAGGCAACTTCTGTAAGAAAATTATAATGCTCAGTCAATTTGTTTGAATAGCTTAGGATACCTATCAATATAAAAAGAAACATGATGAAATATATTTCTACTGCAAACTTTTCAGTATTGTCTGATATGCACACATTTTAAATTGACTAAGCTGCAGAAAAGAAGAGCTGCACTAGGATTAATTTATTTCTAAAGAAACATATTCCTTTATTGTTTGTTTTCTTTACTTTGCACAGTGTGGGAATGCAGGAAACTTTCCATTTAAAATGAACAAAGTGTCTGGGATGCATTGTTTAAAGAATGCCTAGTTCTTTTAAGAGAAGATACACATTCTTATCACATGAAGCATCTGCTGAAATCCTCAGGGAAATTACAAATCAACTATACAATTTTTCTTTAAGTCATAATAAAGATTGGGTTATGCCCTCTGTTTTATTTAAATCGAATTTTAATTTAAATTACAATTCACCCATTAAATCACATCTGCAATGCATACAGACTCCACCTGCCCAACATCTGTTTTCTAGTTCTTCATCCATAAAGAGAGGCAAAGAGAGATCCTCCAATATTGCATTCTATAAAAAGAATGTACCTTCTGGGTTAATTCTTAATGCCTTATTGCTCTTTAGTTAAGTGGTATTGCAACTTCTGGAATATTGCATCAAATTGAGTTTTTTCCTCTGTTTATTCATCTGAGAAATCCTGAACCTAGGATTTCACATGGAAACAGTAACATAAGAGTACAACTAACAGAAGAGCCACTATTCACTAGCCACTGCTACAGCTGCAGGAACAATGCTATCTGTCTTTGAAGTTCTTCCACATAAAGAATACTGATAAGATTCTGTATTTTTACACATGAAAAATATCACAGTTTGTTTCTGTATGTTTTTTTTTTTTTTTTTCTGAAAAGTTTTGGGAGCTACAAAAATACCAAGGCCTTACTTTTATCTCATTACTTCTTACCAAATTTTAGAAGTGGGTTGGGGTATTTTGTTTTCTTGGTTTTGGCTTGTACTACTATTTGAGTGAATCTAACTGTGCTTAATCATGCTGAATCATTCTGAATAACACATACTTATGAACTCTTGAAAACATCTCCCTAGGTTCAATGTAAGTGCAGCTGATCAAGCCAAGCACTAAACTCACAAACCAGCATCAAATCTTGGAAAAATGCTCAAGAATTTATTCATGTGCATGTTCTAAAATGATTTCTTTTTAAATTAAAATATATATAATGGACCTTGAGGTTACTATTCACATAATGCAAAATGAGAAGACATGGAAAGCCTCTGTGGTATTAAATAAATTACAATTTATTTGTAAATCTGCTCATTTTCCCTATCATTCTCACAACTGGGAGCATGCAGAAAAAGAAACTGAAGAAGTACATGGTTTGAAACTTGACTGAAAAAAAACCCCACCAGACCAAAAAGGCAGCAAGCACATCACCTTTAACATCTCCTAGACATTTTCAGCTCTACACTAGCAGCCTTAATGTATGCCTCTCTAGGAAGTGGAAGCTCTTGTTTCAGGTCAGAAGTTACATTCTGGTTTTTTTATTTTCATCACGTTTCTGCTTGCCAGGAACACCTGCCAACTCAAGTGGTATTTATTAACAGCACAGTCACTTGCTTTAGCAGAAAGATAGGAGCTTAAAAAAAGGCAAAAAAAAAATTGGGAAATTTATAGAAGTCAAATAGGTTTATTAATGCGCATTTTACTGATTTGCTGCTTTCATCCTTTATGTGAATGAGAAGTACAAGAGCCCTGGAATGCACCTGCTGACAGCAGAAGTTGCTCATCCAACCACAGACTTCTATTCAAACAATCTCCTTAGGATCTAAACATGAACAATAGTTTTGTTAAATGTCCTACAAGTGAAAGGCACAGTTAAACTATTTTTGACTCTACTCACAGTCTCTTCTTATCTATCACTCGCTTAACTCGGATGGCTCTCTGTTCAGAATACAGCTTGCACACTCCTGTTCAAGACAGCAGTAAACAAAATTTCAGGTTAAAAGAGCAAGATTCCTTTCTTGGAAAATGCAATCATCCATTTTTAACTATTCAATAAACACTAAGTACTTTTTAAGTAATCTTCAATGAAGTCCAAGACAGCTGTTCTGTGCTCCTTTACCTGAGCAGACTGGACACCCTTGTGTGCTGGAATACAAAAGAAAGACATAAGACAATCTTTTAACTTTTTACTGAATTCCACAACCTTTGCACTTTCAGTTGATATGCAAGTTATATTCAAAAGCCTACTCAGATTTTAGATATGTCACATATTAGTATTTCTTTTAAACATAGCTATATTTAAATATAGATTTGCTAAAGCAACAAGTCATTACAACAAACCAAAAACTGAAAATTACTAGTGTCTTATAGTATTTTTATATATGCCACAGAGTAGTACTATGTCAATTAAACTTCTAAACAGGAAGAGGTGTCACCTAGCTAAGCACAGCAAAACCAATCAAGAGATTTAACTTGCTTAAAATATTGAACTTGTTCAAATTCTCCAGTGTATAGACCATGTGGAAATATTTGGGATTTATTGTGTCAAACATCCTTTTAATTCACATGTATCGATATTTCTTATTTTTATACTATGCAGTTCCCATGCATGACTGACTTTCAATGATTCTGAATAATGCTACAGCTATGCTTAGATGGCATTTCAAAGCTGATGAAAATCTTTCCTGTATTGACAAAATACAGAGATACAGCAAGTCAACTTGAAAATGGCAAAACAGAAATTCTCTCTATGACTTTCACAAGATATTGTAGTAAAAGTATGATCCCATAATCAAGTTGTCAAAAACTTTTTTAATTTACCAGGACTGTGTTAAAGTTATTTAATTATTTCAAATGTGGAAGTATTATACCTGTAATACCTTACAAGTAGACAAGCTAGAAAAAGACAACCATCAAATTTAGAGAACTTTGGTTTAGGCCTTTGTGCCATAGTGCTGACTTACTACTCAAGTAGTAGGCATTTAAGACTCTTTTTTACACTTTTTAACTGGTGTATTTGAAGAAATAAATAAAATTCTATGCTCTGGCTTCTCTTTCCACTATCACTAAAGAAAATGAAGTATGGTACTAATCAGCCACCAGGGTTAGGCAGATGCAAACAAAAAGGCAAAGACACTTCACCAATCTCTCTCCTCAAACATTTCAGATTCACCATGTAATATTCAGATTACCTTAGCCTTTATCAAGGACTAAGAAAAAAACATGTAAGAGCTGCTTAGTTTACCTTCTGTCCTGAGCTGATGAATGGCATCAGCACACGTTCTCATGAACACTTGGGCATCTTGGTCTATCTGGTCACGCTCTGTGTCCGTCATCCTCCCATACTCAGACATAATATGGCTGAGAAACAAGACAAACTTGTCACTTAAAAAATCCCCAACATAAAATCCACAAGCACAAACTTTAGACCTTCTTCCGACTCACCAACTTTGCAAAAACTTTTCTGCAACATTGATTTTCACAGAAAAAGCAGTAAAAAGTACAATAACTACCAATAAATGCGGCACCTATAAAGTTGGGAGGCTTTTTTTAGAACACTTTTACTAGTAAAGTATGTAGAAAAAGCAACATCTCCTCTCATCTTGTACATAATGAAATACAGAGCAGATAAGGAGAAAATACAACTACAAAATATATCATTACCCTCAGTACTTGTCCCAATGAAGTGTCCTAAAAACACAAAACCAATTAAGATAAAGGAATAGCTCAAATACTGAAAGAAGTACAAAAAAAAGGAACTTATTTTACTTAAATACATTTGCATTATCCTAAATACAGTGCTTCATTTTTAAAGTAACTGTACCATGAAATCTGCAAATTCAAGCTAGAGGAAGAATACTGGAAAATAATGCACAATTTTAACATCAAATTGGTTGCATTATTTATGAAAACCTGTTCCCATTGTGTATTTCCATTTTAGATTATATATTACACATTTAGTATTTTCTAGTGCTATTAATACATCTTTTTGCTGCCAAAATAATAAAAATGGAGGCCTGTCCTTAAAATATTAACTCACTGTAGATAACCACCAGAAAAGCAAACTGTGTAAAGGTATTTAACAGTGTTTCTGCAACCACAGTTGACAGGATGGTAAAACTCTGCTACAACATGAAAAAGTTCATCTTGGGTTTCCTGATGATGCAGTGATCACAGCCTATTATATCTGCTTTTTAAACAAGTAAAGAACACCTTAACTCCTTCCTGCATTTTAATTTATTATTTCTATGTGCAAAAATTTCCCCATGTGTAATGCCACCACATTAATGCAGTAATACACAAGCAAAAAGAGAGGATCATCAGTATTTAGCCTCATTCCCTTAGAGATCTCTCACACACTTCACTGCAATAATGCCAAAGCTCCCCTGTGTCTGCTGCAATCCCAGCCACAGGAACACCCACAACCAGCTCACACAACCCCATGTCATCAATTCTCATCCTATCCAAACCCATCAGCTTCTTCCTGCATCGTCAAGGTACTGCAAGCATGGGTCTAGATCTCCTCCACAAAGCTTTAAGTGTACTCTAAAGTCCTCAAGTATCATCAGAATCTCTTCATTCCCATCCCCTATTACTGGTTGCATATCAAAAATCAGCACATGGCTCATCTGGCTTGAAAATTAGTTTCTGCTTATTGGTCAGCTAGTACACAAGCATGGATCAGCAAGCAAACAGTAAGACAAACTAATTAGAAGTAATATCCTACATTTTATATGTTTGTTTTCAAAACTGCTATGTATTTGACATCTAAATATCAGGGCTTTTTTACCCCTCTGGTCAAAAATATTCCAAATGTCATAGAATTATCTTTTATTACTTAGAGAAAATCAGCCATATGTAGTGTTTCCATTTATCTTTCAGTAGCTGAATCTCTCTCCTTTGGTAAGGACAGATGGGTTACATTAATTTGTGGCAAAATTCCTATCACTGGTGTAATCAGTGTTTTTCTAAGCTGTAACTCTAATCCATGCTGAGCAACTTCTGAAATATGAAAGATTTTAAATTGCCTTATTTTAGAAATATCTGAGAGGATTTCCCCAACCCGGCTAAGATGACATATTGGCAGTTGCAACTGCAACATAAGACAACTCACATTGTTAAATATATTAGGGCAGACCTCTCCCCTACTCCCTTTGCACAGTCTGTATTGCTATTTTTGTTATTAGTCTGTTGGATAAGCAAGTTCTAAGCATGTTTAAGCCAGGGAATCCATTCCTACATCCATCTCCACACAGGCAAAGACAGAAGGGGACCATTAAGATCATCTGGTATGGCAAAATGCATAATATACTTCAGTGAGCTCAGCCTACAGAGCTCCTTGAGCAGGTTGGGACACACAGATTTAAGTAGGAAATAAGGGCATAGTAATAGCTGCATGATGGCTCCTTGATGAAGAAAAAACTCTACTCTTCTATTTCAGATACACTAAAAAATTCTGGCTGGTCTGCTAGTGAACAAGCTTTAAAGTCCTTGTCCTTATATGTCTATGCTCCTGTACCCTTCCCAGCTCTGTGGTATTCACAGAGTTCTATAGCTTTCATGCACTTTTTAACGAAAGAGGGTAAAATAAAAATGACAAAATGCAAACCAGAATTTTTTTTTAAGTCAGACTTAGAAATACATATGAAAAAACTTGCCTCAGGCACATTTCATTTTTTACTAACACTTTAACTAGTGGTAGTGGAGTGATACACTGAGGATAATTACAACAGTTTTAATATTGGGAAACAAGTTGTTAAGTGACTTTTCCTAGTTGCTTATAGAAAAACAGGGTAGATCAAATTCTTAAATAGGAGTTTCACAGCTTCAAAGCTAGTAAAATGCAGCTTAATCCAGTAAACAAGAAATAGAATACTTTTCTTTTTATAACTGCTTACAGCTTACACAGCATCTGGTACCAGTGCTTTTGAACTTGAGCTAGTCAAGCCACTCAGAGGGAAGGATACCTGAAACCCAACCTCCTTGGGAAGGCAAGAATGGAGTCACACAATCACATCCCATTATGTCAAAACACATATGGCATCCACTAGTACTAACAGGGTACTGAAGTCCCCACTGCACTCCCCAGTAAATCTGCACATGGAGATTATACTGAAAATCCATTTAATCACCATCCTCTACCGGAAGAGGAACCATTCATTAAAACAAAACAGGCCAAAGAAAACCAAAACCACACAAAACATCAAACAAAAACCAACATAACAGAAAAAAAAAATCCAGCTGTGTCTTGTATATCAGAGATACAAATGCATGCTCAGAAGTGCAGTGGCAGTATCATAGCAGTGGACTGATCCATCACTAAATCAAGAAGCAAATCAGGTTTTTCAGAAGCAATCAGAATTATTAGCCAACACATGCACAGATAAAGAAGGATGAAAGGAGGAATAGAAATTCCTCTGGATTTTCATCCTTGTCAATATGAGAAAACTTCACAAGAAACTTGGGCTGGAATGCAACTTGGTTTATTTGTGATTTTTAACAATGAGTGAAGAGTACAATGAAGACAGTGACCATTAAGTAGGCAGATTTCATTAGTCTAGAAAATGGGTAGGTTAAATTGCAGAGAAAATGCAACCTAAAAAGGAACAGAAAAGAATTTGGATGAACTAGTAGTTTTCATATGGAAATTACATTATGATAATTTGCAATTCTGCCCTTGATGATGAGTAGGCAATACATTGAGAGACCAACTGAGCTTTGTTGAGTTCAAACAGAAAAATCAGAATACAAATTAGTTCTGATTTCTATTGACAAGTCTAAAGGAACACAGCATGCAGGGACACTCAGAAGAGGGTCAAGTGCAGGATGAGACAATTGGGAAGGGATGCCAATGATAACAAGAGATTGCTCTGTAAACATTACTATAAGAAACACCTAAGAATGTGGTCTTGGCTCGTTACTCAGCAGAGAAGTAAAATTATATGCAGAGTATGAATTAATTATTGATGTTTATTGCTTTGTTTTGCATTTTTTTGCACTGACTTTCATCATTAATGTCACTTAAAAGCTGCAGTTACTATTCCTTTTAGCTTACTGCTTCTAAATCATCTGGGCCAAGTTTAATACCTCTCTCATTTTAAAAAGATCATAATTCTTTGTTGATGTTATCATCAACAATAACAAGTGTCAGATAATGTATTAGTTAACAGGCTGCTGAGTGAATAGGGTATGAGAGAGAGAGCTAGGTCATAGCACAAGTGTACCTGAAGGTGCAGTGGCTCCTGGGACAATGCTGAAGGTAAACTTGAATCTATCTGTGTGACAAAGCTGTGCTCTTGAATGGAACTAACCAACTTCCAAAATAGCCCAGGGTGTATGCACATTCATACAGTGTGCAGACAGGAGACCAAGCCCTGGAATAAAACAGGAAATGCATCAAATGACAGGATGTATCTTCACTGCCAAGAACTAGGAGAGAATAATCAAATGACAGATAAAAAGACAAAGGTTAGGGACTATCTTTGAAAACAGGGCCAAAGGAAAAAAAAAACCAGAGGACTTCTAGACCACTCAGCCTAGAAAAATACAGGAATAAGTAAGTAATATTTAAGCACTTAGGAAAGAACAAGAAGATTACCAGTAGCCAATATGTATCAGTAGTTTGTAATGTGTGGTGTAATTTACTGCTGGGATGCAGTAACATATGTTATGGATGGATGAGAAGCAATCACAGCTATATTTTAGTGTGGCTTTTGCTATCATCTCCCATAACATTCTCACAAGCTACCAGTGAATAAATGAGTTAGGAGAAACAAGCACCCATATGAATGTGAGACTGCAAAGTTGAACTTGGGGGTAGTTATATACCAAAGCAGAAGGAAACACTGAGTTGTGTTCCATAGGATTTTGTCCCAAATCTGATGCTATTTAAAACTTTCACTAACAGCCCAGTAGAATGGAGTATATGCTTACTAAACTCACAGAGGCATAAAGTTAAGCAAATTAGAACTGTATCAAGAGAACAGGACTTCAATTCAAAACAATACTGCCTGGAGAAATGGTATGAAGAATTTGAATAAGGAATGGTCAGAAGCTCTTTTCTGCAGCAAGAACAATTATCTGAACCCACAGAGAATGGGGAACAACTGATTAGGGAACAGTTCTTCAGAAAGTCATCTGGGATCATATCAAATCATAAACCAAACACAACAACAACATGTTGTTGCATATAAAGTCATCATTACAATGGGATAGATTATCCTAGTAACATGGATAGAGAAACAGGAAGAAGCAGAGTGAGAATATGAAATCTTCACTGAAAGAAATATTTAAAATCAAGCAAAACACTAGAAAGAGAAAAAAAAATTCTCTTTTTCAGATGTTCCAGCCATGCTCCTTCCAGCCTAGCATTTCTATTTTGATCCTGTTTTGCTGGCAAAGCACAAGCAAGCAAAGCCAATGTTATGTCAGTTTTGGAATTAGTAACTCTGCTGATGCATAAAATATCTTCTGCTTACTAATCCAATAAAGATAATAAATCAAGAAAAAAAAATTATTTTTCTCCAACAGTGTACTACAAAATAGAGAGAAGCAATAAGAGGAAATAAAGCAGTTGTAAAATAATAGAGATATGCCCAACTTACCACCTGCAGATAGTGCCTTGCAAACCCATGTAAAAATGCTCCCCATGTGCTAAGTGCACATACATGTATGTATAACCTTATTTGCAAATACAGCAGTTACATTCTTCCCTTTGGGCATCCAATATATTTTAAATAGTTTGATTTCTTACCGAACCAAGTTTTGTGCATTTTCATTTACTGCCTTTTCCCATCCAAATGATGTCAGACATAAATCCAAGCTAAAAGGTTCTTGACTCAAATGACAAAACATTCCACAATGAATTTTACATAGTTTTTTTAATTCTTTGTGGAAGCCTCAGCTACTAGAATAGGCAATACAGGCATGACTAAATTAGTATTTTCAGTTTTGTAAAATATTGCTGAGAAATTCCAGAGCACTATTATGAAAAATTACTATTTCTGAAATGCAATGTATGAATTCAGTGCAATTTAAAAAAAAAGATAAACAATTTGAAAATAATTCCCCGGAGAACAGAAGAATACACTCCTTCAAGAGGAAAGTCTTTACAGATCATCTAAATGTTTTACTACCTCAATATAACAAAGCAAGCCTTGCTTTTTGTAAAAATGTGATTAAGTCAAGACAAGAATGCAGCCTGGCATTGTACAGGAGCCAGTAAAACACTATTTTTAGAGTCCTTTAATGGCTACTTCTTTTATTGTTAAATACAAGGAAACACTCTCCACAAAATGCTGTGTAAGCACTCAGTGATTTTCTACTAAGTGGCAAATGATGTAACTGATTTATTGCCTTGAGAAAAAGAACTGCTTAAGATAGATAAACGCTAGGGTAGGAGGCATAATTACTGGGCACCAACACTATTTTTTAAGATAGAAATATAATTTGTTAATTTTTTCAAGGTATATTATTTGCAATTAATAACCAATGTTCAATACATAATTGCACAGAAGGACCACAGAAGCATGTAATGAAGTTACATCAAAAGCCATCCACCCAGCCTTTCTAGTATAAAAAGTGACATTTCTATTCAGAAGCCATCTACACTACACTGATCAACTACATAAGTATCTCTGCAGTTGCAAAACACAATTAATTAGATGTCTAATAATCCCAGATGGAAAGTTCTTCTCTCAAATATTTTTCTTTTAAGCATGAGGTGTTCTGTGATCAAAATCTATAATTCTCTCAATTTCTTTCCAATGTCTCATTAAAACAGTAGGAATAACGACTGCTCTTTAAACTGCCTAAACCTTGAAAGATCCTTCAGAGAAACTGAAGGCTGTGAAGGAATCCCAAGAGGATCATTTCAAATTCCCAAGTGTTAGGGCACTACAGCTAGTTCCTGGAACTATATTGATACAAACATATGAACTGTCTTGGTGGTTCAGTGATCAAAACCATGAAGGAGCTGATGATGAAAAGCAAAGGCACAAGTTGTTCACAGGTGAGACATCAGACAAGTGACCAAAGACTGCAGACAGGATCTCTCCTAGCTCTCCAGTGTAAAAAGCAGTGTAGGAATGTGTTATAGCAAATGGACTGAGAGGAAAAATATAGAATGTACAACAGTCAATATACTAAAAACAGGACTGTAAGCAACAATCCTCATCTGAAAGAAGTTACTGCTTAATAAGAAAAAATGAAAAAGTACCCACATCTTGTTAACAACTTCAGGACTCAAGAGTCCCTGTCTTCTTTCCAGGAACAGTGATCAACTTGTGTGTGCTGGTTTTGCTTGGGACAGAGTTAATTTTCCTCACAGCAGTAAGTAAGGGGCTGTGTTTTGGATCTGTGTTGGAAACTGTGCTGATAACTCAGGGATGTTTTTGTTAATGTTGGGCAGTGCTTACACAGAGTAAAGGCCTTTTCTGCTTCTCATCCCACCTCACCAGTGAGGAGGCTGGGGGTGCACAAGGAATTGGGAGGGGGCACAGCCAGGACAGCTGACCCCAACTGACCACAAGGATGTTCCAGATCATATGGCATCATGCTCAGCATATACAGCTTCGGGAAGAAAAGAGGAAGTGGGGGGGAATATTCAGAGTGATGGTATTTGTCTTCCCAAGTCACTGTTACATGTGATGGAGCCCTGCTTTCCTGGGGATGGTTGAACACCTACCTGCCCATGGTGAATACATTCCTCGCTTTGCTTGAGCCTTTTGCTTTGCCTATTAAACTGCCTTTATCTCAAACCATGAGTTTTCTCACTTTTACTCTTCTGATTCTCTCCTTCTCACTGTGCAGGCAGTGAGCAGGAGGCTCTGTAGGGCTGAGCTGCCAGCTGGGGTTAAACCATGACAAAAAATTCCTTATCACAGAGAGCAAAAACCCTACATGTAAGAGAAAGCAAATAAATCCTAATAAACAGAAGAGGATAAATGTACAGTGGCTGGTAAGCCAGTAAGCTTAGATCAACGCATCAAGAATTTCTTGTGTTTTGCCATTTACATATTTTATAGGTAATATTCAAATCAAGAAGAAAGAAGGTGAATAAGCAATTACTAATTCAATTTAGGTTTTTCAGTTAAATATTTAAAGTCTGATAAAATAGGTCATGGTCTTGGTTTCAAATAACCCTTCCTCCAGCTGACTTTCTCATTGCTAAAAATTTTCCTCTAAAAATGAATTAAAGACATACCCCCTGTAGCAGGCTATTTCATGTATGCCAAAAATAAAAACTCCATTATTAAAGAATTGATAGTCTTCAAATGTAAGGTCAAAGAAGCAATCAAGAACCTGGAGGTAATACATTATGAAGAAGTTTTAAAAGGCATACAATAACACAACTCGATAACTCAAAAGCTCAATTTCACCATGTGCTATAGCTGGGAAAACAAACAGCAGGACTAACAAAACACAGAGTTGTAATTTTGTTCATGAAATTTGACTTCTCCTACACAAATTTCAGCACAGCCTTTTAGTCGTAAATTGTTCAAAAATTGTCCCCATTATTTAAGTATTGAAGCGTTATTAATACTGCTGCCTTGAATCAGTGAGGCACTTGCTACGACTGTTAAGACTGACAGCATGGATGCTATGATGCTCTTTGCATCCATCAGCTAGAACAGCACAAGTAATCTAGTATGGAATTTGACAGTTCTGCCTATTTTGAGTTTGACAATTAAGGACAGAATCAAATGCAACCACAGATGAGATCTACAGGATTATTTTATGGTTTAATAAGGGAAATGACACTTCTTTCCTCTCCTTAATGAAGACCTGGGTGGGGGGAGAGGAAGTTGAAAAGCATTGAGAATTACCATAATAGCTTGCTCCAACAGAGTTTACAAAAAGAATATTAAAATCTTCCGAAAATCAAAATAACTTGAACACATTTTTACTCTAACCACTTCCATTTTATGCACACAACTGTTAATAAAATACAAACACTACCCCAAATTTAAGCGCCACTGACTGCTCTCACTGCAATTATTTGCAGTTTCTCAATCTCTGCATGCACACCAAGTTTTCACAGAGTACACCCAGTTACATCAGTACTAAATTGCTGGCTCCACCTAGTGTTGTTCATGCCCTATTCCTATTCTGTCATAACATGGAGCTGTGCACTACTCCTGCTTGCTCCCTGGAAAAGCATCCCTCATCCACCTCACACACAGTACTGTGCACATCCCCAGCTTCATTTTCACCAGCACTGACTAGGAATAGCTCCCATGGCCTCTTGTTTAGAAAATAAACCATCTTCCTTATTTTATGTTTCATTTTCAAAACAACAAAATACAGCTTTTAATATCTTATGGAGGCAACAAAGGGTGCTGGAAGTCTTCTGGTAATTTGTTCAGAACACTTTGATTGCACTAATGAGGTAGTATTGCTGTTACTGTGACAGTCCCTTTCAGGCTTAGAAGCTGTTTCTCAGAAAAAACTGTTCTCCAATATGGACTAAGGCTAAGGAATAGCAGATGGCTCATCTATTCTTATTGTCTTTTCCTGGGAAATAAAGGATATCTGTCTGGATAACACTTCTATTTGGTATCTGTGGAGCTGTTAACCCAAAATGATTTTAGGTTGCATTTTGCCTACCCTGGTTGAAGCAACAGCTCAGCTTTAGTCAGAGCTGTGGCAGAATTGGAATGCACACTGGGCTGACTCACACAGTTTGAATGGAACAAAGTTTCATTATAAAGCAAGTTTTACATTTCCCAAATGATACAATGATTTGTACTCAGCTCACCAAAATACAAGTTGCAGTAACATTTAGATCTTAGAATAACTTGATTCAGGATCTGCAGACCAGAAGATACTGTTTTTTTCTTACAAGCACCAACCTGTAAATTTGTATTTTAACCTCCCAAAAATCCTACAACAAGAGTTACCAGCAAGTAAGCAGATACAGCAGTTTTGAATGCTTCCTAGTAGCTGAAGAGATGCAAGACCCTCTTCACACAATAACCACCAGAGTTGAAGCCTGCAGTTTTCCTCACAGAAAACCAAATCTTGTGCTGCTGTCCTGACATGGTCTCCTCACTGGTGTCCTTCATCTGGAATTCACATTCCAGAGCCTGAACAGTTTGCATCATTGTCCTCCAGCACCTGCTGATGCTACTGACTGTACACTTTTGATAACAGGTAGGTTTAGTGTCACAGAGTGAAAAGGAAAAACCTGGATCATTGTGCTGTCTCAGGAACTCCTCCAGAAATGCACTCTGAAGGACCTTAAAAGGTGTGGGACTTCAACTGCCAGGGTGTTTTCTTTCAGAACTCACCCCTAAGAGCCAGAGATCATCTTCAAATTCTGAGTCTCATTTTATTTGGACACACTGTTTCCTTGTGACAGCACTATTCTTCATCTGATAGGGGTTTACAATAAGCCAGTTAGTAACAATCTCTGTTTTGGTTTTAGGCATTATACCTATAGGTTTTTAAGCTGTTCACTTTATAAGCATTAAGACAAACAAATAAATAAATAAATAGAAAAATCCATTTAAACACAGTGCACTCTTACCTATAAGCATTAATGTAATCCTTTCTGTGTTGTAGAAGAAAATCTTTCAGCTTTCCAATATGAGAAATCTAAATGAAGAGAAATAGTAATTAAATTTCAGATAAGTGATTATTTTATATTCCGCATTTCAAACGTGAACACATAATTTTTTATTCAATAATTAAACAGAATAATAAAATGTACTCTTTTATACTAGAATCTTCACACTTTGCAAGCAGTCGATACATAAAAATAATTTAAAAAAGATCTGTTGTATGAAGGTCCAGCTCGGAGAACAGTAGTAAAAATACATGTCTTCTTTCCAAAAAACATAAAATAAACAGTAAATATAACTAAAATATTAAAATTTTAAAATATTAACACAAAACATTATCTAAATTGTCAATCCAGAATTTAATGACTCCAGAATTTAATGTACGCTTTGGAAATAAATTCATTTTAGAAGATCATACAGGAAATTTTTAAACTGTTTACTGATAAGATATACGTATTCAAGTTGAGCTATTAAAACTTGTAGGGCAAGGTACAGGCCCTCTTCCTTCTACTTTTGCCATAATAGAGTGAACAGTTTATGCCCAAACTAAAGTAGTATCTCCATCATCTGATAATCATTAATATGTTTTGCCAGAACACATGCCCCAGTCAAATTTCCATTTTTGGATTTCCACCTCACTTTGGATAACTTTTACTATAAATCACTTTATTTTCTTTATTAAGAAATCTTTACAAAGATCTTTCAAAAAGCTGAAAAAAAAAATCTTAACTCTTGCAAACTTCAGTCTGATTTAAAAGATTTGGTGTAGCACAAAATGCTGCTTATTTTAGAGAAGGGAGGAACTACAGAAGTGCAGCTTAATTCACCAGAGAAATGAGAAGACATGATGGGGAGGGGGGAAAGGGAGGAGAATTCTATACATTAGCAGTAAATATTTTCAGAGGCATGCAGGGGAAACCTTTTAAAACTATAATAATTAAGTGTAAAAAAAGCATGCAAGCAATTTTGCAAAACAATAGTTGTTTTAGTTTACAATAAATATGGTGTACTCCATGTATCTGGGAAAAAGCATCAGAAACTGTTCAAGTCTTAAAATCCTATTTTCATGCAAATGATATTCCCAATTAAACAAACAAAAAACCACAGAGAAAGAACACGGAATAGTTTGGATAAATAGAAGATTAATTCCCCCATTTTTTTTTCAAAAGCAGCTCTTTGCAAAAAAGTACAAGGAAAAAAAATGTACTTAGTAAGGCCACAGTAAATTGTAAAACTCAAGATAAGTGTTTCCTTGTACAAATAAATAAGCATCCATTTCCCCATTATTATTTGCTCTGTTTCAGTTTTACTATAATATATCATATTGGATAAGGATTTTCCCAGTGTTCATGTTTCAAGTTTTTTGTGTCCTTAACACAGGAAATTTCATCCCATTCATGGCAAACTGAGTTCTGTCACTACCTCCAGGAGATCCAAAGTTTCCTAAAGTGTGTTAGCACCATTATGCACAGGAAAAAGGGAAATACTGCAATTGCTACAAGACCAATGAGGCACAAAGAATAAGCTAAGCCATTCCACAGATATTCCTTCTCATCACCACTTGAACTTATTACTTGTACAGTAATCTCTTTCTCAGCTCAGACTTGGGATGTCATCAAATTTTCTGAATAGGTAAATCAAGCTTGACTGTGAAAGCAAAACATTTAAAACAGTTATACAGTGTTCCAGTGGAACAATAACACTTAATAGGCAGAAAGAAAGTAATACAGAGGACAAAACAAATGTAAAATAATAAATGTTTCAAAACATCTACATTACTGCACAAGCAAACACTAAACTTAGAAAATAGATAAGAAAAATTTTGTAAGCAATAAATCTTAATATTACTGCAACAGCTACAATTTAGGAGTGATTAACAAGCAGAAAGAATCAGAATGACAAGCAAGAACACTGTCTTACAGTAATTAATTCATCTAGTCACAAAGAGCATTCTATTTAGGCTAAAATTGTCATCATGTGTTTGAATTGCACTGACCCCACTTTGCCTCTCCTTCATTTGTAAAGCTATTTCCATGAATTTAGAATGACACCATTATGCCCATACTTGCATCAAGCTCTTAGTTCCCAAGATTTGCATCAGAAGTGAGACTTCTTGTTCGTTTCCCTCAAATTCTAACAGCATCTGCAGTTCTGCACTGATGATATTTCTTTTGCCTTTTATTACCATGTACAACTGGTGTAGCTTTGAATTTAATTTGTCATAACCATATCAACAAAATTAACATTTTTTATTAAAAAGAAGGTCTCACTAATATTAAAGGGAAGGAATGCTAATTTTATTTTTAAAAATTGATTGGTTTTTTGTATGATGCTTGATTTTCTGTAGACACAAAATATCCCTGATTATACAAATATAAACCTTGAAGATACCTCCAGGGTCATGAACTTGCAATTATTCTGGAGTTATCAGAGGCTGACCATACACTCTTTACAAAGTTATCAAGACCCAGTCTAAAGGCAATAAAGCTTCTCTCTATTGCAAATGAGTGGGTTTATTAAGAGTCCTATTGCTCTTATTACAAATAAGAACTTGTCTAATTTCCAGGTTTACTGATTACCAACATCTATCCATCTGTTCTTGCTTCAAAAAAGGGTCCTTTCCCCTAAAAGCTCTGCTTCCCTGTATGTGTGACTTTACTGCCAGTAATTCTTTCTATCTATCTATCATCTATCTATCTAATCTATCATCTCTAATATTTGTAGCCCAGACAAATTACCCCAAGCTTTTAGTTCCTTCTCGGGAAACAGTTCTGAAGTTGCTGAACCCACAGCTTTCCTTCGCATTTGTTCCAGTTTGTATCCATCCGTTTCCAATGTAGGCGACTAGAAAAGCTTTCACTGGTATTGGTTACTTTGTCACTATTTCTGCTGAAAACACCTCTTTTTCTATAATTTTTTTCTAGTTCCCAGTAGGTATCTTGCTTTTATCCCGCTGGTCCATGGCTTTTTCCTTATAAATTTAGTCAAGAGTCCATGACTAAACTATTCCTAATCTATACTCCAGTTGCATGACAAACCCATATTTTTTGCTGATTTTCTTTTTATTAAAATAGCTAAAGAATATTGTAACTTTAAGAGGGTTTTAATACCATTAATAATTCACTGTGAATTTGCCCAAACCTAACTTTATCTCTGTAAAAAAGTCTTCCCTTCTGCAGTAGTTTTCTTGGCCAGTCTGTCTTTCTCACCCTGCTTTTCACTGCCTCTGGGATAAATTTTGTATCTTTTCTAATTAATCTTTCAAATAGATCTAGTAGAATTTGAAATCCCACTTGCATTTCAGCACATGCATTTTTCCACTCCACTTACCCATCCATCATAACTGCACCTTCCAATTTGCTCTACATGCCTGTTTTCAAAACATTTATACCACCAGTTGACACAGGTGTCAAAAGGATAGATGAAAGCAATTTGAAGAAGCACAAACACATGAGCATTGGCCTCTCATCATGGTTCTCATTCTTTGCATCTGGAAATTGGCTTTCTTTTTCTCTGAAAGTCTGGAGCAGAGAAATAAGCCTTTCCTTCAACTCTGAAATAAAGAAATTATTTCCTTCCACAACCCCCTCTCCCCCCAGTGATAGGAGGGGTAAGAGAAAGGCCCTTCGTAGCTGCAGCACTCTCACACTACATTAAGACCAAACTTATCTTACAGGGAAGAACACTGCTAAATTTCCAGATAACTGATACTTCTAGGAGAATCAGGGGAATAAAATACCTTTCCTCACAATATTGTGAGCACCAACTATATTAGTACAGCAACAGAATCTTCTTGAGCTTCTGTTTACTACCAGAATATGGAGGGATATGTTCCTTCTGACAATAAAGACCGCTTTGGAAACTCCAGGCTCTCTCTCTTCCATTCCCACTGGCCCTCCCTTGAGGGTCAATACCACACCCCAAAACACTGAAATTACTTTTTTTCCTATTATTCTTCTTGAAAGAATTGGTTTCTTTCATTTCAGCACACCACAAATACCTGTATCAGCACAAGAGAGGGCAGGAGCTGAATAGCACCAGTAGGGAATTTCCTGTAGATGCATCTTGCCATGAATGGACAAGGTATATTTAATCACAACTTAAGAAATTCAACACGATAACCTCCTAAACTCAGGTGCTGAAACTGGAGACTCCAGGTGTTATTTACAAACTCCCAAATGTAGTTCTGATCATGAAAACCCAATTGATTCTCTACAGTGAAGCAGCAGTAGCTTGCCACTGTGTGGCAACAAAAGCATCAACATTGTGCAAGTGAAAAACACTATAAATTCACATTAAAGCTTGTACCATCTTTTAAAAGTTACTTTAGGTTCCAGTTTGGACTTGGTCCTCACTGTAAACTATCTCTTTAATACATAGATCTGTGCTTTGTTGCCACTATAGATTTTTTAAACAACTCTTATTAAAACATAAAAGCAATTATTGCATCTAATGCAGGTCCAACACAAAAGGAAGCTGTGAATGGCTGCCATCTGCTACCACAGGTGGCATGCATAGCTCTATTTATACTTGGGGCCTGCACTAGAAATGGTAGATGTTCCTCTGTTTAGAGATTTTGCTAATGATTTCAGAGCAGGCTATGTTATTTAAAAAGATGAGAAACAGGAAAGCATCGCCTCCAAAGCAGCATCTTGATGAGAAGCACAGACTTTAAAGTGAAGACGCTGACTACACTTCCTTCAGTCTCTTAGCAATACATACAGCATTTCTTTCCACTCCCAACAAAGAATTGATCACTCATGAAACAGTAGGTTCCAATTTGCATGCGTTTAACCCACTGCAAGAAGCAGCAGCATTGTTTACGATTAAAATGATTGGAGTAGGTTCCCGTGACATATTGTAGAGAGAATTCAACCGTGCCGAATAGTCATTTTCATTGAACAAATATAGCGTTTTATCAAATTTTCTCTTCCATCAGAACAATACACAACTATTTCCTACCATATAAAATTGACTGTTACACTTTGGCCTGTATTGCCACTCTGAATATTTTAAAAGATGGACTTTGTTAAAGGAAACTTTAAAAATTACTTAGAACCAAAACATAATAGAAAGGCTTTTGTAAAAGTCGTGAGACATGGTATTTACTGTTGATTCAGCAGCACTAACAAGCACTGCTGACTGTAGTGCCTTGTTAACCCTAAAAACAGGGACAAAAAAAACTAAACAAAATTTTACATTTAATTTTTCAATATGTTTGAAAAGCATTATCTCCAATGTCTTACCTAAATAGATTCCATCTACAGATTAATGAAAAGGTGACCATATTATATAAGCCTCTTTGCAAAAAGTGGAAATTTTAAGATTGTTATATTAATATCTAGACACCTATCATGTTGTCAATTTCAAACATATAGTCAAGCCAAACACACCCAGTGACTATTTCAAGCGAAATTCAGAATTTCAGTAAGACATCAGCTGATGAACAGGAACTGCATGTTTCTGACCAAAAAAAAATACAGTCTCAGTACTAGGAGGGGATACAGTAATTGGTTTAAGAATATAAAATTGATTTTACAATGTTTAAACAATATTAACAAAAAATTTAAAAGGAAATTTTCCATGGTTAATGCACATAATGAAGATGTTTTCCGAAATTTGGGATAAAACCTAAACAGAATAGATACTACAAATGGAAGCCAAATTTATACTACACAAATTTTAAAATGAAGAGCTTTGGCTCTTACCTAAACTATTACAGTTGAAAACTAGGTAGAAAACTTTTGATGCAGAAATTACTCCTATAGAGAACTCTTCCAGTACAAACTCCCTTTGACTAGATATATGAACTTAAAAAAAAAAACCAAAAAAACAACACAGAAAAGGCCAAGTCCCATACAGCTTCCTTCTGTGCTATATTTTAAGCACTGTCAGCCCATTTAATCAACACAGGCTCTTGCTGGATGCTGCTAAGAACGGACAAGATTTTGTTTTTAAACTACTGTTACTTGGATTCTACATTTCAGACACTGGAACCTTCAAAAAATGAGATTATACAATTTTCTGGCACATGCAATAGAGATTAAACCAATTCGATGAAACCGAAGTTTGAATCAGGAGCCGAAACTCTGAATTTAAAGGTGTGAAGACTTTAAAGGAAGACTTTAAAGGTCTTTAAAGGATTTGCTGGTGAGTTCCCAGCAGCCATGAGGTGGAGCTGTGCCCCCGGCATTGACAGAGGGACACAGTGGCTGCCTCCACACGTCAACCGGCCAGTTTGCAGCTGATTTGTCTCTTGAGGGGATACATTTGGTTTAGGTTTCCCCAGCAAACGTGAAAGTTTCTAAAATAGGTCACGCAGATCAATTGCTCTCGTAATCTGAGACCCGAAAGAGCAAATAATATCTAAACTGTGGTGTGGGGGTGGCCCGGAGCTGGAAGCGGGGAGCAGGAGGCGAGGAGACAGCCAGCCTGGCTACCTCTAATCTCAGGAAAATTGTGACTTTGTTCAGTTTCTGCTTTACATCAGCATATATGTTACAGCAGCAGTAACAGGCAGGGAAACATGTTTTATTGCAGTTTATTAGTAGCCTTGCATTCCTTAATTTTAAGGAACTGAGCAAGAATGGGGTGGTCATGCTAATAAAAATGTGTGGTACATGGGATAAGAACATTCAAAACTGAGTTAATTGAATTAAAGGCTGTGAAAAGGAAGACTGAGGCTACTTGAAACTTCAAGGTAAAGATGGTACAAAATTTTTAAAACTTTTTTTAAAAATGTTTAATATTATCAGTATTTTTCTAAGCTAAAATACTACTTTTTTAATATAAAATGAAAGCAAATGTTAATGAATCATTGCAGAAGATTTCATCAGCCATTGTAGAATATTGCAAGTTAAACCTGTCTGCAGAATACTACAGACAGTATTTGGTGCATTAACAAACCGATTAAAAATCCTTTAAACTGCAGCAAGAAGCAAAGCCAATTTCCTGACACCTGGTCTGGAGTAGAAAACACTTCATTTTGCTTAGTATCAAACCATCAAAAAGGAAAAAAGCACTGTCTGGTACATTAAAACTAAAAAAACCATAGTTGGCTCTAAAACATTTCTTTTTTCTTTTTCTTGCTTTACTTAACATATTTTTATATATACTGCCTGTGGTTCAAAAATTGTCTCACTGATTTATGCTACTGTCAGTTTACATTGAAATACTTTACTTCTAAAGTACACTTTAGAGCTGCATTTTTATTTTTTATTCATGGAAAATTTGGTAGTAAATAACTATCAGCCTAAAAGCCTCACATTTCATCTTACTATGCTTTCCATAAAAATTACCCAGAGTTGCTGTAAGATTCAGTCAAATATATAATGAAAAAATCGTTCTTCACTTTAGTGACACCACTGCAAACATTTTCCATTCAAGACTCCTCTAATAAGAGTGAAGCAAAGTTAAGATTCAAGAGCTTGAAAACTCCAGTTTCGCCACTGAGACTGAAAGTACCCAGTATTATCACTGGATGAATGTTTCACTGGAGTGTTATCTGGGGATAAGGTTAATTGATGTTTTATAAATGTATATGGTATTGACAGCAAACTCCAACTGTACAGAAAAATTACTTTGAAGGTGCTGATATTTTTTTTTTTTTTAGGAATTTGTCCTCAAATATATTGTATATTCTTAAAACTGTTTTTAATGCTTTGTACTTCAGGCATTTGTAAACAGAGGGGGAAAAAGGTCTTGTTTTTTAGGATAATTACTTACAAATACTGAATTTCAACTATGAACCAGAAAAATGCAATACACACAGACATTAAGATAGAAGTCTGCATTAATTTTGTCACTGTTTTCTTAAGTGTTGTGGGAACAGACTGGTTTCATACCATCACATACAGAAGCACATTTAAATATTCTAAAAATGGTCTGTAGAGAGTCAATAGGAACATGAGATGACCTGGAAAAATTAACAGTAGGCTCCCTACAATGTAACACCATGCTAAATGGTTTTAGTAACTAGTTTTCATTTATTCCCCGTGGCAACAAATATTTTCAATTTAAAAAAACAGAGCACAACATCTGATTTTAATAAAACTTACTATTTCTCTTTTTCTTGTTTATTGTCGAACTCTAATCATAACTTTCTTTAACATTTATATTTTTACACAATCATCCAAAACCTCATTGACTAAAATATATACTTCACAACAATTGTGGGGAATGTTTTGGTTGAGAGATACAAGGAAATTGGTCAAAATACATATTTGCAATAATTGGCCTTTACCATTGCTGTTCAAAATGCTCCATTTACAACCTTTCAGTAACTGTTCCTTGTGTCTTTCTGTAAGAGATATTTTCCTTGTCCCTTGTCTGAGCTTATTTTAGTACAATGTTTTCTTGACTCAAAAGAATTTTTTTTAATATAAAGAGAGCTTTCCAGTCTCATTTAACAGATCCTCAGCAGTAAATGGCTACCCTTTCCGACCATTATTATGAAATCTTTTGCTTTTCTGAGAAATTTGTGCAGTGCAATTCAGAGAGTTGCACGTGCATGTGCTTCACTTTGGGGCCAAGCTGAATCTGCCCCGGTGTAAGCCATCACAGGGCTGAGCCTGTGACAGGAGCTGCACTGCCGCTGCTGTGCTCCTGAAGCCGCGGCCAGAGCTGAGCCTCCCTCACGCTTCTCAGTCCCTCATTCCTCTGCCAGGCCCTTCCCACCCAGACTTCTACATTTTCGGTGTATTTACATTCATACCATACACTGATACAGAGCATGAACTGACGCAGCACCGACTCTGTCCCAAAATCCTACAATTCTTCTCAAATACTATTCAGAGGGGAAAGCATTTTCCTGGATTTTCCTCATTGGTACAATAATGTTCTTAGTGCAAAAATACTTCTATTATGTTTCAATATCTAAATTTGTATTATACAGACTGAACATTACCTTAGTGGTTGCCCTAGCATTTATACCAAGTAAATTTCTCCCCCACTAGAACAACAAGCAAACAGCCAGAAATGAGATGCTTGAATCCTTATGTAAAGAACATGTGTTGCTAAGACAGAAAAGCAAAACATAAATATAGTGGAAATAACCCAGTTCTGTACACATAAATATTCTAATCCAAGTGCTTTATGCTATTAGCATAAAAATTAACACAGAGCCCTTTCTGCCTCCCCTTCTCACGTAACAGGAAACTCCAAGAGCTGGATCCTCTGTCCTAAATGCAGGAACTTCCTGGTAACTGTAAGTCCTTCCACGGCTGATGTGGAGTGATGCATTGATAGAGGCTACTGACATCCTCAGGAAACCCACAGAGCTTCTCCAGCAGGCACACACATCTCCTCCTCAGCCCCACTGCAAATGCTCTGCTTCACTGCCTTCTCTGAGCAAGCCATTTGTTAGAACAGCTAGGAAATAGAACCATTCCAAAAAATACCTCCTCCATCCCTGGGGAAAATTACTCTTCTCCACTAGTCCTTATTACAGCAAACTTAGGTGAGGAAAAACAGAGTAGCAAAAAGAAAAAGATAATCCTTTTAATAATTCTTGGACCGGACAGGACTACTAACAGTCAGTCTAAAATCCAGTCTTATAATATTATCCAATTTCCTTTATCCTGTCTCTTTCTGAGAAATACGAGTGTCTTATAAAATGGTTATCAAGGCAAATTATGACAGGTTCTCAACTCTACAGCAAGGGCTAGAAGTTTATCAGAGCACAAGTGGAACTAAAAGCATCACAGAACAAGGACACTTTATTTTGTCCCCACTCGAGAATCTTCTGGCATGACCGAAGTCCAAGATAAGAATCTCTTCCTTTACAGCACATTGCCCTTCCATATTTCCATGAAGTTAACTACCAAATGACCATTACATTCCCAAAGTAACGTATGAAGTGTCCAAAAAAAGTATCTCTGGACCCCAGGATTTCCTCACCACAAAAGGCAATTCATGCTGGTTTTCATCTACCTGGGGGTATTCGCCAGCTGTTTTGCCTATGAAAAAAATTGCCCCCACCATGGGGAGAATAATTTCTACCTGGAAAAAAACTCACATAAAAAATTTCCCTCTAGAAAGTGCTTGCAGAATTTGTGAGGAGGAAGTCTTAGCTGTAATTAAAAGGGAAATAAATGCTTTTCTCTCACATCTGAGTAATACTGACAATTCAAAGGTATATTTTTAATCACTGAAAGCAGAAATCCCTGACAAGATTTCAAGTTGTGAATTAAGGCACTTTTCCTTTCTCACTTTTTCTCAGCCATGAATCTCAGTAAGATTTTTTAAATGTCCACTTCCTGTAATTTTGGTAATTTTAGAATGTAATTATTTTTACATTTTTATGATGCCTTTGGGGTATCATTACAAATATTTTTTAAGCATTTAAACTTAGAAAAATAAAATTAAGTAATAGTTTCTCCTGAGGAGAGACTGTCAGTCCTGTTTTGAATAAACAATCCCTTTTAAAGGCAATCTGGAGATTTATATCCGCTGTAACCATAGAAATTAATCTAGAGTTTCAACAAAATAGAGTAAAACATGATTTATTTAATGAAAATCAGAACGGTGCTATTGCAAATGAAAGTTGGGTCTCTGTTCTTTTAATTCAACAGACAGCTTTGTATGCAATTGTAAGATTTTACTTGATGGGCTACTTCTTACAACTTAATCATACTCATTTAACCAATTTGAACAAAGCATTCAGATTTCTGAGTTTTAATTTTACTTGATATAAATGCCAATCACTAAAAGAAGGAAGTTAAGGATTTTCAGATTTAAAAAGCTAAAATTAAATATATTAAACATTTTTAATGATAAGAGCAATCATGAGAAATTGCTTTGACATTGCAAGGCCAAAAGAACACAGCATAAAAAATTTTGTGAGTTTCTCATATAAAAAGTTTGGGAATAGCAGAGAAGAATAAAAATGTATGAACTGGAAAGCATTTTATAATGTCAGCATAGCTAAAAGAAATGTTCAGAAATAGTGGTTCCTATAGAGTACTTACAAGTATTTACAAGTTCGCCTGAAACATTCCAGCATGCTGATCCTCAACAACAATCATACTACATAAAGGACTTCAAGGTTAAGCTAATTAAGCATTTATAGGTCAGTTAAGTAAGAGTTAAAAGAGCAACAGCATTTGTTGTATTTTCAAAAAGCAAGGAAAAGAACTTGAAGTTCACATGAGGAAACACTGATACAATATAAAATCAAAACAAAAAACATAGCCCAAAACCTAGAAAAAATTTCATATCACAAAAGACTGAAATAGTTTCCTGTGGGAACATCGGTAATAGCCACACAAATTTTACAGAAGTTGCGAAAAATACTGAAGTCTACCATAGAAGGAAACATTATCCAAAAATTACAATTTAACAGATAATTTCTCTAATTCCTGTACATTGTATAATAAACTATTCTGTGGCATTTTTAGTTGTTACATTACCTATATGTAAGGCCACCATGTAAGCCTTCCTTGACCATATCAGCAGGAAATAATCAAACCGTATCAGAAAAAAAAAAAAAAAATTAAGTTCAGTCATTTAAAACTAAGCGGTGAACTTAATTATTCTATCTATTATACAATGACAAATACATTACTGAACAAGAGAAAGAAAATGAAGCTGCTTAAAAGTCAAAAGTTTCTAGTAAGAGAGTAACTGTTCATAAGCTGGAGTACAAACTCTGAAGACCTCAAGAAATACGAGCTTCTGGTCTCCTCCTTTTAACTCAGTCTGTAGGAGAGAAGGATGTAGGAGACAGCCAAACCAAGGCTCACACAGGCATAGCAAAGCTTGGCTTTTAGTACAAATGCAAAAGAAGAGACCCCTGGAAGTGAACTTTGCAAGACACCTCAAAATACAACAGTCCATTCCTGTCTCCTAGTTAACTCACCTGTATCCTGTAATTGGCTCTATTGCAACATATTACTGATTTCTGAAAGCATTTTATCTATCTCTAGAAAGTCTCAAGTTCATAGGAACCCACAGCTTTATATAGTAGGTGGCTTTTTGATGGTACACATCCACAGAAAAGAAAACACACAGTGCATAAATATGAAGACAAACAGAAACAAAGACAAAACCAAGACACCCAAGTAAACTAAACAAAAGGGTTGTCTGCAATAAAATGAAATGGCATCTGCACTGAGATATATGATCACTGTATACTGCTGCATTGTCTGAGGTTCCAGTCAGCAGTCAACTCCAAAAGGCCTCCAAGAAGAGAGGGCTTTAAACTACAGCATTATCCTCATGGCTGCTCACGAAAGGAACATGGTATCCATTCTGAAATTACTAAGTACCCAGCCAGCTGTGAGACAATCTGAGGAAACAAGATGGTGGAACAGACATTGACATCTATTATTGACAGATTCCTGTTCACAAGCACTCTGCAGTGAGAGCTGCATCAGCTATCCAGCACCTAAGTACATTGAGATAACACCACAGTAACCACCAGAGTAATGAAAGAGACTGTGCTTACTCTATAAACTCTGATAGCTTCAGAAGACAAAAAACTATTTAAACACTTATTTTGCAAAATGAATTTGAGCTCTTATTTTACTTGAAATACACTCTGTTAGAGAGAATAAAACAGAGACTACTTCCCTTCATCTGATTTTTTATTTTATAGGCAACATCACAGTTTTTCAACAGTTTGTGGGACACACATTTAAGAGATGCTACCATTTTCATAGAGGCCTTCCTTTCACAACTTTCTGCCAAACTACATAAGGCCAATGCTGTAGCATGTAGGGCAAGAAAGGACCATCAAGTGACTAAAACACCACCATGTCAACAAGCAAACTCGTACAAACTGTCCAGGAATTTACACACTAAGCCACAGGAGTTATGAAGATGCTTTGTGTTAATATTCAGTGTCTACCAAGCAGTTTCACTGTATCTCACCAACCCGTACACAGCGAATAAATCAATGTTACCTCTGTGTCTTTTGCCATAACAACAAGATTATTCAGACTGGGTTGCAGCAGCTACCGCATTGTGTGGGGAAACAACAGAACAAGTGGATGGAAAATACTTGTGTTTCAGCAGACAAGCATACAGAGAAATTGGAGTATCTCTTGTGAGATGGATACTGGTTTGTGTTCAATTTTCACTCAAGGTTAGAGTAAAATGCTGCTGCAATTTGCCACAAAGTTTTGCAGCTCTTACATGAATTAGTGAGCAGTCTCATGTCAAGGACACAAGTGATACTATATTTTCCAGTTTCTATTTGGGTTACAAACACCTTATTTAACAAATGTCACACCACTGCTCCACAGTTCTACTCTGCATTACAGATGAGTCAGAATTACTGAAATACATTTCATCAGTATTTCAGTATTCTGCTCATGCACTGGCATGAACTTGGGAAGAGAGAAAGGTAAACATGAAGTACCTCCCTGCTGAGGAGTTATCTCACTGGCAACTTTAAGATGAAAATGTTAAGGCTATGAATTACAATTAGAACATGAAAACTTAATGCTGGCAACAGAATTTACCATACAGAGACTGGTCAAGATTAACTGGTAAATGTCAAGCAGATATCTGACTGTATGAGTAGACGGAACAGGAGCTGGCAGAGCTCATTGTGGCACAGGGGTGAAAAAATAAGAGAAACATCGAAAAGTGAAGGAAAGGAAGAATTGAAGATGGAAGAGGGAATAAAAATAGAAGCAGAAAGGAATGGTATGAGGTAAAGAGTGAAAAAACCATGAAAAATAAGGTACACCCAAGCTAAAGCATTAATTATAATTTCAGTGCAAATGAGAGACAGATATCAGAGACCCAAGAGCTAGCATGTATTGGAAGAATGGGACCCTTATTTAAGGTAATAAACCAAAACAAAACCAAAAAAGACCAAACGACATACTTAATGGGGAAAGAAACAAACCCCCAAATTAATTATTCAGTCTCTTAGGATGTAAAATATTCTCCTTGAAAGCGTTCAAAATAGCCTAAACAAAACACTGCATGCTATACATATGCTAGCAAGGAGAGGGTTAACCTGACCTCATGTTTTAATAGCATGTTCTACTCCTTGGCACATCAGCATTAGAACCAGAGCATTCCAAAATTGCAATTTTCCCCCACAGAAATACACAATTTCAAATGCCTGTAGCTCTAAGGTCATATCAAAGGAAAAGCATATTGTTGAACACACTGTATAGCAGCAGTGCAGATGCTTAAAGCCAGGATATCTAAACCAGTTTGAAGGTGTTTTTTTTTTTTTTGTCCTGAATGTTCAGTCCCCTACAGAGCAATTCTAACATTGCTCCTGCATAAGTAACTCAAGTGTCTGTCTGACTGCAGCATCAATAAGCATGGAAAAGACAAAAATGAGTAAGAATAGAAAAATAAAGAGAAGGAAAATAAAACACGTTGTCTAAATAGAAAGTTTTACTCACACAACTTTGTTTAGTTCTATCTCGTTGCACTGTATCAAAATAGCTGTACTGTGACTTCTTATGTAGCTTAAGTAACTCAACATAATTTTTATTTTATTTAAAATTATTTGAGAAATTTGCACTTTAGAAAGTTTTCAAAAAGCATAGGTTTTATGACTGCATGCAATTTTTTATTGCTTAATTAGTAGACATTTATAATACTAATTAATGACACAAATGGAGTCAAGAAAAGGAAGAAGTCCAAAAAACATGAGCTGGACAAGACAGGAGAAAAAAGGAAAAATTATTTATGAAGGTTAGGCTTCACACAGATGGCGCTTTGAATTCCTCTCTCTTATACAGCAAAAGAGATAGCAACAAGAGGAACAAGCCTCCCTTCTGCTGCAGAAAGTGAAACAACTGACTAGATATTTATGGGCAACCAAATTAACCTTCTTGTAGTTAACAGTTTCTTACCTCTCAAATAAACAAGTGTCTACTAATTCAGCAATGTACAGAATATCAGCCAAAAATGAGGAAATAAATATAGTAACAGAGGAATCAAATGAAGTGAAAATGAAGAAGAAAATACCAACAATAAGAAATCGGTGACACTAAAATTACGATAGATTTCAACAGAAACCTATGACAAAATATAATACACAGAACCAGAAAGAAAAGCACATGTCAAAAAAGTAAGAGTTGGAAGGAACAAATGAAGGCAAAAGGAAGTTACTTCTTTCAAATAAGTGAAACAGGAGAAAATGAGGTGACTCCAGAAGAACCTCAATTTTTTTCCAAAGTCAATTCCAGGGATTATAACACAGTTAATATTCCCTTTAGATTTAAAAATGATCTTACAATGGAAATACAATGAATTTTCTTGAAGAGAGGCAGCTAAAAGATGCATGCTCTCCGCCGGGTTTGGAGCGCCTGCTCGGAGGCAGTGGACATGTACAATTATAGGAGCTGACTCAAGTGATCTGCTTTGAAAACAGACAACACACAAATATCCACTGAAGCACAAAGGACAAATGCTTTCACTTTTAAAATTTCTCTTTCCATTAAACTGAAAATACAGTTGTTTTTTTTAATACTGACTGTTTTTATCTTACACTACAAATACAACGTATGCAAGGCACACAGCATAAAACCTATTAGGCTGTGTCAGAATGAAACTGAAAATTAACTAATAGGAGTTTCTTACAACAGTCACCAAACAAAGACCTTTTTCTAATGAGCAAAGAGGTGGAACTGAACCAACCAACCTTCACTTGGGAAAAACACTTGATGTGGTCATGAAGAGCCTTAAGAGAGACTACAAAACAGTCATTTTTTCCTGTAACTCAACTTTTGTCTATTGTAGCCGGCATTATTCTTAAGTTACCATTAGTAGCCTTAGAATTTGGGGTCAGTAGTGTCACTACCCCTTAGAATTAAAATTATCCACATCAGAGTAAACACAGTGCTAAATCTAGACTTCTCATTTCAGGTAACCTGCAGACTACAAGTACTGCCTTAGTTTACTCTCAGAACACACTCATTTCAGCTGTTGGTCTGAAATCCTTTCAGTTCTGAAGTTCTGGGCAATACTGAATCCCTGTAAAATGAAACAGAGCACAAGAAATAGATTCCACACCCTGGTCATAGCAGCTTTTTAGTATGAAGCTGTAACATAGTATTATTAAAAATTCAGAAACTTACACCAACCATCCCTACTTTCCATTGCAAAGTCTGGTGGTACATTCTATGGCAGCATAAACTTTAATACAAATACGATTCTACAACAGATGATGACATTTGCTATTAGCAACAGCTGAAAGGTCTTCTTGGCTCCTGATGTGGAGTTAAGGCGGGGAGAAAAAAGGACTCCCCAACGCTCTTTTAAATAGGATTTTGATGAAGGACTGAAATTGAAAATTGGATTTCCCGAATTCTGTGTGCATGGCAGTCCTTCCTTTTTGTGAAAAAAAAACCAGAACAACAAACCTGACTGATGTTATATACTACTACATTTCCTAGTAATATATTATTACAAAATTTGCTTTTAAATTATGATTATGAAAATAATTGTATACATTTCCATATTACCTCTTCAGAACAGTATCATTCATCCAGCAAACTACTACACACTAAAAAAACCAAACCAAACAAACAAATCATCCAAACAACCCTCACCCAAAAAAATCCCAAAAGACAAATATAAGAGAGCTTTTCCCATGCTTAAAAAATATGGAGACAAAATACATTCCATGCAATCTCTTGGGCTTCAGCTTTACAGTCAACGCAATATTCATTAGATCATTTTTTTCTTCAAGTGTTACAAGGAAAGCCAATTAAACATCAAAAGACTCCTGCTTGTCATGTCAAATTTACTACTCATTGGAACAGTGTGCCTTATTCATCAAGTATGTGTTAACTTGGAAGTCATCATGAACCACATTCTTAACTAATTACAGCAACTGCTACAAAATACTGATTACTATTAAGAATAAGTAAGTTAAACTAAACACACTAATTATCATAGCCTTCACTCGCCAAGAAACACCATTCCATAACTGCACAATTAAAAGTTAAAAATAAAGCATTTATTCTGCCCTTATTCATTGCTCCTCCACTGCTACCCAAGAGATAGAAAAAGTACTGCTGTAACAAGCCAAGTCCTGTGCACTGCGCTGGTTTCTGCAAACCACAGAGCTTTGTAGCAAAGAACTCCTGTCAAGAGAAGACTACTCATAGCTGTCCTACAAGGAGTAACTACACCATGTTGGAAACGTTATGTCACCCAGTGAACGTAGCACGACACTCCTCTCAGCAAGATGCATATGATGTGGTTTGTTCTGCTTGTGGGATAATATCAAAAGATGCCTGGGCTTCAACTTGGTGGTCTAAATGATAACTTACACTAACTGCTAGGACTTGTGGCTGTATATGTATTCTTTAGCACTTTCTATGGCTGAATGGATAGCTTGCTTGCTTTAAATGACATTAATAAAATAGCTGCAAATCTATTTTCAGCATAGTTTCTAATCTGTGTCAACTGCTGGTAATACCGCAGTCAGGTAGCCTAGGGCATATTTTTCGGAGAGCAAAAAACATCAGAAGAGGGTGTTTTAATCTGAATATTAAATATATTAATATGCACACAGAAATTAAATTACATATTTTTTTTCAGATTCTTCCATAATTTCATTGTAGCAATATTAAAGATTCAAAAGAGCTGTTTAATCCACCTTTTTTAAAATTTACAATTATTTATACAGTAAACTTTCAGGACTTGGTGCCATTTTATTAACTTCACTGGAATAAAAAATGTTACCATAAACACAGAGTCAACAAATAAAAACCTTCATGATCTAGCAACTAGGTTGCAAAATAAATCCCTTAAAAACTATCAAACGACACTAAAAATAAAATTAGATATAAATTCAAGTTTTAGACTGTGGTCAATTGAGGTCTAGACAAAACCCTATGTTTGTTCACTGCCTAGTCTCCAGTCTGCTCCAAGTTTGAAAAGGTAATTGAACTCAGTCTATAATTACTGGATTAGATACAGATGGGCTCTGTACATTTCAGGGGAGGAAAGAACTGTTTTGATTCATTTTATGATTGCCTGTAAGGTCAAACTTTTCAAAATGTACTTTCATCTGTTAAATAGTTTCTCAAAGTCCCAGGGGGACATCTTCAATAACTGATGTTTTAAGCAATTTGAGTCTATCAGATCCAGTCTTTGAATGTAATATGCTGTCCATTTTCTAGAATTATAAATGTGCATGTAGGTTAATTGCTACAACTCAGAGAAAGTTTCAAAACTACATTTTTTCTGAAAATTGCAAGTTTTACCCAACAACTCTTATGCATAAATATTTTCAGAATTATTTTGGTTTAGGATGCAGCATATCTTTGAAAATACAAATAAGTAACACAAATTAGAAATGTCCTTACTCATAATACCTTCTCATTTGGAGAATGCTCTCTTAGGACTCAAATGAACAATATTTGAATAGTCTCAACTAAATCAGTTCATTTGCTGCAAAACAAATAAATGAAAAATGTGTCTTAATAAAAAATCCTAAAGAACACTGAAGAAGACTTCTCTTTCCATAATCTCTTATTTGAGCCTTCATCCTCACTCTCACTCAAAAGGTGGAACAAACAATAAGTGAGCATTAAACTTTCACTTGGCTATGAATTTTTTGCGAAGTATTTTCTTCAATTAAATCAACCATAACTCTGCAGCCTGTTTCAGTACAACCAGGATTTCATCTTGCATCATTCAATGTCTTGCTTAGTTAACAGTTCAAATGCTCTGCAAAGGGAATCTAGCTCTGCTCTCAGTTAGGGACTCTCAGAGCTACCGTAATAGCAATTTAAAGCAGAAAATACACCATGCAATCAGAAGGCAATATAATAGTTCAGTTCGTAGTCTTAAAAGAGGTAGGAAACTTAATTCCAAACAACTTACTATTCAGGAGTTTCAGTTTATTTGTATTACAACAATCCTCTTGCTTATAAAATTCCAATAGGAATGTATTTTTTTGTTACCATATACATTTGTGTTTAATCAACAACAATATCCCACTGGCAACAGTCTCAGTCAAACAAGTTATCTTTGTAGGATCTATATCTAGACATCTATAGAGTTTTTCTGCCAGAGCCTTGGTATTCGAGCACCGGTAATACGGATAATTGGAACTATGTTAATATAATCTCCCTCTGTCTCCAAGTGGGCTAATGAAAAAGCATGTTATCTCATGTAATTTCCATGAGTAATATTTTATTCATATTATTTCAAAGTCCTCCACAAAAGGGACCAAGTCTTTCTGCCCCAGCAGAAAGGCACATTCTAATAACAGAATTGTTTGTATGCCTGCTCAGACAGGATATCATCATCATCATCATCCTCATCATCAGGCTGCACAGCCACCACAATTTACAAGTCTCACCAAAAGAAGAAATTTCTTCCACTGCATTTTAAGAATTGATTGATATAAATCAGTTTGTTCAAAACAGTTCAATCTATAAAATGTCTGCAAACAGACAATGGATTTCTGCAACAGTAGCTATTTATTAAATGTAAGAGCATCAGTAGCAACCATGTATAAACAAATTAAAGTGGTCTTTGAAAGAAGTATGAAATTTTACTTCAAAGATAAAATCCATTAATACTTGCATTATCTTCCTCCCCCCACATTTCTAATGGATGTTTTTAAATGTATTCCTTTAAAATTGAAATAATACTCATCTTAGACTTTACTTGAGATGCAGATGCTTAACTCAGTAAAGTAAGTCTCAATCTTTACTTAAGAGCCATATAGAAAAGACTTCTCCTTCATTGCAAGACACAGAAAAAGTTTCCTTCAAAAAATACACATGCCTTATTTTCCCTACAAAATAAAACTATAAGAACTACTTCAAGTGTATTGGGGGAACCCACAAACTATTCCTGGAACTACTGTAATTTTTTAGGCAATAAATTGTGAAGAAATGGTAAAGCAGTGAAATAGTCAGGCCATAGCACCACACATTCTGTATGCTGTAACACAGCAGAAAATAAATACAGTATAAGAAGCCACAGTATTTCACATTTCAGACCCTCTAATTAACTCTGATTTTTTTCTTTTTTCTTCTCCTTCACATTTTCACTGTCTCTAATGAGTATTTTCCTGCATTTGCTGTACAGTCCTTTATATCATATTCAAAATCATAAGAAACAGTATCTGAGCTCTTTTTGGTATCTCCCATCTATACTTTCATGGATTCTGCAATGAGCTAAAATTTTTGGGAACTGAAAACAACATCATCAAGAAAAATGAAGTGTATTCTTTAAACAAGCTAGCCTCATTCACATTATGTTGTATCAGTGTGTCTTTACACAGCCTTTAAAAAAAAAAGAAAGCTATCCAATTCATGGATATTAAACTGAGTCAGTATGCAGACTATAGCAATGTGGCACTATTTAATCAACAGACACCTCATATTGGTTAATGATCCCTTCAGTCCTAAAAAAAAAAAAATTGAAAAAGTATCATTTAACCATCTTTGTACATCATTCATCCCCTGAAATATGTGAGGAAGAAATCTGACAATTAAAAAAAATATTAAAAAGCAGTTGCTTACTTCACAGCAACAAACTTCTGTGGTAGACTAGGCATCCTGTGAAGTCTAATACAGCTATTTTATTTAATAAATACTTTAGCATGATTTGTTTCCTATAAGTTCATTTATTATTAGAAAGGAAGAGAGAACATTCATCCATTTGCACAGTCCAAGGTCAGGCTGATCAGAGTCACAGGTCACTGGAGCAGTAGTCTGAGATCTGGAAAACCAGTATCCAATTCCTTGCTTTGGTACAAAGCAGTGTCCCATATGTAAAAAGGAATTCTGGAGCCATCTCTATGCATTAACTCCTGCATTACTTGTTGAGTACCATGTGTATTTTGAAATAGATGCACTTGACTTAAGAGATTTCAAGTGATGCAGAATCTACCAAATCAAGGACCAGCTGAATCACCTCAAATAATGTGTACTATTTGCAGCACTGTATCTTATTTTGCTTCTTCATAGGATCCATGAAGAAATCAGAGACTTTTTTTCTTGTGATCATGTGTTGTAACAAAATTAATTTAAAGGATTTCTCACTACAAGGTAGATTTTTCAGATTTTAGATAATTTTTATGGCTCTTTCTTTAAAAAAAAACCAACCAACCAACTAACCAAAAAAAAACCCCAAAAAACAACCAAAATCCAACAAAGCATCATACCACCACTACCATACTTCTGAAAAAGCTTGACATCAGAACTGGACACAACATTTTGTCATTTTAATATTGCTATACACTTTCCCTTTAATTGATAATTCCCTCTATGTTTCATTAAACTTACATCTTATAAAAACAGTTCGTTTATTTTGGTATTGGCTTTGATGTGCAACACTTACTAGGAGCCAAAAAGGCCAAATTATGCCCTACCACACCCACAGCCAGAACCAACAAATGCCATGCTTACACATGCAAAGGTAATATCACACCCCAGAATCTTTGCATATATGTAATAATTTTCCTATACAGTTGAATGAGGAATGCCTCAATTTAAGCCTATACAAAGCAATGCTTTCCCTTGAATATCACAGCAGAAACAATAGCTGGCATCACACTGCCCAGCTGAATAGACCCAAAGAAAATAATATATAACAAAGACAACTGAAGAAAGCAGAATTTTAAATTAATCAAAAATTTGTAGCTGTCACTTGAAAACTAGCATGCAGCAAGGTTCTGAAAGAAGAATATCCCAAGAACACACACATCTGTTTAATATTACAAGCCAACTGTCAACATCCTAAGTGAAGTTTTAATTTAATATTTTTTCTTTCTTGATGTTTTACCTTTAGTCAATGCCTTGTGAGAGTATCAGCTTTCTATAAGAAACTGTTAAATATAAAGAAATGTTATTGTAGCATGTTTATAAAATCATAGTTCGAGAACTTTTTATTTTTGTAAGGCCTGACCACAACTTAATTATCTGCAGGACATTCCAAGCTCACAATTGCAAGCTCCAGTTCCCAAGCAATTTTAAACAGTATCTACTGTACAGGACATACAGCACTGCAAATACCACAACATGCTAGTGTTTCGAGAAGTCACCATTAGAGTCTTTAGACATGGTTTTTATTCTCAATAAGTATGTTTCTCTCCTAATCATTAAATGGTTTTCATCACCACTACATGTTTGTATTTCACGCTAGCTTGCTATTAGTATTTATTGTAATATAAGTGAATTAGTCATAAAAAAGGCAGATACAATGTATAACATGCTGTATGTTACACATAAAGTGTCCAAAGAGTAAGCAGCACGTTCTACAGATCACACAATGCTTTCCTTCTTTTCCAGGAAGGAACTAGAGTAAAAGCAGGAAAAAAAAACTTGTTAAATTGGAGATAGGGGAAAAGTGAGACCACTAGCTCAGCCAAAAACTCTCAATGGAAGGCTGGAATTTTTTTGATGAGAGAGAAATCTCAAAAGTCCTGGGAATTCAAAATTGTTTTTATTTTGTAAAACCATCCAAATCACCCGAAAATAGTCAAGGAAAAAAATCCATCATGCAATTACATCCAGATTTTACACGTCAGCCTGAAAACAAGCAGATAACACAACACTTATAACAACCTAGAACTCCAAGGGTCTGTTTTCCTACCCAAAACATGAAACATCTTGGTTTCAACCCATTACTGACAAACTCCACTGTTTTCCTACCCTTTTAATCAACTCTCCCGTTTTCTGGAGGCTGATGACTGGCTACTCTGACTCATGGAGCCAGTGCAAGGAGACCCCAGAGCACTCATGGTGGGCTCCCCTGCAACCTGATGCTCCCTTCTCACCTCCTCTTTTACCTGACAGGCCTCAGGTATGTATTTTATTCCAGGAATTCCCACAAGTCCTGCAGCATGATTATTTCTGGTCTTCTAAATACAGTGAGATTTTACTTTCACCTCGACTAAATATTGGAGGCCTCGGGTTTTTTTACCATAAGAAAAATGAAAAATTCATTGAATGACCATATTAAAATTCTAATTAGAATACTACAATAATACTTCATATTAGAGGCCAAATAATTTAGGAGGAAAACCAACACCCCTTCTTAATTTTCAACTATTAACCAACATAATATTTGAGAGCTTATGGATATCCCCACAGAACCTCCACCAACATTCACTTGAAAGCCACTTCACACTTCCTATCTAGCTGAAAAACTGGAGAGGTGGGAAACACCAGTCAGTTGCATCTGCAGAAATTTCCCTACAGAAATGAAATATTTAATTTAGAATTAGTGAGATTACATCCATATTCAAAACCGTTTAAAAGTCCACCAAAAAAAGGGAAATATCCAGTGGGAATGATATTAAGGGAAATGACAAGCAATCCCTTAACATGGAAAATCAAAGACTGCAAGGAAGCTGGATTACATTTAATTGTATCTGGGTTTTGTTTTGCTTGTTTTTCAAATGCTGGACAATACTTACAGAAATGGAACAGATGCAAATTTGAGTCAATGCAGCACATGTGCTTTTCTACAGTTCTCACCAGCCTCCATCAAAAGGGAAGGCAGAGTACAAAGGAAGGGGTAAAGAGGGACAACAAACACCTGATCACTATAAAATGTCATTTTTGCCAGTCAGAAAGTTTTGACCCACCACCCTGAAGTCAGGAAACTCACATTTTCAAGAAAGTATCCATCACTTAACATTCTATGCAATCATACCACAGTGTAATATTTTCAACACTAAGGAACATTTTCCTCAAATTGCTGGAAATGATTCATACCTCCAATTTTCACCCTTTAATTGCTCTCACTGTTGAAGCTATAATGCCAAGTTTTAATATTTGCCAGTCTGAAAAATATTTTCAAGTATAATGGACTGAAGTTTCAAAGACAGAGCATATAATTGCATAGTCTTTCACTGAAGAATTGTATTATTTTGTCTACAGTGAAACACACAAAAACTTAATCGACTCATTACCAAAAAATCACAAGCTATCAGCTCAGCATTATAGCAATAACTAAACTTGATGACCAAAATGAGTCTCAATTAGCAAAAACACAAGTGTGACTACAACTCATTGAAAGCAGGGACATGTAACTGATTTTTTTGAGAAGTTGCAAAACCCTTATGTTTTGAAATAGCTGCTCCCTGAGATTAGAATTAAACTTTTTTTTGCTGATCCCACCTGTGAAGCATAATTAGCATCCTAAATAACAGTTTCTCTTCGTTTTATTAATATTTTAATACACTTTAGAGTTCAAACCAATTAACATGTGTGATTACTCAGAAATTGTTTGATAATTGTCACAGAGAAGAAAACTCCTTAGCCCAAGTCTTGATTTAGCAGAAGATAACAGAAGTTACTTTTCTAATGTCCAAGAACACCCCTGTCTACCTAAGTGTAGAAAGATACACCATGCACACAGAAAGAGATCTGCAGGATGATGGGAAGAGTCACAACTAAGACCTTCTCTGGGCTGCTATCCACCAAACTTGCTCTATTTTCAAAAAGGCAGAGGAGGAGAATAATCAGACACCTAAAATTACCAACTCCCAGGGAAAATTAGCTTTATTTTGGCCTCACTAATAAAACCTGGAAAAATAAACCCCAACAGTTACATCTTTTAACAAATCACACTGACATTCTTTTGAGTCTGCTTATTTTAATGTTCATTTTTCATTTCAAATAAGAGATTATATTCCAAAATACAGAAATATAGAGCCCAAAGCTTGTAGCAATGGCAGTGAATCAAAGTCTCAAAATAATGAGCTGTTCTTGCTCCAAAATCTTTGAAAAAGAACTCAGAGAAACAGCAAAAAGCATAAATGAATCAATTAAATTCACTAACATGAAAATATTGTTCCAGCTTTATTCTCTCTTCTTCCATTTCCCTTCCCTTCTTTCCTATTTAGATGAACTATATCATAACCTCGTATCATTTTGTGATATTTTCCTTTTTTTATTCATATTTCTACCTCTAATGTTAGACTGTCCCTTCTCCAACCTACATCGTTCAATTTTCTTCCAGCTGTGCCTGCTCACTTTCTATTGTCTTTCTTTCCTACTGTATCTCTCCAGCTTTTCAGACACCTCAAGGCTCACCACCTTGCCCCTAGCCCATCTTTCTCCTTCAGAGGTCATGCTAATGGAAACTATGTTTAAGAAAAGCAGGAGGCTGCCAATGATAACCCACAGCTTTCTTCTACTTCTGTGTGCTCTACACACTTTCCACAAATGTCATCCTTATTTGTGGCAGGATGACAAAGCAAGAACTTGCAAAAGGTGTGTCAGCTTAATGGAACACCACCGTTGGGAAGGAGTTCATAGTTACCAGCTGCAGGATATAACAATTCCTCCAACTCCAAGCCAGGAAAGAACCTCCCACAACCAGCCTGGAAGGGGGTGAGGTGAGGTGAGGATGAAGACAACATCCTCAAAACGGGAACTGCAGTGTAAGATACTTTTGGACTCCTCAGCACCACATGAGGTCCTGTTAGCCAAAACAAAATTAACAGGCAACTAAGGAAAGTTGTCTCCCAAGCCAATTTTCAATCCTGCTGTTTGGTTAAATTCTGAAAATAACTCCCACGGAGTTGAGAATGTACTTTCAAACAAACAAACAAACAAAGCAGGGGGGAACAATGACAGACATTTGCACAGACATTTCTCAAAATGCAGGAGTTCATAACTTTTCCCCCAAGGCCAACCAACACCCTCCCCACTGTTTCTGAAGTGTTTTGCTAAAATCAGAAGCATCACATGGGGAACATTAGTGATTTGGCATTTAGTCCTAATGTACTGAACAAGGTCAGTATTTCACTCTTCTCCAAAAGTATTTTTTTTTAATTTTCACTCTATTTCCTTAACCAGCTTTTTACATGTTTCTCATCTACTAATTAAAATTATCAATGTCTTTCCCTTCCACCTCACAGACTAAACTTCTCTAACAGGGATGAAGGAAATGAGAAGTAAAACCAATAAATGCTCATCATAAAAAAACTAACATTAACCATAACTTGCACAGGGGAAGAGATAAATCTGAAATATTAGACAGCATTACAGTGTAACTCCCTATTTGAAAAAGAACAATTTAAATTAGATTTTCTGCATACAACATGGGGGAGGGAAATGCATGTGCATGTAAACCAGTACAAAATGGAGCATCATCAGTGAACTTTGGGGGAAAGAGTGACTGCTCATAGCTGTACATGGGAGGAGAAGTCAGAATTAATCCTAATGACCTCAGCTGTGGGCCCAATTTAACAGAACTTACCTCTCATTAAAAGTTAAGAAGGGAACTGAAATACCACTCACTGTCCAAAATTTGGCACAGCCATTCATTTCTAATAAAGACTCTAATTGGCTACACCACAAGCAGTATATAGTTCCCCTGCATCCAAATATTCTCTCATGGGAGTTATTCTTATGTAATCAGTAGAGCCAAAAAAATGTATAAAATAACCTTATTAAATCAGGTTATAACTTTTTAGTTGGAGTATAAAACCAAAACCATTAAAGCACATAATTTTAACTATTTTTGGCCATTTCCCTCATGGCACTGGTCAGTATCAGCTATTCAATTACAACAGAAGCAATTCACTACATGACCATGCAGTCTTTGATGCTCTGCCTGTGTTCTGCCATAGACTTTAATGGTACTGCTCTTGGATATGGAAGTTTTAAGGACTAAGTCCCTTTCAGGTCTATTTTAGACCTGGTGAATACATGTCCCATCCCATAAAAGTTAATACAGCAAACTGACTATTTCATTGTTTTGGATATTTCTCTGTCTTTTGAAAAGCTTGATATGTAATCTGACTTGTTGTGGAGTCACCAATCTGAACTTGACTCAGAACCAGCATCATAATAATTATTGTATATTCCAATAAAATATTTAATGCTTGGCATTTTTATTTTTCTAGAGCTTTTACTTTTAGAACAGGGATGGTGTTACTCCCCTGCATCAGCACATTGGTACCTGCCAATCACTGAAGTTATGATATATCTGAAAGCAGTAGGCAGTGGAAAAGCCTGTGGACCTCCCAGTTTGCAAGTCAATTTTTTTCCTTCTCATATTAGAATTGTATTAAGCACAAGGAATCCTCTGTTGGAAACCTAGATCTCTAGATTTCATCTACTAATATTTTTCAAACTTTTTATTTGTAAACACCTAGAAATTTTCCAGTGAGGGTGTAGACTTGTCTTTCTCTATTAGTATTGTGTACATAACACAATTTCAGTGGCTGAGTTTTATTCTCAGTACCTCTTCAAACAATCCTGAATACTCTGAAAGGGATCAGAAAGTAAGTATGTTTAAAAACACTCCCTTTTAGTTGTGTTATGTCAATAATTACATCATGCTATTGAAGGTGGTGCTCTATGGTCAGTCTGGGGGACCAGCTCCCAGTTTGGGCATTCCCCATGCCTTTTTTAGGCTTTATTTAATGCAGTGACAGTAGCAATGATTAAGCCACAACACCATAAAACAAACACACCTACCCTTTTTCTCTCCTAGGGGATGCTCTAAACACCAAACTGTACAAAGGTGTGCAGGAATATCTCAAATTTGGGACCAAGGACAAAACACAGCTCTCTATCTCGTCTAATAGCACTGCTATTTTAAATTATCCAATAGGCTGCATTCCAAACAATGAAATAAGTTGGACTTTCACAGGTATGCATGAAAAGCTCTTTTATGTAGAGTATGTAAAATTAAAAAATAAAAAATTAAAAAGTCACCACTGTGTGCCCTATGTGTAGCCAAAGCAACGCACTGCAAAATTCAGGTTGCCTTGTAATTAAAAGGTTTGCTTAAAATTTATACTCAATGTCATTTGTTCTGGCTTTCACAAGAACTAGTTTTGGAAACAAGTTTTATGTGGGGATTTTTCCTCCTCATTACACATTTGTACAGAGCAAGTGAACATATTTTTTGTGTGAATATTGGCCTATAGTACCTTTTTTTTTTTTTTTTGAAGAATCAGTTAATCATCCTACAGAATCCATACACAGGACTTATATGAATAACAGATGTTGCAGCCTCATGAATCTGGCATCCTTATGTGTTCAACAGCTTCAAACATGGGCACTTGATCATTCTGAAATTTTGCATTTAAAGCCTTAGAAACATTTAACCTTTCAAATTTTCCATTCTCAAGGATATGTCTCCAGAGAAGCCTGATATTGATTTTGAATAATTCATGCTCCAACACTTCATTTCTTAGCTTTTTGCAAAACCTTAAAGAAGAGAATCTCCCAAAGCAAACCAGAAGATTTTATTCACAACTGCAATTAAACCCACCAGGAAATTCTGCTTGACAATTAATTTGTATTTATTTCTGTTAATAGGCTATATTAGCCTTGATTCCATTTCTCCAACACATATTAAGCAGTAGCAATCATAAAAAGTTCTTGTTCCTTCAATATTTTCAAATATCTAAGAAGTATATTTGGCAGATGATATTCCCAATTGCTCATACTTGCCATAAAAAAGTAACAGGGAAGGCTTAAAGAGTCAGATTTCCTAATACTGCTCTAAAACAGAAGCTCAAATGCCAAATACTTCCCAAAACTGCAATCTTTTAAAACATCCAAAACAACAGATTTTAAGGCACTGTAAAGCCGTGAATCAGTGTCACTGTCCTAGGCTGCAACACAGATGTATTCTATTACCTCTACAAGCTGTTAAAGCAGGTGGGGCACTGGTTGTTATCTCCTGCTGTGACTCACCCCTGATAACTGTTAATGAGCTATCAAGAACCAACTGCATGACTCATGGAATTATCTCATCCTATTGTGAGATGCTCCACCCAGGAGGGAGGAGCCAAGCATTCCCACCTGGATATAACCTGGCCTGGGAACTGCCCAAGTCAGCCCTGTCTGCTGGGTTCCCAGAGGACAAGAGCTACCACTGGAGCTTCAGCTAGAGACCAGACCTTCCACAGGATCACTGCTTCAACCTATACTTCACTTGGACTGCTACCACCACCCTAACAGGGTATCAGGTTGAATCTGACTCTGTCAGTGTTTTTTCTTGTATTATTGCATTTATTTTTAATATTCCTATTAAATTATAATTCTGACTTGTGATCTCCCACTGGTTCGTTTTTCAAACTAGTATGGCCACATACTGGGGCTCTGAACTGCTTGTAGTTGTCACTGGTCACTTACTGCAAGCCCTTTTTTTTTTTTTTTTTACTTAAATACTTTTGCTCTAATCCTTAAAATTCTTCAATCATTTTAGCTTAATCCCAAAGCTGACACCACACCAAGGAACAAATGCATTGGATTTGTGTGGCAAGGTGTTAGTAGTGGGAAGCTAAAGGGTTGGCTACTGTGAGAAGCTGTCAGAAGCTTCCCTGATGTCCAACAGAGCCAACACCAGCCAGCTCCAGGACAGACCTGCTGCTGGCCAAGGACAAGCCCAGCAGCAACAGTGGCTGTGCCTCCAGGATAACAACGTTAAGGGGGTGAAAAAGTGTTGCTGCACAGCAGTAACTGCAGCAGGAGAGAGGAGAGAGAACGTGAGAGGAACAGCCCTGCAGACACCAAGGTCAGTGCAGCAGGTACAAGATGTGCTCCAGGTGCTGGAGCAGAGATTCCCCTGCAGCCTGTGGTGCAGCCCATGGTGAGGCAGCTGTGTCCCTGCAGCCCACTGAACTGATCCCCTGTACAACTGGTGGGGAGGAGGTAAAGAACTGGGAGTGAAGTTCAGCTTGGGAAGATGGGAGGAGTGGGGGGAAAATGTTTTTAATATTTTGGTTTATTTCTTATTATCCTATTCTGATTTGATTGGTAATAAATTAAACTCATTTTCCCCAATTCAAGTTGGTTTTGCCCATGGCAATTGCTATGAGATCTCCCCCTGTCTTTATCCTGACCCACGAGCCTTTCATTCTATTTTGTCTCCCCTGCCCAGGTGATGAGAGCACTAATAGAAAGTCTGTCACTGTTACTGGAGCTTTGCTGTAGGGAATTCTTCAACAATCACTTCTTACCTGGTCCTAATCAATACGCAATTGGTGAAGAGATGGAGAGGTGCTGAAACTATTCACCATAAAAAAGGATAAGTCACATTACATATCTGACAACCCGGTGGTTGCACAATGCAGCTGACCTACCAAAAAAACCCCAAACCAAATAAACAGTGATGGGTCAATGCTGGGGCAAAGAAAATCCTTTCAATAGCTCAGAGCTGTAACATTCATCTTCATTTTATATGAATGGATCAGTTTTGTCACAGTTTAATAATGTCACCAGCAACACCAGTCTCTGCAACTAACATTACCATGGGTACAGATGACCTCCTAACACCCTTGTGTTAACAACTTCGTCTCAAATACAAAAATATTCATCAGCTCCTCAGAGGCTACAGCAACACAGTATGCATGAGCATAAAATATCCACCTCCAAAAAAATACAAATAATATAGGATGTTGAAATATTTTCTTGTGATTAACACAAAACACCTAGAGCACACATCTCTAAACCAGCTTGCCTACACAATATCAATATTTGACACAATTCTATAGTCTCTGTGCCTCCTTCAATCCATCTAAGAAAATCATGTTAGGTTTGAGAATTATAAATTCCTGTTTACACTTTATCTCCCAGGCAAAATGTAATTTTACTATAAATACTGAAGCTGTGTGGGATTACCTGTCACAATTTTGTCAACTTCTCCAAATGCTAAACACCTTCAATTTTCCTTCTTAAACATCACTTAGAGAATGTCTACAAAAAAGTCAAAATCCAAAAACATCTCCATAGTCTTGGATCTACAGCAAACTCACAGCCCTTCAGGAGCACAAAGGAGAAAGAGAACATACAATGTATGATACTTATGTTGCTTAATACAGTTTAGCAAAGTGCTAAAACATATCAATTACATGATACAAAACCTCTGTGGGACGGGCTAGAGAGGAGAACTCATCCTGCAGCTAAATGCCCACCCAGCCCCACATTCCAGCTGTGTTGCAGCTGTGAGTGACTGGCTGCTGCTCCTGGAGCTTGGAACATAAGCAACATCAGCACAGCTCTACCTGCAAGACCTATGCAAACCCACACAGACTATAATGTTGAAAGGAGTAGTTTTGTGTGTAGACTCTATTATTTTGCTATTTCCACATCTGCGTGTCAGATGGAGAACTTGCACTAAGGACTTTGGGCTTCTCTGGTTTGGAGAAAAAGAGGCTGAGGCACAACCTCGTTACTCTACATTTTCCTGAGGAGAGGACATGAAGAAGGAAGTGCCCATCTTTTCCCTCTGGTATCCAGAGTTAGGATGACTGGGAATGGCTCAAAGCTGTACCAGGGGATGCTTAGAGGCTGAACATAAGGAAGCATTCTTTAAAGAGTGGGTGGTCAAACACCAGAAGAGGCTTCTCAGAGAGGTGGTTGATGCCACAAGTCTGTCGCTGTTCAAGAGGCGTCTAGATGATGCCTATAACAACTTGCTTTTAACTTGCTCAGCCCTGAAGGGGTCAGGCAGTTGGAGTAGCTGATGGCTCTATTCTTATTCAAGTAAGATATAAAGAAAGTGGTGACTAAGTAGCTTATTCAGGGTCTTCACTGCTATCCTATATGGAGTCTGACCAGTGTCTTTCATTACAAGTTTTACAGACAACATTAGTTAACTATTTGATACCTTCCTCAGATTAAAAAAAAACAAACAAGAGGCCTGTACATTGACAAGAATTCATTAGCTTTTGGAGAGCTTATAAAAATAAATGCATTAAAGAATTAATGCATCTGTCAAAGATTATGTTTCCAAGCCAAGCTGCGTAGTCTTGGCTGAAGCAGTTAAACTTTTAATCAAAAGGCAGCAACAAAGTATTTGCAAGAGGCTTTGACACATACACAATCAAACTGAACTGTATTTGGCTGAAACAAACAGTTTAAATAATCCCTTATTTTACTACAAAGCTTATTTTTCCAGCTGCAGTTTCAATGTTTTATTCACACATTAAAATGATGTTCTGTGGTCTGGTGGGTTGCTGTCTCTCTGTTGCAATGGTGCAGGAGTTACAGAGCAAGGCCAGTCCATCTTGCTCCTTTTCACTGATCAGCTGTCAACAGGTACCATGTGTTCACATATGCTTCAGCAACACATTTTAGCTTTTGCCTCTTCTCTAAAGTCATTGTTTATATAAGCACCATTAATTAAAACCATTGTTCCCTTCAGGTCATCGCCATTGGCATTAGCTAGTTACTTCACCTGGTGATCTTGCAAATTAAACAATTTTTCTCTAAACCTTTGGCCTTTCCGTTGTCTGGACAGTGCACTGAGGAAACTCAGACAGGGTGAAGAGTTCAGAGAGAAAACTGGGAACTCCCCGTGAGACAGGGGAAGCAATCAAGCCAAAGACAACATGCAGGGAGCAGCATTACTAACGCTGCCGAACGTGTGCGCTACGGCAGCGCTCTGTTACGTGGCAGGCGCCGGGAGGAAACAAACACCCGTGCGCACGCAGGCTCGGCGCGGAGGGGCGGCGGGTCCGCACGGACACACCACAGCCCTGGCAGAGGGGCGGCGGGTCCGCACGGACACAAGGCAGCCCTGGCAGGAGGGTCCGCACGGACACAAGGCAGCCCTGGCAGGAGGGTCCGCACGGACACAAGGCAGCCCTGGCAGGAGGGTCCGCAAGGACACAAGGCAGCCCTGGCAGGAGGAGCCGCACGGACACAACGCAGCCCTGGCAGGAGGAGCCGCGCCGCGGGGATGGCGGGCGACAGGCGGGCTCGGAGCCGATCCCAGCCGCCGCGGCAGCGCCGGGCCCCGGCTCTCACGCCGCGCTCCCAGCCCACACCCGTGTGGGAAAGCGCCGCCCCGGGGCTCTTTGCGGGCGGCTCCGGGGCCCGCTGGCCGTCCCCGGGGAGCGCCGGACGCTCCGAGGCGGCGGTGAGGGGCGGGCTGCCCGCCCGGGCGGAGCCGCTGCCGGCGTCCCGGCCGCCCCTCGCCCTCCCCCCGGGGCCGCACTCACCACCTCCCGCGCCCGGCTGGTGAAGTCGCTCTTGGAGCGGGCTGCGCCCCGTTTGAGCAGCTCGTCCCTGGGGCTGTCCCCCGCCGCCGCCACCCCCAGCGCCTTGTTGCGGGTCTTCACGGTCTTCACGCTGGCCTTGAACAGCAGGGTGATGTCCACCGCCATGGCGGCCGCCGGTGCCTCCGCGCACCCTTCCCCGCACAACGCGGCCCTGCGCGGAGCGTTCCGCCCTGCGCGGCGGGGCGGGCGGGGCGGGGAGGGGAGGAGAGGCCGCGCCGGGGCATGGTGACACCCACGGTGACACCCCCTGTGCCAACCCCTGTGCCAACCCCTGTGACACCCCTGTGACACCCCCTGTGACACCCCCTGTGCCAACCCCTGTGACACCCCTGTGACACCCCCTGTGCCAACCCCTGTGACACCCCTGTGCCAACCCCTGTGACACCCCCTGTGCCAACCCCTGTGACACCCCCGGTGACACCGCCGGGATAACAGCGCCCTGCGCGGGGCCGCGAGCCGTGTCGCGGCGGGACTGCCCAGGCAGCCCAAGCTACGGAAACGCCGTGAGGAGAATAGAACCTGCACAGTGTGTCGCCGCCCCTGCCGGGTGTCGCCAAGCGGTGCTGTGGCAGGGCAGGTTAATTAGGTTTGATTAGTACATATTGAGCAGATCTGCACTGGGGTAGGGGTCTGGGGTAGGCGCTCGTGTGAGACTGCCCTAGGAAACGTGCATAGGTGTGATCAGGCACTGATCTCTCCTCCGTGGGGACAGGGACAGGACTCGAGGGAATGGCTTGAAGTTGTGTCAGGGAGGTTTGGGTTGGATTTTAGGAAAAGGTTCTTCACCCAGAGGGTGGTTGGGCACTGGAACAGCTCCTCAGGGCAGTGGTCACAGCACCAAGCCTGGCAGTGCTCAGGAAGGTTTGGACAATGCTCCCAGGTGCTTGCTGTGACTCCTGGGGTGTCCTGTGCAGGGCCCGGAGCTGGATCCTTGTGGGTCTCTTCCAACACAGAATATTCTGTGTTTCTGTGATTCTGTGTATGTCCCATGATCACACATCCCTGAGATGTGTAGCTGGAACAGCCTTGTTACCCCCGGAGGGTGCAGCCATGGTTTCTTCTGAAGAGAAGGCTGAATCCCACGTGCCCCCATCTGCTGCCATCCTGCACTGGGGCAGTGGCACATCAGTACCTGCAAGATGTATCACAGGGTTTGTAATCTGATTCCAAAATAAGCTTTGTGAAATATCCTTCATTATCGAGGCAACTTTATTTTCATGTTCTGTGCAGCAGCCTGGCTGTGTGAGATAGCATGGCACAGAGCTTCTAACCTAATAACTAGTAGTGGTGTTTCAATATATATGCTTATGCATATATATGTGCCATCCAATGCTCTGGGATCTACCAGACACCGTGTAGTTTTTAACTGTCCTTTCACTGACCAGAAGCACACTGCCTGAGAGTCACCAAAGAACACAATTTCAAAATCCTCACCCCAGTGGGCTGGAACTTAATCAACCAGAACTATTTTTCCTATCTTCTCCAGAGTATCAGGCTTTCTTCTCATGCTGATTACTACTCTGCTTTCAGTTAAATTCCCATCAGTTCAACCTTAGTTATATATTAGTGGTTCACTCACATTGTAGTTAGCATTCATTCATACTTTGTTATTATTGTTCTATTTTAAATTGTGGTTTTATTGTGGTATGGATATGTATTTCTAATTAAAGGAATAAACTGTTTTAAGTCTCTGTCCTCGGTGCTGGATTTACCATGAGAATATATTTAAGGTATTTAATAAGTGGACAATGAAGGAGATTAAAATTGTCTCTCCAGGAATGCCAGCAGTACTTGATTGAACCCTGAGCCAAATGCTTTGCTCTTTCAAGATTAAGAAATTCAGTATAATGATACTTCAGCAAAGGGCATGTGTAATAATGCTCTGTGAAACACATTCATACTAAATCAGATCCTTTCACATGTTTCCTAATATTGATGGATTTTCTTTTGCTTGCTTTACAAAAACCAGAGCAGTCACATTTAATAAACTTCCAGGAGTGACTTGATCATACTGACATCCTCAATCATAAACTCCTTGAAGACATTTCTGAGACATGTTCATGAATGCTACCTGTTGAGGTTATTTTCATGTGGTGTGGTTCTGCCATCCTTACCATAACTCATTCCACATACACGTTATTTCACAGGTGCTTGCACAGGTAACTTTTTGCCAGCAGAAGGAAGTTCACTCCGTGGCCCATGGTAGTATGCTCCTGAAAGTGGAGGTGATAGCATTAACCTGTGGGTTTGTGCACATTCAGCTATATGTGCATAATATTTAATGAAGATAACATTTACGCTCCCTTGAAATATTCTCATTTAAGTGGCCATTGGATAAGAATGTACAGAGTTTTTCCTATTAGAGTGCTGCTTTTTTAACATTTAAACTGTAGAAATATGAAAGATACTTTGAAATTTTGAACTTCACTTCCCTTCCTGCTTTTAGAAGAAAACAATGTATTAGTACCTATGTCAAGTAATAGTTTAATTATTTTCTAATGAAATTTAGATTCTTTAAAATAACTAGAATACTCTATACATATTTTTGACCAACAGAAAGAGGAATCTACAGTTCATTAAAGCAGAGTAAATTTTAACAGACGTACTATAGTTTACCTCCTAATTTTGCAGATTTATGCACATATTAAACTGATTTGAATACTCCCACCAAGGTCAATGGAACCTCACAAGGCACACACAGTTAAGCACATAACTCTTTTACTAGTTCAGGACCTTAGCTGGAAATTCTTTGGGAACAAGATCATGTCTTTTTTTCTACTTTTTCTTATTTATTTGTGCTTTATGCATGTGACCAATAGTTACTGAAAAATACCCCAAAATAGTTATAGTAATATTGCACAACCAATTTTGAATCTCAACAGTCTTAAAACTTCCATTTTGGCCCAAGGAAATAAACAGAGACATGATTTAGAAGAAACAGAGTATTAAAATTCCATATAGCTGATCTCATCTGTCAGAAATAGACTGAACAGTTAATCTGGCAAAAGAAAAAGTTAAAGTACCTTTTTAATGTGAAAGAAGGTTGCTCAAATGGTCTAACTCATTAGCTATATAATACCCAGGGCCTCTGCTGTAGAGATAAATAGATAGCTTTGAAGATTACAAGTGCTTTAAAATCAGTTGCTAAGAACTGGTGCCCAGAGCTTTCATTTGAACTTGATCCGAGCTTCCTGTATACAGTAACTGCATCTCCTCGGTAGTCATTTGCACTTCCACAGCCACCTTCTTTTAAAAGCTTAGAGCTTACTTTGGAGCAGATAGGTTTCAATAGTACATGCTGGAGCTTCCTGTAATTGTTAAAAACACTAACCTTGAAATTTAAGATTTTAAGGTTGGAGTAAAATTCCAGAAACACACACAAAGGACTACAGTCCCACCACAAGAAATGCAGGTAAATTGGTAAGACCACATGCACTGTGCACTTTGCTGTGCCTCAGCAAGAACATGTCTGGAAGAGAAGAAATTAGGACTTTGCAAACTATAACAGTTTTGTGTGTGGTGTGAGGAGAGCAAGTTGATCATCAGGTCTTGGTGTACAGGCTTAACAGGCACTTCCAGTAAAATGTCCTGGGAAAACCTGCCAGTAAAAAGGAGTTCATGTTTCCCTGTGATTATCGATCGATGTACCCATTAAAGAGGGGCTTGTGGGGTTGTCTCAGAGACAGGTAACTCCTCAAATTGTAATTTCCTTTGGTGTGAGAGATAAACAAAAGGGATAAAGCTACTGAAGTTCTTCCCGATATTCCAAAGGTCCTAATTTGGCACAGGCAATAGAAAACTACATGTGGTCCATTTTATACATTTTGTATTTTTTTCTGGCATAAACCCAGTAACTTTCTTTATGTGAAGGCAGTGTTGCAAACTGAACAGAATATCAAGAAGAAGGCAGTTTGGTCACAGCGCACATTTGTAACCAAGAAAAATAAAAAAGGGAGAAACTGTGTTTGATGACAGTTTGAACTTTTAAGCCAATAGCACACATGCTCACTGGTTTACACTCAAAGTAAATACAACTTTGTGGATGTGTAAAGAAATTGTCTTTGGTGTTTAAAAGCACTGGAAGACAGTACAACTTGTACAAAGAAAATATGGTCACTTCATTGAAACAAAGTTTTGTGGGAAGAATGGATATGAACTGCATAGCTACAAGCAACTTGTACTGTCTGTGGCAACAAATATTGACTGCTAGAAACCAGTTCAATTGGCAGTAACATCAAGATTCTCTTATTCTGCTTGGAACTAGACCATCATGACAATATTTATGCCAATAATAGTTAAAAAACAGAAACCCTTCAAGTGCTTTGAAAGTAAAAGAGGTAAAATCCAACTGGAATTTTAATTCTGTTTCATGGAAAATATATTTTTGCCTTAAAACATGTCTGTATATATGATGTTTAACAATAGACATTTTCAGAGAAAATTATAACTGGAACATTGTTCTCCAGATTCATGGGTTTCAGAGTGAAAGCAAATTAGGTACTCTCTAAAATTCCAGCCGCTTAATAAAAATTGATTTTAAAAAGCTATTATGAAATATTAAGATGAACTTCAGTCATGGAACACTGCACACAGCATACTAATGTCTTGTATTAAAAAGGAATAACTGAGGAATGATCTTACATTGATTCCATGTTAATAACCTGCAAAAGTGATGGTAGGGTGGTCCTTACAAGAGGATGGCTAGAACAAAAATGCAAAAAGGGTAGAAAAATTAAAATATAGAAAAAAACTATTTGAAGAATTATTGTAAAGGAGAAGAGGGGAGAAAATTGAGAGAGCTTCTCTGAAGTTATTTACAGACAATTTGGTCTGTGAAGGAGCAAGGGAATTGTGAAATAGCAACAATTTTTTCAATTTTCTCACAAGAAACTTTGAATACTGTGCTGTGTACATAACACATAATCATGCTGTGTACATAACAAACCATCCAACATGATTGTTGGACGGGCATCGAATTGGTGTTATTTTAAGTGCTTTGAAAGTAAAAGAGGAAAAATCAAACTGGAATTTTAATTCTGTTTCAATTGATGTAAATAGCAGTGAGCAACTGATATGTCAGGGAAACAATGTCTTTCTTAATGCCTGAGTGCTTCCCACATTTACAGGGTCAGAAGTAACAATAAGCCAAATCAAAGAAATTTCCATTGCTGGGATTTGAGTCAGGCCCAGCATACGTCACTAGAAATCCTACAAAGTCTTTGCCAAACCCACAAAGGACTGGAGTAATTCCATAGCTCCATTCGGACATTTCTGAGGTTAGGCAATGGCTCACTATCTGCTGGATATCATGCAGATTAGCAGGAGAGTGGCTTGTCACAGTGGCTTTTACAATAAATAAAGCACTAGTAAAGATACCAAATTAATTGACATTTTAGTTATTAAAAATAACTTAATTGACTCAAAATTAAGTTATTTTTAATTCTATTACTTATGACTTTAAGCTTCTGTATGTTCTCACAATATTTGCCTAGTTTTATTACAACTAAGCTCCCTGACCCTTTTCATGGCTCAGGTGCCCAAAGCACTACTATGGGTGTGGATACGAGGGAAGGGATGGGAACAAATAGCTTGTGGAAGAAAGGGTAGCAAGGTTCTGCAACAGCCCCAGCTCAGATTTATTGTCAGTGAACAAACACTAAAAAACAAACCAGCAGAAATAAACCAGGCAGAGTAGCCTTACAGAGAATAATTTTGTCCTCATTTGTTTAGTAACTCCACAAAGCCAGTGGAAGAGGCATAGAAATAAATAGAAAAAATAGTGTTTGGCTCTATTTTTGTTTATCTTGGTAGAAGCAGGAGTTAAACTAGATGTAAATAGGTGTTAGAGCACTTTTGGCAGGTTTGTATCCTGCATAGCAGCTCTGTATAGAGATCCCTGAGCTGGCTCCAAGCAGACTGGCATGTCCACAACGTACTGGATTCAGTGCCCTGGATGGTTTCTGCCAAAGTGTAATCATATCCCTTTTCAGCTTAGACTTGTACAAAGGCATTATTATTGCAATATGGAATGTACCTTACCTGACAGACTCTTAGAGCCAACCTGGTTTTTCTCATGTTGATGACTGAGAGTCAGCCACCTGGCTTTCTTGGTCGTTATGTCTTTTTCAACTGATGAACCTCCAGTTTTGAGCAGAAATCCTTCTTGTTAGTCCCTAGGAGAAAATAAACAAAGAAATGATACTCCATAACTCCAAATAATCTAAAAGTTGCTATACAGTCTCAGCTCTTTCTCTAGTCGCCTCTACAGCCAGCAGCCCTTTTGTGCCGTTCATTCTGAGGGACATCTGTGGTGGGTGAGGTGCATCTTCTTCTTGCAGTGTCTGTTTTCACAGTCAGGTTTAGACTAGACCTTTAGCCCAGCCTGGGCATCCCTGGAGATTAGACAAATATAATCTTTCTTATCCTGGTGCTTCCTGTGATAAAAATGGAATATACCAAAATGAAATGATTCAATACTTCCTTGAGAACACTGGAGGGAGCTCACAGAAAGAGACAGGGGAAAAAAGGGAAAAGGTGGCAAGAAAGAGAAGTTGTTCCAGTTCTGTGAAAAGTTCTGTGAATATTTACACTTGCAGATTGCATTTCATTTCAATACAAGTGCAAATGTAGGAAAGAGGTATTTTTGCTTATGTTAAATTCTGGTGATTTTTCTCTGTATCTGTATCCTGGCATCACTGTAACTTTCTATTTTGAACACATTTACTTAGAAAACATGCTTAACAGGCCTTTTCTTTTTCATTTAAATTATGTTTATTTGAGTTCTCTTGTTTCTGTTCGCTTGGCTTCATGCTCTGCAGTCTGATATTTAATCTAAAATGAGGGAGAGGGACTTTGGCAAACTGTAGTTATACATCCCCAAGGAAAATACCATCATCTTCATTGAACACAATATAATGAGGAGGTGTCCTATTACATAATTGAGCAGGCATTGTCTTTTATATGCATTCTGGTTCATTTTTCACACTAAATTAATCTTAATAAACATCTGCTTTGAGTAAAGAGAGTTTTGTGATATTTCAACCATGACCTCTCTGGAAGTCCAAATGATTTTGCTTTATGTTTCAGACTGAAGTACTCTTTTGAAACATTTCCCTTTACTATATGATAATCAGTGTGTTAACATGAGCTGATTAATCCCATCAGTCAACACTGATACCATGGCTCTTGTGCCCTTTCCCTAATAAACTCCTGGCTGCAAAACCACTGGCTTCTTAAATGAATTCAGGGCAATTCTGCAGATTATGGAGGTCAGATTTGATGATCACAGTGGTCCACTCTGGCATATAATCTATGAATCTGTAACTCAAATTGGAAGAAATACAAATAACAATACAATTGCAGTAAATGAATAAATAAAACTAGCTGCTTTTAAGAAAGTTCTTGATGTATTTATGAAAAAAGGTTATATGAACTGGTTGTCTGCAATAGCTGGAGCAAGGATTTGGTAGCTCTGCAGCACTTCCAGATCTATTTTACTGTGTTTCAATTGCTCATCAGCTTGCTCTCATTTTTAATATTTGTTTTATAACAGTTTTTGATACAGTTACTAGGATAACAAATTAAAGATGGATTTTAGCTTTTTAAAGAAAGGCTCTCTTTCATTTCAGATGACAGACTGAATTGAGGCCTATGAATAATGCTTGTGTTGACCTGCCAGAATATGTCTTCACAGCAATGAATTCTCAAATACCCAGGCTGAGCTTATTCATTTTGAAGTCAATGGGAGGGAAGGCAATACAGCCCAGTGCTGAATCAGGCTGCATCTTAGCATAACAGTGATCATATACTGGGGTTTTTTAAAAAATAAAAAAATACTTTGCAAAAGCTGCATTTGATTTTCTGTGTGTGACTTTTGCTACAGAGTTTATCTGCTCAAAATCCTGCTGCCATACAGCATGTGTTAAAGAAAATGTTCCAAATGTGTTGCAGCATTCCAGAGTTACAGTTCTTTCCTGTCCTAGTAGTTTGTAAGATTGGACAGGGTTGCAGCTCAGGGAAGAGCTGAACTGAATGAATATGGGGTATGGAGACATTTCCAAGAAAAGTAGGAAGTGGGTTTGGTAATTTATTCGGTAACACACTCAAGATCTGGTCCAATAAAAATAAATGGGTAAAGTTTACACTGGCTCAGAGGGAATAAATACAAAGCTACCCATTTTAAAAGCAAGCTTCTTAGTCCAGAGGTACATCTCAGATGAGACAAAAGGGGTCTCCCATTCCTTTTTGTCATTACCAGTTTCATGGCACTTTTTAACAGGATCAAGACTGGAAAAAGGATTTTACACCATCATGTCTTGGCTAAATTTCATCTCCAGTAGCTATTTAACTACCTTCATTTCTTCCTGTGGTTTCCATTATTTATAGTGGTGCTAGATTTTACTACCCCTGCTGCGTTTTCCTCAAGATGTACTTGCCTTCCACTAACAGGTGACTAGCTCCTGGTATGTTTTGCTGCCTCATGGAAGGATTTATGGAATTTTGTAGGTACTTGTGAAACACTTAGAGCTACTAGTTTGCAAAAACTCTTGGAGATGCTAGTTTAAATTCACAATCACCGGAAACCTCAATATGCAAACCAAAAGAGCATACTTAATTTCTTTTTTCGCTTTCCCCCTCACTCCAACAAGAAGTTAAAGTATCTATTTTATTAAAGGTCAATATTTATTGTGCCGTTTCCATTTCTTTGCCTGCCTTTTGGCAAAGCCCCAGCAGCTTGCTTACCCCGCACAAGAGGCAGACGCGCACAGACTCGGGATGCAGTTACATGGTCTCTCCAGGTAATGCAGGTCCGGAACGGTGCTGACAGAGCCGTCCTGCCTGTGGCCGGCCCTGGCAGCCTGTGCCCGTGTGCTGTCATTACCACTTGTGTGGCTGCCCAGTCAAGCAGATCGCCTTGCATTTTCTGGAGGCTTATGTTTCCATCAGATTGGCTTGCTCACGAGCACGAGTGCCAGCATATTTAATGCAGAGAGAGTGCATAGCCAGAGGCAACGGCGAGGTTAGGACTCCCTTCTCCAGCAATGACCCCATGGAAGAGTGACATGGGCTGAGACAGAAACCATACCTGGGGATTTTAAAGATAACTAGTGATTATGGCTGTCCTTGTTTTTGGGCATTTAATTTGAGATATTTTTAGAACATGTGAAGTTAAAAATCCTCTGATAACCAGATACATTTAAGGTTCTCAAATTTAGCACACACACACACACACACACTCTGAAATTCTTTTTCTTAGGGCTTTATGTCTAGGGAAGTCTTTTGGACATAGATTATTTGGTTGTTACCTGTACAGAGCTGAGCATCAAAGCCCTCTTCTTTATGACTATGAGATGCTATAATACAAATATGAGATAATAAAATAACACTAAATTCATATTCTAAGGTTAGTATCAACTGAGTGGATTTCAAAGATACATTAGAAGTCCCATTTTTTTGTTTAAAAAAAATAGGAAATTCCTTGCAGTGTATCATGTCATGTGAATTTTAACTTCTCTGCTTATAATACAAATTTTGAATCAAGATTACTTGACTGGGTATCAGCTATCATTCATCACCGAACCCATTCATTCAATTCATTGTCCTTTTCTTTCCAATTCATACTTACTTGCAACATACAGACTTAAACTTGCAACTGTAATTCATATGTCATCACATTTCCATTAACTTATCAGAAATTGTCAACTTCAGTGCTATAGATCTGACTACAGGTAAGTTTTCCCTTTGTCCAACACATTTTAGAGCTCAAATGGAGATTTTGAATGTGATTACAAGTGATATGTAATGATAGCAATATTTTGTGCTTGAAAGGGTATTTTTAGACTACCTTGCTTCTGAATATATTTGCATAGAACTAAATTACTATGTAATTATGGTGTATATATAGTCCAATGCATATCCATGTGGGGTTATACAGTGATTTTAAAAAACAGGTTTAGTAACTTTATTGCTTAACAATTAACTTGAATCAAATGAACTACAAATGTGTAAGTTAAGAGGATTTTTAAGGAATATTTTCTGTAGGAGAAATATAACTGTGGATTAGAATTTGCCTTGGAGAAGAATATTACTTTAGTATGGGCAGGGTGGTCTTTCCCAGCTGATTCCCCAGATAAGAAGGAACATGAGGTTCCTCCACAGCTCAAAACCACTTCCCAGAAGTTCTGAGGTAGCATTGTTAGAGAAGTCAGGTTCTCCGGGGTGCTTTGTGTGCAGAGCTGAAGGGGCTGTCGGTCTGTAGGGAACAAGCACAGCCTCAATGCATGGAAAACTCTTGTGTTATTCACAGCTGCCGCCGAGGGAGCTCAGCAGAGCTGAGTTTGTTTCACCACCACAAGACAGAGCAGGGTGCTGGCAGACACTCGTGTTTCCAGCTCTGTGAATTCGGGAACCTCAGATAACCTGTGTGATCACTGGCAGCTTGTGAGCACTGGTGGGCACGTGCCTCTAAAGCCCACTTTCTCATTCAGCAAAGTATTTTCTTGCTCATATTCTCGAGCAAAAGAAATAAACGAAGTCGTTCTGGTGAATTCAAGTTTCAAATAGTGCTAGGTGGAGATAATTACTGATGCTAGTTATAGCAGAGAGCTTGGAGATGTAGGTTTTCATATTGGCCTGCAGCCAGTATTATCAGATGTCACTTACTGGAGAATGTGGACTCACAAAACTTCAAATCAGAAAACTCTAAAACCTTTCCACAGGCACATCTGTTATATTCATACATGAACTACACAAAGTAAAAGGCCATTTTTTCTGTGCTTTCAGATCCAAAAGACAGTACTTTTCTCACTGACTTGAAGAAAGAAAGCCAGGCAGATGTTAAGCTAGTGAAAATATGAATATATTATTGGTTTTATCTGAAAGAGGCCTCATTCTGTAGTTTTTGAAAAGGCAGCAATAATCTTGCTTTTAATTTCAAAGGGTTGGCTTACTTTTATGAAAATTTCTGTTTCTCATTTGGTTTATTGCATTAATTTCTTATTTGCATGACAGGTTTTACAAGCAAAATAGTTGACTACAAAACACTAAAACCTGACAGCTTCTTATTAAAACAGTGTAAATCCTGAACCCACTTGTTCAGCTTTTTCACCACCTTTCACCAAGAGATTGAATACAAATTTGCCTGCAAAATAGTTCTAAATTATTACATCCAAATTGTTAAACACATTAATCCATCCACATATATGTATTCACATATATTTAATTTATACTTTGAAATCAAATTGGTGTAATCCCACAGATTCCCAGTCTTTGTGAGAGGATTTTGAAGCAATGTCCATGGTCAGGCCTTGTCAAAATTTAGCTAAATTAGTAAAGGATTGTTAAATCAAAGCGACTCTTTTATATTGAGACAGTCATATTAGCACAAACACGGTCATAGCCTATTTGTTCACACTTGAGTGAATTTATGACAGCTTAACTATTTTAAAAAGAAAATGTCTTTATGATAATATAACTGCATCCAGATCGAGGGATTATAGCAATTTAATTTGTCTTTTTGTTTGTTTGTTTGTTGCTGGCTTTTTGCAAATTATTGATTTGGTCAAATTGCTGGGTGCAAAAATTGAGTGTAGATCAGGCCTCAGATCATGCTCTTATTAGCAAACCAAACACTGGTTTTGTTTTTGTTGCTGACGTTGTTTGTTTTCATTGCTGTCTGAATGAGCCTTTTATGGTCTCTGGCTCTGCCTGGCTGACTGCACCCGATTGTATTTAATTACATTTACTCAGTAGTTTTAGCCGGGATCCCCGGCCATTACCTATCAAGTCCAATCGCTATTATTTAAATCCAATGACTCAGAATCAGAGAATTTATCTTTTACACAGTTATTGCCTAAACATCCAGCATAAACATGCAGAGATCTGGAGGACTTGTTCTGACGGTGCTGATTAAAGGCAAAGAGCAAGATGGATGGAGTCAGTTGTGATCAGCAGGCTGCAGCGTCCTGCTGTGCTCCAGTCTCTGCCTTTGTGCAGGGCTCTGGGTACCAGACTTGCCATGGTCCTCTCAGGTCTAAAAGGAAAGCTGGCTTTGTTTGCCTGTAAGCATCTGCAAACTGTTCTGACACATGATCTACCCTCTCAGCAAGGCCACTCATTAGGCTGATTATCACTTCAAAGTTTGTATTATCATCCATCTCTAAAGGCAATTAGGAATGGGTGGCTTTGAGTATCAGACACTGGGTGACACTAAGTGACTCATCTTTATTGATTCTTTTGTGAGCAGAGACAGTGATTGAGATGATAGGATTGCAGCCTACCTGCCCCTTTGACTGGTAAATACTGAAGAAAAACGGTGTGTAATTAACTGACAGTTAATATAGGTTCTGTTTAGTGTTCAGAAAGCACAATAGTGGAAGCTGCCCAAAAGGAACAAAGTAATGAAACTCCTTTGACAAGTTAAACTCTAAAGCCAACTGTGTAATTATCTGACAGTTAAAGGGGGGAGGGGAGGGCCGGGCTCAGTATTTATGAGACCAAAGGAATTCCTGCGCCTGAACAATGGGGACAGATCCTGACAATAATCATAACAGCTACACAAAATATTTGTTTGTGCAAGTCTGCCTTTCAAGTGAATAATGATCGGTTTGGGGGTCAGAGGAAGCTTTGCCATTTGGTACCGCCGGTTCTCCAGATTCCTGGGGCCGAGGCCAGTGCGCGGGGCTGGGCTGGAGCTGGGCTGGAGTTGGGCTGGAGTTGGGGCTGGAGTTGGGGCTGGAGCTGGGCTGGAGCTGGGCTGGAGCTGGGGCTGGAGTTGGGGCTGGAGTTGGGGCTGGAGTTGGGGCTGGAGCTGGGCTGGAGCTGGGGCTGGAGCTGGGCTGGAGTTGGGGCTGGAGTTGGGGCTGGAGTTGGGGTTGGAGCTGGGCTGGAGCTGGGGCTGGAGCTGGGGCTGGAGCTGGGCTGGAGCTGGGCTGGAGCTGGGCTGGAGCTGGACTGGAGCTGGGGCTGGAGTTGGGCTGGAGTTGGGCTGGAGTTGGACTGGAGTTGGGGCTGGATTTGGAGCTGGAGTTGGGGCTGGAGTTGGGGCTGGAGCTGGACTGGAGCTGGACTGGAACTGCTGCTGGAGTTAGGGCTGGAGTTGGGGCTAGGGCTGGGGCAGGGGTTGGAGCTGGAGCTGGAGCTGGAACTGGAGCTGGGGCAAGGTCTGGGGCTGGAGCTGGATCTGGAACTGCTGCTGGAATTGAGGCTGGGTCAGGAGCTGGAGTTGGGACTGGGGCTGGAGCTGCCGCTGGAGCTGGAGCTGGGACAAGGCTGGAGCTGGAGCCAGGGCTGGGTCTGGGGTTGGAGCTGGGGCTGGAGCTGGGACAGGGGCTGCAGCCAGGGCTGGAGCTGGAGCTGGAGCTGGAGCTGGAGCTGGAGCTGGAGCTGGGCTCGGTCCTGCCAGAGCTGTGGGACATAAACCAGATTAATGAAACCACCACTGAGAAAGCCAGGCTGGCATGAAAGGGCCACAGCCTGGTCTGCATGAAGAAATGTATTGGCAAAACTTGATCCACCCTGGCTGGCATTCACGTGTAACGTTGTCCCACTAACAAACTCTTCACTTTCCCAGCACAGTTATAAACATTCCTGTTGACACAGTGACACAAACCTGTCAGAACAAGCCTTCTGTCGATTAACACCGAGGCAAATTAGGCTCTTACTCACTAGTCCTCTGCTGCAATATGATGAACTGTACACTCTCCCACGAGGCAATGTTCCCTATAGGAGTTGCCCACCTGGCAACATTTTGAAATCTGCATGAGTGTCATAGTAAACAAGGAAGAAAATATCCAATTAATGTTCGAGTTTGAGCCATATTATTTTGGATAACGATATAAGCTGTCATTTTTCTCCTGGAAGTGTTAAGGAGAGTGCCACTGACTCTAAGTTCTTAAAGAGGAAGTGCTATTACTGAAACTACCCCCCTGGTAAGTATTGAAGTCCTAAAGAGATGACCAGGGTATTGGAGGTGTCAGAGTAGGTCCTTTCAGAGTCTTTAGGGTGGTGATTTTTGGACTGAAGGCTGTTTAATTTTTCTTATGATTTCATCACACTGTGAGTATGGGGACTTCTGTTTTAATCTTGTATAAACTGTCAATGAGTAAGTATTGCTTTATGGTTTGTGAACTGAGTCATGTGAACTGAGAATCACAAAGTACATGTCAAACAAAATAAGCCTGAGAATACCTCCATGAGATGGGCAAAAAAGGGAAACATGACAGACCTACAAATTTTAAAAAGCATATGGATATATAGCATACAAATTCAGACTAAGTAGCTTGTTGAAAGAAAACTGCTACAGGTTTTTCTTTCCTCTTCTCTTCTGTTGACTTCCCATTGACCTTTTCCTTTCCAGCAGAGTAAGGCTTTGGGAACACATAGCAGTGATGGCTGGGGCTTCTCATTTTGAGCTGTCTCTGATATCAATGATTTCCCTACAGATAGCACTGATCACATCTTGTTGGGCATGTTCACAGCAGGGAGCAAAATTGTCTGTGGAGTTTGTGGGTTTCAGTGAAGGCCCAGACAAGGAAAGAATTAGGATGACATAGGGAGCTGTGAGGTTAGGCATGGGAGGGAAGGTAACTGGATGGAGGATTCAGTTAAACGAGGTGGTCAAATCTTCAGGCAGTATTGGTATCTTGTGGCAGTGGGAGACCAGCTAAGCTGCGTGGACAGAGGCATGTACAGGTTATCTACTTTCAGCCATCATGGTAAGTAATGAACTGAATCTGGCATGGCTGGAAAATCTCTAGATGTGTCAGCAGAGGACTAGGCAAACACAAGGAAAATACTGCAAATGTACATGGTCTTTCTGAAACTGCTGCAGGAGGAGGATATTGTACCAAGTTTGGGTACTCATTTTGCCAAAAGAAAATACTGGCAAGGTAGAAGTGCAGAAAACAGCTATAAAGATGTGTGGATGACATAAAATCCTAATTATTTAATTTATGTAAAAGAAACTTATGATCATTTAAAATCATCCATTTAATTGAGGTATTTTAATCTCTCAGACAAATACTTAACAAGAATCAACATCTGGAAACTGAAAGTGGCAAATCCAGAAAAAAAAATCAGAAAATGTACCATTGAAAGATATTACAAAAGAGTACAAGTTTGCAGAGGGGTGTTGTGGCTTGGTCTTTGGTTATAAATCAAAAAGTCTGTCATAATTAACAAAAAGGCCAGAGGGAATGGAAGAAGGATGCCTCTACAAAATTATCCAGCTTGTAGAATGAATGGGCGTTGACTAGATCATTGTATTTTTCCCTCTGCATTTATATCCATGAGAGTGAAGTAAAGAGGAATGGAAGAGAGAGTGAGAAGTGGAAAGATGCATATACAGCAGCTTGCAGATTCTGCTGAAGCACAGCAGATCTCTGGAATTCTGGCCCTGATGCTGTTGGCCTGCTGTGCCTTTGGCAAGTCATGATGTCTTGCAAGGATTTTAATTCCCCAGGCATCCTTTGATTATCTTATCTTCTTGAAATGAAGTCATAAGAGTACTGCTTCTGAAAAAACCAGTCGAACTCTCACAAACAGGTTTTATTGCAATACAAAAAGAGAACAACAACAGAAAACTTTAACGTGGTTACTGTCTCACTTCCAAATCACATCCCAGTCAGGCTTCTGAGTCTTCTTGAAAAAAACATAGGATCAATTTTGAAGACTTGCACTGATACAGCAATTAAAATTAATCAGCTGAGAAATGCAGAGTATAACAAAAAGTAATAGCAGGCACTGGGGGAATTGTCAGCAGTCAACAATGTGACAAAGGAAGTGAACTATGTTAGCTTTAACTGTGTTAGATTATTTTATTCTTCCCAAGACATTTGCCTATGTTATGATAAAAAGAGACATTTCAAATTCACATGATCTAAAGAATTTCCTTTGGACATGCTGCTGTAGCTACTTTTCCCCACAAAGCATGCAGAAAAATCAGACAAGAGGGAGAGAAAGCTCCAAGCACGATGTTTGGCAATTCGTTTTGACCTTCACTACTCATTTGTAAGTGCATTCTACTTTCTCTCTCACTTTTACCTTCTTTCCAATTTAATCTGATCCAAACAAATTATACAAGAACAGTCATTTTCATGTGGGTCTTGTTCACTGAGATACTTAGCAAACAATCAACTGACGAACAAGATAAGGACAGCAAAAGAAAGCTAAGCTTTTGTTTGGATAGTGGGATCACAGATAAAGACCTAAGCAGGCCTGCATAAACTGAAGAACTAGTGATATTATCTTTGAAGCTATGGCACTGTGGTTGTATTTACTTGTAATATGCACTCATGAAGGCTAATTAAAAAATAATTTTAAATATACACAATCCAAACTTTTTTTTCCCCTTTTGGTTGAGAGGGTTAGTCTGAAAGGTTTATTATTTGCTCTTGAGCCTTTGTGGCTGTAGTCTGGAAGAAGCAAAGCCAAAAATCCCACCCCCCCAAAAAAACCCCTCAAACCTACATAAAGCATCCTCTGAACTGACATGACAAGAGGAAACAGAAAAGAAAAAACCAATGTGGTATTGGAGCCACTCTTCTCATTAGGACTCAGATTTATTAGTGATGTGGTAGGGCTGGTACCCTGACTGGAAAAGTAATGCCAGTTCTATGGAGAAAAACAGCACCACAAAAAAGAAGCTTTCCTTTCAAGGCAAATATTTCAAAGTACTTAAATGAACATTAGCAAAATAAGCTTCATAAGTTCCCTGTGGAATAGGTAGGAAAGATGAAGCCCCTCTTGGATGGGCAAACTGAGTTCCAAAGAGCTCAGGTAAGAAGCCTGAGGTGAAGCAGCAGGTCCTGCAGGGCAGAGAATGGAGCCCTGACCTCCTGACCTCCATTCCCTAACCACAGGACCTGTGCCTTCTACAATCATCGATGTAAAGTAATAGTTTCTAGATGAAACCCATAGGAAATTGCAGTCTGTGAAGACATTTATTTGGTACTTTTCACTAGCACTGCTGTCACACGTGATTGTTTTGGAAAAGCATGGTTTCATTTAAAATACATTGAAAACTGCAACAATTCATTTATTCTGTGTGAAAATACACATGTACAGTTAGAATACAATCAAATATTTAACTTGAAGAATGAAACAAATATTTTATTTGATGAATATGAGCTTCACTAGCAGGTTTTGCTAAGAAGACATATTTGAATGTTCTTCAGCATATGTACAATGTATATTTGCAAAAAGTGTTGCTGGAATATATGTATTGTTATAAATATGTCCTCAAATGATGTTTAAATATGGATCTAAAGATTTTTTAGAGGAACTTAAAACTTGAGCCTGCATATTATCCATGTCAGAGAAAAAGGCTTATTGTAAAATTTTGTTGGGATAGCTTTGTGTATCTGAGAAATTGTTTCTTGCCTTTAGTTTCTGTCATACATAAGCTTTAAACCATCACTTACACAATCATCACTATGTAATGGGAAAGCTGAATTTTCTGCTAGACAATCTAAAGAGTGGATATACATGCCAAGAACGACACTGATTGAAGCTTTATGCTGACTGCAAAGGAACAATCCCAGTCAAGGCATTGTCTGTGGACACAGGTGTTCACAGGCTTTTTCAAGATCTATGAAGAGTGATGTTGTGCTTGTCTGCTCTTCTACCTCTTCAGAAGATCAAAGCAGAAGCGAATGTAAAACTTTCCCAATGCTAAATTTGGCTGCTGGGGAGCATATTGGGATAATTGATCAACATAACACAAAAACAGAGGGGCAGGAAAAGGAAAAATTCAAGGCATTCTGAGGGGAATAAGGTGTGAATTTGGTGCAGTGGAATGAGACAAACTAACAGAAGGATTCCCTGGAAGGTAGACTATAACAGCCATGTTTGAAACAGGCAGATGGTATCAGATGGGGGAAGGAGAGGAGAAGGAGAATCAACTGAACGTTAGAAAAGTCAAATATCAAGTGAGGAGGTGAAAGGAAATTTGAGACACCAGAAAAAGTCATGCTGTGGAAATATTAGAGGGAAAGCAGTAATATATTTTATCTGTAGTTTGGACACTTGGAACGAAGTACAGGGGTGAGCTGAGGAAGAAATGAAATTTCAGAGGAAAGAAAGAATTCCTAAATCAGATCTAGATCTGGCTCCAGGTTTCACACATCCTCTGCTCTGGAATTTTGCTGAGCTTACAAAGGGAGGAGCCTTTCAGAACTGGGCTCAGATTCAGTCACACTAAAGATACAAGGTTTTGGTTTGACACCATCTTAAAAGAAAACCCCATATAAAACAGCTTGGAGTCAGGTCTGTATAGAGGCCAAAATATAGAGTATTATGGTGATTGATATTTGTTTGGGAGTCAAATTTGTTCTGCATGAAAAAGCCAGGGAAAGAGTTCCTCTTCTCTGATTCACTGAACAGAAGGTAATTGAAAGATCTCTTTATGGCAGGATTTACAACCCCTGAGCCTCAGTCGTTTTGAGCTAAATAATAATGCATTTGCATCGTAAGTGTATCTAATTTGAATTTCTCTTCCTGCCTAAACACTTTGAAAAGATGCATGCCTTGAGGTGTCTGCCTGAATAAAATTCCTGTGGAACTGAGGCTAACAAATAAAGTATGTCGTGGTGTGTTAGAATCTGCTCTGCCCTGGAGAATAGCTCCCCTGATAAACTGTCTGATTTATAATGACAACTGCTCCCACTGTTGTATGCAAGTATACCTTACAGTAATGGGGAATTAAAGAGGCTTTCATGTGAAGCAAATATTTAGCTTTGAAGTCAGTGGGAGCAGAGAGAGCCCAGCACCTCACAGGATTAGTCCCTTGGGAATTAACCTTTTCACCTTACTATAGAAGAAGGATGAAATTTTAAGGCAGGATTTTAATGGTGTGAGCATACTAAGCAATAGGAAGGATGAGAATTCATAACAGTGAATTAGTTTCTACTTCAACAAACACTGTCTATAGGACTACATGACTTTCTCAGCACCTTATCTCTGCTAAGACTTGCACAGAATTAGTTTTCATGGCAAATGTAGCCTATGGTCCTTTGTCATAAGCTTGATCACATAATATAAGAGCTTCAGCAGGGGACTTGATGTTTAAGTTGCTGTGTTAACTAACTCATCAGCACCACAGCAATTGTGCAAAAGCAAGAGTAGTTTTTATGTTTCCCTGTGAGTGACTTTCCATCTGCTTTTTACCTTCTGTTCACTGTTTGAATTAGCAAAAGTGACCACAGAAATCCAACTCATTCTGCAGTTTCTTGGTCAACAGTGAACATATTTTTTTCCAGGTATTCTTTTGTGGATGATGATATTAAAAGTGACTTTTAAATTGGCTGTTGTGAAACAAACAGAATCTGCCATTGAGGGAAAAGACAAACTGCTTATAATTAGTTCTGGCAGCTGGAGGATGGCACTCCTGCTGTTTCTGCTGCTGGCACTGTCAAGTACATCATGTCACAATGCATGAATTATCTGAGGTCAGCTCTTCAACACACCCAAATTGCTACCAATTATTAATTAATTAGTATCATTATGGGACTGCCTTAAGGGCCTTATCAGTCCCCTTGAAACAAATAAAGTGAGTAAGAAAAAGAAGGCAGTAGAACTGATTAGTGGTGAGTGAAAAAGGTAATTCTAAGGACATCATCATATGAGTCTAATCTTGCAAGGTACTTGCTGCTTCCCAACTGATCTCCAATCCTCTCCTCATCATGTCCAAATGGATTTGAATTGCAGGGAAATATGAATTACCTGTTGCATGTCAATGTATTTTTCATTACTAAAATTTCACTGTTTCAACATTACTGTTCAACTGTGGTTTTTTATCTTTCTTTACCTGCTCTTCCTCTGAAAGCTTTACCTACCTACTTTAGGGGCTGTGTCTCATGAGATGTGTAGTTAAACTGCTAAATAGTGCTGTGGCTAACATGTTATCATCTGCCTTCTGAAATAACCTGGAGAACTTAATACTGCAAAGTTTCTAGTGCAATGCAAAAGTTAAATCACTTAGAATGGGGTTTAGAGGAAAAAATGGAATGAGAGTGATGCCAAATTGATGCAGTGGGGCAGAAAGATGCAGTTTATTTTCTGGTGATTACAGGTTAAGAATGAGTGAGACAGAAAGTTGCTAATTCTACCTGAGTGCCACTTTAGGAGTCAAATTCCCTATTTATGGAAAAATCTCACCATCAGCATATATTGCAGTCACTGCAACTCTGCACAAATAAATACATAACTAAAGAAAATGCCTCCTGACATGACATTGGGTTGGGCAGAATAACAGATGTGCAAATTTTGTCAGATTGTGAGAGCTTAGTATCATCCAAGTTTTCCAGAAGTCTTCAGTCATTGTAAAGTGCTAATTATAAAAACTCTAAAGTTATGAGATGATGATGACTAAAAATATAGTGAGTCAGGCAATATAGGAGCAGAGAAATACAGAAACTCTGTGGCTAAATGCTGACAGTATTGCTTCCTCTCTACAGAAAAGTCTGTCTGATAAAATGTTGATCAACTGATGTAGAATGAAGAGGAAAACATATTTGATTGTTAAAGAGTCAGCAGATAATTCTTTAACTCAAGTAAGAGTCAAATGTGTTTTTAGGAGATAAACACCAGGATTTTTTCCTGAAATTATTTTGTAGTCTAAACCTCAGGAAACAGACATTTGTGACTTTTTCATTTTTCTAGAATTCATCACTGGAATATCAGAGAACCAGTGTTTCAAAAAAACTCAGCACCCACCAAGACTGGAAAGTTTATCCAGCAGGTAAGTGGGACTAACATTTCAAATGTTCTTGGCACACAGCAGATCCCAGAGTAGAGCTCATGGGGAGGGATTTTCTACTGTCAAGTGGTGTTGAAGTCTTGAAGATCAACCACTTATTTTGGCCCAGAAAAAGCTCATGTCTTCCTAAAACACTTCCTAAGAGCCCCAATTCTGCATGTGGGAATAAGCAACTAAGAAATTAGAGCAATGCAGTAGGTGACTGTCATCTCTGTTTTTAAGTCTTCTTTTTGTGTGTTTTGCCACAAAATTTCAATGACAAGTCTGTGCTATTCTGTCTTAATACTTTCCATAATGTTTCTAAGATATAAGTGAGGGAAAAGAGCTAATCTCAGATGTAAGTGATTTAAACCATGGGTGTTCATTATTGTTTCAAAGCAGCTGTCTCAGTGAGGATTTTAAAAGTATATTGCCACTATTATATGTAATTGCTATAATTGTGTTTTGGATCCATAATGAATGAGGTTTATCAACACATACTCTTTCTTCCAATGCATCAAAATCATGATGAATATAGTAATAAGTGAAGGATGCCAAAGAAGAAAGGAGAAGAGAGTTCTGGAGAGAATAAGAAAAAAAAAAGGGAATTTTTCCAACTGAGAGGAGACCATTTCCTGTGTAGATTCCACTTTTCTGAAAACTTCACTTGCTTTATCATGTCTCTAAAACATGTGGCTGTTCTAACGTATACAATAGTGAAAATACTATTTATTTCCTCCATCCCCAAATCTATCTCCTCTATTGATTTATCGTTTAATCATTACTTTTTAACTTGAATGATGTTTTTGCTTAGCTAGGTTAGTAAGGATTGAGTCAGTACTTCAGCATATGGCCTGCTAAAGCCAGTAAATAAAAGGGTCTAATATATAATTTTGCCATTCTTCTATCCAGTTTTGCTTTTCCAGTTTTCAATTTAATTCCTCTTCATTCATGGTTGTACTCTAGGATGTCTTTCCAGAGAGCAATTAGCCTTACAACTGTTTGATTTGACCTGACTATTAAGAATTATATCACCTGAGATATTTCATGACAAAGAAATGTCCCAGTGGTTGTAGCTATTGTCTTAAAAAACAACATCTTCTATAGCAAATTAACTAGTTAATTACTCTAAAGAACATAGAGTTTCTGTGCTGCATTTGAATTTCTTCTGAAATACATGTGTGAGCAGTTCCAAAGATATTCTCCATCAGCAAAATTGCACTGCCATTGGTTCATATGCCCATATTAGACAAAAAAGGGTAGATGTTTCTGAGAATTGGTGAGATCAGGCTTGAAACTACAATGTGAACAGAGTCTTCCCAAATAACCTGCAAAAACAGAAAAGATTTTCCTTCTATAAGATCTGTCTGATCTCCACTGTGATGATGTGTATCTAATACAACTTTTCCCAATACTTTCAGTGGAAGAACACATTCTCTCATGAGTTTACCCACAACAACAAAGGGGTTTTCTACAAGTATCTGTTGCCCAGAACAGTCTTAAAGAGGTTTTCATTATGTTGTGAGAAACACCACAAGAGATTGAATAATGTTTTGGTGTTTTTTGTAGAATGTGGACATTCACAATAAACTGCTCTGAATAGACTCTCATCTTTGCCTTGTGTTCTTATGTTACTGAGAATGCAAACAGCTGTATTATTCTTTCCTGTGGATTTAGCTCTCTGAAGAAACCATTTAATCTTTATGCCCACTTTTGGGAGATGTTTCCAGAACAGCCTTTGGGCACTAGTGTGATGCAGTATCTGGCAAACTGCACCTCACATGATCATGTTTGGATGAGCACACTCAGGGCACTGGGCTTTATGGCCAATTCCTTCAAACAAATGAAGACTAAGGAAAAAGCCTTATGACATTCCTGTGGCTTTGGTGTGACATATCAGACATGCTTTGTCTTCTGCAGCACTGTGTACATTGTGCCACAAATAACAGATCCAGACATGAGAGGTAACCTGCTACTGATAAGACCAACATTAAATTACTTTCAGGGAAGACACAGGAAGAGTCACAAGAAACATATTTTAAATCCCAATTTTTTTTTTCTGCATCAGATGCAGTGAGGCCAACTTATCAGAACCAATATAAGGTCAGCCTTTTTCCTCGAGGAAAGAGCTTTCACATAATCCACAACTGAGTGGAAATGAAAAAATATATGATAAATTTTAGAAATAGTAGCTAATAAATGAAATGACGTTTTGTTTCAGATTATTTTTATTTATTTAAACAGGATTATGTCACGTGGTTTAAGGTCCCAAATTATATTTCATTAGGTTAGTTTTTGAAAGGCAGTAGGAATGGAAATGTTGCAATGATCTCTGCTCATTATAAAGGGAAATGTTTTGCATTTGAGCATTCTCTTTCAGTGTTGTGGGTCCAACTAACCCTCTATGAGTGCCTGAGAACCAGCCAGAAAACAGCTATAAAAACAAGGAACATGGATCTCTCTGTTTTCCATTTGTCTTTAACTCAAGTGGAAGGTAATAATAAGAAAATTGGATTAAAAATATTTTGGACTCAATTCTGTCTGGCATTTAGGGCTCCTTGTACAGGCATATACTAAATTGCCCCAAAATCTTCAGACCACAGTCACCCTACAGAAGCTCATGAAACAATTCTCAGGCAGCAGACTAGGTCCAGAAACATGCACTTTAAGGAGTGTATGGTCTTGTTTGTCTCTGCCCTAGGTAGTCTTTTTATATTGGAGTCTTTTATACTAGAATCTTTTCCATAAGTGTGCATGGCCACTCTGAGTAAATGGTTGTCCCTACAGCTGCTCCTGTCAGCTGTGCCAAATGAGCTCAATGTGCTCACAGAGGTGACCTAAAATGGCACCACCACATTGGCACCTGGAGCTTTACGTCTTTGGGGCCTTTCAAACTCTTTTTTGGGTGTCTACAGACAAAGAGATTAATAAAAAGGATCTGCAACTGTGCCCCAACTGCTGCACAGAGACAAAACACATCTGTGTTCTTTTTCCCCCTTCAAATTAATAAGGTTAATTTGGAAGGAAAACCATGGAGTCCAGAAATATCTGTCAAGTAGTTATGAAGATACAAGGATTTATTAATGGATTTGGCTCATTTTCTTACCACAAAGCTTCCTCTTATCAGAAAGTATAATTTTGTTGGTCAGTCTGGTATTTTTTAATGAGAAAATTGTTGATTTAAAGTTTTCTATATTTCAATTAGAAATGGTTTACATCTTCTTTCAGAAAAAAAAAAATTAAACTCCAATGTTATTTCCTGAAAAAAACCCTCTGGTTTTAGTTGCAAGTAATGTATAGAGTTTTCCCCCCTGTAAATACATGAATACTATGTTGACAACCTCCCTACAAACATTTATCCTTTTCTTATTTACACTGTCATACAAAACTATTGGGCCTGACAGCTCTTAAATCTGAAAAGGGCTCAGCAATGCAGACTCAGACACATTTCTGAAATGCCAAGAAGATGAAATGTAACCGCATCCTGTTGAGTATCTCTGGGCAGTAATGACACTGAGCAAAACTTTGAGACGACGTGTCCCAATTAATTTACCTCTTTGGCCAGCTTCCCTTTGTTTGGTGCAAGCTGCCATATGGAACCTCTAAACACTTCCCTGACCATGGGTGGAGAATTTGCTGGATATGCTGCCATTACTTAATTCAAAGGTAAATGTGGATGTTTTTTGAAAGGGTTCTTTCAGGTCCTACTCATTTACAAAATGCATCTCTCCATCATGAAGTTCAAAATAATTATCTATTGACAATAAAATGTAATGGATTTTACTGATGTGGCTGAACCAGAATAGTCCAAATAAGAACGTCTGTGTTTGGTTTTGGTTTTCTTTATCCACAAAGCCCAAACTGAATCAACTATTTTCTAAAGAAAATAAATACATGATAATGGTGTGCCACCAGAGGTTTTCTTAGAGGATTTTGAAAGTCCTTTGAATTTTCACTTGTCCCATTTCTCCCTGACTGGAGATTTATCTTTTGACTAGTGTTCTGTCAACCTTGTCCCCATCTCAACCACAATGCAAAACAATCTGTAAGTCACGCGAGAACAAACCTGTTTGAGCCCTAGGGCCTGATGGCCTCCCAGCTGAAGTCAGTGAGAGTCTGTTAATTGATTTCAAAGGGAGCTGGATGAAGTCCCAGTGTCAGATATAACTGTTTGGAGAGTTTGGGGGGGATACGGTCTGGATAAGCAGCTAAACATTTGATTCATTATCTGAACCCAATTGAATTGCCAATGCAGAAGGTTCATCCATCATTTCTTTCTGCTTTCCAAGTTCAGAGCTCAGGGATTTATCTGCTCCTCTTTCATCAGTGAATCACATAACTAACATGATTGTTTCAAGCAATGCAGAAGCAGAAGTCTCCCCAGTGCTTTAGTGAAATCACTTGGAATACTGTGGATAGAGGATACTGTTAAAGGGGTACTGAACACTGACATAAAAGGAGCCACTGACTTTTCCTCTGGTTTAGCTGAACAGCCTGTGCTGTCTAATATCACCTCAGCAGTCTTGGCTGAGTATTTAAGCAAGGAGCTTCAGACAATCCCTAGGCTGAATCCCTTGGAGTCTGGAAAAATTCAGATCAGTAAGTTTCTGTTCCAGGTTTCAGCATTTATACACAAGAGCTTTTCTAGCAGAGAAATTCTGAACCCTGTTGTGCTAGTTTTAGTAGCTAGATAAAGGAAGGACTGTGTTAAATGACATGCTTGGTACTTTCTGATGAATGTTATATGTTTAAAGCAGTTTGGGTCACCTTTAAGCACAACTGTAAAACACAAAAGGATGCTGTTTTAACTTCAGAGCTCAAGAGTCTGTGGGGACTGGGGGCCCTGGAGTTTTTTGGGTTGGACAAACCAACAATCAAGTGAGGCCACAGTCCCCAGCCCCTGCCTCCCTACCCTACCTTCAAAGCATCTGTGGTGCTCTCACACTGCAATTTCCTCCTCCATAATCTGACAATGACAGTGCAGCCATGGGACTTTTTCCTTTCTTTTCTTTCCCCGTTCTTGATGCTTCTTTCAGCTTTAAGGCTGCTACACAGTTGTCAGAAGTCTGGCTTCAATGGTCTGAAGGGAGACAGATACTGATAAATTTCCTTTTGATCTCTGCTCTGCAAAACCACTCAGTCAGGAAAAAATAGAAGGGTCTGTGTGCGTAGGGGTTGGAGGATGTGAAAGGCAAAAAGCACCCTCTCATGCCAGAGTGAGTATAACTCCCACTTCACATTGGATCTGAAAGATGAATATAAAGAGTTTTGTATACATTTTGCAAATCAGGACAATGAACTGTAAGAAAATGAAGCCAATGAGTAAAATGGGGATAATGATACTGATCTCCTTTCTAAAGTGCTCTGAGATCAGTTGATGAAAAGGACAGTACAAGAGCTAGGTATTATTATAGTTAGATCATTGCAATTACTTTTCTCAAAAACCTTATCTTTTTGTTGCATGTTCATCAAGATCAGTGTTGAAAGGTTACAGTTTATAACAACTACTTTGTTATACTATAAATGAGGCTGAAAAAGAACTTTTTTCATGGCGCTGCAGAAGTTTGCACATATAATTTGAGGATGGATATATAGAGCTGTTGCAGGTGTCACTCAACTTTCTGTATCTACCCCTGTCTAGGGCTGGATGAAGATAATGCCCCAGTGAGGTGAACAATGCCAAGTAAAGAACACAATATATAAACCACAAAATGTTAACCATAATTCTGCCTAGATGAACTGTCACGAGCTTGGTGGGCACAATCCAGGAGCCACAGAGCTGCATTAGGGAGCTCTGCTCCCAAAACACTCACACCTCTCAGCAGATGTGACTGCTGAGACACCACATTGCCTGACACAAACCAGCTCTCTGACCAGAGCAGGCTTGGAGGACTCCATCCCCAAAGCAGGGCAGGGCACAGTCCTCTCTCTTGGGTGTGTGAAGACATATCCAATGTTCCTTTACCCAGTGGAGCTCAGCATTGGTAGAACTGACCCTTATTTGTCAGAACTAGCAGAGGTGTAAAACTTACAGATGAACAAAAAAGTCAAAATGATAATGCTCCAGTAGGATTACTCATGCAGCAAATGGTGTCTCAGCATGAGCTAAGATCCAAGGAAATGACACAAAGTATTGATACAAATCCCAAATAGGTTTTTTTACCCCACAGCTACTGTGAGACAGTAATTGTATACAGGGTATGTGCAGAAGATTATAGAAACAAATTTAGAATTGAAAGTGCAAAGGAAAAACAAAGGCAATTGAAAAGGATTTTTCCTGACAGGAATACAGTATGCATTCTTCAACATATCACAATATATTAGACTTCACAAGAAGCTTTTAGTTAAAATGTGCTAATAAAAAATGACAGCAAAATTCCAGTTATGGAATGTGGGAGTAAAACTAACAGAGCTATTACACATGATTTAGCAAGGGCTGTACTGCTTTATTTACAGTTTATAATAAAGTCTGTGATGTGCCTTTTATTCATGACACACAAAATCACATGACATAACCATACAGCCACAACTGAGTCTTCCAAATTCACACAAACAGCAAAGCCTGAAGCTACATGCAAAGGTTCTGGTTGGCTTTCTGACAGACTCTGAAACAGAGCACAGTCAGTGTTAGCAAAGGACTTCCTACAACTTTTATCTATCTTACTGCATAAAAAAAAATTTCTTACGGCTTTAAAATGGAGATATCTCAATGTCTCAATGTAAATGTTGCATTTCCAGTCATCTGTGAAAAATCCTTTATGTTTTTGAAACAGTTTTTCCAGAGATTTACAAAGCCAAAATACAAAACCAGTTTTATTATCTGTTAGGATTTTACAGACCACGAAGCAAAACCCATAGTAAATGCATCTGCTTACAATTATTGAAAGAAACCTCCTTTTAATTGATGCACTGTTTGGACAGAGATGAACTTGATGCTTATTTATAATACTTGTCATTCAAGCCCTTCATGTAGGTAAGTAGGAGTTTCCAGATTCAAAACAGAAATCCAAATAAAAATAGTGAAGCAATTTTGCTTAGCTTGTACATGCATGGAGATATGTGTATGTAGAAGAGACTTCAAATTAAGAAGTGGAGTAAAGCTCAGTAATAACTGAAGATATAAGAAGAGCTAATGCTCATATATGCCTTAGAGAAAACCCATAAAGTGTATTATTGCTTGGGCACTGACTTGGGGATGCATTACTTCTGGCATATTTTGTTGAACCCTGGTGTTTTCAACAAAAAAAAGTAATTTCTTTCTTGGAAATAAACCTTTTTAGAAATAAAGAAAAATAAACATCAAAGAATATTTACTCCATCAATTTCTTCATCCAGTGGGAATAACCTATGAGATCTCAAAATATGGTTAGTTGCTCAGATCAAAAAGAGTAACCATATGTTTCTCACTATTGCTAATTACAAAGAAGACTAAATTACAGAAAAAGGCCTTACATTTAAACAATTCCAATAAAAATAAGAGCTGGTTTATTAACAATTATGTGCATTTAGGTACAGCTGAAAATCAGTTAAGCCTTTAAGGTATGGCTGCTATTAACAAAATCAAGTGGTGCCTCAGTCATGGACTGAGACTCCACTGTGGGAAGAGTTCTATGAAGTTTGGATAAACCCCACAGTCCTGCCTCAAAAATCATCTAAAAATAAGAGAGAGGAACAGATGCAGACAAATGAGTACAAGGAAACTAGGCAATATCAAATTATCAAAAGTGGTAATAAAGATCTCTGCAAGCCAGTAATCTAGCATTTGTCTAATCATCCACAGATACCAAGGAAAGAGGATTCTTGCTGTAAAGAAACCATGTCCTGTCAATGTTTGTTAATAGCTCTTCCCAAGCACAATGAACAAAACTGGAAAAGGAATGAAGATCCTTGTTTTAGAATTAGGGAGTATGAGCTGCTGAGAGCTCCATTATATTTCTGTGAATATCTGTGAGCCAATAATGGAAAATGAGTGAGAGATACTAAGCAGGATAAGGATACATGGTCTAAAGGCTTGAAAAGACCTTGGCAATCATTGTTTTGGCAGAATTTGGCCTTGGATGGAGCCAGAGGAGAGAAGTTCAATTTTTTCATTCAGTGACTCTGTAAAGTAAGAAGTAAATAGGGCACTTGCTGGAGAGACAAGGGTGGGGAGGTGACTGTTGGATAAACTGAAGCAGGACTGTACTGAAGGGGGAAACTAACAACAGCCATAGGAAAATGATAAAATGGAAGAGTGAGATGAAGGGTTGGGACTGCTGAAGAAAACAGAGCTCTGAGAAGAGAGCTGCTACAGGATCTCTGCCTCAAGGGTAAAGGAAAGCTGGGGAGATGAGAAAGCAAGACAAAGCAGAAGCCTTTGCTGACTTTCTCTCCAAATATTTCAATGAGATGCCATCTGAGTAGAGAGATAAGTGGGTACAGGGAGATGGGGAGCTTAAGGAGTAAGTCAGAGATGTGGAAAAAGTTACTGGAACTAAGTAGATTTCCTCTAAACAGTGTCACTTAGGGAAATGGCAAAACTGGAAGAGAAAACACATCTATGGTACAGGAAGGCTTCCAGATCCCCAAGTCACAAAGTGCTGTGCAAGATCAGGAAGAGAGGAAAGGAGCAGTGGGAGTGAGTTGGAGTTCTGCTGTCAGGGAAGGGATACAAACAAAATGAAGAGTGGAAGACAGGGAATAACAGAGGCAGGAGTTATCAGATCAGAGAGAGAAGGGAACAGCCTGTGAGGCAGAAAGCTGTGAGTTTGCTAGTCAGGCTTACAGATTGTTCTGGCCTCAGCTCAAGAAGTGGTTCATTCCTCTGAAGCTAATGACAAAGTCCTATCCATGCAATCCATCAGACCTTTAATTATCTCTTCCTGGACAGCAGCTCCCAGGCATGATTTCTGTGCCACCTTTAGGAGGTCAAAGTCAAAGAACAATAGTTTGGTAAACGGCCATTTGACACTGTTTGCCTGGTCCCAAAATGTATCAAGAAATACAGTTGAGCTTAAAATTGGAAGAACAATTCCTTCTTACATCAAAACTTTATAGAAACACAGCAAAGAAAACATGCTTTAATAATAAACAGATAATTAAAACCACTTGAAACACATGTATGTGTTTTATTAGTGACTAAAATCAATGGTATGTTGCAATTTAGCTATGTGGGCTGATTTAGTATCATGTTATGTACCAGTTACATAGACATGTGCTATGGGCTTAGTCATAAAAGTGTGGAATGCACCACTAACAAATTCAATTTTTTGCCTTTAACTACTCACAAAACTCCTCTTCTTCTAAAGGGAAACCACACAACATCTCTTATAAAGGGCTCAGTCAAAAGGAAAGCCAAAATAAAGACAGTCCTTAACGGCCCACTGGACCCTCACTAAAACTATGTATTTTGGGGGAAAAACAAAGAAAAGGAAAAGTAGTTAGGAAAGTTCACCCCCATCCTTAGAAGAAACTGCTGTTCTTAACTGAGTTCAAATATTGCAATGAGATATCCATGTCATTTGGAAAAGCTGAATGTGTGTCTAAGAAAATGCTGACAGTTACTTTTCCTGTCCTGGTTAAAGAAGCAAAGCACATGGCTGGCTCAATAGTACGTTAAGGATTTTGCTCTTTAGCTTTGTAATGGAAAATATATTTTCAAGTAATTCATTTGTTAGGGCAGACATCTGAAGAAATAAGTCTTTCTTTGGAATGCCATGTCACTCAGGCCAAGAAAATGAAAGCATAGGCATTTTTACAGCTACAAGCCCAAATGCCCAGCCTTGGCCTGCTGCCCTAGGCATCCTTCAGCTGCCACGCTGCCTCATGGGAATTGCAGCTTGAGTGACTCAATCCTGGTACTCCTTCACTGGCTGAACATCCATTATAGATGTCCTTGAATGCCCTGTGTCAGACAGTCCCTCTGGCACAGTGAGCCAGAAGGGAAACGTGACCTTGCTACATCAGGAACCCCTAACTTCAGTAAGACTTCTGAATTTTAACACTACTGAAGAATGGTGGCAAATGTATGCTAGCATCAAATTGATCCCAAAATAAAATGTACGGCTAGAAGAGACCTCCTAGGTGTCTGTATACTGCTCCAACAGCATTTGATATAAAAGCACTGAATAACCTGTCATACTTCAGATATGATCAAATACTTAGATTAAAACAGACTCTTAATTCTACTGTGATTCCACACTGGTCAGAGGCCTTATCTTTCCCTGTAGACTGTCTTTTTCTATGGGGAAAATCAAGTTGTAAGTTTGTGAGCAGTGTGTGAAAGAAGAATGACTTTTATTTTGCTTTAAAATGTGTTTGTAAATTAGAAATCCAATGGCTATGAGAAATAAATTGCACAGGAATGGAACACCATTGAAGCTAATCATCCAACTGCTGTTGGCTTCTGATGGAAAGTAAGTAATGTCATCAGTTATTAAAAGTTTGCTCTGAGACTGGCCTACATACTTAATCTAATTCTGACCCTCACAGTGCAAAAGTCTGTATTGATCTGAGAAATGTCAGACCTGCTCTCCTAAATTATTTATGATAAATAAGCTTATTTAATAAAGGTTTGCACCAATGCAACTACATAAATTTGTAAATATTGTAATTAATTTAAATCTATTTAGTAGATTTCTGATATAGGTAAGGCATTATCCTTTATTAAATCCACTTACATTGAGATTTCCTCGAATGCACATAGGTGGTATATCTGAAGAAGCTTATAAATGATGTGTACTATAATGTGGATAGTATGGACACCTTTCCTGTAAGTGTAACCTCTGTTGGAGGCACAGTGTAAGAACTAGAGAATAAGGAGAGGCAAAACATAGAATATTTAGATTTAATGTATGCTAATATTGGAGATGTGCTAACAAGTCAGAGTGCAAATAAAGTACATTTAGCTTTTCCCTGTGCAAAATTTTTGAACTTAATCTCACATGAAGGTTGTGAGGAAACTCAGGGCCTGTAGCACTCCTGGGGAAAAGGAACAACACAAGTTGTTATAACTGCTTTATAAACATTGTATTGCTGGTTTATTGCTTATTTAGGTGAAGGAGGGAGTGCCCCTAAGCACTAAAAAGATTTGGCAATCCCCTGTGAAGAAGTTGGAGTGTAACCTGTGTAGCACTGGCTCCTTTCAAAATGCAAGTATTATTGCTCTCCTTTTAAAGTGTTAGGCTTTAGTTTGTCCTTGAAATAATATTTCAGGGAATTCCAGCAGTAATATAACAACAGAAACCGTGACAAATCTTGCTCAGTCCTTTTTAAAAGGTGTAAATAAATGTGTTACAGTGAAAGTCAGTTTCACGAGCTTCAGAAATGTTTTGAGCTTAGAGGACTGATCCAGTTAGGCTTGTCATTTAGTTTGGTATTTGGTGTTGAAATAATGGAACCTGCTTATAAGTTTTACTTGGGCAGCTTTTACTGAAAGTTTAACGAGCATTTTGCAATGCAGCAGCCATGGGAATGGTTGAATCCTGGAATATCTCCCCTCTGTGCTCCTCAAGGCTTTCACTGTCAGTTTCTGGGACGTAATGGTTCCCAGTAAGAGTGATAAGGAAAGACATTTCCTATCTCACAGCAGAAAAAGATGAGACAACCAGTAGTTAGGATCTAAACTTATGTTATGAGGAAAGCTGCATCATGCATTGCTTGAGAGGCAAAGGACTGGAATCTAAAGCACTGGAGACAAGGTCCTCCAGCTCAAGAGCACCTACTGTGCCTTATCATCTCTCTTTGGCAGCAGCAAGATGGAGGAAGAATAAAAAAAGCACTCTGTAGCCCCTGTCAAGCAATATCAAAACACCTACAGTCATGGTTTAATTTAACTTAACTCTTTCTGAGGCAGCATGAACATGATTCTTTCCTCCAGCAGAGCCCTGGGGCAGCAGTCTGCAGCCGAAAAGGAGTAGTAGCATTTTCAGTCCTACTGTAACTGTGCCTGCCTCAGGCTTCTAGATCCCCCATGAATGGCTCCATCTGCTTCCTTTGAGGTAGATACTCTCAGTCTTCTTATAGGAGCTGTTTAAAATTTAAAAAAAAATACTAGCTATAAATCCTGAATTTTTTCTCGTATTCCTGATACTGACTAATCTAATGTGGGTTACTCTCCTCCTTATCGTGGACAAGAATCACACCTTCATTAGAAGGTGAAATTTATTAGAAATGGTGCAAACATCCCACTGAGAAGTTTTGATTTTGATTGACATTGATTGAAAATGACATGACAGGAAATCCCTGATGAACTCTAGTTGTCACATTTTCTTCACAGGCACTGAGGATTCACAATGACTCAACGCAGATTAGCTCTTAGGTTGCCTTCAGGATGTTGCCAGATGATCATTTTTCAAATTAATTTTCTAACAAAAAAGGAACTGAACTTCACGGTTCCTTTCTAGTGTACCTTCTACTAAATGAACCCAATGGTAAACAAGTTTCTACAAATTAATAAGATATAAAACTCCCAATCTATCACAAATGGTGCACTATGGATCCTATAAATTCCATAGAATAATTAAGGCTTACTTTTATATAAACAGCCTTATGAACCTAAGGTGATGAACAATATGAACCAGGGTGTGAGTTTGGGAATCAGAACACTGAAGATGGAACAGTTTTGTACTAGCAATGTAAGAGAACAGTCAAGCACTGTGAAGCTTGGAGGGTTAACTTATGTTGAAACTTGGATAGATTTGAAAAGGAGTTTAAAATTATGATGTCTAGTAGTAGCTTTTGAAAAACCAGTAATTCCCCAATACTTGTGGCATAGAAATGAAAATACAGAAAATCCTTAAATCGAAAAAATAATAGACACTATCAAATTAAAATTAAATTGGTTCTATAACTCATGATTATTATTCTGGAAAAATACTTACAAACATTCTACTAGTTAGACTAACATCCACTTGTATTTGAATATATTTTAGTAATAATGTACATGTGTGTAACCATTGTAGTAAAATAAGTTTTTATTTGAAAACACTGATTAACAATTTGATATCTGAAGTGCCACATTGATCGATATGGTTTTGTTTATATTTCACGCCAAAGAAAATTTGTTAGACTAAGTTGCCATGTTTCTTGCATCTGGATTTTATGATGTTTGTCTTTGTAATGGCTGTATATAGCACTGATTCCAGTATTTGAGATTCTGGCTAAATGTAATTAGCTTAAGTGCTTAGAAGATGAAAGTTTATTTGCTTTATACTGGATTAAAGTGTAAGTAGCAAAGGTAGCATGAACAGACTGTGTAAGTTACCTCCAGCTATTCAAGTTCCAGAGATCTGCATACCACCAAAGGACAGTGGTGGCCAGGAAGTCTAGGGATGTTTAAATTTATTAAATTTGCTCTAAGAAAACATCAAATATGTTCATGGATTAAAAAGGTTAAATGAAACCACAACTTGCATAATGATTTGTCTGATCATATTTCTTCTCAGAAAAGTTATCACACATGCATATCATACATATAATATATCTTACACATATCAGCTGTTGGTGATTCCAGCTTGGGCAGCATAAACTTATTGCCAGATTTCTGTCACCTTCTGCAATGAAGAATTCAGCATAATTCTCACCATCCTAAGACTTGAAGGGTAAGAAGAGGGAAATGTTCAGGCAATTACTGGCATTGAATTCCAGTGATTTATAGAATGGGAAAGCAGACATAACAAAAATGATGGCTAAGACCCAGACGATAGAAATCTAATTTTGCTTTTTATGAATCATATGTTAAAGTGCTAAATGAAAATAAGGTTAAAATGATCAGAATGCCAAAGCAATTCCACATGGGAAAGATCATTGTTGATCATTAGATATGGAAAATACACAATAAGATAAACCCCAAACTTGTAGGCAGAGACTACTGGGCGGTGAAACACTTATCTTTTCAAAAAAGATAAACTTGCATGCTTGGATGTTATTCTTTATTTACAAAAGCAAATTGCATTAGTTTTAACATGCTTAAATTAATGTAAAACACAGAGTGTCTGGTAATTGCTTTGATTTATCTGTAGTGCTGTTAAATCTTGTCTTATTTAAAACTTTTGATCTGTTTTCTCCACACTTTGACATTGGAATAATCTGCAACTTTTACATCATCCCAAATGACAAGTGATGTGACTGCCAGAATCCTCTGGTTTGTTCTCTTTCTGAATGTCTGCAGAGACTTCTTTTTTCCATTGAAGTAGGACACTGCTAATGCTCAAGAGCAAGAATTTGCTCCCTTTGACTCAGTTCTGTTGTGCTTTTCTTTCTAATCTGAAATTGAATGCAATTAAAAACATATGGATACAAATAAAGAACGTGTTTTAAAGTTCACCTTTTTTGATCACAAGCATTTTTAAAAGTCCCACGTTTCAATTTTTAATGAGTGTGATAAACAAACTAGACAGGATTGTATTTATAGTGCAAGTCAGAAGATACATTGTATAGGAATTAAGGCAACATCCAGCATATATTTTTATCAAAAACAATGATATTTTGATAAGATTTTAACAAAAAAAATAATAAAAAGTGTAAACATGGCATTAGGATACATTAAAGTGTATTTTTATACAACTTAATTTTTATGGATTTGTGTGTAATTGCAGCTGCCATGGGTAAGAATGTGGTAGTATCAATCTTCTTGGTTTCTCAAGCTGCATCAGAAAATATAGTTCCTTTTCTTTGACACACTTAGATATTCTATCTATTGCAATAAATCAAACAGGCCCCATGGTTAAGTGCTATGACACAGCTCACATCTTTATGGTTGAATTCTCTTGGTATCAGGAAGTCAAATCCAGGCTCTGTGTTGATAATGGTCATTGCCCCAGATGCAGTTTGAGGGATTAGGGGTATTTTTGGCACAGACTGAAATTGTCCCAGGGATTATGGTAATAATTTAACATCATGGCTGATCACATTTATCTGCAGCCTGGGCTTTTGTTTGGTTCACAAAAACAGATATCATTTTGTAGTTTTCATTGCAAAAAGAATGGATACTCAAATATTGGTCAATCCTCTGTACTCTGAGGATTCAGCAGAATCAACTGAGAATAGTAATTTAACCATTCAAAAATTAAGAAATGTAATGTTAATCCTCTGGGTATTACATTGCACTGCAGATGAAGAGGTGTGAATACCCAAGTTGCTCCTAATTTTTCTCCACTTTTCATATTTTAGAGCTATTTTAGGGTGTGTCCTCAGAAGATGAAAGAGGCTGTGTAGTGCCTTGCATCTTTTCTGTGGTTACTATGGACAGTCATCTTCTGTGCTTCTCTGTTAAATTAATGGCAGCAGGGCAACCTCATTAAACACTTTCAAGCTCCATGTTTTCCCAAGAACTGTTTCACAATGGAAACCATGAAAGTTCACAAAGATGAAAGGCCCCACAGCATTATTGTCTCATATCTAAAAAATGGGAAGGAGCTCAGATACTTGGAGCTAAAAGCAGCTCATTGCATCAATCACCTTTCTGTGGCTTGTGCAGTAGAGAATCTGCAGGCGAACTACAAGTGTCATATTTTACCTTCTCTCCAGCTTCTGTAGAAAATAGACAGAATAACTTGGGATCAAGCATTTTTTAAAATGCCACCACATCACTCAAGTGATTCTGAGCCCTGGCCTGGAGTCTGCTGAAATCTGTGAGAGTGAGCACTGCGCATTCTCAGATTTCTCTAAGACAAAAAGAGAAAATCAGGGTTTATTGTCTTATGGTAAGGATGAAGGAGTTCCTAGTAAGCATAATTAGTACAAATGCTAGTGACAAAATCCATGCCTTGTAGGAATTAATGGGAAATGGACACTTTAGGAGGCAGGATTTCATCTTTGGCATTTTTTCCCACTAAGACATTTCTTGGTCTTATTTTTAGAATCACAACAGTTACTGATTTCCTACTCTGTTTTCTGAACAATTATATAATGAGATAACTACTGTACTTATTATCTTCACCGTTGGAAAGCATTTTTATATTTTTTAAAAATGCAGGGTTTTTTCAGTTCTGACAATGCCCATTTTTCACAACATGTCACAGGAAAGAAAAGGTAAGTAATAAGAGAATTGTAAGCAAGGATCACCCTTTAAAATACCTGAGGATGGTCATTATATTTACTAGATGGACTTAATTTTCAGGTTTTGGAAGGCAGACATTTAGCTGAAAATTAGAGACTTGTTTTATCTGCAAGCAACAACCAGAAGCAAAGGAGGTGCAGCAGAGTGGAGGGTGAAGTCTCTCTGTCCCCTGAAGAGGTTAAAGTTGCAAGATATGTCATAGATGACTAACAGGAAGGTCCTGAGAAGGTGCAAAATAAGAGAAATAAAACTTTTATACTAAGGGGCTCCCATATCTATGCATCATGTTTAATGAAAAGAAGGAAGAAATTAATGGTGTAAAAATTTCTTATACAAAATATACACAAAAATCTATCATGGAGCTGTTGGCCACTAATTCACATTTTGTGTAGAGCTGAGCTCCTTGAGTATTTATGTTATACTGTGGATTTATGCACAGCATTTTCTTTTAGCAGGGCAGAGTTTGTCTAGGCTGGTAAAACATGGCATTTTTTTTACCCAACACATATAATATTTCCTTTCAGACGTTAATTAGAGACACATTTTATTTGAATCAAAAGATCAAAACCAGAAATCATATTCAGAATGTTGTGTGACATTTATAGATATTCAGCATAACAACTATAACAGTATAGACAGGAAAACACTTGCTGAAAATGATCTTAGCGGAACAGAACCTTAGAATCATAAAATAGTTTGGGTTGGAAGAGACTGTAAGATGAAATAGTTCCAACTCCCAGCCATGGGCAGGAAGACCTCCCACTCCACCAGGCTGCTCAGAGCCCCATCCAGCCTGGTCTTGAGCACTTCCCAGGATGAAATATCCACACCAGCTGTTGCAGTTATTTCTGCAGAGAACAGGAACCTAAAAAGCATAAAACAGGTAATATGCAGAAAAAGATGTAGCAAAATTACAACAGTTGGTATTTCATCCTTCTCTGTGTTTTAGATCTACACCTGATACCCACTGCAGCCTGGGTATGGTCTCACATCTCATGTTTGCTTCGAGACAATTTAGGAATGAACTACCAAAGGGATGTTTTTCTGTTTGCAACTTGACATTTCTTCCTTTGCCAGCTCAAACAATAACTACCCAATGATCTAGACCAGGGAACTGACATACCTGAATTACAATTTACCAATAAGAACTAAAAAAATGCAGCTTTTTTTTTTTTTTTAATTTTTCTTTTTTTGTTCAGTGGTTGGATTTGCTGATGCTGCAGAGCACTTTTGTTGTACATGAGGTTCCTGGCCCAGCTACACTTAGATGCAATATCAGCATAAGGGACAATGACAGAAAATATTACCAGAGATTGCTATAGGGCTTTTTGGCAGCATCTCCTTTCAGATGAAATTAAAGCATGTGTAAGACTGGGATCTGAAGTTTGTTGCATTCACAGCTCTGCAGACTTCCTCCAGAATGACTGGTCACATTCCCTTCCCTGAACATTTGCTTTTTCCCCCCTCTTTGTGACAGTTCTGGCAGAGTACGAGATGGTTCAGTGAACTGACACAAGGGAAAATTATTTTTTTTTTCTTTTGGTGGATTACTTTTCCACTGGAACAGCAAATTAACTCATACTGTACTAACTCCCACTTTGGTCACTTGGTTGTTAAGCTCAAGCAAGTGACATGGCAGGGAGCATATGAAAGCACCACTGCAAGAGGATAACAACCACATTTGAGGGCTGCAAGTGCAATTTCATGACATCAGATGTAACTTCAAACTACACTAGAGTAATCAGACTCTCTTTCAACTCTCAGTGAATAAGTACATGTCATTTAATTTCAGCCTTATGTAGTCCCTTCCTGCCAATTAAGACAAACATCTTACTCAAATTATTTCTTCTGGATAATTACAAAATAGAACACATTCAAATATATCCCTGATGATTCTGCCACCCATCCTTAGGTCTATACTGAAGTAATTGCTTTTAAATATGAGTGCTGTTAACACTGAAAAATCCTTATTTTTTTTCTTTACAGCAGCAACTGGAAACTCCAATCAAGGAAACAGGCTAGATGCTGCAGGAGTAGGCAATTTATGGAGTTTACCATGGAGATAAGATTGAACAAAACAGCAAATTATATGGTCCCTTAAGGTTGCAGTCTTTCAAGTCTTTTATTCTCCTCCTCAAAACATGTTTGCAAAAGCTGTGACTCTTCACTACAGAAGGTACAGAGACTACAAAAATATTTACTGTTCTATAAGGAACAGAAGATGAAAATAGCATGCTTTGGCGATGAAACGTTTTCTGCAGAAGAATTCTGCAGATGAACTTCAGTTCATCAGGGATAACATCTTTAAAAAGAGAAAGATTTTAACTAACATTAAAAAATCAATTATATTCTAATCCCCAAACTGGACTGTGCTAGCATGTCACGTTTCTTTTCCCATTTCGTGTTCACCAAATAAGTCCTCATATGCATATGTATCAGTTGGCCAGTTTGAGTTGAGAAGTGGTAATTCACTACTGAAAGCAGAAAGTAACAGCTTCTTAAAGTACTTGCTTAACCTGATACTAGCCTGAGTTCTAAAAATAATTCAATCTGTCAGATTTGACTCGGCCTTGAAAATGCAAGCTCCATTTGAAAAATGGTTTAAGAGATGCTGATTTTTCAGAGAGTAGCTGCTCAGCTGAGAAATTTAGCATGCTCTGTGGTGTCTACAAGCCTGTTTAAGGCAAAATCAAACCAACAGGCTACTTGAAATCTCTACTAAGGAGGAAGCTTTAAACTTATCCACGTGTCTGTTATTTGAAATAGAATAGTGTTCATACAGTCATAGCTACAGCAGAGAGATGGGGTAGGAAAGTCTTGTTTATGGGCTGTCAGAGTTAGGTCTTATGGCCCTGATCCAGCAGAGAATCTCAGCTCCAAATGCCTGGGCCTTGGCTCTGCCCCACTGCCAGTACAGTCACCACAGCCTCACCAGAGCAGCCCTCTGGCTGCAGCCCTTCCTTGCCCCCTCAGCAATCTGTGTGTCTCTAGCTTAACCATCTCACAGACTGTATCTGCTAACAGAGAACATCAACAGGGTTTCTTTGAAGTCAGAGCATTTGTTGAAAATAAAGGCTAGGTGGGAAAGGTCCTACAGAGCTAACCTCACAGTGGTGTAGGAATATCCTGGAGTGAAGTGTCCTGCAGGCTGGGAGAAGCTGGAAGAAACAGCACACACTCTGTGATGGTTTAGGAGAGCATAGCTATGGATTGATAGATGTGTAGCTGTAAGTGTAATAAAATATCCAAGGTGGATGGAATTTGTTGCATAAGATGTCTGTAGTTTTTCACTGGCCATAGAGGAAGTCTGGGTAAGTGGTGCAGACTAGACTCCTAACCTTAAGGCAGCTATATTCAGGTAAAATAAATCCCATCTGCAGCTTCTCATTTTCTCCAGGGAGCTGAGTGAGGTTGCTAGGCTTGGGGTAAACTCATAGCCCTTTTAAAGTGAGAAGAAAAGCTTCTGAGTGCAGGAGCTTCAACTAAATAAAACAAACACAATTATTCAATGACTACTCCCATCTTTACTGCATAGTAACTAAATGATAGTTGTATGTGTAAAGTAGCTAATAACTATGTAGCTAGTAAGTAAAACAAACTCAGCTATCACATCAGAAAAATTATTGTATTACTGTCTGCTTCTTAAGTTAATTTTAATAGTCTTATTTTTGCCTTCTAGGTACATATTTTAAGCTCTACTATCACCCTGAGAGCTTTCTCAGTGACTAGAAATAATTGTGAGCTTCATGGAAAACATACAAGCAAAGTATTAAATTTAATACTTCTTTTGAATGCCTGCATAATTGTCTTGAATGGACTAGAAGCTGACAGAAGGCAGAAGCAACCTTGGTCTCAGACAAAGCTTTGTTGCAGCATGGAGTACTGAATAGGCTCAGCTTTTGGGGATAATCACTTGTTCAACCATACTGTGTGCCTGCAAGCATTCAATACAAAATATCCCAAAAACTGATGCTCAGCGTCCTGTCAGAGGAAGCAATAAACACACCATGGAAGATGCTCACAGAAACTTTAGTCTAAGTGTAGATAATTTCCTAGCTTAGAGCATGCAATGTTTGTTTTACATAATAAAAAAATAAAGGTTTTAAATATTTTTAGTTAAGTCTAAAAGTGTTGAAGGGAACAGAAAATGAGGGGCATGAACAGAGCAAATTGTTTCTCATATAGTCGTTGCTCTTCATTTTATGCAATTGCTTGCAAAATGCTTCTGCCAAAATTAGGTATTTCCTACACAGTGCAGTGAATTGTATTTCCTTATTTAGAGCTTGACTGATTTTTCCCATCCCCCCTATAAGGTTGAGATACTGGTTTGGTTTCTTTTTTGACTTAGTCCTCACTTAGCAAAGCATTAAAGCAGGCATCACAATCAACTTCATATCAGGATGTAGATGGTGCCATTTGTCTAAATTTCAGTGGATTGAGGTTGAATTTCCCCTTTCAAAGTAACGGGACCACAGAGCGAAGGTACCATTATCAGTTGGTGGCACAGACTGGGCCATACTGAATTGCCAACTGCATTGAAAAAGATTGTGACAAAAAGGAAATCTATACAAAGATTCTTGCTAATGGCTGTCATTGTCATCCTCATTTTCCTCAAAGAGAGACAGTGTTCTGTTGTATCATCTACTGCCACAGTTCAGCTCGCTGGTCTGACTGCAGGACTGCAATCACTGCTCTGGGCTGCAGCTCACCTGGGAGTATTGCCTGAGTTAAACCTTTCATTTTTACATTTTCCTGCAGCTGACTGTGGCTGCACAAATGCAGGTGTTGCTACAGCACAACAGGTCTGCATTGCCAGGTTTTGGTACAAAAAGAAAAGTTTATCTATGACAGTTTTATGCATAAATCTTTCAATGATTTGTCCTAGAAGTTCCACCTTTGATTTCTGCCTTTTCAAAGTGTAGTGCTTGGTCATTAGTCATTCAATACTGATAGCAAGCAAGGATAGCAGTCAGGATTATAACATGCAAAACACACACTCTTAGTGTTTCTTGTTGATCCCATTCTTTAAACAGCACCCCACTGATTTGTAGGTATCTTAGCTTTCAACTACATTCCAAACCTCAGGCTGCTGGTAACCTTTTGTCTCTGTTCTTATCAACCTTTACTATGGAGTGGCTTGAAGAAATAGATATCACAATCAAAGGGTGGTGCTTCTCCCTAGATTTTGATCAAAGGCATTTATTGACAGACCCATTTGTAGTAACATATGGAAAACGAATGTATTTAGACCAAAGACAAGGTAGTTCCAAGATAAAGATAAAGACATATATAAGCTGCAATGGTGTCTGCTAGAACTTACCTTTTTTGTTCTGCTTTAAGAACTGTACTTAGTGAAATACAACCTGTTTTCAAATTCCAGTAACATTATAATAATGGGAAACATGTATAAAAACTAATGTGAAAAAGTCAAGTTTTTTATTTAAAAGCAGATATTCATATTATACATGAAGATATAGCCACTGAGCTATAAAGTTCATAAATTTCCTTTCATATTCTACTGCTAGTGTATTACATTCAATTGAAGCAAAGCATTTCTTAACATGCTGTATAAATTCCTTAAAAATTAGTTTTTCCATTGATGTGGGCTGATAGGTACTAGTTTAAGAAATCAATTACTTGGTATGCACTTGGTAAACTTAGGTGGTGTTAAACCCAAGAAAACAATTTTTTCAAGGAAAAATATTTTTCAGATTTGTTTCGATTGCATCGAATTCAAAGCTGGAAAACATGATTAAACTTCAAAGATATGCACTCATTAAGGCACTCACACGTCTGTAGCTCTGTGGTAATTATATTAATATAATGAAAGCATTTTGTATTTAATTTTTAAAAGAACATGAAATTCTCCAATCCTATGTTTTCTCTACTTGTGGTATCAGGGAAGGGCAGAGTTAAAGTGAGGTGCCAGACTGCCCTAATCTTAATATGTTTGGATTACCATTATGTGTAACCAGAGCCAAAGAAAACACTGACACCGACGCTAAATTTCTTGTAGGACCAACCACTTTTAAACAAATTATGGCTAAATTAAGAAAATGTATTCACCAGGAGACTTAAAAAGACTGACCCTGTGCTCCAAAATTGTATTGTAAGTACAGGGTGGATTTGCTGGATAATACACTCTGCTTTGGGTTCACAGTAACTGAGCCTTCGTGACTGAGGGACAGGAAACTTCTCTGGAGTTGAAACAGCATCAGCGTGCCCTGCCCTGGGTGGGTTATTGCACATGGACACACAGGGAATGCAGGGGGAATGCAGGGGGAATGCAGGGGGAATGCAGGGGGAATGCAGGGCTACTGAGGAGCACCAAAGTGTCTCTGCTTGCTGCAGGGACTCTGGACCAGGCCTGGCAGCAGAGACACTCATTTGTCTAAAGGTTGGACATTCTACTCAGAAGAACAGAAAAAATGCAGGGTGAAGGGAAGATTCCCATCAGCCTTTCCTCTGCCACCACTGCTCCCCTGTGTCCATTGGCTCAAGGGCCCATATGGATGCAACATGCCTGTTGGTGTGAAGTGCATGTTAGCAGCATTAAACTGGGGCAAAATGGCACAGCAAGTGCCTTCTGCAAGGCAAAGCTTTCTGAGAGCAAGCCTCTGGCTGCCTGTGTGAAGGAAATAAAATAGTCTGCCTGATACCTACCCGGCAGGTTGCAATGTGAGGGCTTTGCAGCCATTTAAACACCTGCAAGAAAAGCAGTTCTTTAATACCAGAATTAATAGATTATTTTAACTGAGTCTGTTGGCATTATTGCTTGCTGCTGTCTCTTTCCCAAATGTCAGGGACTGTTCCACTGGCAAAATGTATAGCACAGAGCATAACTTCTTTCCCAGTCAGCTTCCACAAAACCCTACTGAAGTGATGCCAAGCCTTCCCATTCTCTCATTGCATTATACTCTGCATCTTCTTTTGTTTCATTCTGGGTTAATTCTTTTATTTTGCACTTTCATTTAAAATACAGTGCACTACCAAACAGCATTTTCTTACAGCCCAGCTAGTTTTAAGGCTTGACAGAAGTTGTGATCATACTGAGCTCTGCCAAAGACTAAAAGCAGTATGAGAGTGAAATTAAAGCTATGGATAAAAAGTGAGCTTACAAGGCAATATAAAATGGAAAAAATATGGACAGATGAACACAAGATAAAATCTCTTTCTAACTCCTTACCAGTTGGCAGTTTTTACAGTAATTACAGTGTGATAAAAATTCCCGATTTAAACTTTTCACCAAAGATTAAAACCCCAGTATGCACTGACTTATGAAAATAATTTCAATTGTTATTAGTAGACTTTAATTGCACCAATATGCTTTTCACTGCTTAAAAAGACCTTTGTTCTTTACAAATAGTGATACAAAGGTAACAGCAATACTTCAGCGGCTTTTATTGCTTGGATGCAAAATAGGACTCCTTAAGCTTTAAAAATCTCCTTTCTCAGAGATACCATCTTTTGCCTGGAGCTAAAGGAATTAGGGGATATTTACATGATTTAAGGCTAATTTTATAGCATATTATGTTCCCTCTCTGCCATGGAATCAAATACTAGGGGATTTGATTTAAAAAAATGTAAATATGGGTAAAATGTAATAAAACTATTGTTTGTATGGGAACCTCCATGTTAATCTGGAATAAATATGCAATATTGCAATTGTGAAACTTTGTGGTCAGCAGCAGGAAAAACAACAATAGCTGTGGGAAGATAAGTACACATGATAATGCATACATAATTCATACTAGATACTTGGAATAAAGTCAGAAGTTACATTTTAGCTTTGAAACTTCATTGTTTAAGTGACAGAAAAAAAGAAAACAGACATAAAAACATTATGATAGATATTAATGAAATATTACTAAAATCTGGTAAATACAACAGTTTAATCAAAACCACTGAACCCACAATTTCTAAAGATAGCTACCAAATCAAGAATTTCACCTATGAATTCCAGAAATACTCAGCAACACTTTGATGATGGAAAATGTTCAGTCAATACAGAGTTGAACAGTCGTTGCTTTTCTCTGAACATAATGTTTAGCTCGAGGCAATTGCAGAGAAAGACCAGGCTGCCAATACATGGAACTGCTGGAAGATGTGGGTGGGAAACAAGGGAATCTACTAAAAAGAAAAAAACCCACAGATCCTTGAAAATAAAGCCCTGTGATAAACGTTTGGACCAGTTAGAGAGAGATATGTGTTGAGAGAACTATTGAACAGGGGACTGTGGGAGGTCTGTGAAGAGCCAAATGCAGTGAATGGAGTGAAATCCCAGTGACCTGAGTGGGCAGAGTATGTGGTTAGGATGATGGAAGACAGACCAGCCAGGCTTATTTTGGACAGCCATCATCAGGAGTTTCAGTCCTCAGGCCAATGAAGATAATATTGAGTAAGACCTAATTGCTCGTAATATGAATCACCATCAAAGAGAAAAATATGCATTTGGCTACAAGAGGTAGAAGAAAATCTGCCAAAGACATTTTTGGGTCTACAGAGCTGAGGGATAATAGCACACAGATTCTAGGAAATTTCATGTGATTTCTCCCATCTTTAGCTTTGGAATGAATTCACAGAGAAACGATTGCTTTCACTCTTGCTGGAACTTCTAAAAGAAACTTCTTAAAGAAAGTTTTGAGGAAGATAGTAATAAAATGGCTAATGGTTGTCTATTCAGAGCTGATCTCTTCCATGAGTACTTAGGAATGATATGGGAAGGGAATACATGTATAGGCACAGAGGAGTCATTTTGTGACAAACAAAACATGAAATATTCTACAACAGCATAAATAGAAAAAGGATGCCTGAGCTTTCAAATTGCATTATAACTGTTCCCATCTTTTGGATATGAAGAATCACAGAAGCGACCATATGCCCCAACTGGGAACATTCAGGTCCAAGTCCTCCAAACCTCCACTATTAGAAGCAGGGTTTTCCTTTTTTCCCTTTTTCCTTTATTTATTTATTTATTTTAATACAGGGGACAAGACCACACTTGCAGAGGAATTCATATGAATGAGGATTTCTAAGAGCTAAGACTGGTTTGAGAATATTGACAAAAGACTGAGATATGCCTTATTGGTCCTTAGTTGAAACACTCATTGAAATGAATGGAGGATTAATAAAAGAATTACCAAGGCCTGATGGAATTGTCTGCATATCTTCCCTTGTATGCATTTCCTCAGAATTTCATCACAAGCAGATATTCTTCAAATAGATAGAAGCTGAAAAATTAAAATGAAAACGAAAAATGAAAAACATCTTGCAATTGATAACATGGAGCAGCTTCTTGTATCAACTTTTAATTTGTCTGTCTAGCTGGGAGTCTCCCAACATGTGGTTGTCTCCTATCCACTGCAACCAGCCTCCTATTTCTGTCATGTACTTCCATGATGAAGTAAAGGATTTTGTAATTTCTGTGACAGAAAGTGTTGCAAAAGTAATATTTTATCACAAAAAAACATTGCATACACTTTGTCAAGTGAGACTCAGTCATGACCAATAGTGCCACCAGCATCTAAATGGGCAAGTTTGCATCAGAGTAGTTTGTGGATCAGATTTTAAACAAACCTCAAGTTTGCAAGTTATAAAAACATGTGCCAAAGCAGCTCTTACTTTTGCTTTAAAATTTTTGTGCTTAATATTAATGCTTTCAAGCCACAGGCAGGAAACCTTTAACAAAATATACTACACTTTCTGAGTGGTCAGATTGCCAGGCAAAATGTGAAGTTGACACTATTCAAGTGAGATTTCTGGGCTGAGGTTTGAATAGCAACAGAACCTGTCATATATACTACTTTTCTTTGGTGAAACATCACCAACACATATGACTTCTCTATAAACACCACCCTTAAAGTCCTGTAATCTATGCTTGCTGTCCAACAAAATGTCCTTTCACATTTGTCTACTTTGCACTCCTACAATAACTTTGTTGTAAATGCAGGTGAAAATGCATTTGAAAATGCAAATGTCTTGTATCTCCGAAGCACAGCTGAGATTTCTCAGTAAAGAAAAGCATTGCCAGAACTTCAGGATTCCTGCTACCAAGGTGATTTTATAACAGCAAAACATTTTTGCACATTGAAAGTTGATTTGTTACAAAAATCTTTACACGGTACTCCACTTGGTCTGTACGTTAAAGTTGGGATATGAAATATAGTCTTTAAAATGTCATTAAGCATTGCTGTAAGGCACTTGTCAACTAAAAAGCAGATTTCTCCTTTCCCACTGTTGAGCACAAATGTGCCATTTTCAGAACAAACACAAGAGGGGGCATTTAGATGATGTTGTGTCCATTCTTTAAATGCTGTTCTATAAGCTCTGTGTAAAACACTGGGCATGAGTCACGTACTTCTATCTTTTGATCCACATTCTCACTCAGTTCTTACCACTGTCATCTCATAACTTCTCAGTTAATGACACATTTTTTTCTTTGGTGCATGATACCCTAATTAATTTCCTCTGCAAGAAAGCTGATACAAGGTAATGTATATTTAATTTTACTTCACACCCACACTCATGCTACAGGCACACATATGAGATCTTCATGAACTTTAGACAAGGCTCCTAAATTCACAGCCCACAAATGAAAGCAAACAAGCAGTTAAATCATTCCACACCCCATTTACAGTCATTGATCAATTTTTCTTCTCAACCCCAACTACTTCCCTTCTGTCACCCGCAAGCCACACACTCCCACCTCAGTTCAGAGCCACCACCATACAGCCTTATACTTTAAACAACATTTATTGGTTGTATGTTCCCACATTACAATGATTACTCTAGGGTCAGTGTGGCTTTCATGAATTACACTTTAAGCAATTCTGCATGTGGTTTTCTGTTGGGATGTTTAAGAAAGTGAGATAGAGTGAAAAATGATAGCTGCAAGTTGTATTTCTGTAATATTCATGGAAATGTCTCTATAGCTGATTGATGTTTAAGTGATTTTTTCTACATTTTGTATTTTTTAATGAGGAAATTGCAGAATTGGAACCTGCCAAAGTTCCAATTTTCTGCCAAAGTTCCAAAGTTTGGTGTGTTAGAGTTATGGATGGAGTTATGGCTGCTGTGGCCAGATGTGAGTGGGAGTACATGGGCTGTAGGAGAGGTAACAGAACCCAAGGAGAGGGTCCAATTCATAGACTATGGTTGGAGAGAACAGAACTACTTCTTGCCCTTTCATGGGGTGTAAACTCCAGCTACTGTAGCTGAATTTTACTTCAGGGGTTTTGCTGTCCTTCGATTTTCTTGACTGGGAAAATTTGACTATTTCAAAAGTGATGTAGCTCTGTCGACAGTTCCTTACCACACAACTACTGTCACTGAAAAGCTGCCCTCTAAGCCATGGGCCTTTTGAGTTCTCTCTTTCCATTACCAGGAGTTCTTGAAAATGCCCCCAGGTCTGCTCTCTTTCATTCTCCCAATAATTTTTAAATCATAAGGAATATCTGCACTTCCAAACTATGAGACATTGCTGTTTCTTGCTGCAAGCCAGCCTATGTCTCTGGCTTACTGTGAGATACAGGACAAGTGAGGATCATGCACTGACCTGCAGCTGGGCAGTTTGCTATTTTGTGGAACTCTTCAGTGACCTTGCTTAACTAATATATTTGCTTACTTGGTATCAGAAAGCACCAACCTGTGCAAACAACCTGTGTTGCCTCAGAAGTGGTGGATCAGGAAGGATATATGTGTGTACTGTGCAGGAAATTCATGTTCATGACCAGTTTGGTTTGGTTTTCTGCACTGGTTTTGTCCAAGCTTTGTCTGAGCTGTGAAGTGCACACTTGCTCTTGCTACCACACACTGCCTGTCTTTCACACCTTCAGGAACCCTCCAGATGCACACAGGAGGGACCAGGATTGCTCAAGAGCAGTCATAGATAGCAAGATGAGACTAGTAATGAAATTGGCAGTAGGAATACCTGTAAGGAGCTGCTCAGGCAGGAAAATGAAAAAGATGAATGGAGAACAGGTGAACAGACTGCACTGAAGAACCTCACTTCAAAATTAGTCAAGTTATTGTAATAGAATGTAGAGATTAATCATGCACTAGGCTTCTACATTCATAGAACAAAAGCATGTCAAGGAAATAGCCTCAGGATGTTAGAATTTTGCTCTAAAGTCTACAGTGGTATATGATCATAGTTATTATAGCTTTTCCTTTGAAACATTTATCATCTTTTGCTGCTAGAATTAAGATTCTGGACCTGATTCACTACAGTTGCTACTGTGCAACATCAATTTTTCCAAAACTATTAAGAAGATCAAAATGTTCTGTTTCCTTTCATAACAGATAAACTGTAATGCAGTGAGATGCATGGATATCTCTGTACACAAAACTTAGAGACAAAATTGTCTAAAATCACTGAATAAAATTAACTTTTTAAGTAATGCTTTTTAGACCAAAAGAAGTAATAATACACAAATTATCCAGAAAATTAAGGAAATTCTTTATCTCTCCATGTATATTTTTATAATGTGACTTGGACAGCAGCATCTCTAATTGGCAATTGTCTTACTCCCTTCATTAAATACAAGCTTTGGCTGATGCACGAAGGTCAGAATATTCTCACAGATTCTAATATTCTCCCCCAAATATTCTCTAAAACAAAAAGCTGAGGTCATGTAGTAGGCTAGGATACTTTAATTTTCAGGTAAACTGATGGTTTCTTACACTATTCTACCCACTCTAACTACTTGTACACTTATCTTGAAAATTCAGGTTTTCAATTCATAGCTGTTCTTAGGAGGTCCATCAAATATATCAGCAGCTTAAAAAGCAATGGATTTTGTCAGCAACTTCTCAGTGTACTTGATAGGCATTTCTATTTCTGAATTTATTTCCCTGATCTCATGGTAGCTTGTGGTCTTGATGTTACATCCCCTCCTTGCCTTGAGCTTTTTGGGTGAAAAGGCATGATTAAATTGCTGTCCAACACATTTGCAAAGTCACTAAAATTTCTCTTTAGATCTATTTTTAAGAACTACAGGAGTATCACCCAGCAAGTATGTTTCACTAGTAGTGAGAGTGGGAATTAGTTGTAACAGCCAAACAACCTTTCCAATACAACAGGGAAATTTTAACAAGGGTTACCTGAGAGTCTCCTTTTGCTCCTTTTTCAAAGCTCTCTGTGTTTAGCATTTGGCCTATAAGTGTGTTGTTCTTTTGGGTAAATGCACTACTTTGTCTAAAGTAAAGCATGGTGTCCCCTGGTATGACCTGAAATGATGACATGATGCTTGCAGAGCATTCAGAGCTACACAGTTCTGAACAGTCATTTGAGGAAACAGCATGTGCTGTGACTCTTTGGGCTGGTAAGTGTAATAACAGACACTGCAGGCAAAGTTGGTAGAAAAGGAAAATAAATTGATCTGTTCTCAGTCTGGTCTGGAGGTGGCTCAGCTGTGGAGCTCTGCAGTCACAGCCTCTCTGATGGTGAAGTTGTCCCACTGAAGGGACTGCAGCTGTGCTGAGACAGTTTCCAGACTGCATGCTCCCCACAGGAGTTGTTCTAGCCTGTAAAATGTCTCTAGTTGTATTTCATATGCTCAGATTCTGAGTGGGGGATATTTCTTAATCATGATTTTTTTCCCCATCAGGTTTACAGCCAGCAAATTCCTCCTTCACATCAACATGAAACATTCCTTCCAACTGTGGATATTCATTCAGATCAGCCAACAGGACCATGGTCTTCAGCTGGACAAAACACACTTAAATTTCTTTGAAGTACTACAATCTGAAAAATTCTTTTCCTTTGATTACATAAAATTGCTGTCTCCTCCAACAGCACAATAGCAGAGGAAGCTTTGGGCTGTGGAGATGCTGTTGGAACCAAGTGTAATGTTTGGACAATTTCTTCTGCTTATTTAATAATAGAGACAGTTGAATCAGTTCTTTGCCTCATTAACTTTTCTTTGACAAAATTTACTTGACATACTCTGCTTAGTGTTGTGCTTTGCCCCTCTTAAAACCTTTTATTTTAGACTCACCAGGGGTTTTATGAGTGTGGGACATTAAAGCAAGCACATTTACAGTTGCATCCTCCCATTGAGACACTGCTGGCCTTAGTTTTGATACCTCCAGTCTTAATTTCCTCTTAATGTCTCACATGGCTGGATAGTAGATTCTTTTGAAACTGTTCTTTTACAGAGGAGAAGCAGGCTAGATGATCTATGAATCCTACCTCTACTTCAAAATATATCATCCCTTGAAAATATGTGCACTTATGGATGTTTTCTTGAGACTGTTCTTGATTTATTCATTAGTATTGTGCATTACAAACAAGTATACAGTGTCAGTAAACAATTTTCCCAATGAAATCCATGAAATTGTTTGGTGTACAGGAAAGTTTTTGTTCATTTGCATGCCAGGGTCAGTGTGGTGAAGATGGACACTTTTCTTCTGCATACTATATCTATGTAATCCTGAGTTCTATCAGCTATGACAGAATGGTATTGTGAACCACAATTAATTTCCTTTACAATAGTGTGGATAACTTCACGGCTCATTAGACTGATGATTTCATTCTGAATTGTTGGACTTGTGTAATCTTGTTTTCTCTTCAGCTAGCTTCCCAGGGTCTCATTGTCATTGCTGTGAAGCTTCAGTAATTCAATAAAATTCTCCTCATCAATCTGATGGCCATGAATTACCAAGCCTTGTCGACTCCAGTAATGTACGGTGAGTATTATTTTATACAGTGAGCAACACTGATTTTCCATCTAATATTTTAGCTTTCTTTATCCTGCAGACATGCTGGAAAATGTGGTATTTCATATTCCAATCAAACAAAAACGATTTGGTGACAATTTAAACAGACTTTGCCCAGGAAGCATCGACAAATGGAGGAACTTTGGCACTGAAGTGGATTTCTCTTCCTCCCCTCCACCACCACAGGCTTTATTCCTTCTGCTGCTGCCTTAGGTAAAGCTTGGTGTCAAGTGGCACAGCTGTGACAGCAGAGGTAAGGCACTCACTGCTCAGCTAACCTCTATGGACAGTGAATTTGTGAGATCACACCAAAGGACTTAAACAGTTATGGAGATGCAAAAATCCCTGAGGAATAAATATAAAAGTATTTTGTGATTTTTTTAAAAATTAAGATAAAGGTGACAGCCATTTCTGGTAATCAAAAGTTTGAAGATTAGGGTTAGGGTTAGGGTTTGCTTGCATAAGTCTGCCAAAATACAATGTCATGACATTATTCTGGAGCTATACCAGAATATGATACTTTCATGAATGACATTAAAGTGGCTTGCATTCAGATTTTTCCATCTCCAAGAGAAGAGCTTGAAAGATAAAGGGAAGGGTGAGAGCAAGGGATAACTAGAAGATATAATTTTCAAAATGAAGAATGGAAAATCAAATATATGCTGTGGTTCACTGCTGTTAAACATTCAGCTGAGAGGATGTGTGAGTTTTTATTTCACAGATCTCATCAGAAACATTGAACTGCAATTGGTACATAGAGCTACAAGCCTGCCAAGCATACTCTTGTTAGAAATGGTAGGTCTGTAGATATAATAGATAATATGTGCAGATTTTTAGTTAGAAGTTGAAAATGAGTCTCACCATAATTCTTTCAGTTGTGTCTCAGTTCTCACCTATGAATGGGAATTAATTTATCATTACCACAGAAACTTTTACAGGGATAAATAAATGGGAGATTAAAAATATTGACATATGGAATGAGGGGCTGCATTACATTCTATGGGACAAGTCTAAAACTAACACCTCTTTCAGTGCCATTTGTGAAGAGCATAATAAAATAAATGCTTAATGACAAAAAGATCTGTTTGATGACATTTCAAGTAAAATACCTTCCTACATGATGTGAACTGTACAGTGTGGATTATGAAGATAATATCAATCTGACATGTTTTATGTTCTGACAAATCCATATCCTAACATCAGATGTCTTTCACTGTCATATTTTTAAATGACAGTAGAGCTTCCAGGAGGAATTTGTTAAAGAACAAACAATGGCAGAGAAGTGAGAAGGGTTTGGGCCACACACTCTAAGGTGTTTGGTCATAGAGCAGATCCTGAAAATGTATTGCCTATGATGCATAAATAATGTAGAATATCTCTACATTGTGCTGTGTTATTTGAGTAATTGTGACTAATTCTCAAATTTATATACTGAACATATAAACATGTGGCTGTATTTTCATATTCAAAATGTATTTTTAAATCTGACTACATTAATTATAACACTTATTGAGAATAAACATTGTATTTATTGATCTTATTGGTAATTAAATTATAAATATAAAAAAATCCAACAAACCATAGAGTGTAACTTGTATATTAAAGAGTAATTGTAGGATTTTTAACATGTATCAGCTAAACTGCCATTGTTTAAATGTTATTTTGAACTGTATCCAGTGTATACAGTGGCAATAGCAACATGGCACAATCAAGTTTATTAGAGCACCTGAATTCTGCCAAACCCATTATGCCTGCCCCAAAAACTATGAATATACAGCCAATGGCTTTATCTTCACCAGGATACCAATGGACAGCACAGAGCTGACTGGGTCAGTTGGAGGCTGGTTAATTGTAATATGCTACATGAGGGTAGAAAATGTAACATGACATGTAATATGACCATTAACTGTAATATTCTACATGCAGGTTTACAAAGTGCTCCCATGGAGGCTAATAGGAGTTTGAGAGTTACAGCACATCCTGAGGATGGTTGTCTAGAAGAATGTAAAAGGACTTGTTTTTCCTTTATTTATGTATTGCTCAGTAAATTACAAACATTTTAAATGTATTTACCTAAAGAAATTCTTCCCTTCATGTTTCATTGTGTGACAAATCCATCACAGGCTTTTTTTTTTTTGCATAACAGGGAAGAGACTGCAATTTACTGCAGATTTCTGAAGAAGGTCTATATGCCAAAACATAGCCAAAATATTTTATTTTTATTTGCATCTCCTCTTTTGTAATTATTGAAGCTAAGTCTTACAAACATCATGCTCCAAAACATATTTTATTTTTTAGAAATCCAAGCATTTGAGAGCACAAGCCTTCTCAAAGGGCAATACAGCTCACTTGTGTTTGCCCCATATATCCAAGGCAATATTCAACACTAATTTCTGGGTGAAACTTAAATCCTTTTGATTTATAAAGCTTAGAGTGCTTGTCATTGCTTCAGATGCTGCCCCTAGACCATTTTTGTCCATGGATAGTCTTACTAAATTGCCTGCTGCAGTGTCCCTCCCACAGGGAAGGGAAGAGTTCACATATTTCTGAGCACCTTGACTTACCATACGACAACCAAACCAACCAAACCACTGGCTACAGACTGTTTTTAAAATCTTTTTGGCTGCTGCTTGTTCCTCTCTCAGTGCAGGCATGACAGTCATAAATAATGACCTGTGCCCCAAGGGAAGCCCTGTGGGCTGCAGATGAGCAGCCCCTTGATATTAGAGCTCTTTCCTGGTAGCTGTGGTGAGCAATGGTCTGGGGAGTGATGGGAAGATCAGCTGGGTGACTCTCAGGTTGGGCTTGAAAGAGGATAGAGAAAAATTTGAACATGTTTGCAGAAAATTCCTCCCCAGCGAGGGAGAAATCATTGAAGTGCTTATTTGGAACATACAAAATCAGTTTACATGATGACAGGGGGTAAGAGACCTCTGGGTACTGCACAGAAATTATATGAATGATGCAGTGTGTCAGGAAGGCCTTTGTAAATGAGGTAAAGAGCCCATCTTGGATTTTTAGGGATGTAGGAACCAACTGTGAGATGCCATAGGATATGCAATGTGATCAGTGTGATGAACAGGAACTTTTTGTGTTGACATGTATGAGACAAAACTGTGTCAGTAAAAATAATGTTTACAGTAAAAATAATCCAGATCTTACACAAGAACTTAGATGAGAAGTTATCAGTGTAGATGGATAGTTGTGTCTAAGAGGCTGCTAAGACATGTAACAGTGTGAAGTTTGCTCTGGGGGGTCTGAGCTACACCTACTCTGTCACTGACCTTGCACCAAACTCCAGCAAAACCAACTCCCCCATTCTGATAATAAAGAACCACTGGAGCACAGACCACAGGTTCCAAGCCACACATGCAGAAGCATTGCCTTAGAAGATCTTCTGTAACTACTGAAATAAAATGTGATACAGTGGAGTATTTCAGCAGAATCATTGCTGTTAGCCACAATTTGTAATTCCCATAGCCCTACCAGAGGCATTGATACTGGCTTTTGGAAAATTTACATCCACCAGGGAACATGCAAACAGTACAAGTCAGACTGAGAAGTAAGAGATAAAATCCCAAAGCTTGGATGATTAAAAAGCCTTTGATGTTCTACATGAATAGACTGTATGTGGAGACTAAATACATACTCTCCAAATTTGATTCAATAAAACTGAAACTCTCTGCCTTGCCCTTGGCCTCGCAGTACACCCCACATGAAAACCACTCAATAAAATTTGATACGTTGCCAACTGTTGCCTGCCTGAAGATTAAACTACTTACTTTTTCAATTACCTATGATACAGTACAACAAAGACACACAAATAATGTCCCCAACCCTCTGGCTGAGCAATTAAAAAGAAAAAAAAGGCTATTTACATTAGAGAAAAGACTGAATAAAGAGGTGGGCTGAAGGTCCATGGAGAGGGACTTGGGTGACACATGTAGCTTTCTAGTATAACTACATCAGTTTGGGGACTGATTTCAAACGTGTATAACCCATGACATTGATGCACTTCTATCAGTATGAAGATGCTTGATCTTGTAAGATAAGGCTCCAAATAAATTTCAGTGCAAGTGTAACTTGCTGATGAGTGAATGGAAGGGGCATGTCTGCAATGTGCTCTGTTGCAGAGATATTTGGGCTAACTCCACCTCACAGAAGTCAACAAGCTTTATTTGGATGGCACTGAGCAATCCAAGAGGCAGAGAAGGTCAACTACAGGGCTGTGATAACGTGGCTCTGGTGCTTCTGGGCTTTAATGTCTGCTTTAAACTCTTGTTGCACTCTGCTCTGTGGACAAAGCTGCACTCTCAGAACTGATTGGTTGATCTCTACTGTAGTTCTGACTCACAGAATACAGACTTAACCACTGCTTCCCACTGTTGGATCCCTGTAGATCCAATCCTTAAAGTAATGAGAATAGTTTTCTTTCTGTTTCTCCTAACTGACTTCAAAGGAAGGCTAGATGATTTTTTCAGCTGGAGAATTTCATGTTGTAGATACATTATTTGAGATGAATCCTATTTCTGGTGTTTTGAGCTGAAGAGTAATAAAGTAAAAATAGGACCTTAATTCCAATATAGCTACATATCCATCACTAGGACAACATCATTAAAGTAAGCAGATCTAATTAATCAAAGTGCTACCATTTCCACATGCAGAAGATGCATCTGCAACTGCTGTTGTAATATGTGCATGAAAACTCCAGAGCTGGGAAATCTGGTGAGAATTTGATGTTTCCATCTGCAGTTAAAACGCTACCCAATCTCTTGTTCTCAGCTATTTTCAAAAAGCTTGCAGCAGTGCATGAGAGAAAGTGTGTCTCAGCTAGTTAAGTCTCAGTTCATGTAAGACTCTCAAAGTGAAGAAAAGCACATGAATTTGCCCTGTGAAGGGAAGCAGTAACTAATGCAGCAGTGCAGTGTTTCTTCTGGCCAGGCTGGCTAAAGGAGCAGCTCACTGCATCTGCACCAGCTGGAGCTTCTGAGTGACTTTCAGGAGCATAATATGTTTAGCAAGCAGCATGGTAATCTAATCAGTGAATGGAAAAGCATGACTGTAGGCAAAAAGGGCAGAATGGGAAGAACTCTTAGATAAAAAGGAAAACATAGTAAACTTCCCTCAGTATCTTTGAACCTGCATTTTTTTAATCTGTTTCCAGGGGTTGTAATTAATTTGATTGCTATGTAATAAATCTCACTGCCAGACATCTTAGTATCGCATCAACAGAAATCTTGAGTAGCATTGTATCTTACCAGCTGTAAACTGCTGCATTGTGAATTGCTGCTTCAAAGTGAGTTGAAGAAACATGTGAAAGCATCTGGTCCTGTTTGCAGCCAGCCCCAATCTGCAGCTCCTTGCTCTGGTAAGGGTGCTAAAAGCAGCTCCTGCTCTTTTTTAAGATGTCTGAAGTAGCAAGCTGACATCCCAAGGAAAAAGACTGGCCTCTTATGTAGTGGAGAAGCAACTAAAAACTGCAGAGGATGCTGATTTTCTTGAGCAGTACTTTTAAACAGCTGTGGTATGAGAACATTTGAATATTTTAATGTAGAGCATGGCACTAAAATATGGTATGAAATTACAGTAGATATAAAATTAATTTATTAATGATATTAACTATCTTCTCCTTTAGAAGCTCTGAAATATCTTGTGTAAAGATGGTAGACTCTGCCCTTAAGGTCCCTTATTTAGCTTTTATCATGTTAGATCTAATAGAAAAACAACATTGACAATCATGTGCTGTGTGTGTCATACACGAAATCCTGTTATACATCCATCCTGCCATAGAGTGAAAAAAACCACTTCTCCTAAATTTTTGTACCTTAAAATTAATTTGCTTTTATTTTTTAGTCATTTGTAAGAATTAGAACCTCTTCTAAGTGTTGGACCAACCTCCATGCTTGATTATACTGTTGAAAATTTGGAATTATTGCCTTGAAATCAGAGAAATTTCAATGGATGGAATTTGGCACATACAAAATGCATTTTGGTCCATTACCTATTTGCAGCAAAAGGAAGTTTCAAATAATTTCCATGTAAATTTCTAAATAATTCTACAAATTGTGAAGGAAGAGAACATTTGGTATATTGATCAAACTGATGGTATAAACTGCTTATGTCAAAGGCAACATTAACAGTTGCTTTAAAGAAAGGTAAAAGAAACTGTGCAAAGAAGAGGTATGGAATAACCTGCCACAAGGGCAGAAACATGGGGAAATACAGGAAAAGAGTATATATATGTATAAAATGAAAGAGAATACTACTGCAAATGCATTCAGGGAAATTAACTCCCTTTCCTAAAGTTATTTGAAAAAACATCTCTGCTACATAAAATATCAAGAGTTATCTCTTTTATTAAATATTTAAAGTAAAATCTATTTAAAAAAATGCTGGGCACTTCTTTTGCATCCAATGAATATTCATTGGGAAGTTCATTGGTGGGTGCCTATTCAAAACTGAAAGATCAAAAGGGAACTGTGTCAATTTTGTCCTTTTCTGGGTTGACTGCTATTTTTTGATGTAATAAATTGCCAATTTTAGAAGGGTAAAGAACAGAAATGGAAACGAGTATGCCTTTCAGGAGACTTTTGACTGTGCCGTTATGAATAGTCCCCAAACAAACAGCTTGTTGCGAGCCATTCACCCAGCAGATAGACATCCAATTGTTAGCCATGCAAATAGCCATATCCAATGGTCAGACAGCTGTTAGCTGGCTCTCAGAATGATTGGTAACCAGGCTGTTGTGGAAGTTACTCCTGTCTACAGGCTGCTGGGTCTCATCTTTTTCTAAAATCTTATTAATAAGTTGAACACGTTTTATGGGATCACTGATGTCTATTGCCTCCCTTCTCACTCTTTCTCTCACCAAAAAAAGGAACAAGTAGGAAAAACATGTTTATGGGCTGTCTTTATAGACCAGAATTTTATCCTCGTAGGGACATTGTAGGTAAAATGAAAGCCTTTTTTGTGCAAGCACTGCAACACTTTTATAATTCTAAGTGCAAGAGTGTTATGCAGGCACACACATACACACAGAGACACACTCACACATGCTCCTTATACACTCATACAGCTTTTTCTTAGTCTCAAAGTCATATTCTGAAAATGCATACACCAGGAGAAAATTCAGACTTTTAAAAGTTAGTGAAAACAGACACAAATACACAAGAAAGTCTTTAATAGGTGCTTTTCTAGAACAGGCAATTGTGCACTCTTTTGATTGTGGATAGTTTTTCATTTCTTGATGAAGTTTTATATGTTGCAACAAAAACCTGTCTAATGTAAATTAACTAAAATCAGATTAGTTGAAAACAATATGGAAGTTGGAATCTCACTACACACGCTCCTGGCAGTGCCCAGAACCACCCAATTGTGATATCTGGACTCTCCAAGCTGTTTGCAGGATTTGATCTATGAGCCAAATTGTAACTGATAGCAGGAGAAGGAGTGTTTCTCTCACTTTTATCTAATTCAGAAACTTCAGACATTTTGTTAAATTATACCCATTTAATAAAATTTGTGGTGTCTGGGTTTAGGCAATCCTGTTCATGGCTTCTTCCATGATCCTCATGACCTTATCTTCCTGTTCCCCAGATGAGGTCTTCATGTGCTGCCTCCTCACTCTTGTTTCCAATGCATCAAACTGCTGGTGTCTCTTGACTCCTCACATTGCCACCTCCCCTTCCTGCTCTGGCAAAACCCAAACATTTTGGCTGAATTCCACAAATTCTCCAAAGACACTAACATGTCTCTGCACTGTGTTGCTTCCTCAGACCTCTCACTTCTGGAGGAGCAATGCATATTTTCCTGAGAAAGCTCTTATGGAGCCAACACAGCTTCAGTAAAATGTAGCTCCTTGATTCTGTACTGAATGCTGTAATGATATCATTGCTGAAACCCACAACACTCAGCAGGAACCAAAACTCGAAGGTTAGTGGTGACATGGGTGTGTTAAATTAGATTTCCTTTTCTTCATAAAACAATCTGAGCCTTTGCTCTCTGCTACCTGACCACTTGAATTGCAAAGTTTTAGACTGAGGTGGAGCCCTGCTGTGCATCTTTTAAAATTGCTGGTTGATAGAAATAATGGAAGCAGAAAGCTGGAGTATAACTAAATAAAGTTTTGAGTTAAGGTACTCAGTTTAGAAGACATAAACCAAAGTTTGAATCCTGCAAATGATTACTGAAGATGGTTTTGGATTCAGAATTAATTGTATGGTCATGTAGATACATAATTCTATCATAGTATGTTTCTTACCTACAAGGTTATGTTGTCTTTTTATTTATATATATTCTCTCTCTTTCTTATCATATTTTCCTGGTCCAATGACATTTTAATTATGCCAAACACGTAGAAACAGAAATGGACAAATAGAAGGCACACATATACAGCAATCTCATGCCCTTCTTGAGGCTTAGTGTAACTACCAAAGGACATCATTCATTGGGACAAGAGAGTTTATTTCCAGAAGGCAGGCAACTCAGCAGTTTTCCTGTATCTGAATGAATATTCAAACCAGACCATGTTCATGGCCTCTCAAATCTCCCAGTGGAATGTAAACAGGATTGAAGCACTTATGTCTATGGGTTGCAGTAGGTAGCAAAGGTTAGGTGCTGCATTGCATGTCATCATGATACCTGAGTCCATCTGAGGATGACTCTCTGGGTAGCTCCATATCTAAAATAAGACAATTGCTCTGCTGTACCTCACAGAGGTGTTGGAGTTTAAAGATCACAACAGTAATAGAATGATTAAAATGAGATCTAGGATTATATGCCATTCCCATAAAAATATGAACAGTTAAAACAGAATTCAGAAGAACTGGAATAGCTGACTTTTGACACTGAACTATTTCTCTCTGAACATCATGAATGTATACATTTAGAAGCTTTTTGGAATGTTGCTGCTAAAACTGTGCCTTGTCCTGTGAGAATTCCAAACTTACAGACTAATAGGTTTTGCCTCTCACCTAATACATGGAACTAATTGCAAGTGTACATCTTTTACTTTGTGATCTAGCAAATGCTTCCTCAGTTACAATTACCTAAATATGTCCATTAATCAAAGACCCCTAGCTGGTACTTTCCACATCCTCCAGATTTCTTAACTGTATATCTTTTATGAATCACCTCAAAACCTGCTTTAATACTCCCTACAAAGTATCTGATTTTCCTGTTGCCGGATGTGAGTTCATTAGGTGAAAGTTACCATGAAACAATTTAATGGGAACGTCGATCTCATTGTTTTTTTACTAAGTATTATTTATGCATCCAGTGCCCCAGGTGTCTATGGAGCTTAACAGGCAATTTAAAAAAAAGGCCATAGCCCAATTAACTAAAACAGTAACTATTAAAAAAAGGTGCAAGCATTTCGGAAAAGGGCGAGATGACAAGAATTATTGCACGATTGAAAGGTCACAAATATGCTTACTGTTAGAGACAAAACTTGCCTGTTTACAGAAAACTGAAATGGAAAGGCTGGAACAAAGACTGAAGTGCTTAGCACTGGGTGCCTAACTGGGAGCTGAGGGCTTTGGAGAGAGATCTGAAAAAGGGAGAATCATTGTGCAGGGATAAGAAGCATGAAGCAAACAAAAGCATGTGTCCTTTGTGAAACAAAGAGGGTAACGGAAGTAGAATCTGTTGGGCTGCTGGGAGGAAACAGGGGAAGTCAAAAGGGGGGTTGAGGCAAACCTTTCCTTGCAAAGTGAGGATCAGAGACTATTTGCTAACACTCCTTGCTGTGCTTGAAGCTGCACACTACACAGAGGACATTGTCCAAGCCACGAAAGAATTTGCTATCTGAAGAGCTGATAGTTTAGTTTTATCCACCATGGTTCTTGCAACTTTCTTTGCCAAACTGCAGCTATGCCAAAGATTAAGAACAGGCTGATTTCCAGTGTAAGGCATTTTTGGACTATCAAGGTGAGGTCTAGACCCCAATTCACTAATTTCTTCACTGTAGTGAATATGCATAACAATAAAAAATTTTGCATACAATTCATTAGCCTCCTGCTTGACTTTGGTAGGGGTTCCACAAACAAACTTTCTCTTGAGTGAAGAGACATAACAATGAGGATTCAGTGTTTCTTTCTTCAACAAACCAGCACTTCAAATTTTGCACTTGCAGTTTGTCCAAATATTTATCTCAGCTTTACTGTGCAGGTGCTCTTTTTATGCAAATTACACCTTTGATGACATGGGGAATTTACACAACTCTCTGCTATTTCAAATGTCTTAGTAGCAACAACAGAGGTGGTGTCAAATCTTCAGCTGCTGGGAATTAAAAGTACTTCTCTTAACTTCACTATAATTACCTTGCTTAACCGCAGTTGAAAGTGTGATTTCTGCCTTGATTTTCTAGAATATGGCATTTTATTAGTTTCGTGTATATTTTTTATAATGATCTTTTGATTCTGACTTTTCGCTGAAACATCAGCATGAAAAATAAAGTTCAATTACTGCATCAGCTAGACTGAAACAAGAAAGACCGTTAAGTTTACCTTTTTCTGAGTGGCAAAAAATTGTAAATATTCCTGTTGCTGCACCTCTGCTGCCTATTTTGTCAATTATGTTTCCTCATATTCGCTAGGACTGTGATATTGGTTTCAGTTAAACTGACAAATGAAAAATAAAGCAGTTCCTTGATTTTGGCTGCATACACTAGTTAGGAAGACACATTCCCTGGTAAATGGATTTGAAGGATGCAGGTGTAGGCTGATCCTTCATGACAACAGTGCTGCTTGTACAATCCTGCATCCAGAAGTAGATGGCTGCAGGCCAGTATCCCTGGTTAACTTCCTGGATGCAAGGAAAAGCAAGCCAGCTATCTCCTTTATTTTAAATATACCCCTCTTTTTCTAAGTAGAACCATTAGTTTTTATCGATAGCACTAATGCTTTGCATTTAGCCAAATTACAATAGGAAAGGAGATGCTTAAGGGTAACTGGGTGATGAAAGGACTACATTAGAGTACAAGTCCAAGGGCTGCTGTTTCCTATTTGTAATGCTGAATCCACATGCAAGTCATATTTAAGCTATAAACTGTGGCGCCTAGGGAGTATACACTCAGATTGCCTTGAGAAACTAAATACTTTTATCAACTCACCAGATGGACTTGTGTTCAAAACCCCTCCTGAGCAACATGGCTTTTCTATGTGCACCTTTGGTCAATAAAGCTCACAGCAACCTATACGACTTAATTAACGTGTTGCTCTGACCTTTTGTAATTTTACATAGAGATGCCTAACATACATAATTTCAGACCACAGATAATTTCACACACCATACATAATTTCAACGAGCCCCCATTGATCTGCCTTGTTTTAATAATCACAGATATTGTGCAGTTCCAACACCTTCAACTTCTTAATCACAGAGCTGTGAGACTATACCATCCATTTTATCTGGGACAGAAATCTCATTTGCAGTTGGGCAAGTTTCATCATTTGATGCTAAGAAGTTTTAGCCTCAGGAAAAAGATAGTTTGGGCAGTGGTTTTGAGGAAATTTCAGAATAAAGAGACAGCCTTGGTGAAGGGAACAAACACACACAAAGTGTGATTTTCATCATGGCAGTAGAAAGAGTCAGGTTTTTGATTCTCAGGATGTCTCAACAAGGCAATGGTCTGTTTGGGTGAAACAATCTCCATTGTAGTAGGAGGAGCACAGATAAACATGAAGATGTTATTGAATAGACTTCAAACCATAGCAGCTGCATAGGGTTGTGTTAATTCAGATGTCATTACTTGCAGAGAAAAAGGGAAGATACAGTTTCATAAAACAAGAGAAGAAGAATAGTAAGGATACATGAGTTTAATTACCTCCATGTCTGTATGTATATTTGAGGAATATGTCAAATGATCAAGAGGAATGACACAGCATCTGACAGTGATTATGGCTTTGGGGGCATAATGAAAATTCTGATGGGTGGATTGGGAAGTGAAATCCAAGTTCAGCTTTAAGAAAGAAATCTACAGAAAGATGAGATGCCCTTAGTGTCATAACTAAAAACAAGCTCTCAGCAATAATCTGACAATGCAAGTGGAATACAAGATATGAAACTGAATGTAAAGCTGAAAATAATCAGCAAAAACTGTAAAAACTGAAGGCATCTGAAAGCAAAATACTCTGTATAGACTTAGTAAATGTTGCATACATCTTGTATGCTATTTTTGCACCACTGTATCAAAATATCCAGAGCCCCATGGCCACAGCCAAAGCCAAAACAATTTAAATATCAAGGTAGTTACAAATACAACCAAATCTGAAGTGTGCATAAGATCTGAGCCACTGTAAGCTGCAACAAATCCACTCTTCATGAACAAGAAAAATTTGAAAATAGTATTCTTCTAAGGTCAGATGGGGATGAATATGAGCAGTGATAGGAAGAAGAGGGAAAGGGAAGGAGAAGAAAGTGCAATCTAACAGAAGATAATTTAAAACTTACAGACGAGAAGACAAAGTTTTCTTCTTAGAGGGATTCAGAAGAAAATACTTAGCTTTTACAAATATATGAGGAGTGTTTCTTTCTAAATGAAAAGAGGATAGGAATTGGTGATAGTCTTCCCAACATCAACAGTGAAAGTCAGGTCTCTTGACAGACAATAATAAGAATAAAACCCACCGAGAATGGAAGTTCTGTGATTTTTAAGTTATTCCTTGAAAATAATAAAGAAAACATAAGCAAAAATGAAAATAGGGTGGCACTAAAACTGCCAACATTAGCCTAACTCTGCTCACTTTAAGACAATGATAAAAATAACACTGATTTTGAGAGACTTTGGTTTAGGTTAGTGCTGAATCTTTTTAAAAATTCCTCTCTCAGAGGATAGCTGAATTATCTACCACAATTGCTTGAGGAAGAGTAATTCTTGCCAGATGAGTTTATTTGTTTTGTTTTGTTTTCCTTATGGGAAAGCATAACAGAATTAGTGGATGATGAGAAAAGTGGGGGAGGATGCTGTCTCGGGGGGATGGATGGTGAGTGCAGCTCCTCAGTCAGAGCTTGGCAGGGAGAGCACAGAGCTCCTCTGCTGCCCAGGGGCTGTGAGAGACACAGATGGAGATTCACCTGAAGCAAGGCACAAGGTGGGCTGGCAGTGGGACATGGGGACAGTCCTGAAGCCAGCTAACCTTGACATTTACTCACACACAGAACAGGCATTTCAGCACAGTTCTGCCTCCGTGCCAAGGTTTTGTGCAGCTGTGCTGTTGGCATTTACCAACCAACACAAAGTGAGGTTTGCTCTGGTGATGCTGCTGCTGAAGAAGAATATGGTGTTGGAGACTGAAAGGCTGGAAATAGAAGCAAAACACCCATTTACCACGAGAATATGATATTGCTATCCAGTAACATGAGCATGCATAATTATATTTGCTGGGAGTTCATCCTCAATACTGCTTTGAAAGAAGTAGTGCTGAGATTGTGGGGAGAAACAATGCTGAGTGAACAGGAAATCACATCTGAGCTTCTAAGGCAATGTGTCAGCCAACAAAGAAATAGTTAAATTCAACCTTAAACTGTTAGAGAAATAAAAATATTTGATAAAGAATACAACAATAAGCCCCTATAAGATTACAGAACTATTAAACTTCATGAAATTGCATTGTCAAAAAGATACATCACCTGCATAAAGCACAAAGAAAAGAAGAATGATAACTCAAGTAGTGCCATCTAGGCTACACTTTACAGAATGTAAATGTGCCAAGAAAATTAATTTTTTTTTTATTCTGCCATGAGGTGGATTGGTTATGTTACAGAAGTAGTTATTGGATATGTTACAAGAAATAATTGTGAAGAGATGATTTAACAATATATCTTTGTTGACAATTTGTCTTTTTACCTAACAAGATAGCTAAAGGTTCCAACTCAATTAAAAAACCCACAAACCTAAAGCATTTGCTTGAATGAAGAAATAGTAAAAATATTCTGGAAAATATAATGATCAATGTAAAGGATGCAGTCAAGTCAAGAATGAACAGTTTTCTCTTTCTGATGCCACAATAAGAAAGGTAATTCCCTCATACTTGTCCCTGAGCTTCAGTAAATTCAAATTCTCTAGGATTTTTTCTGTCTGTTGCCTTCTTTTTGTCTGGTGAAATGGGCAAAAAGGCTGAAGAATACCATGTACAATAGGAGTTATCCCTGCTTGTTACTGGGATGAAAGCTTTTTCGAGCACTTGATGGGATGAGGGCCTTTACACCTCACAGTGTCTGGTACAAGTCACTGAGACAATCTCAAAGGGTGTCTCTGTATTGCTTTAGCTGTGCCCAAGAGCAGATTTTTATGCATTGTGGGCTCAGTTTTATCCACCCCTGAGTTTCTCTGCTTGGCAAATCTGCTTCCCTGCTCCAGGTCTGAGCCAAAGTGTGAGACAACTCCCAGGAGCAGTATGGATGGCTGGGGAATTCAGTTTTGCATGCTGGTTGAGCCATAAATGAGCATGGCTGTATAGCCTTACCAATAAAGGTTGGTGTTATGGTGTCAGTGAGGAGCTGGGGAGGTTGAGCCAAATGATCTCATAGAGGACTGAGCTTGACACCACAGACTTATAAATAATTGCCAATATGATACAGGACACACAAATAGAGCAGCCTTTTTCCCACATGTGTTTATGCCTCAGTTGTGACAGGAATGGCTCAGAAACATCTGAAGGCAAGACTGTTAGATTTAATTTTCCCTCATCTCATCACCAACCACTAATTAGGAGTATTCCCTGTTCTTGTGATTTTTATCATGGTCTTGATATTTGATACTTCTCTGCAAAGCCCCTGCTTTAAAACCATGTGATTACATCAGACATAAAATTCCCAGTCCTTAAAATTGGGTTTGTGGTGTTTTGTTTTGTTCTGTTTTGTTTTCAGAAAGAAAAGCTACAAACCAAAACAACAAATATAAAGCCCCCAAATTCTTAGTTTTCCAAGCACCATTATTTCTGTGGCCTGACATGGCTTTAATGTCTGAGGTTAACAACATGAAGTTAATGTCATGTAAAAAACAAACAAACAAGAAGTCTTTGTCCCCCAAGGAACCCAAATAAATTACTCTATCATTTGGTAACCACCAACTGAGTTTTGATCTGAATCAAAGACATCTATTTACTTCCAGTCTTTTACCTTTCTATTTCTGTGTAACTCTTCTATTAAAATTGTTTTCTTCTTTAAACACGCCTCAAAATAATCCAGTCTTGTTGATGTTATGTGGTATTTTCCATGTAAATAAAAAGAAATATTCAATACTGAGAAATGTTAAAAAGCATGGTTTAAAATATTTTATGGTGAGAAATATTCAAAACTTTTCTTGTTGGCTAGGAATATGCAGTTTCTAAGCCAAGTGTCCATTCTGGATTGTGTAGTCAAACTCTCACTAATATGAAAGACATGAAGGTCTTTGGGAACTCTATAACCTGTCATGCTGTTTTCTGAACAGACTGTCATTTTGCCTTGTTACACAATTACTTTTAGTGATTTACCTTTTTAATGAGAGCAAAAGGGAAACAGCAAAGAAAACAATTCTCTAAAATGTTTTCAGAAAGGCCCTCTGGAATTTGAAATGGGTCTTATTTGGTGTACTTTGCATAATTTGTTACACTAAATATGAAACAGATTTGAACTGCAGCTGTAGTGCATGTGTTACTCAGAAAAGCTCCCAGAACACAACCATTGGCTTGTTCAGGGTTTGTCTAAACAGTGTCTCTGGGCAGAATGACACTGAGTAAAAACACAATGGCACCATCCACCCAGGATTCACACAACGTTTGCCCTCCCTCACCTTTGTTTTTGGGAAAGTACATCGTTACTTCATGTTAAATACACTGAGGGAGGGATCAGCTAATAGTGTACTGATCTGTCAGATCAGCATTATTAATATCCCATGGGGACATGTGCAATGAGATAAACATACACCTTGCCCTGGGTAGGGGTTTTCCCTGGTTCTATCCAGCCACAACCACTGCTCTGTCACTGCAAAGCTCCTCTGAAGTCAAGTAGTGCATGTGAACTTCAGTCTGAGCCAGCAAAATGGCTTCAATTAGGCATTACACTCCTCAGGTGCAAATGGTGATTTGCAGTAGGTCTGTTGTCTTTGGCAATGTGGTTTGAATTTACAACTCTAACAAGAAAAGTAACTAGAACTTGTGTTGCTGTGTTGAGAACAGCTCCCCAACATTCAGTGCTTGCCTTCTGAAGTGGAAGGTGATCACTGGTGACTGCAAGCATAGCCCTGAGACAGCAATCACAGCTGATTCATGAGGGTAAATATAAGTATACATATATCTATATCTATGGCTATATCTGCAATTACACCTTAACAGGGAAAACCATAATCACAGATGAGCTGTGACTGAAAGAATTCTCTAATTACAAAGAGATTTAATCAAAAAATAATTAAAGAAGATTTATAGTACAGCTTTTAGGAAACAGGAGGTGTATTTTATCTCTGTGTTTCAATCTCAGCAGCAGAATTCAGTAATAGGTCAAGATGAGTCTCTCTGCACTACTACAATGTAAGCACATGATAAAAGAAGTAAACTCATGATACTTTTCACTGTTATGATGTCAAATATTCCATGCTATAAAAGCCTAACTTCAGTTGTCCATTATTTGGCTTAATGTTAACATGCAAGCAAAGTCTCCCTGTGGTTTTCTCTGCAACAGTTCTTGCTCCATTACACAGAACAATGTTCCTGTGCACAGGAGGTACATAGTAGTAATTAATGTAATTCTTACCTAGATTTATAAAACAGCTTTAAGGAATGACATATGCTGCAGATAAAAATTTATCAATGGTTGACTCAAGCTTGAGACATGATTTCATGACTGCTTCATTCATTTCCTTTAAACTACTTTAAAGTTTACTGGTTAAAATCTGCAAAGATTCTTGTTCTGAATGGATTTCTGTAAGGTCCAGTCTTTGATCTATTACTTTGACACAACCTGGGATTTCACAGTACTTGAACCAAGAGTATTCCTTGAGTAAAACATGGAACTCAGCAGTTGGAACTAGCTATTGGTGGGTGATTAGTTAGGAATTGGCTGAACCAATAGGAAAGGGCATATTGTTTTTGTTGATAAGGGTCCATGCTGTGAAGCATGAACTGGCATGCAGCTAAGAGGAAAAGCTTTTCTGGAAATTTGCTGTGCCTTTTCCCCTGGTGTTTTGGGGCAAATAAGTATTCCACCATCTGAGAAATGTTTAAGTAAAACATGATCTTACACCGAAGGAATTCAATAATAATGCTCCTGAGCAAAATCAAAATTTTAATTTCCAAGCCACACCACTGATTTCCTGAAACACCTTCATCTCTCCTCCTGCTGGCAGTTGTACCCCTTTTAACATCCCTTTATCCGTAAACCATCACAGTTTCAGTCAGCATCATGAGAAATGACCTAGCCATTGCCAGGTAGGACCAGATGACATGCAAACCAGGATCCAGTCACCTAGATCCTAAGATCCCTAGAGGCTCTAACAGAAGGGAAGCTTTTAAAATGTTAGGTCTTCAGGAAAATAATGAGGACATAGTTCCTACATGTATCTATCCATGCACAGTTGCATTCCTCCCACATCTAGGTGACAGACCTTGTCAAATGTCAGGAGGGAAGACCTGTGAAGAAAGAGAGTCAAGTACACAAATGATTGTTGCATATTCATTCTCCATTTAAAAACTAGGTCTTTGATTCTTATTTGTGATTATTTTTCATGTTTTTCATATGTGAAGTATCTTTGATCAGCAGGCCTTATAAAAACATGAATCTGAACTTGGAACATCAGAAGTAGTCTTTGAGTAAGAAAGGATGAGGTGATGAGAAACAAAAGGATTTATGAGAATCCTGAAGCCAGACACTGTCTGTCACATCATGCTAGTCCCTAGTGTCATGAAAATAGCAAGGCTCTGACTGGCTAGGGAGGGGAAAAGATTCAGTAAGTAAAAAATAGAAATATTGTTTTCTAAGTGCAACTGATAATTTTCTTTCAAGGCATGGAGTACAACACAAGTTTGGAGATATACAATATCATGTAAACTTAAATGTTTACATTTGCATGCAATAAAGTCCATTCTTCCCCTTGTTTTTCTTAATTAAAACTTAAAAGCTGCAGAGTGTGGCTGAGCATTTCCTGTCTACCACTCCCAAATAGCTCTTAGTCACCCAGAAGAAAGAGCCCAACCTGCCTCAGTTGGGCTGCTCTGTTATTATGGTGCAATCACCTGTCACTTTTGTTCCTTGCAGAAGAACTGAAGGCAGTGATATGTTTAGCAAATGCATAATAAAAAGAAGTGATTTTAAAGACATTAACAACTCACCTTGTTTCCTCTGACTTGATACCTGTCTAAAAATTAGGTGGATAATTTAATGAAGTTTCCTATCTACAAAGTAAAAAAGGAGGTAACTCTAGAAAATGATCAATTCCTTCCTAAAATAGTTAAGGTGAGTTACCTGCTGCAAATGTTCATCTATTTCCATTGATTCTATTATTATCAGGATTAAATACCTAACATTTAAGTAATGGTAAGGGCCAAATTCAAATAGCTCTTGATTACTAATAAACAGAATTATGACCATGACGTGGAGAAGTAATGGGCAGATCACAGGTTTCAACAGAGAGTTCTGCCAAAGGCAGTGCCTTCACTGACTTCAAAATCACTAGTTTCATTTCCAGGTACGAGGTATGAGAATCAGGAAGAGCAGAAGCATAACAGGGTTGGGTATCTTCAGCTATAGTCAGTAGTAATTTCAATTGAAGTCAATGGAAATTTCCTCTTGTGGAAACAAAGAGGAATTAAGAAATGAGACCTGATCCAAAACTCACTGAAATCCATGCAAACTTTTTCTCAGGTCCACTGAATTTTGGATCAAGCTCCTAGTTCCTTGGACAACAGCAGTAGTCCTGTTTCTCAGGTGCCAACACTTCTGCAGTAGTTGCACTCCACTGCACCTAGCAGGGTATGGAAAGTAAAGCTGCTCTGCTGAATGTATCTGTACAAAACAAATCCACAATTCTGTGGATATTTTCTGTCTGTTTACAATACAAACAGAGGGATAAGTTGGATATTACAGCAACTGTGACTAAGACATGGCTTTTTATCTGTCTCTTGTATGTTCCTAACACCATTTGTCTATGCAGTAGAAGTGATTGAGCTGCCATTCCAAATAAGAGGGCAAAGATTTAGATCTTCCTTGTGGTTTTAGTATCCAGGGATCAGTTCACCTCTCCTGGCTTTAAGAGTTTATAAAATGAAATAAGATAGTAGCAGCTGTATGAATAGGAGTTCTGTACTTCCTTTACATTTATATTTAGGATTGGTCTCCTCTTTTTGCATCAAATTTATCATTGCCTTATTTCATGACCTCACTGTAAAGCTTGAAGTTCAAAAAAGAGCCAACTTTTTAAAAAAAAATTGATGTTGACCTAGTTTGAGCTCAATGAGCAGGCTAAAATAAGGCATAAAGCTGGCAACAGCTATAGGAACAAATAAAACATTTTTTTCTCTTAAGGCTTGGAGAAGATAATAGAAAACAAAAAGAGCTAGAAACTTCAATGGCTAAATGTTGTTTCAATGCTGAGTTTAAGTATAAAAGAATCTCTGAGGCTCTTCAGGATGTGCCAACAGGTCAAAGCACTTTCCAGTTGCTCTAACTACTTCTTAATAAAGTGGAACTGTTTGAGGATTTGACAAGTCCCATGGGTCAGGAAACACATATTAAACAGCCTTAGAGAATTTTTCTCTTTCAGTGTTGAACCAATATTGTATGACATAAAAAGCAGTCCTCCATTCTCCTCTCTGCCATACAGAGATTTCTTTCAATGTCTGTTCTGAGTGTGAGGGTAGAAGGACATTCCATTTTCAACATAAATTCCACTTAGTTCTAAACTGACAGGGGGAAAACAAAGAAATACCATCTGTGAGGAAACAGAGTTAAAAAAGAGGAAGAGAAGAAAAATAGAAAAGAGCAGGAATATTGATAAAGCAAGGACAGAAATTAAGTGAAGGGAATTTCCCCCCCCCCTTCTTTTTCTTGCTTTCACTATTAGTTTCTCCCTTCTTTTTCTTTCATTCTCCATTTACATTGTTTCATCTAGTGGAATCTCTTTTTCTGCTCTGTAACCTCTCTCACTTTTTTCTGTTAGTTATTACTCATTTTACATAAATGCCTTAAAACAAGTGTATATGTTTTAAATACTCGTTACTGAAATCCAAAGACACTAACACAATATGTTTTGTTTCCATGGGAGAGAAGATATTTTCCTATTTTCTATCATCTCTACCAGCAAAAGGCAGCAGAGATCTATCAGGCTGTCATCTGAAGAACTTCCTCTCATCTTCAAGCCTCTGTGTCCCTCAGCAATCATCTCAGCAGCCACAGAAAACCATCACTTGACCAAAGTCTCACATCCAGAGCTAAGGTAAGGACTCAGAGACAGGGAAGTTTACTATTACCAGCACATATATTTACTTTATAAAGTAGCTGGGTAAGTCAAAGCATTCCTCTTTCTTGCCACATGTCCCTTTTTCACAACCATCTTATTTTGTTTACATTCAATATTTTATGTTTATTTCCCTTTTTTCTCTTTTGCTATCAATACCTTCCCATTATGTTGTTACTATTTTTAACATTTCAAGAGATTCTTCTTCTTTAAAAAAAAAGTATTATCTCCCTAACAATGCTTTTCTATTCTGTTTGCTTCTCATCCTCAGCGAATAGCCCAGACATCAAATGAAATTCCTTTGAAGTAATTTTGCTTTACCATTCACTAAGAAAAGCTCAATTTCTGACCCTAAGTGATTTTTATGCTGTTATGTGTCTTCTACCATATGGCTGAAGCTATTGCTTTTCTATATTTGTAGAATTATGGAATCAGTAAGGTTGGAAAAGACCTCTAAGATCATTGAGTCCAACCTTTGAATATAACTTTGTCAGCTAAACTGTAGCACTAAATGCCAATTATGTCCATATGTATAATTACCTCCACAGGCCATGCACTCATTCCTTTTCTAAATTCTGAAGCAAGAGTTTGTATGTCTGGAGGACTAGAGCCAGGTGAGTGTCAGAGTGGATAACCTCATGTTTTTCAATTTCAAAATCTGTGATTAAGTTGCAATAGAAAGAAAAATAATCCATTAATCTACTCTTTTGTTTTGTTTTGTTTTTGTTTCTGGAAGAAGGCAGAATGTAGACATGTACACATACACAAGCAAGCTTATTTACTGAGCCAGATTTAAAACAGAAGGATTTTAAGAGGCATTCTTAGAATAGAAGAATCCTGACAGCACTGATAATTCATAGTTCTTTCAATTTTTGCCTTTTGATATTTTGGATAATTTTATATTGCAAACCAGCTGGTTTCCTGGGAAACAATGTCTTTTTTTGAAACTATTTTTTGTCCTTTGGATGCAAACCCTGCTAAATTGGGTTATCCATTTCCATTGGATAATGGTATTTGCCTAAAGATTGAAATTATATAATAATGTCATTTCTTTCAGTTTGCGTGCTGTAACTCTGATTATGCTAATATTAGTCTGCTTTTCCTTTTTTCTGTATCAACATCAAGTATTTCTGTGGTCTATGTCTGAGGGTTGCTATGTGGACAGGAATTTGGCCATTCAAGAAATGTTTCCCTAAATTTGTATTATTTCAGGCAATAAATGACTTCTGCAGTTGATTAAAGGCTAAAGATGAGTGAGATAATCAACCTACAATGCATTTCTTTATTAATTATTTATTCATTTAATTAATTAATAATTAATTGCATGCAAGGCAGAACACAATGAAGGATGCTCACACCTGCATAATAAGATAGTTATGCGATGAATACTTTGAAAGTTTATTTGTTGTTTTCTGTTTAGGCCTTATGTCCTATACAACTTTGCATCAGATTCCAGGGGCAGAACATAGCTTGATAAAATATATTACTCTCAATGATGTTACACATAAAAAATCCACTAAGAACATGGCAAACAAACTTTTAGAAGTATTATTCCATTCCTGGATCTTCCATGAATGAATCAATTGGCTTGATTACATATTGTGTGAATCAAGAGGGATTCACATTATCTTCCATCCAGCTGTCCCTTCTTTGGGAACTCAGTGCCATGCCACTGAAATAAAACAAATTACATTAGTCCTATACATAGGATTTAATATATATTATATAAAATTAAAAATATGTATTATGTAAAACTATAAAGTTTGTGGTTTCATAACAAAAGCAATTTTGACTTAAGTAAGGAATAGGCAGAATGAATATAATGGCATCAGTTTTGCCATCTACAGCATGATGTTGTCAGTTTGAGTTAAATAATTGCCAAAGTACTTGCACAGGAGATCTTAGTCATGTTTCTTGTGACATATCACAGAACTGGGGAAAAACCAAACAGCTATGAAATCAGTGTGTTTCAATTGATATCATCAACACCACATGCAATAGCTCTCTGTTGATATGATAGAGAGGAAACAATCATGAAAACTCCAGAACAAAAGCACAGAGTGTTTCACATGCAGTGTTACAACACAGACAGCTAACAATCCTGTTAATAGAATGATCTCACAAATAGCTTGCTCAGACCATATACAAATTTATCGATGTACAAACACCTCAGACTGATCAGGCAATTTGTTGACATTCATCTTTCCCCAAATTAGCTAATTATTGGAAATGACCATTTAGGAAGACATGAGCTGCTGAGTGAGAGCCTTATGCTTACTTACCTTCCTGTACTTGAGCCACTGAGTCTGTTTATGCTAAAGATGTCACTATGAAATGCGACTGCTCTTTATCTTACTGAAAACAAAATCATTACCCCCATGAGAATTTAACTTTTTCTCCCAATGTCACAAACAATCACTTTTTCACACCTTCTCAAGCCTGACTCCCCAGTTCCTGACAGTCTGCTCTGACATCTCCCAAAGCAAGCTCTAAATACAACCCCAGAAAGCTGTATTTTATTTTGACTCATTCCTCTTTTCCTTTGGAAAAAAACCTGAAGAACAGACAAGCAAGTGTAATATATTACCTCTGGTGGCTTAGCTGGACAGCAGCAGGGGCTTGTAATAAGGATGTAGTAATACACCACAAGGAATCTGTAGAGTCGTAAAACTTGACCTTATAAATCTCTACGTTTATCAATTCCATACAGCAGCCACTCCCTGTGGTGGAAGTCTCAGACCAATAAACCTGCAGTTGATAACCATACAATTTATCCTCAATTTTTACCTCCTGGCCAGCTAATCATGCTACATTAACAATGTCTGTAAAAGATTGAAATGTCACTTTAAAATAAAGGTACCTTCTGATTCTTGTCATTACTTTGCATATAATTAAGAAATTGAGCAAACAAGTTTACAGTGATAGCCAGGAGTCCTACATTTTTTTGTTGTTCATACCCCTTTGTTTAAAGTTCTTACTCTCTCACCTGAAAACTGCTTTCCTTTTAGTTTTAGTTTTAGTTTTGCTGCTTGTTTTTTTTAAATTCATGTAGCTTCCTGCAGTAGATGACTCCTTTCTCTGGACACTAAACCCTTCAGAAACAAAAAAAAAAAGATGTTTTTGGTGCAGGCACATCTACAATGCTCTGCTGGGCAGAGGTGTGCCATGGACACCCAGCAGCTTCTGGGAGTTTGCATACTGTAGAGAGGACACAGACTTGATGTTAAAGACCATAGTCTGATTTTCTTTTGAACTCAGTGTTTCTGACCCTGATTCCATCTTTGCCTGTTAAAAGTGCCTGAACAACTACAGTGATTCATTAATCTCATGCCTATTTCCTCCACACAGCACTTCTCACTCTGGATACATTTGGTGATGTGCAGCAAGAATGATTTCAAATTCATTCTGGTTTTCAATAAGAAAACTGATTTAGAATAACTCCCCAAAAAGATAATTTAAATAAATTTTAAATATCCTAATTTATTCTCTGATGCAGTGTTTTATCTTGGATGGAATGGCTGCATATCTCCACTTCATACCTGACTCCGAAGAATATTGCAAAGTAAGACTAATGACTAAATAAAAACTTTGTCCAACTGTAAGAAAATTAATTAGCACTCTGCAAGGCAAAGTAGGAGAGGATTGATTCTAAAAAGCCTTACTTTAGAGAAGCTATTGGAGCCACCAGCCATCAAAAGGCACTCAAGTCTGCATGTCTTGCATTAAGTATGAAATTTGAGGTCATCAACGGATTTTGCCTCACTACATTTTGCAGGAAAATAAAGTTTCTTCAACTTCAGCTGTTGCCAGAAGTATAAAACTGAATTAGCTGCATATTTGATCTGCATGCCATCATGAGGCAGATCCCAGTTCAGGGGACAATATCCCATATTTCCTGCCTGAAGAATATGTAGCCAAGGAGAAAACAGAAATGTGTGTTGCCTCATCAACACTTCAGTGCACTTGAAGGAGAGAAGGGAAATACTCTGCACTGAAAAATAAGGAAACATCATTTATTTTCTCTTAGGAGAAAGAGAGGAGAAAGAAGGAATAGAGAATGATTCCTCAAGACATAAAACTTTACTGTGGCTTTGGTTACAGATGCACTCACACATCTACTCTTATTAAAGGCAAGACATAGCTCATTAATACAATTCCTGAGGATTTGGTACGTTTAGGGCTTGACTTGGTATTTAAGGAAACTTTGTTCTACATGCATGAACAAAGGGACATCAGACCAGTAGTCATTCAGGTTGCCAAAACATTAAACAAGACAATGCATTTGGAAAACAATGTTTTGAGGGGAAAAAAAAATGGGGAAAAAAATCAAAACATGGTTAAATTTGCTTTCAGTTTATTTCCTTTCTTTTTGCTCAGGAAGAAAAACCCTTCTATTTTCAGAAAATCAGTTCACCTTGAATATGTAGTCACCAGAAAGAACAATAAAAGAAGTAATAATGACAGCTTAATATAAGAGCCCTTTTCCCAGTATTATCTTTTCCCTAAAGGCAATATAGAAAAACAAAACTAGGCAGACTCCTTTTTCATATAGCTGGGCAGTTTTAATTTTTTTTTTTCAGGCTTTATTTCCCTTCAATATGAATTTCTAACAAAGATGTAATTGTATTCTAATCTTTTAATAATTGGTTCATTTAAAAATGTGTTTTTAAAGATATGTTAACAAATTCACAATTCTGCTTGCAAAAACACTGCTGTAATACCCTGGCTCCTTCAGTTACTGGCAATTATGCCACAGACTTTACCACAGGCAAAAATTTTTGTCAAACACTTTTCAGATACAGAACCATACATAGCATTAAATGGTTGATAGAAATAGCAGTTTTGAAGGATCTCACAAATTATTTTGTAGTGCAACAAGTACTGCATTTCAGACAAAACTGAATGCTTAGTAGACTTTTAAAGGAGATTCTATTCTATTCTATTCTATTCTATTCTATTCTATTCATATTCGGTTTTTGCCCTTTATCAAGATCAGCACAAAAATAAGCCAGTATTTGAAATGCTTGTTCAAACTAATATAGTTTTTATTGCATATGTGAAAGAAAGGAAATGGTTAATTGCAAACTGGATCTGATTCTGCAGTGAGCACTAACCACAGAAGTTACATCTCTTCCTTCTTTTAAAGAAAGTCGATCTGCCAGTCCTTCAGAAAGTAATCCTGCCTCATCAAAGTTCCAAGGAGGAATTTCACGTCCAATTATTTGAATGACTAGGATTATGTGTGTAAGATACTCGAATTCAAATGATTGTCATCATCATATAATTTTTGCCAGTTGATTCATGCAAAGTATGTCTACACCACATGAGGGAGAGCAGCAGAAAGATTCCGTGAGTACTACCAGCCAGCTCACCTACAAGGATTATCCTCCTTAGCAAAGTGCCTGGAAAATTAGGTCAGATTGTTTTTCTACCCAAGCTGGCTTATGCAGAAATAGTCCAGGTATCAGCCCACAATGCTCAGCAGTCTTTGCAGTGCTCAGGTCAGCTGTCAGAGATCCATCTCTGGCACCTCTGCATCGCCTTGTGGTCAGACTGAAGCAGCATAATCACTCAGATATTTAAGCAGCCCTACTCTTTGGCAGAGCTTTATGCCCTCCTGAATCACACTTTCCTCTCATCTGCACTTCTGCAGAAGCAGTAAGTATGAAGTGCTCCCATTCCCTGGAGAGGGGACACTAAGCCCCTGCAGCAGCTTGGGCAGGTCCTCAGAAGACTCTAAGAGTTCAGCCTGCTGAGGCTAATTAATTCCCATAGGGTGAAGAAGCAGAGGAAGAAATTTGGCAAGGACTCTTTTGAAAAGCTCCATACCACTGTAGCTGCAACCTTATTTTCAGACAGTCCCAGTCTTAGCTTTTGTCCTGGAACCTCTCCAGTTCCCTGAACTTCACCAGGGCCTGTCTACAGAGGAAAACCACTGAAATAGTTATGGTAGAATGGCCACTCAGGGATAGTCTATTCTTGCAGAAAAGTGATTTAATCCTGGAACAATCCCTACTTTTCCAAATAAGAGTCACCATTCTAGAAAGAAACCCCTTATTCCAGGAGAGAGTTCACATGGGGAGTTATTTCACTGTAAACAGTGGTCAATAGACGATATGAGCAAGCTCAACATGTCACCTCTAGAGAAATAAATGTCACCTCTAAAAGATATGGAGATTTCTTTTTTGTCATGCAGTTCATATTTTGATTTCTCCATTAAATGCTTTCTTAGCAGATCTTGTAGTGAGACTGGGACATGATTTTTGTATAGTAAGTTTAAAAAATCCTAATAAAAAATGAAAGTGTCCAAGGTTTTGTTTCTTTTTACAGAGCAACTGACCTGCTCACCACAGGTAAGAAGAAGGTAAAGTTTTCCTTGTCTACCATGATCTTCTGAGTTAGTTGGAACATTTGTGAAGCTTTGTTTCTTACAAAGGATAGCACAAAATGAGAATTACTCAGTATGGATCAAGTGGCACAGGGATGAGGAAGTAGAGCTGCCTGGTACATGGAGCAGTGTGTTCATGTTCTGGAAACAGACTCTATTTCTGGGTCCCCCACTGAGTGCTGCACAGGCTTTAATAACTGCTTTTGTAACACACTCAGAGACCTCATGTGGGATGCACAAACTGGGTGTATCTATACAATTTATATGTTCAGCAAGTCTTAAATACAATATACACTAATTTTTTTTTATTTTGATTGTCTTTGCCTATGTAATCATGAGACACTTCTGTATTTAATTGTTTCTTGTCATAACAACTGGCAAGTGCTTCAAGATACCCTGAGCCTTCTCAAAGCAGGAGACTTGGTTCATTTATGTTTGTGTGATGAAGATTATAGTAAGTCTTGATAATCTCAAATAATAAAAACAACAGAATCACTATTTGCACAATCTCTTGGTTATCAGTAATAGTAAACACCACTTCCAAGTACTTTTGTTGATAGAATTACTATATTTGTAGGAAAAAAACCAGCTTATTATTCCTTTCAGTCTTTATTGGCTTCTGTAGTGGGATGGGGAAACAGTCTTGACCACAACTCCTTGTGACTGCTGTACAGAGCTGGGTTCTAGGTCAGGAGAGCACTGAAATGTGTGTAAGGAGCTGCTCTGGAGCTCACTGAAGGGAACAGAAATGTGTTCTTAAAGTTAACCATATCCTTAGGAGAACAGCCTTCTAAATAGGTGCTATTCTGAGATGCTTCATTAGCCTGTAGTTAATCCAGAGAAGGGAAATATACAATTTCCCTGCATGAAAAGTCAAGGTGGGAGAGAGGCCTCCCTCCTGGGAGGAAGGAGGCAGGAGGCAGGAGGAAAAGCTCCCAGCAGCTGCTGCAGATGTGGCCACAAGGCAGGGGCAGAGCAAGGGCCATGCTTGGGGGCTGCAGAGAAGAGCAGATCCTGCACAGCAGAGGTTTGGCAGGTTCTGACCAGAGAATAAAGGGAATCTTTCACATCTATATCCCAGAAAGAGTGCAAAGAGGTCTAAAACTTATCTTTCTCTTAGCAAACACATTGGGCTTGTTCTACACCATAACAGTGTTGTGCAAAATCTTCATGTTTTCTTCAGAGTTTTTGCTACAAAGTGTAGAGAAAATGTGTAATTTTTTTTCCTGACAGAGTTCTAAGGAAGGTGTGTTGGTTTATTTATTGGGTCTTAGCACCAGGTTACAGAAAAATAATGTGTCAAAAGAAAGGAGGCCAGGCACATTTGATGAAAGTATTTATTTTGGGTGAATGTAAAGCCTTAATTTATTCAGCATATTTTTTAGGTCTTGCACTTTATCCTTTTTTAATTAACTCATCTCTAAGCTTTAAATCTTGTACAAAAAATATTTTATTGGAATTTCATTACCATTGTTTTCCTTGGGAAGGCAGCTTATAATCTTCATGATATTATTGTGAAGCCATCACTAAGCAACATGCTTTGGCATTTGTATAAGCCTTTGTCCACCTCCTTCCCTCCACCCAAATGCACACATTTGCATTTACTGTTAAAATATTATGGATGCTGACACCAGTTTAGCCACAAGACCTGGTGTTAGACTGTCTCTAATTGATTTAATTATTCATAATTGCTCAGCTGGGGCTTATGTGTACTTCAGCATGATTAAGGGAGAACATACAAGTCTGCAGCTAATGATGTGTTCCATCATAATTTACAACCGTGAAGTCGCTAGAGCTAAATTGCATAGACACAGTACATTTTTAATCCTGTTTAAAATGCTTTTTCAGATCTCACAAAAAAAAAAAAAGAAAAAAGAGAAAGAAATAACCCAACGATACTTCTTATGTTTTTCATAAACGAGTTTTAAGGAAGGATTGAAAGTGGTATGCTGTCTTTTGATTTCGTTAAATTAAAATTATCAAAGAAAACAGATCAACATATCTGAGTCCATTGTAGAAGTGATTTAAATGCAATGCAAGTCTTTTTGTTGCCTCCTTTCTAAGTGCACTTGCTCATCCCTCCTTTCTACTTGCTCATCTTGTGCTAAATATGTTGAAATTTTCATGAAAAAATGTAATTTGTAATTATTAAAAAATAAAAGTAACTTCTGTCAATGTGATGCATGAAAATGATCACACAGTGGCTTCCTTAATTGTCACCAAACATGTTTTCATAATTAGTTCAAGACTAGCAATTCTGACAATACCATGTACATTTTATGAGACAACATCCCTGAATACTATTACTGAGGGATGATGCTTTTCTTGTCTTTCAGCAGCTCCTTACAGATGGTGAACACTATTGGGAAAAAAACCAAAACAACACAATAGCAAAAACACTGAAAATGAACATATTTTCCAGTGTAACTGTCTAACTTCAGACAGGGCCTATTTTTTTGCTTCTGAGTGGGAAAAAAAAATCATATTTTTCAGAAGGGCATGTGTCAGGAGAGGAAAACAAAGTTGCAGTGTGCTGTGAGTGATGAATATTTCTGAGATTTCTGTAGCCTTAACATTGTTAGCATGAAGTTCAGCATTTTTTTAAAGTTTATTCAAACTTGTGCCTTAACCAGAGACAGAAAGCACAGTTTACAGGATTATATTCAGTTTACTCTTAAACTAAATGTTAACTCAGACTGGCAGGCAACACAAACTGGAAACTGCAGCATCATTGCTGTGATGGGAAGGGCAGAGTGGCTTTGTCTGGAGCAAGTCTCAATTGCTGCTAACATGGCATTAACTGTCTGCAGTACTTTGTCTTTTGGATGCTTCTGAACAAAGAAGGTTCCAAAAAAGAAGGTTCTCCCCCAAGTCCTGGTTCCTAACACCCACTTTTCTTTTTTGGACCTTGGAGAGACACAACATCCAGCATTTAGAACTGCAGTGCATTATCAGAAGGATGTAATTACAATTATTTATTTAAGCTGGTTCTGAACCAGGGAATCCTGATATGAAGCTGGAGCCAGTAAAGGCTTGAAAAACTACTGACAATAAGCAATTCTTCATGGAACAAAACTATTACAATAGAGGGTCTTTGATCTTGCCTGTCTCCTGTTGCCAATTGAACTTTGTCACCATGCACTGTCATCCACAAGGGAGCACTTTTGAATTAAGCAGTCTACAGCAATTTAGTCTGTTCCAGCTTTGAAGTGCCAACATCAGTCAGGCTAGTACTAACTTTTTTCATTAAATTTTTTTTGAGTTCTCTGAGGAGTTTAGCAGACCTGGCATTTAGATAACTAAAGTCAAGGAACCAAGGCACTAAGACATCAAAAGCAAGAGGGGCCCCTAAAATACAAATGTGAACAATCATTAGGCTCTAATGGTGCACTTCATTAATGTCCACTTCAAAGCAAAAGTTTACTGACTTTGGGATTGACTAATTTACACATTGTGGGAAATTGCTGCCAGCCATGCATGTAACCACTAAATGTTTCTGGAATAAATAGAAACGCCCTCTTCCTTCAGAAATCAGGAACTGCAAACTGAGCCTTTAATTGCAAGATGGCCTTTCATTTGAATGGGAATGGAAAACCTGTCTAGCACATAAATCACTAAAGCTGTGTGTAGTTATCATACAGACACACAGATGTCAATCAGCAGCCTTTTGCAATTTTCTCTCCCTCCCCCACACTCTGCAGCTAAGTGGGAATATGTCTGGTTTCTTTTGGGTATCTTCGTTTATTTAGTCTTCACAAATTCTCATTTTGCTTTGCAACCTAAAGAAAGTAAGTAAAATTAGGTAAAGTTCTAAGTATAACAGGTTACTACAACTTTGAGATTGAGTTTCCTTGAGAGGAGAGAAAGAGCTGTACTACTTTAAATCTTAGTTGTAACTCCTGTGTGAGTAAAACAAGTACCACTGTGCCAACAAACTTCATTCACATTCAAAGGTGCACTGGTCCAGTCATATAAATGAAAAAAAAAACCCCAAAATCTTAAACTAACCACCAGAGTTAAAATCACAGTTTAGATAATCAGAATGCAAGCCTACCATGCTCGGAAACATCTACAAAACATGAGCTGTCTAAGCAATGCCCTCATGCAGAAATGCCTGAGATGATGTGGGCCAGCTTGTAAAAGAATTGAGCACATGCAGAAGTTCTTATCCTGTCAGTAAGGATTGCCTACGCTACAAAATGTGGTTGTGTTTGAGTGGAGTTGTGATAACTGAGTGAGAGGATGGGAGGCCAGTCACAAGTTAGAGGTCAATAGAAGCCAGGAAAAATTGTGTTCAGCTGATGCTATGGTGAATATAATTTGTCCTTGTCTAAACACTAACCACTAAGAGATGGTAACATCCTGCCATCTAACTAGATTGCTTCCAATCTTGTTCCAGCACAATCAAATCTTTTATCTAGACAAGCCTCATTGTGACTGTAAAATCTCAGCCACTTTGAAAAATCGAGCTGTTGGCTCTTAATGCCTAAAAGAGCCTAAAAACCATTTTTCTTAAAACAGATCTGTATGGGATTGCCAGAAATCCACACTTTAGTGGGAAGTTTTTCAAAAAGAAAACTATTTTGGATATGCATTGGGCAAAATATGGAGAAATGGTTGCCAGTGCTTATGCTGAAAAATAGGGAAAATAGTTATAATGTTTCTGCTTTATATTTCAACTAACTTTCTTAATTTTTAGCAATTACCTTCTTGTTGCAACATTTTAATAAAAGTCTGTGCCTTCATGCCTGGTAGGGAAGCTAACTTGCCATGGGCAAGAATGGCCTTAAAAAAAAAAAGGGGGGGGGGAAAAAAACCACTTAGCAAACCACAAATTTCAGAGACCTAGTCACATCTGTGTTTTATCAGCTTTTTCCGGATAGTATTACACCAAACAATTGTCTGCAGATCGGTAGACAGCTGAGACTTTAAAGTGCTGAATTACTGAGAAAATGCTAGAGATAAAAAACAGCACATGTATCCTATCAGTGTAATGAAACCAACCTGCTGCTAGCGCCATAGTGCCTTAGTTCTAAGTACCCTGTAGAGGAACGGAAGGCTTTCATTTAACTCTTAAGAGGAAAGCAAGGGAAAGAAGAGTAAAGGTCATCTAATACCAGCCTTAATCACAAAACTCAAATACTCTCAGATATATGAAGGGAGGAATGCTTGGTGTTCAAAATAAAACATCGACTGCAGACAACAAGAGTGTGTCTGATCATACTGGGGGTAGCATTTCCTGCTGGAAATTCCCAAGACTGAGGCTGATGTCAAGTGGAGTTACAGGCAGAGAGCATGGCAAAAAGCTGAAAGTAAAAAGCCTGGACACTCAGGCACTGCCACATAAAGGCCGATTCAATCTAGTAGAAAACTCTCCAACAGAAGGTAGATTCAGAAAATCAGCCAGAAGGTACACTGGAAATGAATAATGGATATTTCCTGAATGGAGCATGGTTATTAAGCACTATAGCTACTACTCAATGACAGATGTACAAGTCGAAGTCATGTTTAGAACAGAAAATATTACACAGAGTTATTTGGTTTCTTGTTGGTTTGGGTTTTTCTTTTGGTTTGTTTTTTGGTTTGTTTTTTGGTTTTTGTTGGTTTTTTTTTAATATTTTGTTAGGTTTGCATTGCAGTTTAAATGCCAGGTTTACTTGGCAGATCATGATACTCAGGTGTGTCTGGGTTTAAAATACTCAGAAAGTATTTGACTGTTCTCACTGAAGGCAGTGATAAAATTTCAAGGGTGGGGGTGGTTAATGTTCTTTCGGGGTTTTTTACTCCTTTTTAAGAAAAGATCAGTTGGAGTTTGTGATTTGTATCATAAAAGTTCAAATTTTACTCTGCTGACTTCTGCTGGAATAAGAGCTAGCCTAAAATGACTGCATAAAACTGGAAACAACTTTAGCCTTACTGGTCTTACAGTTCCACTGTAGCAAAGCCCAAAAATTCCAATGAGAACTGATCTTTGTACCAGGTACTGTATAACTGAAACTAAATATGGCCTCTTCCACAAAGAAACTATGGAAAAAATCAAAAGGTAATGAGTGAGGAAAAAAACCCAGGTTGTTAATATAAACCTTTTTGTATTCATATATCTTTTAATCAGGTTTTGATTAAATATATGAAAGTAGTCTTTCTCCACTAGTCCCTCAGGCTCCAAATGACTCTCAATTAGCCATTTAAAGTTAGCTAATTTTTGTCTGTTTTGTGGTAGAACCATGGAAGGGACACATGAAAGAGGAAGAATATTTACTTCGGGCAAGAAATTCCTAGCTTTAGGAGTAGTGCAGGGAAAAGCACAAAGGCGACAGAGACTTTTATGAGTGAATAGAGAATATGTCAGCTGAATTGGGCAGCTTGGGGAAAGTGTGAGAGATGAGAGTGGACAAGCAGAAAAAAGTAAAAGTATGATATTTTTTAATTAAAAAGTGACTGGAAAGTCTTTGCAAGAAAACATCTGAACTTAGCATCAATACACCAGTAGACCTAAGGATTAACACTTCGGTTGCCTGAGTGTCTTCAGCTGAACTTTTTTACATATAACATACATATATAGTCTTTCAACTGGGCATGTCATGGACACATACTTGAGCTACACTTGAACATGTGGCATAAAAGGAAAGATGAAGTACAAACCACTCATTTAACGCATTTCCAGTTAGTTCCATTTTAATTCACTCAATTATTCAATCAAGTGCAATATAAATTTACATTATTGTCACCTAATTTAATACATTCTCCAGGGAAATATATTGGAGAAGAGCGTAGTTTATAATTTATTTTAAACCTCCTTAATTAAATGTCCAAATCCCCCAAGATGACATGGAAGTATATAAAATGGACTTTTATACCCCAAAATTCTTCCTAAGAATTGGATTACGAGATTGAGATGTCATGCATAAATTAAATCTCATTAATTCTCTGTCCATCCTGAATGTTCTCTTCCAAAAGCCTGCAAGGACACTTCTACATTCCACTCCATAGGTTAGTGTTAATCAAACAAGAGGTAGAAGGACTACTTACAAATTTTATGTCAGATATTCTGAGAACAGAATATTTAAATATACAATAACTATCCAGATATTAAAAGATCAGAGTAAATTTCAAACAGCTTTATGAACAGAGTATGAGTGGAGTCACCCAGTGTATTATGGTTTTAGGGAATTTAAGTGATGAAATTTGTCCCATCAAAACACAAATATAGAAGATTTTCTTTTGTTTACAAAGATAAGATTTCAAAAGTTTCCAAGGAATAGCGCATGTCATTCACTTATTGTTCCAATTCCTTTCTTCTTTAATGTTGATTGATTTGAAGATTGTCTTTAATTCAAAAGCTGTTTTCATTTTAGTTTTCATCTTTCTGTCATGTTCTAAATGAGATGAAATTGAATTACCCTCAAGTATAAACAAAAGAGTTTTGATTTTCTTATTTGCTTTATCCCCCAAAGACTGCAAAGATTGCATGTACACATCTTTTCATTTCCCCACCTCTAGTCTGGAGATCATTCACCACGAGTGGATGAAAATTCTGTAATATCAGTTATTTCTTACACTTTGTGCACCAAAATGGCAATATTTCTTATCCCCCAGGAAACATCTATGGCTTACATATTTACAGCTAAAGTATGTTGCACCATAGTTTGTGTGCAGTGTGATATTTGTCTGCAATGTGTGATATTTGTCTCATTCTGTTCCTTCATCCAATTGCTGTAACTCAGGATTTATCTGTGAATTAGCTTAAAAGTAGGATGTTAAGGTTACCAGGCCAAAGAGTTGATCCACATAATTTTGTCTAGATAGTTTGTGGCTCAACAGAGGATATAGTTATTTTAGTAATCATCAGTGTAGAACATAGGAAAATATAACTGCATGGCCAAACATGAACGAGATCCTTCTCTACAGATTATATGGTTTCCTTTTTAAGGGAAAAGAAAGAAGGAAGAAATGTAATTTTTAAAGCAATTTTAGTGGATTTTTTTTCCTTTTCTTTTTCCTTTTAGTTTGTTAGTTCGGTTGGTTGGTTTTTGTTTTTTGGGGCTTTTTTTAAAGGAACAAAATATGAGCGGTGTGAAATGTGAGAAACCAAATCATGAGGGATTCTTACATAATCAGTAAGCCATGTCCAGCAAAGGGAAAGCACAGTCATGCCACTGCATGTGCACTTTTCCCAACTTCACACCAGGCTCTGTGGTGGGAGATGATCAGAATGTTTGTACTCAATAGACAAGAGTAACAACTTTCTACCCATTTTGTTTAGGTGACAGTGCTGTCCTGTATGGTTCTCTGTAACTGCCCCTGGGTTTGTGTTTTGTTAAACAATTAATTTCACTGCCAAGACTCTGCTGCAGCTGCCTGGCCATTCTCCAGAGCTGTGCCAACCTCAGCATTAGATTACCTCAGCACATGGCAGGGAATGGTCAGCTCTTTGATTTCATTATGTTTTCTTCCATTGGCTGAGCGGGGAAGTGCTGGGTTTATGCAGAAGGAAATGCATATAAGTAGCTTCTGCCTAACACAGTCAGGCACTGACTTGAGGTAGTTTCATTTCCAGGTTAGTATGGAAAAAAAAGAGAGATAAAAGAAAAGAAAACCCTTTCAAATAAACCAAACATTTTAGTAGTCTTAAAGGTCAGTCCCAACCCACATGGACTAGTGTAAAAGTGCTGTAGGTCAGCACTTCTGGCTTTACAGACATGAAAATATGTTTTACACAGTACTGAAATACCTCAGTCATTCTTACTCCACATTAAAAGGCAACCTAGGAAAATATACATCAGCAAATAAGATTCAAGAAGACAGATGGCCCTTTCAAATATTTAGTGTATACAAAAGTAATTGAAAATTCTCTGATTAGCACTCTTGACTTATACACAGTGGCTAGATCCCAGCAATGATTTAGTGGGTCTGGCTCAATCATTGCACTGATGACATGTATTAGTTGTTATTTCAGCAAATTATTTCTCCTCCAAGCCAATTAATTCCATCCTGGTTGAATAGCATACACTGGCTGTCAAAAGCTTTTACAGTATTTTTTCCTTTTCAAATCATGCAAAGAGTCAAAATTAATCTGCAAGATTTTGAAGGTCCTATGTAAAATATCAATTAATTTTATTCTATTCATTTTTCAGGCCTATGTTCTGACCTAATGGTTTCTGGTTAGAATTTAGCTCAATTTTGTCCAGCAGAGGAAATATCCAAATATGTGTTTGCTTGTTTTCTGCTCTTTCTAGGATTCATAGTTATTGATTTTGGACTACATTCTTATCCTGAAATACTTCTAAGCTAGAGTTAGTCTAGAAAGCACAGCACAGATTGCTTATTATCAAGGCTGTGAATGTATACATTACTGTTCACAAAGAATAATCAGTACATGTCATCTCCTACTAAAGCATAATCCCTGTTAACAGAAATAGAAGGAATTTCTATTTGACTGAAATGAAGCTAAGGAATCAAGAGAAACAATCCATTCACAATTCAGAATGCCATTTTGTTCTATGATCAGTGCAGTATCATCAGAGAAAGTGTTTCTGGAGATTCATTCACTGCCCATTTTAAAGACCTAAATGTCTGGGAATTATGAACAGCAGGAAGAATAAAAATGAAGTAGTGGTGACTTAAGTGACGTGGTGACAATAAAAAAGTTACAGGATGCACAAATTCTTAAGAACTAAGCATAACTTTTTATGTGCCAGAACCCACACAAATTAGGTTTCCACTGAGCATTAATAAATATTGCAAAAATGAAACAACTGTGAAGAGAATTTGCATAAGAACATGAAAGAATATAGTCAGTACTCTCTACCCAAGGCTAGGAAGAAAATTTTACATTAGTAAAATTTTACTGAGTGGGATATACTCAGCAAATCTAGTGTAAAATGTGCCTTTCTCTCCCCTTACATTTTTGCAGAAGTGATGAGCATTGCCATTTTTTTTAATGCAAATACCATCAATAAAATAATTTTTACCTTTGTCATTCAAAATAATTCCATTTCTCTCAGATTTGCTGTAATGCACCCATTGTGAATGACATTACCTTCATTTATCAAAAGCCCTGAATATACCTGATGAAAGGAAGAAGACAACATCTTTTCCCTCAAACAGTCTTTTGGCTATCCCTTGAAATTTGTTGTTCCTTTGAAATTGTAAATTGGCAGCAATTGACAAATCAAACTCTTCCAGACAATTGACTCCTGTAAGGTGTCAAATACAGACACAAATTTTAAAGGTTGTCTCCTTCAGTAATTTCATCCTGAATCAGCATGGAAGAAACCCTGCTTGAGTAATCCACTGTACTCACAAGTTTAAACCAGAGAGCCTTTTTTCAGTGAAATACTTGATTCAAGCACCTGAGCAAATATGGACTCTTCAGGGAAAGATGCCTACATTTCCTCCTCTGCAGCCAGGTCTGCACTATAAAGTTATTGTTTTTGCAGCAGCAACAAGGCCTCCTTTTGCTTAGTGGACATTAGTTGTGAATTAAAACATTGAAAATAAGCAGCCTGCCAGTTTCACAGACCTTAACACATCACTCTCCATGACAACATGGAACTCAGAGGAAGGAAGAATATTCCTGGGGGAAAGCTGAGAAGTGCAAAGAATTTTTTTCCTTTTTTTTTTTCTTAATCTGGGACGTGGTGTTTGTTTTTGTTAGCTGAAAACTACTGTTTGAAGTCCATTTGTGTTGGTAGATTACTTTATCTACTCTTCCTTGGGGAACAGACACTACACTATCACTTTGTATACACTACACTGATAGTGCCTTTACATTGAGCATGGAATTGTATGCCACTATGTCCTAGTGCTTTATTTTCCCCTAGAGCTCTGAAACACTAGAGGAAATCTGCCTGCAAATGGAGGAGAGCCTTGCTTTACTGTTTTTTCTTTTAAACTTTGACTTTGCATGTTGAGGGGCCAAAGAGGCTTTTAAAGATGCACTAAATTTAAAGATGTAAGAAGGGAAGGGGTAAGAAAAAATTATTTAAGTAATATGAAAAACCCAAGATTTTCTAAATTATAATCTTTCAGATTTTCTAAATTATGCTGTAAATTGTGCCTTGACAGGAAGTTATAAGAGCAACACACAGAAACTCCCTGTTGGAAAGCTATAAACATATTAAAAAATACATATTTTCAGACGCAACGAAGTTGCTTAAGAGCCTAGGTCCCCACAACTGCCATTCAGATCTGAGTTCCAAACCCATTGAAATGTCCTTGAATGTTTTAACAGCCACAACTGTGTTCCTACACCCTGGTAACTCCTTTCATAAGGAAGGAACTTTATCCTTTTTAAAGCATGAAGTGCCTCTCAAGGATAGCTACAGCCACACTGTACTCCTTCAGTGTTGGTGTGCACACAGAGCTACCCATCTGAGCCCCAAAGAATGAGGTTATTGTACCCTCTATTGATGTTGCCAGGCTTTACATATGAAAATAAAAATATCAGAATTTGTAATATCTCACTTCCAATGGGAGGGAACAAGGGGTTTCCCATTCCAGCTGTCCACTAGACACAAGACCACTAGACCAGAAGAGAAACAGGCACAGAAATGTATCTATATGTCTATTTTGCCATGAGGTAGTTGGGAACTTTGGATACCTGATGGACAATTTTAGCACAGCTTGAATATGTGCTTGAGACCACACTTGCCTCCCTTAATGTTATCATCATCCCAGAACATCATTTTGGAACAAAGAACAGATTTGGAACAAAGATTTACCCAAACCTGTAATGTGGAGGGATCAGAACCATGAATGACATTTACTTTTGTGGCATCAATGTGTAGCTGTTGTCAGAAAAGTGCACACAGGCCATGACATGAAGTGCCAACAGGAAACATGGAAACATGGAAATTGCCATGGGAACATGGTGGCTGTAGGTATTGGGAGACTAAGGTTGCCCCTAAATGTTGAGAAGACACCATGAAGATATCCTACATCCTTGTGATTTAGCCCAAAAACCTGTGCAAGATCTAGCCAGCTCTGCAAACTGTGCTGCTAAAACACAGCACAGACACTGCCAGAATCTTGAGCTCACAAGTGCTCAGGAAGGCAACTTTGTTAAAAAACTGTACTCCTAGCAGAGTTCTGACAGCATCATAGAGCAACACCTTTTTATCAGGCTTAATATAGACAGCTGTCGTAATGCCTGAATTTATTATCAATGATACAATTTAATTATCATTGCTGTGGTAAATTCTTAAACATCTCTGCACAATAGATCCCAAAACATCTTGAAAGATAAAACTTCCTGTTTTACAGGTGCAGAAACTGAAGCATATGGTAAGTAAAGGGGTGTCATCCATAAATGTAGTGGTTCAGTCATGAAAATTATCCATGCTGCATCCCATCACAGAAGAAATTAACGCAAGACTCTAATTTGCTAAAGAAAACTGTTAGTGAGGTTTGGAACTTCATTTTTTTAAATAGAGGTCGAGTTTTAAATCCAATTAAATCAAATTCAGTTTTCTTCAATAAGCAGGTTTCCAGAGGTACTTTGAAAAGGTGTGATTGTTTCAGCAGGTTTTATTTCATAATAGGAAAAAGTTTCACAGGCAAGAGAAGTGTAAATCAAATATGGGGTAAGGTATGTCTCAGGATATTAGGAAAATTGCTAAAATTTATAGAACAGTTTTAGTTTGGTTTTTTTTGCTATTATATTTATTTTCATTACAATGCAAATTAGATCATTTTATGTCTCTTCTTTCTAGAGAATACAGTTTGACTTCTGAGTGGAATTTATTCCTGGGACTGGCTATTAGAACAGAGAATGGACTCCTGAGCATTTTTAAGGGTTAGCCCCTCTCTAATGGCATCTCTCTAGCTCTCTTTCCTGCAAAAATGAGAAAAAAAGGGGAAGTAGTGACTCAGGGAAATACACATTTTTGTGAGAGAAAAGTCATACCAACCTGCTGGGTGTTCCTAGAAGCCACTGTTGGCTGCTGCAGTGTAAGGAAGCTTCAAGGCTGGAAAGGCTTTTAGGGTGAAGCATTGCATTCAACACAGGTCTGATGGGATATCTTATATTTCCACCAAAGGAAGTAAATTCTGCCTTCCATTGCATCTCACCATATCCACATTACTTCAAAGGTACTGGAGTGAAATTCAAGGGAGCTGAATGTTTAGGGTAACATCTACTTGAATGGTAATCTGTGTGCAAAAATGATCAGGTGTCCTGTTACATGACAGAAGCATCTCAGAACAAATCTCCAAAACCCCAAAGACAGTGATTATTTTTCTCTTGATACAGAAATGTCAGTAATTAAATGTAAGCACTGCCCATGATTTCAGAGAAGATAGAAATATTTCTCATCAATTTGGGAGTTACCCCAGTTCTGGAAATTTAACTGCCCTTACTTCAGCTTTACAGGCTTGTAACTAGACTCTCAATGTCAGCCTGTGTAATTTTCCTGCTGCTCTGTTTAGCAGGCTGGCAGTAAATACTTTGGGTTTTGTTTGTAGCAATCTACTGTAACAAGAATCTTTTCATCCATTACAATTTCAGGAGGGATTTTTGTCTGATCATTTCCATGCAAACACCATTACAATTTGCAAAAAAAAAAGTCTTTTTTTGAAAAATAAAAATCTTTTGATTATCCTGCCTTTCAAAAATAAAGATTCATTATCCATACACTTTCTGGACATAAAGGTTCTTAGTGAATTTGTCGTCTGCCAGCCTATACATCTAGGTCATACAATTTTTTTTTTCCAGATGCTGGATTAAAGCACTTGAAAACAGAAAAGCTTGTATCACACAAGAGGACTCCTAGTAAGGTCCATGATCTCCTTTTGTAGGCTGCAGTAAAACATACATGAAATATAATAAGTGATAAAGTCACCCTAATATTCCTGATCTCCTGACTTGCTGGCTGTTCCTTTCTCGTGGAGGACGATAGCTAGCTATCTAATCAAAATGCATAAGCAGTGTCTGTTCCTTCCACCCCCAGACCCATTCATTTTCTACTCAGAATCTCTGCTTGGGGTAGTATAATTGATTTCGACATAATTTACTGCTTACTTGGTAATGCAGCATTGCAGCCTCTGATAAAAACCGTATCAAGTCACAGCACCGGTCTAGAGCTTGAAAGGGAGGCAGTGTAATCACTTTCTTACCCTAATGCACCTCCATCTCATTTCTGCTGGGCAAGGAGCTGCAAAGTAATCATTGTTAAATGATGCTGGCTCCAGAGAGGGTCTTTCACTTCTCTGCCTGACCACTTCTCTTTGTCTCTCTGCTTTATTTCATGAGAAGGCAGCAGGGAAACTTTTCATTGTTGGATTGTCATGGAAATAAAAGAGTATGATTATACTTGCCTACCATCAGACATCTACCTCTAGTGCAAAGCAGATACCCATTCCTGAATTGCCATGGAAAGCAGTGGTGTGGGAGAAGGATGTGCAAGTACGGAAGAGTGAACATTTTGCACTAAGAGCTTTGTTATCCCAAACTTCCTGCACACTCCTAAATATTTCCTACTGCTCTCACTGCCACCTGTGCTTGGCAATGAAGCTGGGGGAGCACTGCCTCTCTGTTCCCCACACAAAGCCCCTGGACACTGCAGGATGTGGGATCTGTCTGCAGCATCCACCTTTGCCAGGGTGCCCAGAGCAGCCCTTGGACACAGAGGGTTTTGGGAAGGGGCTAATTACAGCCATTTGGGTTAGCTGAGGGCAGCCCTGGGATTTGTGGGTTCTGGGTGTTGCTGTCTGCAGATCCAGCCAGGCTCAGCTCTTCTCTTTGTAAGGACATGAAGCTCTGTAACTTCACAAAGATCTTCCTCCACCTCCCCAACCTTCTCAGACCAATCTCCTATAGGGGCCAAGCTTCTTGCTGGAAAGCTCTCTCTGAGTGGCTTTTCTCCTTGTCCTCCCCTTGTGTGGCACTGGTGACAGCTCAGAGCTGCTGTGACAGGTGCTCCCCTGAGCCCTCCTTCCCTGGGGATGATTTCTGAGGGGACAGAACAGTGGGATTCCCACATGGTGGCCAGCCCTGTGAGGATTGGGATGGCTCTGCTCCCCTCTGCAGCACCCACCCGAGCTGAATGGCATCTGCTGCAGGAGGGAGGAGGTGGAGACCAGGGAGGTGCAGAAACTTTATTGGGAGCAAATGCCAGCACAGCTGGGCTGGCACAGGCCTCATCCAGCAAACTGGTGGGGAGGTGAGGGACAAGAGTGGGAAAGGACTATTTTATTCCAGTGCCTGGATTTCCCCAGGCTTGTTATTGTTTGCAGTGATTTATGTATCATTTGCATATGTGGCTAAATGGGTTACAGCAGTTCAGACTGCTCAATTGCACCAAGTATCAGCCAGCCTATGTCCTGGGATGCAAATGTCTGTCCCTTATCTGGGGACAGCTGGTCAGTTATCATCCCCTGGCCACTCCTGCCAAATGGCCAGATATGGCTTGCAGACCTGGGGAAGTGCTGAGCCTTGTTCCTGGCCAGCTGAATGTGTACAGGGCTTTTCTGCTAGCCCTCATTCCTATGGTCATGCCTTGAAAACAAAGGACAAAGAAAGTATTACTTGTTAAAACAGCCTCTTACACTTCCTACTACAGCAGTTTCTTTTAAGACAGGCAACGGTAAATACATTTGCAAAGGTAACCTCATTTTGTCAGAAATTGATATTTATTATTAAAACAACTAAACTTTGGGAATGAAGTTTTAGAGTCGCTTTTTAAGCCACAAAGTATTTTGCTTGACACTGAGAAAACTGATTGACTGATTGATTAAATGATTGAAATTGGTTGTTTTTTTAAGAAAATTGAATAGCAGGAATCACTCAAATAGTCTGTTTAAAAAATCCTTCACACAGTAGCATCCACTCAAACTCACTAATTGCAGTGATTCTTAACACTCATTCAGGATAGTGTACTTATCTTTAAGAGGGTAAGATCTCATCTAAATGAACCCCTTGATCCCAGTCCTGGCAGACACCAAACACCACTGCTGATCAGCATCCAAGCTGGAGATACACTGGGGGAAGTTGTGCAGCCACATGCCAGGCTGTCATTTCTGATGGCCATCAACACACATATTGTACCAGTGGGGTCAAACTGATGGTATGTCCTTGGTAAATATCTGAATTAAAGTGATGGGAGTTTCTCACCTTGCAATAAATTGCTTAGAAACAGCTGCATGTCTCAACCTGATATCCAGACTTTAATTGAGAAGGAGCTACATGTGACTGTAGCCAGGTGAGCATTCATGCCAGCTGGCTTCTGCATGCTGACAATCTAATCCAGACCAGCTTTATTCTTCGATGTTGTAAAGCAGTTTACTTTTACTTTGACAACATGGTACTACTGCAGGAAGACACAAGACTGAAAACAGTGTTTATAGGGCATGAAACAGTAAAATAATAGGTATTATACAGCAGATAGTATTAAATATATATATATGTAAATAATGTAACAAATATTTTTTACAGCTGGGAATCAAAAGGCCAAGACACTTTACTTAAAAAGTACTTTTCTGATACCCACTGAAAGTTAAATTCAGGTCTATGCAGCCATTTCTACATTTAGACATAGCACAAAATTCTTTGCGAGTACTACTGTAAAATGGGAAAACTGTCTGCTTAAAGATATAATATTTTCCCTGGCTTCAGTCAGTGCAGCATTCTATTTCTAAATGGGGAAAGAAACCCCAAACACCCTGACAGACTACTGACAAGCCCAAAGAAGCCAGGAAGTCAAGACCAAAACTGTTCCCAGCTTATCCTGAGTGGCTTAACAAAGTAATTCAAATGTTGGATAGAATCACCCACTCTTTAGCCACCTTGGAGACATAAGCCAAAAGCATGCCAAAGAAGAGCAAGGTCAATTCATAAAGAGATTTTAGCCATACTTAGGATGTCTTCATAAATCATCCTAAAGTTCACGGAATTTCTACTGGATTTTGTTACCTGAAAACAGCTTGTTTATATTGCTTTGCTTTGATTTTGTTTCCTTAAATTGTTGCCTTTCTTGCATATTAAACATAGAAGATCAGGGCACATGTTTATTAATTTATTTCAACAAAATCTTGAATTCTTGATAATTTTTGCATTTGTGTGATATATTGTAAGGGGTTTCGATATTTTATTTATTCTGAGACCTTAAAAGCACTAAATGACAGTAAAAATCTATGTTTAGGAAACTAATAAAAGGGAGACTTGCATTTTGAGGGCTGGAGTGGAGGTGACAAGCAAAAGAATACCTGTCAAAGAGTACACAGGGGTTCAATGGATTGGACTGTGCTCTTTTGTATGCTCAGGTTCTAGCCTGGAGTTACTCATGTGCTTGATATTAAGCACACACACAAGTCTGTGCAGGACTGGAATCTATTATTGCCATGTTGACGTACATTTGTTAAGGGTTTGATTCTGCTAACATTTCCATTGGCAGCACAGGGAGATGCAGTAAGGTCCTGCAGTTCAGAGGGAGATGGAAGAGATTTCAGGGAGCTGCTAATACACTCAGCTTTAGAGGCCATTCACAGTAAACCACATTTTAAATACATTTCCATGGTCATGTTTATTTCTGAAATACCTAAAGACATCAATCAAGTTGTAGATTAAAGAGATATAGAAGTATCCAGCCCTAAAAACAAAACCATTTGAAAAGATTTATTAACGGTTATTTATATATTTAAGTCTAGTTCCTGTAAGATCTCAGCAGTGTGAAAAAGTGGTTTTAAAACTGTTCCTTATTTATTGGCCTTTCAGCTATAAATATATATTTGGCCTCTGTATTTTTTGGTAGCTTTAAATTTTATTTTTGTCTGGATTAAGGCCTAATAACCCCAATTTTTGTCCAAAGCATGAGTTTTGAGAAACACAGATTTCCTACCACATCTTCATTATGCCAGCTGCTGTTATTTAACTGATAACATTCTGGTAATTTAAAAAAACTTCTACCAGGAGCATAAACCCATACTTGTCTGCTTTGTCTTGGGACTTGAGTGTTTTTTTCCTGGAGTGTTTGAACTATATGCTCAGGCAATTCTAACCTTCTGGTTTAAATCCAAATGTATCAGCTACGGGAAGCACTACATTCTCTTTACACATCCATTACCCCTGGAGATTTTAATGTGCCATTTTCATCAGAGTTAGATTTCTAGGAGCTGAACTTGGATTGCTTTCTTGGAGAATGAACTTACACAACTTGCATTTACGAACTGAAGACTACAAAGGGTTTATTCACAGTACCTCCTCATTTCAATACAATGCTGTATGGGAATGTAATGAAATATGATGGATGAAAGTGATGGAGTCAGTTTCCTTAGGCAGTGCATGCTCTGCACTGAAGCCTGTTGCAAGGACAGCACTCTGCCTCTGTCTTTTCCTCCACTTGTCCTCACATAGCTCTTGCTGAGTTAGCCTGCTGGCTGAAAGCAGTGTGGCATCAAGTTAGAAAGAAAATAGTTTTTCTGGGAAAAATCATTACTGACTTAGGTACTAAAGTGGCTAAAGTGGCTAATATTGCTAATGTGGCTACTTAAACCTTTCAAGCTGCTACCTCTGCAAATCATGATACTGCATTACTCCCACTTGGTCAGCAGCAGCACAGGCTCCCTGGCAGAATGCAGACGTGCAGAAAAGCAGATATTGTGCATTTTCAATAGTAGTGACCAAATTTTGAAATAGCTGCCATCTTTCTTCAACAAAAAATCCCTTAGCAAACAAATATTTTTCTTGTGGAAAATCTGTGAAGAAAAAAGTTTGGCTAGACACTCTTTGCTTGACAGTGTGTGGTCTGTTTATAAAAGTTACCTTCACTCACAAACTTTGAAAAGCAGGAATTGTCTGCAGTGCCTACAATAGAGATTATATGTCTCTTCCTTTGATCTTCAGCTGAGTGTGGTGATGAACTGGACCCCCAGTGCCATCCCCACCTGCACCACTTCCCCATGGTTTACCACACAAATGAACCCTGCACCAGCATCTTCTCTGTGGTAAACCCATAATTTCTTTCAAAATTTGTCATTCTTGAGAAGTCAGTAATCAAAGCTAAAGAAAAAGCTAACTCAATGTCAGTTTGCTTTTGATTCTCTGCCAGGTATTACAGGTTAGACTATTCCTGCCAGAAAAGTTTTATGTGAGGAAAGTTGTTCCTCTTTGCAACCCTCCCCATTTCACATGCACCAAACTGTAATTAGTATGGTCATTATTATAGTAGAAAAGGCAAGCAAGGCCCATAATCTCTTGCTACTCCTTTGCAGGAGCAGTTTCTTAATATTTTTTGTTGTTTGAGAAGCAGGACAAATCTGAATCATTGTTTTAACTCCTCTTTGTTTGCTATGTCTATCTGGCCATTGTGCTGGGAATCACAACGTAGACAGATTGCTTGTGGGAAAGGAATTTAATTCCTTAGATGTCTGCACAAGCCAGAGCTACAGAAAACCTTTGTAATATCAAGTGTTATGGACAAATTATTTTCTGACATGATCTACTCATAGAAACATCTCATATTGGCCAAGAAATTTTGTTTAGAGAAGGATAGTTTCTTGTCTTATCATCTGCTTCAGCTATCCTTGGCCCCACTCTTCTGCTGATTTGTTTCTTATCAATAACAGCTACATTGCATCATGTCTGAAGTGTCTATGTTAAAGGCATGTGATTCTGGAATCCTGTAATCATGGAATGGTTTGATTTGGAAGGGACCTTGAAGATCAACCCCCCCATGCCACCAGCAGGAGCACCTTCCACTAGACCAGGTTGCCTAAAGTCCCATCCAACCTGGTCTTCAACACTTCCAGGGATGGAGCATCCACAGTGTCCCTGGGCAACCTGTTCCAGTGCCTCACCACCCTCACAGTGAAGAATTTCTTCCTGATATCGACTTTAAACCTAACCTGATGGTGCCCAGACAGCTTGTGAATATCTCCAGTGAGGGAGACTCCACAGAATCTCTGGACAATCTGCTCCAGTGTGCAGTCATCCACAAAGAATCCCAGAATGGGTCAGGCTGGAAGGGATCACAGTGGATCATCTGGTCCAACCTCCCTGCTCAGGCAGGGTCACCCTAGAGCACATGGCACAGGTTGTGTCCAGAGGGTTCATTGATAGGATCCCTTCATGATAAGGTGTGGCTAGCACAGGTTTTCCCATGAGAACTTTCTCCTGTGTTTTATAAACAAAGATAAAGTTTGGATGTTATTAAAACAGTGTCTCAAGATTTAGACAGTTCGGGCCTGGCCAATCAGGCCTAGGGGGACGTTTCTGGCTGACCACTCTGGGTGACCTCTGAAAAATCTATTTAGGTTGGAATCAAAATAATAAAGCTCTCTTTTCTTGCCACACTGAGAACCTGGGTCTTTTTCTCTGCTAGTGGCTCAACAGCGACAATGAGGTTGTCTCTTCCCGAGGCTGAACACACATAGCTCCCTCAGCCTTTGCTCTCAAGAGAAATCTCCTCATCTTGTTTATCACACTACTAGAGATCCTCTAATCATCTTTGCCACTCTCCACTGGACCTGCTCCAGGAGCTCATGTCTCTTGTGCTGAGGAGCCCAGAACGGGGCACAGCATGCCCAGATGAGGCCTTGCCAGGGCTGAGCAGAGGGGCAGGATCATCTCCCATGACCCGCTGGCAGTGCTCTTCCTAACACACCCCACCATTCTTGGCCACCATTTGATGGACCTAAGCTTCTAGCTTAATCCTCTCTGTGCTCCTTTACTGAATCTCTACAATTCAAAGCTATTAGAGGAAGAGTGATCTTCAGGTTTTTTATTTCTGGGGTCTATAAATTAGGTATACCACAACTCTGAAGCAGATTCACAGTTTTCGGGCCAGAATTGCCTCATTTTTTGTGAGTTTACACACATCTGGCCAAAAATATCAGGCCTGTCAACCACAGGCCACAGGTGCCTCTCAGGCATTAATGTTTTGTTTTAGTTCATGGAGAATTGTGGTGACAAATGTATTTTAAATGCTAAAATACCTAGCTCAGACCCTTCCTGCTTAAAGTAAGTTGAGAATTTCACACACCATGTGTATCATGTTCTACTGGTATTAGCTGTAAGGTGCAATGAATCTCCTTTGGTATCTAATTTTATTTGTGAATAGTTTATTAACTCTATTCAAGAATTAAGATAATGCTAAAGGGGTAAATCCCCATAAGTGAAGGTCCCTAGCTATCAGCCCAACACCTACCTCCATTATAAGTGAAGGCTTTGCAGCAGATATCCACAGAGCATCAAGAATTCAGAGACCTGCTGAAAAACTCTTTTTCAATGTTCTTGCTCTTTAACTTGACATCCTGGGACCTTATCTCCTGAACTTCTGAAGACATGCAGCTGAAATATAAAATTGTTGGGAACTGTGGTCTGAACATAAGCATGCAGACATGACCATGAGAATTAAAGAATAATTTTTTTTCCCTCTGTGTTGTTTTCTTTTCCCAACTTCTGTTTGCAAAGTGAAATAGAGACTTCATTCTGTTCTACCAGTCCTTTGCATGTGACATTCCAGAGATTTATTAGGAGCAGGTGTTGAATATTTTATTCTCTTTATCTTGCTACTACATCAATAATTTACTCACTCTAATATTATGACTAGATATTTGCTAAACTCTCTAACATAATTAATGATGAGAAAGGGGTTCTTACTAACCACAGTGCAGTTCAAGTACATGGCATGCATTTTTTCATAATTTTTGTTCCAGATTTCAACCTTGTTGTGATAATTCACTTGTAGAATGTCGCCTTCTGGCAGACCATGTGCAGCACTGTGTAACCCATTTCTACCTGGCAGCTCATCCTTTTTCACTAGTATTTATTCAGTGATTCTAAGGTACATTTTACAGCACAAGCTGATGTCAAACATATGATTTATGTTTTCCCTGGCACCATCTTTTAAGAAACCTGATTAGTTCAATGCAATTTCCAAAATACAAGTCTCAGAAACCAGCTGAATTTCTCTTGAGATTCTCACCTAAATTACAAGAAGAATAACAATATTGGGTGTCTATAGTTAGTGTTTGCTTAAAGGGAGTCTACTTGTGCGTTTAGTTATTCATTATCAACAAACATGTTAATCAGTTTTGAGAGGCATAGTTTTGTTTTTAAAAAATATTTACTAGAATTAACGGTCAAAAGTAAGGCTGGGATTGTGGGGATATGTAGTAATATACTACCTCAGAATGCTAATCATTCTACTTTTATTGTTTTCTGAAACTATTGTTACAAAAAGTGCCTTTGAGTATTAAAAATGTCTCCAAGAAGCTTAGGTTTGAGGCTGTGCTGAGGTCCAGCCAAGACAGTGTCAAGTTCCAAACCATGCCTGCTCTGTGGTTATATATAGCAGTTATATATATAACTATTAAAAATCTACTTTATTACTTATTTGCAGGTGGAACAATTATGTTGACATATAGAGTTTTATGAGCAGCAACATGTTTCATTTAGTGGTTATATTTATGGCTTTTTTCTTCTTCCAAGTATAAAATCCTAGCTCTAGAGGACAGCAATTTCTGTGGTGAGCATGAAGACTGCCTTTTACCTCAACCTGATAGAATGTTTCTTAGTATTGCAGGTGCCTGTGATCTCAGTTAGCTGCAGACTAATTCTCTGTAGAAATACAAACAATGCATTGCTTTCTTCTTCTTTGGTAGACACATACTCCAATCCAGTGATTATCAGTGATACCAGTAGCAGAGCACCCCAGCAACTGGAAAATCCCTTCTACTCTTTACAGTTGTCGAGTTTCCACAGCTGAGCTTAGCTCAGATACTTTGGTTCACAGATTTGCAAAAAAATTTTACTTCTGTTTTGGGGGAGAAAATTCAAGCAGTCCTTCACTGAAATCACAAGCTTCATTTAATTTCTCACAAATTTCATTTAATTTATAATGTGATTTAAATGCTGTAGAAATTCACATTTACAAAAAACCCTAAAAATCAGAAGGCATGTTCCTTATATGTTGTCAAACTTGTAGTGTAGCATACAGTCACCGTTTAATCCCCATTGTTTTTAGTACATTCACCTGCCACATGATATTTGTAATTCCTCTCCTGAATGAAGAATCAACATAGCATCAGGTTAACATCAGTATTATTACTGTTTTTTTAACAGAATAGTTAACCAAAGTATAGATCTTCATGAACTGTTTTCATTAGGGGGAGTCTGGCATCTCTGGTGCAATCCTGCTCATTTAGAGTGTACAAAGTCCTGTTTCCCTAAGCACAGAAGAAATCAAAGAGAATACAAATTCTTCACAGATAGCCCCAAACCTCTCTAATCCAGACTCTGGCTGAAAAGTACTCTCATGTTTTCACACTGCTTCTGTGGTAACATCTGATATATTCTTCTTGCCTTTTCTCTCATCTTCTTTGGCCAGTCTGGGAGTCTCATAGATTTCAGTGAATATACATATTATGCTCTTTTTCCCACATACACACTTGCAAACACCTTTGCATTGCCTTTTGATCTGTGTTTATGCTTAAGGCACAAATAACAGGAGTTTTACCTGCTTGCTAAAGAGCAGCTTAGTGGCTGTCTTCAGCTGTGTCAAATGAAGGAATTTGGCACTTTAAACTTTATCAAGGTTACATTCAGTGTCTACCAAATTAGAAAGCAAGTAAGAAATGCTAGCTTTTGGGTATTACGCAGCAATTTGGTAGCTTTGTGCAAGAAAGTTAGTGATGTCTGTTGGCAAGGAATGTGCAAGAAGGCATCTCAAGCCCAGTCAATATATCTGAAGTGATCAGATCTGCAGGTGCCTGATTAGTTTCATGTCAATCTTTTCTAAATACTGAAGCCTGTGTTTACCCTTGCAGTTTTAAAGCTGTAGTCTTTACCCTGACTTTTGGAGACAAAAAATTTTTTGAGTGGCATTTGAAATACTGTTTCTTAAGGCAGTAACTGGGTCTAGATAAGTTTAATGACCATTACTCAATGTCCAAAATGTGAACTCTGATTCATAATCTATTTTTCTTTCTGCTTCCACTGGCATAACGTTTTACAACAGGGAATCATATGAGGTTGGGAAAGCATATTTGGAAACATAAAGCCAACCTAGATCCAAAATATGTAAATCAGTGTGTTCTACCCCCATTGTGAAGGGTCAGTTTTAGGAGTGTGTTGAAACATTCCACATTATGGAGCTGGTCAATAAAACCAAAACATTTAAACTTTCTTCCAGTTCCACGATTTATTTCTCAGAAATGATTTCTAACTGTGATATTTTCTTTATACTTTATTTGACCACAGTTGTTCAGCTTGTCCTTGTATAAATAGTTTGTGGATTTGGATCTGCCTTTCATCATACAGACCCTGACATGCTTCCAAAGAAATACATAGATTCATATTTAATAGGGTTAGAAATGTCAGCCCACTCATGTAGCCATGCACATAATGTACTTGTGCATACACAGTTGTGAGGATGTCTTATAAAGAAGCAGAACCTTTTTAGAGAAATTTTATCATAAATGAAGAAGAACATTTTGGAAAAAACATACTGATTCCTTTCAAACATTCTATGAAAAGACTGATTTTGAAACTCCTTCTTGAAGGTCACCCCAGGACCTACTGTCCTTTTCATAGCCACCACAGTGGGCTGTGGAGGGAATTGAATGATTGATAGACAGATGGACTATTTTGTTGAGTATTGTGTGAGTTTTTAAGGCCATTGCTCTCTAATCTGAACGTTTCCAAATAAAAGGAAAGGGCAGTATCACATGACCCAGCCACAAGTATTCTCTTAGCCAAAGAAAATTTACATCTTATAGACCATCTAGGCTTGTCCTCAGGGTGACCTTGATGTTTACAGATGAGAAAAAATCTAGTGATAAGCAATATATAACTGGGGACAAAGCAAGCAGAACAAAGAAACCTAATAGACTAATATCTATATATTTTAACAAACACTCAAAAAGTCTTGGCTACATTCCCATTGTACAATGATGCTGAATGTCACTGTTTTTCTCTTCTCTTCTCTAACTAGTTTGGTGGCTAGCTGTCTTCTGTTGTGATCACTTTGGTCTTCTTCTGCAAGAGAACTCTGCAGAGGTTTTTAAACTCTGACTACGTTCTCTCATTCTGAAACCTTCTTTCTGACTATCTCTTCCTCTACCCCTAACATCCAATGACAAGGATGTTGTCTAATTAAAACTGGGAAGTTACTTCCCTTGAGGATTTTCCAGTCATTGTCTTTGTAATGACAAACTTATTAACAAATAATTTGATGCTTACATCTGAGTTCTGCAAAATTCTTTGTGAAGAATTCAAAATTAGTAGGGCAGAGATGGCCATTCAACAGCCTGGGGGGCAGGTATGTAATTCCTTATTGTCTTCTTTCCTGAAGGCCTCATACTTAGGCAGGGAGTGATTAAATGTTAAAATGGTTTCTTCTCAGCACAGTTTCTCATGACTGTGTCCTGCAGTCAAGAAGAATGATAATCTGACAAACTGCAGCCACACCACTGTGTGCTGGGCCCAGGTAACCTCACAGAAATCTTTGCTGGAGCAGTGCTTCCTGTGGGCTGAAAAGTGCCTGAATGAGAGAGATGTGCTCAGTGTTAATTCCATCAACTCAGGGACACATCCATGGTTGTGTGACAGGTGTTGGTGTGACATGCAAAGGTAAACCTCTGTTGTGGCTTGGTGATGGGGACAAATATGAACATTTGATGGTGTAAACAGTCCTGCAATGGAATCAGAGATGGGGGCTGTTTAGGGGATGTATGTCCAAACCACTGATGGGAGACATACATGCTGCTTTCTTATAGCTTGCTCTTGCAGAAAAGACTGAAGTCCCACAGGGTTAGAGCAGTTATCTTGGATTTAGAGTCTTGGATACAGACTCCTTGTTATGATATGTGACACCCCACTTCACATCCCTCCACTTCAGTTCCATCATTTTTAAACAGGAAAATTTAGTGCTTTAGTGCTATTCTTTCAAATTGTAATAACAGGGATCGTCCAGTTTTAATAGAAGTCATTGAAAACACGTATAAGAGAGTAAGGAATTAGATTCTGGGTTTTACATCTTCAGGGACAGAATTTCATTCTCCATAGAGAGTTGAAGTCTGAGAAATCTCCTTCAGACTGTGAGAAACAGTTGAATGAAAAAGCAGAGATAATGTTACTGCCCTTGATTGAGTGGCCATAGCTGCCATTTCCAATTCACATTAAAAATTCTCTGTAAAATATCCTAGCAATTTTGGATAGGTAATGTGCAGTTGTTTCCAGCTTGTGTGTTCCATAAAGTATTTCCTACCTTTTCTTTTTGACACATCCCTCTCCACAATGGAAGTTGTGTTTGATGCTTCAATATTGCACTTTAAAATTGCCCAGAAATTGCAGCTGTTACAGTGTCTGGTCATTAAGTGCAGCTTCACACAAAGTATGCTGCTACTACTTGCTGTGATGTTTTATCAGCTCTCAGGTTCTAAAGTCTGTGTTTTTCCAGTAAAGCCTGGAGTAACTGTGACTTGGGCTGCTCTTATATACCAGTAAGCTAATCCTCCAAAGATTTTTGTGCTTAGCTCCCTTTGAAATCACAAGAACTTAGAAATACATTTGAGAATCAGGACCAATTTTTTTTTATCAAAGTCCCTGTGAATAGGATTTCTAAATGTACACAAGGGAAATAGGAGTATAAGTCTAATTGGATACCATGAGTCTTGGACTTTTAACTCTTAGGATAGAATTTCCAAAATCCTTGTGTTTTTGGCAGTCTGTAATAATACATTTATTTCGTTTATTAAGAAGCTGCTGGATGTTCAATATATATGAAACTCAGGCCACCACATAGATAGAAAAAAGAATTTCTGTCAATAGCTGATGTTCTTGGTGTCTCTTCTAACATGACACCACGATGATTTATGGTTGACTCCTATATCACAGTGCCTTGAATTACAAACCTGGCTAATCCTCTCTCCAACAAGTGATTGCTGAACTAATCAGAAGGATATGGTTCCATTGTTAACAGGAAAAGAAGTGTCCAACAGGAAGGGGAAAAACTATAAATATATAAATTTATATAAATGGCATGTAGGTAATGGAAGAACCCTGGGCAGATGGGTCTTGAGCTTAGAGCTTGCATTTACTGCATTCAAAGAACATCAGACACATCCTTCCTAGGGACTTTTCTTGATACAGAATAGATTAAAAATGGGGTGAGGAAGGGGAAAACAATGTCTTGAATGGTAAGGGAGATCTCTTTGAGATTTCTGACATTTTAGTTCTTAGAGTCAAAGGCAGACATCAGGCAGTACTGGCAACAGGAGTGAGAAGGTTAGGGGAAGGAGGACACCCTCTATTCACATCATGACCTTGGATCACTACTGGCACCCACAAGTTCTGGTGTAATTTGAAAACTCTTGAGCTCTAAATTTCACTGTTCCAGAATCCTTTCTTCTTCATTTACCTACTGACTCTCATTAGTTCACTGCTTCTGTTGCCTGGCAATCCTTTCAACAGCTATATTGCCTTATTTTAAGGCTTAGCTTGTTGCATTGTTGAACACTCTCTCATTTATTTCCCTGCCAACTCACTGTTTGCTTGTCTCTTACTGAGCCATTGACAATATCCTTCTATTACATTTCTGTCAGACTCACTACTTCTTTCAGTTATGACTAAGTCTTGTCTATCCTTTTCTATTCTTCTCTCTCCTGCAATGTTGTTCTTTTTCTTTAATTAGGTGGTTTATTTTTTGTACCACTTGACAGAGTTCCCTTTTGCTTTTTCCCCAACTTTTTGATTCCACAACATCATCCTCTTATGTGGTGGTTTTCTACTACCTTTACTATGGCAAACACTCAAAAATCTGGTTTTGTCCGTTATTTTCACCAATATCTTCAATCATTTTTCATCTATTGTTAGTCTGTGTGTTCATTTAAATATGATATATTAAAACCTGTCACTTGCCAAGTTGTAAATGATTGTCAGAATGTTAAGAGGTTTCCTTGTCTCTGTTTTTGGTGACAGATAATGCCTACTATGTTATAGTTGTCACTATAGAGATGGATGCCAACTGAAATTCCATTTCCTTTCTGGAAAACCATTCTTGACTTCAATTTTTAATCTTTCACATTTAAAAAAACTTGTTCTTCTTCCTCTGGATTTTTGCCTTTTCATCTTCCAAAATCACCCAGAGGAACCCCATGACTATAGTCTTCTCATCTGTGGCTTCCTTGGTGCCTACATCATGCTCACATATCTGTCCAGACAGTTTCTTTATAACTGTAAATATGTTTAGCATTACATTCTCAGCCTTTTGTCTCTCCCTTTGAGTTATTCTCCTCCCATGTGTTATATACTTTATTACACTGCTAATGATCAGCTCTGCTGGCAGCTCAGCCCCCTCTTAGTATTGCATGAGCTTCTTTTCTTCCATAGCATCATTTATTGCAACAGAGCACCTTGAATGGCTCAAAACTTGCTGCTTCTGACAGGATCACAGGGAAAGTGGTGACTGGCAACTAAGGAAGTCCTGAGGAGAGACTGAAGAGGTTTGTTTTACTCATGATGCTCCTCATTATTTATTCTAGGTAGTTGTTGAATACTGCCTTGGTAGGTACTGCTATCTTTGTCACAAAGTTTTAATTTATTTAATTTTGCTTGCATCTTGGCATAATGGCTTTATATTTCCTGAATAATAAGCACAGGAATCATCATAATATCAAACCTCACTTTTTCCTTAAAATACAAAGTCAATCCCTTCACTTATTATGAAGGAAAAATGTTTAGCTATGGCAAATAACTGCTTTTGTTTCTTATGCATACATCTAGTGCAATCTTTGAAACCCTTTAGAAAGAAGATAAACTTTTCCTAATCAGCAAAACCTAGCTTTAGTTCTCACACATTTAGTTTCTTAATTTACAAATATATTCTTCTTTTGAATGTAATCAAAGTAATGGAAATCCATTCTCCAGAATGCTCCAAAACTTTGAGAGAAAAAATTCATCACAGACTTTCTTTTTCCTAGAATGAAACATTCTTTAAATACTGCAACTTAATCAGGTGCTTGTTATATTATACCCTGCAACATAATAGCAGGAAAACAGAAGTTTTGCTTCATTGTAGTAGGAAATTTTGACTACTTAGATGAATTCCCACGAAGAAGTATAATGTAGTCAAGAAAATGTCAGATGTGAAAAGTGCCATCAGCAAATCTTTGTTCAATCTTACCACATCATGTTTTTTGGCTCGTTACTCAAAGCTGTGTATTATATATAGCAATTGTCCAAACCATACTTTTTCTTTCTTTTCCTTTTTTCCCTGAGTTTTGCATATGTAATTCTGATGTAATTCAGTGAAGTTATTTCCCACTAGATTTACCCACATAGTCAAATTATATTTCTCAGTTTCCAATATAAACACCCAGCTTTGCAGGCCATACATTCAGCTGAACAAGGAATCCCACTGGTGCCAATACAAGTAAAACCCACTGAAAAGGTATATGGATGGCAGAATCAAGACCCCATAAAGTTGAGGACAACTACAGAGTTAACTAATCCCTATGCTTGCTCTCTACAGAGTTTAGAATCCTCCTGAGCAATCCCTCTGTATCATAATATGCAATTCATTACAGAGACTCAAAGTAGGATTATTTTCCAGCCTTTCTTTTCCTTTAGCCCTAACAGGATTTGAATCTGCATTTCATTTCTCACTCATATCTTTCCTGGTTGTTTTCAGATTTCCCATTTGTTCTCTTTCACAAATGGATCTTTGGGCAAACATTTTGTATGTGGGATGGGTCGCCATGTTAAAAAGATTATCTCACCATGGAGTCCATCAGCATTTAGCAACAGCAGCACTTATATTTTTCTCAGGTTGCCTTTATCTCTTAATCATTATTAGCAGACCGAGATTTATGACATCTTCATCTAGAGATAAAGTCAAATAGTTGAAAAATCTTTAGCTTGTTAGCTATAGTCAAAAAACGAACTGTGAACTTGGATGTGCATAATTGTATTTTCCAGTTCAGTGAGCATGTGCTCAGGAAAACAGCCACAACCCACAGCAGGGACTGGTCAGCTGGTCCCAGCCTATTCAGGACTCCTGGTGCCAGCCAGCTTTCAAAGAGGGAGGGATGGGCCTTAAGGAGCCCAAAGGATTTTCCCGACCCTCTTGGGTAATTTACACCAATCTTAAACATGTATGTTTGTCTGAAGTCTCTTTTATCAGCGTGGTAATCCCATTACTGACAAATGAAGATGTAATCACAGTTTATTCAAATAGTTTGAAAGCTTTATCCCCTTTAGAGAGAAAGGAGAAAGTACAATTGGCTGCAACTGACTTCTTAAACTCCTACTGGGACACTAGCAAAGCAAAAATGATTTTTAAAAAGCATCAGCATTTGAGTGTAGGATGAAAACTATAGCCTACAGGAATAGCTTGTGGAATTTACATCACACTCAGAGCTGTTACTATTAACTTAAATCAGTGAGAGAATAGTGATGTCTCCTTGGCCTGTTTCCTACCAATGCCATCCCTGCTTATCTCCATCAGTAGTTGTGAGGGTAGGGATGCTGACTGAACTGTGTCTCTATCACCAGGGTAACCACTGCTAATATGCAGAGATCCTCCCTTTTGTGAGATGTTCAACAGTAAATAGAAAAGTATGGAGAAAAATCTGGAGTAGACAACCTTGTGAATTTTCAAGGGGAACATTAACAGCTATCACAAGGTTTCTCCATAGGTCCTGTTTGTGGCAAAGAGGAGCAGAAATACGGACCTGGGGAAAAGGTGCATAAGTGAAGCCTTGAGCACTAACAGCCCCACTGAAGTCTCTAAGGTGATGAAGTGCCAAAGAGGATCCATGGAAGGTCCTAGGAACCCCTTGTTAAATCTTCTCTGTGTGTGAAACAACTTCCTTGTCTCAGGTATGAACATTCCTGCTGTTCTGATACACTAATATAAAGGTTATAAAATAATCTGAAAATTTTATCTCCCTCTTCCTCCCCCCAGATAACATCAAAGAACCATTTTAGTAATTTCATGACTAAATATACCCAGATAGCTGTATTAGTTTGAAAACAAACCAGTGCGAGATCACAAGTCAGGATTATAATTTAATAGGAAAATTTTAAAAAATAAGTGCAATAATACAAGTTAAAACGCTGACAGAGTCAGATTCAACCTGACACCCTGTTAGTCAGGGTGGTGGTAGCAGTCCAAGTGAAGTAGTTAGGTTGAAGCAGTGATCCTGTGGAAGGTCTGGTCTCCACCTGAAGGTCCACTGGTAGCTCTTGTCCTCTGGGAACCCAGCAGACAGAGCTGCCTTGGGCAGTTCCCAGGCCAGGTTATATCCAGGTGGGAATGCTTGGCTCCTCCCTCCTGGGTGGAGCATCTCACAATAGGATGAGATAATTCCATGAGTCATGCAGTTGGTTCTTGATAGCTCATTGACAGTTATCAGGGGTGAGTCACAGCAGGAGATAACAGCTAATGCCCCACAGCTCGTGGTAATAGAATACTAAATACAGCTATTTTGTAACCTAGGACAATAACCCAAACAACTAAAATGCAGAAAAAATGTTTAGATTATTTTGTCTTATGAACAAGAAAAAAAAGCCTGTAGCATTTCAAGTGACAAGTATAATTTTATCTTTAAAGAGTTTGTATATAATGTAAATTCCTTTATTAGGTAGATATCTTTTACAGGAGTTTCTTGACTTCATAAAGAAATTTGATCTTACTGATGAACAGAATAAAATGTTCTGCAGTTTTCAGTATAGGACTGATGTACAGGAGGTGATTATTGGTTTGCACTTCCATTAGCTAACGTGAATCCCTTAAAAGTAAACTGCTTTTTTCCTTTAGAAATCATTTTTTTTTTATTATGGCAGTTCCCCATCATAGACTAGGAATTAATTATGTGAATACATAATAAGCAAAACATTTCTGCTTTGAAGAACATATAGACTAAATAGACTGAAATTGAGAAGAGAGAGACTTGGAGCAACTTGCCATGCACTGTACAGCAATTTAGTTTTGTAGCTGGGAGTAGTCTACTAGAGCTCCATAGGATCATTTTCACTTAATAAAATCCAGCACTTCCAATGCTGTGGAACTTGCTTCTTTTTGCTGAGCCTTTACTTTTGCTGGAACAAGTTTTCTTGTGGCCACACAGTGAACCAGAGTTGAGAGAGGGTAGGAGTAACACTGCCAGAAAAAAAAAAAAGGAAAAAAAAAATTTAAAAATCAGTTTTCAGTTGGATCACTGCCCCACACTGAGTCATTGCTCAGCTGTACAAACTCTCATGCTGGCACAATGGAAGGAATGACAAAGGCATGGAATGGCCTGCCAGGGCCAGGGAAGAGGATGCTCCACAGTGAGACCAGCAGTGTTAGCACCAGAGCTTTTTTCCACCAGCTTCACACAGCTGAAATGGTGGCCTGTGTTTCCTCATGAGTTTCACCTCAGTTTCACACTCCACTAGGGCTGCTTTGGTGTTGGCAATGGCATCTTCTCTTGGCTCTGCACTGCACATACATGAGCTCAGAAGGAAATGTTCAGCTGTGTGAGCAATATCCTCTGAAGGACCTGTGTCCTGTGGCTTGGAAACCATGACTAATACAAGAGTTGCTGAATCTAGGAGTAAGAAACCTCCACAGAAGAAGTTCAGAAAAGCAACAGATTTTCTTCTGTTTGTAGGTAATCTTCAGGGTTGAGAGGTACCAGGAGTTGTTGTCCAGCTTCTACTTTCTTTTGCTTTTTTCTTGGTTGGGTTCTCTGTTTCATTTGTTTGTGTGTGAAGGGGCAAATTTCAATAGGTACTCAGCATACCAGGCAACATCTGGTTGTAGGTTGGTTTTAATGATGAAAAAGTCATTAATACCAGCCACTTGTGCTGAAGATATGGCTTCAATCCTTACTGAAGTTGTTCTTTGAGAGAATTTAATTCACACCAGGAAAGTGCTGTCTGTTACTGTTCATTTAGCAATGTGTCCAAAAATAGTGGTAGAAGTGATCTGGTAAGGAAATTTTTGTGAATCATTAACTACAATTTATAATTTCATTATATTTCATCATGTATCCTAAAGAGTCACTTTTTTTTTAATGTTAGAATAACCTCTGCATGTTTACAACCTCTGGATGTTTACAATTAAATTTGAACATGAGCACTTCTTATCCAGTTTCTGTTTGATGCATCATGTTAGACAATATTTTGGCCCTGAGTGCACTTTCCTGCTCTCCAGGCAAAACCAGCACACTTCCAAATTCTTCTTTTTCAGCTGGGAGTTCCCTTCCAAAGCTATTGAACTTGTGGATTGAGACATGAAGCAGAGATCCAACAGCAAGGGGTAGAGAACAGCAGTGAGACTGTGAGGGAGAAGCTGTGCTGTATCATGGGAGAGCCCATCACCAGCAAGAATAATGCATTCACCTTTGAAGAAAGCTCTGACAGTTTTGCTGAGCTCCATCACACCCTTTGCTGCTGTCAAAGATGAGCCTTGCTCAGTCTTGAACAACACAAGACACAACTTAGTGCAGTGACCTGAACTGAATGTGAGGTGTGCAAGAAGTAACTTGGGCTCCATTTGAGTTTTGAAGTTGGATTCCAAAGCCCACTGCATTCTTTCAGTGGTCTTTGGATTTACTTGCACTTCAGCATCAAAATAATTTCTTATACTTCCAGTCAGCAACTTCTTTAAGTTTTTATTAAGCTTGAATGGCTGTGTGTCCTGATCTTGTAGATAGTTATTGGTCTGAGTTACCAGTCCTGTCCATTTTACTTTGCAGTGTGATGGTACTTCCCCATAAATGAATTACAGAGAGACCTAAACATCAGGAAAATCCAGTCTAGAGCCAGAGTATTGGCTTTGTAATATCTATACATTGTGCTCTCAGAAGATAACAGATATCCATTCTCTCACTCTGTTATTCATGTGTTGGCTCTCTGCTGTGTAATAATCACCTGGTTACTTAATGCTCACCCCAAGGTACATTAAGAATTCCAGATAGAAACTTTTGCATCTGCCCTTTCATCATGCACATGCAAAAATCAATACCATTCCTATTTTTTAATTTATTGCTGATCCACAATTTGGTAATCTTTTAGAAAGCATTTTTAATTTTTGTTTTCAAATAGAAAATGCCTTTTTCACGGCATAATTTTTTCATTAAAATGTATGATTTTGGCAAATACTTTAGGTGTTTTGGACTCAAGTATATGCTTTACAGAGAAGGGTTCACTTTGGTAGAAAGACGTTTAATTAAAAATGTATACCCTTTTTTTATAACTGCGAAAGGCCAAAGATATGAAAAAATTTGTATTCAATATGAAAGTATTTCCTCTTCAAAAAAAGTTACATTAAAAAAAACCCTTTTTTTGGGGGGACTGTACTTACTAAATTTAAATTAAAATGCTAATTCACATTAATATATATTTGCCAAAGTGAAACTTACAAAAAACTGTTTAAATTAAATTTTGTTTTGAGAAAATGAAATGATGAAAGTTTGAAAATACTGAAATGTACAATTTCAACAGTTCTTGAGTGAAGATATCTTATGATTTTATTGTGAAAATACTTTATTTCTCTTTTAGTTAGTATATATAAAATATATCTGACTAGTCAAAGTTAAAAAGAATATAAGTATTTATTTTTAATCTTGTGACCATAATAAATTTTAAAAGGATTTTATTTATGCATTTTGTTTTAATTTGTGGGCTTTTCTGGATGGTCAGGAAGGGAATATACTGAAAAATTTATGAAATAGAAAGTTTATCTTCCCTTTGACTCTAATATTTATCTTTTCCTGCTGCCTCAGGGCTCAGAGGTCTGTCAGGTCCTGCATATGCAACCAGCCTGGTGTGGCTGTGACATTCCAGCTCTGCAGATGATAACATACAAGCTACAATATCCACTGATATATCTGCATTTACTCTGCCTGTAATGACTGTATTTAGGGACTCAGATGTGTAGAAATTTGTTAATGAGCAAGCTCATTAGCATAAGAATTTGCATGAAAGTTGAATCATGGAATCATAGAATGGTTTGGGTCAGAAGGGACCTAAAATGTCATCTGATTCTAAATTTCCTGCCATGGGCAGGGACATCTTCCATTACACCAAGCTGCTCAAAGTCCCATCCAGCCTGGCCTTAAACTCTTCCAGAGATGTTCTTCCTTTTGAAAGTAATCAGCTTATCATGACTTAAGAGAAAAACCATATTTTTAGCTATTGGACCACACCTGAGGATATTCTCTGCTGCTCAGGGCAGTTAAGATTGTTACCAGGTTTACCTTTGCTTGAAATGTTGATGATGGGCATTCAGTTAGGTATAAAATAATACTGTTTATTGTAAATTTTAAGAAACATGCCGACCCTTAGACTGTGGGATAATGTGCTCTAGTTGTATATAGTAGACCTGAAATTAAACCCATTTTACAATGTTTGATTATTGTTTCCCCCATGAACTATGCCACCAAATAAGAAAAGTGTTATAAACAGAGCAATCCAAATTTCCTAAACTGATACTTTAATTTTCTTACAATTTGTTACTTTTAAAATATTTACTGGAAAAATAGAGGCTCTGTAATAATCTCCAAGGTTTGTAGTAAATCTAGGTCACAGTGAGTGAACTCCAGCAGGTATCAAAATGCTTCCATGTCCAAAGATAGAATGCAAAGGAGCCATGTGCTGCCAATCCCTAAGCCTGTAAAGCAATTACAACTTTCTGGTTGTTTCGCTATATAAGTACATTTTGGTTTAAGGCTCCTTAAAGGCTTTCCTTAGTCTTTTGTGTAAGCCTCATGACCTTCCTTGAAAGTAAAGTGTATGTTTGCTTCTCCAATCTAGGCAGTGGGGCTAAATTTACCTAAATAGGTATACAACCTGGGTAGTTCTCAGTCTTACAAGCAATGAATTCTACAGCAATATTGTGTTCCTAAGTACACCTACAAAGAAAATTGTGTAGCAGTGTTTGCAAGAATATGACTCTATTCCAATATTTTAGCTAAATTTCATTTCCTGTATTTTATGAATCACTGAAGAGAACAGAGAAAGAATCCAGAATAAAACAGTCAAATTAACAGCTGGGAAAATGTTCTGCACTGAAGCTTTTTTTTTAATTTAGATATAGGATAAATCTTTTCTAGTCAAGAGGGAAGTATACCACTTGCACTGGAGATAAAACTATGCTGTGGAATGGTGATATTAAATATTTTCTGTAAGAAAAAAAAAGAGAGAAAAGTATATATAGATTATACTTCATCAAGAAATCTGGAAATTATGATTTAATAATGAAAAAGAAAAACCTGACACTGTGACCCAAAGGCCATGACCTAAGAAAAAAAAAAATCACCCTTTCTTTTTTCCCTCCTGCAAGTGCAGGGACGAAGCCAATGCCTCTATCTTCACCTCCTCCTCTTCCCCACCTAGATCTGTGTCAGGCATTCCCAGGGCAGCAGCACACCCTCTTCACTACTCCACCACTTCTTGTACAAGATGTGGTTGATTTGCCTCATCTGCCATCAGCTGTGTCTGGCAGGGGAGAAGCCACAGCATCATGCTCAGAGCAGAATCCCATCCCCAAGCTTTCCTCATCCCTGCACATGGCTGAGGCCTCTGCTGTGTCCTTGCACTGGCTGTGACATGTGTGTGTCCTGGTACCTCATCCAGTACATCATGGGCTCATGCACCAGGGTAGAAGAAATGCCAGCAGTGAGTAAAATTATTAATTTTCCATGGCTAAGGTGGTAAATTCAGGAATTAGGTAAAACTGCCTGTCTTGTGGTGGAATACAGCTTACAACAAAGGTGCTGCAGCATCTATCTTGAATAGGTTGAGGAGTGCTTGGAAATATATGGAAGATTTTATTGGTGTCTGTTAAAACCTAAACCTAATGAAGACTTTGTAGCCTCTAAATTTTACATGTTTGGTGCCCAAGATGGAGTCTAGGCTTGGTGAACTCAGCATGTAACCTGCCTGTGAAGTCTCTCTGGGCAGCTGGGCAGCTCCTACTTTAGTGACCAGGCTGAAGATGCTTTCTGTCTGATGTTATTTGACTCTGAGTGTGTCACATCAGTCCAGGACACACTCACACACACCAGCATGGCACAGGGCTGGAACTAATAAAGCTCCTGGACAGCATCTCACAGAACAGGCAAAGCAAGGCCACACCCACCTACAGCCAGCTGTGTGGCTCAACCTCTGAATGGGTGGAAGACTAAAGGAAAATTATGAGGTGAGGGAAAAGAGAGAAGAGGGAAGTGCTACTTTCACCGTTCTCTGAAGCGTAAATAGTGTGCTGAGTGTATTAATTTTACTAAGCGTAAAATTCTGAGCCTGCATTTATAGAGAGGTGATTAAAGATCCACATTTGAAAAATCAGTCCTGAGATAAGGGCTTGTTTTGGTTCAGAAGGCCCAGGCTTCTGTTTTGAAATGCTGCCAAATAAAGAAACACAAGTACCCCTCTGTTGATCTCTGCTGCAGTCAGTAAAGGATGCAAGATTAATGGGGCTGGAAATCAAGCACAAAAGGAATCCTCACCCTGTAATAATGGTTTGGGCACTCAGCAGGGATTAGAGAGACTTAGGTTTGGTGTTTGATGTTGTATAGTACTTGTATTCCTGGCTGAGTACTCATACTACTAGACTGCTGCCCAGGGTGAAGAAGAGAGGTGGGAGTATCTACCCTCATCTAATTTTGTTTTAAAATGAAATTATTCTATTGATGTCTGATCCATTTATTCTGAGAATGTCTAGGAGATCAGGCCCTGTGTCTGCACAGAGTGAGAATTTATAAATCCGATAATCAGTGAACTTAGCAGAATGGAAAAATGGAGCAATTTTTTTTGATTGCAACTTTGTTGTCAGGCACCTCAGTCCTGCTTCCATTCTGATTTATGTCCTTAAGTCCTTTATTGGAGGTTTTTTTTTGTTGTTGTTGTTTTGTTTTGGTTTTTTGTTTTTTTAATTATTGTTCTAAATTAAGAAAATGGTAGAAATTAAGATTTTGAGCAATTCATTTGGAAGGCTGTGTTCATTGAAACATTGGTCACACTTCGAATACCATATCACATAAAAAGCAACAGAGTCTTTTGAGAAATGAGCATTGAAAGGAGCAAAATAACCTTTCTAGCTGCATTAGGAATCAGCTATTGCATCACTTCTCTTAGAGGCTTGAAAGAAGAAGGTTTTGGGCTTTGCATTTGTTACCCACTGTGTGTTGAATTCAACCTTTATACTAACTGGTGTAAATCAGGAGCTGTTCCAATGAAATCAGTAGTTACACAACTGTAAAATCAGTTAGTGATCACAGTCTGGCTACACAGACCTGTGGCATTAATCAGTTTTAAAGATCTGGTCCCTAAGTACTTAATTTCTAGGAAACAGCACAATGTGACATTACAAGGATCCTATTTAGAGACACACACTCTGCAGATCAAAGCAGGAACTACTGGAAATGCTTTCTGAAGGTATGTGTAACTATAAAATGTTTTGAGTGGCTGCCAGTATTTTGTAATCAGTGCTGTAAAGTTTTGTGATACTCTTGATGTCTGCAGATGTTATGTGGCCCGTGGCACAGAGCTGATGTTCTGAATTACCAATTATATACCTAATGGAGCCCTGAGAACTAACTCCTGCCCTCCTCTGGGTACTGAGGCAGTCTTTAAACACTAGCAAAGGACTGATGCTATAAATAAAACTCTGTCTCCATAGCGACAGGCAGTTCAGTGCTCAGCTTTCAACACTTTAAAAAGGTAATTACTGTCTTTTTTCTTTATATTTTTCTATTCTTGGTTTATAACAGCAGTAATAACCTCCTGAGTTGGGCATTTCCTGGCAATTAATGACTGACAGTGTTAAGAACACTTGGCTTTACCTCAAGCCCTCAAATCCTCCAGCCGGTCATTAACTGCCAGGAAATGCCCTTCCCGTAGTCATTATTGCTTAATTATGTAAACCTGGATTAGAAATTTAATTAGATGACTTTAACATTCTCTTATTCTCTCTCCACTTTCTTCCTCCATGTCCCAAGCACAGTATTTGCCACAGTTGTTAGCTGGCATTGCTGATGTTTACTCCTAAATAGTGCCAGCATAGCAAATGCCACAGAGTGTCTGTGAAACAAGACTGATTCCCTTTCTAGCCTTCGACTGATGGAATTTGTCTGCATACCTATTTGTGAATAATACACTGCATTAGGTTGGAAAGGACCTCCAAGTCCACCTTGGCACTGCTTTTAGGTGGTGACCAAGAAGATTTCCCCTTGGGAACTCTCCAGCTGGATGAATGAAGGAAGGCTTGTGGTGGAGGACACTGAATCTCTGCCTTAGCTTCCCAACTCCAGCTGTGCCTGCTTGGAGAAAGAATGTTCTGGGTATAGCTACATGTTTCCCATTTCTCCTAACAGCCCAAGCATGGAACTGCTGTAGGTAAATGCCTAAAGACAGGGTTAGTGTCTCTGGGTCATTTCGAACTAGACAACCCTTGAAGCTACTTTCACAGATCTGTTTCCTTTATCTGAGCATGGGGCCAAGGTTTGGCTAAATGATAGCTAATGCAGCATCCAAAGAAAGGTGCCAAATAAATCTATTTCTCCCTATTCAGCGTGCCATTTCTTAGTTAATTGTTCTTAAAGAAGATCTCCTTCACAATGACCCTGCCATGCTACAAACAAGCTTTCTTTCAGGAGGCATTACCTCTGTAGCCTCAGGGCCACTGACCCATGTGGATATTTGCATCACATTATTGTCACCATCATCAGTGTCTTACCCTTACATTAATAAAATCACCTGTCCAAACCACCTCATTTTAGTCCCAGAATCTTTAGTTGGACAGTAAACAGAAATAAACATTAATATTTGCCATTCTCCTGTCTTTGGATGAACAAGCAGCCAACCCCTAAAAGTTGTACTTGTGATTCTGGGATATCTTCTAAAGCATTCATTTGCTTCTGATTTCCATGCAAGCTGTATGGCTCCATTTTAATTTTAAAACCCCTTCCTCTTTTTTAAGAGTCTAAAATTTCATAGAAAATCCATTGAAATGCATATTTCATTAGAAATGTTAACTATGGATGGTAGATCTAAAATATTTGCTAATTATTTTAATTGAGCTATTAAATTATAGTATTTCTTTCTGTGTAGCATATGATAGTCACAGAGGTGTGTATATTTGTATAATGTAACTTTTTGGTGGTGATTAACTGAATAAACAGAGGTGAGGCCTGACTGTTGTGCTGGTGGAGGAACCTTTTATTCCTCAATAAAAGAGGTAGATGAGGTAACAGATTTCCAGCTGCCTTTTTAAAGGCACACTAAAAGTGGAAAAGGTGACATAGAATGGACTTCCAGTCCTTTACTTACATGTTAGTGGAAAAATGGGGTAAATGCCCAAAGCTGAATACTTGCTTTTTTTTTTGTGGTGTTTTTCTCTCTGTTCTCTGCACATCCCTGTTTTCTCCAAACCTGCTCTGCAGAGCTCTGAGGCTGTGCTTGAGAGGAACCCCAGTCATTGCCATGGCATTGCAGGTGCACAAAGCCAGGGATTCTCCACCCAGATACTCCTGGGAAAGCAATATGGAACATAACAGGGGCTTTAAGAGAGCTTTTATGGAATTCACTTATGATCACAGTGAATTGGCTCAATCTATGTTAAAATATTTGTCAGAAATAAAGAAGTGTTCCTCCTTTTCTTAAGGCAGGGTGAACCAGAGTTTGGAGACAAAATCTGGAACATGATAGATGTTTGATCATATTTTGGCTCTACTATTGACCTGATGCTTCAGTTTTGTGCTTCAGTTTCCCAAATATATAATTAGAGTTGCTTTCTGTGTAATAGTGATGCTGATGTATCCTGACAAATTGCACTAAATACACATTAATTGCAGAAATCTCACCATCTCAGAAAAAGGAAGGAGAAGGCAGAAAAAAGCCTCACTTATTTTACACCCCAAGAGGCAATGCTTCCTCTGATGTGATGCTTCATAATCAACAACAGCTGAAGAGCTGACACCTTATAAATACAACTTAACCTTCTTGTTATCTTCATTTCAATGGTGTATATTCTGCAACTTGAAAGTTTGCTAAAGCATCACCATAAAAATGTGAAGTAACTGTTCACATTATGTCTTCTATACACTTTATCTCAGTTATTAAAGACAGCATAAATCCATGCACTTTAATCAGTGTATTTTGTGAAGCTTGGGTGGCTAAGAGTGTTCAGTAAACAGAAGGAAACTTAATAGTTAATACTAACAGGTCATTGCCAGGCATATCAGACTAGACAGACAAATTCAATTGCTAATGAGATTGCTAGTCTAACTTGCCACTTCAGAATTTAGAGTGAATAGCAAAGAACAGGGCTAAAAGAAAGAGCTCTGAAATATATTACAGAAAATGAAGGCTTCTTGATGAATAACATTTACGGGAAAAAAAGTAATAAATATTTGGAAATAGTTTTGCTTTCTATAGTGAAAGACTACTTTTCTTCCTGTTCTCCCAGGACAGGTTTTGAGTTCAATGGGAGCAAAGAATTGTTGATTTAGCAAGGATTACAAGACTGATCCTCACATTACACAACAGAATTTATCCACCTCAGGAATCACTTCAGACTCTCTGTTTTTGTGAGATTCAGCAATGAATCAAAAGGCTATTAACTGCTGTAATTTATATAATCTTCTACCTCTCTTGTGTTGCAAAAAAATGCATTCACATAAGACCACTTAAGCATTTCTTTGCACAGAGAAGTATTGTCAGCATAACTTATATTGCTTTAGCTGAGTTGATATTGCACCAATTAAACACATTCATGCTGTTGTGTCAATGTCCACAGAGCATTATACTATGATCTTTTCACTGCAGACAAGGTGTCTGAGCCCTGCTGGCATTTCTTGGAGTTCATTGTGTTGTGGATAGTTTTGTGATATACTGTGGGATACCTCTCTGTGTCTGAAGGAACGATGGTTGCAGTGGCCTCTTGCTAATCTAAATTAATTTGGAATGCCATTCTGCTTCCAAGTTGTCCTTCACTTGCATGGGTGAGACAGAAGAACACCGTACTTGTCCTTTATCTCACAGGAGATCGAACTGCTTCATCAGAACTCTGAGGTGTTCCTGGATAGCCTCATTGCTCAGTCTTGAGATTCTGATAGTTTTGGGGAGAAGATTTACAGCTGGAACAACCCATGATATGTGACAGTCTTTATGTTGTAATCTAGTTGAAAAATCACAGGGGAGAAACTTTCCTACAAAACCGCTAGTAGATTTTTAGGTGTTGGTGCTGATGAATTTTAAATTTTTGTTCTGCTTTCATTCCTTTGGTGTTTGATGTCCTTCACTGGCAAGCCCAGGTACAGCCATGGAGAAGCCATGGAGCCAGGTTTATACCCTCTGCATCAAGTAACATGGAGTATGTGTTCCCAATATGTGCAGCTAACCAGGGAACAGCAAGGGACCTGGGGCAGCTTCTTTAACTATTTATAAATCTTTGTCTTGTATACTTCAGAAGAAAATTGAGAAAATATTTTATAGAGTCTTAAATTTTTTTAATAAAGTAATATTTTCAGACTTTTTTTCTTTTTCTTATTTTCACTAGATAAGAGCAGACAGATTTCTGTAGCAGTTTATACGTGTTTTTCATCATATTTTTATGGAAATGTTATTTAGTTTGGAGTTTTAAGGTTGGGTTGAATTTTTTTTTTTTGAAAACACCTCTAATTCTTCGAAAGCACATAACCAACATGGACTTTACAGTTTAAGCATCACCTTGAACTGCCAGAAAAGACTCAGGAATAATACTGACCTCCGTGTGTCTGAAATAAAAGAAAGCTCCCTGCTCGTTGCCCTCCCTTTCAGCGGGAAGGAAGCTTCCTGCAAAATGCGAGTCGTGCCGAGAATGACTGGCACACTGCACGGTGCTGCTGGCAGGAGCCAAACCCAGGGAGAGGAGCAGCGAGGAGCAGGGCTGTGTGCTCTGGAAGGCTGAGCCCAGGGACACAACCATGCCATGGATGGCAGAGGAGCAGCAACCAGCCAGCTGATTAAACTGATAGGAGCCAAGCAGCGCTGCGGAGCCTTTGGTGAGTGTCAGAGGTCACCTCCATGCAGCTCCCCGAGTCCCCAGGACATGCAGCCTTGCTGACCTGGCCGCTAGATCAGACAAGAGCCTTGAGACTTCATCAGCAAGCAACAACCTAACCGATTCAGATAACTGATAGGCTACTGAGCAAATGCTGTGGAAAGGAGAAAAGGGGAAGCTGCTTGTCAAGAAGGAAAAGCTGGGGGGGAGGAGAAAGAAAGCAAGAGTTACAAAAATGTCTTTTTCTGTGTTTAAACACCACTACAAGGATCTATGAAAAATTCAGGGTAAACACCATTGCCATAAAGATACCTAAGCTCCTGGAAATTGTTGAGGTCTATACTCGTGCTAATTCTTCATCTGCTAAAGAATTTATGGAATTTTAGGTATTTCTTTAGCTGTCTGGGGGGTTTCAGTATTTACATACCATTTTAAAATGAATGAGGTATCAACTTAAAAATATAGGCAGTTGGATTGTAGGCACTATTCCACCCTTTTATCCTTATTTTGTTGGGCTGGTTTGCCTTGGTTTTGGCAAAAGAGACAAAAGTCTACCTCCAAGCAAATGTTTTGAGAGGTGGCAGCTTGGATTGTTAAAGCAGTATGTCTGTAATGGTATAGCAATGTGCCAAGCTGCTAAAGTCCATCAGTCAGAATGGTTAGTTATTTTGAACCCCAAATAACACTGATGTGTCTACACTGGTTTTTATATGACACTTATGCATAGCATAAACACTCCTTGAAAATTCAGTAGATAACCTTGGTGTGTGAGCCTTCTCATATGTGTGTGTGACATTCAGTGGAATGTTCACCTGTTTGGGCTGGTTTTGATATGACCACAATAATAAATAAATCTGATTCCAAAAGTTCTCTGTGGTAAAAGTGATGGAAAAGCAATAGCAACTCACCTTGAGCATTGCATCCAGCTCTGGGGCTCCCACCACAGGAAGGACATTGACCTCTTGGAGCAAGTCCAGAGGAGGCCACCAAGCTGATTAGAGGGATGGAGCACCTCTCCTGAGAGGAAAGGCTGGGAGAATTGGGATTTTTCAGGCTGGAGAAGGGAAGGTTTTGTGATGTCCTCATTGCAGCCTTTCAGTGCCTAAAGGAAACCTACAAGAAAGATGGAGAGGGACTTTTCACAAGTGCATGGAGTGACAGAACAAGGGGAAATTACTTCAAACTGAAAGACAGCAGGTTTAGATTAGATCTTAAGAAGAAATTCTTCACTGTGACAATAGGGAGACACTGGAAAAGTTTGTTCAGGGAGGCTGTGGATGCCCCATCCCTGGAAGTGTTCCAGGCCAAGATGGATTGGGCTCTGAGAAACCTGGTCCAGTGGAAGTTGTCCCTGCCCACATCAGAGTGGTTGGAACTAAGTGATCTTTCAGGTTCCTTCCAACCCAGGTCATTTTATGATTGTGTGATTCTTATTTTTATTTTAGAAGCATCTGGTGTATTTCACTGAGGTGCACTGTGTATAGATAAAATGACAAGGGCAATGTGAGATGTCCTAGGATTCTCCAGACAGTCACACAAAGCTAGCAGATATAACATGGGACCTGTGTGAGGTCTGAAAAATGCCCTGCATGATCTCAGATGCTATCAGAAGCCTGTTTTGGGTAATCTAATCCTACTTGAGCACAAAGATTGTCTGTGTCTTTTCTTTGCTATTGTATTGCCATCACAACTGGGAGTGGAAGGTCCACTCAGCTCGCCTGAGCTACCTCTCCCTGCCCTGTGAGCTGAGATGCTGCAAAACAGATGTGGGGTGGAAGCCGTTTAGACAGGTTTGCATCTTTCTGAAAGGTAACACAACACTGAGGAGCAGGACTTATTTGCTTGGGCACAGGACTGAGCCAACACCTCTAAATGGCTTCCAGAGCACAGCTGGCTCACCAGCCAGCCTAACTGGCAGTGGTTGGCACATGGGGATGTTGTTGGATACTAAGAGAAAAAGATCAGTCCAGGCTCTCCTCCACCTTGTGTGTTGCCTCAGAATGATGTTCATGTGGCAGAATGTGATCATAAGAAAGCCAGAAGGAACTGGACTAGCAAAACCTCAGCTGGAGTTTGTAAGCTCAGTAGCAAGAAAGAAGAAATTCTGATGTATAAACTGAGAATGGCTAAAATAGGCCTGGAAAGAAAATGAATGGGATTCTTTTTGCATTTGCTCTTTATAGTATAAGACACCATGTAAAAGGAAAATCTGAAAAGTGTTATAAGTTTTATATTAAATGAAATTAAATGTACAGATGAGATACAGAACTTACCCTGGACGGTCCATCCATTCACCATCACAGATAAAGTAATTTTTCAGGAGCTTATATGGTGTGCTTAGTTAAACAAATATCCTCAGAGACATAACTGACTATTTTGAAGCTGAACACTCACAGTAACAATTACCTGAGTTCTCAATGTCCATGAGCCTCAATAAACAGCCTATGGATTTATGTCTTAGTGAGAACCAACCTATTAGTTTCAGCCATAAATCTCATGTGCCTTGTGTGCAAAGTGAATTTTAATAAAAATCATATAAGGAGCCAGACTTGCTAGGCAGGGTTTCACATGGCTGCCAACATTTGAAAACAATTAATAGAGACCTTTTGGGGGAGGGTAAGTAGAACCATGTCTTTAGCTCCCGTTGAAATACAGTGGACTCAGTGAACTTGCCTGAAGGACAGAATAAAGAGGGGGTTTTTTTCTATTAAAAAAAAAATATAAATGAAGGCCATTGCTTCTAAATAAGGGCAGATGGAATGGAAAGGGTCATTCCTCTGGATTTGCAATCTCATCCTCTCCAACACCCTGCTGCCAGGGAAATGACAGTAAGTATCTTAAAAGTAAGCAGCAAAATAAAATAAATACACATTTGCACTCCCTGGTCTGCAAATAGATTTTTGCCCCTGGTGAACAGAGGTAGTGTACTCGTTCAGTTTCCAAACCCTTGCCTTTGGTGCTCCTAGTGCATTCCCTCTCCTAGTGCACAGAACATGTCTTGTCAAACAGAGTCCAAAACACAACGCTAAGAGTCATTTTTATTCTGGTGGTCGTGTTAGTTTTATAAGAAAATACTTCAGGCATAGAAAAATAAATTTGGAAAGTTCAAAGAGAGGAGGTTAGGGCCCAAGCTTCAGATGCTTTGTACAGTCTCCACGGTGGTGAGGGCGGAAAGGTTGCTCTGAAGGGGAGGCCAGGGATTTCTGTAACACACCAGGAGCCTCCCAAGGTCTTGGTGTTGTGTCTGCCCAGTCTGTGCAGGACTGGTTCAGCTGGTGTAAATTAACCCAGCTCACAGGCTATAATATACTGCTGTAATATACTGAGGAGTGGATGCCTTATCACCAGGCTGGTGAAGGACCTCAGGATTGAAAGGTACTGTTTATACCAAGTTTAACCAAACACAGCTGAGGGCAGGAGCACTCCATGTCTAACACCAATAAATATGTAGACTTGCTGCAGGTAGGGTACTCTGGCAGTGATAAGGGGATAGCTACACTCTACCTGGCTGCTTTTAAGTAACACATGGCATATGTTTTGAGTTACTGACGTGGCATATACCAGTGCTACATATATACTGTGTATACTGTGCTGCTATTCACATACCCATGTTTAAATCCAGGTTGGGATGGTTATAATGAAATTAATGTTATAATTGCAGGTGGAGTCAATCTATTCCCTTTGGAAGTTTTTGGTGGAAGAAAGCAGTTGGCACTGGTTTTATGGCCAATTTTCTTAAGCAGTCAAGGTGTGGGTCCCCTTATCCTTGTGTATCGTTCATATATGCATTTACTCTGTAAATACTGAAGCTTGGGTAAATGATTCAGGATTAAAAAGTTTAAATCCAAACAGATTGAATTTCATCCAGCTATACAAGGTCCAAACACAGAGAGCTAAACCCAGCTAGTGTGTCACTGTGGCTGCAGGTACTGGTAGTCAAAACATGCCTTGAGTTTAGGTAGTCCCACCCAGAATATGGTAAGAAAAAACAAGCTGTTTTGCTGCCCAGCTAACTCTTCTGCTGTCCATTCCTGTTCTTCAGGAATGGGACAGGTTGACTTTGAGATTTTCAAATAATTGCAATGAAGGTGTCTTCACATCTTAAAGCAGTTTGAGGATTAATTTGACATATACAGAAAATATGTACTCTTCCTAGGAAGTACTAAACAATAGTTCCTGCCTTCAGATATGGGTACACTTAGCTGATTTGAGTTATTTCTTGCCAAGTGTATGTAGTTAAGCTCAGGCTGGACTGCAGTATGGTGTTGGTGGACATGGGGAAGACAGTGGGAGCAGAATGGTCAAGAGCAATAAGTCTGAGAGTTGAATATTGCATCTAATTTGTGTCCCAGTACAGAGTTTGCTCAGTTCTGAACATATCCTTTAAGGGTATTAAAAGGTATAGCAAGAAAAAAGAGAGGTCTTTCCATCTACTTCTGTGGTCTTTTGGACTTCAGAGACTTTTGCTATATTGCAGTAAATGCTCAGGTATGAGCTGAGACAACCTTCCTTTTTTTGCCTCTGGAGATCTTAGGGAGACTGCTCAAATTACCCAAGAGAGTTGTGGTAGTATATTGTTTTCTTGGATTTAACTTTGTGTAATTACACACAGGTAATCCTGGTTTATTTCTGTTATCCCTTAATTGAGCTATAAGATTTTTTTAAGCTTAAAAAATGCCACAGGCATTTTAGGGGCTCTAAATTAAAATGCAACAAACTGAAAAAAACCCTCCCCAGTTAATGCTATTGACCGATAATCTGCCAAATTTAATTGCAAAAGAAGCATGGGGTTTTTGGTTGTTTTTTGTTTTTTTTTTTAATTACAAAATCCCAAAGAGATCCTTCAAAACACCTCGATGGATTTTATTATTTTTTGTTCCAACTGCCCTGGAGTGCTGTGTCTCTATTTTCCCACTCTCAGCCCACAGTGTGCTTTTATGACCAAAGTATCAAGACCCTGCAAATAGAGGTTCATAACAGAAATCCTGGTAGATCTTTAGCTGCATGGGTGGGCACAGCCCTGACTATTGTGTCTTTAGAAGTCTTGCTCACCCTGTCACTGCTGTAACAGTGACACCTGTTAGCAGTGCTGCTGCAGTCCCTCACTGGCTCCATTATAAACCTCTCTTTTCATGAGTTCATTTCTTGCTTAATAAAAGTTTCCTCACAGCTGAAACTTGGCTGAAAGTGACTTTGCCTGGGAACAATTATTATTAATATTTTTAATATAAATTTCCTTTTAAAAATCTTTCTGCTATTTTTAAATTAGAAGAGAAATATATTTATAGGGTTCAGATGCCTGCTCCCTGCATATGCAACCAGGTCTGATGGTTCTACTTAGATTCCAGCCAGGAATTAGGGATCTGATTGTCCTGTGGGTGACATGGCACAAAAGCAGCTGAACTTTTGCTAAGGTATGATGACAAACTGCACAGATGGTCTTTTGCTCTTGTCTACTTGGATGATACCAGCTCCTAGAAAGAGTGCAGACCCTAGGCCAGCGTTTTTGGAAATAAGTATATCCAGAAAGAATAAGAAAAGAAAGTGCACAAGAGCAGCAGGTTCACCATCTCAGAAGTGAGTTGTGCACACTGAGTTGCTGGAGAGTAACTTCAAGCAGCCCCAAAGTGTAACCTGTGCCTGTGGTGCCCACCAGGTGCAGCCCTGCTTCCTCTGGATGGGTCACATCCAGCAGGGCTGAGGACAAAGTGTGTGCTGCCTTCCCATCACACATTACCCAAGGTTTGCTGATCTGTTTTTCCCCTGCTGTTCCCACGTATCCTTATCAGACTCTGAGTTTCCAGCAGCCCTCTTCTCCCGCCAGTGCACTGATTTCCCTTCCTGCCCCTGCACTCAGCACTGGAGGAGTGCAGAGTGGCTCCCTGATTCCCTTTCTCCCTAATTCCCCAGCTCCCTTGTTCCCCAGCTGCATATGCTGGTGACAAATTTCCTGCATCCAGCATTTCTCATGCTCTTATTGAAGGAAAGTATACTCTCTTTCCCTTCCAAAAAGCTGGGCAGGTGAATATTGTCATATTCAGTTTGTGATTGATGTTGAGTGCTTGGAAGAATTTGGGGAAACAGTATTTCGTCCTTCTGTTCCAAATAATTTTGAACTAGGGGTTTTACATGATGCTGAAATATTTAGCAATAGTGACCTGCTCTTCATTCCAGACAGGAAACAATATGTAAATCAGAAGATTCCTGCAAATCCACAAGAGCACAGTCCCCACCAAGGAATTTTGGACAAAGATACTTTGCTGAAAAAAAAAATAACCTCAGTTTGAACTGGGGTACACAAAGAAAATCTCTGACATTGTCTTCTTTTATATATAGGATTTGGTTAGTAAACAGATCTTGTGAGGACATGGGTGAATTTTACCCTTTTTGAACAGCACAAGCTTTTTTTTTTTTTAATAAAAAGACCAAGTATCAAGTGATTGGCAAGCAGCAGCCTTGCATTTCTGCAGCAATAGATGTGACCATTTTCTCTACAGTATTTCAGTTTACACATTTTCTGGTCTGTAGCTGCTGGACATGTTTTCAGCTCTGCCCCATCTTTCCTCAATGCAGATGCACCATCAGGCACAGCTTTAGGGCTCACTGGGCAGGAGCAGGGGTGACCATGTGGTTGTTTGGGCAGGGAAGGGGGAGCAGCTCACACACACCCCATACACACCCTGTGACCAGGGATCCTTGCCCTGGGTGCCCTGGGCACCTTCCCAAACGTATTTTAACACTGGGAATCAAGCTGGGCTCTAGGACTCTGCACATCTGGCCAAGGAGAGGTCTTTGAACACACAAAGAATCAAATTCTCCCATCATCTCCTCACATCCAAACTATGGACCTGCAGCACCCCAACTTTCCCCTCAGTAGTGGCAATAAACTCACCTTCCTTTCCTTTGCTTTTCTTTCTCACCCCTAAAATGCTATGCATAGAGTGCAGCCATTGAGCAAAGAAGGAAACTCAGTCTTCCTGATTTTTATCTTGGCAAGGAAGAAGGAGGGTACTACCTGAATTTTTTATCCCATCTTCTTTCCCATCCTCCTTGGCCCTCCCTGTTCACTGTTAACTAAAAAATAAAATACAAAAACAAAACAGAAAGCCCAACTAGCAGGCTGGCCTCACCTCCCATGTGCCCTTTCAAATAAGCTGCTTCTCTGCCTTCGTTTTCCCATTGCTAACATGAAGATTATGCACATCTTGGGACAAATTGAAGTCTACCTCCAGAGGACTTTACTGATTTTGGCCAACTGATGTCCTAGTCCTAATGTAAATCATATATTACCGTTTTCTCGAAGGCAAGGGGCTGAATCCTACAATGCTACCTGGAAGAATGATCAGCATTTCATAAAATCTCTACCAAACATGGTCCTCTTCCTCTTACCCAGACATCTCTCCTGTTTCAGACACCTCTCCTGCTCCAGTGTTAAGGATAAGGACTTCCTCAGACATCCTGATTTACAGCTTGGTCTGTGGAAGAAGAGGAATCAAACCCAGAGACTTCAGATTATGCTATTTTTAACCACCAACAATTAGATGTTATGCAGTTAACTAACAACAGGGTGGAAAAAAACTAAGAGGAATTGTAAATATATCCTAATAATTGTATTGGAGCATAGGATTTATAATTACTAAATGTGTGATAACTGCTTCCTAAATGCCCATGCTCTTTAAACAACCTAATTTATAATTTAAAAAGCTGACAACTCTTAAAGTGTTTTATTTTATCTTGTCTGAAATAATTGAAGAGTAAGTTATTGAAAACCTTTATTTTTCATTAGCCTTAAATTCAACTACAATTAATGTGCCCAATTTGATTATAAACTGCACAAATTAAACAATAAAGAGCTGTCTAATGAGAAATTAATTATGAGGAACAGAAGAGGAGCTGGGCTGGATAAAAGCAATAAGTTATGGCCTATGGCAGGATGTGTCAGGTTTTAAAGGAGACAAAGGGCTTTTTCCTCAATGTGTGCCAGTGCTGATAGGGCTCATCACAGATCAGTAGATCCAGAAGCCATAACAGCACGGTAATTGAAACTGCCAAAATCAATAGTGCTGACAACCTTAATTAAATTAAATATGTCTCTGATGAGCTCAAACAGCATGGCAGCGGACCACTTGACCCTTTCTGGGAGCCCCACTTGATAGAGTGCAGCGTGCAGGATGATGGATGTCACCCCCGAGGACCACTGGAGCCCTGGTGCTACTGTAGGAAATTGCTGTGAGAGTGATGGTCTCCCCAGAGCCACTGCAGCTTGGACTCCAAAGTGCAGCCCCGAGTTCCACTGCCCTGCCTTTTGCTGTGCCTGGAAAACACGGGGACTACCGTGCTGAGCACAGCCGGGGGAGCTTTGTCATGGTGTCAGCTTTCTGCCCTCCCCCCAGCAAAAATAACAGTTTTGTTTGCTAAACAGGCAAACAACTTCCATCGCAGCTGGCTGGCTGAGCAGCAGTTCTGACTTTTTATTACAAGCAGCATAGTCAGGAGATGCGCTTGGAATTGGGTCTGATTCAGCCTGGGTTTTAAAGTTTTGTCTTTTGAAATAAAGAGATTGGGCTGATATATCCTGGAGTTATCCAAAAGATCATCAAGGGATTGTAAGAGAGAAAAAATGAACTATAAATGGGCAGGAGACAAAGAAAAATTCTTGTTGCTCAAACCACAGGGCTGGAATCTCAGTTCAGCTGTACAGTCAGCAGTTGTTTTTCTCACTAGGAAATTGCATGAGTAAATATTTTTGAAGAGTGCTGTTCTCTTGACCATGTAGTGCTCACTTCCTAAACAGCACTAAATAATTTTTCCTTTAAGTTTTCAAAATGTTTATGTCAGCATTAACAAACTGTTCCTTCATTATAAGCCTGTCAAAGATCAGAGGCTTAGATTATTGAAGCAGATTCCTTTCAAATGCTGAAGTTGTTGCTGTGACAACTGGGGGAGAGAAGAGATTGTTTGAGGTGGACAAACTGTGGGTTTTCCATTCCAAAAGGTTTTAAATAATGTGCCTCCCTGTTTAGAAAAAATACCTCAGTCACAGTAAACACTCTCCAGCTAAGCACAAAGGTCTCAGAAAGGTAAAATATTACATCTAAAAACCTATGGGTTTATAGCATGCTGTTGAGGTTCATATATATAAATTATGCTAATCTTAAATAAATGTGATCCACAAAGTGTAATTCTGTTCCATGTATAACATTTTATGAAAGACACCTATTCAATATATTTTGGAGCATTGCTGTTCTGGTAGGAACTTGGGGCAGAAATTTATGATACTGGAAAAATTATACAAAAGATGATATCCTTGAATCACGAGCAGGCCCTCCCTCCCTCCCAGTGCCGTTTATGGCATTGCTAATTTAAATGTGGTTCTGTGTCAGGCAAACTGTTTTATAGCAGTCTCTAATCCAGCCTTGAAAACTTCATAATCCAGTGCATAAGAAAGCACTTTGCAGGGAGTGGGAGGAGAGGTCGAGTTTGGATTTTGGAACTGTCTCCGCCTAACTTTTACTTCTTTTCCCTTTTTTCCCTTTCCCCCTTTCTTTCCCTTTTCCTTTCTCTTTTTTTCTTGCTTTTCTTCCCCTTCTTCTTTTCATTTCCCTTCCCATTCCTCCTCCCCTTAACCTTCCATTCCCCTCTCCTGTTTTAACTTTAGGTTAAATAAAAATAAAAATTGCCTTTTTCATGTTCTAAGTGCTGTGTATTGTTTTCATTAATATTAGTGGAGAATTATAACAATGTTGGGGTCAGAGAGATGCCAAGCTCCCCATAAAAATCTGTAGGGGCTGATGCAAACTCTGTTTTGAAAGCTATTTGCCTTTCAGTGACAGCATCAAATAATATCAAATTATTAGTAAAAAAATATTAGCTACATTATCAGTAGTAATAAATGCTTTTACACTCATTTCTCCTTAAAGCACGACGAAGAGCCTTTATGCCTGTGAGGGAGCTATTAATATTGCTGGGTTGTGAACATTAAAAAGTGCTTCTAGAGCAAAAGGGACATTCCAGAGCATGAAATGGAGCAGAAACTTCTCAAGCAAAGAACTAGAGCTGTGATTGCATCCCTACAACAGCAGAGTAGAAAACAGAATTTTTCCAATGGTCTGACAGCCAAGGAAGCTGCTGTCCCTCAGCAGAGAGCCAGTGTGAGGCCCAAAAGCCACAGAAGCTCAGCTCCTGCTTGTGTGTCGCTGTCACCTTCCACGGCAGTGCTGTTTTTCTGGCCAGCTGACTGGGTGTCTGCCTGTTGCCTGAAACAAACTGCCAGCTCCATCCCATCTTCTGTCTTCTCCTGGTTTAAGTCTCTTTTTAGCTGTCTTTTTCCTGTTGTACCTGAGCCCCAGGTACAACAGCTTTTGCTCCACCATTCGGGGTGGTGAGTGTAAGGTAGCTGAGCCCTCACTCTAGCGGTATTTTTGGGATGCCCCTGGCAGTGCAGTGTGGGGGAGAAAACGCAGCCAGCATGACCACTCACTGCCCACTGTCACTGGGGTTGGCAGCCAGCAGTGTTTTACTGCCTGCAAAACAATTTTCTGAGGCTGGACACTTGGGATAGCCTGCTTTTGTCACAGTGATAGCCCATGGGAGGAGGGCGAGGAGCTGAGCTCAGCAGTGTCCCTTACCTGGGTCCTTCTGCGAGGAGACAGGACCTCTGTGGCTTGGTGGGAAGAGCAGAAGGATTGTGTCCCATGCTCCAGCATGATCCTTGTTTCACCAGATCCCACCAAGTCAGTGAGCTGCCTCAGCTGCCCTTGCCTCAGACACTGTGAGAGGCAGAGTCCCTTGGAAAATGTGAGAGGATTGTAAGTGGGAAGAAAAGCTTGTTGGATATTCCTGGAAGGACTCATGATGTTAGTGGAACTCTCAACACTCAGATCAGAGAGCAGTGTCAAATTTGCATTTTTCTGGAAAATCTGAGCTGACAGAACATGAGTTTAAAAGCTTCAGTCTTTGAGGTTTTGTGCTTTTAGTATCTCTTGACCAGTACATCTGCAGCAAGCCAAGCATTCAAGCTCACTCTTGTTGGGAAAACAATTTAAAATAAGTGATTCTTAATCTGCTTATTCAAGATAGAGATACACTCTGGAGCCAAGCTTTTCTGAATGTTCTGTTATTTTTGGCCAACCATACTATATCTCTCTAATCTTAAAGAAGCCAAAGTATTTACTTGTTGCCAAAGAAACGCTTTCTGTTTAGGGAGAGATCTGTCTAGCTGCAGGCACCTTCATCACTCAGTTTTCAACCCTCATGCTGTCTGTGGCAGCTGAGTTTCAAGTGACCATGGAGGTTGGCCCTTGCACCAAGACCAGAATATATAAACACTCCACTTGAAAGCAAAAAAAAGAGCAGTATAAGGATTTTGAATCAACTCTCAGTTTGCATATTCTACTAATAATTTGGTCTTTATCTCCTGCATTGTTCTCTGTACTCTGAAGCTTCTGATTAATCTTGAGTGATGTGTCTGAGCTAGCCTTGTCACCAGCCTTTGCAGTGGGGAAGAAAACTGTGATAGCAAGACAGATAGCTCGGAAGGAGCAATTTGTATAAGGAGGAGAGTCACATTGATCATGTCAGCATTACTACCAGTTACATGGACACTTCATCTCCAAGGAGAAAAGATTCATTTCCACAAAAGAGCCTAGGCTTGAACAGCCTTAGGGAGTGAAAGCCATGCAAAGTAATTTCCAAGAAGTACAGTTTCAATGAAAAAAAAGGAAACAAGAACATCTTAAGGACTGAATGGAATATCTTTTACAAATTATATGTAAGGTTGTGTTTTCTGGGTGGCTGAAAAGAAGACACTGTAAGGATTTCAGATCCAGGTCATGGCACTAAAGCAAGTGCAGGTGCTTTGCTGCACATCCCTCTCCATAAATATTCCAGCTGCAGCTGACCTTGCCAAAGTCACTTCATGCTCCCCAAAACTCATCTCTGCCTTGATACCAGCAAAACCTGAGCAATGGCAGGCAGCTGCTCTTTACTCTACTGATTTTAATCACCCTATGTTGGCTCTTGTATTTACCTTATCCATGAGTCTGATATGTATTTACCTTACCCATGAGTCTGATATCTACTTGTGTATATTCTGTGTTCTGCTTGTACAGGACCAAGTTCCTGAGTTACTGAGTTTCAAATCAGAGCCTTTTATATGCAGGCAGTGTTTAAATGTATTTAAGTTTTTCAACAGCTGCATGAAAAGTGAAAACTTCTGTACTGGGCCAGATGACCAAATATGATTACTCATTAGCATTATACTCCAAGCTAAATATGGTGTGAAATACCACCATAGGTGCTGACAGCAAATTGTGTTGTTGGCAAGGTGAGCTTGCAGCCTTACACAGCTGAAAGAGGTGCTTCTGTATCACACACTGGGTGACATCAGGCTGAATCTTCAATATAGTCACAACTTCTTTGTACACTTTTAATAGCTTGCATTTCACTTGTGTACCAACATTAACAAAGATTAATCTTTTTTCCTGGAAAAAAATCACAGTTACTGTATTTTGTTGAAGCATACCATGATGTTGGATTATTTATTGTTTTGTTGCATAATGATGGAATGCACAATTTTGTTTTTCTCAAAGGTCAGGACTGAATTTTGTTTAATATTTCTTCCTTTTCTGCTTTGAAATTGCTAAATAGAAATTGCCAGATTATTAATGGTCTTCTGCTAGTGCTAAAATATTCTTTTGTTTCCCTGTCCCTAAATTAAGCTTAATATTGTCTTTAGTTTTGTCTGGGTATAGACACAGTTAAATAATGTCACTTTTGTCCTTTCATTCATTTTGATTTAAATGCTAGAAACTTTTGATGCCTTGATATTATCTTTTGACAGCACAGAAATGTAATGAGCTGTGAATGGCCTAAAATACAGACCCTCAAAATTTAGAATAACATGAGTTCACTCTGAAGGACATTTTATTGCCTTATTATTATACTATTACGGCAAATAGGCTTAGGAGAAATGGGAATATTAAGAAGTTATTGTTCATTTGAGTCACAGGTCAAATCAGGGGCCTTATTGCAAATGTATAGAAATTATCTTTACAGCTTCTAGAAGGTTAGATGGAGTTCAAGGCCAAGCATTCATACCACTAAGAAAGGTCAAATTATACATATGATAATACTTGGTGACAACAAAGCCAAAGGTCAAGTCTGAGGCTTTATTGTGGCACATACAGAGAAAATTACCATTCAGATATCATATGGCATTCCTGCTGGCTCCAGGGCCAGATTCTCATCTTGGTTCTGCTGCTGCAAAAGGAAAGATTCCAGTGAAGCACCTGTGCATTTGAAAGATTTGGTTTATTCTTGAATCTTTAGCCTTGGTTCAATGAAGTCTCCAGTAGAGAAAGTAAACAAGTTCCCCTTGATACTGTGCTATTTCCATATTTTGAGATGTGTAGACTTCTTTTCAATAGATGAATTGGCTCCAAGGATTTCCGCTTTGTTATTGCAACATTTATGCATCCTGAATTCCTAGACAAAAAATAACCAAAGCACAGTCTTGCAAAAGCTATCTAGTGAGAAACTGTGTATTGTGAATTACAAGGAAGTAAAGAAATGCTTATTTACTTTTTGTTGCACATTTTAGTAAGTTGATTTTTTAGATATGCTGCAAACAAGTTTTGCCTGCTATCAAACTTTTAAGTATATTCATTTTTAAAAGGTTTAATTTAGTGTTTGGTGTCTTGAATAAGTGGAAGAATGAATGAATGAATGAATGATTTTTCAGAGAATTTTTTTTTCTAAGTTGTTTACAATCCCTTGAAAATAACCCACTTAAGAAATGAGTTGTAGAATTTAAGGAAAAAAATTCAGCTTTTAAAACAAACTTTCTTTATTTGTTGTTGTAAAAGTGTTGTGTCAGCACAGATCAAATAAAATGGTTTTCCACAAATCAACAGGAGAAAAATGTTAATGATCCACAGTTATGTGTCAGAGAAATGACTGTTTGGGAACATACTCAAACAGTGGGATAACTTGTATATTTACTCTAATACACTGTTCTTGGCAAATGGAAGCAATCTAACATTTTCTCCTCCAATACAGCTAATGAAGACCCAGAATTGTAATACAAATAAAAAATTATCTCTGTGTGTTGCTTCTTTTTCATCACATTCTCTATATGGTACCAGAATGTAAATTTTTAATAACAGTAATGATACAAGGTGAAGAAATATTTCTGTTAAACAGAAACTGAATCCATACAAATTAGCTCATCATTTATTCAAATGTATTTCTCAATAAACTGGGAAGAGCTTCAATGAGATGGCCAAAGACAGAAAAATTCCATTGCACAGAAAATGGGACATTTTACTCCATGCCTGTTTGAATGCAAACTCTTACCATATAAAACTGCTACACAGAGCTGACTATTCAGAATGACTAAAAAAGTATTGTCTGCTATACACTGCATGGGGAAAAAACTATGGATGCAGAAAAAAAATAAACTACTATTTTTAGGGTATCCATACATACACATATGCACAAAGCTGTGCACATTTTGTAAAAATCTGTTTGAGTCACTTGTTTTAGTTTTAGTTATTGTATTTACAGTAAAAGCACTTGGCCAGAAATAGAAGGACATTCTCTAAAAAAGAAAAAATTGCAGCATTAATGAATTTGAATCTGACACTGGGTATTGTGAGTGGTTCCAGCAGCACCCATCACAGAGCATGCCAGCAGACCAGCTCATCTCTGTTTAATGTTTAGCTGCAGTAGCAATTGAGTTGTATGAGGATGAACCTTCTGTTCTGTTCTCTATGAATATTTTTCCAATCCACTACATAGCTTGAGCTGGCCCCTATATTCTTGTGATGCTGTATAATTATCCAAAGACAATGGTGATGCAAAACCAGCCAGCAATTCTGGTACAGGGTGCCATCAGGTATCTTATGGTAATATTCAGATCATGTGGGATGTTCACTCTTGGAGTGTAGCTTTTACGTGCAGTACCTTAGTGTATCTTTGGGGAGGGAATTTGTACTTCTCTGCTGATTGCACCTTGAGTCTTTTTTAAACCTAGCTATTGCTATTGATAGAAGGTATGGAAATATCAGCCTTCATTTATTTTGAGCCCTCACAAGAACCATTAGGGACTACGATGCAATTAAAGCTTTAAGCTTCATAAGCAGTATTTCATGATCTTTACATGAAGGAATCCTTGCTTGGTGGCCTTCCAGTGTTCTAGATTGACAGCACTGTGTCAGTCTGCCTACAGTTATTGCAGTCTAAGTCATACCTCCAGCTTTGGTTTGGCTTAGTCCAGTTTCAAATACTGAGTTAAGCTAGCGATGAGTTACTTGAGCATCTGCTCTGTATTCATAGTGTATTTGTACAAATGACTCAGCACTTGACCATCTTCTCCTCTGGTTGTTGAGAAAAACCTCAGCCTTCATCCAGTGGCACCAGAATGCACAAAGGTCACAAGCACTTGGGATGTGAAAGTTATTAATGATCACTTGGGATGTGAAAGTTATTAATGATCCCAGCCATTTTTAATTTCCCTGAAGGAACAAAATTTGGGTATGATTATCTATTCAAATTCAACTATGATTATCTATTCAATAAAACTTCAAATACAACTCAGGTTTAAGCTGGATCTTTCAGCAGGATTCTCCCGCTATTCCAGACCTGAAACAGGACATGTATCTCCTGGCTGTTGTCCAGTATGAGCACCTTCTCTCTTCGCCTGTCTGCCAGGAGACCAGAGGAGCAAACCAGTGCGAATGACCCCACTTGTCCTTGGGTCAGAGCAGCCAGCCACTGCCCGGACAGCCAGGGTGCTGCCGCGACCCTTGTTCATGCAGCAGTACTGCTCGGGGCGGGAGGGGAGCGGGGCAGCCGAATGTCCCCCGGGGTGGGGGAGCCCTGTGCTCGGTGCCACCAGCCCGGTGCAGCTTCCCTTCCTTCCCTGGCGTGCCGCCTGCGCCAGCCCCGCACTGCCCGCTCCCCGCACTGCCCGCTCCCCGCCAGCCCCGCACTGCCCGCTCCCCGCACTGCCCGCTCCCCGCACTGCCCGCTCCCCGCCAGCCCCGCACTGCCCGCTCCCCGCCAGCCCCGCACTGCCCGCTCCCCGCCAGCCCCGCACTGCCCGCTCCCCGCCAGCCCCGCACTGCCCGCTCCCCGCACTGCCCGCTCCCCGCACTGCCCGCTCCCCGCACTGCCCGCTCCCGGCCAGCCCCGCACTGCCCGCTCCCCGCCAGCCCCGCACTGCCCGCTCCCCGCCAGCTCCCCGCCAGCCCCGCACAGCCCGCTCCCTGCCGCGCCGCCCAGCTGTTTGTGCAGCTGTGCGCCAGGCCAGATGGGAGAAGCGATTCGGGCTGGAAAGGAAAACATGCTGCTTTCTGGAGGGTGTTTTAACATAGTTTTTTCCAGCCAGGTCGATTCCCTGACGCGGCTCGCCGTGCAGGCACAGAGCTGTGCCTGGGCAGCTGCAGGACAGAGAGATGAGTGAGTCAAGAGCCTCTGCCCTGAGTGCTTTGTAGCACTGGAGGTACACTCATGGGACTGAAGCTGACATTTGATAAGCCTTTAAACCAACACTTGGGAAAGCAACTGCCTCCTGACTTCTCTTTCTTTCCCGTATGAGCATTTCCAGCTTCCACTGTCACCAATGCATGGAGGTGCTCCTCCAGCCGAGCAGGCAACGGGAAAGTCAGCCTGGCTTGCATACAGGGGTGAGAAAACACCCTTATGCCATGGGACTACTTCCTCTGCCAGGTCAGCTACCCTAATCCCCTTCCTCGGCAGAGCAGCACAAGCACTTTCACCAATACAGAGTGGGCAGCACAGGAAAGGTGGGGAAGCATTAGGTCTCTGACTGCTGTTCCCTACCAAATGTGTTTCCCACTAGAAATAATGGGGATTACTAAAAACAGTGAAGGTTCTCCCACTGACCAGTATCATTCAGTATTTCCAGACTCAGTCTTTCCTTTCTTTGTTTTTTTTTTTTTTTTGCCAGACTTGGGACATTGATAAAATGCATTAGCTTGGCTCTCTTGTAGTGTTTGAGGTATTTGCTCTGCCATTAGAATCTGAGAAGAGCTGGTGGTGTGTGAAGAGCATTTTTGTGCCAACATGGACCATCACTTTGAGTGCCACCATGGAGTGGGACAGCCCTTCCCACAGTGAGTGACTGTCCTTCCCATGAGAGATGAGCTGTGACCTGTGGCAGGAGTACCATGAGGTACTTTACCACAGGCAAAGCCAGTGTCAGATTGTCCTCTGCACACTGCTGCCCTACTAAATTGTCTGTTTTATCTCAAACTGGAGGCACCAGTTCCAGAGACAATATTGCTGGACATTGGTCATTAAGAATATCCTCTCCCAAGTCAGACTAGCTACTTATTTCACTGCCAGCCTCATGTTTCTGGGCCTAGTTAGGCTTCTCTGAAAGCCCAGGGAGAAAACTGGGCTTTGTTTGACCCTGCCCACGGCCAGGAAGTTGTGGGTGATGTTTTATATTACAGACGTGTTCAGTGGCAGTGAAATCAGCTAAAATTATTGCAGGGTTTAAAACAGGTTTAAATGAAATCCAGTTCAAACACAGAAGGAGCTTTGCTCCCCCTTTCATATCTGAGATAATCATAGTTATAAAATAATTATAAAGTCATCATGTGATACCAGACCTCCTCACCCAATATTTAGCATTTTCAGCCTCCTTCGAAGCCAGTGACAAAAAACCACCCTGGGTGGGGCTAGGTGTTGGCCTGAGTTCCATAGTGATTTAGGCTTTCTGGACACTTTAGGCTAGGTGTGAAATACCTTACAGACACCTCAATACCGAGGAGATATTAAACACTTGCTGCCAGAAACTTTATGCTCTATGGTATGGAACAAGTCAGGTTCCCAAAACTACCCATGGAATAGGGAAAAGAAAAGGTTGGTTTTGAATAGCAAATAGCAAATCTTATGTAAAAGCAACAGAGAGAAACAAACGAACAAACAAACAAAAAGCCTTTTTTCCCTGACAACTCTCATTTATTTCATGTGAATAACTAATATTCTGCTCATACTGTAACTCAAATTTACCTGTTTCTAACACTAATAAACATCCAGTAGAGATATCTGAGAGCTCTCTCCATCTTTCTTTATGTGAGTGTTTTGAAAGGGGCTTATCCTATATCTAGCAAATTCTAATCCCTACTAGCTAAACTTTGGGAGTGAGCGAGGAATGCAGGTAGAAAGCTTTTCTCTTTCAAAGTTGAAGGGTAATAGCACGTCCTTTCTATTCCAAAGTCAGAGTGAAGACAAGTTCCTCTTGATGAAAGCGCCACAGTTAATCCGTCTCAGGATTGGTGTCTCCATGCAGCACCCTGGGGAACTAGAATAAAAAGAAGTGTTTTTTGCCTGGTGAGCTGTAGAGTTACAGTGCAGGAAAATCCTTGTTGTACAGTACGCTATATTGTTTCGCTAATGTATTTTTTCTGTGCTCTGAATGAGGCGTTTATAGGCAGGGAAATTGGCTTTGAGGCGGCGGGGGAAATCGCAGTGGTGTCAGTGATGTGCCTCGCAGCGGAACGAGCGATCAGCTGATGGATCATGTTCAACCGCGGGCGATGGGATCCCCCAACTCTTTGTCAGGGCAGCAAAGCCACAAGCGTTGAGAGCTGCTCTGTTAACATCTGAGAGCCTGCCTGCCCCCAGAAAGGAGGATAATTCCAACACATTCATTAAAGAGTCAGCTTGTATTCTTGTTGATTAATTGTGATCATTTGTTGAAGAGGCTAAGGCTTTATTGTCCTCCTGACCTATTTTAATTACGTTCCAAAATGCTCCCAGCCCCCACGTATTTCAGCTCATTCCATTTTTGAAAATGTTCAGGATGGAAAAAAGGCAAGGTTGGTTTCTTTGGTGGAAGTTGTCTGATAGTGATTTTCCTTCCTTTTTTCTGTTACATCCTTCAAACAAGCTGGTTTTGAGGGTGTGATCTGACACATTTGCACAGTTCTGAACACGAAAGCTCTGTATTAATGGTGAAGTTATAGAATGGTTTGGTTTGGAAGGGACCTTTAAAGACCATCCAGTTCCAGTCCCTTGCCATGGAAGTGATGTGTACAGAGAGATGCAGTGCTCTGAAAGGTCCTTACCCAACACACAGGACAGTGGTGCAAGCAGCTTGTACTGACACACACAATGGGAGAGCTGCCCTTCACTGATCTGATCACTTTATTACTCAATGTTATAATTCCTCTCAACTCCAAATGAAAGCTGACATTCTGTTGGGATTTTTTGTTGTTTTTTCTTTGCTATTACAGAGCTGTTCACATGTAAGTGAGACAGAGCTACACTTTAAAAAGATATAATTGCCACAAGTTATTTGTGTGGTCAGAGAATAAACAATAGCCAGGCTGTTTCTTCCAACTTCAGAAAAACATTTTCTTTGAATGCCCTTTTTTGCTTTCTGAAGAGTCACCATTATATCTAAACCCAGACCATACACAAAAAGCTGAGAGCCAGATGATGAAAGATGTTCCCCATGCAGCTCTCAGTGACCAGAGGGAGAGTACTTCATCAGTGTTCACTGTTAATCAGCTTAATTTGGCTTTGCAACTGGTGTGATAGGGTTTCCAGTCAGCTGATGCCATGTATAATCATGCATGCAGGGCTCAGACTGTCAGCACAAACTGAGTCCTTCCACAGCACATACAGCACATGAAACCCCAAATTAATGGTGGCCTTTAACTAACCATCCTTAAATGAATTCACATTTTAAAAAGTGCATTTGAGAGCCTCAGTACAGTATAAGCAAGCCCATGTTTTTGCATGCTGAAGACTATGGAAGGGCTGCTGTTTGCCTTACCATTGGTGATTCAAAGAAGCATCAGCTGCTGGCCAAACTTTTGTATCTTTCCTTCCTTTTTAAGAATCCCATTTTCCAGCCTTTCCATCAAATTGCAAGACTAGAATTCATTCTGACAGCAGGGAAAGTTAAGTGGCTTAATTTGTTCTTAAAAATGGGAAATTTCCTCATGTTCTGAGCCTGTCTTAGTAAACCTGGCTCCATCTCAGAAATATTCCTATTTTGAAAACCTCATCACATTCACCATTCAAAAGAGCAGTCTGTGTCATTGCTAGTGAAATCAGCTGCTCTTGCATTTCATTATTAAAATAGAGCTGTTAAAGCAATTTCTTTCCTTTCTCTTCAAAGCTTTTTCTATCCTATCGAGCTGAAATTTTTCTGGAAAAAAATGTTACAACTCCATTTGTAGATGCCAATGAGCTGCTGTAATATGCAATACATTTATTTTAATCACATATATTATCCTGGAGACATGTTTGTTCTTACTCTCACCTGACAATTACTTGCTATGCATTTATTGTTTTAATAATTGTGTCCTCTTTATCTTCTGATGATTGTTATTCCAGACTAATTCTCAGCTGATATAAATACATTTAGGGTGAGCAGTTAATAACGTTTTAGGATCAAGCCCCTAGTGTTTCTGAGGAACTCAAAATGATAGGAAAATGTCTACTGGTTTTGTTGAAGTGATATTCTTTTTCGAAGGTGTTAAGGTCTGAGATTGTTTGATCATCCCCTCACACAACTTATTAAGCTAGGCAGAAAATTCACAGTTATGTCAGACAAATAATTTAATTAATTAAACATTGTCAATTGCCTATTTGAAGAGAGTAAATAATTTTGGTTTTATTATTTCCCCAACATTTAAGACTCCCCAAAATAGGAAAATATGACTTTCGAGGCCAAGTCTTAGTACTTCTAGCTCAAGCCTATTAATTGCCTTATTTTCTGCAAATGGAAACTACTATGAGAACAAAAAGTTGGCTTGAACTGACTTCTATATTCTGGCATGTGTTATGAAAGCACTGTCATATTCCATTTTTATCAACTACTTTTGGTTAAAAAGCAACTATTTGACTGATAATTAGCACGCCTGTGTCTTTACAGAATCTCAGTCTTGAAGCAATATATGAAATGTCAAGGAGCTTAAGGCAAAGGTTAAAGATTCCTTGGTGTCTTTCAGTTAAAACAGTGCCAGAATAAGTTTTGTATCTTTCTGAAGAGGAGGTTTCTATTTCTTTCAGTGCAGCTGTTTGATTTTCTTTTTTTTTTTTTTTCATCATGACTCTGCATGCATTAGTCTCCTACAGGGCAAATTGCTTTATTTAACATGCCACAGAAAGCTACTGCTGCTGCATCAGGGAGATGGAATGCTTCTCTTAAACTGTAATGCCAATAATTGCCTTTGGACTTCCACACAAAGAAAGTTTTGGTCTTCAAACTGTCTGGAAGGGTTTGTCTGTAATTGCTGTAATGTACAATCACTCCTAGAATGAAAAGGAAAATGACATATATTTAGAAAGTTCAATAAGAACAGTGCAAACAAGCAAGGCTATTATCCAAGACAGTGAATGAGCCCCATGTTCTGAGGCTGAGCCTCAGAAATTGTTTTATTACACATGGTGAGCAGACACACTGTTAATATAAAAGTATAATGAAAGCAGTTGGAGTAACCACAAGAACACCCTCTGGAGCATCCACATTTGGTTAAACATATTTGTCTGAATTCATACCAGGCAGCTGGGCTGACAGATTATTTATGTCTGAATTCTTCCCCTCCACACTGACTCACAGCAGAATAGGTATATCCCATCTACACGTGGAGAAGTTCAATTCTGGACAATTAAAAAGCAAAATAACACAATTTCTAAGTTTCAAAACTGTTGAAACTCTAGATACACTTTCTGAGAGCTACTTTGGCCAAATGCCTTAATGTTTGTGAAGCTGCTTCATGAGTTTGACCCACTTCCCAGCACAGTCAGTCATGGCACTGCCACTGACCTGCAAACCCAAAACCCTGCTGGTTTTCAGCTGTCTGAAATGTTAGAAGAAGAAAAGCATAGAAAGAAGAGATAGTATGGATGTGAGACAACAGTGACCTAGAATGCTCACTATGGCTTAACAGGATTTATCCTTTCCTCCAAGCAGTGGGAAGTTGGCTTACTGGTCAGATACAGTGTGGGCAGATCTTGGCAGGCTCAGTCTGCTGGAGTTAAGACCTGGGGAGGATGGAGACTTCTCTCTTTACACCGTGCAGATGCAAGAATGAACTCCAAAAAGCAGAAGGAACATTTCATCATTTTGTAATGAAAAACTTTGCAGGTGATGAAAAGAATTGTTAAAACTCTCAGCGAAATAATCTTCAGGGCGGGGCACAAAATTCTAGGTCAGAATTTTGCAACAACTTCCACTATTTTCTGGTCTTCTACCCACACACTAATGATTTTCTTGTCATTCTATTCATTTCTAAGAAAAGAAATAACTGTGTTGTCATAAATGACAAGCTATATTCAAACGCGGCATAATTGAGTGAAGCATATGAATTCCAAGATAGAGATCAATCATGTTTTTTCATGAAAAGTATTCTTCGTATTAAAACTAAAGAGAGAAATAATTAAAAAAAATCCACAACCTGTCAACAAATTTCTGGCAGTGTCAAGGTATTTCTGAGTTTTTTTCTGATGTTCTGCCTTCCAAACCTTATTTAAAATTAAGTATTCTTTTTTAAAATAGATAATGTTACCTCAGTGTGTGTGTAACACAGGCTAGCTAATGAAAAGCTCTCCACTAAGTAAAGTTTCATTTCTGGGTTTGCTAAATCAAAGCACTGAAAGTAAAATATAGTCCTAAGGGATATGTAGAAACAAATCCTTCTACATTGCACTTGTATCAACAAAAGAGTGGTTTTTACTGATCCTTCTGCAGGTGTATGATAGGTATTCATGTTGTAAAAAAAGATTCTCAAAACCAGTCTACAATAAAGCTGCACCTTCATTTGGATTATTAAATACATCACAATAATCTGTATAGAAGGATTTTGGTCATCAATTTGAGGAGGTACTGCACCAACACTTTACATAGGGTAGTTACAACTTGAAATACATTTGTGGAAGTGCTGTAGTTCATATCTACACTCATTCTTGAAATCATGATTTAGATAAGTCAGAAGCTGCAAATGTTTTTCCTCCTTGCTTCTTGCTTTGCTTGGATTAAGCTTGTCCCACAGCAGTCCTGCAAAAGGAGATGGAGTAGCAGGTGATAAGTATGTTGGTAATTCAGCTCTCCCTGTTTGCAGTTCCCTCCCCATCTCTGCTGGTCCTGCTCCCCAGCCCCATCTCAACACCCTCAGCCCCACAGCCAGATGAGCCCTTTGATTTCTGCCAGTGTTTATTGATAACAAACAAGTGTTTTGGCAACTGATAAAGCCCATCGTGGGTTTTGTGATTCATACTGCAGGTAATTCCTGCAGTTTTGTCCTGCTAAGAATCCATGAGGCTCAGGGTCAGATGGAAAATGGAGGCTTTGAAATATGTTTTCTGTTTCAGCACCTGAAAAGATGAGTTTCTGTGTGGTCTCTGATAGAGGGACCATCCCAACAGCATGTATTTGGTGTTTCATTACAGTAATGACACTGAAATTGAAACATGTTGTGCTCCTTAATGATTTGAATTGTGAAAGATTCACATAGAAATGGAAGCTATGCTGCAGAAGGAAGGGTCTAAGCTGTGAATTTAATCAGGGGAGAAGAAGGAATTTTAATTTAAAATTTCCCTTGGCAAGCAGAAAAAAAAGATTAAAATCTGCAATTTGTTCAAATGTAAAATTGAGTTTAGTTTTTTAGTTACTCATGTTTTTAAAAGTGACGTGTTGAAGAGTAGTTATCAGTAGAAAAGAAAATATTCTGATGGTTTTGAATTAGAGGAGAATTTGACTGAAAAAAAATTAAGCAAATTTGATAGCATTTGATTTTGTCTTATCCCAGTGTATATTTTCCAGTGAAAAAATCTTTCAGACAGCAGCTAGATCAGAGGGCTCTGAGGACTATTACCATATGTGATTCTTTCCAGCTCAATTTCCTTACAAAAAAATAAATCAGTACCATCTAAGTTTCCCTTTTCCTCTTTCCCCATGAAAGAAAACCTACAGCATATCCATATGAATCTCGTAATTTTTTGTTTCCAGTGTTCTGCTGAGCTCCTGTCACAAGCCCTCTTTGTATCTGTGTACTCCCTTCATTCCCTCAAACCATGCACCCCAATTTTCTCCAAGCCCTTCATCCCTTTTTCCAGTCACTCTGCTTTTTCTTTCAAACAGGGGAGAGTAGAACACAAGACAGGAAGTGAGGCTTGGAAAACTCAAAATATTATACACTTACAGCTGCTCCAAAAGGGCCAAATTATTATTTGGTTTAAAATGGGAAAGGTCTGCTGACACAATAAAATTAACCCTAATTTAGAAGCTTTTCTATCACAGTTCTAATTGGCTACCACTTGCCTGCATGTGTGTGTGTGTGAGAGAAAGAGGAAATCTGTTACAACAAAGATTGTTGGTGTTTGTCTCTGAAACATAGGAACACTGGGCTTAGGTTTTACCTGAAAAAGCCACCACTTACTTCATTGTACAAAAATCCTACCCTCAAATAATTGCATTTGCCATGGAAGGACAATATATCAAACCAGAATAGAAAGCTTGAGGTCTGATAAATAGCTTTAGTCCACCCTTAAAGCATGTCTTGGTGCATCCTGACTAACTTTGTGACTGGCACCTGCATGAAATCAACTGCTGGGCATGGGCATATTCACCTGCTAGTTTTGCTGAATGTCTGTATCTCACAAGAATTGTGATTGCCTGGATAGCTGCTTTTGCAGTATTCAGTGGAGAGGACAGCAGGCTTGCTCTAGACTGGGCACTCAAAATGAGTTACACTGCAGACCTAAAACCTCTTAACAGAGAAAATACAGTGATGAATGGAATGGTTTCTTCAATTTGTGTTTTCTAAAACCACATATTTTTACTCCTGCTTGCCTCTTTTGATTTGCTTAAAAATCTTAAGCCCCTTTACTTCTTTCTTATTACTTTTCTACAAAATATTCAACATCTTGCAAGACTGCACCCATATTTGAAATTTTGCTTCCCATCAGGCACCCCTCCCCCCCATAAATTGACACAGATCAAAGCTGATGAAAGAGTAGCAGTGGTAGTTCCACTGCTTGGTTAGGCACTCTGATCTCCTAAATTCTAGATGTAGAGCAAAGGAATCTTAAAAAAAAAAAAAAATATTCCAAAGAGTGGTTCTCAGGCAGCTCTTTTGTGTGGGGATCATATACTTGACACCATGCCTTATGTGGAATGCACATCAAATCACCTGGAGACTCTACATCAATGGTAGTTATGTGCATGCATGTACCACAAAGAGAATAGACCTTTAAACCAGTTGGATGCATGAGACAAAAAAAAAAAAGAAAAAAAAAAGAAAAAAAAAAGTCTAAAGAGTGCAAATCTGGAGGAGTACATCAACTTCTTTGATTTACCTCTCTGCTCTGCTTTATGCTTATTTTGTTGTTATGTTTTAATGTTTAAATGAACAGATTTTTAAAAAAAAGAAAAGGAAAAAAAAATTTCCCAGTGCAGCCAGTATTTTATTTTATAAGGTTCTGTCCTTAATCTAACACATCTGTGTTATCTGATCCAAGACTGCCCATAGGATAGAGGGACAGATTCTTAGCTCCCATGCTCTCGTCTTGTAGACTTCAAGGGGGTTACACTAACTGCAACAAGTCCATGACTTGCTCTTGTTTGTTGTTGAACTCTTAAGTGTTACCATATTTTTCCCTTAACTGTTACTGAAGCCCATACCAAGTACCCCTCAGATAAAATGATTTCCTCTGTGCTGAGCTGATTTTTGCTCCAGGCTGGCATTTGCTAATTTCAGGGAGGTTTTGCTATCACAGACAGGACCAAAATAAGCCTCTTATAGGAGTCAATGGACTGCAAGTCAATGCACTTCAATACTTAGAAAAAGGAGTTCTGTACCTCAGAACTGAGCCCCAAGTTAAATCCATTTGTCCCTTGCAGTCCAGAAATGGCAGGGACATTATAACAGAAAATTAAATAAAACAAACAAACAAAAAATAGGAAATGGCCTGGTTTTGTTCTGGGATGAAGTGGCAAACTCTGAGTTTACCTTCCAGTGCATGTTACAGAGTGGAGGGCACTGTCTTCCCCTGATCCTGTGTATTCCCTCAGTGATGTGAATAAGCACAATGGACCTGCCCACTAGAACCTCAGGGAAGCCAAACTCATGCTCATGGCCTCCATGCCTTTCCTGCTGCACTTCCACAGCTGCCACTAGCCCATTCCTGGGATTTTGCCCACCCTGCTGCCAGGCTGCATAGCTGTTGTGGCAGTGCAGCTCAAACTGAGATTTCTGACCACATCCAGGAGAAACATTTCACTGGAGTTCCCTGTGGCATTGGAAACCAGACTCTGCTACTGCTGAGTGTGGCCATCCTCCCCTCTCTGGAATTCCCCACCTTTCCCTCCTGATCCTCCTATCCCATGTTGCTTTCTGACATGCAAAGAAATTAGGACAGTAAGCAAAGACAATCAATTCCAAAAATCACACACCAAACCCCAGCTTTGTTTCCATCCCACACACTCAGCAGAGCCCAGGGGATGGCAGCCCCTGTGTTTGCAGCACACCACAATGGCTTTGTGCCTGGCTGGGACCAACTGCCCAGCAAAGGGTGCTGTGGAGACAGAGTGAGGACAAGGTCAGCTCCTGCCACAGAACATTTGCCTTCAAACAAGCCACTGCTCTCAAATGCTGGGAGAGGTAAAGCAAAAGTCATGAGGCCTGCAGTAAATGTATGTTTCCACAGAAGTGGATAACACATGCATTGCTTGTTGAACGTTAGAACCTATTTAATGTTTACTGTTGACCCAGCTGGCAGGCACACCAGAGAAACCACACATAAGTGTTTTAAGGAGGAGGAAAAGAGATGGATAAGTCAGTGCAGGGTGTGAATTAGAGTGTAATAGATTAGCTGTTGCCATTACCTCAGGGATCTACAATGTCCTTTCATAGATCTGCAAGTTATGGTGCATCCCATGAGTTTTTAAGACATGAGTGGGGAGCAGAAGTGACTCTGTATCCAAATCTGGCTGACAATTGCTTCAGGGTTTTCCCTTCAAGGCTGGTGTCAAGGGCAGAAAAAGGTTCATCTGTGGTGAGCTGGCAATGCCTCTCCACCCCTCACACCCTGAGGAGGACTGCAGGAAGCCCTGCAAGCCCAGCTTCTCAAGTAAATGATGAGAACACCTGAATAACTCGTAAGCACCACCTGTATGGGTGCTCCTGGGAGATTGTTGATGCTTTAAGCAGTGGGATGACTGCTCAGTGATAGATCTGACATTCACTGGTGTTGAGACACGAGGAGCAGAAGTGTGGACAGCCTCAAACAGCATCACTGTACACCATCCAAGTGAAGTGCACTGGGTAACAGCAAGCCCAAGCCTCATGTCTAGAGACTGGGAACAAGGGCAGATAGATGGAGAAACAGCTCCATCCAGGTGCTTCTTTACTAAAAGGAAGCATGAGACAGTGTTTCATCTCCTCACAGGAGGAAAGATCACACATCGTTTAATTCAGCAGTGATAGTCATATAGAACAACACACAAAAGCTGAGGACAGAGAATTATACTGGAGTTAAAACAGGCTGCTTACTGCTCATGCAATTAACAGCTGAAACAATCTCTGAATTTCAGTGATTACTTCTTCATATTTTAGTATTTCCAGCTTAAGAGCAGCTACATTTTTGGAAGCTATCATTTATCCAAGTACACACTTTTTAAACTCAATGCTATTATAACTGGATGAAATTAAATGGCCTGTAATGTATATAGGAGATCATTTTAAGGCATCTGATGTTCCCATCAGTCCTTAAACATTATAAATGAACCCAGAAACTCCTCAGGGTGATGACAGATGTGAAGACTGCAACTTCTACAGTACAATTCTCCATTTCAAGCACTGCAACCAGAATGCTGTGATCAAGCCTACCGTTGCATGGTTTCACTGCCTTCTGCAAGATAGCATCGTCTGCAAGATGGTCTCTTATATGTGAATTAAGAGCAGCCCCTGGGCCCTGGAGCTTTGCCAGCTCAGCCCTCCTCTAAATGAAGCCTGACTCCAGGTTGGGATAAGCACTTGGCTTTGTATGGAGTGCCCTTGGCTCTCTGCAGAGTCCTCTCAGTTATTCTGTTCCCCCAGATCCAGGCAGGAACTCAGAGTACTCTGTGTTTGAGGATTGCACCCTGCAGGAGAGTTTTTGTTTTGTTTTGTATTTTATATTTCAGTCATTGAGTACTCTCAACAGCTCCCATAAAGACACCTGAAAAATGTCATTGCAAGCTATTCTTTAAATAGCACCCTGCCCTTACAGTGCTGAGCCAGGGAATGTCTCCCACTTGGTTCTGACATCCTTTTGTCTGGAGAAGCTTCTGACTGGTTTTGCTATTAATATCTCTGACTCTCCAGTCTGCTTCAACATGTCTACAAGTTTCTTCTTCCCTCTGTAAGAAATTTGTTTTTCTCAACCCTGCAAACCAATAGCACTCTAAATAAAAACTGAGCACTTCAACTGCTTATACACTGGCTCCTTTCAGGCATAGTTTGATTTAAAGAATCACAGAGAAGCGCAAAGGAAGACCTAGCCAGCACTATATGTCAGTCTTCCCAGGCACAACAAAAACATAAACAAAACTAGATCAAAGTAAAAGGAGGAAATCTTCTCTATCAAACATAGTTGCTAACCATAGTTGCATTTCAAGAAAAAGTAAATTTTATTGCATCTTTACAATTCAGGGTGAAAAGGGAGTAAAAAAAGGTAAAAAGAAGGAAATCAGTAGAAAATATGATTCCTCAATGTCTTTCCAGTAATACATATGCCTTAATGGATAATCAGTTTTGTCAGGTTACTAAAGATATAATTGTTGCAGATGCTTAGAAATGGGAAGCATAAGAATACTTAAAATCCTGAAGACCTATTTTATATACTCAACTCTAAGTGTTATCATTGAGTTCAATGAAACCTACTCCCATTAAATTATAAAAAAATTGAAAAAAATCATTAAGTGGGTGGGGAAGAGGGATGCAGAGAGACCAGGTTGGGATGTGGAGTTCTGTGGGGTACCAGTTCAGGAGCAGGGTTAGTCTGGGGGTGCAGAGCAGGAGGAGGATATTGCAGGGAGATACCTGAGGATATACCTGGCCACAGGTGCATTTCGTGGCCAGATGGCAGCGTGCTCAGCTGCAGGGAACATCCCTGCCTTGCCTGACTGGAGCTGGCTGGGGGTGGCCACCATCAACCATCTCGGGGCTTTCAAGGGGAAAACGCTTTTGAACTCCTCCAAGATGACAGAAAAGTCTCACGGTGCCTGTTTAAACAAGTGTGTCTGAACAGGAAAATCAAACAGACAGGGAGCTACTTCAGTTTCTCCACTTATACGATATTTGAAATGATAAGCAGGGATATATTTTCACATAATTGGACTGTGTCAGGGTACCAGCCATTTGATCAGATAGGGGCTCTCTATGTAGTCTCACATCAGAGGGCTAGTAAACTACAAATTAAGGCAGGCTTTAGATTTTGTCTGCGAAGTAGCCAAATAAATTGAATTTTATTTCTAAAGGTCATAAAGGGGGAGGGAGAAAATACAAAAATAAAGGCAGAATAACGTACCAGGACAACTGAATCTGAAAGAATAAGTGAATAAAATCTTTGGAAATGCCTCAATCATGCGTGAAAAACCATAAGTATTGTAAAGATACCAATCAGCATCTTTGGATCTGACAGGGAGTTTTGAGAGCCCAGTTTTCATCACCCTAAAAGAAGTCTTCAGAAAGAAAGGGCTAGTGGGGCAAGAGAAATGTAACATTCCATGGGTCCAAGGCTTTTGGTTTTGTTCTCTTTGTTAGCAATTTATCATTTTATTTGGCATTTGCCTTTGCAGCAGTATCTTGGGGAGGGTGAGACACCCTGGGACAACTTGCACAGGCCAGCTGGGTGAGGGCCAGAGAGCATTGCTCACTCCCTTCCATCCCTCCATCCCACCCCATTTGCTCTGGCATCTCAGGCCTGGAAACAGCCTGCATTTCCTCCTGCTCCCTAGTCCACACACCTCCCTTGAGAGTGCCTCCAAAGCAGGGATAATCTCCCCTGCCCACCCACCAGTCCTGGAGAAATCCTCCCAAAGGTCTGAGGACTACAAACCCCTTTTCCTCTATGTGGCCACTGCCTAAGCCTACCCCTCCTGCAAATACAAGTCTGGTCCCCCCAGCCTAGTGCTCTAGACAGATTCCCAGGCTCCAGACAAAAAGGCCAGGGGGACTCCAGGGGACCCAGCTGGCTCCCAGCCAGCACTGCTGAAAGGGAATCACAAGAAGCCAGATTTATTCCTAAGAACAAAGCTTCCGGTGACTTTCCAAGATGCTCGTGGTACTCCTTTTTCACTTTTTTCCTTCTCCTCCTTCCCTCCCACCCCTTATTTTTCAAACTCTCCTCTGGAGTAGAGGTGTTCCCTGTCACTATCAGTGAATGTAGTGCTTCCCTTCCTTGCCAGGTCTGTGTATACTCCTGTGGCACTTCTTTTTCTATCCCTGGATTTGTATGTCACTGGCATTTAGCTACTTGTGTTGGCTAGAGAGAAGGATCTGAATTTACCTGTGACGCTGTTGCACATCATTTTTTTCCTGTAAATAGCTGCAGCTGGGTCAAGTGAGTTTTGATTTGCCCCCACATCCAAGCCCCAGAGACCACAGTGTTTGAGTCAGGATGTGAAGTGTGTGTGTGTGTGTGTGTGTGTGTGTGTGTGTGTGCACTCGTATGTCACCTACTGCCAGGGTTTGCAGCTCCACTTAGGAACTAGTAAAGGGTAGACTCTCATGAGAGACTTTTGTGTAAAAGAGGTGAAATGACTTGCAAAATAACACCAGCAAACTTGAGGGAGATAACTAACTCCGTGTGTTGAATATGCCCCTTCTTAGCCCGCTGTCGGAACCTCCTCCTTGTGCCTCTGTGTTAAGATTGTCTCAGAAGCAAAAATCAAACTGAGCTAAATCCATCCAAGGGGAATAAGACCATTAACAGCAGGGGACAGACTGCATCTGGTGCCACTGCAAGCTGGCAGAGTTTGGATCCAGTGTCAGGACATGATTTTCCTGCACAGTGTGGTCCGTGCTGCTGGCAGGGGAGGAGGGAGGTGGGCAGCAGCCTGTGTGTCTGGACTGGACATCCACAGCCACCTGGGCTGGCCCTGCAGGGGCTGGAGCATGCATGGAGGGTGTTGCACCTTAAAGCCATGGATTGCAAGATGCATGATGCTCTTTGAGAGGCTGAAATAAGTCCTGCTTTGAGAGACAGAAAAGTCACCAGCTGTTGAAAAGCAAAGTGACCCAACACCAAGAGAGAGCCCACACTTGCTATGCAAACAATGTCAGAACCACTCATACTGAGAAAAACACGAAGGCAGGACAAGGCAGATCAGTGTCTAGAAATGTTATCTCTCCTGCTCCAAAAGCTAATCAGCTCAGCAGCGGGCAAGACAGGAACATTTTAGATTATGACTATGCTTGTGGTTGATGGAAAGTCTAAGAGGAACGTAAGCTTTCTAAAAGACAAATTCAGTTTCCCTACAAAATATTTGGAATTTTTTTCCCCTCCTCCTCTGGCAGGGAAATTGTTTGGCTACATTGATTTATTAGAATGACATAGGTCCCAGTATCATATCTAGCCATCGGTGGCCACTCAGCAAAAGGATGTGGTGAGATCTCATCGCCAAAATAATAAGACACTGGAGTTCCTAAGCAGGGGTTATATATCATCAGGACAGTTTTCAAATACTTGAGAATGACTTTGATAGTTGCAGGAGTGTAATGCTGTTTTGTTTTTCAGTCTGGAAGATATCTGACACCAGTTACTCTCCTGTTTAGCTGTAGTTTCCTTTACACAAGGAAATTAAAATCCTTCTATATCTTTTTGCACGAATATGTTTTCCTAAGTGGCAGGTTTTGGCTTAAGGCTATCACTTTTGAACCATCTTAGCAGAGGAAGAAAATAAACATTTCCCCCTAAACCTGTTCCTTGTGAGTTTAGAGAGTTATTTTTGGGACTCAGATTTACAGATGCAAATTAAGGGAAAGGGGGAGAAGCAGTCTTGCCTTGGGATGCTGTGTGACGCCAGCAGGAAGGTGAAAAAGGGGTGCTGGAGAGAGGAGACCTGCCAAGCTCCACTGCCGTGTGGCAGGCTGAGCTGCTCTCTGCCTGTGGGGCCGTGGCTCACAGCCCTCCTCCAGCTCTGCAGCTGGAGGCAGCAGCTGGAGGGGAAATCCTTCTGCACAGGCGACCCTGACGCACACAGGCTTTGCTTTCACTTCATTTTCCCTTCTACAGACGTTCTTTCCTCAGGAGCTGATTATTATAGAGCTGAAATGTATTTCCTTCCGAAAAGTGGGTTTGGTTTGTGTTTTGCCCCCCCTCGACCTGCACACACCTCTCTAGTGGGATCAGCCTTAGATCAGGATTGTGGAGTTTTTCAAAATGTGGTGACATGCATTTCTACTGTGCTGTATGTTTTCATATGGTCCTTTGTGCCACATATTTTCCAGACGTTTAAAGATGTAAGAAATAGCTTTTACACAATAGGCAAAGAAGTGGGAGGATTATTTCAATAGTCTTGCAACTTTGGTGTATTTCATCTTCTTCAAAAAGCGAGGGAAAAAACCTGTCCTTGTGAGCAAATGATTAGAAGAAGACTGGGAATACAATAATTACCCCAAATGGAAACCCAGACCTCAGTCAAACAATACAGCTTTTGTAAACTGGCTTTGCCTGTAAAAAAATCTCAGAAATCTCATAACTAGAACTGTCGAAATCTTTTTCTTATGCAACGATACGTAAAAGACTCCTGAGAAATGAGGAGTAAATATGGAAATGCTGTAAAATAACGATAATGAACTTGCTCTGAGCATCGGAGACTGCCTTGGCAGTACTGCCATGGATTCCTTCAACCACAAACTATTTTCTCATCTTAAAGAATTTGGGACAAATTACACTTCGTGATATTCCGCCAATAAACAAGGACATGAAGACAAATAAACTGGGACTCATCATAATCTACCTTGATGGTTGTGGAATTCGAGGGGACTGAAGCAATTGAGAGAGACAAAATGCGGTTTTGAATGAATGTCCTTTATGAGAGAGCAGAGAGAAGATCATTTATATCCTTCATATTTTATACTTTTGCCTCTAGGAAAAAAAAGGCCAGCGGAGCTCCGACTATCATTCACTCATAATGATCGCATTCAATCTAGTGATTCACAGTGAATCATGTAATAAGGTTTCCATTTTGCGCATGGGGAGAAGAAGGAGGGGTGGTTAAACTTTGTCTAGTTCGCGTTCGCGTCGCCGGCCTCCTCTTCCCCTTGAACTGCTTTATCCATTTAGGGCATCATTTTTTTAATTTTATCTTTAATTTTTCTTCCCTTCGGTTACCCCCAGCAGTAAAAATCCCTGGAAGGAGCGCTGACAGGCTTGTCGTCAGTCGATAACTTTCCTGCGGCGGCGGTTCTCTCGAGCACGGCTCTTCCCTGGCGGCCTGTCCGGCCGGGCCGTGCGGCTCTGGCCAGAGGCTCCGGTGGCCCCGCCGAGCTCCCGGCCCGGGGCAGCCCCGAGGAACGCCCGGGGCACGGCAAGCTGTGGCGGGGCAGCCGGGGAGCAGCTCTGCACGGCGGATGCAGCGGCGCCGGTGAACGGGGAAAAGTTGCTTTTCGGCGTTTTGGCCTAAACCCGCACGCACGGCCCCGCTGCTGGGCAGGGGGAAATCGCCTTCTCTGCGCGCCCCTCTTGCGGGTTTGGGTCGGGACAAGGGCTCCTGCCCTGGGGCAGCGCTGCCCTCTCGGTGTGACCGCAGAGCCCCTCGCACACCGGCAGGCTCACCGGCAGAACCGCCGCTCGCGGTTAACGAGATGCTCTCGGGGCTCTCAGGGGCTTGCCATCTGCAAGCGCTTCAGGTAAAAGCGAGGCGAGGGCAGGGTAAAGCTCTGGAGGCTGGGAGGAGGCGCTGACTCGGCAGGGAGGGCTGCACTGGGGCTGGGAGCTGCTCATCGAGCAGTGCGCCCCATCAGCGGCTGCTCCTGCAGAACTCCGTGAGACTTAGACGGAATCACCCCAAAAAGCGAACGAAAGAAAGGCACCGAGGGGGGGAAGGCTCGGAGGGCACAAGCATCCCGGACCGAGGGGGCGAGGTGAGGCAGGTCAGTGCTGGCGGACAGGGGCAGAGGTGGTGCCACACAGGCACCGGCCCCAAATGCGCCTGGAGGAGAGGTGCTCTTCTCCAGCAGAGCCGACACCTTTGCGAGGCTTTTAAAAATATATATTAAATTAAATAGGAGTGTTGTCACTAAGGGGAAACCAGTGCCTTAGCCATGGGGCTTTCACCAAGGCAGCCAAGTTCCCTTTTGGGCAGAGCAGAGTCTCGAAGTCTGCTTGACATCTTGAAGCTTAAATAACCGTAAGGCATTGTTACTCCCTGGCAGCAAAGTGCCTCGTTACGCCTGATTGAGCTAATTGCTTTGAAATAGGATATATTATCTATAATTATAGAGATCTTGGAGGAGACGGCCAGCCTTTTCTTTCATCTTTTCCAAGTGCATCATAATGTCGCGATCAAATTAATTTAGGCCACTTGAAATAGTGCCTTCCTTTCAGCCCGTCTCCTCCGACCCTCAAAGAGCCGGGGACGCCTCGGCGACTGGAGTTTGTCCTTCCAAACCGCTCCTGGTGATCTCCCGAGGACCAGTCCAGGTGCCTTAAAAGTAGTTTGGGTTACGTTTTGTCTGAGCAGAAGAGGAAAGGGGGAAAGAGAAAGAGGAAAATAAAAGGGGAAGGGAAAAAAGAAAAAAAGAAAAAAGAGGGGGAAAAAAAGACAAAAAGAAAAGGACTGAGGTGTTTTCGCATTTTTGCGAAAGACCAGCTACGAAAGCAGGAGGGCTTTGAGCACTTGAAGGGCTTTGAAGGCTTGTAAAGCCCGCGGGACATTTTTAACACTTGCGACAGTTCTGGCTCTTTGCCCCCAGGGCTGAGTGTCTCAGAGATGAAGCAAGGCTGCTGAAAGGGCGCGCAGGGAGCGCGTAGGCAGTGCGCAGGCTGTGCCCGGCGCAGCGGAGCTGCCCCAGAGCTGCTCGTCCCCAAAGCCGACTCGTGTCCTGCGGGACTGTCTGGTCTCCTAAGAACTGCTGTCTCGGGAGAAATAAAATAGAAACAAAGGAAAAAACAACACCCCTCTCCTTTCTGAGCTCTGCCTTTAAGTCAAAGATAACGTTTACAAAAGGCAGACAATGCCCTGAATTGGCTTAGCGCTGCCTCCTGTCCTTTTCCCCCATCCCCCACGCACTCCTCCCAGCCCTTGTTGTATTCCCACCGAAATAAAATGCTATGGGTAATGGCTTTGCCTAGCACATTCATTATATTGAAACGGGACTGTTTAGGATGCTAATTGCCCAATATTGTTATCTAGCACAAGTGCCTTCGGGGAAACGCCGCGGTACCCAATAAAAACACCAGACTGGAATAAGCACCAGTAAAGTCACCTATTTCCCTCTGCCCTTTTCCTCCTATTTTCCTTATTGCCCAAGAAGGCAAATAAGAGTAGCACCTAAAAGCAAACCAGACTATCAACAACACGAAACAGGTACTAAAAATGTTCTTAATATCCAGTGGTGTTTTGGTCACCCAAAGCGCAGTAAGCAAGGGAGGAAGAGCTGGGATACTAAAAATTTCCCGCTAAACACAGAAATCAATCTTGAGGGAGATTTCGTTTTACAGATTTGTTTTCTCCATTCCTAACTTAAAACTTGTAGATTTCATTAAAAAAGAAGGGAAAGGAAAAAAAAAGAGGAAGAAAGGAAAGAAACTTTACTGGCATCTCGTTTTCAGCCCAAGAGATGAAAAGCCAGCATGTGAATAAGGATCAAGTCCTTGCTATGGTACAGTGATTGAAATACCAGCGAGTATGACAGAAATGTAAACACAAAGCGCTCATTGCTGGGAGATAAATAAAGAGCTAATTATCTCATTCTGTCAACTCTAAATGAGAGCGGGATTGCGCTCTCGGTATGGGACACACACGCATCTCTTCAAACTTCAGCAACATCCCAATGTTCAAATCAAATCATTGTACAAAAGAAAAGAGAGGCAGGGAAAAAACCAGCAGCTCTAACTTTTATTTTCAGATTTTTATCATTTAGTGAGATCGAACTCAGCCCAGGGGCTGAAAAACACATCACTTCTTCTTTTGCATGGTTAAGTTTCGAATCAGGGAAAAAAATAATAATAATTTTAAAATCCAAACAAAACAAGATCCTACCTGTAGGATCGGGTGGAGGGGACACCGTGACACTGTGAAACACGATGCATCGATATATGTGCGTGTTTTCTTAGTCGGGGGTGGGATGGGGGTGCATCTTCATGCCGAGTACCGGGCTTTGGGAAAATGTCGTGTGATTGGTAGAGCAAACTAATTTTGTCAGGCTGAATGTGCCGATGTCCCAGGGCTAAGGCGCCTTGCTCCCTTGATGCGGGTTAACGTCCTCAATAGTCCCCCTCCAGCTGAAGCCTTTGATCAGACCGCTGCTGGCGCCTAAAAACAACATCACTTGTCTGCCTATTAGAGGCACTGACTAATCGTGACAGATTGTTTATTCTCGCAATTAGCAATGCAGCCGCTTCTCCGAGCACCCCCCCACACCCCCCTCTCCCCTGAGCAGCCCGACCCGGCCCGATGGGGCGCGGGGGAGGCTGCGGGCACCGGCACCGGCACCGGCGGGGCACGGAGCCGCCTGGGCTGGGCTGGGCTGGGCCGGGCGGCACCGCTGCCCCCGCCTCGCAGGAGCGCTCAGCAGGGCGGTACGGAGCAGGAGGGCAGCTGGATGTACCAATGCGAGCCTTATGTCGGCGAATAGTTGGGCGCAAAGCGCGTTCACCTTCATGTGTAGGAATGCGCGGGAGTGGCCCCCAAAGCGCCTCCAAATCACCTTCAGGCAGAGGGATCATCCGTGAGCGCAGCAGATGCGGGAGGAGGGTGTGATGTACGTGCAGGACACAGGAAGCACCCCGCAAGGGCATATGCTCACGCGTGTGTGAGATAAGTGTGTGTGGAGCTGCGCGCTGGACAATTCATTTCAATCAGATCCTGTTGCTTATCAGTTAATAAAATGTCTATCATATCAATTCATTTCATAATCTATATGCGCCTAATCTACCATCTTTATAGGGTCCAGTTAAAAGGAAAGGGAATTCGCTGTCCCTCCCCGTTTAGATAATTGCCCTTAAATGACTGCAAGAGGCTCTTGTGTTCCGAGGAGATTAGAGCCCTGCAGCTATCAATAAACTTTTCTCAGCGAGCGGCCAATCCCGTTATTAGAGAGCGGCTCCGTTTTACTGCACATCCGTCCTGGGCGCGGGGATAAGGGATCGTAAAACGAATTTACAAAACAAAATAGCCGGGACTTTTAGGGCTCAGGGGCTTATATGTTCCTTTTTTACGCGAACGAACATTTCGTTATCTGCAGACACGCACACATCTATAGCATGAGAAGTAGCTCAATTTATGTGTTGTGTATGCGGGTACGCTAATAAATGTCCAGAGTCACATCGAACACACCGCAGGGCCGGCGTTCATTTAAAACCCAAACCAAACAAACAAACAGAACCCACAAAACGACTGCGGAACGGGCAAGTTCTCCTTCCCTTTGAGAGGTCACAAACAGGACAGCCCGGTATTTGCTGGTTTTGCAGAAGAGCGGGCTCGGGCTCTCTCCCTCGCGCTCTACGAGCAGAAAGGCCGGCATTTTTATTCCGACCCTAGTACTTTTTTTCCCCGAGTTTTGAGCCTTCCCATCCCCTCAGTGGAGCGCTGCGCCGGCAACCCGGCCTTCTTCGCTCGCGCCTAAGATGAGAGCTGGGGCGTGAAGCGGAGCTGGGGGATGCGGAGAGGGGCTGTGGGATGAGCAGCGGGACTGTGGGGAGCGGAGCGGGACTGGGGAGTGGGGCTGGAGGATGCGGAGAGGGACTGTGGGGAGCGGAGAGGAGCGGGGCTGCGGGATGCGGAGCGGGGCTGAGGCGAGCGGAGCGGGGCTGCGGGGAGCGGAGCGGGGCTGGGGGTTGCGGAGCGGGGCTGAGGGGAGCGGAGCGGGGCTGAGGGGAGCGGAGCGGGGCTGGGGGGAGCGGAGCGGGGCTGAGGGGAGCGGAGCGGGGCTGGGGGATGCGGAGAGGGGCTGTGGGGAGCGGAGCGGGGCTGGGGGATGAGCAGCGGGACTGTGGGGAGCGGAGCGGAGCGGGGCTGCGGGATGCGGAGCGGGGCTGCGGGATGCGGAGCGGGGCTGTAGGGAGCAGAGCGGGGCTGAGGGGAGCGGAGCGGGGCTGAGGGGAGCGGAGCGCTACAGGGGAAGCGGGGCGGGGCGGGCAGGCCGCGCAGGACGCTCCGGCGGCGATCCCGGCCCCGCCCCCCCCGCGCGCCGCCGGCGTCGCAGCCAATGGGGAGTCGCGGTTCCGCCCCCGCGCGCCGGTTGGGCGGGGCCTGCCCCGCGCCGCTTTATCAGGCGGCGCCGCCGCCGCGGGGCCGGAGCGCGCCGACGGCTGCCCGCGCCCCTCACGGCCCGGCCCCATGAGCGGCGGCGCTGCTCGCTCCCGCCCGGCGCTGCGGTGGCGACGGCGGGCCGCCCCTGCATGGCCCCGGCTGTGGATATGACCGCCTCGCCCACCGGGGTCCGCAGCGACGAGCTGCCCGCATCCGCCTTCAGCAGTCCCGGCGGTGGCGCGCTCCCCGTCGCGGCGGCGATGGGCGGGGAGGAGGAAAGCGACAAGCCCAAGGTCTCCCCATCTCTGCTGCCGTTCAGCGTGGAGGCGCTCATGGCCGACCACAGGAAGCCGGGAGGCAGGGACGGACCCGAGGGCGCCGGGCCCCCGCCGGGCGCTGGGGCGGCCGTGCGCTCCAGCCTCAGCCCTCGTCTGGGCGCGCTGTCGGCAGAGGCCCCGCCGTCCCCCCTGCCCCTCGGCGGGCACTTCTCCGTCGGCGGGCTGGTCAAGCTGCCCGAAGACACGCTCGTCAAGGCGGAAAGCCCCGAGAAGCAGGAGCGGAGCCCCTGGATGCAAACCCCACGGTTCTCGCCGCCTCCCCCGAGTAAGTAGTGGTCCGGGAGCGGGCGGGATGGGAGCTCTCCGGGCCGGCGGCGACCTTCCCGTGAGGCCGGGCGGACCGAGGGCAAGGCTGCGCGGGCGGCCGGGAGTTTCTCGTCCCTTTAGCCCTGCCTGTCTCTCGTGGTGTATTTTTCCGTGCTATTCGCACTTTTCTGGGCCACTTCGGCCCGTCCAAAGTACTGAACGGATTCGAGAGTGTGGAGCCGGGGGGATAGCTGCGAACGCACAGGAAGAGCGGCCGTGCCAGGGTGAGATCTTGTGCCAAATGTTAACCGGGGGGGAATAGGAAAAGCAACACGGCCAGCCTGTTAATTTAACCTGGGGCTCGAACTAGCTACACAAATCTTGACTCAACACCGCTGAGGCTTTCTCAGTGGCTCAAATAGTTCCATAAGGATCCACACAGACCGGTTTTCTATAAGCGGGAGCTTTGCGGGCTTCAGCCCCACCGGCTGCTGTCTTAAATGGTGCATCTCCAAAGTCCGAAGAGCCACAATTAGTGTTTTCCTGCTTTAATACAGCGATCTAAATTAACGCAAATAGCAGCGTGAGAGCCGAGATCAGAGAAGCCCGTTAATAATTTCCAGTGTCTGCTGAGCGCCGCTCTGGGCAGCATGGGCCGCCTGCCCTCGGCCCGGTCGCGCTCTCTCCCTGCCCGGGATCCCGTGGAAAGGGGTGACCGTGGTCTGAGGTTCTCCACAGCGTTTGGGGTGCCCTTAGCAAAGTTGCAAAGAGAGCTGTTTTCTCTGTCCCTTGGAGAAGGGCAGGTTTCCCGACAGGACTTGTGTAGACTAAAGCAGCAGTTTAATTTATTTAAATTGCAAAGTAAAAATTGCTGTTGCTAAGTAAGCCGGCGACAGATGGATGTTTAAGCCCTTAGAAATCTTGAATAAGAGGAGAGGAGCGGACTGGTGAAGAGTGGTAGATAGAGCATGAGTGTCAATTCAAACCTCGTAATTAATTACATGCTTAATCCGGTTCCCAGGGGCCTAATGAAGAGAGTGTGAGACTGAGAAGCCAGCCCGTTTTGTTTATTTTTTTTTCCTGTAATCCAATAAAAAGTACAGGACTTTTTTTTCTTCTTTTTGGAGGGTCATTCCCTTCATTTGCGTCTCTTCTCCATGAGCTGGGGTAGCTATGAAGGCAGGGGTTGCAGGGTCTGTGGATGTCTTGATTCCTGTGCTTTGCTGCGTTTTTCTCCATGGAGTCAGAGTTTCCTGATACAAAGCACAGCTCTCCTTATTGTAAATGGGAGACGGCAATCTTAAGTGTGCCCTGGGCAGCCCTGGTGGGTTTGGGGCAATTTGCTTCATGTGGGACCTTATTTCCCCCTTTCCCCACCTCAGCTGTGGTGGGGTGGGGGCTCTGCTGGCCGGGGGTGTTTGGGCGCTGCTAACCAAGGTGTCTCTCTCCTTCCCCCTCTGCCCCGGCTGCTCCTGGACGCAGGGCGGCTGAGCCCCCCAGCCTGCACCCTGCGCAAGCACAAGACAAACAGGAAGCCCCGGACGCCCTTCACCACGGCGCAGCTGCTGGCCCTGGAGAGGAAGTTTCGGCAGAAGCAGTACCTGTCCATCGCCGAGCGGGCAGAGTTCTCCAGCTCGCTCAGCCTCACCGAGACGCAGGTGAAGATCTGGTTCCAGAACCGCCGCGCCAAGGCCAAGAGGCTCCAGGAGGCCGAGCTGGAGAAGCTGAAGATGGCAGCCAAGCCCATGCTCCCGCCTGCTGCTTTCGGCATCTCCTTCCCACTGGGCGGCCCGGCAGTGGCCGGCGCTTCCCTGTACGGTGCCTCCAGCCCTTTTCAGCGTGCGGGGCTGCCCGTGGCTCCTGTGGGACTGTACACGGCGCATGTGGGATACAGCATGTACCACCTCACATAGAGCCTGAGCTGAGCCCAGCCCAGCACCGCTGGCTGTCTGCTCCCGCTGGCTCTACACACAATCCCTCCCTGCTCCTCCGGCTCTTCTCTGTGGACTTTCCCATGGACTCTATGGCAGAGACTTCTTCAGTCTGGCTCTGCTTGACCTCTCTGCTTCCCCCTCTGATGCAGAGCCCCTACCCCAGCACTGTCCTGATCTCCTCAGCAGTCCTGGGGAGCTAGCAGAAGCCTGAGGCATCACCCCAGCTCCTTCCTGGCACAGGGTGGTGATGGGCCAACTGTGTCACACTTCCCTGGGTCTAGCTGCAACCTGTGGAGAGCCCTCTGCCATGGGGGAAGGAACTGTAGAAGAGAAATGGAAAAAGGGGACTGAAAGACAGGACATTTCTCTTACTTTCTGCAAGGCAAGGTCAAGAGGCAGAAGTGCAAAATGGCCTTTCCCATCCCCATGTAACAGCGCTGTCTGTTACCTTTCTTTGTTCCTCCACCAGCTCCTTTGGAAGGGGCTCTGTGTACTATGTAATATACTGTATATTTGAAATTTTATTATCATTTATATTATAGCTATATTTGTTAAATAAATTAATTTTAAGCTACTGTTTGATGTAGTTTGTTTCCTCGCTCTTTGCTCTCTCGGGGTGGGGGGGGTGACAGACCAAATTTGTGTGTCGGGGGATGAGAATGGGACTGGCTGCATTAGCCGTTTTCCCTCTTCTCCAGGAGACTTCAGCCTTGGATCATGAGACAGCAGCTGAGTTTTCAGCTGTCTGTGTTTCCCGGAGCTGCCCTGTCCTCACAGCTGTTTGAGGTTTGCTCCTTTCCCCTGACTGCTCCTTGCCAGCAGTTCCTGCCGCATCCCTGTCCTGAGGGTGTGTGTGATCGCTGCTGCTTCCCCCAGCAGGTCCGGCATCAGCCGTGTTTCCTTAGCCCTAGGAAAGAGAAAAGTTGCTCCTCTCCCTTCCAGCCGCCTGTGTCTGGGAAGGTCCCGGCCGTAGCCCCCGAGGGCTGTGGACACTGGGGAGGGTGTGACATGCCCCGTATCTCAGTGCCAAGCCTAGAGCAAGATCAAAGGCTTTCCCCAGAGCTCCTTTTGCCAGCCGATAATACTCGGGGGAATGGAGCGCCGGGATTTGGGGTGGTGGGGAGGAGAGGGGGCTGTCGGGGTTTGGGTGCTGCTGAAGAAAGAAGGGGATAAAGCATGCTAAAGGCGAGGCAGTGTCAGCACCGGAGGCGATGGGTCGGGGGATGGGGTGTGGGGACGATGGTGCTGGGCACGAGTGCGGGCCCGGCGGCCAGCGGAGCCCGCGGCATTGACGGTCGGGAGCGCTGGGCGCCGTCTCTCCTGCCCATCCTCGGGGCTTCGAGCGCCCCGGAGCTCTCATCGGCTGGCTCGGCTGGTAACCACTCCCTGTCGACCACGGCCCCGAGGAAACCGCTGGCGACGGCCGAGGACCCCGCGGAAGGTCGGCGGACACGCAGCCCCGGTTCCACGCCTGCCGAGCCCGCCAGCACCGGCGCCGCCGCCTCGCCGCGCTCCCCGCCGGCTGTGCCCTGAGACTTCTCAGTGCGCCGCTCCACCCGGTGTGGTTTGGAGAATCCCTCGGGTAAGGGAAAGCGTTGTTTTCCCCTTTTTTCTTTTTCTCAGCACCCCTCTTTTATTATTTTTTTTAATTTTTTATCAATTTCGTGCTTTATCTTTGTGCTCAAGGAATGGCCTCTGAGAAATTTGGACTCTATTTTTCTTTCTGTCTTTTCCCCCGCCCCCCACCCCGCTGCTTTCATTTCCAGCAATTTAAAACGTTAAGGTTGAAGCAAAGTTAGAAGGAAAATAATTGCTGTAATGAGGCTCGGCAATCTTCTGCAGGCACTGTGGCTCCAGCGAGACTGTAGCTGGGGGCGAGGCGGGACTTTTATCATCTCCTAAATATCAATGATGCTTTCAATAACTCAGCGAAACAACATACCTGAACACAGTCACTTTCTCCAGAACTCGCTGCTCTAATCCCCCTTCTCATCTCTCGCTCCGCTCTGGCTGCCCAGTCATTTTTGAGCTGGGGTGAGTTTGGGGTTTTTGTGGTTGTTTGGTGGTGGGGTTTTTTTGTTGGTTTTTTTTTTTTTTTTCCTGTACTTTATTCCCAACCCCTTTGGCTTTCTTTCGCGATCATTTCTTTTCTCTGTGCAAATGAGTGTCTGTGATCCTGACCCCAGCGCCCAACGCCGCGCCGGAGCGGGAAAGCTCTGTGCCGACTTTTTCCCACGTTGTGTCTCTGGCAGAAAAAGGCTGGATATCTTCAGCTTATCTCTCTCTCTAACTTAGCCTCTGCGCGATTAGACCGCGGGTTTGGGGCGATCTAATCGCGCAGGAGGCTGGGTTTATCCTGTAAAGATGCCCTTAAAAATCCAGGAGAGATTTTAAACAGCGAGGACTGCCTTGAGCTGGCTCCCCACAAGCACCGCTCCCCTTCGCCTGCACCTTTGGGCGCTGCGGTGCGAGCAAAGCGGGACCCTTTAATCTCTCTGCTTTGTCTATTTTTTTATTATTTTATTTTTTTTTTACATTATGTTAACTCGGGATGGATATTCGAAGCGCAGGATTCCTATTGAACATGTCTTTGCTTTAAGTTTTCCCCCTGACCCTTGGGCTAAAGTCCTTGGTTGCTCAATTAAACCCAGATGAGAACAATTAATAACTAAGTAATGACAATAAGTTGGGAATCACACGGATGAACGCTTCATGTGAATAGGAAAAGCTCACACAAAAGAGCAAAAAGGATTTGTCGGCTCTTTTTAAGGGGGAATTGGCTTTTCTTTTTTCTTGCCTCTGGCTTACCAGCAAATAAAACTCACTTTTGTGTCTTTGTCGCCTTAAGGATCTCAGTGGGCAGTTGGAAGTGAGAATGGCTGTTTTCCTTTCAACTTGAGGGTGCTGGCGCCAAGCAGCCCCAAGGATAGAGAGTAGCCAAAGCAAAGTTTCCTAATAACTCCCCTCTCCCCCGCCACCCCTCCCCGGTCACGCCGGTACCCCCCCTCCCCTCCATGCATATCTCCACACGCACTCCTAGCGAGCCTCGGCCGACAGACGAGAGAAAGCAGAGGGGCCCCGAGCACATCCACGTACCACCACCGACTCACTGCCCAGGCTGGCTCTGCCGTGGGAAAGCGACAGCGCCTTGGTGCGACACTTTCCACGGAGCGCAGGAAACACAGCTCCCAGTACCCAGAGCACGGAGAGGGAGCAAACACGCGCAGAAACTCACACAAAATAAAAGAGAAGCCATTTTTCTACTCTTATTCCCACAAGGGAGGGGAGCGATCCGTTACCCGCAGGCAGGGGCAGCCCCCGGGCGCATCTCCCCGGCTCCGGCTCCGCGCAAGCTGGAGAGCCCCGGCTGGGAGCGCGGCGGGATCGCGCCCTGCTCCGGCTGGGACAGAGGGACAGAGGGGCACACGGAGCGGGCTGAGCGCTTGAAAAGCAAGGGACGGCTCTCCTTCAGCTCCAGCTCAGAGAAGGTGGCTAGCGGGCAAACCTGCTGCGCAAATCGTTGGTTAAACCGTACATTTGCCATCTGCTCTGAATTTCTCGTGCTTTGGGGTTTCTTTCCGAATTCGGTCTTTCGCTCGAAACACGAATCTGTGCCCCGTTGAATGCTTCATCGAAGGTTTACCGTAGTGCTCAAGCAAACTGGGAGCTTAAAAGCTTGCTTTCCAAAGTTAGGGCAGGCTGAATTCAGCAAGTGAGTTAGGCGCAGCAGCAGCCTCCTGCTGCTCAGGATTGTGCCTGAGAACAGAACCTTAAGAAATCAGAGGCAAAACAAGGAAGCTGCCTAACTTACCCATTGTAAAGGCCAGGGAAAGGGGAGGGGGTGAGTGCTTCTCAGTAGTGTTCATAAGCTTAAATCCAGGCTCACAGTTTTGTGTGAATCTCATGAGTCACATCAGAACTTCTTCCTAAAAATCTGGGAACAGAAAGGTTTATTGAGCAGACTGGCTGGACACCTTCAGGAGGAAGTGGGATGCTTGGCACTAACTCCTTCGTACTGTCTGAATTTAGGTAAACAGCTGAACTCAGGTATTCTGTATGCAAAGTGAAAATACCAATCACCAGCTTATTAGAGACTCAGAGGTAGTCACTCTTCGTCTCTTCTCATGATACATTTGATTTTATATTAGACATGGAGGTGGCCAGAGAGAGCAAGAAAAAGTAGCTGCACAAGCAGCCTTGGGACCAGGACACTCCTCAGGGCAGTCATGGGGCCGTCCAAACTAAATCCAGCAGAGTGGTGACTGGTGAGTCTCCCACTGCTTGTGGGATAAAATATATTGTGCCCAATGAGCTCCTGGATGCAGTGAGGTAGTTCACTCACTCTCTAGTTCTTTACAAAAAGCAGGCTGATGTGAGTTTTGCATTGAACTGTAAGTGAGTCTGTGGCAGAAAGAGACACCTTCTTGCCCTTCACAGTTCTGGCCCCCAATATATGTCTGTCTATCTATCTATCTATCCATCTATCTATCTATGGATCTATAGTAGCACATATACATTCTAACCCAAGGAGTATGTGGACCCCTGAAATTTCCTTTTATTATTATTAACTCTCTCCACACCTTATGTGAAGCACAGCGGTGTCTGTCCCTGGCCTGAGCAATCTGTTCCACAGCAGGGAGCCTAAAAATGAGGCAATGCGATAATGGGCATTGCAACACAGCTCTTTGGGGCTGGCCCGAGGCCCCTTCTGCAACACGGACCCATTGTCTGTCCAGCTCTGCGGCAGGAGAAGCTGGAGGCAGAACGAGAAGCAACAGCTCTGACTCATTTAACTACGAGTTGTAAATTGTAACGTGCTGCACAGAGAGATGTGGTAGTGATTTGCTTACAGCAGTAAACCGATTGACATTAACTCTGCTCCATTGTACTTCTTCATCTCAGAGATCTTTTATCCCTCCAGGCTGGATCCGGTTCCCACCCTGCAGTGATTAAAGGGAAAGCGAGGAGGCAGCTACCTGGACTCAGTCTCCCTCGTGCGACCAGGAATGTGCAATAAACCCCCCGTGCAAAGCTCTCCTTTTCATCTGGGGAAGTGGCGCAGGGAGGATCCCACTGCGCGCGGAGCCAAACTCCTCCCGGGAGCAGAGAGCCTGGAGCTTCCTCACCCCTGCGCTCTGCCCGGTGTGCCACCGAGTCCCCTCGGCCACAGCCAATCCTCACGGCACTGTGAACAACCCTCTTTGCATTTCTCCTTGCTTAGCCCGCTAGAACAGAAACAACTCCCTTGCGTATGTCATACAGCCATCAAAGCTACCCACTTCAGTAGCGCAGGCCTTGCCAGCGAGCTGTGAGACAAACCTTGGGGAGAGAGTTTTGTAGGAGCAATGTTTAAAATCTGAGATTGATTCTGTGTCTATGGTCTATTCTCATCGAAGCTGGGGCAGACAATGGGGCAGTAGGGTCACAGTGATTAGCACCGGACAGAACTGAGGTTCAGGGACAAACGATGCAGCCCAAACTAAATATTCATTTCAGCCTAATTGAGCAATAGTTTTTTTTTGTTGTGTTTTGTATCAGGCACACAGCAACAGGCAGGATGTGAACTTGATGTATATTGGAGAAAGAGGTACCTTGCTACGACAAACACATTCAAGACTTTCTGACCACCACTGCTGCTGACCAATGTAAGGGTAGAAAGAGCACTCAGGTGAGGCAGTATTTAAAGGTTTTCCTATAATTCAGGCTCCATTTGCATGTCAGAGAGAAAGGAAGTAGCAGCGTGAGAGAAAGAGATCTGGTAGCAAAGGATGGCAAAAATATATTAGCTGGAAGATTGCAAGTGGTGCGGGGAAGCTCTCAGGAATGGAGGAAAAGAGAATTATTTCCAAAAGACAAGCTGGAGGGAAGGAGCAACTTTCTTTTGATGCAATGTTTTGTGTGCATTGGGCATTATTATGCAAATATGAGCTAACACAAATACCAAAGTAAGGATGCTTTAAAACTCAAGGCAAGGGGTGACTGACTTACGTTACATTGCTTTTAGATGTAAGCCAATGGTCCTGTTCCATTTACATCAGCAAGGAGTGGAGACTCTGAGACTTGCCCCCGCATTATGACAAGCTTGTGTGCATTAGTTCTGGGGAGCATCTGCTCCTCACACTGTGCTCACTAAAAGCCATAGCCATAAATGCTTTTCTAAACCTCGTAATGAGCTTTGGACTCACTGTGAAAACCGAGTCTGTGGAATACCACAAGAAGAGACAGTGGGATGTTGTAGATGTTGTCAGTCTGACCGAAGATTTTTCTTTCTGTGACATTGTCAATCTTCTCTTTTGGTAGGAGGCTACGTAAACAATACACTCTAAATTTTATTTATAAAACAAAAAACAGAGTTGCAAAACACAGTACATTAAAACACAATGCATATGGCATGGGATGGGAAAAAAGACACAGAGAGAAACTGGATTCAGTGGCTTTCAAAACAATTTAGCACTTTAAACATTAATTGCCTCGAATTAAGCCTGTAGACACACACCTGAGTATGCAGACTGTAAGTAATTGAACAGAAATTTCTTTGTTGCCTCTTATCAGGGAACCCATATTCGAATGCCCTATGAGATGCCCATCATCTGAGAGCCTATAGTACCAGAAAGCAGCATGATGTCTCCACAACAGTGATAATATCAGATGGCAATATAAATAATAATCCAAACGTGATCTTTCTTTAGTGATTAGCACAGCCACATTATTTTTAAAGACAGCTGAAGTATTAACTGTGTGTACAAAATCTACATTCAGAAATCTTACCCATGAGTTTCTAACTCAGATTATTAATTTAGAGGTTACTCAAAGGAGGACTAGCAGTCAAAAAATTCTTCAAGAGTAGTTTCTTAAAAATTACATGACTTTAACTACATTTCTGTCATCTATGATACCTGAATTAGGATGAACTTAATGGTCTCACTACCTCCGATTTCAAATGTAGATCTTTAGACAGTTCCCCCTTTAATTCAAGAAGACCCATGCAGCCATGTGAATTTCCCCTCTAAATAATTGTGTATTTCAAGTACATACTCGAATAAATCAATCTCAAAAACCCTGGAAAGCAAATAGAAAGTTGTACAGAAATGAGAAAGCTGAGATGGACATGTAATCCTAAATTATTCTTACTCCTTAAAACATCAGGCTGAATTTCTCCAAATGTGATTTTTTTTTCCTTTCCTCAAAGATGGCTTTAATACTAGCCAAGTTTGAAGTTTCTAATGACATTTATTTCTGAGCTATGTATGCATGAGAATTTCACTTTGCATAGTTGGAGACTGTGATCTTTTTAAAGCTTGCATAATGTTTAACATGACTGAATCAATTTTCAAAACAAAGAAACACGAAAGCATTGAAAAATGCCCAGAACAAGAATGGGCATTTCCATCCCATAAGGAATTTGTTTGGAAAAAATTATAGAGTTGTTGGAATTAGAATCTAAGTTTATCTTAAGTTTGCTGGAAGGGAAAGTTATATTATACGAGACAATTAACCATTGGTTTCAGGCTGGTCCAGAGCCCTATAAAGTCAGTGGCATCTTTCCACAGGCTAACTAAGAGGCTTTGGGGCTGACTCATAAACTGCAGAGCTCCTCAGAAGATAATAGTTCTACACTGCTTATGTGAAAGTTAAATATAACCCAACGTTTGTAAGTGTGTGGATGTATCACAATTCATTTGAACCCCTGGTTCATATTGGGTTACAGTTTCCATTTAATTCATATTCATGTGTTTGTGTTTGTGTGCATGCACATGTAAAGGCAGACATTTGTGAACGTGTAAGCACACACATACAGCTAGTGCCAGAGAGATGATTGAATCAAGAATATACACATGATGGCAAAGATCAGCCTTTACCACAGCAGATATCACTGCTGCCATACATACACTTTGACAGATCTGAACATATGCTTCCAAAACCAGCAGCATCTGTTTACATTGAACTGCAATAAAAACTGAAGGAGGCATCAGTTAGTATTAGAATTTTATCTTTTCAATGTCCAGAAACAGTTTCTGTGCCTTTGATGTAGGCTGTCAAGCACTACTGGAAAATTGCATCTCTCTAATTACTGCATTCAGAGCAGAGGAAAGGACATGACTGCCTTGCAGCATTTGTCACTGGGGACTCTGCAGGGGCTAGCTTTTTTGGGTGCTGATAAGCAAAGTTATCTCACATTCAAAAAATGGTAAAGCAATTCTTGCATAACGGGGGAAAAACCCAGAAGAGGCACTATATGGGATGATTCAGTAGAAAGATTTTCTCTGTTTCAGGTATGATTAACCCTTTCTTTTACTGGCTGCTCCCTTCAGATGAAACTTCCTGCATCCTGCATGAGTGTTTAGCCTGAATATAAACTCAGTGGCAGCAGCACCACTGCTTGCACAGATATGTGCACGTTCAGGCTTGTAATGAGCACCTGATTACCTGTGAAGTGGTTTTATCATGCCTGAATAGGTGGCTTCATCTTTTGGGGCTTTTAGAGGTGGTACAACCTTATCTGTTCCTCATTATCCCCATTCCTCATTTCTTCCACTGCCCATAGCCCCATTCCCCTGGGCTATGTGTCACAAAACATTTCATGGCATTTTTAAGTCTGCATCGGTTGCCTGATGAGATTTAGAGCTACGACCTTTGCTGATGGTTGCACTGGCAAAATGGGTGTGGCAAGGGAGAAGTGGTTAGAAAGTTGTAACCCCCTGAACTCTGTAAGGTGACAATTGCCACCAAGGAAACAGTGACACTTGCCCCACCACAAAACTGTGTTGATACGAAGAGGATCTTTTATTCTAAATTGTAATTGCAAATGAGAAAGAAGGGCTCATTAGGCTTGTTTGTGCTCTTTTTCTCTTGTGTGAACAGAAAGGAAGTATTTGAATACTTTAGATATTATATATCTGTTTGCATCCTGAGCATGCACCAGGAAAAAAGGCTGGCAAAATAATTTCACCTTTTATAGTATTCCTACCATAATGTGTCAACATCCAGAGTGGATGTACTTTCAGGAGATGTGCAGGATGTAAGACAGCCAAGGTCAACCAGAGAGGAGAGCAAAGTCAGAGAAATAAGTATGAGACAAAAAACAATGTAAAGGAAAAATAGTCAGGTATCAAGCAGTGGAACTGAAGTGAATGTCTAGGGTGCAAACAAAGCAAACACAACATCATCCGTGTAGAGATTGCCAAAGTACCTCTGGGGGCAGGGAGGGGCACAGGTAAGAACACACCACTAAAAATGCATCTTACAGTGAACAGCAGCAAGAACACTGCAGAAGACATTGGGTGCATTGTACTGTGCTTGGCAGCAGCATTTATTTCATAGGGGCAAAATAAGTGCAGGAACATAAACATTTGCAAACCATCTATTTTACTAGCAATTCATAAGGAGAACTTGCAGAGTGTTTAATGCTTCCACAGCCAGGCCCAGGGGGACTGAAGGTATTCACACACATTTTAATAAGGAGGACAGGCCAAAACGGAAATTATCCAGTCTCTCCCAGTTGCAGGGTTTTGGCTTTGTGGGAGAGCTGATGGCCATTTGGATTCTGCTTGTCCTGGAGCACAGGTAAACTCCAGCTGCCTAAATCTTGGAGAGCAATTTGTCATGCTTTCTGCTATCCAGAACCATTTTTGGAATACACAGCTTCCTGAAGGCATAACACCACCTCCTAGCAGCCAGAAACTCAGCAGCTACATGACTCTCTCCCAAGGAAGCTCAGTTCACAGAGAGGGTGTGAAGGCACTCAACCTGCACTCAGTTGCTGGGAAGTGCTGAATTCCACATCAGGCAGCTCGGTCAGAATCACTCTCTTAAAAAATTGCAGCTGGAACACAACACAGCAGCCTAGCTCAAAGCAAGCAGTTTATCTCCATGAAGAGTTCAAAGCAAGCACACTCACCTCCCCGGGCAGTGTCCTTTTCTGGGGGTCTGAAGCATTGCCCCCTTTGACCCATGGGAGCCTCTGCAGCACACAGGACACAGACAAGGGCTTCACAGGGAGAGCAAGGAATAGGAAAAACCTGGCTCTGCTTTTATGTTCTGGCTAGTGGTTACCTGATAGAAAATGCATAATTTCTGTGTCAGGGTCCGAGTGTGGCAGAAGGCTGTTTTAATCTTTAGAGATGCCTACTTCTCACTTACAGACCACACTGAGCATCTGTAAAGCACCTGCCTTAGGTGCTCTAAAACATCTCGAGAGACCAAAATCAGTTCTCTTTAGAAAACACCTTCATTCAGGGTCCGAAGATGGTAGCTGAGTGCAACCCGTTTTTTTTCTTTGCATATTTCCTGTGTATACTTATTGCCTCTACGAAACACCTAAATTAGAGAGAAAATCAGACACAAAAAGAGTTACACTGTGCTCCTTTCACTTCTCCATTTCATCCACCTCTCCATTTATTATCCATCAAGCATGGGTAGGTCCTCAGTGTCTTTGAACCCATAATTGTGGTCATGTGCTTATCGTAGAACATATAGTTGTTAGAACATTCAATAGCATGTAATTGCTTTTTACTACGTATTCATTTGCCTTTTCTTCTAGATGGGGATTTGTATATGTGTTATACTTGGCTCCAGTCCTGCAAACAGTTGTGCCCACGAATAACTTTACCCACACTAGGAGCTCCATGGATCACAGCTTCCCTCTCACCCACTGAACTATATGAAACTACTCATGCAGTTAAATTACTCATAAGCATATGTGCTTGCTGGATCAGGGCTTCTGCATATAAGATTGATCTTTATAACTAATTTAAGATACCCATACATTTTTTTTTTAGATACAAGAATCAAATCCTTGGGAAAATGGTAATAAATTTTCAGAGCTGCACTTAGCAATATAAAATGCATCTTGGTTTATTAATTAATATATTTTTTTTTTAATTTGACATCCTAAAATCAAGTAACTCAGACATACTACTAAACTATTTTATAAAATTATGTATTTAATACTTAATAATTTTATAGAGTAAAGCAAACAGCATAGCAAGGTAACAACATTTTCTTATATGCTGTGTCAGCAGAAGCTGCTATCTTATGCTGCCTGTTAGGCTATACCCAAACACTCAGGCTTTGATCCCCAAACCTTTACCAAGTGGGCACCCTGCTAAGTGCCCTTGAATGAAGAGGGCATTAGAACAAACAATTATCAGGACCTTGGATCTGAAGATCCACTAGGCTTAAAAGCGCTGGTTTAAAGTAACTTTCTAGTTTCTTTTTCACTAAAATCTTCTGTAACTCTCTTTGGATGGAGTAGTAGTTCAAGCACCTCTAAGAACCTGAGATTGACACATAATTTGTTTTCTGGAAGGGAACAGCTTACATTTTCAAAAGAGATCTCAGATCATTTTGTTTGAACCTCTGTACCGTCTTCCTTCTAGGCATGAAATTGCAAGCCAAACATTTCTACACACTTCTAGCTATCAGAAGGAGCAGAACTGGAATTATCTGAGCTGTGGAGCTTTTCCTTGCTGTGGGTCAAACAGTTTAGCATCCTCACAGAGGATGATGGAGGTTTTACTGTGAATCACGGCCCAACTCCAGAGGACAGTTCTGGGTGATCTACACACTATTGACCTGAGAGTTCACTCACATCTCTCCTCTCCTGCTCCTTGTCCTGACCCATGCCCTATCTTGCTCCTCACCACTGTCTCTTCCTCATCTTGGGCACTGCACTTGGCTGGGTGGATGTGCTGGTTTGGTTTGGTTCTCCTTGGGGTATTTTGCTGTCACAATGATGTCAGGCACCTCCTCTGAGTGCATGTCCCCAGCAGCAGCCCAGCCTGGTGAGGTTTCCAGAGGAGAGCAGCCGTGGCACTTCTCCTGCCACCCCCTCCCTGCTCACAGCTCACGGGCACTTCTCTGCCTGTCTGACCAGTACTACCATGTCCCTGTGCTGTGTTGTAGGCACTAACCAAGGCTGCAGCCTTGACTAGAATGCACCTCCTGTCCCTGGCTTGTTGCCCATTTTCTCCCCAGTTCTTCCTCTTTTTACAGCCTTGCTGTTCTGCTGTCTGAGTGCATCCACATGCAGGTGGCATTTGCATCTGTCAGGGTGCAATTGTTGCTGCACTGGCAGGGCTGCTGCAGCTCCAGGCTTGGCCATCTGCCTCCTGCACCTGCTGGTCCTCAACCAGGGACTGCTCAGTTCTACAGCATCCCTTGCTGTGCCAGACCAGACCTCCCTTAGCCATTTCAACCCTGGTAATGCCTGCTCCCACCTCAGCTCCCTTTCCTCTCCTCATTCCTTAAAAGTACACTTCTGTCCCCAAAACAGACATTCCCAGGACTAGCTACACAACTGGCTCTCCTTTGCTGCCAGCTTGCTTGTGTCACTTGTGTCCCACACTCTCTAACACCTGACATGGATTTCACTGGGGTCGTTTGTGAACGAAGTGGGCCTAGCAGCCCTGCAGGAAAATCAGATGGAAACAAATGTTCACAGCTTTCTAGAAATTGGTGTCAGCTCCCTGATACAGAGAGTTTTACAGCTCTATAAATCAGGCTGAAAATGTAACCAGAAGCCCTGTTAGCTTTCTGTTTCTTTTAGCACATCCGTTTCTTGTAAAATTCCGATTAGAGGGACTGGTCTCTGTAGAAATCATTCACTCCAAACCCAGCAGGGCTATAAATCAAAGCACTACAAATCACCACAATTTGCTGATTTTGGGTTTCATCATTTTATTGCTTTTGAAGGAGTTATGTAAATGTTCTTGGAGGATATTGACCCCTGCATCCTCTGTCATGTCTGGGATGAGGAAGAAAGTAAAAGCCTTTTCTGAAAACCAGGTATCTCATTCATACAGCTACCCCTACCTAACCTATTTCTCTAAGGGATCAGTACTTTCTCATGTGAAGCATCTCACCAAAATTAGTGAGAGTACTCCCATAACTTGGAGCTAGAGGCATAATGATTTTCTTCTGAAAGAAGGAAAAAGAGAGTAGAATTTTACAAAAGTCTCTGTGTGAAAAAAAAAAAGTGATTCAGTGATGATTGTGTGCATAACACCATTTATGACTCTGCTGTCCCAGCCTGGGTTTGGCTGTACAAAATGATGATTATCTGCTCCAGCAGGCAAAGATTTCATCACCTCCCAGTATGAATGACAAAATTGTTCCCAACAAATTTTGCCCTCCCAGTGACAGTAAATCCAATCTAGGCTTGCAAGCTCAGATATCTCTGAGCTGAATCACACTGGTCTGCCGCAATGCATCAGAGCCCAGTGGCCACAGCTGTGATTTGGACAATGTGGAGAAGGGTTTTCAGACCAGGCTCAGTCATGACTCAGGTTCTGTGCAGCACTTTGGAGGGCTCCTCAAAGTGGAAATCTTGAAAGGATCTTTCACTTTTATCTGCCTACTTCCTGAAATCTAGGGACTTCAGCAGACTTGGAGCTTCTTAATATAACAGGTTTCTCTTCACCACCCAGTTCACTTCATTAGTCACAAAGTGCTGGGAACATCTGCAGATTCCAAAGATTGGGGGGAAAAAACCATACAAGGAAATATATCTTGGTTGCAGACTGAAAGCATGAAATTATTCATTTAGATTTAGTATTACAGCAACAATATGTCATTTATCAGGAATAAATTTAATTCCTGTGGACTTTTAATTGTACTGTTGGTGTCTGAGAGCTACAATAAGGACCAGATGCCCACTGAACAAGTTATTATACAGCACAAGATGCTATACAGTACAGAAGAAAAAAGTGGTCCTTTCCTATGAAGGCTCATAAGTCTTTGCATTGCCTTTACTGGAACAACTGCAAGTTTAGATTTTTCATTATTATATGCAGATGACTTATACTGTAAGGAGAACACTTTCAAAGGCACAGGGAAGTGGAAGGCATTTGACTCCCTTGACACTCAGTGGGATTCTTAATAGTTATTTGCCTGCAGTGCCTTTGAAAAGGACTGCTCAAACACCTAAGTGGCATGATCACATTTTTCAAAAGCTCATTTAAATATTGGAAAATACTCATAGAACTGGGATATATATTTAAAAATCCCTGGTTTTGACACACTAAACTTTTTAATTCAGCCTAGTGCTTAAACAGATCCATCATTTTTATTACATAGTCTATAAAGCCAATTAAAGTAATTAAATGGAAATTGGAGAGTATTTTAAAGGCTGGTTTAAGATTCCTCTTTGAGCACTGGAGCTTAGTGTTACAGTAGGACACCATCTGCTGTCCAAGCAGGGTCTGACTCCGCTGCCTCCAGAGCAGCACATCACATCCAGCTATGGAAACAACATGCCCTGTATTATCTTAGCAATGCTTTTGCTAACCAAATTCCTTGTCAGATTTGTGAGTCTGTTTTGTATTTTCATTAGGACAACTGTTTGAATTTGATCTCTCTTTCCCTCTTACGTAATGGGAATACATAAAAGGAGGATTTCTTCACGAAACTGATGCTTTCAGTAACAATGTTGTGCAGGTACTCAGGGTGTTGAGAAATAAACACCATGAAAGGAAATAAAAAGTAAAATTTCACATCTGGCATTTGTAAATGAATTGTATGGACGTTACTGGTTACTCTAGTGGAAGAGTAGCAAGGCACAGCCAGCTGGGTGCAAGCTGCACACTTAAGGTGTTCTTACCATCCCTGCCCTGCTCTCAGGGGAAATCTGAGGCCTTGCTGGCAAAGCTGCCAATTATTGTTAATTTTAATGGAGATTTCACACTCTGCCCACCTTGCATCTGGAAACTGAGCTGAGAACCAACCTGTGCCATTATTTTGCATAGGTTACTGAACTGATGGCCAGGTGGCAAAGTTTTTGGGTTCCTGTCAACATGGTGCACTTCTGAGGTGACCTTGCTGTGGGAAATTCTGTGTTCCTTTGCAAGTCTCTTTCTTGTAGTAAATTAATCTCAGGCTTTAAAGGTGGATTCTTAGGCCCAATTACACCTGTTGACAATCTATAAAAGTTGTTTCTTTGCTTACACAACTGTATGTCTTCATTTCTTCTCTACATTTCCTTCTAGAATGAGGGAAATTTTCTTTAAAATTATTCCTGTTTTGCTCTGTTTCAGAATTGCTTTTCTTCTCATGTTGCTCAGAAATCTACTCTAGAAGAAAAAGCTTGGATTGGTGTATCATAAATACAGTATAGCAGAGATATCAGAGCAACTGGTATATTGCAGTTTGTCAGTACAGAAAAGCTATGGCCAGGGATCAGAACAAGGTATGCAGGAAAATGTTGTTGGTATCACTGTGTGTAGACTAGAGGCCTCAGCAGTGTCTGTAGGAGATCATATTCCTTAAATCCCTCTTTTAGGCAGACACAATTAGAGTTTTGGGTTGGCTGAAGTGACAAAGTTGGGAATAAAATTGCCTTTAATTCCTCAATTAAGCCAATGGGCAAATAGTGAATGGTTTTCCTGCTGCTCTCTGGAGGGTCCTATATTTCTGTACTGCCTGTATAGGAAACCTCACTTTGATGATTCAGTTAGAAGGTGTGAATTTTGGTCTCAGTGTGCAGCGAGACATAGACACATCTGAGACTTTAAGAAGCTATAGAAAATGAATATTTTGTCTCTTTTGAGAATCATTTGGACATTTTCTATTTATAAAACACTCTCATGGGACAAAAGGCTTGGCCAATGTGCAAATCACCTCTTCCATTTTCATGTCTGCCTCCATCAAGAATAGCATATATAACATGGGTCATAGAGGAGTAGTTTATCAGAGCTAAGCATTGCCACTCCCAGTACCTTTAGCTATTAGTCTGAAGTTATGGATCACACACCACTCTTTCACTGACAAGAAAAAGAGAAGTTCTGTAAAGCAGATTTAAGTCAGATCTGTAGCAGAGGGTTCGATGAAATTATTTGATTCTTTTCATTTTTGTGATTTGCTCAATTTCACCATTAACATTTTTGTTCCTAATGGATTATCCTGTTATATCTGTGTTACATTAATGAACTTGGATTCGATAGTCCAAAACATAAGCTTTCTGTGTAAGTAGTTTGCCATCTGCCTGCCATTCCCAGTCTTGAGTCTAGGAGGATTCTGGAAGATGTCCTAGAGGCCTCAGACATGTCAAGTGTTCCTCAGTGATGAGGGGAAAAAGTGCTTCTCTGTCTGCTAAAATAAATGATGAGCTTAAATTTTCTGGTTTAGTGGGATATTGGGTAAAAAATGCCTCATGGTAAAGACTGAAAAATGACAGAAACAAATTACTGAGGAATTGTGTGCTGTCCATAACTAGAAATTCCTTAGGGACAGGGAAAAAAGCATGTCATGAGCTGATTTAAATTTGATCCTGCATTTGTAAAGGGAGAGAAGGGTGAACTGAATAACTTTTAAAGTTTCTTTTAATTTTAGGTGATTCTGTGATGTTCCCTCTATGGTGGCATTGTCCAAGATGAGTGGAAGGAGAGGAGGAGGACACTGTGCAGAGGCTGCCCCTCTCTCCTGCCTTTCCAAGGACCTCTCTCTCTTGGGTCTCCTTGCCTCTCCAGCCATGAGAGCTCCAGAGGGAGAGTCAAGCTGAGGGCTTGTCATCGCGGGAAAGCTTGGCCAGTTTTTCCTGCAGCATGGCTCCAGCCTAGCTGTGCTGTTACACTGCTGTCTGGGGAGACGCTTGCTCTGCGATAAGAGTCAGTTTCTTTTGGCTTCAGATGCATTTAGTTTCCAAAGCTCCATCGGGGTGCAGTGTTGTTCTGACCAGAGCCAGGGGTTTGCACGGGTGGAGCAGCTGCTGTGGGATTTGGCTCTCATCACATCTCCTCCCTGTCGGCGTTTTGCAGCTCTTTGCCTTTTCACTCTTGGGTCAGTGGCAGCTTCCAGCACAGGGCCTTGCTTTCACCCCCCACAGCATGAGATAATGCAGTCAGACCTGCAAAAAAAGACCCTTAGACAATGCAGTGAAGTAATACAGGGATAGGTGACTTCAGGTAAGGGTATGGGTTTGAGTTCTTCCTCAGTCCCCTTAGGCCAGCTCTTGTTGTCCCCTCTCTGCACACCCAGGCCATCACAGAGCTATCCCAGGGCCAAAAACCCCTCAAACACCTCCCAGCTCTCCTCTCAGTCTTCAGGAGAGCACAGGGAATGTTCATCCTGTAGGATTCATGCAGGATGGCTGTCATTGAGCCCTGCCTGACACATTTTTACCTCTCCCTGCTCTCTGATTCCTCTTGCCTCCATCCATATGCCTTCCCTGTGTTCCCCAGCCTGAAGCTTGCTTTGAAGATTTAATTGCAACTTCTGCAGTACATTCATGTCATATCAACCCTCTGTGCAGGGAGAAATTTTGTCCAAGTCAGGTGATGAATTCAATTTGATTCTGTCTTTCCAGTGCTGTACAGCAAATGACTTCACTGCTGTGCGTTTTAGCAGCAGTCCAGTTACCTTTCTTGGCGGTAAATCCCCCAGATGAGGGATATGAATAACGTAAAAAGCAAGAGTGGCCATGGAGTTGGAGTTCAAAAGGATGATTTTTCCTCGGTCCTCAGCAGGCATGCTTGACCACACAGTGCCTGAGCACACGGTGAGGCCTCCCACCTGGACTCCTTACCATCAACAAGCACATGCAAAGCTCAGAACCCACGGCCTCACTCTCCTCAGCACCCAGTAGAGGTTATGTGAAATATTAAAATATGTAATTTTAAATGCATGCCTTTTATTGCTTTATAACTCAGAAACCAGATCTTTTCCCACTGACTTTCTCTGCAGCTTTTCCCTGTTCTCATATCCCATGTGGCTCTTAAGTGCGCAAAGGCACCAGTATTAAAGTTTATAAGATATTTATATAAATCAGATGGTTGGTGAGTATTAAATCTGATTTTTCTCAATAACCCGAGGGGGAATATTAAAATATTAAGATTGTTTGAATTTTTAAAGCACAATTGAGCTTTTGAATAGTTTAGTCCAAAGCCTCAATTCTTGTACTCAAATGTAAACTGGCTAAGGACAGAGCCCTTGAAGTTTTAATCTTGTTATTCACAACCAGTGAGACAAAAGGCGGGCTTAGTAGAAGGCCTATTCTCAAAAATCACAAACAGACTAAAACTTCTGTTTTTATCATATGATTTTCATCTTGAGAAAGGCACAAATCTAGTTCTAAATAACTGATGTCATAATACAAAATTTACCGTCAAAATTGCCTAATTTCATTAGCAGCTTAGGAACCATCTTTACTTTTGCATTCAGTAACTTCAATGTAATTATGAGATTTTCCCATTTCAAGAAACCTTCCTCTCAGGCTGTTGATATAGCACTTTCCAGGATCTCCTCCTGATTCCCTTTTCTGTCTTTACCTGTTTGTGTTGTGAACCAACACCAAGCATTGTGCATCAGTACAGCCAAAGCCTCCTTGATCTTTTTTTTAATACAAAAATAGCACTTGCTTTTGGGAAGACAAGTTACTTCTTCTGATTTGTGCAAGGGTGTGCAGCAGACAGCTGGATGAGAGGGAGCTGTGTAGGCAAAAGGAATGTTTGCTCTTTGCTTTAGGCTCTGATTAGGTCAATTCTTGTGACAGAGTTATTCCCACAAACCCACAATTACTGCTAGGCTGTTTTCTGGAAAAAGAGATTTCTTTCCATGCTGTCTGACCATCCCATTGCAGGACTAATGGGTATTGGTACATGGAGGTAAGTAAGGCAAGTTGCAAAAGGAATGTGCTTAGATTCTATACCACTGTTTTTTCCATAGCTGAGAAATCAACCTCTGGCCCATATGTCTGTGCAGAGAAACAGATAAACTGCTGTGGGAAATGAATACTGGGATCAGAAGGAGCAGGAAACCATATACTGAGATAGGTGACATTTTTGTTGCAGTTTTGTTTCTTAATCTTTGTGCTTGAGGCTTCATTTCATACTTTATTTTACAAAATGAAAACCAAACATAGTAAGGATGAAAAATAGTTAAGTTCTTTGCCTTTTTGAGCTGCTGCTTAAATTAGTTCTTGTTGTAACTTTTGAGAACTTTATTTTAGGAATGTAAAGAACACTAACAAGTAAACAAATACACTTTAAATCAAATTATTGCAGTATTATTCCTGATATTTACAATATCTTGACTTTAAGTCTTATGCTAGAGCAGCTGCAGGACTTTTCAGGGTAAAGAGTAATTCTTAGTCAAATGGCTGAAAAACTCACAAGAATTGATTTGTCTTCTTAGATAATAGGTTCTAAAAATAACCTCAGAACACATGAAATAAGGCATGAAAGCCATTATGATAAAAGACTCTTAAGCTACTGACAATCATTGTGTGTATATTTGCACTCCACATGTTTATATGACAGACAGATCTAGACTTGCTTCAATTACCTTTTCAGCATATTTTTGATTACTGTTAATGTTATGAAAAATGTTATGTATGTAAATACAAAAAACTCTTTAAGTGAAAAGGGTATGTCCATCATCATTATTGTTGACCCTTGTCAAGAAAAAAATCTTTTTAAAGTAGATAAGTGACTTTTTAAAATTAGAGGTGAAAGAAACCTATTAAATCATTTTTCTCACTGTGACAAATTGGGCATCCTACCACTATATTTTATCTAAAAAAAAAATGTTATTTCACTGGTATATAACAGGTACCTCTTTTCAGCCTCAAATGATGTTCTTTTCCCTAATGCTTTTCTTTTTCAGTAGTGCTGTTGAGATTCCAGTCTGATTTGATCACCTGGAAGGTGTTTTCAAGACACATTCCTAATAAAATCCCTAATTATAACTACATGTCTACCTAGATTACTTTTTAATCAAGATTTGGGTCTTCATGGTGATGAGTAAGGAAGACCTTGTACAGATGTTATTTGGCTCCCAGAGGTCTGGATTTAATACCAGGTTTGGCTACAAGCTCTCAGGGTGACTCTGAAGAGCTCTTTGAGTTTCCCTGTTCTCCAGTGTCAATAATGACTCTTTACTGACCTTCACTGAGGAATCAACAGGATTCACTCAGGTGCCATGGAGACCTTCAGAGACCTCTCTCTGGTGGTTATATGGAGTCTCTAATTCTCTCCTGTGTAAAAGCTGGTAACACCTGCTTCTTCAAATCCAAGAGGATGAATCCTACAATTTAAATCTATCTGAGCAAAAAGAAGGCTCCTTTCCTACCCAAAGAAAGCAGGAGAGTTTGCTGATTGACAATATCAATCTCTACAGGGCTAAAACAGGAAATGAAGTGATGGGAATTACATGAATCATGTAGGTTGAATCCAATAATTTGTTTCAAAAAACCTAGGAAAAAAATTATGAAACAATGGTGTATTTGTTTCCAAAAACCTAGGAAAAAAATTATGAAACAATAGTGTGTCTTATGCTCACAAAGGTTTGTAATTCTGTTTTTTCAGAAGAGGAAATCTTATCAATGCCATATTTACATTTGTAAAGAGACACGTGTGAAGACCTTCTGTGACACTTTTTGATCTGTGCAGGACTTTGAACTGGGCATGATGAGTGATTCACAAAGAGATTCCAATTTCAGCTGAAACTCATAGAGTCATAGAATGGTTTGAGTTGGAAGAGACTTTCAAGATCATCTAGTTCCAACCCCTGTGCCATGGGCAGGGAACACCTTCCACTCAGTCAGGTTGCTCAGAACCTGATCCAATCTGTCCTTGAACACTTCCAGGGCTGTGGCTTCCACAACTTCTCTGGCAACCTGTTCCTGTACCTCACCATCCTTGAAGAGAAGAATTTCCTACCTGTGTGTGGTAAAGAACATTAGTGGATTAAGGCATCAATTGCACACTGTGTAATGGCTTTTTCACAAACTTTATTCCTATACCAGCAAACATCAATTCAGCTGAATTTTTTGCTTGTTATCAAACATTAACTTATTGTCAGCTTTCCAAGACAGACAAAATTCTATTGTAATGGGCTCTACTGCAGACACAGGCTGTATGGGCATGAAAAAATATGGGGATAATTAAGCTGTATTGGTGTTTTATCAGCTTTTGTTGGTGCTACCAGAATTTGCAGAAACTATTTTGGAAAAAGAAAGACTAAATAATTTTAGGCTTTTCTGAAATTTACGGTGTGTTAATCTTTGTTTATGTCAGTGTGACTCTTGGCTTTTCTTGATGATTATTATATATCCAAGCTTGTCATCACTGTCAGAGTAAACAAGTGACCCAATTCAGCTTGGTCTTCACCTTTCACCCACGTAAAATTTCAAAAGGAGACTCATTGTTTTTGCATGTGTCGTAACCCTGTAATTATGAAGAAATTCAGTAGCAAATTACTTCCATGGCTTTTCCCCTCCATTCTCAGCAGTTGAAAGCATTCCTTCAAGAGACATTAAATAGTCTCAATTTCCCTGTTCTTCTGAGGATACCACACTAATGAAAATATACACTAAAGGTTTTTCTGAGAGAGAAAAACTGGTAAAGTCAGTGGAAGTAAATCATTGTCCGTTAACAGTTACAATTTGACATGCATTCCTTTTATTTCTCAACACTTCATTAATGTTGGAAAAGTACACACTGGGGAACATCTCAGAACTTTGAAGAAGATCCTGCATGCACAGAGAGTGTCTAACCATCTATTAAAATAGTTTATCTAGTTTCCTAGAGCCAGATTGTCATATATTGCTGTTGCTGTCATAGTATGGGGAAATAGTGGGGAAAACAGTAGACCAAATTACAGGACATGTCAGCATATGTCCTGTGAAATAAGTGGTGTGATAAAATGCCAGGAATTTGATGCCAGTCTCTACCATATTCTATCAACCACCAATAACCTAAACTTCGATGTATAGGTTAGGAAATACTGTCACAGGTTAGGAAATACTGTCACAGGTTATACATATTGTTATGTGGCTGTTCAGGAAATCAGAGTATGTAGAAAAGGCTGTTGTCCAGCCTCTCAAACCCCAACAGTTAAAACACATAGTGGACTCCTGTGATATTTGTTGTCTCGCTGAGCCTCAAGTAGCTGACTTGTGAATGCATAATCAGTGTGACATTTTGGAAGGCTGCTTTTATTTGCAATATGTTTTCCTATGCTTGCCAGCTCTGAAGATGAAAGACAACCTGACAGTATTTTAAATAATGAGCTCTTTGATCTGAAAATATATGAAACAACCTTTTTTTCTCCGACACATTTTTGGTGAATTTGTCTGAATACCATAAATTGTGTATCTAAGAAACAGGCTTCAAGCAATTCCTTTGAGTTCCTGCTCTGTTAATAAAATCTACTTTTATTGACAGGGTAGAAGCAAGTTTGCCAAATGCTGGAAAGCTAGGATGACAGCTGATATTCCTCTTTTCATAAATGCATGATTTCAAGTCATTTTGCAGAGGGACAGTCAGAATAATAGAGAGTTTAACATTGTACGTGGGTTGGTTAGGCCTAGAAATACTGGTCTAGAGACTTTGTATTAAGGTGCTCTGACTTAACTGGTTTTATGACAAAGAAGAAGCAGTAGAGGAGATAAATGACATAAACAAGGTATGTTGCACCTTATTGAATAGACTGTCCATTGTATTTTGTTAAAAGTTGATATTACTCTATTACATTACACTGAAAGACTTTGCATACCTGCAGTTTTTAACAGCACTAGGTAGCACTAGGCTTTGTCTTTGCTGACATGGCTGAACTTTAAGATTTTTTTTCTACTGCTGCCAAAAAGGGACTGTTTTAGAGCAAGTTAAATTTCAAGTAATTGCTTTGTGATGAGGTATAATAATGGGATTATGGAATACAGGTAATTCAGATTTATGCTGATTTTATGTGTCCTAGCCTTTTAAAAACAGCTTAACTAAACCTCATATAAAAACAGAATTACTTGAGTTGATCTTTGTTCTCATACTTTTCATTTCTTTGTAATTAACGGTATTGTCTTCACATACTTGCCAGAAAAAGAGTGTAATTTCAAGAATTCCAGCTGATCCAGTGGTATTCACCAGCTTCCCAAAAGTGCCAATGGGTTCTCAGGGTACCACTGACAGCAGAGAGGCACTCTGTCAGAAGTACTGTTTTGCAAAGTTGTGAGGAAAAAGAGGGTGCAAGGAACATTTCCTTCCTTATTCTGCATAATGCTGATGAATGAGAAGGAAGAAATAAGTGAGAAAAAGGGCAGAAGATCCAGCTCCAGGCTTTGATTAATATCCACAGTGGTTTTGCTCTGTAGAACTTTTCGCTACCTGGCTTTGGCTCCTGATCTTCACCACACCCTTGATTCAGTGACCATGGCACTGCTCACAGTGATGCATGTCCTGCCTGTGTCCACAATGCCACATGGACTTTGTTATATTGAAATGCAGTTATGTTCAACCCCTGCATGACTTGGGGCTCCAGTGCTTGCTCCCAGATTGCTGCAGGGAGTACTACTGATCTGCCATATTCCCACATCAGTGCTTTATTGACAAAACAGACAGCAGTAAACTTCCACCCAGTGATTGACCAGCCTGGGGACAGGACTGTCAACAGACTGAGCTGAAAACCATGAACTCTGGAATAATGTGGGGTTTTGTCTTTTTCTTTCAGAGTTATACAGACTGTTCAGTGGAAGGTTGAACTTGAAAGCCTGTGATTTTGAGTAGGTTATAGTGCAAGCATGGATTTAATGAGGATGGCTAAGGGGCTTTCAAATTCCTTAGCAGGACTAGACGTAAGATCTACCTGTGTTTCCTCAACCTCTCCACATTCCCCACTCACATGAAGATCACCTCTGCTCTTGTAATGGGACCTAGTCATCCCCAGAGATTAGGTTTAGGTTGTGTAGCTTGCAGGCTGTGATTTCCTTGATGTCTCTACAAAATTCAGAGCCTTGGTTGTTTATTCTTCCATGTCAGGTGTCTTCAGTCTTCCCCATTCATTTGGTTTTGCTGAGGTCAGATGCATCAAATTCAAATCAGTCATGCGTAGCATTTTAGTATTATGAAGTTACCTAATTTACTTAAGAGAGATGCTAGAATCCAAAAAAGCATATTTTGGCAAGGGTTAAACCTTAATCTCAAAAGCTACATGCCAATTCAAAGTGTATTTGTGTGCAGATTTATCTGAGAGTGGCTTGGCACTAAAGGATTTTCCATTGGCGCTAAAAGAGCTGCTGCGTGCCAAGAAAGTAAATATCAAACAGAAATGTGCCAGTATTTCCTGCCAGTCTCACATTTTTGAAACTTCTTCCATCCTCCATGCCATTGATTTTTGATATACTCCCAGGCTTCCTAGGGAAAGGCTTTTTAGTTTCACCCCAGGATGCTGAAAGTCTTCTAATTTGAATACTAAAAATGTTAAATGAAAAAGGGCCCCTCCCCCTTCTGACACCCCCAGGAAAAATCCCAGAACCTTTTCCTGTGAAATGTTGGAAGACTTCAAGGAGTTTTTCAACCATCCAAAACACACAACAAATAGAATGTGACATTTTTTCCAACTTCTGCACAAACAAGTTGGTAAAGCCTCTCCGCCCCTTTTTGGGGTCTCTCATTGCCATACACTTCTGATTGTATTTCATTACTGATTCCTGTGTCTCAGTTTCCCACAATTGGCATTTGATTTTTTTTGTCTTACTCATTCCTACCCTTGGAGCTTTCTCCCTGCTCCTGCATGCCAAGTTCCACCTTGGAAACTCTGTCCCTTGAAGACTTTCACAAGCTGTCCTTACACCATTGACCACTCAGTCCTGGGGCAGGACTGCATTGCTTTGTGCCTGTGTTGCATTATCAGACCAGGAGTTCTCCAGTCCTGGAAGCAGATGGCATTGATCAACCTCCCAATCACTAGATTGGTTGCAGGACACCCTTCAGTCACAATGGGATCATGTTTAACAACATGTCCTATACTGAAACAGCCGTAATAAAAATATCCAGATTTTCCTTCTTGGCCAATTTATTGGATGAAAAGAGGAAATGTCATAACCCACAATTTACCATATTTTATAAAACATAGACTATTTTATTTCTGTTTCTAGTTTGTTTGCTCCCTATAATAACATTTTTTCATTATTGTTTATAATGTGTACAAAACTCCTATATATCTTAGCAACCTACTTGGCTTGCCTAACCACAGTGTCCAAACATCTGTCAGGTAGATCCAGTATCTTCTAGATTCTGGACATGGTACAACATGGAAAAATGCAGTGAAAATCAAAAATACTTTTGCCATACTAATAAGGAACTTTAAAAGGCATACTGCTTGAATTTGATGCTAGTATAAAGGGGTTTTGCCTCTTAAAAATTATTTGGCTCATCGGAATTTTTAAAGTTCTCTGGTAACCAGTAGAGCCCAAAGATGGGATATCATGAGTTTCTTAAAGTTTTTGTAGGGTGGAGGTAGTAGTAATAACGGCTGTCATCATCCCTGAAGTCCCTTCTCACCTGAAAATCCTAATGTTGCAGGAAACACAATCAGAAATAATTCTCATGTGATGGAGGAAATATTGTTTACAAGCAACTGACATATAAATAGAGAGAGCTGCAGCTCCTGAGATGCTGGAGCTGGGCAATAGGAGATGCCCTGCTTGGGAACTCCAATGCAGCACGAGGTTGAATGGAGGCTCTGTATGTGCACATTTATCTGCATGGCCACAGCCACACACACTTGAATTTACTGGGAGAAAGAAAGAGACAGGAAGGGGGTTGTGCAGTAGAAGCTGAAAAGAATTTTTGAAATTTAAAAAACCCAACCAAAACAAATGAAATTATATGCATAAGTCTGTGTTGATACTAGGAAAATAGTATATGCACAAACAATAGAAATCAGATTGAGGGTTCACTTTGCTTATGCGCTTTATAAATTAAAGACAGCATTCTGCTCCTGGGTCTGAACTGCAGATCTCCATTGCACGTTCTTTGCTGAGTGAACTCACAGCACACAGGGCAGGAGCTGCTCACAGGGGTGGTGGCAGGGAAATGCCCTGCTACACTGGGAGAAAAACGCTGCCCAAAATGCAGGGTGTTGCAGAGCTCTTCTCACTGCATGGTCCCGAGGTGGGGCTGAGCACAGTCCCTGTGCTTCTGGCGCTGGAGGTGTTGCTCACGTCAGGCTTTGCTGCTCAGAGCATGGCCAGATGCCATGGCCTGGGGCTGGTTGGGAATGCCAAAGTGCATCACTGGGACTCCTAAAGGGCCACAGCCATTGGCCTCTTTCAGTGGCCACTTACTGCTGAATACGTGAAGGCTCTGTGCTCTGAAAAGTCTGTGAAAATAAGGCAATAAATTAAATAAAATGAAATGGAATAAAATAAAATAAAATGAAGTAAAATAAAATATATCCCAGACCACTATTTTTACAAGCTTCTGGAGTGAGAAATGTGTAAAGTCTTTCTACTAGAACAGTCATATCTTTTTAATCTGTGCCCCTGGAAAAGAGCAAATTGAAAAACTGAAAGACTTCTTTTACCCTTGTATTCCTTGTTGACTTTTATTTTAAATTTCACCCCAAATATTATCTGAGTACAAATCAGTGTTGGTGAATTAATTTTGTTTTTTTAACTGTTTCTGCTGGGCATTTCCATCATTAGAAATCATCATCATAAACCTTCTTTGGTTCAAATCCATACTTTACTAAAAAGTCAAAACTGCTGTAAGCCATGTTTTATATATAGTGATTCCTTAGCCTTGCCCAAAATTGGAGCAAAGAGCTTCAGTGAATGGCCAGGTCCTGGTGATGAATTTAATTTATTTTTAAAGCTATGTAATATGGAATAAAAGCAGGGAAAGAACCCCATCAAGCATTAAAAAAAGAACCTGTATTCAATCACTGAAGGAACTGCACAGCAAAACCCTTGACACAGTCACAGGGTGCTGTTTGCTGTCAATGCATCTTGACTCAGGTGAGGAGGCTCTGGAGCTGTGCTGCTAGGGAGTGCTTTGTTTTCACTATGGGTTTTAGAACATAGATGAGCAAAAAGATGACAGCTGGTCTGAGCTGTATCAGCTCAGGGTTTACAGCAACCTATCCACACTGAAAGGCAATGCTGCTGACTGTGTCCATGAGAAAGCCCTTGGGCAGACTTCTTTCCTAAAGGTAGATCAGAGGAGAAAATCTGTGAGGAAACAGGACCTCAATCTACGCATAAACAATGTGTACTCTCTTGCTTTTCCAGTGGGTACAACAAACTGATCAGGAATAGATTAAGCTTCTACTCATCAGGAGACTAGGGTAAAGGAAAAAAGAGATGTGTTTTTAAAAAACAAGTGATATTTGATATAAAAATTGCAGGAAAACAATTACACTGGTTTATATTCTGTTGGAATAATTCACTTGTTGCTACCCAGCCTGTTAGTATAATTGGGCACACTGTAACTTATGGTAAGTCTCTGCTCCCAACCCCTGTTCTATAATTCATTCGTTTCAAATTGCTGCCACAACATATAACTCTTTAAAACTAGAGATATTCCTAATTTTAGTGGAGAATAAGTACCCATGCTCATGAACTATAAAATATTTGAAACCTTTATTCCAAATGGACTGAAATAAAGTGAAGTCATGATGCAAGAGATGGAGATGGAAAGCAAAACCCTGTTTTGCCTTGTTAATGAACATGGTTGCTGTATGAGTGACAATATTTTGGTCCCAGACAGTATTTTGGTTCCAAAAATAGTGAATTCAGGCTTTCATGCTCAAACAGCCTCAAATAGTCATTTACAACACTGCTCTTGGGTATAAATGATTTTCACATCAGAATAGTTTCTGTGATTCAAACAGATATAGGTAGCCCCCGCCATGGTTTTGAATGTTTATATGAGTCAGATGGTTTAATCCTTTATTTCCAGTCAAATGCTGAGGCACTAGAAGGCTATGTGTGTCAGATGTTAGGATGGATCTATGACTAGCATTAAAGATATTTTGTTCATGCAGGTGCTCAGGAAAAGATATAGTGCATGGCTGGAGCTGAGGAACGTGTCTCCAGTGGCGCCTTTGACCATGGGACCCCTGGCAGCCCTGCTGGATGGATTTAGAATGGATTTAGAAATCCATCATCCTGTATCAATTACTGCTCGTTAGCAGATTTTGGACTGCTCTGTTCCAAGGGGAAATGGGGAAGACAGTGCACTGTGTGGGTAGATCCCTAACCAAGGCACCTCAGGGAGACGCCAGTGGGACAAGTCCAGTGCCCAGCATGTGAGACTTCACAGTTCTGGTTATAGACCCTGTCTATCAGAGAGGCTGCTCTGGTTAAATGCAGCTTTTCTCTTGGGTCTTGTAAATCTAGAAGTGCTGTTTCTGTTAAGAAATACTGAAGTCAGACACCTTCTCACCAGGACTGACTTGCTGGGAAAATTGTAGCTTGAGCTAGAAGGAAAGATTTTTCATCAAAACCTAGAAGAAAATGAGAGGGAAGCTGGCAGAATGGAGCTGGTACCTAGCAAAAAAAGCTATTAAGTGTCAGAGTCTGGGGCCATGGGCAGCTGTTCTCTGCTAACACTTTCTAGCTATGTCCTTGCTATGGAATTCAAAGGGGTAATTTTAAAAGGTTTTTTAACAGTTTCTAGTTAAGTATAAGCTAAGGCACTTTGCTTGCCTTCCTTCTCATTAGGTGTCCATGCAAGGGTGCTGATTTTGGCTGTTTGTATTGTCACTGTGAACTCTCACCTCTCGGTCCATAGTGAGTTAGTTTCCTAATCTCAAACCAGGAGGGAAAAAAAGGCTCATTTCAGCCACTGCTCATTTATATGAGCATGTCAGGAAGCAGGACCCTGTGCCTGCTGCTGGCTTTTCCTGCAGTAGCCTTTTGGAGAGCTATGGGAACTCCTGGGCATCTGAAGCACTGCTCAGCACAAAGCTCTGCAACAGGAAATCAAAAGGAGTTATCAGTACCATAGAAGGATGACAAATCCACTCACAAATCCCCTTCTACACAAAGTCTAGCAACCATGGAACTAGTTTATCCACTAGATTTGCCCTACAATGCCCACAGGTACCCTTATGCTTGATTCTTTTGACTGTTGCAGTGGTGGTAAGAAACAGCTGGGAAGATGGCAATACATCAATCTGACTGGTTTTGCTCCAGAATTTTCATGAGGAAGTAGGGAAAGATTCAGGTCTCTACTAATTTGCTTGTATATGCAATTTTATGGGTGCAGCTGCTAAAGTGAGATACTTCACAAGTCTGAAACCTCAGAAGCCTTAGAGATCAGACATTTCATTTGGAATCAAGGAACTATGGAGGCAGAAATCCATAGTCAAAGGGTTTAAAGCACTTTCCCTAGGTTGTAGCTAATGAACAAGAGAGCAAGCAGAGGGAAAATCAGTCTGACACCATGCCTGTGCTAAGTCAGGTGCTGATAAGAAACAGTAGAACTTTCCTGTCATATCCCCATAGCAAAAATATATCTTTATGTGAACAATTAATAATGTATTAAATTGCACCACCTTGTGTGGTCACATGGATTATTATTATTAGAAGTGTGTCTATTATCTTGTGTGGTTTCTTCTGTTTAGGTACATTTGTATTACAGAGTGGATAAGAAACCTGTCCCAGAATTATGGTCCCACTGAGCAGTGCAGAGACTGCACTTTGCACATGATGAGCTAACTGCACCACAGCCATGTTATCTAGTCCTGCTATAAGACACGCAGTGAGGTCAGAACAGCTTGAAATCTGTGAACACAGAATCAGAACTCAGTGTGATACAGTGAAAAATAAGTTAACAAATGGGAGTTCACCATGGGAGCTGCTGTAGCTCAGGGTGTTCAGTCATGTGCTGTACCCTAATGCATACTGTCTACATTTTTCTTTGGCTATTGCTTAACACCTTCCTGCAGCACATGTTTAAATTCAAGACAGTCCATGGCAAACTTAGAGGCGTTGGTACCTAAAAAGCAAAGCAGCATAATTCAAAACAAAAAGAAGAAATCCAAACATCTTAGCTGAATGGGAAATATGTGGATCAACAGTGACTTGGATTCTTAGGAAGAAGAAAAAATAAATAGGATTGATCTGGAAAAAAAAAATAGAAACTATCTGGCACTTCATTCACACTAAACACAAAAATAAGTCACAAAACTTGAAATAACTTCAAAATACGTGAAATGTTTTATTGTGGAAAAGACAACACCTACTTAGATGTTTCAGGAACTTTGTGTTTGGTCTTCTCTTCAGTAAAATATTGTTAGCCTTGCCCTGTAGAAAACTTGGAACCAGGTCTGTCTCTGCATAACGATCTGTTATAGAGGGTTGCAGAATGCCAGAGTGCTTCTATTTTAGCACTTACTGTAAAGACTTCTCAGTTAGAAAAGACCTTTGATTTTTTAACGAATGTCTCAGATGATCTGAGAACTAGTGGGTGTGTTAGTAATCACTTGAGTTTACAAGTGGAACAATTCTTTTAGCCAAACTGGATGAAGAATGAAGGCGAGGTGAAAAACCTTCTTAATCCCCTCACACCTATTCCCACCAAGGAAAGAGAGGTAAATTCTAATTTCCTAAATTCGCCCACCCCAGCCCCATGAAAGAAAGATAGAGATAAAAAGGAACAGAAAGATCAGTCTCTGGAAAAGTGTGAAACAGTGATGCTGAACCAGATTTCAAACCTGGTTCTATGAGTCACACCAGAAACCCATGACCAGGCAGGTGAGTGACCACTGCATTTCAGGTACCCTCAGAAGTCATAGTTCATTTTTTTATTCCTCATCTCGCAGTAGGGGGAAAACCTCTCTTGGCATTTCCATTCTGGCTTTGCCATCCATGTGTTCTGCATTACCCACTGCAGGAAAGTCTGTACAATCAGAAGTTTTAGTATGAAACAGAATTTCATAATAAATTGTCATGTGACATTTCTGCAGGAACAACTGTCATTATCAGCAGCAACGTTGAAGACCCAAAGCAGCCTTTCTGTAGCAAACAAGAGGTTTTAAAAAATTCTACATTTGAAAATGTTGTGTTTTGCCTGGAAATAGTGACTGCTACCAGTGGCTGCTACCAAGGCTGAAAATCCAGACACTGCTGTTAAAATACTTTAAAAAGATTAGAAGTCCAAGAAGAGCACACAAGATTAGAAAACAATGAAATATAGATCTAATTTTTACTTTTCAGGTCCTAAGAGCAATTGTAAAAATGTTATTTCACAATGAAAGAATGATCATTAATCACTTTGGCATGATCCAGACAGTAATTATACCCTAGCTATGTAAGGTAATTATAATTACATCAGGGGAAAGGTCTCTGACAAAGCCATAATAAGTGGCTCTCTGTTACATCGATGTCCATCTCCACACAGCATAGCAGAGAGTACAAACACTGCTGCCCAGCTGACTTCTGTCTGTGGGCAAAGTGGGACAGAAAGAGACAAGTCCTCACTGAGGAGGAGACAGAAAAACCCCCATGTGATGCCTGCCTGGAGCAAACCAGCCACTTTTGTGCACAAACTGATGAATTTTAGATCATAACAGGAAACAACAAATTTCAAGGCTGCAGTCATGGCTCAGGAGAACTTCTCTTGTTCAGATGCTTTCAAGCTTTTTCTCAGTCATAAAGCAGAGGCACACACATTTTTAAGGAAGGAAAGCTGAAACAAAAGAATACATTTTTATGATAAAAGGTGGTTACATGTCAAATCCCCAGGCCCTCAGAGCACAGGGGGCCCTGCTTCTGTGTTTTGAAATACTTCCCTGAGGTGGCTCTGGTGCAATGTATCCTCTGTGAGACCTAGAGAGACCAAGGAAGCCTGGCTGCAGCACCCCTGGGACACTGCAGGAATTACTGGCACACTCCTGCGTGCCACAGACGTCTCTCTGCAAGGTGGCCCATCAGTTTTCTGGTCGTCTAAAAAGTGAAATTCTTTTCTGAACTAACAAGGTCAGCCCTCTGCCTTGTGCTGCCTTACAGTCATTAAACAGGACATCGCTGGCTAAATGTAAATAAATACATTATAACTTAGAGAAAACAGTTCTCAGCAGATTCTCTGGAGTTGACTTTTTTCCCCTAAGGGCTGTCTACACCCTGGGCACCCTCCTCTGCTTCTTCCCCTGCTGAAGTCTGGGTCGGGGTGTGCCCTGAAACTGTATAATAAAAACATGTATTATTACTGACAAATTCCCTGTGGACAATCATAATAGTGGATGATTTTAGGCCTGCATTAGCAATGGGAGCTACTAGCAGAATTCAGGAACTGTTAAACTGTTCAAGCTGCTTCATTATTTGCTGACCTGAATACATTTCTTTCTAGGTAATTAAAATTCTGCTGTAGAAACTCTTTCAAGTACCCCACTTCACCGTGATTTTTATTTGAATGATCATGTATGTAAAATACAAATGAAGCCAGAAATATATAGCATATATAATACATAGCAGCCTTTGTAAAACCATTCAGAAACAAATATTACACAAGTGTTAGGCATTTTTAGTTGAGGAATACAATCAAATCCCCAGCTGAATGAATCTTCCAGAGAAGTTGTATTTATGTGAATTTGTGATGCCATATTGGCTTAGCTTGTTCTGTTTCACCTTGCTGTTCATTTTCTACTCATCTTCAGAGTTTTGGTTTACAGCAATAGTTGCAGGATTAAAAAAACCTTAACAAATCCTATATAAATGGATGTTTCCAACAAGATCTGCAGCAGACCCATTCTGTGGCCATGATGAACTTTCTCTGAAGTCTCTGCTCCTGTGTCTGGGTGTTTAGACATCAGGAGGGGTAATTTTGTCATATGACCTGAGCACTGTTTCTAAAGTTGATCATATTGGGTATTTTTTCCAAATTCATAAAAACTAGAGAAATATTACAGCAGATTTGCAGCATCTCTAAACTAAATGGTTAACTCATTGTCCTATTATTCACCAAGATAAACCTAAAAATGCATTTCTTGACATTACAGACATCCAAGGACCAGTTAAAACCTCTAAACATACTCATCTTTAAATCACAGATTAAGCTATTTTTTCTTTACCTGTGAATATTTGATTACTTGAGGCTGACAGTACAACCTAAGTTACCACAGGGAATGAAGAGGGAGTAGCTGGAGATACAAACTAAGCTAACCATACCTTGGAGACAAACCACAATTTAAGCTATATTTGCACCAATGATTCTGCATAAAGCAGCTGTTGAGCTTGGGAAAGATCTATTTTTCCCCAGGCAAAATCTCTCAGGGTTTCCCTGAGGCAACATGGCTCTGTGAGCCCTTGAGGATGAGGGTGGAGAGCTGGGGACAGCAGACTGACCACCTCCCTGTCCTGTGGGATTTGAACTTGGTCAGTCTCAAGTGTTTCTCAGTTCTCTATAATAACAGTAACAGCAATGACAGAGATTGCTCCTTTAGTGATTCCTGGAGCAGGAAAGACATTTTGCTCTTTTGCTTATGCACGATAAGTTTTTTTAAAAATTTCTAATATATTCCTCTTTGTGTTATTATTTTGAATAATGAGTGACAAATGGTGGTAGACACATCTACTATGGAGATTAATAACATCATTAATAGTTTTTAGAATGACACCTTTGCATTCAAAACAGTTTATTATGTTAACATGCCATGTCATGTTTCTTTCACTATTGTGCATTTCCTTTCTTTCTCTTTATCTCTCAGTGTTTTTCACAACGTGTGAATTGCCCTAAGTAAGGCTTTGATCTTGCAAATGTGTGCAGATTATTTACCTAACACGAGCCATCCTCTTACATCCAATTAAACTACTGCTTGCAGAAATTCTTGCCTAAGTATTTGCTGATCAACGTTTTAAATTGCATTGGAGGAAGGACAATGTTTCACAGCTGCATCTAGTTTCTGATTCTGTGTGCTACTTATGCACAAGGGAGAATCCATAATAGAATATACTAATGATAAAATATTTACCCATCAAATTGCTAGATATTCTGAAGTACAATTCTTTAAAGGAAGGTTTTATGTAATCGCGGAACATGCCTGATGTTTGCATGCACAATATTAAGCTTTAGCATCCATCAAATAAATAGTTAAATTGGTCATAAAATCAAAGGTATAGATTCCTCTGAGGGACTTTAGATAGGCCTGATACATTGTGAGTAAGCATTTGCAGTTGGTTTTCACCAGCTTTCCTTTACTGGCAAATATACAAGATTTTTTGTCTTTGTGTTTCAAAGTTCACCATTTCCACTATTTATTGCTCACCTCTGCCATACTGTCCCTCAACTCTAGTACACCAAGTCCTTTTTCTTATTTTTCCACTTTCCATTGTGACTAACGACACTCCCCAGGGGAAGACCATTAGCAGGTAGAAGTCTGACAAATATGTGTATTTGCTTGGTGCCTTTATGGGAGCTAAAAGTGCAGCTGGAATGATGTGCTCCCTTTGATGCCTTCCTTACCTTTTGTACCCTTGCTAGAGGTTCTGTGGGCATAGCAAGAGCAGCTGATGGAGACACAATCAATCTGTATTTGGAAGGACATAACTAATAGCAGCAAAACTTTGTTTCACAGATCTGCCTTCAGTTCTGTGACTAAGTGGAGACTATGGAGACCAGTCACAGAGGTGCCTGTCAATATGTCTAAATTTACTAAGACACAATTTTTTTCAGTGTTGCTGTTCTTTGGAATGGGTTGTGTGAAGGTGGGATAAGAATGTTCCTAGACACATTTCCCTCGGGTTTGCTTTAGATGGTTGTGACTCACAGGATGAGCATGGGTGGTGCAGAAGTGCCTGCTCAGTCAGCTTTGGAAATAACCATTATTATTTACCTGAATGATGGAAGTGCTTTGCTTTCCCTGTTGTGGATTGACACTCCATTGTTCTGGCTGCCACACAAATACCAAACAAAGACTTGTTCCTAGCCTCAGGAGCTTCTACCACAAATTCTAACAAATAGGTGTGAGTTGTCTCCCTTGCTATTGAAAACAATTCCACCTTTCACCAGCTCTCTCCTCTCACACACTTTTGCTGAGGCCTCCATGGATTTACAAGGACTCGATTTTTGGAAAACACTCTAAGCATGAATAATACCTAAATAACTGAATTTCTTAGCTGACAGTTAATCTCAACTGTAGAAAACCTTTGGAAAATATTCTCCAAGGCTGCAGACCAGGTGCTGTGTGCAGATCCAGGCACCCAGTCCATCCTTTCTGGGAGCTGTGGGTGTGAGCTGCAGTTCATGGCACTTCCTGAAGAATTTAAAGGAATTTCAATAACAAACAGTCCAAGTATTCATACCAAGAGCTTTGTTTTCAGTTTCACTGCAATAACAATTAGCAACCAGTTGGCTTTTGGCCACTGAAAATTATATAGCCAACTGGCAGAAAGTACAATTTTTTCCTGGCTTTATGCTTGCAAGCTGGGTGGCATAGGAGGACTTTGGGAGTGTATATAACACTAACCTCTGCAGAATAATGCAAGAACTAGTCAAAAGTGTTTTCTTCATACAGCCAAAGGCTAATTGCCAACCAGCTTCACTGACCTTCATCAACACTGAGCTTTGCTAAACAGTGACATTTGCCAGTGTCTTTCTCTTTTTGCCTGTTTTTCTCATGGTCACTTTCTCTTTTCCAGCTTTTGGTTCTCTTTTGTTTTATTCCACTCCATGTATATGCACACAGCTCTTCCTGGAGGAAAAGGCTGCAGATAGGTGCAAACCCCCAGCACCAAGGCACACTTTCAGAGCTGTGCAGGATCTGTTTGTGATACCCAAGAGCAGAGCTCTGGGAGGTACAGAGGTAACTCCCTGGACCCCACAGCTGCCCTGGACTCACCACGCAGAGCTGAGAAGTGCTCCCAGCTGGGTACATCCACCCCCCGGAATACCAGCTGCTCAGAGAAGATGCTTTGATTGCAGCTGTCTCCTTTTGCTGTTGTACCTGTTTGCCCAGATTTCCCCCTCCCCGAGGCAAAGCTGCCTCATTAGCAAGCTGGCAGATTTCAATCCATCATCCTCAGTTCTAGGCTGGGAGCTGAAAACGTGTAACAAGCAAATAGAAGTTTACGACATTATAATTGCAAATATTTCTGCTTTGTTTTCATCTCAAGGAAGAGAGTTTTGGAATGAAAGGAGATCAGAGGCTTGCCAATGCATGAAGCTTTATGGGCTTATGTCCCAAAATTATAGCACCAGTCAGTTAGGAGCTACATCAGGGCTTTGAATGCTGCTTGAAACCAAAGCAAATTCCAAATAACAATAATTGGGTTTTTTTAGTAAGTAACTGGTACTAAAATAGATAATATCAAAATTGCCATAATTAACATGTTTGAAACGTGAAAAAGTGACAAAAATTAAAATGGTATGAAAGCTATACTTTAATAGAGCTGTGAGCATTTATGTGTGTGTCTAGAAGAACAGTCAAAAATTTGTTGAGTCAAACATTCAAAAAAGAAGAAAGTTAGATTGCCCATGACCTTCTAAGTATTCCCTTATTCTATTCACTTAACTGTAAATATAACAGCTCAGAACTAGTTTCAGCAACCCCTGAGGCAGTCTGAGCTACAAGCTCCCCTGCTTTTGTCACAACCTTCTATTTTTCCTTTGAATTCCACAGCTCACACATTCAAGTACTGTGTGAGAACTTCAGCTGTCTTTTTTCCCCCTCCTGTTGAATACGGATAAAATTTTTGGAGTTTGAACCCAAAAGTCTTAAAAAAAGCTTTTAAATGCCTAGGTTCATTACTTCAAACCATGTTCTTACTTACAAGCCAGCTATTTGAGGCACAGCTTGTACCTTTTTAAGATGAATATCACCTTAAGCACTGTGAAAATTAGATAGTAAATCCAGCAAGCACTGCGTAGGCACCAGAATAAAAGTGCTGGTTTTCACACCAGTTTTTCAGTGTGGTGAGAATTTGTAACTTCCATTAACTCAGTAAGCTTATAAAGGAAGCCTGAAGCTATGTTTTTGTTTTAATGGAATACAGGTTGGTATCTTTATGTAGCAAGACACATTAAATCTATTTAAAACTGAGACATTTTTAATACTGAGATGTCAAGACAGCTAACTGGAGAGTAGTAACTTTGTGAAAATACACCCAATATTTGCAGCAAGGCCATATACAGCAAGGTCAAGATGGGAACTCAAATCCCCTGAGGAAGTAAACAAGGTTCCTTGCTATCAATTCAAGCTAAAATTTCTAAGTTTTTTTTTCACTAGTCCATGAGATGAAGCTTTGCACACTGCCAAGTCTAATCTTTTCAAACAAGCAACAGGTTAAGTCCAGAAGTACACAAATATCAGACATTATTTTAAATGTCTGATAGCTTCAGTAACCTCAGAATAACTTAGTGCACATTTTGGGATCATTTTTCTGCAAGGGGGCAAAGTTGCAAACCGTATAAATTAAAAGTGGTAAAAATATTTATTGGCAACCTAAGTTTTTAGGAGCACGATTTTATATGTCTCTGTTTGCATAGCTTCAACATAAATGGGGCAATATTAATACCACAAGAAGGTCTGTTTGCATGCTGCTCCAAGAATTTTCATGCAAAGGAAAAAACGCTTGCCTTCGCCATTATTCTTTATGACCAGAAATCCTGGTTAGCTTAAAAAAATTAAGGTTTTTTGAAAATATTTATGAGGGTTTTTTTGTTGGGGTTTTTGTTTGGTTGGTTTTTTTGTGATAGCGGAAGGAAAAGATAATTACTTGGAACATCTGATAAAACTTCGTATTTGGATAATCACATTACTATTTCTGCCTATAGAGGACATCTTACCTGAGCTGGTTCTCTGGGTGGAACAGCACTTACCATGTGTTATTATACTCACAGTGCAACTGTAGGGCTCCTCTGGGCAGAAAAAAGATGAGGATGTTTCCTGTTTGGACATAAAAACTGGCATTTGTCCCTGACTAGCTAGAAACAGCCTATTCACCTCAGAAAGGCCCTGTCCTGCACCTTTGTCCCAGACTGAATTTCCCTCGATGGTGTTCATGTCTTCAGCAGGTGGCAGAGGTGACAGAGTGGCAGAGTGTGGCACTCACCAGGCCACTGCCACCTCAGACCAAGGCAGGCACAGAGGCTGCTCTCACTAAGCCAGGCTCCAATTCCACCTCTTCAGCAGCAGATAAGCTCAGAATAATGTGAGAGCAAGGCAGAGATAGCTGCAAATTTTAGTGAGAGTCCTCCTTCCTATGCAGGACCTGCACACAGAAATGTACAATAAAACAGAGCTGCTGGGTCAGGAAAGACTTTTTCCCCCCTTCACATCAGCCTCTGTTCAGAAGTTGAAAGGATGGAAGAAAACTTACTGGTTCTCTAATAGGCATGGTATTATCCCCTCCCACAAGTGCTACTCAGCTTCCTCACATAAGGCTGTCACTGCTTAGACAGAAAATAAACATAGTTTGACTTTGCTGTGTGCTGAGAACATGTCTCTCACTGATGCATGCAGGCGAGCTGACTGCAGTGCTGATCATGGCACACAGCTCTGCTGCACTGACTGCTTCCAAACTTTCACCTTGCCCATTTCTCTGGCAGGAAAATACCTTTCTTTAGCATACACAACCATGTGACCTGAAAATAAAACTTGATTTAAATGAGGTTAGGTTGTACTTGAGATAAAAGGTTTGTCAGACTTGAGAGTGAGAAGGCAGAGAGAACAGCTGATGACAGGAAGAAAAAACTGGGGTGAATGCAGAAAGGAAGAGCAGAAGCTTGTGTAGCTGGAGAAGTCCTGGAGTGGAGAGGATACAATACCAGCAGCTGAGAAACATAAAACAGAAAAGTCTTTGGAGGAAATGTCTGAGATCAGCCTTGCTTTGAGTTCATACAGTGTGTACAGTGGGGTGATAGAGCCACAGCTAGGTTGTGGTTTTGCCATCGGGCAGATGGACTCAGAAAAGAAAAAGATTAGAAATTTGGGCTGTACTGTCAGAATAGGTCTGCCATAAAGTCCCAGCCAACCACAAATCCATCACTCCTTAGCCTCTATATCTCATAGTGAACCAGGGAAGAAACACAAACGAACTAGATAGTTTCTTGGCTTTTGGAGACCCTGTGTCAGTGAAATAAGGACAGGGAAAGGGGTGTTAATTAGGAAAAAACCAAAAAAAACCCAACAAAAAACAACCAACCAACCAACAAAAAAACCCCAAAAACCAAAACAACCAAAAAAAGCATCTGGCTGGAAGCTTATCTGCTTTTTGGACTAGGTAAGATTAACAACTCAAAACATTTACCTATTTGTGGAGGTTCCAAGGTGCATTACTGAGGCCAGGTTTGCATCCCCCGAAGAAGAAGGTGAGTTTTTGGGTGTGCAATGGCTGGCCTGCATAAAGCAGAGGAGGGAAGTCACCACCTGGAGCCTACAAACCCCTCTGGGCTCTGAGGCTGATAAGGGGAAGGTGTTTCTTGTCATGCTGATCGCCCTGCCTTACACAAATCCTTTGTAAATCTCCCCCACACACCCCGAGAAGGTCTGATAGGGCTCAGCTGTGCAGAAATGAGGGGCAGCTGAGGTGGTATCATAAACCATCAATGACCCCAGTGTGCCCCCAGACTCATTTCTGGAGCCTTTCAGCAGAGGACTGAAAGCTTCCCCCAGAGGAGGCACCTGGGGGTTCCCACCCAGCCTGAGCATATTTTAACCCATCAGACTTTGTGTTTTGGGGGCTTCTTCCCCTAATTCCAACAGATTAAGATGGATCAAGACCATCACTTTGACCAATGGACATCTAAACTGCAACAGTCAAGCCTCATTGAAGACCCATGGGTGGTGATTTTGTATCTTTCTATTCCTGTTCTTTCTTTCTCTTTCTTTCTTTTCCCTACATATATTCTTAAGTAATATTTTTATTCTCTCATATTGTTGTATTACTGTAGATAACCCTAACCAAAACAGTACATTCCTGCTTCCCATTGCAATGAAATAGTTCTAAACTAAACCCTGCATATATATGTATATTTACAAACACTTATCATCCAGTTCCATTTCTCTCTAATCCACCCCAAGGGATCTATTAGCAAGAATTTGGGTTTCTCTTGCCTCCATGGGGGCTGTCAGTAGCAAGGCCAGTGCTGTCCAGGGCTGGGCTGATGGATAGAGGACAATGCCATTATCCTCCCACTGTGGGGGTCTGGCAGGGGAGGTGGTAGGAAACTGAAGCCTCTGATCCACAGGCTGATGAAAAGCCTCAAGCTTCCTCTGAGCTGGCTGCCAGGACCTTTGCTGCAGAAAACAGAGCTCGGGTGTTCAAGAGATCATGCTGTGAGTCTCTCCAGCTGTTTCTGTGTTGTAACAGCCATTTGATTCACTTTAGCTTTAAGGTTTTTAGGAGTGAAATTGAACAGCAAAAAGTGGCATGGGAAGGATTATTGCTCTGACCAGTGAAGTTAACCTGTCATTACTCATACTCAAATAAATCAGAATGTTTCTCTATTGGTCACAAAAAAAAAAGATGTACCTATGATGCAGTTAATTTAGTTTTCTTAACATGATCTGTGTGGATTTTTCTTAGCATTTAGGAAGAAAAAGTGGCCCTGTTTTGCTTTGGCCAAGATAAATCAATAGCCTTGAAATTTGGAAACAATATATATTCGACCACACAAACTAATAAGGCACCAGTGTTTCAGCAGACATTATAAAACATAAAATTAGATGGAAAATTGCCTTAAGCCCCTGTAAATTAAAATTGCTCTTTTTATGGAAAAAATGAACCTTATATAGCAACAAACAATTTTGTGATCTTCATTTAACTAGCCAATTTCATATGGCAAAGAGTATTTATTCATCCTGCTCCAGTGACCTAACCAGCAATTTACAATGTGATGCCTTGCATATTTTCACAGCACTGTAAAAAAATGAGGTTCTGTAGATTTATTTGATCCCTGTTGAAAAATTATTTTTTTACCTCCTTCTAACCAGTGTAAACTGGAAATTGTTCTTAATGTAATTCTTTTGCTTACCATGCACCCATTAATCAGGAAACTAATTAGAGCCAGTTTGCTTACTCTAATTTGAAAAAGTGAAAGTAACATATGTTGACAGTTAATTTGGATTTTTTTTTTGTTAACAGGCACACAAGTTTTTATAATGAAATAATATTTGATACTGATACAGAAGAACATGGGCTAATAAATTGCAACAGGCTGGGAAAATGCAGTATGTTAATCACTATGGGAATAATAACATAGATCATTTAGTGCCCTAGTTTTTCTGTTGACGATTTTCCATTTTAGCTATTTTTATACGATATTACAGTGACTTGATTTGGAACTTCTCAAACACACGTCAGTACAAGTTTTCAGCATTTTGCAAGTTTGTACAGGCCCAGTGCAATTTCTGAGACCAGTTTACAAGAAAAATATTATGCATCCAGGCTCCATTTCAAAAACTTCTGTTGTCTTGGCATTTTAGGAATGTCAATATGAAAAAAGGGTGCCAGCTGACAGCCTGCAAGGTTCTCGGTTAAAGCTCCGTCCAAAGCCCACCCAGGTCATCTGCAGGCTCTGCCCTGAGCTGCTTTGTCACCTGGGCAGGTGACTACCAGCAGCAGCAGGAGCAGCAGCAGCCCCATCTGAGCCACCTGTGAGCCAGACACTGACCTGAGCCCAGCTGGGTGGCAGTTTGGTTGTAGTACAGATGTCCCAACAAGTGTGATCTTCAGCTGAGTGACAACAGCAGTGGTGAATTCACCCAGAGAAACCAGCAACCCCTCTGGAGGTCTCAAGGTAGGAATCATACACTTTATTCCCAGCTCCCTGCCAATGCACAGAAAACATAAACCAAGTAGGGGAAAGCATGCTGCGCTGCCAAGTGGTAGAGCTGGAAGGAGCAGAGACACTCCTGAGTGCACCAGCTTCTCAGCTGCTTGAATAACAGTTATTGCCTTTCCCCAAAGCACATTGCTTATATCCTTAGACCACCACAGCCTCACCACTGTGCTATGCTTGGTATGAATTTTTTTGAAGAATAAAGTGTAAAAATACAAAATCTCTGAGGTCAACCTCTGTTTGGACATTAAATTATCTTTTCACCTTAGAAGACTATTATTTTGGTGCAGAATTTTCCCTAGTTATTCACCAGAGCTGCTCCCTGTTGGCTTTGTGTGAGCAGAGGGGTCTCCAGGGCCAGGCTTGCTCCTCTCCTGTGCCCCTCACTCACACCCTGGCTCTGACATGCTGCAGAAGTGATGGGAGCCATGGGCCCTGCTGAAGTACAAAAAGACTGACCAAAGTATTTTCCAAGGAACGAAGGAAGTCTTTATGAAGAAACCCATCCCATCTCCAGGAAGAATAAAAACCCAAAATCTTGAAGCACTTGAGACATCCTCCCATCAAATGTTGGCTGGATAATGTGTTCAGGGCAGTCTGTTCTGCCTGGATGAGATGTGAAGAGTAGGAGGAATAAAGCCATGGAGGAGGAATTGCAGAGGCTCTGGCACTGCAATCACACCCAGTGCTGCCCAGCAGGCAGGTGGGGAGGAGCAAGAAAGAAGGAGATACAAGAGCCACTTTTGGCCTCACTTGGGTAAGAACTAAGCTGCTCCCAAGGCAATAAGGCAGCTGGGATTCCTCCTTAAACAAAGCAGCTGTGAGTTGCTGTTCACACCATGCCATTCCAGCCCTATGCAGGACACACCTATGGACTTACCAGGCTGGGATTGGGGATTGATACTTAAAAATTCATAACTGCATCTCATGGTGTGTTAAAAATGGAGCTGTACCCACCTGATGCTATAGGCACAGGGTAACACAAGGCAGGGGTATCAATGTGTTACCAAATTAATAAATTATTTGGCACAGGTACTTTTAAAAGTGTGTTGTGCAAAAAAACATTTCAAAATGTGGAAAAATGGAAATCTGAAGTTAAAATTTGCTTAAAAGCAACAAAAATTAAAGTTTATATTTTTTGTCTTTCTTACAGAACTCTAATATGCTCTCGAGGAGGCCTGGGATTGGCAGAGAAATGTGTCAGGAAATGAGATACTTCCTAGAGAAATGGATGAAAAAAGAATCTTTGAATCCATACTGAAGACTTCACCAGAAAAATGTGGCATTTTCTATTTTTTTTTGTTTTCCTTACGGACTACTTCAACAACGTTAATTTTGACAAGCAGCCACTAGAGGTCAGCTGTGTTTTTATTTTAACAAAATTATTTCTGTGTTCCATTCTATGCTATCCTATATTTGTGTCTTTATTTTTTATGGTCAAAGTTAAACTTGCAAACAAAATAATTGCTGGCCTTTCCTTTTGCAAATAAATGCAAGAGTCTATCATGTGAAGGAAATGATAGCAGGAAAATCTTATAGTCAAATGAGTTACTTTTACAGAGGTAGTTTTCAACACTAGAGTGGAAAATCTTCACAGCTGTATGATACACTGATGTGACTATTGATCAGTTATTAGCATAGATCCATTTACTTTGAATATATGGCAGTAGTTTAATGTGCAACACTAGCTTACTCTCTGCCAAGGATTTAGGTCTCTTTGAAGGTGACTTGAATCTGCAACAAATTTTCAAATTTCAAATCTTTACATTCTTCCTTTAATTTTGCTTTATTACAGATTTGATGTTTTAAATGATCAGGTTTGAACTTTTTACGGCTTTCAGTTCAAACAAGATAAATTAATCCCCTTGCCTGCATTTCAAAGTCCAAGTGATTTCTCAACTGTTCCACGTGAATCCACAAACTGCCCATTCTTCTTCCCCCCTCCACAGAGTCTCCCTTGCATTCAAAAAGACTTGCAAGATTCCTTTCTTCCTGAGTGGGAAATCAGGCCAGTATTGAAATGCTGGAGTGCTATCTGTGTGCTTCTCTCCATTAGTGCTTCTAAAGGTTCATCTTTTTAGCTGTCCACTATGAAATCTCTTTTGAGTGCATGCATGGCAGGGAAGCAAGTCAGGAGTTTCTAATGAGCTGGCATGTTTTTCAAAGGATGAAAACACTGCCTCCTCTCTAGCTGTGAAATGTGGATTTTTACTTCAGAGCAGCACCAGAGTGACCACACACTGTACAATGTAGCACTACTGTAGCTGACAATGGAATTTTGACCAAACCCTGTAAAATAAATTTTTACTATAATGTTCTTTAATCCTGAACTCTTTAGTCTTAACCACAGCAAGGCAATGACTCAAGGAGGATTTAACAACTGCCCCCCTGGGAAAGGCAGGCAGGCAGGCCTGATAATGATTCATTTCCATTGGACATTGCTGTGTAACATCTTGCAGACAAAACTCGGATGAATTACTGTACTTAAGACGGTTTATGTAATTTATTCATTGCTCAGATGCATTACTCTGAATCTGCTCCCTGGCACTTTTCCCAGTGAGCTGGGCATGGCAGTAATTAGGATAACAGCACGAGCTCTCCTGCCTGCTTAGGCCAGAGGATTACCTGCCATTGCTGCCTTAATCCTCTGCTTTCCTGCACTGGATGACAGCTCCATGTTTCACCATGTACACATGTAATTTAGAGGCTCCAAAGGATAAGTGTTCAGCAGGACAAACATCTGTAACATGCCAGCAAATGGAGCAATGGCACCACGTGAACTTTCCATTGTGAATGATTCAAAATGGAGTGTTGTGATGAAGGTTTTGATTCCTCAGCTTGCACTGCTCAGTATTTGGGGCCAGTATTGATTAGCTTGTTCATCAATGACTTGGATGAAGGGGCAAAGGCCTCCTCAGCAAGTTTATTGATGACACAAAGCTGGGAGGAGCTTTGGGCTGGTTGCCCTGAGTTCTGTGCAGCCCTTCAGAAGGACCTGGGCAGGTTGGGAAGGTAGGCAAAGGTGAACCACCTGAAAAATCCAGAAAAGGCAAATGCAGGGTCCTGCAGCTGGGGAAGAATAACCCCAGGCACCAACACAGGCTGGGGGCCACATGATGGAAAGCAGCTCTGTGGAGAAGGACCTGGGGGTCCTGGAGGACAGCAAGCTGCCCATGAGCCAGCAGTGCCCTTGTGTCCCAGACGACCAGTGATACCTGGGGTGCATGAGGGAAGGGATCCTGCTCCTCTACTCAGCCCAGCTGAGGCCACATCTGGAGTGGAGCAGGACCAGTAGAGGGTTGCAGAGATGATGAAGGGACCAGAACATCTCTCTTATGAGGAAAGGCTGAGGGCTTTGGGCTCCTTTTTGAGAAGTCTTGAGAAGAGACAACTGAGGGGACTTAAAGCCCATAAGATTGGTTGGGAACCTACTATTGTGATCAAAATATTCAATTGTAATTAAAGCCAAATTTCAAGAAGGGTGTGTTGCATCAGTTGGAAGCACATTTGGATTTGGGACAAGCTGGGGAGATCCTTAATGTTAACACTATATTTTTCATCCTCTGCCTCAAGCTACAGAGGTGTCTGGACACAATCCTGTGCCATGTGCTCTGGGATGACCCTGCTTGAGCAGGGAGGTTGGACCAGATGACCCCCTGAAGTCTCTTCCAACCTGACCCATTCTGTGATTTTGTGATTCTGTGAGCTGAGATTTTGGAGCAAAGCAAGCTCTCATTTGCCCTTGTTCAATGAAGCTGGACTGTGCATATTATTTTTATATTAAATTAGTGTATTAACCCACATATCTATAGTCCCTCATTTCTTAACCTAATCAAAACTTATTTATGACATCTGAGCTTCTGGGTCAGTGGCTGGGAGAGGGGAAACAACAATAAGACATCAATGACCATGAAATTAAAACTTTGTCAGTAGGAACAATCCTGCACCACGGTTTTGAGCAAAATGTTCAATCTAAGAAGTGCAATTAACAGCACAATATATATATTTTTTTTTTTAGTTTCAAAATCCTGAAGGGAGAACATAAAAGTCCTGGGAAAGTAGAAGAAAGAAAATGAATCATTCAATTTTCTGTCTCCTCTGTGCTCCTCTGTGCAGTGCTGCATCCAACAGCAAGACACTAAGACAGATTCAAGATCTTTTAACTCTTTCATGAAATTGTTTAGAGACAAAAATCCAGGCTTGAGACTGGTGGTGTTTCAAGTGTGTGTGTTTTCCACATCTCTGCGATTCCTATTGAGTCTTAAGAAGAAATGGGACTCTGTTCACTCCAGATGTACTGTAAGTTCTGCAGTAAAATCATATGGCATCCAGTGTGTTACTGTGGTATGGTCAGCAGCAGCTTCACCTGGGAAAACCTCATGGACTAGGTTGTCTCTAGCTTTAGTTAAAGAGAGTCTGATCAAAGGGATCCTGACACAATCCCTCAGTACCACTGCAGCAGGGGTTGGGAAAGTGTAAGTTGGAGGAAGAAGTAAGATATAGGTGCTCTTTCACCTGAGAAGTTTGGTAGGATGTACAGAATCATCCGTTGTAGCCAATGTGTTTTCATCAACTCCTCTCTGAGCTTTTCTGGCACCTTTTTTCAAACTTCAAGGAGCTGAGCTTTCCCAGCCAGAGCTGCTTTCCACTCATACTAACCCCTCCAATCTTGGCTTTACTTGGAGCTGCTTTCTCATTTCCATTGGGCATGGCTGTGATGTAAAGTGAAGTGCTTGTAATTTATTTGTCTCCAGAGCAATCATTCTGCTGCTCATTATCTCAACAGATGTTCACCATAGACCTCAAATGTTTTTCTTATGCTTAATTATATCTCGTGGCAGATCCAGTATTACACAGTAGCTCGTCTTCAGATGCATGTTTTCAGCAGACAGATTAAGACACACTAGATTTTCTAACTATTTTCCTACCCAAGCGTTGAAGCAATGAAAAGTAGCTTGTTTAATTTCCCAGTGAACATACCAAGGGCAGCTTGGGTTACTCTCAGTTCACACTGCACCTCTTATTTTGTGATTCATTAATTTTTTTGTTTCATTTTGTTTTGAAGAAGTGATGGTGGGTGCACTACAGATACCTGGCACCCAGAGAGTGGAGGGAGTTTTGTGCAGAAATTCACAGAATTTGATGATATTGACAGAACAGCTCTGCAAACTCAATTGTTTCACAAAACTCTTTCCAAACAAAAATTACATCCTCATCCTTTACTGCTACAGAGCAGAAGGAAAAGCTTGTACAGAGGGCTGGCTCATGCAGTATATTTAATACCCAAGAATAAAGCAGAAGTCTAAACTGACAGGTTGTAGGATAATGTCTCACTGGTGATTAGTGGCTGTTCCAGTAATACAGATCAAGACTCTGAGCCCATGTTTGAGAAATAACAGTGATCCAATTTTATGACAGATGATTCAATTTAAGAAGTCCTAATTTTTAAGACCTGACTATTAACTTAGTTCAATTAATGTCTGGTGCTTTTCAGATTATGTGTGTGGGATGACTTCTCCACAAGCAACACTATTACTCTTTCTAGTGCAGTAAAGATGAGAACTTCAAACTGCACAACTTCCTGATTATGAGCCATTGTTTTTTCTCCCTCTCTGAACTAGAGCCCATAAGAGCTGTTTAGACACTCTTGCTGTTGGCAATGGTTAGGCCATGCAGTCACAGAGCAGAAACCATCTCATCTGACACTAATTTTTCTACTCTGAGGGTGACTGAGCAATGTCAGGGGTTGCCTAGAGTGGCTGCAGAATTCCCTTCCTTATTCAAAAGCCAAGACATGGTCCTGAGTAACTGATTCTGGGTGGCCCTGCTTGAGCAGAGGGTTTGAATGTGGTGATTTCCAGAGGTTCCTTCTAACCTCAGCCACTCTTTATTCTTATCCTGCAGCACAGGTGCTCCTTCAGGGAGCAATAACTAAAGGAGAGGGGTCTGTAACCTCTCTTCTACTATTTAACCTTCTCTACCCTTCCCAAGGAAGGTAATTTACCTTTTCAAATAAGCCTTTTGTTTCATCTTCCATAATCATATGGGGCTAGACTCACACATTGGTCCAAAAGAAAATATTTCCTTCACAAATAGTGAAATGTACAGTATATGAAGTACACTTTAGAATGGATCTATTTCACTAAATACATTCTTTTCACGTGTGCTGGCTGTTTAAGGGAAATGAATATTTATAGGGTCACAGATTCTCTTGTTGTAAGAGAGATGTTTAGTGTATAAAAGCAGTGGCACCTGGATGAGATCTAACCCTTCCTTCCCCCCTGCCCCGACCATCTGCAGTTGTACCACTAGATAGCAGTGTGCAGCAATGGATGTAAGTGCAAAGGGGCCTCGAAACGCTGGGTAACCAAACACACTGCTGAAACCCAAACTGAGAGCAGACAGGGGGGAAATAGCAGAAGGAGAAAGCAGAGAAAATAATTCCCTATTATTTTTAAACCTCAGATGCTTCTCTCCTGTCTCAGTTTTTGATTCATAAATGGACAATTTATTATCAGCACTTGCTGGAAAAATAAAGTGTTCTCAAAACCAGCCCAGAAGATAAAGGTAAAACAAGGTGTGTTTCGCTCTTTGCTTTTTCTTTTGGTGTAGAAAGACTGCCCAGGGTACATCAGTACTTGCCCCAAAGGACACATGAGATTTAGCTCTAGATGCTGGATCTCACAGCATTAAGTGAAAGAAGGTGTTGATGCTGGAGATGGCAGAAGCTTCAAAGGCTGCTGCTGGTGGTGCTGGCCCTGCAGGCTGTGGCCATTGCCAACATCACTGCCATGGCCTGACATCTGCTGTGGCCCTGCTTTGCCGTTTCCTCTGTGATAATCCCTTAAAACCTAGTCCCTAGTGGAGACAGTGGTTTTTAGAGGAATACAGTGGCATCAGATGTGCATCTGTCTTAATTTACATGTGACTAATTCACCTCACCTTGGCTAGGGACCAGGTTAGATTGATTGGTGAAATTTTGTTGTGTAGTGACAACTGAGTGAGGATTTGAATCAAAACTAAGTCAGTCTGGCAAGAGCTGCCAGACAGGGCAGCAAATAGTAAATAGCAGGACTGGTGAGTTGAAAAGCATGTCTTAAATCTCAGGAGGGAGAGAGTGTTGTGCCTGTAAGCTGATTATGTTTCTTTTTACAGAGGAAAATAATTATTCTGTGTAATTCTTGGAGGAAATAATTCAGAACTGTAAATGTTTTTTAAGAGCTCTTCCTGAGGGCAACTGCATACAATACCTGGTATTTACTCCCTTGATGTCAACTTAAAAACAATAAATGTGGTTAACATATTTTTTCTTAAATGCCTGCTTTCTTTTCAGAAATCTTGTATTTCTGCGGAGCTCTCCGCCCTGTAGGTCAGGTGTTTAAATTAGGAATGACCAAAACCCATGTAAATTGTAGGAATAAGCTGAGATACGACACTGCTTCAGATGTGTAGTGACATTGGAATGAACACCACCAAAATTCCTGGGAGGGGAATTCCCCCTACTCCTTCCCAAGGGGAAATCCCTGTGTGCATCCCATGTCCTTCCAGACATCCCAGCGACTGCAGCACATTCCTGTTCCTACTCCACCCTGTCATTGCAGCTGATCCTGGCAGCCCATGAAGCAGCAGGGCTGGAGGTGACACAAGCCTTGTGTCACAGTTTTACATCTCCTGCTTGTCTGTCAGTGTGTGTGGAGGTACTTACTGCAGTAAGGTGCCAGAGTGAATAACCCTGTCACTCTCAGCACACATGAGTGTGCTGCTGGGGATTTTCTCTTGCCACATTGACATAAGTATGTCCATCATACTGAGGCTGTGTGGATACTGAATTCTTTTGCTAACAAATGCATTACTCCATTCCTTTTCATAAGATTTTAGATCACAGTTATAAGGAACAATTTCTTTTACATCCCCTCGCTCTGAGTGAAAAATCTTTGGTGGAAAAGATGTGGGGTTTGGCGTTTCTAGCATGTATTACAGAGTATACAGATCCCACATGGATTTTATTGTTAATTTCTGCAGTATCTGAAAATTTGGCAGTGAATATCACAGTTTTGTCAATGGAGATTTTGCAGACTCTTTGGAGGAGGGGACCATTGGGCTGCCCTGAGCTGGGCTTAGATCCACATCACACAGTTTGTGCTCTGTATCTCTGCATGAACATGTCCAAGCTGTTGCTAGATGCTGTTTTAAAAGATGACAATCAGTGTCCTAGACCTGGCAAGATTTTGGCAAGTCATCATGCAGAAGTCTTCCTTGTTGCTTGCTGTTTGCAGGGTGAAGAGGGACAACCAAGCTGCTCCCCAGAAGACACATTAAGGGTGAATGGCAAGGGCTCAGGTTCCAGGAGGTATTGCTCAGGAATGGACAGTCTAGATCCTCCTTGCCTGAGGGACACCAAAATCTGAGCCTTACAAAAGACACCTTCTGTTCAAAGGAGGAAGGTGGCAGGAGTAGGACGGAGAGGACATACATAAATCTCCACAGATAGGCCAGGTTTGCTCTCCTTGTGTGACAGGCAGAATCCCTCCCAGTGGGACAGTCCTGATTAATCCTTCTTTTCTTGCACAGTTCTGGGCTTACCATCACAGGGAAGCAGGGACAGTTTCCAGTTCCTAAAGACATCATCTCATGTTATTTGCAAACTCAAGGAGATGTCTTGGTACTGCTTGGCTTTTACATTTTTACTGAGTGCTAAGATCTGAGACCTTGAGCTCATGTCTGCATTGCTCATGCATTAACATCTGTATGAGTTGTTTTATTACCATGTTTTCAGTCCTGTTGTAGTAATTTCATCTATTTCTAGCTAAGCAAGGGTGAAGATGGGTCATCGTCTTGTATTTTAAATTGAATTCAGGGGAAAAATAAGTAGGAACACTTCAAATTTCCACAGTGTCCTCAGATCTATGGCTGTTGGACATCCTGGTCTTGCTGTGACTTCTTGGAGATCCTGTCTAGCGTGAGGAAAGGGTAGCAGCTGATGACAGGCAAAGCAGAAGTCAGATGAGTTGCAGAAAGCAGAGGGTTTATGCTATGATGCTGGTGTATTTTTAAAAAAACAAGGATTTAATCAGGAAGGAAAATTGAAACCTTATGGAAAAAAGATCTTGTCCTCACCGGGAAAACTATCAGGATGCCATTATGTTTTCTGCATTAAAGTATGGCTTGTAAAACAGAGGTACATCTCACTGGTGTGACTGCTGTGAATCAAAGTGGTTGCTTGTTTCAATAAAAGGCAGGAGTGGGATTGCAAGTCTGAATGAAGAGGCTTTGAGAAGAAATACTTCTCATAGATATCTCTTTGAGATGGATTTCTCTCCTACCCCACAGAGAAAGGACACCTGGGTGATGAATGCACTAACTGCATGGACTCAGGTATGTTGGAACCTAGGGACAGAGGCAGAGGCTCACTCAGTTGTTATCAGTGGTCACCCTCCTGCCTGGGAAAGGAATTAATGTCAGACCTTCTGTTTAGTGTGGCCAAGTTCTTAGTAACAGGAGCTTATTTATGTCACTTTATGTTCCTTTTAGCCTTATGTAGTTTATGCCTGTCAGTTACTGTCAATTTGGGATAAATCTGAAATGCTGTTCCAAAGGTCATTTAATACCAAAGACATGTGATATACTTGTGTTTGGACAGGGTAGGACAACTTCATGAATTCAGGTTGCCTCTTCTCAGGAGCATCTGTCTTTTTAGACTGCAACTGCCAAAATGGATCAAGAAAGAGGAACTTCCTTAATAACTGAAGCAAAACTGTGTCACTGCTTTGTGGAGAACTGTGGCTAGCACAAACCTTTCTCATGAGAGTTCTTTTCTCTTTTCTTCCTGTGTTTTATAAACAAAGATAAAGTTTGGATGTTATTAAAAACAGTTTCTCAAGATATGGACAGTTCAGGCCTGGCCAATCTGCCTAGGGGGAGGTTTCTGACTGACCAATCTGGATGACCTTTGAAAAGTCTATATAAGTTGGAATTAAATAATAAAATCTCTCTTTTATGCCACATGGAGAACTGGGTCTTCTTTCTCTGCTAGCGGCTCAACAGCAGCATCAAACACTCACTGCTCTCAGCCCTCCTGTGGGCTCCTGACAGCTCTGGGGGCAGGGCAGTGTGTAGTTATGACACAGAAGCAGCAGAAAAGTCCTGCAGTTTTTAATTTATATCTTCTTTCATCTTTCTTTCTCCCTCTCATTCCCGAATCATCTCTATGGATTACAAGGGATTTGCTGTAGTACTGAGCCAAGAGCTTGCCAGCAGTACAAGGTGTTAATGATCCCTGCTCCCTCTCTGGACAGGGACAGGTTATCCAGCCCCTCCAGCCATGTCCTGGAGGTGCAGGCAGTCCTGTCAATACTGCCCAGCATGGTAAGAAGGGGGGAATTCCCTGCTTCTGTAACTTTTCAGTCACGGAGTTCACTTCTGTTGAGCTTGTATAGACAACTGTGATGTTCAAACTGAGCTTTGAATGTCTAAACAAAAGTATAGAGGGAAAGCCTTTTCAACCAGACCTTTTCTTCTATAGCAAAGGAATGGACTTTGTCTCCAGCAGCCTTCATGAGCCCTGACATCTGGCTCATAAGATAAAACCTGACTCCTGAGGTGGAAGCAGTTTGTATTATCAAATGCAATGCCATTAATGCCAAAAAGAAATAAGGAATGATAGACACTGCCTCTAAGACAACAAAAGCTATTTTATGTCTAAGCTTCTGCCACACCAAAATGAACAGACATTTGAGTGTCAATGGGAGAAATACAAGACTCTTTGAGCATAAATTCATTGTTTCTGTGTCTCAGATATCTGGAGGTTCCTTCTATTTACAGCATTGTGGATGGCAGTTCCTCTAAAGTACAGTCTGAGAATTACCACCAAATGTAAGAGACGATCAGATGGACTAAAAGTTAAATTCAGTATTTTAAATGTTTTGGTTGAGGTTTCCTAGGGTTGCTAATAAACAGTAGTTGTAAGAGTGACTCTGTTACTTAAGAACCAAACATTGGTGTTTAATTTGGGCCTCAAATATTTATCTGCTTTTCTACTGACATATTATCCTTAAACAAATTTGTAAACTTTGTTTGATGAGGTGAATTCCACTTTTCATTACTGGCAGTCTGCATGTAGTACACATGGTAGCAGAGCCAGTATGTTGGCTGGACTACTATTTTAAGTAGTTCTGTGGGGTTTTTTTCTTTCTTGGTTTGATGAATGAGCTATTGAGGAGAAAGGAAATGAAAAACATGGGCAGACAAAACAGAAATTTGTTTGGCTATTTACTGGCTTTGACTTCTGAGTTCATGGCAGTTCAAGTGATAGGGAAGGGAGGAAATCCTTGTGGGAAAATACAGTCATTGCTATCAGGACTTTAGGTGGGCTTCATGCAGATATGATCCCTTTCCCATCTCCTGCTTCAGGGTTTGCACGACTGCAAACACATCTAAATTCATACCTTCCTGGCCTGGTTAACTTAGCTAGACTCTGGAAACTCTCTTTCATGGGGAAAAAAACACTCAAAACAAAACCAAACCCTGCTATGGGAAGAGAAGGACAAGACTAAGAATTCTTCCTAAACAAGAGGTGTGAGACACCTACAGTGTTGAGCAGTTAATGACTGAGTGACTTAAATTAGTGATACTATTTTTCAGCCATCAGGCGCATTTCAAAGAAGAAGAAATGGGATTCCAAATGCAGAATTACTTCAAAATTTGTCACAAAAAGATTGGTTTATTTGTTTCTTAAGGGGGTTTCTAGTTATTATCTAAGTCTTTTAAATCTTTGGCTCAAGAAGAAGTTCTGAAAAGCTGAGCTATGGACTGTTTGCTGAATGTTCCAGAGAGAATAACCTCTACCCTTTTGGAAAATGCTTTCTGTTCCTGCAGAGGCAGAAGGAAGATGAGTGGTCTCTTATTTATCCCTCTGCCTCATGGATTTCTCCATACAACCCTGATAGGGTTTGTCTTCAAGTTTTGTTTTACTCAGGGATGTTGCACCCTCAGGATCTGTCTGGGCAGGATGGAGGCATGACAATGGCTTGTCTGTCAGACTGACCTGCTGAGTAGTTTGGACACATAAAGCCAAGACATGAAAGTGCTTGAAGAGCACAAGGTGTGCTGTGAAAGGAAGCTAAGCTCTGGGTATGTCTGCACCAGCTTTGGCAAACAGCCTGAGAGAGCTCTGCCACAGTGGGCACAACTGCCCTGACTGCATGTAGGTCATGCATTCCATTACTCAACCTCAGTCAAGTCCAAATCTATTTTACCTTTCACTTGAGGCTTGCTGCTTCCTCCTAAGTGCAGCTCCACATTTCCTGGGCTGAGGCATCTTCTTGCAGAGGCAAGATCATGATTCCTCAGCAGCTCATCCCAGCCTAAGCTGGACTCTCCTCCCTGCACAGCTGTGTGATTCTGCCTCCTACCCTGGCACCAGAACACAGACAATTGTGGGGTGAGACAGCACAGAAAAAGAGCTGTCTGAAAATCAACATCTTTTGCCAAGGATAGGGTGGGTATGTGTGTCCAAGAGGAAAGCAGGACTGCAGCAGCCTCAGTAGATCAGCTGAGATTGTTTTAAAACCTCTCACTTGTCTGAAATAGATGGGGGACATGGCTGCAGGGTATTTCTGCCTGCTCTGGCATGGAAGCAGGAGGAGTTGTGCACACCAGCGTGTCTGAGACCCCAGTACCTCACCCTGGGGTGAGGAAGGTAAGGATCATATTTGTAGGACAGATATGTAAGGTGAGACAGATGACTTACCTGAGAGATTGTTTTTTCAATGCTTAACTTACTGCATCAGTCTCTAAAGCAATGACAGGGAAGGGAAAATGACTTAGGGAGTCTGGGAGATAGCTGCTAGCTAGTAGGGTATTAATTCATTAGGGCAGCCCCTGAATGAATAAAATATGCTTCAACTTCTTGTTAAACACTGACCAGATGGCTCTAAGTGCTGGCCTATAAATCCTCTCCCACAACACTGCAAGTGGAAATACTTGTTTGTGAAAAGGGAGAATTTACTAGTCCAGTGGTGCTGAGCTCCTGAACTGATGGGAAACACAGGAGGCAGGGTATTAACACTGGGCTGTGTCAGCACCCTCAGTGCTGCTGTCAATGAACCTTGAGTGAAATGATGTGCTCCACCTGGTACCAGCAAGTAACCAGCCACTGCTCATATTCACCTCATATATACTTCTGTTTTAATTGCCCAGCATCTGTGCTGTCACCATATTCCCCACAGCCTGACGAGGAGTTAAATTAGTACACATTGTAAAATGAGGCAAGGCATCACGTCTGAAGTTAATATAGCATTCTGGCTTTAAGGTCTCAGAGTGGACTCACATCCCTGTGGGGAAAATACTCCATAAATGCTTCTGGAAAGCTTTTCTCAGCTGTAAGGCTGTGAATCAGTCTGTGCTTCCTCTGGGTAAGCAAGCAGCTTCTCTTGGATGGATACCTTGCACCTCTGTGGAGGTTTTTCAGAGTGTGATTTGCCACACTTCAAAAAGTGGGGCAATGTGGATTTGGACAGTACTTGCCTCTATCCCATCGAGGAAATCCTCATTCCTGGGTTGCTTATCCAGCAGATCAGATATCTCAGCTTTCCAAAACTGAAAAGCCAGCTGCCCACATGAGCATCAAGGAGAAATTAAATTCTGTCTAGAAGCTGAGTCTCACACCTGAAATGGTGTATCCATCCTTTCTGACAGCATTTAATCTCCTTTTGTATCCCACAGAAGGAAGAATAAAGATATTTTCAGCTGCTAAAGCTGTAACAAGCAGATATAATAAGAAAAGAGGACAATTCTAGAGTCACCACATAAACACTCCCATTGCCCACCCTAATTTTATTGGTGGGGCAAAACTCAGCAAAGATCCTTGAGGGAGGGAAAGGGAACAGCAGAAAGCCAAATAATAAATGCTTCACTTGTGTCTGTCTGTGCTGTGACAGGATGGAATGAGTCACTGGTTTTGAAGGAAAATGAAAGGTTGGAGCTTTTTATTTAAGAATATCAAGTTTTCAATGGTGTATGCTACTGGTTTAATATGAAGGGCTGAAATCCCAATTCCAAGGGAGCATGAATAAGTGACCTCTTTTACTTCACTGAGTCCTAAATGTCACCCCAACATCCACAAAAATTGGAGAACTGCATTATTATGAAGACACTGCCCTCTTTCCATACATTTCAAATAGAGCAGCTGAGGGGTTTTCTTGGATGCTAAAGGTCTGCATAGCACTGATTTCCCTTGAATCCTGGTACTGAAATCAGCCAGATAGAAACTTTCTTCAATAGTTTTGAGTATTAGAAAGTGGACATTGTTTATTGCAGCATGCTGGTCACTCAGAGGATCCTTCCTCTAACCGAGTGCCCCAAGCATCAGGTAAACAGAGTTTTGATGATACACATTGATTATATATTAACTGGCTATTCACACTTACTTGATGTTTATTGTATTACTTTATCTTGCACAGTTGCACCCCTTACTGGAATTCCTTACACAGATCTTTGGGGTCTGTCTTCAACATCTGGTGTCCTTTTTAGGTGGCTGTTCCTCCACCCCCACTTTTGAGCAAGCACAATATTGCTGTTTTGCATACCTTGTGCTTTGTCAGCCTTGCAGAGCTGAGCTGGCATGCTGCTTGCATTTTGTATGACTCCTCTTTGCCTAAGTTTTGTCCTTTATCTACTGCTCCAAGGCTCTGCTGCTCTGTTCTACTCTCCTTATCAGAGTAAAGTGCTGTTCTATTCTACTGTCCTTATCATCCCACTCCAAACAAAGAAATTCAGGGAAAGCTCAAATCCTGGCAATTTCAAAGAATTTTCTTCATTGATTTAAAAGTTAATCTGTAAGAGGTGTGGGAGAAGTATTGAGAACAGAGAACTCTGAGCATCTTCAAAGACCAATTCCATAGGAAGTATTCATCAAAAGGAAAAAATAAACACTCTTATGACTGAGAATGAAATAGAATTTGCCTTTCATTTTTTTTAATAATCTGAAGACATCTCATGATTGTATAATGCAGAAAGGACTGGATGTTCTTTGCAAGAGCTGGGTTAAACCTCAAAACCAGACTGGTTTGTGAATACAGCTGAAACAACTATTTCAGGTTTAATAGGATTCATTCAGTGTTTCCACTTTTCTTTCTGGCCTGAATCCATTTTGAGAAAATGCAGTCTGAACCCAGTGATAACAGAACAAAACAAATCTATTTTAATTAAAAATAGAATCACAATCCCCTAAAGCAAGACAATAAACTATTCTCTTGTACCAAAAATAAGCTGACCAGAATTCTGAATGACAAATCTAGGGTATTGTGAAGCAGGTGCTATGATGTCTTATCAGAAATTGGAGGAAGAATGTTACACTGAAAAGAGAAAAAGAATCTTTATGGTTTTATATATAACTAAGTACTAATATCTAAACACAGCATGGCTATATGGTAAATAATTACATGTTTCTCTGACTGTAAAATCTAAGGGGAATAATACGAAATTCCAGTTTCCACTGAAGTCTATTTGAACAGCAATATAAGCATAACTTATTTAGAGATCTACTATTATTAATGTGCTTGATATAGTATGCCAAATAAAAATCACTGTGAAAGCCACCCATGGTGTTAGGTAATTTGGTGTGGTGGGAGTGTTGACAATGTGTTTCAAGATACAATCCCTCCAGTCTTAAAACTCCATTAACCAGGAAGGGCTGTGGCTATTGCCAAGGGTGACTGTATCCAGATCTGATTTACTTATATTGTATTTTTGTAAATTATCCTACTGGTAGCTCAAATGCACTTGTGTCTGCACAGGATATTTCTGTGGGGAATACTCTTTGCAGAAAACTGTGGTGTGTGTGCTGATTTTGGCTGGGACAGAATTAATTTTCTTCACAGTAGCTAGTACAGGGCTGTGTTTTTGGATTTGTCATGGAAAGAGTGTTGCTAATACAGGGATGTTTGTGTTATTGCTGGGCAGTGCTTACATGGAGCCAAGACCTTTCCTGCTCCTCATCCTACCTCACCAGTGAGGAGGCTAGGGGTGCTCAAGGAATGGGGACAGGACACAGCTGGGACAGTGACCCCAACTCACCCAAAGGATATCCCAGACCATGTGGCATCATGGTCAGCAATAAACTGGGGGATGAAGGAGGAAGTGGAGACATTCAGAGTGATGGTATGTGTCTTCCCAAGTCACTGTTTTGTGTCATGGAGCCCTGCTTTCCTGGGGACAGCTGAGCACCTGCCTGCCCTTGGGATCAGAGAATGAGTTCCTTGTTTTGCTTTGCTTGCATGCACAGCTTTTGCTTTCCTATTAAACTGCCTTTATCTCAACCCACAGGTTTTCTCACTTTTACTCTGCTGATTCTCTCTTCCATCCCACTGCAGGAAGTGAGTGAGTGGCTCTGTGGGGCTGTGGTTTTGGTTTGGGTTAAATCATGACAATGTGTGTGAAAAATGACAGGGAAAACTTGCCAACTCACATGTTGAATAGGCTTGCATGTGTGGGGAGAACTGTTCACCATCCTTCCTCTCCTTACTGCTGGTGTTGCCACAACAGACAAAAGGCACTGTGTGGTTTTACACTTTCCACCCTCCAACTCTGCCAACTTGTATTGCAGCCAGAGCTGCTCCTTGGCTGTCCTCAGCAGCTGGTGAAGTGGGAGTTCTGCTGTGTCAGGGTAGTTTGTGTTTGCTCTGGATCCAGTGGGCATTTGCACACGTACTGGAGCATGGCTGGTGGGAAATTCCACCAAAATCAGTTGGATGCACATGATTAAAATCCATCACAAGCACAAATGCTCTTCCTTGGGACTGACACCTGCTGACAAGTGAAATGCATCAGTTCCATTGCTACTAAATATCAGCACACAGAAGTTCTCCTGGCATTCTTGGAGAGCTGGATAACACCTCTGTGTTTTTCATCAGTATCCCTTGAACACAGTTTCTCCTGCAGCAGCCTGCATGAAATGTGCTGTGCAGGGTGACAGTGCAAAGAGGAGAAGCACAGGGGGTGGGCTGGGGAGGTGCAGGACAGTTTGCACAGAATGCTCTTCCCACCATCCTTGGAAGGAGAGAGAAAAACAGCTTCAGGCTCTACAAGACCTGAGTGACAGCTGAGCATCCCAAAAACTTATAAACGTGTCCTCCCTCTCCTCTCTTTAGGGGAAGTGGGAAATTTTGGTTCTCTCTATCAGTAGCACTTTCCTTGGCAGAAAAGGGATGACTAGAAAGTCAGGGAACAGATGGAGGATTTCTCCCCACCATCCCTGATGGCTGTGAACTAGCAGAAATTTGTGGCTGGATCTAAAATTAGCTCCAAGCAAGCCTGGAAGGGAAATACTGTTGAGAGTTGCATTTTTTATGTGACTCTTTAAAAAAAGACTTAATTCATAAAACATGAGGCAAAAGACAATGCTTTATGGGACCATGGAACTGGAGTCATCACACTCTAAGCGATTAAAGAACAGAATTTTTTGCATCTGTTACTGTAAAGCATGTGGTTTTGCCTCCATCTGTGCCAGGTGCTTGAGATAGGGAAGAAGTATTATAAATGTCTTCACAGCAACAGGGAGCAAAGCTGGTGTAGTGTGTGTTTGTGTGAGGGAATGAAGAGGAATGGAGGGGGAATGGGGTGACATTTGGAGGTAGAAGGATACTTTTGCCCAGTCCAAGCAGGACTGAGTCCTCAAAGGCTATTCAGCATCTGTTCACACTTCAGGTGCTGCAACTTAAACTTTGCAAAGTTTATCCTTAATAATTAGACTTAAAAGAACTTCAAGTTACTTAGTGTTACGTGGATCAATTTGCTGGGTTACAGGTCAAGAAATTTTTTTTTTTTGGTTGGGGTTTAGTTGCTTTGATTTGCTTTGTTTTGTTTCTATGTATTTCATTTTAATGGAGCTTTTAATTCTCCATCTGAGTAATGATATTGCCAAGCTCATTTAGACTTTGACCTGGTCTTATTGTGGAGCTTTGAACATTAAATACCAGACTCAAAGCAAACAGGAACACTCCAAGTTTTGTGGGTGTAAACATGATGACCACAAAATGACAGCTCTGAAATGAACTAAAGCAAAAAGGTGGAGTGGCCCCCTGGCTGTGACATTTCATTGTTTGGTCTGGGCAGCTCTTGCCTCCTGTGATGCTGAATAAAGCACATTTGTTTTCTGTTTTCTCTGCTGTGATATGGCTTTATTTTCTTCTGTGGTCTCCACCACACAAAAACCCTCTCTGGGATCATGATTCATTAAGGTGATTGGATTCATTAAGGTGTTCACAGTTAAAGTAACAAATAGGAAGTTTTGGAGGAAAAAAAAAATTTAAAATATGTACATGCATGTAAGTATACACACATGTTCCTCACAAAAGTTGGGCATTTATCAGCATCAATTAGCTGAGACAAGAGTCTGGAATGGGGGAGATTTGAAGAGAGAGGGAAAGCTGTTGCACTTGTGCTGTAACAGCATTGAATTACCCTGTTATTCTGGATGTGACCATGCAAAGCTAGAATTTCTACTTTTCAGAAATCAAACCTGTCTCAGAAAGCTTTAAAATGGAAGCCAATAAGTCTGTTAACTTTTTCTAGATATGCTGCCCACAAGTTAATTTGATAGGCACAGAGGACTCGTCTCTGTTGGTGATTGTAGAAACTATTTGATTTAGTAACAGTTGTGGAAATGCTTTATTTCTTGCACATATTTTTTTTTCCATGGTAGGACACATAATAGTCTCTAAATGTTTTAAAGATGTTTCCAGTCTTACACTGGGTATCAATTTTATTCATGTTTTCCTGGCAGTTTCTATTACTGTGATACAATTCTTGAGGTGCTTATACCAAATTTTGTTCAAGGTGTGTTTAACCTTTGGAAAAATTGGTATTAGGTGTACTGGCTAACTTTTCAGAATAATCTCTTGAATTCAGAGGGACTACTAAAATTATGTTTTTCATACCTACATATCTGCAAGGTCTGGTTCAGTTGCAGGATTCCTCCAATGCATTGGTCTACAAGGTGTTTCTAGAACTCATAAATGTTGACTTATTAATAGCTCCCTGTATGATCACAGTATTTATATACTTGGAGAAAAGAAACTTTGATTTCCCTAGACACAAAGAGATTCATATCATTGAGAACACCTTATGTAACCTTGCTGTTATTCTCTTACTGGAACAGCATGAACTGTTAGTTTTAATAAGGGGATTAAGTAAAATAGGCCCACTTACTTGGCTACATTGCCTGGGAACACATTTTCCTACAAATCTCTCCTGGAATACCCAGTTAGGAGCTCATTCTCTGCTGTGTTTTAAATACATCCCAAGTCGGCATAACTTTAAAATAGAATTTAATGAATACCTATCTATCTAATTGGTTGAGCTGAGCCCACAGTCATTAAACAAGGTGGTAGCAGGTGGTGACAAGGGTGACAAGCTTTTATGGTGGGCCATGCAGCCCTTGTATTCGCTATGGAATCACACCAACATACTGTTCTTCTTACTGAGGGGAAGATACAATGTGAGCTTCAGGGCCATCAGAAGGCTTTTCACAACTCTTCACATCATCCTACACCATCAAGAGGTGGTGATGGTTCTTATCTTTGATATCTTCAATCTCTTCTTTGTAGAGACTTGATTAGGAACTTGTCTGAAAAAGGAGACAAAAGGAAATAGTGTGTCTTCCCTAGAGGAATATTCCTAACACTGAGTGTGCTGTCACAGAACAGAAGGGAAAGGGAAGTGATTGAGAATGGGAAGGCAGCAATTCATGGAATGAGCACTGTCAAGTGCTACTCATCTCTGTGCCCTTGAAGAGTAATTGGGTTTTTTCTTAGTTTGTTTTTTCTTTCTCAAAGAAAGTGACAATCCTCCAAACAAAGACAACATTCAGCTCTCTCCACCCTCCTCTCTTCTATGACAGAAGCAACTGTTTCTGCTCTTCCAAGATAAACTTAACAGAAAACTATTTGCAAGTGTAAAAATTAGCAGAGAGCTCTTGTAAATGGAAAATCCCACATGAGCTGTTTAAATAGATTGGGCTACTGCAACTATTCTTCTGACCAAGTCTGTATTGAGTCCTCCTGTCAGAGAAACTAATAGTTTGGAGGAAAAAGTTTTAAGACTAAAAGCTACGCTGGTGGAGTCTGTTATATAAAGTACATTTTAATGGAGTCTTTTCCCGGCTGAGAACCAAATAAACCTTTCAGATACCTTTGGTAGAGCTATAAACCTATATTCCTTAGAGCTGCTCATCAGGAGCACGTGCCTACAAAAACACATGGATGTAACTGCAGAATCACAGAAAGGTTCAGATTTGGAGAAAGTCCAGTCCACCCCACATGCTCAAAGCAGAATCAGCTAGGAGAGGTTTCTGAGGACCCTGCCCAGCTACATTTCAAATATCCACAGAGATGGAAACTCTTCAATCTCTCTGGTCAGCCTGTCCCAGAGGAGAAGCCCTTACAACCCCTTGCCAGATTCAGGATCAAATGGGCTTTGTCTTGCCTAACCCTGTCTCAGATTGCTCAGATAGTCTCTCTGTACTCCTCTTGTGTCTTCTGACCTCAGTTCCACCTCGTGTGAGTTTTATTTTTATATTTGAGTTTTGACAGGATTTCCTTGGTCATCTCTGCAGGCCTTTAGGTGCTCTTGCTCTAGCATGGGCAAAGATATCCTCTTTGTAAAGTGTGGAGCACCAGGAATGTAATTTCAAGGGGAATAGATTTACAGCCTGCAACTTCCATTATATAAGATATTAATAAATTGGATTTTGGGGGGTTGATTTATGAGAATTGACTGAAAGGATAAATTAACTCAGTTTTTATGAGATGCACTGTTTTCTACACATTTGGGACAAATTTATCTCTTGGAGTTCATGTGTCTTCCAGCAAAGAAAAATTAAATGTGGCAATAAACTTTTCATACTCCAGACTTACGGAGACAAAGTTGATCCTCTTGCTTCCTTGTATTACAGCAATCTTCCTCCAATTTATCCAAAGCTATCTTCAGCATCAAGCAGCATCAGAATCTGTCTGGCTATTGTTAATAATAAACCCTGAGTCAGCTGTAGAGAGGCAGATTTCAAAATCAATGATGTTAAATGGATTGGAGAAGACAAAGACAGTCCATGAAGCAGCTATCTGACTTTGCCATCTGACTTGGTGAGTTGAGTCATAAATTTGTGAACAGATGAAAAGCAAAAATGGTGAAATGCCAAAAGCTTGATTGTAAAACCTGTTTGAACCAACTAGCACACAGTTTTTTAAGGGGGAGCTCAAGCTTAGAAAAAAACTAAAGATGAAAGGTATGAGTTATTGTTGCCAACTTCACCATTTTCACTGCAAAAGTGCTGTTAAAACTTATGAAACACTCAGCTTGTTTCAAAAGTAGATAGTAGAGTTTCTGCTGTAGTTTTTTTTCAGTCCAGCTCAATGACTCAAATTCTGAGACACAGCATCTATTTTCCAGATTGAAGAGGCAATGAACAAGGGTTACTCACAATTTAACAGATAGACTTGCTTCAAGTAGCAATGATAGAAGGCTACAAAGATTTTTTAAAGAAATCTATGACCCGTGCAGACTCCTGAGCTCCCTGCATAAGTTTTAGCACAGTGCTAACTCAGTCAAGAGTTTGTGTGATGCAGAAGGGCAGGAGGTTTGAGGGTGCATCCCCTCCTGGGGGTGTTGTTTTGAGCTGTGAGGTGGTCTGGTCCCCACCACAGCATCATGCCATGGCAGTTTGGCTGCTCCATGATTGAGCAACAGACCTGTAGCCAGACAGCTGTGGCCACTGGAGTCAAGGAACTGGCAAGTGGCAACCCTGAGCCCAATCCCTACCTGTGAGGAAGGGCCTTTGCAGCTTGGCCCAAATGAATGCAGGTAATGATTCAAGGAAATTTCTGCATTCTGGTACAGTGAAGAAAGGGTGGAATTGAACTTTAGCAGGAATGAAGAGAAATATTGTTGTTGCTACAACAAATAGGTTTTACAACAGGTGGTAGCAGAGCCAAAGCATCAGGAATGTCCAGTGAGAGCAATGTGAACTGCATGGCATAGAGGTGTTCTACAGCACATGTTGAGGTAGGGAGTCTGGACACAGACTTTGGGTAATCTTCCAGCATCACCGACATATGAATATTTCCGAGGGTTTTGAGTTATTTTTATCTTCATATGTTTCTTTATAATGGCTCCCCAGTGAATAAACCCTACAGTGCACCCAGCCCCACAGCAACTACAGTATGGATGAACACGCCACTAAGTACCCTGCATATTTGTGTAAGATTGATTAATCTGCATAGTTGCATAAAAGGATATATCACTGCCTGCTAGAGCTTCCCATTTACTAGGAACCATTACTTGATCTGATCTCTACCCTAAACTCTCAATAACATAACATTACACTCAGTACAAATCATGCTTGAAATACTAGTGTTAACTTGAAATATTATAGTTAACACCTCTTGTGATTGTTGATTCCTTTCCCTCATTTTTAAATTAGAATTGTCAACCCTGATCCTGACAGGAATCTTGACAGGACTTTTGCCAATTGTACAGTGGCACTGCATGAAATTGCATTGGATTGTCCAGGTGAAAAAAGAAGAGGTGTGGGGCTTTATCACAGAGCCTATCTCAGTGTCTGACTCTAAACATGCCATGTGTGTGGAGACACTTGCCTCACATGGTCTCAGTGGGGGTGGCTGCAGAATTGGCTTTTGAGGACATTAATAAGCAATCACTGTGCTTTTAGTGATCCAGGTTAAACAGTTTGTTATTGTTCTTCAGGATTTCAACATTTTTTAGGAATCCATGGCTGTTCTGAAGTTACTGTTTGCTGTTGAATTCTGAATTGTGTTCTTTCCAAAAAGCAATTTGTAAAGTACATTTTGCTGTGACCATCAGGTCTTTGTTTTTCAATATCATGAATCCCATGCAAGCCACTGTGAGAATATTACAGAGAATAGACTGACCTTTCTTTAGCTTGACAAGAGCTTTAACATGGAGGAAATATTTCTTCAAACCAGTTCTGGCATATGTAATAACAATCCATTCTAAATTTGGACCACAAACCTAGCTTTGGTCAAAAGCATGCCAGGAACAATAAAATAGCAATTTATTTGATTGCCATGTAAAATGCTGGTTGTGACCCACACCCAGATTATGTGAGGACATGTGCTGGAGTCACTGCTCAGAGTGCTGCAGGAGGAGGCTCAAAAGGCACCTGCTTTATTTTTGTCACTGTCATCCATTTGCTGTCTGATTCTAGGCAAGCTGTTTGTGCCACAGTGTTCATACACAGATCCTCAAAGCTGCATTTAAATAACAAAATAAGCAGTCTGTTTAGAGGCCTCAATGCCTGAACTTAATAATCTCTTTCTGAGTTGTCAGAGCTATTATGAGGTGTAATTAATGTAAATAAAACACTTCACGATCTTTTCTTCACCTGTCTACATCTCTATCCAGGTTTTTATACCATACTGATAAAAAATTCTAAGTTGAAAGCAATTACTGTATGAATGAAGAGATGACTGAGAAAGCCTAATAGCATAATTATCCTTATCAATAGATTTTTTGAGAGCAACTTTTTGTTGTCCTCCTTTGAAGACAGTGATGATTAGAAATGATTTTATTTGCATAATTTCTCTTCTGCATAAGCCTGCTTTGCGAGGACATAAGTGATAAAATGCTATTACAGGAGACTGGAGCAAGGCTGATGAATTTGCAGTTGATTGAGGAAAACAGTTTTGTGGAAATTTAAGTATCTTTCTTTGAAAAACACAAAGAGGCAGGATGCTCTTGCCTAGTTTTTCTTCATTCCCATCCCCATTGTCTGCTCTCTGTTCAGCCAAAATTACCAAATGACCTTTAAGATCAGCTGAAAATTTTAACTCTGGCAGTTATGGCAAAATGACAAGGTTTATGTCAAGTTTACCTCAGGCAATTGGATAAGCCCTTTTGTCCTCACAAGTGCTGAGCAGTGAGCTGGGGTGTGGGAGAGGGGGAACACGTAGCTCTGACCTTCTTCCTAATCTTTGTGGTCATGGTGGAAATTTGCCCAGCCTTCCTTCTCCTGCAAACAGTGATGCTGTGTTATTCTTCCCTTTTCTTGTATCACCTCATTACATCTTTTACCTTTGAAGTAGAGGATTTCAGGGAGGGCATATATTCCCCATGCTGCAAATAATTTGACTATAGACTTTCTCCTAGTGTCTATACAAACTTGAGAAAGCTCAAGACACAGGCTCCTAGGACTTCTTCAGCATTACACATTCAGATACTTAATACAACTGAGACAGGAGTGTTTGAAGGGAATAAAAGGAGAAAGTGAAGAAAAGTCTGTGTAAAGGCAGCTGTCTGACATACCCCCAGAAGCAGCTAAGGCTTCCCCAGCTCTGAGCTGCACCAGCTGGATGTGGGTCAGGCCCAGGCTACACAATCTGGTGAGTGTAAAGGCTGAACAAACCATACTCATGACATGCTTGGTCTAGGACTGAGTTTGCAGATGTTCTAAAGAAAAGAAATTAAAAATCAGTTATGGCTTCTTGTTAAAATTTCAGAGGAGGACACAAAGGCAAGCAGTGTACTTCACAGCAAGTAAGAGACAGACAGCTCTGCTTGGGGGCATCAAATGCAAATAATTCCCAGATGTATGGCTAGTGACCTATTCAATAGAAGAGGGAGGCTATAGAACTGCCTGAGTGTATTTCTGTGCTTCCTTGACCTGGCCTCTGTGTCCTGATGTCCTGATCAAGGAAAAAAATGTGATAAACAACATGCTTTCCAAACCCACATCTTCTGGCTGTCTAGCTGTCATAAGAAGAAAGGAACAACCAAGCACTTATGGACCTCAGAGGACTCACAGTGGGGAAAAAAAAGTTTAAATTCTGCAACTGCAGAAAAAGATCCCTCTGTATTAAACAGTGGAAAACCAACAAACAAAAAAAAGTTGTGACACCAAAATAACATTTTTTCCCTTTCTAAATCATTAGTGTTCTGTCTGACCTTGGTTTGCTAAAAATGACAATCTTGCTTCCCTTTTTCTCTCAGTAGGAATAACACCTTTCTAATTAATTTATCCAATGAGAAAGTCATAAGGAGGCTGAGAAGATCTGGGGTCTGTTCCTTGCACTACTTCAGTGTTTGTGTTTGAACACAATAACAATATAAAATGCATTAACAATTTGAAAAGCACAGCTCTCCTCCCAGGAGAACAACTGAAACACTGTGCTCCAAAATCAGGCTTTTATTTATTTGCTCAGTATTAGGAACATTCCAGTATTGAAGCATGCTTGGCTATACTTGGAAATTGTTAATACAGTTCTGGGCACAGATTTGACCTGGGGCAGATGCCATTCTTCCAAACAAGTTTTGGATGTGTTCTAAGGGATAGCATGGACCAGATACCATTGCCAAGAAGCACCTTGGCTGCAGCCACCCTGGTTAGGAAAGCAAGTGCTTAGTAGTTAGGACAGGACAGCAAAAGGAGCAGCCATTGTATTTCATTATCCATTGTTTTTGTTTGTCAGCTTTCCCCCAAATATCTTCTTTATTATAGAATAATGAGGCCAACTTGTACTCTAAATTTTTATATTCATCTTGAAATTTAAATTAAAAAGGTGAAACATTGTCTCCAAATACTTGGAGAAAATTTTTCATTTATAATCTACTGTTTTCATGGCAACACCAATAAATATTTCTTTCTACATTAGTTGACATTGATAAAAACTCAATTGGATGTCTATATTTAACTTCAAGCACTGTGCTTCAAAAAAGATGGGAAACAAGTGAATAGAGATAGAAGAAAGGCAGCAAGAAGGATTGTGCACAGGGTCCCTGGTCATAGCAAAAGAGAAGTGTGAATCCAAAAGGTTGCACAAATAAAGTTGCTGGAGCTTGTCCATTGTAATTTTCACTTCCACTGACAAACACTCCAAAAATGAGAAGATTTTAATGTGGATAAAAATACTGGTCCAAGTACAGTGGTTAAATGTTTGGAAGGTAACATTATTTACCAGGCTTTAGCATTGTAGCAAATTTTTGGGAAATCTGTGTCAACATCCCATTAACACAACCCACAAACACCACAAGCTTTGGAAATAGTGCAATGGACAAATGGGCACTCCTAAATCTGATGTTTGGACAAACCAATGCTCTGCTCAAAGTGTACAGCCTAAAAGATCAGACTCCTCCTCAATGCTGCATTAATGCTTTCCCTTTTCTTACAAAAGGAAAAGCAAAAAAAAGAAAAATACATCATAATGTTTGTACCACTTTAATGAGTAGCAAGTCACATTCTATCCAGTGGAACCTCATCACCCTGAGTGACCTCATTATTTGTTCAAAGTCTGCCATTTTTCTGGATTTCACAAAAACCCAATGTATGAGGAGTTAAGTGATCAGAGTACCTACTTAAGGAAAGCTCATGTGACAGGAAAAAAGAGATGGAAAAGGGGCTGGTTCTAGCAAAACTGATCTATGAATGTTTGGCAAAGTTGGAAATGAATACTTTTAACAGCCTTGCAGAGACAGTACCCAAGGCCTTGGGATTCCATATGATAAGGGAGAGTTTAGCAGTCCTAGAACAGGTCTTTAGTGAGGCTTCTTGCAAAGACAGAGAAGTCTGCAAAAGAAAACCTATTCCTAGGACTGACTGCTCCTTCCAAAAAACCTCCTTCAACAGGCAAGAAAACAGCACAGATGCTTTGTTTTTCTACAGTTCTTCCCTAATCACTGTAAGAGCTGAGTGCAGTTTCTTAATGATGTGCTTATAGTAATATTCTGCAATAACTAGGCAAGATGCCAGTTGGCAAATTACAACAAATATGTCCTTCTTAATCCCTCCACAGTCTCCTTCTTGGCCAGGGCCCTAATGAGCATGGACTGCTGTGCTGCAGGAATAAATGCCCAGCTGCATGAATGGCTCCACTGCTCCTTATATACCTGGTAAATTAAAATGTTGGTAAACTTAATGTCAGACTGAAAGGGAGAAGTGGATGTTTTCTTGTCAAATTACAAGTGGATTATATCTCCTTATCAGTGGGATTTTTTTGGCCCTGGACAATGACAACCTGAAAAAACACGTTGTTCATAAAAAGGGTTTGTCTAATCACAAATCTTATTAAGACAGTCTGAATGACAGGAGGTTACTGTGAACTGAAAAGAGCATAGCTTTGCTCTCAGCACACTTTCCATTAAAAATGTCACATGAGATGTAGAGACAGTCACAGCATAAACCACGGGGAATATACTTATTGTAAAAGCACACCAACGACCAGGCAAAGCTGGTTCTGGGAATAAAATATACACCATCTGCAAATGGAGGATAGGCTTTTAAAATCCATTCAAGTTCTGTGCAGTCCCCAAAGCACCTATTTGCTTTTCACATCTTCTGCAGAATTAGGATGTACCAGCACAGAACAGAGCAGCCATGCTGAGTGTACTGCAGAGTGTGTCCCTGTCAGTCACAAAAAAGCCAAAGTTACTAACAAATACAGTGCAAATAAAACAATGATTTCTACTTTGTTTCCAATTCCAGAGATTTCTTGCAAGATATTTTGTACTAAATAAATTAGGCTGCATTTTTCTTCACAGAGTTAATCAGCCTGAAACAGGAGAAAATATATTTGGAAGATGGTTGAAGGAATGGGAACATCACAGGAGAAATCTGGAGTTAGGATTACAAGTTTCATCAAAGTGCCTAGGGAAGGCTTATTGAAGGCTTATTGAAGCCTCAATAAAGAAAAATAGGAGTTATGAGAAGATCCATGAGGAAGTCCTCATCAAACACTCCATTTCAGAGAGTGTGTGCCCCTGGGACAGGAAAGCAGCAGGGGCAGAAGAGCCACAGTTACCTGCAGGTTCACCCAAGGTCTGGTGCTAGGGGGTTCTGGGGGAGAGGAAACACCTCTTGCTCTGCAGTTTGCTTGCCAAGTCACAATACAAGCTTTACAACAGGCTGGTGTTAAAACCTGTGACATCTGGAGGTGGAAAAAACAGCCAAAAATTAACAGCTTCTCCTGCCAGTTTCCAAGCATGTGTGCTGCCCAATCCCTGGGTCAGCTTTGTAAGAACCATGGCCTGGGATGACCATACCAACCTTTCCTGCAGGGTCCATCCATGGCTGGCTTTGTATAAAGAGAAGAAAAACAGAGTCTGTGATGTGGTTTTGATACTTGTATGGAAGTGGATAGATCTTGATGTTATCCCAGCACTGCTTGCTTCCCCAGGAGGGCTCTCAGTCCCTGGTTAGAGGGAGCAAAAACTTGAATGTGGAGACTGATCTGTGTGTTTCTCCACAGAGCCAGGGATCTGCCAGTGCCTACACACTCCTTCTGTGGGTACCAGGCTCCCTGCCAGCATGCTGAGAGGTGCTCTTATTGCAGAATATGGCTGCTGCTGAAGGAGCTGGCCTTGGGCATGTCCAGGTGATGCAGAAAAATAGGTATCAGTGTGTCTAGAGTGTGTTTTGTACAGAGGCTGTTGGCTTGGAGAGAAGGGTCCTGAAAGGCAAATTGAGCAATGATTTCCCTGACAGTAGGACCATCTGAGCTGGTTTTGGGTTCAGCCTGGTACTGGATCAGGTTGCTGAGTTGCTACTGTCTCTGCCAATGCTTGTGGAGACACTTGGGTCAAACTGCTGTGGGCAGAATGGCTCATCTAAAGGATTAATAGGGTTAGCACATGAGGGCCTAATGTTCCAGAGGGAATCACAAAGTTTGACATGCACATTCCTTGAATGAACACTTAGAATTGAAACAAACTGGAAAGAAAAACACTTTGTTTATTCCCTCTGTACCTCTCCTGGGTTCAGATTTTCCCACCCTTGTTCTATGACTCAAAGGGACAGCCAAATTTTCTATGGCTAAAATCAGACTAGTAGTTTCTACAAACCAAGGTGATCCCAAAATAAATAAAAAGCTTTTTCCTGCCCACTCCCAACACTTTTTCCCCTTTGAATTAGTGTTATTATTCATTTAATTACATAACATTTGTGAAACATTTTAGTTTGTACCATCAGGATGACAAATAGAGAAGCGGTGATTTTCATATAGACACTCAGTTACAGAAGTTTTTATAGCACATGGTGAGACCACTGACTGAGTCACCAGAGTTGGCAGTGCTGTAGATGAATGGTCAGCAAATACTATACAGGAGAGAGAGGAATTAATTGCATGGAGGGAAGGAAGGTAACAGCAGCTACTTCCAAGAACATGGGGAAGATCATTTCTATGCTGGGCACCAAAGAGCTGTAGGTTGTGAAGCCCTCATGTCCTGCAGGTTCTGAAGACACCAAAGACTCTGGAATTATTGTCTGGAAGTTTTATTAATCCTGGTAGCTTAACTATATGGGTTATGTCTCAAAAAGCTGTCCAAAATTTTAATAGGCTTTCTGAGCCTCTGGCTCAGAATTTACATTCTTACAACACAGAAATACTATTAAAAACAAATCACTAATTTCATCAAAGAAAAAGTTGTTTGCAGTATAAGGTTATGCTGGGAAAAACAACTTGCAAGTGACTGTGAAAAGTAAGTTTATAAGAATGACACCTTTCAGCTTGATCTTGAATGACATGTTGCAACACAAGCACCTTGGATTAGAAGAGTGTTTTTATTTAGTTTTCCACAGAGACACGTTTCTATCACCTCTATTCTCACAAATATGACATCAAAAACTATCAAGATATATATATGAGCTATGCAGGCAGAGAAATCTGCCAGTACAGCATTACTCTTCTTCTATCAAACATTCTAAGAAAAACAAATATGGTCCCTTCCATGCCCATCTAATACAAGAAAAACAGCTAAGTCAAGAGAGAATGTTAATCATAGAGTTTTTTCTTTATATGAGTCTAGTTATTCATAAAAGATTAAAAAACCCCTAGCTTCTGATGTTTAAACAAAACATACTTTATACATTTAGCTAAGCTAAAATATCATACCTTGCCAAATGAAAAACTGCTCCCTAATGGTAGATTCCCTAGCAGCTCAGTAGGTATGCAAGGCATGCAATTCATTTCCTGCCAAGGCAGAGAAAAATGGGTAGGTCTGAGATTATATTGCTAGTGTGCTTGAAAAAGATCTTAGTTGTTAATGTTATAGACTGCATACACAAACTTTTGACTCTTGGTCTCCTTGAAAATTCCCCAGGTATAACTTTTGGCTTAACTGGCTCTTAGCTCTCAGTGATGGAGTGTTCAATGGGAGGTGAAATAGGAATTTCCAGAGCATTACAGTCATCAGTGAGGAACACCAAATCCTGGAGAAACAAAAAAAAAAAAAGAAAAAAAAAAGAAGAAGGCTAACATTTATGAGGAGGAAGGCAGGAGACAGCAGAGTGTTGAGCAGCTTGGGTCTGATCCAGTTTTGCTGGTCAGGGGAGAGTGTGGAGACAGGGAGGGCTAAAAGTAGAGACTCTTGACCTACCCTTCTGCAGTAGGAGATCAAGATGGTGTACAGGCTCCGGGCTTTTTCCTTCAGCTCATTCACTTCCACCACTCTGTCACATCCGGGGTAAGCCACAAATTCACGGAGTTTTGCCAATACACAGTAATTCTGCAAAGCAGAAGAGGTCTGTGTAACCCTGAACAAACACAGATTTATGTTTCTCGTCCACCACTTCCAAAATTCTTACTGCTAGGTGGGAAACTTGAATTCCTACCTCTACGTATATGTCATCTTTAGTTAGGAAAATTCGTCAATATTTTATAACAAAGATGTTTGGTGCAAATAAGTGATTGGAAAATTGCATACACACAGTCTCAGTCTGCCAGATTATTTCTCACATGCTTTAGGAGGCAGCAATGCCAATACAATCAAATCTGCTCCCATAGTAGGTGGAATTCTACAGAATAGGTGCACTGTCTCACTTTTTAGAGACCACCTGCTTCAGCAGATGAACAGATTAACAAAATCTCAAAGTCTTGCTCCTGTTCTTGTACAATTCCCCTGTTCCTAAACAATGGGCAAAACCAAGACTACCAGTCCTGATTTTTTCAGAGTAACTTTGTAACTCAGACTTTGTGTTAACAAAATAAAGCACAAACATGAATTTCACATCATCCTTGTGAAGCAGGTAAATAAATACCCCAGCTTGTGCTTTAGAGCCAGGGAAACTGAGGCACTGGATTCACATTTCTTGGGTTTTGACATAATGTGAGGCACTGGCAGCTCAGGAATTGGGATCTGGAGGATTCTGAGTTACAAGACTTGAAGTTGCTTACAGAAAAATATGTCAGAAATTTGTTTTGTCTGGTATTTTCTAGTTTTTATTTTCTCAGCTGAGTACTGGAAAAAGAAGCAAAATATATCAAATATCCCAATGCAGAACACTATGACACTAACTGTGTGTGCAGGTTATTTTGTTTTAGCTGGGAGACAACTACTGCTGTTTTTCCTCAGTATCACACTTCCATATCCTCAGGCACAGATTTTCTTTCTGCATTCAACAAGTAGCTATTTAAAAGAGAAAAAGCAAGCAAGGTATTCCTGCATTGCTTTTTGTTAAAACTATATACCAAAAACCACTCAGGATATAAAATGAAGTAGATTTATTAAGGGAAGAAAGTTTATTCTACATTTCTTCTTTTAAACTATTCTTCAAAGCTTTGTTGCACACATTTAATGTCTGAAAAGGCTCTATCACCTTAAATTAATAGCGTGCATATGGTAATAGCTTAAAAAATATTGATTTCCTTATTTTTAAATTTTCAGTCAAGTAAAATCTCAGAAAGCCCACAGGGATTTAAATAAGGTTCAAACCGGGATTTTTTTTGTCACTCATCATCTAGTTAATTAAGCCTTAAAAAATCCCTCTAAAATCATTCATTTGGGTTATAATATGAGGAGTTATTCTTACTTTCCATTAACTGCTTTAACTGCACAATAGTGAGACAGAAGTGTGCAAACTTACATGTATGTCCAAGTACAGCCTGGGCAGGGTGTGCACACACGAGTCCTGCAGGGAAGAAGAAAGATCCATTGCGATTCTGGTTTGAGAGAAAACTCTGTCAGAAGTGGCAACCTGCAGTGTCCCTGCAGGAGCCTTTCTCAGGTGCACTCACCACAGTATTGGAGGTCTGCAGCTCCTTAAAGGACTCTGTGATTTCCTTGCTCAGAGACAACACCCTGGAGTAGCAAGTTGGAGGAGCTGCGCTGGCGAGCAGGGCAGCAGAGAGCAGAGCAATCAGCAGCAGCATCTTCATTGTGGGGAGTTTGTCCAAAAGAGGAGGAAGGGAGGGAAAAAATCACTGCTGCTGGTTAGGTAGGTACTGCTGAGCGTCAGTGAGTTGGACAAATCAGCCCTCAATTAAATAGTCTCCTGCATGAGCAGGAAAAAGTCTGGGGGTGGTCCGAGCAGCAGCTTACTGCCGTCTGAAATTTCCTGCCAACTTAGGAGGCAGAGCTGCAAGCACTTTCCTGCCCAGAGCTGGGAAACAGGGAATGAGGGTAACAAAAACAAACACCACTGGCTCTTTTCATTCCAGAAAGGAAACAACCGAGTGAGCATCTCAAACAACAGAAATACATGTAGGAAAGAGCACAGAGTTATCAAAGTTTCATAGGCTCTAATCCCCTATGTGCTTTGGCACATAAGTCGTTTTTTTTGAGTTGTGGGTCTACACAGGCTGCAGATAGAGAGAAATCCTTCCAAAAAGCAACCTTCCCCAGCACAGGAAGGACATGGATCTGTTGCAGTGAGTCCAGAGGAGGCCACCAAGTTGATTAAATGGTTGGAGCACCTCTCTTGAGAAGAAAGGCTGACAGAATTGGGATTGTTCTGCCTGGAGAAGAGAAAATGTCAGGATGACCTAATTGCAGCCTTCCAGCACTTGAAGGGAGCCTACAAGAAAGACAGAAAAACTTTTTACAAGGGCATGTAGTGACAGGACAAGGGGGAATGGCTTCAAACTGAAAAGGTGAAGGTTTACACTAGATATTAGGAAGAAATTCTTTCCTGTGAGGTTGGTGAGGCACTGGAACAGGTTGCCTCTAAAATTTATGGATGCCCCCTCTGTGGAAGTGTTCAAGGCTGGGTTGGATTGGGCTCTGAGCAAGCAACCTGGTTTAGCAGAAGGTATCCCTGTCCATGGCAGTATGGCTGCAATGAGATGATTTTTAAGGTTCCTTCCAAAACAAGCCATTCTATGGTTCACAATTTATCAGTCAAAACAATAGTGCTTGTTACAGCAGCTTGGGGAGTCACATCTATTTACATATTCATAGTCTCAAACAAAGTGAATACATCTCTATATGGCTGTGATAAATTTATTAAAATCATTTTGCTTTCTGAGGCTTTGTTCTTTTATTGGATGCCAGATGGAGATGAGAAATCCAGATGTGGGGATGCAGGCCTGAAGCTGAACATATGTTGTTTTATATGTTAATTGTCCTGTAAAATGGAGGTACCCTTGAATGAAGAACTGGTTATTTTGAAAGTTATGCCACCCCCAACTCTAAATTCAGATTTTAGTACAGTATCAACCACAACAATAAAGTATCTGATGAAGTACTGCAATCCCCTGGCATTGCAGTACACCAGGATGGTTCATCTGAACGTGGGGAAAGTAGTTTTGATATAAAGGACACACTCTGTATGTTGCAGAGCACTCTGAGTTAAATCCCCCAAAACACCTGTGGGAAACAGGAGAACAGGGCTGTGTGCTACTGTCTTGTTGTGCACTTCTCTGCCTTCATAAAGAACAGTTGGTTTAGTAACATCATGTTCTCCTGAGTGTTCAAGTGGTAGATCCATGGAGGAGAAAGAAAAGTTGGGAGTCCTGGCTGAGGGGATTTTAGGACTGGCCTTGGACTGCTGGGTCCCATTTTCAGGAAAAGGAGTTGCCTGAGCAAGTCAGTTAAGAGGGCAGAGGGAGACAGGAAGCCTTTTGAGAGAGCTCCAAGCAGCTGGGTCATTGATCTTAACACAGCTAGCTGGTGCACATCCTAGGGAAGGTTCCTACTGACTGTGAGTCTTGCTGATAAAGAAACAGACTCTTAATAACCATCTCATGGCTGTAAAGAGTAGCTGAGGGTAGGAGGGAAATATTATCCTTCTATCACATTCATGTTTGGCAAGCTGCTGAAATGTAGTTGCTCTGCCAGAACAGCAGTTTTCTGAACAGCTTAAATGCTCTCCCACTACTACAAGTCAGGAATCCAGCTCCAGCTAAGGGTGACATAGGAAAGCAAAGGATGGATCCAGCCTTCACCAAAACACTTAACCAATTAAAAAAAAAACAAAACAACAAAAAACCAAAAAACCAAAACCCAAACAACTATTTTGTGAATGGGAAAAATTGCTAAGATAATTTGCTGTGAGGTTTTTGCTCAGATGCAGTATTCTGGACTTATGGCTTTCCTTGGATCCCTTATAACCTAAGTCCAGGAAAGTCACCTCTAATGGATGTGTGAGGTACCCTCAGAAACAGTAGCATTTTTTTCCTGATAAAAGCACAAAATACTGGAGTTTAATTTACTCACCTACATCTTCTCCCTGGGCCAGATTACTTGCACAGTTGACTCTGACCCAAATGAGTATTTTCCAATACTTAGTATCTCATCAGTAGTACTGCCCATCTCAGCGTGCAGAATACTCAATTCAGTTCAACAAACACTTTCTTCTCAGTATTTCTATCTTACTTCTATTTGTAGCTCATCAGCAAGCTTATCCTTGATCTCTGAGTACATTCAATTTATGGTCCAGATACAAGTAAATAACTTCTTTTTTCTCTAAGCTCAGTGATGACTAGCAAGTGACAGGAGAACTTGCAAGTGACACAAGCTATGGGGAGTCCTTTCAGTCTGAGGCACCTGGCACAACTGTGAACCAGAGACTCAGTTTCCAAAGCCCTTGAAACTCCAGAGTCTTTTCAGTGACTGTTTTTATCCAGTCACTTATGCAAAGCCACTTATTAATTCTGGTGCATACCCTGCCTTGGGCAGAGAAGGTCTTTAACAGGGAAACACAAGCTGTTGTTCACAAGGGCTAATAGCCTCTTAGAGGCAATATCTAAATGGACATGGAAGTAGAATTTAGAGCTACAGGAGGGGAGGGGGAAAAGGATCAAAATATATTCGAGTCAAAACTCGCCTAAGGATTGCCTCTATGGAGAAGCAGCTATTTACAGCCCTTCCAGTCTGTGGGACAAGGCTCAGGCTGGCATTGGAAGGGAGCACAGCAGGAGTCAATCAGTAGCACCATATTTGTTATGACCATCACACTGTGGACATCTCCAGCACAGACACATCTTTGTCATGCTCTTCTGTCCAGGGACCATGGGGCTTCAGGGGCTTGGGACACACACTCTCACTTTTGCATTAACTCTTGAGGCCAATAATGTCACTACATGTGCTCTTCACAGTGCATTTATTTACTCTTCTATAGGGAATATTTCATAGCAAAAGCAGACACATGGCTGAGAAGGAGCTTAGAAGCCTGTCATTACATAACTGTGTATATATTTTTATTTTAAAAAAATTAAGCTATGTTGTCTTTTTTTCTTCCAAGGTAATGAAAACTCAAACAATAATACTTTTCTAAAAGTCAAAGGACTCACTATGCAGTGAAAAATTCCTCCCATGTTTGAACAGCCTACCAGGGTGTCCACCAGCTTTTGACAAAAGCCCTTGCAAGTTGCTGATTTCTTAAGTCCAAAGTCCACGTGCTTAATGAAAATGTTTATTTTAAAATAGTCAGGGGCTGTCATGAAAAACATCACAGAATGAATTTCTGATTATATGGAAAAATAGAAAAAGTAATACATAAAACCAGTAAACCAGAAAAAGCCCTGTGTACTTAAGCAGCACTTCAAAGCCCGAAGTGACTCAGCTGTTTGTTGTGGTGAAGGTGCCACTTCTTGCTTCAGAGCAGGGCTAAACTGCTCTGCAAGCTTCCAGCTCAGCACAAGACTTTTGGAAAACCCTTCCCTCCTGGTTAAGGTCTTATCTCTTTGTCATGATTTTCCTTGCTGTGCAGTAGTACAATTTACTGAGCCTTTTTGTAAACATCAGCTGAAATTTGATGCAGGGGTTGTGCAGCCTCACACTCTGCCCTGAGTCTAAGGGGTGCTGCTGCACAATGCTGACATTTTCCTGGCACAGAGGGAAGCTGATCTGGCAGCACTGCATGCCTGCATTTGAAGCTTAGCTAATCCAATGTGTGTTATTTACTCTTCCATGACAGCAGTGAGTTTCTGCTGGTGATCTGCATGGCTTGGCCAAGCTATGGGCAATGGGCAGGGCAGGCAGGATCTCAGAGCTGTGTCTGGGCTGCTGCTGCAATGCTGTTTCTCCATGACAATTAAGCAAAAGTCCTTTTTGCTTGCTTAGTGGTACAGGCTTCTTTTGTTCCTCACTGTTGTTGTTATTTTTAAAAATTTACATATATATTGAGGAAACTAATGCAACTGCTCAACAGCCTGTTCTTACATAAAATGGTTATAGAAGCCGGTAAAGCCATCTGGGTCAGAAAAAGAAATGTTCTGAAATCTGTTGGTCTTGCTAGCACAAACCTGGTGCTGGGCACTTTCCCTGAAGAAAAACATATGGAAATAGGGAGTCCTGTGGTCCAGGACAGAGACAGGACAGCCCAGCAGGGCTGGGGAACAGGAATCATTTCCGTGTGCTGCCTCAGACCAGTGACCAAATGATTTGCACTGTCTGTGCTGAGCAGCCCTCTCTGCAGGCAGCAGAGCAGGGGCAGCAGCATCCTGCAGCAGAGGGCACACAGGGCTCTGGGTGATGGCAGAGCCTGGGACAGCAGCATCCTGCAGCAGAGGGCACACAGGGCTCTGGGTGATGGCAGAGCCTGGGACAGCAGCACCCTGCAGCAGAGGGCACACAGGGCTCTGGGTGATGGCCTGGGACAGCTCAGAGGTGTCCACACGACTATCTGACACTGCAGTGCAGGCACAGCCTGGCTTCTCTCTGTCTTGGCTGCTGTCTCCATCATGGGGATGATGGTATTTCCCACAGAGGCTGTGGGAACTCAGCCATCAGCACCAGGGAGACGGGAGATTACGTGGTTTTAGCCTTGTCAGGGGTACTCTTTTCAGTGACTGCAAGGCGTATTGATTCAAGTAATGCAGGATTTAGAGGCTTAAGCCTTCACTGCCTTGCTAAGAAAAAGGCAATTTGAGCTTGGAGTAACTTGCAGAGCTCTCCAGTGAAATAACAGTGGTGCTTTCAGCCTGGCTCCCTGTCTGGCCATGGGCACAGGCAGAGCTGCCTTGTCCCAGCAGCACACAAGGGCCTTGTCTGCACTCTGCCTGGGCTTCCAGACCACTCGTGTAGGAGTTATCCCAAGGTAATACCTTTCTTTATTAGCACTTCAGTCAGGGTCACAATAGCAGGGTTTCGAGGAGGGAGCCTCGTTCAGGTTTGGAGCAGCAGTATTTCAGCTTATTCATGCATTCCTGCTCTGCCCTGCCCTCCATCCTCCTCTCTCTCTCTCTCATGCAAATGTGGCAGATAGCTCCAGGTCTTATCATTGCTGGTCAGCCTCCCACCCTCCCTAATTACCCTCGTGATGAAAAATTATGTCAGGCACCAAGGAGTGTACCGGAGGTGATATAAATAAATGTATTCATCTAGCAAATTTGTCCCTGATACAAGCCCTCTGGGGAATTCAAATGCTGAAAAATGCAAGGTCTAAGCCCTCTGCTGTCCCTCTGAGGAGCTCTTGTCTACACTGTGGTTAATATGCAAGGAGATTAGGGACTGTATTTTTTAGGACTGGTATTCCAGCACCTTTCAGAAGAATTATGTCACTGAAAGAAAAATGGATGAGACTGAAAGTGCAGCTCCGTGCAACAATCCAATCCAATCCAATCCAAGCCAAAAAAGAATCCAGAGAGACTTTTCTGAACTACTGTCTACACAAGAGCTTTTTAGTAGCTGCTTAGTATGCTAGCAGGCACAGTTTTCTACTTATTCTTGCCTAGAAAACTGCAAATGTCATAGCTAATGTTATTGTGTGTATTTCTAGATACAAACAACAGCTCTTCCAGCAGGCTAGAACTGCAAGGTAACATAAATTCTCATCTCAGCTGGCTGAGAAGTTAAGGTGCAAGTCCATACTATACATCATGTCTTCCTAGTTCTACTTTCTTTTCTGTACATGGCTTTTCATGTTTTATATTTAAGCACAGTGGAAGAAATCCTGCCATCTCTGAAATCAGTAACACAAGTCACAGACTCCTCTGGATCCACATTCTCACTTTAGATTAAAACTTGTGTTCAGCTCACTGGCCTGAATAGCACAAAAACCCTGAAGCCAAAGTAAGAGTAAATCAGTCACATTATTTCTTGTTTCTTACAGAGAGTATTACCTTTGTACTCCTGTCTGTGGGTGACACAACACAGATTCAGAGCTTTGTCAGTGCCTCGAAACCAAACAATATGACAAGTATCCTGTACAGCTAAAATACTCTACTAAGGAATAAAAATGTATGAAATAGAGGGAAATAGCTGAGGATCTACTCTACCAGGTAATATCCAGAAGTGATGAAAATGTATGGAGGTTCATTCTATTTAAGACAATCCATAAACTTAACAATTATATTCTTGTTCTGTCAGCTTGCCTTGAAACAAAGAAAAACTAAACATCAGAGCATGCCAGAAACCAGTGTTAACAACAGACTTTGTTTCAGATGCAATTGCCATTCAAACCTGAACAACTTTTGTGTTTTGAATTTTTTGATAAAAATAAAACAGAGAAAGGATCTCATTCAGCTTCTGAATCACATGCAATGAATTCCCAGATGACTAAGTGTCCCTACAAGTGTGATTTTAGCTTGGCTTTGTTCAAGTTGGGTGACTAAGAAAAGAATGAATGCATGGAGTGTAGCTGCATACCTACATGGCATGGTTGACAGTTTGCTATGAGAATAAGCCAGTAGCTTGCAGGGAGTCTTGCCTGCAGCTGGAGGTTGCCCTGCCATCCTCACAGGTAGTTCTGAGAGCATTTGCAAGAAGCAGGTGCTGAACAGGCCCCTCCTGCCTGCAGGGCTTGGTCTCAGGCAGCTTCCTAGTGCTGGGTTAACCCATCTCTGGGATAACTCATGGCATGGGGAGCCAGGGCAGGGATGGATGGTCATGGTCACCTCCTGGGTGAAAGCCATGGCAGAGCCAAGGCTGGCCTGGGGGCTTTCCTCAGCAGCAGTGTCCACTTCCTCTCACAGTTTTATAGAGTTTCAGTTTGTACTTACTCCCAAAAGGGAAATAGTGACACAAAACTGAAACACCATTAGAGCTGGGTAATGCACTGAGGGATGTCACAAAGAGAAACACATTGAGTGAAGCATCACCCTGGTTGGAGCATCACGTCTTTCATGTGTAGAACCAGCCAAGGTCTTAAACATCCATACTTTTAATTTCAGACCATTAAGCTAATTTCCATTGGAAGACTAATCAAATTAACATTTATTTTCCTCCTTTTTATTTGGCTGCAGCTTTTCTTGCTTTGTTTTGTTTTGTTTGTTTGTTTGATGTTTCGGAAGGGTTGTGGCTGGGGAAGTGAGAACTTGGCTTGATTTAAAATGTAAATGCAATTCTATCAATCTTCCCCTCTGCTAATGGTCTGCCTGGGCATTTTAAGGGCATATAGTGAAAAGGAGACTGTGACTGCTAAAGAAAAGCTACCCCCTGCTGTTCCTGTTCATATTTATTTCACAATCAGCCCATTGAAATGGTGTGATTCACACTCTGATGCTGTCGTTGTCTAGCTGGCAAAGTCACTGGTGAATTTAAAGAAGTTTCCCAAGCTGAAAACTAGGCAAACTACATTTGGGCAAAAAGCAATCTTATCAGCAATGAGAGTTAGATCACTGCAGTGATCTCTCTTGCTGAGAGCTGAGGCTACCCTTGCAAATGAGAGCTCTCTTGAAATAAGCAGCTGTCTTCAAAAAACTGAGAACTGTTGCTTTTGAAATGTAAAGTGTCCTTCTGATATACATATATATAGAATATACAAGACTAAAGTCACACTAAAGTCTGCAGGCAGGGGCAATTTAAATGTTCTTTGTTAAAACATTGTTTCTCAAATAAATAGCCCAAAAAGGGTAAAAGCATGTGTGAGTGCACAAGAGGGAAAGAGGCTTCCCAATTCCCCAGGAATCTTGAGTAAATACTAAAGGAAAACCCTGTCTGTTTATATTAAATTATCCAGACTTAATGTACTCATAATCCACCTTATAACCAAGCAGCTTGTATGAAATAATGACTTCCTCGTTATATAAAGACACACAGCTTAAGCTTTATCTTTTCTATATTAATCATGATCTATCTTTGTGGCAAGTATTACCATATACCCTTCCACTGACCTAACTTAAACATTTAGGGGTCTGTATCAACATAAATGATCAGAAATAAAAAGCAGATAACTGGAGTCTGGATTAATGGAAATGATTAAATCCAATAGCACTATGTGTTTATCTATGAGCTTTCACACAGAATTTCTACTGTAGAGCAAGAATTCATTACATGGTGATGATGGAGGGTGCAAAAAAAAAAGTGCTAAGTTAATTACTACCTACTTGCTCATTAATCATGGGATAAATACTAGTCACTAGTTAGAATTGCCATGGAAAAGGTGAATTTAATCTTGGGATGTGTCAGAGGAGTTGGAGCCAGCAGGGACAGGGAGATATTGCTCCCAGGATAAATGCAGGGATCTGCTCATCTGGCATATTGGCCACTTTTGGTGACCCATAGTTGAGGAGGATGAATTCAGACTGTGTGGGACACAGAAAGAGCAGTGAGAATATTCAGTGTCTGGGAAAGTTGGGACAATGTGTGCATATTTTCCTTCTACCTCTCTTTTCATGTCACCCCAGCTACTTTTCCAACATCTGGGTCCTTGTGCTGCTCTCCTGGCAAGGGCAGCTCTCAGCTGTGTTGCTCAGGGCATTCCAGACCCATCCCAGCCTGCCTTGTTCACAATCCATTTTCCCATGGCTGCTGCTGCTGGGGAATTCCGTAATAGGGGATAGAAAGGTCCTGTAAACCACTTTGCACATACATCCCAATCTCTCAAAGAAGCAGAAATCCAGGCACAGTGGGACTACAGAGCCCAGGCAAGGTGCAAACTCTGCTTCTGTGCCCAACCCTTTGGACTGGGCTCTGCCTTGGTGGTTGACCAGTAGCCATCATTTTAAGTGAGGTGAGAATTGAAGCTTCAGAGGCACAGGACAATGGTCCATTGTTCTGGTGACTTTCTAGGAGAGAGAGCTCACAGCTGCCTGAAATAGAGGCTGGAGGCCTTGGAGTCCAGCCCAGAGAAGGATGTGACAATGCACTGGCCAGAGAAGGACAGTTGTCCCACCTCGTCTGAATGGAACATTGAAACTGCTGTGCCAGCAGCACTGTGCTGCCACACAGAGCTCTCAGAAAGGCTGCTTTTGCCCCTGGGGAACATGAAAAGCACATGTCCAGGCAGCAAAGCAGCTGCAACACTCAGAATATCAACCCATTTTATTCATTAAATGTATGCTAACAAAAAAGGTTGGCATCAACTTTGTTCACATCAAAAAGACACGGTTCCAATTCTTCCTATTGCATAATTTAGGTACATGAGCTTCTGTAATAAAACAACGTGCTGGGCAGAGAATGGTAGCATTGTCCACACCATTGTCTCCCTGACACCAAAGAGAAATGGAGCAAATGGAGTCAAAGAAACCAAACAACATTCAGGAAAGTATCAAAGTGATCAAAGCAGACTCTTTGATTCTGCTTTACACATAATTTTCAAAGAAACATTACATTTCCAAACACACTCGGTCTGCTCTTGATGCCAACAAACCAGCTCTGTTTAGCTTCATGCTTTGATAGGAGTGGGAACAAAAAAAAATCTTTAGTGAGTTGCATTTTCTAAGCCTTGCTATCAAGTTTTGAACTTGCTAGGAAAAGACTAAATGGATTTGTTGTTCTTTGAGGTGGCTGAGCCTTCATTGAGGGAGACCTGGTGTCAGGCCTGAGTAGCCCTATAGACAAATCAGCATTTGCAAGCACAAGGAAAAGTTCTGAGCAGATTTTTGGTTCTGTATTTAATACACCTCTTTGTTAGCAGACCAAGCCTCAGGGAAAAAGAACAATTTACAGAGCATGTAACAGCATTTTGGAAAAGGTGCCTGACCATAGTCCTTTTATAGCTAGAAAATATTGATGATTTTTATGCATCTATCTCCCAACGTTTTCCCAGAGACATAGAAAAGGTTTCAAGGCACCTGATCTAAATGCACTGAAGGAAGATGTTATTTTTTGATGTTATAATTTGACCATTAATGATGTCAAGCATGGAGCTTTTCTTATACCCTGGCAGGATGTACTCCATTTCTGTCTTTGTAAAATCAGATTTTCTCTCTGTGCTGCAGCAACTGTAAAGCACAAGCTGCCCCCAGGGAGGTATTTTGTTTAGCTGTGCAGACACATTCCTCCAGGAAATATTGAAGCCAAACCACACACACATACACACACAGGCACACACAGGCCCTCTATTAGAAGAATTCAAAGCTTGAAGAGAAAACAGACCAGTTCTGGGTCTGGAATCTGAACTTCAGAGCATGTTGAATTGTGTTTTTCACATTCTTTGTTTTTATCAGCTGGGATATGGACCAATATAGGCATTTTCTGAACACAGGGAGCACTGTCCAAGGAGAGCCCTATATCCTCTGGCCATGTCAGAGCAGAAAAAAAACAACACGGAGAAATTTGCATATCTAGCACTTGCTTGTTTTTCTCATGTGTGAGAAACATGAGAAAATGGAGAGTGGCAATTGTTGCCATGACTCAGACTTTGCTGCACAGTATGTGGCTTTGCAGGACACTCATGCAAGCCAGGAAGTAAGGGAAGTCAAGATATGTATGATTGCTCTTTCATGGATTCTTTTCACTCACTCAAGGCAAGGCTATTAGAAAAATCAAGTTCTGTTTTATTCTCAGATGGAGCCAGATGCTGCCATCCACTTTGGCAGCTGCTGTCATCAGGAGCAGGACAACTGATACAGCAATATGATTAAAATGATCAGAAGCTGACCTGTGCTTAGGACTTGGCTTCAGCCCTGAAACAGAGCTGCTATTAGGCCAGAGCCACTCTGAAATTCAATGATATTATAGGGCTTCATATTTTTTTTTTGTTTAACATAATTATTTATCTTGATTTATTGAACTTTTATTTATCAATATTTTTCTTTATTTAACTTTCTTTGTTTTGCAGGTCTTGCCACAGAAACTAAAGACACCAGGGATTTGTGGGCTGCTTGCAGGTGGCTCAGAGGGGCTAAGATGAGGACAAACCATGAGATATCAATGGTGTTCTCCTGCCAGACCCAATGATAGGAGCCCTTTCTCTGCTGCCCAAGCAGAGTCCCTGAGGATCACAGCCCCTCATGTCAGTGAGTCCAAAGACTGTCTTCCTTGGGGCTCTCTGCATCACCAACTTCCCCAAGTGGAGCAGAGAAAGAGCCAGAAGGTGGATGTCCTGTCTTCAGTGAACAAGGGCCAAGAGGTGACAGTGTTTGATGCTGGAGTGAAAATACACACAGGAAAATAACTTTACTCAGAGGTAAAAACTTCACAATATCTGTGATGGATGTTGCAGTTTGTTTTACTCAAAGGCACTGCTGGGTAGGGACAAAGTCTTTGTAAGTGTTTTGGCCAGTGTAGAACACACAAATATTTATTAGCAAATGATTCTAGTAATTAGAAAGCAGATATTTAAAATCTAGGATAAGACTAATGGAAATGAGGGTGTTTCTTTCCCCTTCAGATTATTCTGCTGCTTAAACTAACATTAAACAGTAGATGTGACAACCACATTCTTAGAAGAAACATAGAATAATTTTGGATTAGACTGCTGATGCTGATTCTTCCTACAGAACTGCTGTATGAATTACTTGAATTTCCAGTGCAATCCCTGGAAGGCCTTCAGCTGTGTCAGAGATCAGCAGGAGATGCTGACCTCCCTTTCAAAGAGAGCACTGATTAAAAGAAGATGGTGCTCTTCTTGGGGTAAAACTCAAGGTTCCCAGTCTGCTGGTGAACACAGCAAGGGCACCTTTGACTTGAAACTGTGAGCATGTGTGTGCCAAGAGCATAAAAAACACCAGAAAAAGTTGTGAACAAATTCTTGTGTGCAACTACCTACTCAAGTGAGGTATGCTTAGGTGGACACAATGCTGGAGCTTTTAATGTATAATTCAGAGTCTTCTTTAATAAATCATGTGGCCATTGGTCCTTCTGAAGCATAGATGCCTTAAGGATTGTAATGATTTTTTGGTGTTTTTTTTGTTTATGCACGCTTTCTTTTTGAATTCCTTTTGTCTTTTGGCTCACAGCCTCCAGCAAGGGAATGAAATCTACTGTTAGTGTAACTCACTGGAGGATATCTGAAGCACAGAATAAGAAGACACTACATGTCATTATCTCCTATGCTGCTGAGAGCTGGAGACTAATTTCCAGACGACACATGTTGTTAGCACTGCTGCATGGATTACAGCTTAGGGGGCAAAGTCATAGATCAAGGATCCCACTGAGCTAGAAGCTGTGTAAACATGTGGTGAGAAGACGATCTCTGGGTCACAGAACTTTGCTGTAACCTCTGCACACTTCTGTGTTTAACCTACTGTCGTTTTTCTCTGCAGGTTGTTTCCTTACAATCCATCAATAAAGATGTATTTTGCTTGTCTGGCAATGGTATGCCTGCTTAGCATTTGTTTCATGAAATCAATAAATGAAAAATGTCTGTGTTGATATGGTGGATTTCTCACTGCTGTGTCTACTGGCATCAATGAGTCATTCTCTCTTGAGATAGCACACTGGTAGGTAGGTAGGATGAGAAGGTAATCAAATTTCTCTCCCTTCCAAGAGCACATCCATACATCTGAAATATCTGTATCTGGTTTGGGTGCTGTGGCTGACAGATTTGGGGGTTTTGTGTACACAGGATTTTCAGACTGGCCAGCTCTTTCTTCAACAGTTCTCCCTAGAAGAAGAAATACTGCTTTTGGAGTTCATTTAATCTGGCAACATTTAGGATGAATAGCACATTGACTGTGTTGGTCTTTCTAAAGAGTTTCTTCTGTTTGGGTGTAAACCCAATAAGCAAGCTCTTCCTTTGATAAACTTCAGTATCTGGTCCAGAGGAGAGAGAGCTTTCACAGCACCAAGAACTTGGCTACCCTGCTCCAGCTCATGTTTCAGCTTCAGAAGGCTTCAGCTCAGCTCCTGTCACTTTAATGTCCCTAATCCTCTAACAGAGGCTCATTTGGCACTGCACAGACAAGCCCAATGCCAGCCACTGGGCTGTGTGTGCCACATGCTTGAGAGCTGTTTTCTTCTCCGTGGTGGCTTCTGTCTTGATGACACTGAGGACTGAAAATGAAATATTGTGAGCTGGTGCCTTGCTGAGAGTGAGGATGAAAACCCTGAGGGCACAGGGAAGTGGGAGAGCAGAGAATGAACCATGGTCGAGCAATTGTGGTGGTAAATGACCAGCAAGATCTGAGCTGAATAAAGGGAGAGCAAACACAAGTTGTGTGTTCAAGCAAGCATGAGCTGTTTGTCCAATGCTGCCTAAAGAGAATTCCTGGTCTTTTTGGAAAGAAAATAAATGATTGCACAAAATATAGGAAGAAAACTCATGTTCAGATGTGTTTCAAGCATACACAATGCCAGAGATTTGGAATTTACCTATTCAGTAACTGAACATACCACTCTGCTTCAGGTACAAGCAGCATGTAAATCAAAACCAAAAATAAATAAATTGATTGTTTCACCATATTTTGCTCTGATTTCCATGATTTTTGTCCCCTCTTCTTTCCTGTGTAATATTCAATTTCAAAAGCAGCTTTTAAAGCACCTTTAATGACTGGGTGTTCACACACACATAGAGTCTACATGTTAGAATGGATATTGCTGGAGGCTCATTTTTCCTTTGGTCGGTGCAGTATAGGAGGGCTATTCTGACTCCTCTGCACATACTACCTTTTTAACTATCCTGCAGTATTCTTTTTAAGAAAACTGGATGCTTTCTGGTGTATTAATTTTCAGTGATCAACTGAAACCAAATTGCTTTGAAACCAGCAAGGTATATTTTAATTCCCACATTGCTGCCATGGTAGATCAACACAAACTGGGGTGTTTGGCCCCTCACACTCTTGCTGTTGCCCCATTCTCATGAGATGACTCAGATGGAATCTGCCAGGATTTCTGTAAAATCCTCATTTGGGAGCACACTCACAAATACCTTTGCCTGGAGCAAGCTCCAGTGCCCTATGTGAGCAAAGGTCACTTTTGGGCTCCTAGCAGGAACAGCTAATATCAACAAACTTCACCACCAACATAATTTTATATCAACATTTTCCTTTCTGTGTTTTTTATCCCCCTCCAAGGGCTGTCAGTGGCTCTATTGAAGGTTCCTGTAATTTCAGCAATAAGCCACAGCAGGCTCCTTTCAATCAACAGCAGCAGCGTCACAGCGAGAAACAGTAACACATTTCCCTCCAAGCAAGCACACTCTGACTTCATTCAGGCACACAAATGTGCTCCAAATCCCAAATCACCATCTCCCAGCCCAGCAAGACAAAGGCTACAAACTGAGTTGAAACAAAACAGATAAGCAAGCGAAAACATTTTCTTCCTGCAGAAAAATAGCCCAAATATTTGCACTTTGCCTACCTGCAGGAGCTTCTGTTCCTTCCTGTGGTCTTGCTGCAGTTTCTCCTCTCCAGGCTGAGGGGCAAAGCCCTTTGCAGGGTAAACTTCACACTTCTTTGACCTGCAGTTGGAAATTTCTCACACTTTTCTGGAGACATGAAGGGACTCCTATTTTGGGAACCTTGATACCAAAGGAAACAGTTTTGACAAGCTGCCTTTGATGACGCTTAATCAGAATTTGGCTTCAGAGCAATGGAAGCAGGAGCAATTTTTTCTTCAGCTTCATTTCTTTGATTTCCAGTTCATCATTTGCACCACTGCTTTAGGGTCATTTTGCATCTTGAAGGTGCAGTGGGGCTTTCCTTATGGAAAAAACACACACAGGCAGAAGAATGGATGTGGCAAGAAGCAGTTGCTGCTGAGTATTGGTGTTTGTAACTCTCTACTCATGAGTGTTTGTTCAGAAGCAGAAGAAACAGCCACCTTTACATGCATGTAAAAAAAGGATCCTCCTAGAAACTGGTTCCATTTTTAAGGTTCTAACAGGAATTATAATTGTCTATGAATGTCACAATTCCCAAAAATCCACTCTAAAGCTATTTTTAAACATCCTTAAAGGGAGGCAAAATCATAAACATCATATAAGAGCCACGTATTACATTGTGTCACCAGTTGTAGAAAATTCTGGGTGTTTGCTACTCTATTACTTTCCTTCTCCGTTCTCCTTCATGAAAGAGTTCAGAAAGATAAAAAAGAATTTAGGAAAGATATAAAATAAAGAGGCTTGAAGGGTAATAAGCACTGAATATTACAATAGATCTGAAAAGTCTTAGAATCCAGACCAAGTTGTCATAAGTCTTATTTCTGTGTCAGCACATGAGAAATTGGACATGGGTCCATTCAGTGCTGGTTCTCTTCTATCTCCTTTTTCCTGAGTGATTGTGTCCTGAAATGTCAGAAAAATACCAGACATATAAAATGACCCTTTAATAGATCTATGCTTATTAAAAAGTTTAATTACTTTTTAATTATAAAAAATATTTTAAAGGCATAAAAAGTGCTAACATTAAGCTATTTTAAAAGCATAATTTTAACGTCAATTTGATCTTTGACAGAAGTTTCTTTCCTGAATTTATTTTTGCCATCACACAGATTTTTTAGAGGAAAATAGTGCTATAATATCTGAATAAAGGAGACATGACAAAATTGTAAGCAACTTCTTCACATTATAAGGACTTACAACTGCATCAAATCAATGGCATCTAGAGAGCTGCATATACTAGGAATCCCAGAAAACCCCAGATGCCATGAGCATAGCCAATTTTCCCCTTCTGCACTGACTAGTCTGTGTTGAAAGAGCTCCTTCCCCTTCTTAACCAAGCATGACTATTCCAAACTGGGTGTCCAATTGTACTTTAACAAGAAAAAAATTGCTGTGGAGAATGTATGTGATCCTGCAGGATTCCCCCCAGGAGCCAAACAAATTTCTCACCACTGACAGCTCCCTGGGACAGCTGATGGATCTGGCTGTAGTCTGCTCATCACCTGCACCTCTGCACACCACTGAGGACATTCAATAAGATGCCTCTCCTGGTACTTTTACACATTTTTCTGTTTGAATCATTGCTTGAATGTAAATTGAGGTAAGCAGTAGTGTAACACAGAACCAAATGCTGTTGTGACTGTACACAACGAGATTTTTCTTCACCACTCTTTTTTTCCATAAGCTGCATTTTCAGATTATTTTCTTTTTTCAGAGAAGGAGTGAAGAAAGAAAGAACAGGTAAATTCTGTAATTGGTCTAATGATATGCTGCTTCATGTTCATGATAATGACAGAAACATTGGGGGTTGGGTTGGGAAGGGAGGAGGGAGGCAAAAAAACCATGAAACAGGGGTTATAACCTCTTTAGAGACCAGGCAGTCAGAGAACTGGAGATGTCTTCTCCATCTATATCAGCAATCAGTTCAGTGCTGTTGGACCAGATCTGGAGCAGGAAAGACTTGGTGCTGGGGCTGTAATATCCATACTGTGCATACTGTAATATCCAGAGTGTGTACTGAGGCTGCTCTTGGTGTAAAGCAGAGCAAATAGATTCACTCAGCTGTGGGATTTGCTTCAAAAGTGCACTCCTGTGTCAAGCCAAACCAGCAATGTCAGTGTAGCAGTGCTGGGGGAAAAAATGCATCTGGTCACAGACCAAGGGACATGCTTGTTCAGGCCATCTCTGCAGTAGTTTCACTTGAGGGAAATCCTACAGCTGAGAAGATAAACACACCTTCGTGGAAAGGTTTATTGGTCCCATTTTTCTCATTGAACTAATGCATGATTGGGGGGTAAAGGAGCTTAGTGGGTTCATGGAAATATAATTTACAGAGATTGGTGACGACTTTGGCTCTGTAACAAGGTTCTGGCAGATAGCTGGGCTCTTGTGGTAATTGGATATGATTCCAGTAAATGCAATAGCAATGAGCAGCAAAATGCTTTCCCATGCTTATTTGTAACCAAAGGTAAATTACAAGGTGTCAGATACATAATTCCTGCTATTTTTCATGAGGTGCAATTACACCTTCAAGTTTCCAAACCCGTGTATTTCTCAAGCTCCATTGGGCTTCACTTGCATAGCACATTTAAGTCTCTCCCTCCTACTTTGTCTCTTCTACCATCCTATTGCACAGATTACAGTCTTGTATGCATATATTGAATGCACATGCAGCAAATCTCTTTATGAGACAAGGACAGAGAGAAATGTGATTAAATCTGATGAACAGCAAAGTAAACAAAACAGAAGAAAACATGGACATCTTTCCTTGGACTACAGTGTTATTGTTTAGCATTTTTTTCCCTGAAAATTATAATCGAGTATTTATTTTCTACCCTCTAAGCAATTAAGGTAGTGGAAAATGATAAAATTACTAATTTCAAGAACACTTATAAAACCTTGGATTCTCTTTTTTTCCCCAGCAGACACATGACAACCTTTAAATTTTGTTCATTGGTTCTGTAAATTTGAATGTGAATTTTTCCCCCTTTGCTGCAAACTTGGGCAATTCATAAATGCATCTATCTAGGCTTTAGTATGACACATTTTAGCAAATGGAATGAGTTATTCAGCAAATAATGTCTCCTTATTTTACACATACAATTATTGTTGATAACAGTTCATCCAGGTGCAACTTTTGTGAACAATTGATTCTTCTTTCTTTCGTTTCTCAGCTACCTGGGTTTAAAGCCATCATGGTTCCTCAGCTTGAATGGTTTTATCTTGTGATTTTCAGCAGAGGACTTCAGTTCTCAAATAGCAAGCTTATTAGTTTCTTATCTCTGAGATGAGAATACACGTCATGAGCAGCTTTGGATTTTTACATGCAAATTAAAACAAAAACCAACGCAAAACCAAAATGAAAAGGTGTAGCTACACTCCTGAGAAGAAAAGAAACAAGAGAGCTGTAAGTCACCCTGGCACCCCTATTTAAGTGTTTCACCTTAATAGCCCAAATGTAATAGCTCTAAAAGAGCAGCCTCTTAACTATTCTTCAAAGTAGGGCTCTTCATCACTTGAGCTACTTCATGAGTTCTTGAAAGACACACTGCAGGCTAGGAAAGATTGGGAAGTCTATAATTTTACATCAATCAATGCTGCTGATAAATTACTAGTCACAAGAAAGGACGTGACAAAACACAATAAGACAAGTTATTAATGGAGAATCCCCAGTGCTCCAGATACAGCTATATTGCATGAGGAGAGGAAGAAAAAAATCGTTAAGCAATAAAGCTTATTAAACAGCTAAGATTGAGGGGAACATAAACCACACAGGGCTGGTGCAGGCTGTGAAAGAGAGCAGCTGAGCCATTACAGTGCAGGGTAATGGCTGCACTGCTGAGCAGCAGAACAGCAGAGCAGGCTGCCCCAGGAAGCACAGATCCAGCATGACCTCCTTTCGGAATACTTAGCTGTGGGGAGGTGCAGGAGGTATCTGAGGTGCTGGAACCAGTTTGTCTCTCTAAAGAAAGGAAAGAAACCCCAGATGTTTTCATTTGCCCCTTCCTTCAGCTGCAAGAAGTTTACTTTGAAACTATACCTGTACATGAAAACACCTGGTGGAAAGACAAAGAAGTGTGTAGTGGTCACACACCATGAGCATCAAGAGCAGAACACTGGGGTCCCTAGTCACAGTTTCATTCCCAAGCTGAATAGGCTCAACCACAGGATGTTGCAGTAAGCTGATCACCACAAGGTCCTGTAGTGTCCCAAGACTTTTGTTGTATACATGTTTTGACACCCTCAGAAGGCATAGAAAAATTCCTTTCCAACATCCCAAATATAAAACTAAAGGCTGTGACTAAAACCTGTACAGGCAGAAGATATTTTGCCCATGCTTTTCTGTTGATGTGCCTTTTATGCAGAAAAGACCAATGTTTTGACTATTTGTTATACTTTTTTGGGTCTTACATTGCTTGACTCTGCTCCCACCACAGCTGTTTCAGACCAAATTATTGCCAGGGACCTTAAGAGGACAGCCACACATAACACTGCAGCAAGCTTACACCAAGTTTCTTGCATTCCAGCTGTACCACTGGGGTTCGCTTTCTCACCCTATGGGCTTCAAAACTTCAGTCATATCAAGGAAGGTACTAAGGAAAATCTTTCACAAGCTTTCCATGTCATTTCTGTGCTGAGGGAAATAAATAATGCATACCACGTTGAATGCCACAGAAACAGGTAAAAGGTACAAAATGCTGTCTATTTTGAAGTGATTTCTGCTACATATTGCAGTGAAAATTGCTTAGGGTTTATCAATCTGAGATTCAGTGTAACAGTGTCAAATCAAGAGATGAGCATAATGGACCTGATCAGGCTGTGACTGAAGCCAATTGCAAAACCACAACTCAGTAATAATATGTCCAAACTGGGGCCAGCAATTCTGGATCTGTAATCACTTTTGATCTCAGATTCCAGTAATTATTTTCTTTTCACTCCTTGAACATGCACAGGAAGTGGACTTCCTTTCTGTAGACAGTCAGCTTCTGAGGGACTCCAGTGGGCTGGGGACTTTTTCTAGAGCCAATGCTGGAATGGTGTTTGCTGTGCAAGTAGGCAATTTAATCTGGTTTGATTACTTGGTTGGCATCCCAGGATCATACAGATAAAATATGTATGATAAGTAAGACTAGAACCTAATTAGGAGCCCAACTCTAAGCCTACTGTATTTAGGACCCCAGGGTATTTGATGTAGTACAGAACTGACTTTCCCCTCTTTATCTGTTTAGGGTTCTGCACAAATAAATCGTTCCAGTTTTGCTCTAATGTATTACTCACTCAGGCATCCTTGTTTTTCTTGCCCTTTATGTCCTTTGAAAGGTGGTAAAGTCTTTCTATGATTTCCTAAGCTTAGCTGGCTGGTTAGGGACCAACCACTTTCCTTCTCCCCTGAAAGGGGCTGAGGATACAGCAGGTCTGAGTAAATGGCAGCAGTTGTGTTGTGCTGTGTTCACACAGAGGCAATGCAAAGGAAGGAGCTGGCTGGCAGCCTTTATATCTAACCCTTAGTGAAAGCTGTCAGCCTCCCTCTAAAATGGATGGTGGGAAAAGAAACTCTCACATCCTCACCATGAGATTTGATTGTGCATGGCTTGTCCATGAATTTATTCCATACTCCATTATCTGGGCTATGGCTGCTTTTATCCTCACAAAAATCCATGCCTGGTGACCCATACTGGGGTTAGTCCAAAACTCTGTTATGCTTTAAACTGGTGTCCTGGGGAATAGAGATGGGACTGCTGGGGAAGGAACAAGTGGGAGAGCAGGTTGTGAAGCCAAGCTAAGCCACTTTCTTCCAGCATTGCCTTAACTTTGGCAAAGTAAGGGAAACTTTGGTTTATGCTTGAACTAATTGTTGGAAACTTTGGTCTGTGCTTGAACTTATACTGTGTCACTTGCATGAACATGCCAGATGATGCCAACTAGATGTTTTTCACAGTAAACCTCAATAAAACTTCAGGCTTTTAACATTATCTTGATAGAGACTTAGGAGAAACAGTTTTCTACAAATTCATGTGGAGTGAAACAGGAGCTAGGCAATTTGCACAGTCTCTGGTCTTTCCTGGGAACAGCAAGCACTCATACCTGAAGAGGGACTAGAAGACTGTCAGCATGTATTTCAAGTTCTTGCCTCTTGCTTGCTTCTTTACCAAATATTCCCAATGCTCAATTCCTCTCAAATAAAAGTAAATATGAGCAGAGGCCATGTTCTGGGAGAAAACTATGGAAAGAAAAATTGTCCTTCTGATTTCAGCATGTTCTGAATTTTGTCACATCATACTGAGCTCAAAGAGTTGAGGGAGAGCAGATGTGGTTTGGAAACAGAGTTTGAGCAGATTTACCACTGCTTAATCTGACACAGTGAATCACCAAAGTGAGCTTATTGCAGTCCTGTGCAAAATTAGAATAGAATAGAATAGAATAGAATAGAACAGAATAGAATAGGTGTGGGGACCCTATTGGTTTTCAAGGAGGGGACTTTTTAACCCATCATCTTTCCTTTTAAAGTAGTCATAATCACAAAGATAAAAGATGCTATTTTAATATCTTCTTTGTTAACTCCAGGATAGTATTCAAACACAAAAATGTCAGTGTAAACACTCTGCAATTTACAAATATTAGCATATCAACAAGGTATGCTGTGAAATCAAGAACTGTAAGGTCACCCTCACCCTGTAAGTCTCATCAGAAGCATTTTAATACAAAAGATGTAATCACAGAATTACTGGCTTTAAACCACTGAATTCCCTAAGGGAAGTTTCATAATGCAAGGGAGTGTAATCATATTTGATTTTCTTTATTGCTAACTCTGCATGGAGATCTGAAAAAATCACTATTAATCTAAGCCAGACAACATAGGCCTTAAATGAAAATGTAAAACAATATCTTAAAATGGTGTTCGTGCTGATTGCCAGGGGAAGGGAGAAAGAAAAGAGGGGGAAGAAAAAAGCTCTATTACACTGTCATTTTTCTCTACTGTGTTTTCTGCATAGGAAATGCAGCAGTTACCAGCTAAAAATAAAATGTGGTTTTAAGTTTAGAACTTTGTTTATCTTGAGCAAAAGCTGATTGTCTTTTAAGAGAACAGATAAGCTTGAGAAGTTGGGTTTGGTTTTGGTCTTGCAACACTTAGAAACTGACTGCTTGTAGCTTAGAAATCTCTGTCCCAGAAGAGTAAAGATTTATTTGTTCTGAGAATTCTCAGGCTTCGGAAGGATATGATATGCATGATGTTATGATAGAGAATTTCAGACTTATTTCTGGTTTACAAAAGGAATTGGAAAAACATATGAGTAATTGTTCTTGAAGTGTTGTTAAATTTGAAGCAGTGGAATTCATATTGTTCTGAACATTTTTAAGAAAAAAGATACTGGATTTATGCATCTGTTAGGAGTTCAGCATGCATTCAGAGTTGCAAAGGACAAAGGGGAACCCAGGACCATGTGAATAAATGGCCTTTGTGTTCAAAGCTTGATATCACTCATGTCAAGGTACTGGAAAACAGCCACTGGTTTCCTAGAGTCTTTGCTGGGCCATGAGCACACATCTTAGCTTGGTTCCATTGGACACCATTATGTAAACAACTTTTGATTTACTTACAGACACAATGATGCTCCCAGGAGGGTGGTGAGTATCAAACAAACACATCGTAGCTCAACAGCAAAGACACTGATGCAATGAAGACAATATATAGCTTTGAGAACAGCAAACCCAACAATTCTTGTCAGATTATCATTTTTTTGGTCTGTTTCCATAGGAAATCACTGTGAAGGATAATGTCTGGCACTACTCAAGTGCAAGAGTTACAGAGGAATATAATGTTATCAATTAATAAATCAAAAAAGAAGGTCTCATTAATACTTTATTACTATATGTTAATTTTTCACATCTCACATTAACACAGCATGCCATTTATCTTAACCTCCTAGCTATGCTGAGGTTTAAACATAAGCCAGAATTTTTCACAAATCAAGGGCAGATTTATTGCAAAACTGTCAAAAAGGAGTCAAAAAGACACATCAGTCTAGTTGGAGTGACTAATTAATGGATAGAGACAACTCATTGTTCTGTAAACTGTTAGAATTGTTTTGGTTCATGGTGGGCCTTGTCATATGAAATCAACAAAGTCATCTCAGAAGACTCATTAGACTTTTGGTCTATATGAAGCAAGTCAGATGCAAAAAAGAAATAGAATAACTCTTGGAGGCAGTTTTAAGTAATTTTTATCGATTTTGTATTTTCTGTACACAAAGGAATACCAAACTGCTCCTGCTCATTCCATGTCTATATTCCATGGATGTGTTTCTTGGGTGTGAAATGATCAGCCTGGGGATTTACTGGCAAACTAGCTCTTCATGTTACTTGAAAGGTCACTTCAAAATGCTTTCACATGAATTGAAGCAATTAGATTGACTGGATGTAAGTCCTTAGCTCAGGCAGAAGGCAACTCTTACCAGCTGAAATGTCTTTAACTGGAAGTGCAGTCCTCCTTGCTCCTGCTAAAGAAAATGTTGGCTAATTAACCCAAAAGAGAGCTGAAGGCCTGTGATTTCTAAGTGCTGCTGGTGGCTTCTGATTGAAGGAACATAACCTCAGTAACATGTTATTATTTCTGGTTTTGACTGGATGTCTCAATCTTTGAATGAGTGAGTAATAAACAAAAGAAAAACAAAGAGTAAGTCATGCTTTCCAGAGTATGTTTTAGAAGAATAGTCATTGGTCAAAATTTTGAAAGCTTCCCTATTTTGTAAATGCTTTCACATGGAAATAATGGTAACCCAAATAATTTACATAAAGGATATCAACAGGTGATACAATCTATTCATGTCTACATATGGAAAAAATACAGCCATGTCTGAATTTATCATTTTTCTGTGTTTGTAGCTGCTGCAAGCTCTAAGCTCTCAGCTGTCAGCCACACAACACAGGGTCTTACCCACTCCATGCAAATCTAATCAGCCTTTCCCAGAGAGGTTATAGCAGGGTTATATTGGGTTAAAAGACAGGTGATGAGAGTAACTCAGACAGGTAAAAATCATATGCAAAGAGACTGAAAGTTCTCCTGCTTAATGTAGTATTTGTTCTTGGGCTTTTCTAAACAGCTATACTGAAAGAAGGGTGGTAAATATTACAGGAGAACATTAAAGTCTTTCTCTTTGGGTATATGGAAATACATATACCATGGCTTCAGGCTTTTGTTCTGTCTCCCTCTTCTCCCCATATAACAGTGAAGAAGCCAAACATGCAACTTCCATTTGATTTTCTGTTATTTTTTTCTGCAGGTTCCCCAACAGGAACTACAAAGGTTTTGACCTGGATACAATAATAATGTAGATTTCTTTTTCCGCCTGTTTCCCATTGGAGGAAGTGCCAAATGTAATTGTTTCCACTTCGCCACAAAAGTTGCTAACGGTGGCATTTTTGGAAGGGAGCGATACAGCTATTTCTGTCTATAAATATCAACAGCGAGCCTGGAAAGCCCTCACTGCTTGCTACACGGCAGGTGATTGGTGCTCTACCTTACCGGTGCTGGCAGGTTTCCCTAACTCACGTTTACAGGGAGCGATTTCAGGATGCACACGCGTGTACACATAGATATATGTATATAAATACATATTTTCCGTGTCCGTCTGTCCGTCCGCACACACCTCCATCTCCGTGCGGAGCCTCCCGCGCCGGAGCTGCCCCGTGCGGCCGGCAGGTGGCGCTGCTGGCCGGGCTGCCCGCTCCGGGCCGAGCCTGCCGGGGAGCCCCGGGAGCGGGAGCGGGAATAGCGGGAATAATAGCGGGAATAATAGCGGGGAATAGCGGGAAGAATAGCGGGAATAGCGGGAATAATAGCGGGGATAATAGCGGGAATAATAGCGGGAATAGCGGGGATAGCGGGAATAGCGGGAATAGCGGGAACAGCGGGGATAGAGGGAATAGCGGGAATAGCGGGGTATAGCGGGAACAGCGGGAATAGCGGGAATAGCTGGGAAGAGCGGGAATAACGGGAATAGCGGGAATAGCGGGAACAGCGGGAATAGCGGGAATAGCGGGGATAGCGGGAATCGCGGGGAATCGCTCCCTTCGCCTTCTCTTTGCCGCTTTGCTAACTCTGCGAAGTTCGGGCAACCCGCCGCGTCCCTCCGGGCTGCCGGGGCTGAACGGCCGCTCCCAGCCGGGAGGCGAAGCCAAACCCGTGTGGAGCAGCGCAGGGCAGGGCAGCGCTCACCCTGCCGCCGTGCCGCGCCCCGCAGCTCTGCGCGGCAGCGCTGCCAGCCCGGCAGCAGCAGCTCCGCACCCGCTCCGCACCCGCTCCGCACCCGCTCCGCACCCGCTCCGCACCCGCTCCGCAGCAGCCATCGCCGCCAGGGCAGGGCAGGGCAGGGCGGAGCGGGCAGGGCGCGGGGCCAGCCCCGCTGCCAGAGAAAGAGCGGGGGCTCCGCGCTCCCCAGTGGAGGTCTGGGAGGAGGAGAAGCGGAGGAGGGAGGATCCGCGAGGATCCAAGGTAGATCCAGCTTTTACCGCTTACCAAAAGGCACCAGCAGCAGGACCTCCGCCTCCTCCCTCCCCCCCTCCATCCCTCCCTCCTCCCCTAACTCCCTCCCTCCCCTGCCCCTCCGCGATGAGAGAAGGGCCAAGTCGGTGCGCGCCAGCCAGCAGCGGGCTCTGCCGGGGGCAGCCGGATCGCTTTCATGTCGCAGGGTGACTGCTAGCCCTGCGGAGGCTCCCCGGGCCGGCCGGCGGCGGGCGGGCACTGCCCCGTAGCCGGGTGCCGCCGGCGCGCCCCGCGGGATGCTGGCGGCGGGGGATGCGGAGCCGGCCGCGGACTAACATGGGGGGCGGCCACTCCCACAGGGCGCCCGTCTTCGACGAGAACGAGGACGGTGAGTGCGGAGCTGTCCGCGGTACCGACCGCGCCCCGCCGCGCCAGCACCGTGCCACCGTGCCCGGCGGGTTCGGTTCGGTTCGGTTCGGCAGCGCTCCGTGCGGAGCCCCGGGCTCTGCCCTGCCCAGCGCTCCGTGCGGAGCCCCGGGCTCTGCCCTGCCCAGCTCTCCGGCTGCCGCTGCGCTGCCCGGGGAAGCAGCGGCAGAGCCCCTTTGTCCAGCCGTGCACACCGAGAGCGTGGGGGGCTTTTAGGCACGGGCTCCAGTCTAGCACATCGTCAGCTGGGGCTTGAGCACATGGCGGGTAACTTCATACCTGCCATGTGTTTATGAATGGGCATCGTTTGGGAGATGGATGCCCACGGTTTGGGTTTTGTTTGTAGTCGTCTCTTTGCCCACCTGCCTGTTTTAAATGGTGATGTCTCTCTCAGTCTATACTTCTTCCATCACCTTTTCTTTCTGAAACTTTTTGTTTTTTGGCTTGCTCTATTACTCTGAGTTTCTACTCCCTGCCTTGATAATATGTCATAAGAAAGCGTATCTTGTAAAGTTTTTGGAAGGCAATGGAAAAGTTTGCCTAAAATGTGGTGTTTCTTTGCTCTTTGTGCATTTCAATGTCATTTTCCAATGTAGACTGTCTTTAGTTGGAATTATGTGAATGCATTTCAATTAAAATAATTTTGGGTCTTGAAGCAGAGGGAGCACAGCACTCTTAGAAAGTAGATAGCTGTATATTAAGATATAAATGTTTTTAATGTTATGCATGGGATAGATGTTGCTATCTGGACAATGGGTGCCTAATTTTGAGTGTATTCCTTCTGCAGAAATTCCCAATATGTTTTATTAGGAAGTGATTGTGCCTTAATAGACTCACATTGTTTTGGCTTCCTGGGCTTCATAACAAGTCAAAACCATGTATGTTCTGCCCTATGTGTTCAGGACACATGGAGATATTTGTTTTGCTAGTAGGGGTGAAAAGTCTAAATGCATGTAAACTGCTTGAAAGGGTGAAGACGTCTTTACTTGCATTTGAGACAAGATTACCATTCTCTGTTCCCTGGCAAAGCTTGCTGAGGTGTGGTTTACAACATTCCATTGTTTGTGTGGGGAATGGGACAGATTATTTACCATTGGTATATTGTGGAGCCATAGCTGTCATTTTCTTGTACTGATATCCAATTTCAGACCTTTACCATTGGTCATGCCATGTAAACAAACAGCAGGGAAAGAGCTGCCCATGCCTCCCCCAGGTAGAGTCTCAGCCATGCACAGTTTGTGTTGGAAACCTTGAGGTAACTCACTGAGAAATACTCCAGAGTGAAAACAGACTGTTAATCTTGTCTAGACACCCTAAGGTAAAAAGATACCCATGCTTCTGCCTGTGAAGACTTTTAATTGGGCTCTCTTGAGTTAGCAGCTTCCATGAATTACTACCACCTTTTTTTCTTTTTTTTTTCCACGGTACAAATGAGTGGTCAGTTTTGGAACAAAATGAACAAAGTTCAATACTAAATTATTGCAGAGATGCCTTCATGGCACTTAGTTCTTTTTCCATCAGGAAAACATTTCTGTAATGCAGCCATTATTAACAGCTAGTAACAAAAAGCACATGAAGTATTTATGGATTCCTATTAGGTCATTTTTTATTCTTTGTGTGGTTTTGTTTTGTCCTGAGGTGGTTTTTCCCATTATGAATGTTCCTAACATAATATTTTATTGCTCTGAAGATATTTTGCTTAGCATAATCATCTGGCTCAGAAGAGTTCATTGAAACAATAACCAATTTCCAATACTACTTACAAAATATTGTTCAGAGTGGCATTTTCCCAAGTCCCTAAAAATATGGCAAAATATCTCCTCTTTGAAAACGTGTCTTACAGAATTTATTACAAAATGAACCTGTTTTTCCATAATCCCACTAACAGCTATAAAAGTCACCATTTCCCACAATATTGGACTCAATATGTAATTTAAAAAAAAAAAAAAAAAACTAAAGAGAAAGTATAGCAAGAGAAAGTGGATTTGTTTCTTGAAATGGTATAGTTTTGCTCAAGAATGACAATGAATTCATAGAGAACCAGAATAGGTAAGTTGTGTATGAAGATGTAGGAATAGTAGAAACTAAGCTGTTTAGTGTACTGTGTATGTCACAGCTGCCTCTTAAAATTATAAAAATGATCAGAAAATGTTTTATATCCATTCATGTTAATGATGGATGTGGAATAAAACATGAATTTTGGAAGAAAAGGTTTAAAGCCATTTATTGTCACTCTGGAAATCGTAGGAAAAAAAGTTCCTTACTCAGTGTAGCACTTAAGAAATAAATAAATGGAAATAGTGTGTGAAGAGCACCCAGGCAGTGCCTGACAAGCCTGTGGGGTGTCTCTTCCAGAGTTACAACTCCTGCTTTCTGATGAGAAGAGGTGCTGATCCATTGAGTAGATACAAAAACTGTAAGTTGTATGTAGACTCCCCACCATGCTCAGGATAATAGAAAAATTATTCTGGAGAATCAGAAGCCTGAACTGCATGCTGTTAGTCCCCAGTTATTACAGACAGTACAACACATCATTACCATACACTAATCTTTTTAAAGGTTGTAATGCATGCCATTTTTACCAGCTACATTCATTCACTGTGTTCCATTCTTATTAGAAGGATCTTCCAGAATTTCACTCTTTGAATGCTTAGAAACATCTGTTTTATTGACTAAATGTTTCATAACCTATTTATAAGATTCACATTTAATTCAAGTTTTTGTTAGTTTACAATGCTCTTTCCCCTCCAGGATTACTCTGAGGCTTTGAGAGGCAGCAAAAAAGTCCCCTCTCACTCTGATTTGTAGGGAAACCTTTTCTATTTTTCTATTATTTCTACTGCCTTCTTATTTCCTGTGCCCTGCATCTGTCTGCATTTGAACTTGTCTTGGTTTCACTCAGATAACCCAAATTGCACACAGAATTGCAGGTGAGTTTTCATCAGGACCTTGTGTTGGATGAAATACATCCTGTTCTCTGCTGGAAATAACTTCTAGTACAGCCTATAACTACATATTCCCTTTTCATGGACTTACCACATGGATAGTTCTGTCACCCTGTGGTCAGTGCCCTGCTCAGTAATTTCCATTGAGGAGCTCCAATCTCTGTTAGAAGTTTTTGGTGTTCTAATGTACAAGACCTTTTGCATGACTGAATTTTGGTCTATTTTCACAGTCTCAAAGATGACCCCTCACTTCTTTCCTTTCAACACTCTCATTCTTCTTTATCCAAAGTTTTAAATTATCACCACGCTGAATATCTCCATGCCAGTTATCAAGACCACTGAACACTTTGTGTAAGCATTCAGCTGGATCATTTCTGGACTTAATCTTCTTTGATATTAACTCCTGCCAGCCTCATAATTCCCATTTCCAAATAACATTTTTTCCTGTATTACTGTCATGGTTTAACCCCAACCAGCAGCTCACTCAGCCACACACAGCCACTTGCTAACTTTCCCCAGGTGGGATGAGGGAGAAAATTGGGAGAATAAAAGTGAGAAAACTCATGGGTTGAGATAAAGACAGTGTAATATGGAAAGAAAAAGCTGTGCACACAAAGAGTGCAAAACAAGGAATTAATTCACTGCTTCCCATGGGCAGGCAGGTGTTCAGCCATCCACAGGAGAGAAGGGCTCATCACATGTGGTGGTGACTTGGAAAGACAAATGCCACCACCCTGAATGTTCCCCCCTTCCTCCTTCTTCCCCCAGCTGTTTACACTGAGCACAAAGCCACATGGTGTGGGATATCCCTGTGGTCAGTTGGGGTCAGCTGTCCTGGCTGTGTGACCTCCCAGCTCCTTGTGCACCCCCAGCCTCCTCTCTGGTGGGGTGAGATGGGATGATGGACAGAAAATGCCTTGGCTCTGTGCAAGCACTGCCCAGCAAGAACTAGAACTTCCCTTTGTTATCAGCACTGTTGCCAGCACAAATCCCAAACACTGCCCCACACTAGCTGCTGTGAAGAAAATTCCATTCCAGCCAAAACCAGCACAGATGCCCACCTTGCATTTTTCCAGTTAATCCTCACGTTGTTCAGCTTTTCTTATACTTTCTTACGTATCACTTCAAAGAAATTGAGAAAAATTATAGTTAAGCTTACTCTATCATCTACAAAATAAGTTTGTCATCAAGGAGAAATATCTGGTTATTTGTGTGCAAAAAACTTCTGGAAAAAACAGTGCTGTATTCATCTCATTTTTCTTCTTAGCCTAGGGTAAAGCATAACAACAGCTAGGAATAATCCAGGGAACAGAGCCCTTTGTTTGCCTAGACCTTGTACTCTGGCTAAAGATATATAAAAATATGTTTAACTTCTTGACTTTTATTGCTCTATAGGTTGGATAGAGAACTAGGTCTTGTTCTGTAGCATCACTACCTCTTATCAAAGCTAGATACTTATATGGTGTGGAACTATAACATTTTTTCAGACATTTAAAAAGCATTTTAAGCCAGCTACTATACAAATTGTGTAGTCAATTCAGGCAAAAGGAAAACGGTTTTATTTAGATTAATACTACTGAAGTAAAGGGACCTGACTCTCTTCACCTTGAATATTTCCTATTCTCATGACAACTACTCTCTCCTGAATATGTATATCTAGTACTAATATCAGGAGAGCAAGGAAGTAAATTTTTCCTCATGTTCAACTTTTCAGAAACAGCAATATGTTCACAAGAGTGGCAATGGAAGAGTAAGGGTAATATTCACCATTGGTAAAGGTTTCCTCCAAATTCTGAGTAAATATCACAAGTAATGAATATATTAGCAATAACCTAGTGACTGTAAACAGTGTCTTTCATGCTGGATTTGCTTGGCTGTGTTCAGTTAAAATTTCAATCATATTCAAAAGGTGAAAATGAAATAGTCAAAAAGAGTCATTTAGAAAAGAGCTGACTCAGGAGAGACATTACTACTATCAAATGGGAATAATGTATTTGCCTACATTGTGGTGGAAGATACAGAGGAAAGGATGAGAAACAAAGTGCTGGAAATTAGAAGTTGGTTCTGCCAAGTGATATGGCAGTGGTATTTGATTATTTGGGGCTGAAAAAGTTTGCTACAGTTACTTTTGGAAATAAGTGTACTGAACCTTTAAAGAGTTTGTTTTTCTTTTCGTAGTAGATGGGCTTTACCTTGGAAAAAACCATGTATTTGCAGAAAATCTTTCACTGAGCACTCTGAAGCTGCAGAGCTCCAACACCCCTCGGTGGAGGTCACTGTGCCTCAGTGGCGTAGTCTTATATGTAGGAAATGAGGCATAGCAAGATATCTTGGCTGTTTCTCCATGGCCAGAGCCTGTTTCACTGCAATGCTTATGGATCTACTCCCCTCCAAGGAAGTGCTGAAGTCCCACTTCCTTGTCTGAGCCATGAGGCTTTATTCTGTTGTAGTGTCATAACTACAGACCTCAATGGAAATCTTAGGTACTAGAGAATATAGCATCCATCCTCTGGAGCTAAACCTGCAATTTGAAGTTGTAATTTAAAATAGATTTCTACCCCTCCTCTCTAGAAAAGCCTTCAGCTTAAATGAAGGATTTAAAATTGTTGGCGAGTGTCAGAAAACATCATTATTAAATGGACAGCTGCTGAAAAGACTTGTACTAAAAGCCTGAAACCCAGATGCAGAGCCTGAGAAAAATGCCTGCAATTAGTGTGGATTCAGGTAGCTAAATTCTGAGCATAATGGCTGACTTGATATATAAGTGCAGTGAAAGCTGAAGAACTATAAAGTGACATAGGGAAAAATGACAAACAAGAGTTTTTCTTGGAAGCGATTTAAAGCAATGGTTAAATGTCAAAATGAGTCAGATTGAGAACAGAGTATGCAGTGTCCAGTTATTGTCAGAGATATGATAGTGCTCATCATCCTGCTGCCACAGAGCTATAATGGATAATGTCTGATGCAGGCACAGAGCTGCAGCACACAACTCCAATCACGAGGATAATAACACACTCTTTTCAAACTACTTGTTTCGTAAAGTACAGCCCTAAAGAACAGTTAAATAAAGGGTTTGGTGTTTAAATACCTTCTGTTAGAGAAAGTAGCAAACATCACGTGGGATCAATAGTTCTGCTGGATTTTTAGTTTGTTCGTGGAAGTTCTGTGGTGTGTAACGTTGCATTTTAATTTTTTCTTTGGAAAGATGAATATTCCAGTTCCCTTTAGAACTGAATTGGATAAGAATACCACCATGTGATTTAAAAACTGCTCAAAGGCAGTTCTGTTGAAAACCACAGCTGTCAAAGGCATTATTTTGTGCTGAATATCAATGTTTTACATAAATTAGATTCAGACCATTGGATTTTTAAAAATATTTTGTTTTATGACCATGATGAATTTTATACAATTTTATTTTCCTTTCTTGAAATTTAGACAGGAAGCCATCGTTATATGTAGCTGAAAACACTTCAGAAACCCTAACAGTGGTGTCTGTACAATCACAGAAGAAAATAGATCAGGGTTGACATTACACTTACAGTGTGATATGACACACTGGGAGAATATAGGCAGAGAGAAGAGCACAGAAGGACAACATGACAATTTCAGGCAGCCACAGAGGTACAAGCTGTCAAGCTGTTGGCAAAAGTTTACATGGTGTGTGCTGAAGGAGGCTCAGAAGGAATATCATGACATTGCAACCACCATCAGCCCCTATCTGCCTGACTCAGGCTTTGGTACAATGCACACAAATAATGTGGACCTCTTCAGACACTAAGTGATAATTGTAGGTGAAGTTTAATACTGTATCACTTTTCCCTTTTTTATAGGGATCCCTAAAGAAGATGTTAGCTTCTTGTTATCTCAAATGAGCTGCATCTCTGTTCCACCATTTGAATGTCCTAAAAATGTTGTGCAATATCAGATTTACCTCACACTGTCAGGATTAGAACAATGATCCTTAAGATCTTTTCCAGGAAGAGCTAAAGTATTTGCCAATTTTACTTTACTTTCCATCATTCACATTCAACAAAATCTCTGCCAGTAATATCTTAGACATCCACCAGATAAATTTTCAAGGTTCTTCCTAATAATATTTACTCCAATTCCAGATTTAGTTTTCTGTTTTGGTGGAGACATCCTTGTCAGGACCTCCATCTTAAAAAAAGACATCCTATGAATCTTTGCTGCTGCTTTTGTAGACTTCTAAAATTTGCAGAAGTGTTGGCATGACACCTGCCTCAAAGAGTGTTTAGGAATTTCTTGTTGGCCTGTTATCCAGGAAGTGCTCAGGAGAGGTAACATTTTACCCATGTTGCAATATGAAGTGTGCCTGGATATCAACAGGCCTTTTGCAAATAGCTAAGTATAAATAATTCAAAGCTAACCAAGCATCAAGCAAGATAAGCTTAGAGACTCCTATTTAAGATCAGAGAAAGTTCTGATTGTGAAATAAACTCAGAAAAAACAAGATTATGTCCCAATCTCAACACCATTGCTTTTGCAGTCCCTCCTTCACAAATTCAGATATCTCCCATCCCTGCCCACAGCTGTTGCTTGCACTGAAAAGGCTTTGCTGCTTCAGCTGTGCTATTTTTGTTTGCTGTGTCAAAGAGCAGACTTTCAGAGAGCTGGGTCATGAAGGACTGGAAAAGCTGAATGGTGGAAGGGGCAGCAACCTGAGAAATAGATGTTTGGTTTTTTTTCCCAGGATAAAAGGGTTTCAAATGTGCAGAGACATTAAACTGACTCTACTCCTCAGTATTGGCTTCACTTCCTGTAGAGTTCAAAAGATCTGACGCCTTCCCCTAGAACAAGGGGGGACAGATCTGCCTCCTCCCATCTGGCTGCAGTGTGACAGACACTGAGTCATGGGTAGCACTTGTCATGAAAGAATTCTCTGATGGGGATGTGTGAATGAGGGTTACAAAGCCAGCAGTAGCTACTAGGGGGGGATGCAGTTTTTTGTGACCCTTGGGTACCATACTGTCCAATGAGTGACGTTCAGCCTGGAATCACATGTTGTGCCTGACTGAATTAGAAAATGGCCAAGAAAATCTTTGGGAAAAAAACATAGTAAAGAATTATGATTCTGCTTATATATACTCAAGGAAAGTAGATCCTATCTAACCAGAACTGTCTTTGTAGGCATAAAACCAAAGAAGACAGGGTTTTGTTGGCCAAGCATAAGACTCAGTCTTTTCTAGCTTTCTCATTAAAAAGCAAGTTTGGGAAGGCAGAAGGAGAAACCTTCCTGCAGCAAAACCTGGTGGGCAGTGACACCTGTGACTAAGCCCTGAAGGGTGGAATAGAGGAAAGATTGTCAAGTTATGTTGGAGGTTTCACAACATTTTGACTTAGCCAGAGTGAGCTAATGCTGAGAAAATCGGAAAGGTGTGGAAGGGAAAAGGTTGCTACTGAGATCAGTCCATACGAAACAAAAATTTCTGAGAGAATATTCAATTAAAAAGGACAAGTTCTAGTTCAGTCTGGAAGAGGAGCTGCACAGCATCCTATCAGGGTAAAACATGTGAGGGGAAGGAGCAAAAGGCAGGGGACATCCACAAAACTCAGCAGGAAAAGCCTGGACTTTTTGGAGGGAGCAGAGCAGCAGTAATAAGCAGTGTGCATATCAGAGGGTGTGATCTCTCTGGAGCACAGTTATACTTAGTTTCAGGAGCTGGTTCCACTGATTACCTTGAATGACATCACTTATTGCCTAATGTAAGCCCATGTTGGACTGCTGCCTAATCTGCTGTTGTGCTGGTGAACACTCTGTGTGTGAATGTGTAAGCTTCCCTGCAACAGGAAAAAGTAAGAGGTTGTTACAATGCAAACATATAAACTAAAAAGATCAATAAAAGTTGTTTCCTTAACTAAATCATACCCTGAGTTTCCTTGGACTCAATCAAAATTTGGTGTGAATAGCAAATACAGGATCTCTGCACCAAAAGAACAGTCAAATGTCTTGCTTTTTTTCTCCTATAGTTAAAGGAGAACAAAGTTGGTTTACTCTCTAAGGTTCAGTCTCTAATACATTAAACATTTTGAAGAATAACACTGTTACTTATTTTGCTGCACTTGATCCCATATTTCCTTTATCAGAAATGTATGTTCAAATCACACTGTATCTGCAGATGAGCACTGGTGGGGCACAAGATGCCTACACCTTCCCAGTTGAAGAGGATGTTGAGCATTAATATGTTCATCAGGACCTAGAACTGATTCTCTTAATACAGTATTTCATGGAACCTCCTTTTATTTAATTTTAAAATCTTAGAAATTGACATGATACTGTTTAAATTATACATCACATGTATACAGTACTTTTTTATAGCTAGGCCAATATATACTATATATATACTACAGTATAGTAGTGTACCTTTCTAAAACACACATTTCTGGAGGAGAGAGGAAAGAAAGAAGGCATCTGTTGACTGGTGAGTACTACCAGGCTTTGCCTTTCAGACTCCTCACTTACTAAAATCTGACAGATATAATGAAAGCGCTGCATGTGACGTGAATTCAAGATGTCCTCAGAAAAATCCTAATGTTATACATTGGTCTATTCCCTTAGGCAGTCAGCATTCACCTCAAATATCCATCAACAAGGATATGAGTAGGGTTGTGCTTTTGTATGACAGAAATGAGGACTTCCTTCTTTTTGTTCCCAAATAAGTTATTTTCCACTCCAATGACTAGAAGATTTATTTGCATGCAGCTGTCTCTCAGCTGCTCAGTTTGACCTCATCTTCAACTCCTTCATTTCCACTTTGACTCTCACCAACATGTGTATTTTAATAAGTAAATGCACCAGTCTGAATGGACAGGTCAGGATTTGTGAGGTCACTGGGCAGTTCTGATTTTAATCACTGGAAATGTGAACTCTGCAAAAAGGTGTTCATAAAAGTCTACTTAATTCACCACCACTCTTCTAAAGAAAATCAGCTTTCTATATTTTCCAGCCTGGTAAGAAAAGCTTACTGGAGATTGGGCTTACAGGCATGGTTTGGTGGTGCACTTGGCAGTGTTAGGTTTATGGTTGGGCTCAAAGATCTTAAAGGTCTTTTCCAACCTGAAAAGCCCTATAATTCTGTGATTTGAGTTTGTTTCACTGGTAGTCAGCCCATAAAAGAGTCTTCTTCCAGTTTTGCATATGATTTATTCCTGCTACAACTAATGGAGGATTCTTTATGATCTGTTTTTCTCCTACACCCCTTTTCTGTGATTGCTGCCACAGGTCTTGACACAAAAGTATCAGATGCTGTAATACTTCTGTTCTTAGAGTTTTGTTGTATTTTATTTTATGATATGGTTATTAAGTACGATGTAGACACCTAAGTAAGTTTCATTCATACCATAATTAAGACAAAAGTATTTTCCCTTTAAATTGAAGGAACCCTTCTTGAAAAGCATTGCTAGGGTTGGTGGCAGCTTATTGACATAAGTTTTGGAGGCTCCAATGATAACTGAACATAGTTGCTGAATCTGAAGTTTATTTCCCAAATTTTATATCCCCATAAATATTTTCTTCATAATGTCACAATAGAATGTGAAATTTTCTATTCTATAATTCATTAAATTTTTTTCTACTTTAGTCTATTTTGAAAAAAGCTGTTTTAGATATATTCATCAAATATTCTCTATGTTTGTTTATCTGACTCAAAATATGAATTAAATCAGTGCTTTTGACTTCTGATATTTTACTGATTTTGAGTTCACTCCCACTTTCTTTCTCATTTTCTTTCTTTTTATTTTTTTTAAAGAAATAAATATCAGTTCTATTTCTTTGAAATTCAGAAATATTTAGATAAGTTCTACACCTGATGTATCTTTCTGCCCTGCAATTTTTTGCTTGGTATGATACTGAATAAAATAGAGCACTGACTTTGTCATTCTATTGCTAACAGTGTTCTGTGTGAGAAAGACTGTTGTATTTAGTAAGTATACTACAAGGCAGTCTGCTGCAGTGGACAAAAAATGCTTTCCTTCTTTTTCCTATTTTTGCAGTGATAAGGGAACACCTGCTGTTCCTTATTTAAGATATAAAAAAGCAAACTGAGTTAATCCTTCCAGTAATTATTATTTCCTTTTGATATTGTTCCACCTCCCTTGCTGAGTGATGAGAACTGTTCTCAGCCACCTTGTTAAAACAAAAATGCAATATAATCACAAAATGACTGTCAGCCTCCTGAATGTCCTTCACACCTTTCTGAAACTATCTTCCCCTTCCCCCTGGATTGCTTTCACATTATGTTATGAAGATTGATTTTGTACCTTTTGGGGTAAGGTTTAGATAAATCTTTGTCCAAGCTGTGAAGCCTACAAATGCTTTTGGGGCAATACCACATCTTAAGCACTGTGAACTGCCACACAGAGCTTGAAGTCAAAAAACAAGAGAACATCAAAAGATCCTTCTTGAGAAGTAGGAAAAAGTTGTTATTTTAAGCCCAGCTTCATATTTGACTCTTTGAGCATGTGAAAACTACAGAAATACAGTTTAATGTGTGGGGAATTGCTGTAAAACAAAGTTAGCTTTTATTGAGATTGGTTTGGACATAACATGAGGAGCAGATTAGCCTGAAGTTTTATGCAGCTTCATGAGATTCTTCTCTGCCCAGCCTTGGCATGTGATTTTTCAGTACCTGCATGCTAATTATGCCCTTATTGCCACATCTTGTCCTGCCCAGTGACATGTCTGAGATCTCTTGCTCAGGTTTTTAAGTTAAGTTATTAAACTGGGGTTTTTTTATGATGCAAATAATAACAGCAGATGAAAGTATTTTAGAAAGAGAAATACATTTTTAGTGTGAAATTCTCCATAAAAATATCAGTGTTGAAAGACTTTTTTGAAGGATTTATTGATCTTTATTGAACAAAGTTGTCAGCACTAAGTATTGTGTGATTTTGCTGGAAAGGAGTCATAGAACAATTAACACTTACTGTTGATCCAAACGTTAAGCTACCTGGGCAGCTTTCAAAATAGCAAAAAAAAAAAATTATTTACAATCACCTGGTTTATCTCATTGGTTTTTTCCTTTTTTTTTTTTTAATTGACAGTACAGTTTGGGTAAAGGACTGACCATCAGGTTCAAAGGTGTTGGCTGTGGGAAGCAGGACATCCAAGTGGAGCTTGTCTGGTGGCTAGGCAAATTCCAGCTGTTGCTAGGATAGCATCTGCTCTTGAATGGCTTTCACAAGGCTTTCTGAGAGCGAGGAGAGGTTATGTCTGCAGTTTAGAACAGATTGAGATATGGCAGTGAAGAGATAGCATGTTTGCAGTGGTTTCAAGCACTTATGCTGAGTGCTGCTTTGACTTCAGGCCATTGATGTTCCTAAGGCAGGAGCCATCAGTCTGTCAGATGAAGCACAGTCATGGATTTTAAATGCATTAATAGAAGCAACCCTTTCACTGTAGTCCTGCCCATTACAGAGAAAAGATTGTGGCATTTGGTTTTCTCCCTTGTGGGATGCAGAGAATGTTAAATGCTTCCCTGGGAGTACAAATGCTAATGAGTATCTACAGGTTGCTCTCAGCCTTCTAACCTCCCTCTGCTAGGTAGATCATATACATCTTTTGATCCACAGATGCATGTGGATCAATGACATCCTGAATTTTTGAGTGACAGGATGTCCTGGATGTTGTAAAGATCTTCCTGCCATGCTACATTCCAATTTGGAAAAGAAGAATACACCCTGGCAGATCACCCAAGAAAGATTGCTGACTGCTGTTATATGCAATATGTTTCTTCTAGCCTTTAGTGATATGAAACTGATTTCTAGTCCTTTTCAAAACCTGAAAATGCAACAAAACAAAACAAAACAAAAAAACAAACCCCACAACTTTATCTTCTGCTATGTTTAAGGCTTTCCATTCTGTACTGTGAAGAAGCCAAGGTTGTTTAATATTATTTTCATAGACAGCCAGAAAAAGATTTGAAATACTGATTTGTCATGTTATTCAAGTAAAGAAAATATATATAGATATACATATATTTTTAGAGACTGTCTCTCTCTTTCTTTTTCTCTATAGATACACAGATATTTTTTTATATACTTTACTCTCATCAAAACAAACCCAGTGTATGCAGTAGGGAACTCTAGAACTGAGTCACCAACATTCATTATTTTCATCTAACATCTATAATTAAACTTATTTGAGGTTCTTTTTCTGTGATTATACAGAATTGGTATAAGCACATTTAGTGCCACTGAATGTTTCAGGCACTAACAAGCCTTCTGCTACATTGAGCAATTTTATCCTCTGCAGCTCACTATTTGTTTGTGCTTTGCACCTAATAACTTCTGTGGTTAAAATTAGAACTTCTCTTCTTTCCATTAATATCTGCCAGCTACCCGCCCTGTTCACCAAGTGAAAATTTTTATTTTTTTCCTGTTGTGTGGTGATATGAGGTAAATCTAAGTTAAGTTGTGGATTAGAGTCTACTGACCTTCTGCTGTTAATACCAGCCTGGGAATTGTGGTTGGTCTGCAGTCCTCCTCCTCTCCTCTGTCACCTCTGCACCAGCTGACCAGAGGTGGATTTGAGTTGTTTCCTAAGTGTATCTATGTTTGCTTTGCTTGAAGTGTTTAATATTTCACTTCTGTTGTGGTTTAATCCCAGCTGACAGCTAAGTACCACACCTGCTTGCTCACTCCACCCCCTCCCCAGCTGGATAGAGAGGAGAATCAGAGAGAGGTAAAACATGTTGGTTGAGATAAGAATATAATTGAAACAAACAAAATTATAATAACAACGATAATAATAATAATAAACAACACTATGCTAGCTACTAAGAAGAAAATTAACTTTATTCCAGCTGAAACAAGGACAACTCCTAATCTTAGCAGTGTGTAGATAAGATAAAGTGCCTGATTTCTTTATTCATATTTACTGTTTTCTGCAATGCATAGTCCTATCAGCTTTGGTGTAATTGCTTGTGGAGTGTAAATAAGTATATTTATAAACAACTTGTAAATAAGTATACAAGGATTTCTCAGAGGTAAGAAGCACAGTGATGAGAGAACAAATCATCAGCTCCAAGTAAAAAAGCCTCTGCAGTTAGGTAGTCATTTTATGTACAGCAGTCAACCCATCTTTTTCAATGTCAGTAAAAAAACTTCCCATCCCATCATCAAATATTTATCTGTAAGCACTGAGATGAAGAAATATGCATTGCACTGAAGTCATGGGAGTTTTTTACGAATTAAAGATTGCTGTTATTATCAGGTTTTTCCCCTATCCTTTCTATACACCCTGAAGAGAAACAGCCACAAAAAATAATGAATATAAAGGTGTTAATGTTAACTAATAACTCAGGATATTGCTTCATCTGAAGTTGGAAAAAATTGACCATGTTTGATCAACAACAGTTTAGTCTGGAGCATGTAGGTAAAAAAACCTTTGGGAGATCTGCTTTCCTCCAAAATGGCAACAAAGTGGAGTGATTCTTACAAAAGTAGATTATTCACACAGTGAAATATCAAGAACCCTAGCTAGAATCAAAAAGAAGCCTCTTCCTGGCTCCAGATGACTATAAAAATCAGAATTGTTAAGCTGAGTTCAGATCAGTCCCTTTACAACATCTGAGGTTCCAGCTCTAAAATGGATTTTATTATTTTTTTAAGAAGTATAACTTAGATTAAAAAATTTACAAGACCTATGAGTAAAATGCAGCTTGAGTGCTGAAGTACATAGTGAAAGTCCTTTAACTGCAGAGGATGGATACCTATGGGTAGGCTAACAGATAGAATTGATGGAGGAGGTCAACCCTCTTAAAAGTGTGTTGAGTCTTTTATTTAAACAGTCGATAGAAATCTGGCCAGTTTAAGAGGTATCTAGCTTCTGCTGGACTCTGAGGTGCTACTTTGTGGCAAGGCAGTAATGGAACACTTGAAATTTCCTTAATTCTCCTCTGCTGGAGATCTGGCCCTCAAATGTACTCCCTACCTGTGCTGGTAATTCAATTAAGCACAGCCTTTTTCCACGATGAGAAGCAGTTTTTCCTGTTTACAATCCCCATTCTACCCCCAGCTCCTGCTGTGTGACCTCCCTGCCTGCAGCTGCATCCCACTGCCCCAGCCCAGGCTGTGGCTTGGGTTTGCCATGAGCAGCTGGGCAGGCAGGGACACTCCAGGCACACTTCTGCTGCAGCTGACAACTGGCGTCATTCCTTTCGAGCCCATGGTGATGGTTTGGGTTAAAATCCATACGTGGGAGGCAATCCCAATTGAAATGGGAATCATTCTGACTCTTTAGTGTCCTAACTTGCCCCAGGTATTTCATTTGTAGTTGTGGTTAAAAATAGAAAAGGTAATTCTTCAAGGTTCATTTCTGGAGAGAGACTCCTCATGTCTTGGGTTCTGAATTTAGAAGAAAAAGAGAACAATTCATATTTTGTTTAGGTGTTTGAATAAAATCCTTTTCACATGGGTCCCTAACCTCCCATTAACATAGCACCAAGACTCATTTTGTGAAATCCTGATCTGCATGAACAGTGCTTTCAGAGCCAGTGCCCCAAGGAGCCAAGAGCAAAGAAGTTTATTAGCTTCCCCTGGCACACTTGGAGTTACAGAGTTCTTTGCATGGATAAGATTGATGGATGTCTCACTGAGGATTTTGTTGTTAACTTCATTTAGAGAATTTCCCTTCACCTGGAGATCACTCTGATAAATTTTATTGCAGGAGAAAACAGTTTGGTACACTGATATTTGACATTTTATTCCCATAGCAACTTCCCTCAGAGAGCCTTCCAGTTCAGTTATTAATGAGGTTATTTTCATAGAAACTCTGAAGGAGGTGAATATTCCCAATTTCCAGCTGAAAAAGATGCTTCATAGCCTATTATGTGCATCCTGATCTCACAGGGAAGTCAATTACAGTAAAGTGAAATTTAGATTTTCTATATTGTAGCAATACATTTTCACAAGGAGTATCTTTTCTGCTGCTTATACCTGTCAGCCTGTTTCTCCTTGCAATGATTTCAGAGATTATTTTTGTCAGCTCATCCATAAGTGAACAACGTAGTCAATCAGAAACTCTCTTTTCTCAACAAAAGGGTGCTGTGTTTTATCATTTACCAAAGGCCTTACATTTTACATTAGAGCAGCTTTTAAAACTTTTCTCAGTTTCAATGTCAGTGTCTTTTGAAAGAGCTATGAAAAGCATGGAGACTCACAGAGGCTTCCCTGATACTCACTAGCTGTGATAAAGTCCAGTATATCAATTCAATTGTTCATTGGTGATTTCTGATGTTTCCAGTGATACTACTAAGTTAATAGGTTTTCTGAACCAAATCTCTCTCCTGTCACAAAACAAAACTGTTATCATTGGAACAAAAAGGGATCTTTAACTGACACTTTCACTGATCTTAAAATAAAAATAATTTACTGACTTGTGAGTTTATAGTAGCAAAATTTTGTAAATTACTGGTTGTAATAGGATACATGGATGAGAAGTTCCAATTACTTTCCACTAAGCCAAGTGAGTCAATGAAAATAAACTTTTCTACTGGAAAATAGGTTACCTGAATGCTGTATGCTAACAGAGCATAGAAGCAGCCAAATCAGTTCTGTTATGATAAACTAACCTATGGTTTTACTGAAGATTTGACACTGCCTGACTAAATTCTGATCGTTTCTGTGTGACAGTGAGGTCAGGGCTATGGGCTGAAATCAGTTGCATTGTTAGCCAATGCATCAAACCTAATAATAACCTAGTAATTGCAGTTATTCATGACACATAGCTTCAGTGCCAGTCTAGATACAGAGAGAATCATGTTCTTTCGTAGAATTATAGAATCATAGAATGATGTGGCCATTTTTGTGTGGCCAGCTTCACGTGACCAGTCACACTGAATCCTGCACAAGAAATGAACATACCTACCACACTCTCTGTAAGTATTTTCAACTACTAGCGAGTCTTTTCTGACCTTCAGGATTGTGTTAACCAGGCTCTGGTCATTTGCAGACATCAGTATCATTTATTTAGCAAAGGTGAAGATTGTTACGATATTTCAGTCCATCCAGAGGAATATCTGACCTCTGATGATATTTTTCATAGCACTGAGTTACACACCAATATGTAAAATCCCTGACCAGCTGTTACAGGCTTTTCACAACAATCTATTGCTATTTGCTCTTTGTTGAAAAAGAGTGGTAGATCTGGCACTCCAAAATCCTTTTGCTGTTCTGTTAAATCTATCAGTAAAAGCCCATGCATTTGAAATCCAATTGTTTGGGGATTTTTATCTAGATTGATGGATGATTAACCAGACATCGTAACAGAAGATAATGAGATGTTGAAAAGAGTTGCTTTTAAATTAGGCTGCTGAAGGATTACACCAAATTGACCCACACAGTCAGGACCATCTAGGCTGAAGGCCCATCATAAACATAAAAATTCTCACTCTCAGTCCATGGTATCCCATTTTCAGACTGACCAGATCAGTGAACATCCACCTCCATATGTGTGGAAGCAGCATTAAGAGTGTCAGCTCTGCACAGATCTCTCCATAATCACAGTCTGAGTCTTTCCCACTTTATGCCTTCACTATGTGCTAGTTCTTCCCCTTTCTGAACCTGCCTTTCAATTGATGATATCTTGGGGCAGGAATTATTATAAATTTAATTGACTTTTTGCAGTATTATCCTCCATTCATGCTTGCCACTGTCGTATTTTGTCTCTTTTTCCTTTTAAGCTGTCTCAGCTGCTGCTGTTTTAAATCTTAGGTGTTTGTCAAGGGAGCTTCACCTTGGTAATTGCCTGTACCATTAGTCATCACCAGGATTTTGGAAGATCTTGCATTATCCCCCAAAAAAGACAACTAAAACACATCATTGTCTGTGCTAATTTTTCTGCAGCTCACATCATCAGTGGTGACGTTAAACAGAGTCATTCTTTCCTGTTTTGTCCTGCACTGCCAATGAGCACATCCTATGAACTTGGGCTTGATCCCTACTAGATTGTCCAGCAGACTTTTTGTGATGGTAACACACATTTTACGTTCCTTATATCTTCTGCCTAGCTCTGACAGCAATATTTGACCTTCTTTTTGTTGTTGTGTATCAGTAAGAAACAATGGAAAATTCATTAGTTGAAATGAGTAACTTTGCCTTCAAACAATAGTAATTGTATTTTGGTCTGTATTAGCTTAAATCTTTCTGACATGGGATGTTTATTATTATTCCTACTTATTCTAGGAAAGCTAATTGGTTGTCTTGCTGGAATTGCCATCAAAGTTAAAAGACCTGCTTAGCAGATCATTTTAAATTAGTCTTTATCTTTGTTGCCTGAGCTTACTTATGTGTGAGGAAAAAATGCAAATATTAGCGTCAGTACACATTAAGGTGGCAGGGATCAGAGTTTGATCTCTACTTTGATATAAAGCTATTCCTAAAAGTAAAGCAAAGTTAGAGTAAAATACATAAATTCTGTACTAATAAGTGCTCCAACTTACCTGTGAAGGTGACCATTTCATTCCACCACCTTTGAAACCTGACTTCTAACAAAACCAGTGCTGTAGGTGTATTAATCCAGTCCAAAAGTCCTTACTGCCAGCAAAAGGGGAGCTTGTGCTCTCCTCTGTTCCTGCTGTCTGCAGCATGCCAGACATGGTGTCTCTGTGATTGTCTCATTTTCCTGTCAGTTTTTCAAAGAGCAATCATTTTACCTGGATGATCATGTGCTCTTGTCATAGCATCACATGAAAAGGATCAGAAAGGGCTAAAATACAGTGTTGGTGAGATGGTCTTTGAGAGAAATTTGGTATGTGTGTAGGGTCTAAAACATGTAAGTTCTGTTTCTGATGTTGGGAAATATAAATATTGTCTACTTCCTCTCATTATTAGGCTGTATGAAAATAGAAATCCTTCCTATGAAAAGCCAAAAGCAAAATTAAAAGTAGAATTTCTTGAAATGTTCTCGTTTCAGAAAAAAAAGTATCAGAAATTCACACACTCTATATGGTCAAAGACAGCAATAATAGTAATGCAGAAATCATCATGAATCAATACCCAGAAAATTTTCATTTCAGTTGAGATCAGTGAAGAACTTTTGATTTTGTAGTTCTTTCACTTGCTTCTCCAATAAAAAAGAGGAAGAATGGAAAGAAAGCACAAAGCAAAAAGATGAGAAAAACTCCAAAACTAGGTAACTTTCTGTTTGCTTTCATTGGAGTTGCAATCACATTTTTACCCAAAAAACCAGAACTTTCGTATTGCTTTGTATCCTTCAGATTGAGATTATTTATTTAAAAGAATAGTTTTCCTCTCACCTCTTCCTGCCTTTGCTCACACAAGCCATCACAGGCAAGAATCAGCTTTTCAATTAATCCTTTTTTTCCCCAGCCACCTGAGAGTGCTGCTGTCTGCCTCTGAAACAGAGTAAGCTGTCTGAAGACAGAGGCAACACACCAAAATCTCCAATTAGGAATTGTTATGGTAACAAATTGGACTAGTTTTAAAGAGGCATAAAGATATGAAAATTAACTTTATTTTTTAATCTAATGCTCCCAAGAAACACCCTGGGAGAGATATGCAGCCACAAGAGCTCTTCTGATCAGTACAATTAATCTTTGCCAGTAAACACCTATTTGTGCTCAGTCCTTCAGACAGAAGAGCTAATTTCATCCAACCTGTGTTAAAATCCTCGTGGAGCAAAGCAGCAGCTAAACATCCCCACACCTTCCACAGAGCAACAGTTTTTTTTGTTTTTCCATGGGATAACAATAACAGCAACCCCTGCAGCTGCTGGTGCTTCTGGTGAAGCTATGGGCAACCTTTCAGTAGAATTTGGGCAAAAACTAATGACTGTGTTCTTACACCAAAATCCTGCTGCACTTTGCAGCTCTGAGACTCTGTGCTGAGCTCAGTGGCTGGCAGGCAAATCCCTCCAGGGCTCACAGAAGTTGACACCCACATCCCTAAAAGCATCAGATGACTTTTCTTGATTTTTGGTGTGGTGATATACCTCCAGTTTCTCCAACAGGCTCTTGAGATTGTGGGATGGCAGTCAGCAGTTTCAGCTTAAACTTCCCTCAGAGAAAAGCTGTAATGATTTGCAGCCTGTTCTACTTGTCTGAAGAGCAAACTGTTTTACAGGCTTCAGGTGTTTGCCTGATGTATTTTTCAGAATAGATGTATTTAATGGCTGTATCGTTTTAATTTGGATTATTAGGGGTATAAGCAGCTGTGGAGAGAAATTTTCATTTGATCCTGGGTTCAAACAGATTCTTGTTTACCAAGGAGTTGCAGTTTCCTTGTGAATGCAAAATCTCTTAGGTTTTTTTACAGCTTTTACTGAATAGCATTAGAAATACAATCATGTTCTTTTGCAGAACTGAAAGGGAAGAACAGTTTTGAGAATCAGTCCTTGCATCTTTTCTACTTAGCAGCTTGGTTACTTTCAAATGCTAATTTTCTTTAGAGTTTCAATTTTACTTCTGGTTGTGGCAACACATGCTTGTTTCTATAACAGCGTAAATTATTAGCTGATTCACCAAATTTTTCTAGTCTGTTTTTATAGCATTTTGAAAAGTGGTAGGCTCTTGTAGCTCTTTCCAGTATTCATTTTAACTAACATATTCAGAAAATTCCCCAACCATTTAGGGAAAACCCCACTCTTTTTAATGATGTGATGTGAGGTGGATTTTACTGATTACAGTGTAGAACCCCATGATGCTTGCACTGCTTTTGATGAAAAAACGATTCATGGTCTAAATATTCTGTGAATTTCACCAAACGTGTAGCTAAATTGCATGTGAAGTACTGCTATGCAGGAGGATTGACATAAGGAAATCAGAATTTCTGTAATGTACCACAGTAGATGTTCTTTAGCCCAATCTTTTATCTATGCTATCAGCTATTTATTGATGGAATATAGAAATAAGAGAGATACAAATAAAATTACAGTGTTGGTTTTCCAACACCCTGGTACTGAGTTTTTCTCCCCATTTTAATATGGGAAAAGGTTGCTTCCACTATGTCTTGTTTGAAATATGACATAGATGGCAGATAACAAGGAGCTCTGACACCCTGATTTCTTTTCTTTGAAACAGACCTTCCCCCTGAAAAAGATCTTAATGAATAATGAAGCTTGTTGCCAAATCAAAATGCTGTTATTTTCCTTTACAAAATGTAAGCCTTATGCTGAGAAGGCAAAGCTGGTTTTGAAAGTTTGAACAGAATTCAAGTTTACCTTTCCAGGTTTCATTCTGGCACAGTTCAAAGCTGGACTACATTTCTGTGCTATGACACTTCTTCAAAGGTATTGGAATCTGATCCTTGTATCCCCTTCTGTAGATCCAAATCTTGTACCTGTTCAAAGCTCCCATAGCCCAACACGCCACCAGCTCAGAGGGAGCAGAGCACAGGTCATGCAAGCTGTGAGGACACCCAGGAAAGTGAAATGTAGCCCAGCCCAAGAGCTCAACAAGAAAGCAAAATACAGAAATTATTTATTACAATAAAGCCACTTTGGATAAGTCAAGGGTTCTGAAATGAAAGCGTTTTGATAATGCAGAAGTGTTTCACTCTGATTGAAGAAAGTACGCAAACATGATCTGACTAAAATGCATTGTAAAGTTCAAAACAAAATGAGCTGAATTTTATATAAAATTTGTTTGGCCTGCAAAGATCTTAAATTCTTCCTAATTTCAAAGAAGGTCTGAATAATTATAAAAGTATTAACATAATTAGAAACAGTTTATCTTGAGACTAAAGCACTCATTAATTATGAAGAATTGAGACCTTGTAAAGCAATTTAAATACAAAGTCCCTAAATGTGATAGAAAACACCACAATTCATGATTAGTGAGATAAAAACAGCTCTGAAATGTCTTTTTTTGTTATGTATCTCTTCCTAAGAAGTAAGTTTCCCAGTCAAATAATGTGTAGTAATATCTCATTTTACTCAGAAACCTATGAGGCTATGAAGATATGTACTCTTTGTTCACTTCAAAGACAAGCCAAGCTTTATCATTCTGTCAGCAGAAATGCATTTCTTCCTTAATTTAAGCAGTATCCTTCTTCACTACTGCACTTGCCATGAACAGAGCATGATGGAATGTGACTCTTTATGACTACCCAAACCATTTTATGACCCTTAACTTGATTTTTAGGCACTGTTCATGTTTGTCCTATCCATGCTCATTCAAGCAGGGGATTTTATTATGTATATTGAATATATATGACTGTGTCCACTTGGTTACTCATCTTATGTGTTTAGTGTGGAAGGACTGTAACAATTTCAACAAGATCTGATGGCTGTAAAGATCTACTGAGGTTCTGTCAGCACAGCCTCTGGCTCTCCCTGGAAAAGCCTGGAGCATCTGAAAAGCAAACAGACGTAGAAGGAAGATTGCAGAACTAGTCTGAAATCCTAATAGCAGTGCTATCCAGTGAGTCTCAGGGCAAACCATACAGGCTAAATCTAGAAGGAAATTTGATTTAGTTATTATTCTGTTTTCCTGATTCACAGAAACAGGAAGCATTAGACCACCCCAAAACAGACCTGCAAGGCAGCGCTCAGACTTAAATAAAAATCTGTTTTCTTGGCTAACAGCCACATCACATATCTTTGTTCCTGTTTTCTCTTGAGATCAGTGAGAATGAAGGTTGACATGCTGAAATGCTCACTGTGTTAAAAATGTGGCTTTACTGTACACCTCCTAATGCCTTAGTGCTCATGTTCTGGTTTTGGCTACTCCCAGACAGTCCAAATAAATCAGTGGGACTCAACCAGGGAAGGAGAGTCTGTATTCAGCTTATCAAGTTCTTCCAGAATGGCCTCTACTTTAGTTTTCATTCTGCAAAGCATGTGTATGCCTGTGCTTTGGCCTCGTTCAATTGGATATTTTCTCTAGGAGATACAAAGTCCTTTCAGGTAATGGTTATTGAATGTATTTGGACAAATTACATATACAGGCTGTAAATATTCCTCAGCTGCAGCAAGAAAACAGATACCAGCTCTATCTAGAATCCACCCAGCATTTATATTGCCTCTGTAGCTAAATGTAATTTACACTTGAACAAATGATGTGTAACATGAGAATATTTTAAACCAGTAAAACTGCAAGTGAAAGGGTAAAAATGTTTTGTTCTTTTGTGAGATCATAAATCAAACACATAATACATAATGGTCTGTTGTTGATGGAATTCTTTTTTTTTTTGGTTCAAGTAACCATAGCACTTGAGAATAATGCAGCAGAGGTGAATGCATATGAAATATTTCATTGTTTAAACATATATCATTATGTATATAATGCTGGTTAATAAAAGAATAGGCATTTCCACTACAACTATCCAATGTTTTTGCAGCATGGTTGTTCAAACCCAATAGTCTGTGAGGTGAATATTTACCCCAAAGTATACTTTATCCTCAGGGAAGAGTGGAGCTAGAAATATTTATTTTATCATTCACTAGAAAGTTTTATACCAAACATCTGCTCCATCAGGGCTGCTGCAGTTTGGAAGACATGCCTGAGAAGGTGTGGCATGAAGCAGAAGTCAGGTTCCCTTCTCAGCTCTGCCACAAGATGATGTGTGGGGTTTGAGTCACTCTACTGATTTCTGTACCTCCACTTCCACACTGGGGTAGACTTCTCACTCCTTAAAAATGGCTTTCAGTCTTCACAGTGCTTTTAGAAAGCACTGTGACCTGAATTGGCTCTTACTACTCTCCCAATTACTTGTGGGTCTGAGCTCTAAGATACTTTCTATACCTAATTTTACAGCTGCTTGGTGATGTAATGATTCATTTTTCTACAGACGGTGGCAGAGGATATTGCAGCTCTTGCCTAAGGTCACAGGAGAAGGCTGTGGCAGTAGAGGGGCTCCTGTGTGTAATTCAGTCACAAACCACTGCACCATCATACTAGATATTTCTGATAAGTTTTTTTAGTACACTAATACATTTGACCATGTATCTGTAATGGTTAGGACCACATTTTTTTGCTTTTCCTGGCAAGCAGGATGAAACCTATAATTCAGCTTGTGAATCCCATTGTCCTCATCTGGCTTTTATTTGTTCAAGATCAAACTACTGGAAAATGCTCTACATGGGGCTAATTCAAAACTGTGATTCTAATCCAAGTAAGGTATGCTTGCACTAAAAGTTGTTAATAGGAAATTGAACCTGTGCAATTGAATGAATTTAAGATTTATTTGAATATGACTAAATGGAAAGAAACAAATTATTTCAATGTATATATATAGCACATTGCTGAAATTAACAGGCATCCTTTGCTCTAATACCGTAACATGAAACAAGATGTCAAAAATGCTGATCTATTTTGTCTCTTAGTTATCAAAATATCTGGTTTATTCCATATTCCTTCTTGGTTTTGAATTAATGGCAACTTCTTAAAGGATGAAGGTGGGAAATGGGGGAAGGGAGATTTATAACACTTGATTTTTCCAAACTGGAGGAAATCAAAGAAACTGGAAAGAAACTCTCTCATAGGGTTGTTAATAAGTTTCATTCTGTGGGTTTACCTCTATGAAAAATTTCCTGAAGACAATATAAACTAATCTTATTTTCTGAAAATATTTCAGACTCAAATTCAGAGCCAAGGTATAAGACCTCCAAAGTATGCTGTGGTAATCAAATGAAAGAAGTGTTCAAAAAGTTGGAAATATATTTTTTTCTCTTGAGTAAAAAGTACAAAGAAAGCTATTTTCATGACAGTAATAGTCATATTACTGACACTGAAGAAAATGCCCTTTGCCAGCCACACCATTATCTCAGTGGGGCTTTGCACTAGAAAAATGTCATTAGCCACACCACCAGGCACCACAACAACTAGACATGCCATGTTTTGGAGGACAAGAGTTTAATACTTGTGATCTCCTCATTGCACAGAGGAAATGGCAGTGTCTGACCTTGGTGATATTTTCAACATTGGAAATTACAGAGGTCATGATGAGCTGTAATTCTTCTCAGAGTAAGTGGTGATATTTTGGCATTGAATTTTCGCCAGAAAAGACAAAAAAGCACGTACAGAACCTGAAAAAAAGTTGGTTTTTTTTTCAGGTGAAAAAAACAGACAAAAATTTTGTGAGTGTGAGATTAAAAACGTCTGAGGTAAACACCTGAAGTGTATGGCTAATGTAGTACCAAGGTAGCAGTGAACTCAGCTCAACCCTTCACTGCTGCCAGGGCTGTGCTGCTCTGTTCTAGACGGGATTGTTACTTAGATCATCTTAGGTTTACTCAGTGAATTTGATATTGGTCTCAGCTGCAAGGTAGCCCATTTCTTACTCTTTCCTAATATCCCAAGTAGGAATTTCCTCAGTTTGTGAATCTGCAATGTTGTATGTTTGAAGGATCAAAAGAGACTGAGTCTTGCTGTAGTGAATTATCCCTTTGCAGAGAACCACAAAGGCTGCAAACCTTGCTCATTTTAGATGCAGGCTCAGAAATGTTTACATATTTCCTCAGTCATTTAAAATTGTCTTTATTTTCTCTTGCAAAAAAGGCATTACACTCGTTGTACCTTAATTTAAATAAGGCTTGTGGGACTGTGAGCTACAGAAACAAAATAATCTTTTTTTTTCTGAATGAAGATATGAAAATATGACATCCTATTTTCTATTCAAGTTAAACATAGAAATTAAGAAGATTTCACCAGTTGTTGTGCCTATGATTTTTAACAACTTATTTAGGTTTCCACTAATCCATCTTCAATTCCATGGTCTATTGCCTCATTTAATAATTTCATTCTTATGGAAGTCCTATTTACAATTAAATCAAATTTAAAAATTTAGTTGCTCTAGTCATTCAGATCAATAAACACATGAAAGAAGGAAGTACAGAGAAATAGAAGTTATATGGACAATAAAAAATGTTCTTCTCATAGCTAAAGATAAATGCTTAATCTTGGTTTTACAAAAACAAAATAATTTTTTCAAACTGATGCATTTCAAAATACATCAGGCTTCAGTATATAATATAGTCAAGTATTATTGTAATGTAGCTTCACTGAAATTGAGATAATTACAGAATGTTTCAACAACTTTTCACTTCTTTGGGGAACTGGACTCAGCTGAGTGACTGCAAGGTAAAGAACAAACTCAAAATAAGCTTTTTATAAGGAATGTGTTTGTTAAAAGATTTAGCAAACTAAGCAGGAAACATGAGAAAGTTTGAAAGCAAAGGAATGACACAGAAAACACCAGCATGCTGTGCTGAATTTTTGGATGAATTTTTCCCATCAAAGATATTAATGAGATTGTTTGGAATGTTTTCAACACTGTGTTAAATTCCTACCTAAATTAAGGCTCATCTTGGACAGCCCAGTCATGCACTTGGGAGGGATGACATGGGAACAGGACTGAAGTGGATGTAAGTTCATGGGGAAGGTGGTTTTGCTGAGCTGACTGTTTTGTTCATCGAACTGATGCCTAAAATTGCTGGTAAAAAAATTTGAGAGGCAGACATGCAGTATAGGAAAAGGGTATTACCTTGGTTTAATAGGATTCCAGGAAAAGGGTGTTACCTTGGTTTAACAGGATTCCAGGTGCACCATCATGAAAAGAGCCCCCAGGTACAATGAAAGTGTCATTTTATGGACCTCACCAATTAGCATACCTATCTAAAATTTCCCAATAAGAAACCTAACAGATGAAGTAATTGCCCCCTTATTCAAATGACCTCCCTCCAAAAAGGTTACAACTTAGTTTACAAAAACATGTCCCAGTGATGGGGCTCTTTCAAGGTTGGTGCTTCATGTTCTTGAGATTGTGGAGATTGTTTTGTCTTCTCCAAAGATTTCTGAGCAAGGCTGGAGTACAAGGGTTATAAACATGTGGGCTAAGATATAGGGAGTGAAAAGTACAGGAATGGGAAAGGGTAAAGAGTATATATAAAAGGGTATAAAAGTATCATGAAAAAGGACAAAAAACCCGTCAGGCATCAAGACCAGAAAGAACTACAAGGCAGTGCTCCACTGTTGAAAACTGTCAGCAGAGACCCCAGCTGCAGGCTGCTGACAAACGCTTGCTTCTCAAACATCTGGGTAACCTTCATTCTTACAGGATTCAGCACAAAATTTTTGTTCCTATTTTCAGTTTCCAAGCGGCTGATAAATTCTTTACAAGGTTATGCATTTTAATTTCAGTATCCAGACTCTAAAGCTGCTACATTCACCATCTTTGTTTTCTGTAGACTGGAGTCTGCTGCTCTTGGCTCTGTCAGCTCTGGGTTAGATTTGTCTCCAGCAATTACCAGGTTGCTATAGCTGCACTAATGAAAGGAGCAACCATGTTTCCTTGAAGGCAGTGTAAGCAAGTATAAATAAACAAATGCTTTGTGGTGTTAATAGTGTAAATGAGATATCATTGCAGCAGAGAAAGCAAGATATTAACCCTTTTTAGTGGCTTGGTATCTATCAATCTTTCAATTTTCTATGCAAAGCTTAGCTTGAGATGATATAATTTTTAGGCAAATATTTAAAGTATTCTGAGTTTTGCAGGATTTTCTTGTTCATTTTGATGTGAGCCATATTTTTTTTGTATCTGTTGTGTGGACCTGGAAGAGGTTACCTGGAGAAGCTGTGGTTGCCTCACCTCTGGAAGTGTTCAAGGCCAGGTTGGATGGGCTTTGAGAAACTGGTCTAGGGGCAAGTGTCCTTGCCCAGGGCAGGAGGGTTAGAACAAGATAATCTTTAAGGTCCATTCTATGGTTCTATGATTTTTCCAGTGGCAGTCTGTCTCCACAATTTTGCCAATTACTGTTATATCCATGGGAGGCTCATAGATGAAGGTTCATGGCCAAAGCCAGGAACACAAGGAAGTTTTAATTTTAAAAAATGCTGTTAAGTTGCACTGAACTTTGTCATCTCTGGTTCACTGGATTGAACTCCTAGTGTGATTAGTTTCTGACAAGTGACTGCAAAAACTGTATCACACATTGTCATGTTTGCATTTCGGTGACTTTGCATCAAATTTGTTCAGGATGTTGCTGGAGTTTTTTTTAAAACCACCAGATCTACCAATGGAACAGAGATTTGAAGGTCATGCTGTGTTTAATCTCATGCAACACAAGTAATAATGGCATTTCTGAGAAATGAAATCTCACTCACCCTCACAGCAAAGCACTTCAGTGTCTAGGGCAGGCTGTGCTGTCAGATTTTCACAAAGTGCAAGTAAATCCCTTTTACTGCCAAGCTAAAATGAAATCTCTCAAAATAAACTTATGCTACATTTATAAAATAGTCTTACAATATTAGCATTATGTATTGCATTAAGGTGGAAAATGTTGAAGAGGTTGATCATACTAGCTCATCATGGGACAAGCTTCCATCAGTGTGGCAGAATATGGGCTTTATCCTGAAGAGTGATTACTGTAAAAATATTAACCTTATGCTATTATGCATCAGTAGGTAGATGGTGTTACCTGAATTATTCAGGATCCTTTTAATAGATCTCAATGTTTCTGGAAAATGCTGAGCAGTTTTTGCTAATGGCTGCATAATGTTAACTTTTGTCTTGTTACTTGGTTAGGAGAGAGAAATATTGCTTTTTGAAGGTACTGGGCACTGGGGGCACTGGAGCAAAATGAACTGATGAACCAAATGAATGCAGCATGTTTTAAAGCTTCCTCTTTGCTGGCTATTAAATATATTTGGTGTTTTAAGAGAAAAATTGAACACCACATGGTAAAAAGACATTAGTTGGACACACTGTAATTTCTTTTCCTATCTGGTTTCTGACTCTGACTTAGCATGCTACAAACTATTTTCCTTTTCTTCTCTCCTTTATTTTGCAGTTAACTTTGACCACTTTCAAATATTGCGGGCTATTGGGAAAGGGAGTTTTGGAAAGGTAAGAAACATCTTATTTTTAGCAGTTAAAAGTCTAATAGGGAATACTTTTGTGTTTTTCTGGTATGACTTAATTGCAGTGCAGCAAAATGTTCTGTAGCCTTTTCCTTCTTAAAGATATCTGAGCACCAGTATGATTTGAGTCTGACTGGTCATTAAATTATTTCTATCATAATACCTTCACTAAAATTAATAGAGCAAAAATTATTATGATAATTAATTCCTCCCCAGTGGAGATTAGCAGAATTTAGAAATCTGTCCTGAAAACAAAAATGAATGAAAAGGTAGGAGCAGACTGCTTTAGATAGTCCACCAGAGTGATCTTGTTCTTAAGTCTCTGGACTTATTTGTGTCTTCAAAATATTTGCAGTAATTTAAATGCACTTTACATAGATTAAATCCACTTGGGACTGTATAAACTGATATACACTATAATTATGATCATTGAGTAAATGTTTGTTCAATTCAACAGGATTTTTCTGAAACAGAGAAGATTAATGGTTTGTTTACATTGAGTAGACAACCTTTCTTTCCCATACTAGTGATTACAACAAGGTTTTAAATTTTAATACAGGTAAATACAAAGCCATGCAGTCAGAGAAAATAATATTTTAGAAGTATGAGAAACCATTTCTCACAGGAATACATTTGAAGGTGAAATATAACTGATACTTGCTCACATGACTGATCAAACAGCCATCTAGATCTTGATTTCAGTGATTCCTGAGTATGTGGCAGCTCATTGCTGGTGAAGCACTTCTGTAGTCAAGCATTAAGAACACACAAAGGATTTTGCTGTTTCCTGGCCTCCGTGCAGAACAATGACTTCAACTTTAGAGAGGCCAGAAATACTTCTTGCAGAACAGCATGGTCCTTACTCAATTCAGTAGTTTTCAAAGGAAGCCCTCTTTGAGGTCAATAGGAGAATATGCTGCTTGGGCAAAATGGTACTTAAGAATCCCTTAAAAATGAGGGCAGCAGAGATCTGTGATTGTTTATTATCACAATACTGGGATGGAATACCATGTCAGCCAAACAGAGGTCCAAGAGTGCAAGTTGGGTACAGGAAAAGGAGTTAAAGATATATCCAAATCTTGCTGGCCCTCACAGCTACTTAGAGTTCAGCATTTTTGATTGGAGTTTTTAAAATTGTCTGCTTCTGAATTTACTTAAAAGGCAAATTTTACTACAGAAATAAAGCCAGTTTCATCAGAATTTCTAACTTGCCCTCTTCCAATGTACTTTGAATCACCAGCAACTGGAATATGCTAAGCATAACTAGCTTAAAGGTCTTGCACAAAAATTAAAAAAAAAAGTATGCTGTTATTTATGAAGACACCAAAGCATAAGCAAAGAGCTACCTTCACCTCCTTAGCAAAGCAAGGTCACTGAACCCAGAAAAGCTACTTTTAGAGCAGTGCTTGGGTACCACTGATCCCTGCACTGATCTGTGCCACTCTGTCTGCCCAGATAATACACCAGGGAGGTCTGCATGTGCCCAGGAATGTGGAAACTGCTCAGTCAGTGATCACACACACTCTGTCACAGCTTGCCTGTCCCTTGGCTTGACCGAAGAGCTGCCACCTTACAGAGAAGCTGTGGCTGTGATGGTCCCACACAGGCTCAGAGCTCACCTCCTTTATCTGTCCTGTGCCAAGGTGCAACCTGAGCTCTCAAAGGACACCTTTGAAGTGAGCCTGTTTGTTTCCAGAAAAAAGAGCATGCTCGTGGTTTCTCTTCTCTCCACACCTATTTCATACCTTCTGCAACACTGTTGTGATGTTATCTTTTTCTGAAAAGCATGTTACAGTGTCTATGAGACAGCACCTGCTCTGACTGAGTCCCCAAGCAGCAGTGAGTACAGAGGGAAAGCAGGTGGCCACTTCTCAGAAAAGACAAGCCCTGGAGATACAAAACATTTGATGCCAAATGGCCTAGGAATTCCTGCAACAGCAAATGCTGCTACTGTGAATTGAAAATGGCAAAGGCAGAGGCAGGCAGCTGAATTCTGAAGGCAGCTGGGGGGACAGATCACAGCTGCTGGAGCAGCCAGGCCCAGGGGAGGAGGTGAGGAGCTGAGCATCACCTTGAGCTCTGTGCAGTGTAGAGTAGAGCTCTGCCATGTCAGATACCTCCTGCAGCAACATCCTGCAGAGGCCTGAGGTTGCTGTAGCAACCAGAGTAATTTAAGAAATATTGAGAGAGAGAGAGGGAGATACTGTACCAAGAGCAATAAAATAAAAAAATAGAGCATGTCTTAAAACATCCTATTGCTCTCAGAAAGCAGAAAAGGCCACACAGGAGCCATAAAGGAAGCAGGCAGTTTAAGGGAAGCGTGATACTGAACATGGTGTTATATGCTGTGAGATGCTACAGCACAACAGACCCCAAGCAGTAAACACCCAACAATAGAGATTAACAGTCTTGCACCTTTATTTGATATTTTCTGCTGCTGGCTACATCCAGAAGGACAATAAGAGGAAAAGTTGCCAGCAGTGAGGATTCTAAATGAACGATGAAGGCAAGACTGACTCACAGATGCTTGAAATGGTGATGGATTTACCATGTTGTTCTTTTGGCTGTGTTATAATAGGTCACTTTAAAAGGGGTTTCTTTTTTTTCCCTTGCCCATGGAAGGAAAAACAAGGTGATTTGTCAGAAGCCTGTACTCATCTGGGAAAAAAAAAAAAGCCTGTGAAACCAAGGACTTTCCTGTTGCATTTGACAACTGCAAAATAAGGATTTAAGTTTAGAGGGAACTCGTACTTTAAACATGGTCTCTGAGGATTGTGCAACTCTATTTTCACCAATATGGATTCCCCAAAGCAGGTTCACAGGAACCACACTCATATAAATCTGTAAGAAAATTAGATATTTCTAGAAATATTGTAGAAAATATTGTACAAAATATTGTATTGACCAGTTTCCTGAATGCCATGGAGAAGAGTGGATCAAAATCAGGCAACAAGCCTTCACAAAGCATGTAGGAAAATGATGTGGAAGGGTGAGGGTCCCTTTGTAAGGGCAGAGATATTAGAGACAGAGACATGAAATACCTTAGAAGTGCTCTCTCCTGCTTAATCTGGATATTTTTTTCTATTTTGTTATATGTAGAGCTAGCACTCTTCTCAAACAAAATATTGCAAAAATTATATATTTGAAGATCATCCAATAAGTACAAATCCAACGAGGATTGAAATACAAGAATTCTCATTGTCCTTTACTGCAACAATAACCATGTAATTGCAGGGTTACTGCTGCAAAATAATTTGTATTCAGATGTAACAACTAGCTCTCAGAGATATTATTGTACCAATTTTCTTTGAGTTCTCTGTTCATGAGAGTAGGTATATTGAACAATCTGACCTCCTTAAATTAAATTCAAATTGTAATTTCAATGTACAAACTCTCTCCTGTTTGTCTAAGATGCTGAGATGCAAGACTTAGCTCTGATTAATTTGGTTGTATAAAACTGTGACTTCCTGTGATGAAGTAATTGAAATTACAGTGGTGTAAACCAGATGGGAGCCCAGAAACACGTCTGCACTTACTTAGAGTACTTTAGTAAATAATATGCAAAATACTTAAAAAAAAAAAGTTGCTATCCTAAAAGCAACATAATGCACAACTGCAGAATAATAATATTGTTTGACAGTACAACAACCTATTTTTTAGCTTGAGTTAATATGAAAGGATACTAAGCAGATGTTTCAGCTGCTCCAGATGTCATGCTTTGCTCAGGGGAATCTGGGAATGAATCTCCCTATTTAAAGGAAATCCCCTGGTAGTCTAAAGACAAACTTCTGATATCCATTCTCCAACTTCTTTGTGTAAATCTCTCCAGCTCTGCTTTTAGACAGAGCTATGAGAACTACTTCTTTGATAACTATTTTTTCAGAGCACAGGGGTTAGAATAGAAAAGATAGCAGTATTTCAGGCAGATGCTCAATAGCAGATTCATCAATTCCCACCTGGAGTGTAAAGCATAGATCTGATCTCAGTCTTGTAGTCCTCTGTGTTGGGGTGAGTGCTTTCAGCCCCTCTGCTGGGCTGGGACTCCTCAGGGCAGCTGCAGCTTCCCCATCTCAGCTGGTGGCATGAGATGCAGAATATCACACAGGAGCATGGGTGAGTGTGCACTCCAGCTGCCAGCTCTCCACCTGACAGGGACCTTGTGCAGAGGTTTCTCTGACTGTGGGTTTGCATCTCTCCTCTTTGATGACCTGGCATGTAACCACGTCATGTGGCAGCTGGAGAGGTCCAAGTGCTCATGTGCCAAATTCAGACTGAGTGCACCTAGTTCTTTCCAGACCATGCACATAGAAACTCTGAGTCTCTTCTGGTGGGAAACAGGAGCAATCTGTGTTTTGCAGCAAGTCCAATATGTCAGCCATCCCCATCTTTTGCTCTGAGAAGAACTTTGTTGAAGCTACCCACTGTTGCTCAGCCAACACAGCATTATGCAGTTTTGTTCAGCAAATCTTTAGTGAATTCTGTCCCAGTTTTACTTAGCATAACTCTCTCACTTCACATACTAATTCTGCAATAGCCCATAGGGCAGTTTGTCACCCACAGCACTGTGTCTGTGTGACCTCTTAATCTGCAAATTAAACTCAATATGTAGGTTCTCCTTTTTTTTTTTGCATATGAAATCAGAGGAAATCCAAGAAGGTAGTTTAGAAGTGGAGACCATAGCACATGTTGCTTTTGAAAAATGAAGATTAGCCCTGCAGCTGTAATCTATTGGTTTCCTTCCCCTGCTCTGAGGGAAAGTGACTCCAAGTCATTCTCTGGTCACATTTCTTCTAGCCTGATAGGGTTTAAGGCAATTCACTCTTACCTTCTCTCAGAAACAGTAAAAGATAGCACCATGTGATGGCAGCTAAAACATGCAGAAATCCCCTCTTTAGAAGGGAAATATTTTCACGAGAGATTTCTCAAAATAATCATGATACAACTCCAGGGAAAATTAATGGGGATTCATAATTTCTGCCTTTAAACTTTTACAACACAGATGCCTATAAGCTAGCAATCTACAGGGTCTTCAGGGGGCGTTAGAAGGGAAACCATTCCAGGGACAGAGATAGTCCTCTGTACCTGTTTAGATCCATACCTTATGTTCCTGTCCCTCTCTGCCCACTACAGAGCTGGAGAGTTGTTGAGTTCACGACATATATTTGCTCTGAATCATCACACTGTCTGGGCTTTGGTAAATGACATTCACAGAAAAATGGAAAGAGAATGTGTGACAGGTTTCCATACTGATACATGTAAATAAGGCAATTCTGAACAGACTTTTATCATAATGAGTCATCACGGATTTTTTTTTTTTTTTGTTGAGATGCCAGAGCACCTGTTTATACCCATTTTAAAATTGCTCCTTTGGAACAATAAAAAAACCCCAACTTAAAAATTTCTCATTGAGACTGCACATGTGAGAAGAGCTTAAGGGCTTTTCCTTTCTTTCTTCCATTAATGGAAAGTTTCCATCCATTGATGTCCTACCCAGGAGAAGAGCTGACAGCCAGCAGGTAGAAGTGCCAAGGAGGATCTCCACTATGACCCAGTGCTGTCATAGCAGCGTCAGGCATTTTTCACAATAACATCAATATGGATGGAGGTTGTGTTTCCTGATCTTTAGCAGGAAGTAGCTTTATTATATTCATTAAAATTGATTTTTTATTGATTTTTTTAACCACGTTAAAAGATTTGCATGGGTATGCATTGCTAGAAAATGTTTACTATCATTCTGCTTTGAAGCTGTGTGTTAGGCAAGCTTCTACCAACAACAGAAGGTCTGTTTCAGCTGTGCTGAACACCCTTGTCCTTACTGCTAGCTAAAAGAACTGAGTGCCTTCTGGAGTCACAGCAGTGTTTCAAAACCTGTTTACATTACATATTTAGGAGCTGCACATGATCTTGGTTTGCCACATTGGTCCAAACCTGTAATTCTCAGCTCAGTAAAATTTACCCCATTCTCTCAGCAGTCTCTCTAGTCAACCCTTCAGTAGGGAGGCTTTTTATGTAATGGAGTGGGAGACTTCTGCAAACACCTAACTCTTGGCCAAGTTGCAAATGAAAAGTCATCATGCAAACTCATGTAAGTGACTGAACTTCTGGACTTAGATTCTGAGCTAAAATCCTCAAATGTTGTACTTTATAATTTGACTCACTAAATTGAAAGCTCCTCAAATTCTGAGACAGGATGTCAGGATTTGCCCCTGAAAATTTTGCTTATGCCTTTGAAGGACTTGTGGGAGCCTGATCAATTCATTTCCATTCCTTCATTTCCCACTCAGTTTCAGCTCGATCCCACTTGTTACTTTTTCTTTCCCAAAAGGCCAAACACAATTCCCCATTGTACCACAGCCAGGGTTCTTTCCATATAAACATGAACCTTTAGTTATCTTAAGGGCATCAACAATATTCAGATTTTCCATGACAGAGTTATGGAGTTTCAGAGAAATAAATGTGGTTTGGTTTCACTGGCCATTCCTCCCAGTTTCAGCAGTGGGAAGTTGCTTTATTAGTCCTGATTGTTTCTAAATATTGAGTGCATAAGTGCCTTAAAATACAACTCAGGCACACAAAGGATTTCTTTTTGGACATCACAGTTTTGTAATCTGATATCTGAGAATGAATTTAATGACTGTATAGTTAAATTTTTGCGTGCATAGTATGGGAGTGTGTATGTGTGCATGGGTGTGTACAAACATAAATATACAAAAAAATAATGCCCACACCAAGTGAATCCAGAATACTTTTGAGCTTAGACACTACAGACCTGTGATATCTAAATTAGATGTTTCCAGTACATTCAGAACAACTGTATGTCTCTGTGTTGCCATAAATTGTACTTACCATGATGCTTGGATGTGGTGCTTGTGACACTCTCCAGCTCCATTTTCAAGGTAAACTACCATGAGAAAAACAATCCAGACTTTCCATGGGAGTTCTCTTGACTAAGATTTTCTTCTGCATTTACATTACTTGACTTTTGTTAAAAAAAAAAAAAAAAAGATGAAGTAAAAGCATAGAAGTTTACTGCCAGAGCCTAAATCATTGTAATGGTCTCCTGTGAATTCAGAAATATTATGATGAATATCTGCACGAAATTTCTTTTTCTTTTCAACAATAATTAAGGGAGCATAATTCAGATATTTAGATGAAATATTGAGCCTTGGGAACATAAGCAAGGTTTATGATGCAGTAATCAAGATGTGAGTATTGACTTGTGGGAATGAGGACAATGACTGCGCATTTTTCCTAGGCAGGAGGCAGTAATCTCTCAGACTGATGAAACAGCCTGGGATTTCAGCCATTGGAGTATATTCCTCTCAGCTTTACCACGGACCTTCTGAAAGTTATGACAATTTTCTGGGTCCCCATTTCTCCTCCTTCAGGGTTGGAGAATGCTTTTGTTAATTTTTAATTAAAATCTATTACAAAGAATCCTGCAGAGCTGTGAAGTGAACTTACTGAAGGTGTTACTCAGTTGCAGTACCCAGATCTGAATTATTGAAATATATTAAAATGCTCCTTTTTTCCAAAGCCACAACTGAATTCACTTTCTCAAGGTGTCAAAACTTTTCTTTTACTCTGCTGCCAATTAGGTGTGCATTGTGCAGAAGAGAGACACCAAGAAAATGTATGCCATGAAGTATATGAATAAACAGAAGTGCATTGAGAGAGATGAAGTTCGCAATGTTTTCCGGGAGCTACAGATAATGCAAGGCCTGGAACATCCCTTCCTAGTCAATCTGTGGTAAGAAAATCTTTAAAATGCTTTCAAGGATCTCTCCTTTACTCCTTATTGCTGGATCAGTTCAGAGCAGGGAAGGCTAGAAAGCTGACAAGAACAAAAGGTTTTTGGTGATCTCCTTTGTTACAGGTATTAAGGTTTCACAGAGAATTTTATTTTTCGTTAATAGTTTTAAGGTGTCTTTTTAAATTGGAATATTTAAACATCATATTCATCTGTTCACTTCTGGCTTGGTTTCTCCCCAAATTGTTACAGCACTGTGTTACAGCACTGTCCTGTCCAGCTTCGTAATTTATTTTTGACAATACCTTGACTAATCATCTCTCAAAAAACTGTGGAATATCAAAACCAACCATTAATTTAATTTAATTTTTTTCAGTTGATTCAGAGAAAATTCAAAACTCAATTACTTTTTAAAAATTACTGACCCAGGACTGCAGGGAAGCATCTTTTTGTCACCTGGAATTTCCCTTATCTTCCCAGGCTAGCCACTGAACCTTTTGGCCACATATGAGTGTGAGTAAATGCTGGTCACTGCACCACCAGCTGAAAATATTTGCTGGGTCTTATGTAGTGTGATAATACTTGCTGGCTTTTGTAGTGATAGTAGTAATAGGATGCAGAGTTTTCCTCCTTATCTAATAACCTGTATCATTCAGAAAATAGAAAGGCAGAGGGGACATAAACCATTATGGTATGGAAATTGTTCAGTTTGTGAATAGCTTGATTGGCTGCAGATGGTCACAATGCAGGCTGATTTTGTGTTCTGCCAGCTTTAGCTGTCTTTCTCGAGGTCAGTGGCTAACCTACAGTGTTTTGCCCATCCCTTAGCTCCCTCCTGGTGCCAGGTAAGCACCTTTCATGAATTAAAAGCCAAACTGCGTTTTGTCTTGAGTGAATCCATCTTTAGTATAATTGCACTCTGTTATAATGGCAAGGCATTTGAACCCAAAATTGGTTCCAAAAGGATCTAAATTTTTGTATACACATACATCACATGTATATCTACATGTGCTCTCCACTTGACATGAATGATCTCAGCTGATCTAATACCCAACTGAAGGCTTAAAGTAAAATACATGAACATAGTGGCTCTAATATAAAACTTTCCTGGTATATTTTCCAAGGTTCCAGCAGCCTGTAGTTGTGGGATTTCTTTACCAAAGATATGGTAGATCTGGGCTGAGGAGCCTGTGGATTTCTCTCTTATGCATTTGTCTACCTTTTTTTGAAATCCCACTAACTTTTGTTCTTCATCAGGAGGTGTGGAAGTTTCCACTGTGTAACTAGACACTGTACAGAAACAGTCACAGGTTAATGTGATCTGAGAGATAAACATAACAGTGCTGAAAGACTGAAGATCAAATATTCATTGTGAAACAAAAAGAATGCTAGATTCCCATTACTCAATTATAATCAGATGATAAATGTTCTTTCTTGTCTTCTCATGGCAAAGATTAAACTTGAAATAAGCAATACCTTAAAATATATTAAGCATTATGATGACTTTTATTGTTCCTGCACTTCTTAGATGCCATCACGGGATCTCAAGACTCAAATGTCATGCTATATGTGTGACAAATACAGAAGATGAATAAGAAATTTAGTCATCTAGAGTTTACAAAACATTTCAGGCAAACAGGACACTATTCAAGATGCTTCAGTGCACTAGCAATGTTTTATATTTGATGTCTCTAGCAATGGTTATAGTTGACCAATCTATCTACAAATACCAATCTCTTCACTCTGATGACAGGACTCAAGGAAACACCATGAAGTTGAGGCAGGGAGGTTTAGGCTGGATATCAGGAAAAGGTTCTTCACCCAGAGGGTGGTTGGGCACTGGAACAGCTCCCCAGGGCAGTGATCACAGCACCAAACCTGACAGAGCTCCAGAAGTACTTGGACAATGCTGGAGTTGAACCTGATGATCTCTGTGGGTCACTTCCAGCTCAGGATTTTCTGTGTTTCTATGATTCTGTATGAGGCTCTGCTGACATTCAGGGACTTGGACTAACACAATTAGAATGTAGAAATTTTTCCAAAAAATAATTTCTTTTACCCTTATTATTTTCACCTGAAGTGCTCACGTCAAACATTGCACATTCAAATGTGTGGTGATTCAAAGCCCTGACTCCAGAGTGAGCTACCAAACTGCTGGAGAACCTGTCCTACACCCTGGGACAGCAAAGGGAAATCTTGAGCCCGAGCATTCCCAAAATTAATCTAGCCTGCCCCAAATAACTCTTTCTTTGTATAAGGCTCATAATATGTTTCTATAAAAAATTAGCCTTGAACAATCTCAATGAATTTGAAATAACTAACATTTCTGGAGTGTCTACACTTGCAGGCTGCAGGAGCATTTTCTAGATGTCTGACTTCTCTGTCTCAACCTTCACTTGAATTTCAAGATATTCTACACATTATCTTCAAATAATGACTTTTGGTTTTGAACTGCAGCAAGGGCAAAGCAGAAAAATCATAAGTGATCCGTGAATAATGGTCACATCTGTTCTGTTAACACTAAGCCATATGAAGCTTTTAAACATATTAATTCTATTTAATTTGTTTAATATTTGAAAACACATTTTTATTTCTACCATGAGAAAATGAACGTTGAATGAAAAGGAATAGTCTTTAAATATGTTGTTGCCAGAAATAATTTTTTAAAATAACATTTTCATTGATTGGTGGTGAATTAGCATCCTATTTAATGTATTTTTACTTGCAGTTTAGATGCAATAATAATTTGCATCAAATACATTTACATTGTAGTTATAACTTATATTAGATGATTAGTAGGAATCCATGAGTTTTCCTCTTATGAGTCAATTCCTGACATACTAATGGAAGGAAACAGTTGAATCTGCATTTCTTCCTTAGTAATTGCAGCTAGATTAGTTTCATTTTTCAGAATTAGATTTTGCTGTTTGTTTTGTTAATTGCACTGTAAATGTACAAACAGAGTGTAACAGGAGCTACTAACCCTGTGTTGTTTCAGAAACTGGAATATTCATTTAACAAGGGACAGTATGGGGAATAAAACAGCTGCAGCTTGTTTAAATGCTCAGGTTCTTTTGGCCTAATCCCTTTTTCCAGGCTCTATCACACTCACTCAGGGTTCATATCAGTTTTCAGAAATCCTGTCTAAAGTATTATTTTGGTGACTAAAATCCAGAAATCAAAATATTTTTATTTTTCCTGAAGTATCATTTTCTGTAAGAATAATTTCAGTGTCTTTTTTATTTTTAATTGAGCATCCAGTCCTACATCTTTAAATTCAAAATGCTGAATCTAAACTCAATATTGAAAAGCATATTTGGAGGAAATTCTGTCATGATAACCTTTTCATGAGTTTGTGAGACTGTCCCTGACCAGAACAGCTGATTTTCAAAAGTTTCTCATCTGGACTCCAAAATAAAATTAATATAGTAAAAAATCTCCTAACAACTCCTTGGAAAAAAAGGGATAGTAACCAAGCATATTAATCTTTCTTTGAGAAATTACATCATCAAAAATAAAAGTTAGCAATTCAAGAAACAAACATGAATACTGGAAAGTCCTTTAGTTTTTCATGAAAACTGAGGAAAGCAATGAGATGTGTGTATACAATCTGTCATCAGCTAAATTCTTGTGGAGAGAAAAAGAAGAGGAAAGAAGGGAAACATTCTGTGATGGGTAGTTCTTCTGGGTCTGTCAGTAGACACAGCTCACACTAGAATCCAGAGCAGCTCATATAAAACAAGGGTGGCATCTCAGCTCTGAAAGATCTCTATTAAAAAGCTGTTTCAGCCTCATGCATCTCCTCTGAGCTTTATTAAATTTAACTTCGCAATCTCCACCTATAAATCATATTATTTGAAGTATGAACTGTCTTTCATAACATCTGACACAGAAAGGAATCATTCTTCTGTAAATGTTCATAAAGGCTTGGAGGATAAGGGTGTTTTTCAGGAAGGGTTTGGGCTTGATTTATAACCTTCATTTTCGAAATGAAATTGAATAAATGCTTAAAGATATGTGAGCCTTGTAGCCAGTTTTATCACCATTAGAGGCATTTCTGATAATAGAGATTCCTTCTTCAAATAAAAAGCAGGACTGTTTTTTATCAGAACTTTTGTTTTGTCATGGGTATTTCAAGCATAGATGAATGGGCTGTAGAAATGTCAGCTGCCAGCTTGGTCCCACCTAGAGACTGCTCCTCTCAAATATTCAGCATTTTATCCATGTTCATCCTTCCCCAGATATCTGAGTGTCCCCTGGACAAGATGAGTGGTGTTTCTGAAAGTATTCATGTTTTAAATACATTTCTTTCAACTGCATTAGGACTGAGCCAAGAGCCAGGTTACTTGCCATGTACCAGTGCAGGTAGGTTTGGAATTGTGTGACTTGTCCTTGAACATGAGGAGAGGTTTGAAGCATTCACTGGCTGCTCTGAAAACAACATGGCTTACCACAAAAGACAGATTTTTTTCTTGGGAAAAAAAAAATTATGTATTAAAGTGGTTCCTATGCTGATGAGGAACTGAAAAAATATTGGACCATTTCTCAAAAGTTTTGAAACATTGAAGTGATCTCATTTTTAATAGCCTTGCTAAAATTTTTTAACTTCTCTGAACATTTTCCAAAGCAACAGAGGGAGAAGAATAACCATTCAGTTTTGTCAACTTATAGGTCATTTTCCTAGGATGGACAAAACAATACATTTGATTTATCTAACAACCATGAAGAAGTGTTAGCTGCATTCTCAGAGTGGCTATATACTGTGATGTATTTTTCTTTCAACTCATCAGTCTATAGAAACTGCATGGGTTTTATGACAGACCTACAAAAGTGCATTACTGTTGTCAGCTACAGTAAGTTTCCCATCCAGTGAAAACTGAAGGACACACACTGCAGCAAAAATGTTCATGCTATTCTGAAGTCATCTAATACCCCAACATGTCTTCAAAAGAAAGAGGAGGTTAAAAAGAGGAAACAAAAAAAGATTCTGGAGGAAAAAAAATTATTTGTTCAGCCTCATGTGTTGGATGGATTGCTCAACATACACACATATACAGACACATAACTGGAAATCAACACTCACCTGTGAATATGCTCTTTCTAGAATATTTGGGGAACAGTGTTTCCTTGGACTGCCCCATAACATGGCTTTGCTCCTCAGGTTGGCATCAAAAATGTGCCTAAATCTACAAACTTAGGGAAGCAAAAACACCTGACCAAGTCATTACTGCTGGGTGGAGCTGAAAATAACCAACCAAGGAGGACCAATTACCCATCAGAGACCCAAGGCAACAAGGGGAGGTGGTTTAGGTCAGTCTCAGGGGAGTTTGGTTGGTGGTTGTGGTTTTTTGGCTGCTTAACTTGCCTTAATATATGAAACCTAATCGGGAATGAAAAGATTTTATGGGGATTCAAAATTTGTGGTGTGACCAGCTTTCTGAGCTTCCTGAGACACCAAAACAAAGGCTGTGAGTAAAGTTCATGGTCTAAAGGAAAAATTGCAATATGTCTTTGGAAGGGAACGATGGGGTTGTGTTGTCTCCTGCAGGACCCAGGTTGGGTGCTGATCAGACACAGACTTTTTGTGTCATTTGGTCTCAATGCTTTTGAACAACAGTCACTGACATATTCATTGATGCAACTTGTGTTTCTCACTTTTGTGAATTTAGCTGAGGTCATGAATGCCAGGCCATGTAATCCTGGGCCATTCCAGATGTCTGACAGCATCTAAAAGTTTCTTTTCCAGCCAGGAAGACATTGTAAATCAAGGGAGAAAGATATATTTAGCATCTAGCACAGATCTTAGATGGGTAAATTCCTTTTGCTATAGATGGAGCAAAGGGTGAGTACTTTCCTCAAATAGCTAGATCAATTTATCACTGCATTAATGTAAATCTGAAATAGGTGAAGATATTGAAAAAGACTGAAAACATTTTCTGTTCTCTAGAGCCATAGAAGAGATAATGATGGAGGAAAAAGGGCAGGGAAAGGTGATAAGGCAGCAGGAAGGGTAAGATAATTGGAAGAAGAGAGTATAGAAAAGATTTTACTTGAGTTGTAAATGTTCAGGATATTATTTCTAGCTGTGGAAATTACATTGGACTGAACACTGCCAGCTGGTAACCTCTGGGTGTTTGTGCTAAATGAATGTTAGCTGTAACCATCACCAATTTATGAATGAATAATCCAACAGTTATTTATTTTTTTGTGCTGATTTTAATACCCTAAGATAATATTTGACAGTATTGGAACACTGTCTGGATAAATTTTGTTTTGGTGACTAATTTTTTCCTGTGAGAAATTGCTGTCACCTTGAAATAGATATCTTTGGGCTCAGCTTTAATACCTTCCCCTTAAACACAGGAATTGGCCTTTGGCATAGTTTAAGTTTTGATCTTTTTTGCATTAGAAACTGCTGCACGAGACATTTCATCTCCTGTGTGTCTCTCTGCATCCTGAGATCTTTCTTAGGAGCATGCCTTCTGCATCATTCTTACTGAGACACAGACTTTATTTGCTGACCCTAATAAACTTTTCTCACAGAAAGCTTTCACTGTAAAAGGAACCTTATTATAAATATTGATAAATATCAAACTGCTGGGGAAAAATAACCCCCTCTGTTTTAAAAATTTTCATCTCCAGTCATGTTCCTCATATGAATTTGCAATTCTTACCTTGTTCTCCCTTCACAGGGGGGTAGCTGCTACCCAAAGCAGACCCTCTCGTGCTTGGAGGGAGCCTTGGCCATGTCTCAGGTTTGTGGTGTAGACAGCTGCAGTAATCCTCTGCATGTTTATGACAGGAATAAATATTATTTCTTTTGGGTGGGTGCAGAGCTCCAGTGCTGGGGCAGGGGTATCCTCAGGAGAGCAGGGTTTTGGTGCTCTCAACCTAATGAGATGTGAAAGAAAGAAGAAAAGCACTTAGATATTGCTTCAGAATCTTCAATTGACACTTTTGGCAAGCAGTGTTGTTTTCTCTTTATTTTTTCCATTCTCTTCTTGGAAGGTTATGAATGCCAAACACAATAGCTGGAGTGTGCAATTAGACTGATAACCAAGGTCCTGCAGGTAAAGTGGTTCTTGTGACAGAGTAATGAGAACATCATGTAAATCTAATCTTTTCAGTCAGGATCAATCCTTAGCTATGCTGTGGAAGCTGGGACTGCAATTAGCCTGTAGGAAAGGCTCTGTTGAAGGTAAATTATACAAGATGCAGCTCAGCACTGTGATAACAAAGCCCAGCCACAGTGGAATGGTCATTAGAGGGCAAAACTGTCCTGGATGCACCTGTAAAACCATCCAAAGTGGGAATGCAAGGTAGATGATCACCACAGAATAAAAATAAGTGCTTAATGCTTCCACTGCAAAACTTTGATACTGAACAGATCCTACAGATATACAACCAGTCCAAAAATGTTACAGTTATTCCTGGAGACTATTGATATAGTATTTCTATATAGAAATTTTTCCTGGCTTGCTTTTAAATGTATTTTTGGTTTTAGTAATGATGCTTTTTGTTCAAACTAGATAAAACACATAGGTGAATTCCTTTTTATTTATAACAGACTGAAGTAAAAGTCAGAGTAGTGATCTTAAAAACAAAACCAAAGCACCCATAAAACTAGCAAGAGATATCAAAATAATGGTAATTGAATATCTTTGTGCTTCAGGTGATATGTTATCTCTCTAAGTCATATTTCCTTTTTGCTTCTGCAAGAATGCCAAATATATTTTTCAAGTTGCCAAGTATTAAAAGTTGGGGACATTTTTTGCCAACTGTTCAAAAGGACAGAACAGAAGCCAAAAGTCTGTGTATATGGGTATAAGAGATGAAATAAATTATTAAATAATGATAAAAATCCTGAGTGCAAGGCAATTTAAAATTTGCATTGTTGGGATTGTATCAAGAAGAGTGAATTTAAAATGGCAAATAGTGCAATTGAACCAAAGCAAGAAGTCCTGTAATGCATTAATTTTGCCTGCCTAGGAGAACCTTTGCCATAACTCATTAAAATTTATCAAAGCTTTTATTAATTTAAAAGCCAGCTACAGATTTTTACAGCATAAGTGTGCTTTTAATTCCATTTTATTGAACGAAAATTATATTTATTGTACTTGTAAAGTGCAGTGAGAACCTGATACTAAGACTTCAGAAAATTATTAGTGGCATCCTGTTTCAAGATTAATGGCAGTTTTTCAGTGTAAAGTTCTAACAAGAAGAGGCTAACTCATGTTTCATAAGTACTTAACACATAAGGGAGGCTTTAAGGTTCCTTTTCTATGATGATGCACATTTTACAAATTAACATCCAGACCAAAGAAAGGTCATGGGCTATGAAGGTGACTATTTAAATTCCTCTGCAAAATTTCTGTGGCCAGTAAGAAAATTACTTCTGCCCATCAAATTTTCTCTAACTACCAAAACTAGAATTTACCCAGGGTGCAGAGGGCAAATTCTTTCTTGCCAAAAGCTGAGGTGGTGGGTTTGAATCTTGTTAACAAATAAGTGAAATAGAACACACAGGAATAATTCTTCTTCACCATAGCTTTCACAGCCTCATCAGCTGATGGGCTGGGAGAAGGATGAGACAAAATACAGGTGCAAACAAAAATGGTAATGTGCCTGGTGAGAATGTGGACTGGGGAATGAAAGGAGAAGGCATTCTTCTCCTTCAGTGAGTGCAAAATGGAACCTAAATGGAAAGTGTAACCAATATTAGTGCATTAGTCAGATTCTTCAAGGTCTGGACTTCCTTTACTGATATTTGAAAATAAAGAAAGCAGACAGGAAATTCAGGTTTTGTTTCTTGTCTCTCCAATGAAAGACAGATGAACTGTAGAACTCTGTTCAAGGTGTCCTTTCTGTGGAAGTGGAAAACTCTGCAACCATTTTTAAAAATAACCAAATGTTTTGCTCATCTTGAACTAGAGCACTTGACATCCTCTCTTGAGGAAAATGTCCTCTATTTGAAGAAAATAATAAAAACCTAGCTATTCCTTCATAGAGAAAATAATTTGGCAATTGATAAATGATCAAATGATGTGATAAAAAGGAAGAGCACATTCTAAGCCACATCCATTTAAAAGGAATTTTAGGAGTTAAGCTTCATAAGGCACTGAAAAAAATGTAGAGATATCATTTACAAGCGCAGATATTAACATCTGAGAGGAGTAAAATATACTATGCTGGTCTCAAGTATTATCCTTTTTATTATTGTTCATCACTCAGTAAATGGTGACATCTGTGGTCTTGAAGGTACAGCTCTGCATTCCTTAGGGAAGGGAAAGCATGGATTCTTTCCAGTGAGAACAACCTGCTCTGTGGGACTGACAGGTAGCACAATTTCCATTTCTTGTAACAGCTTTCCTGGATGATCCAGGTTTGTATGGTGAGCACCTGCATATTTTTACTGGCTCTGGGAAGTCTGATGTAGCACCATCTTCCAGTGATCTTCAGCTGTGGTCAGGCTGACTAAATTTCTGCAATCTTTAGCAGGGTATGGTCTGAGCCAAGCTACTGCAGTTGTCTTATCACTCCTCTAAAGGTCTGGTGGAATGTGGTGTATAACAAGGTTCATATGAAATAACAAGCACAAAACTCTGATCCATATTTGTGATCACAACATTACAGGATGGTACTCACGGAGCATAGGGTTTACTAGCATTTGTTTAAGTGGAAACTGGAATTTTAGTTGTAATGAATAATTGGCACCAGCCATTAACATATAAAGATATTAGATTGATAAGACAGTCTTTTAAGTGACACATGGAAAATATCCCTGTGAGTGTCAGGAATCCTAGAGAGCAGGGTGTCTTTGGGATAGCTCTGGGGTGACTGCCTCATGCATCTGTGCTATCAAGACATGAACGTGCTCTTCCTCCACACAGCAAGTTAAAAGCTCTTTGACCATTGCACACCTCAGCAGCCTGAGGCAGCTAAACAGCACAACAGGATTTATTCAGACTAACAGGGGGAAAAAATACTCTTATGACTCTGTCAAAAAGTTCAATGCAGAAGAAGAGTTTGAAATTTTCTGCTGGCAGTGCTTTTTCAGCCAGCTTGTAGTTAAGTTTCCTTTGAACTCCTAAAAAACTCCATATGGTGTCTGTCTCTGTTCCTAATCAATCATGATAGGCTTTTTCCTGCTCCACAAGGTCTGTCACTCACTGGTGACATACAGAGAAATGCTTGCTCAGATATGTCTCCTGGGTTTCCTCTGTGGCTAGATGAACCACATATTTTTAAATACCTCTCTTTCTTTTTCTTTCTGTGACTGTTTCAAGGAAATCTTATGACCTTTTCACCCAGGTTTTGATGTGCCAGCTTCAGGATGCTCCATCAACAAATATGGAGTTGCCTGTGGTTCTTTCTTTAGCTGTCTATTTAGTACAATTGATGCCACATGCAGATCTGCATAACTAGTAGAAATGGTTGATACTCCCAGTTCAGATGAAATTTATCTTTAATTAGGATTATCACAACCTTTGACAAGTTTAGCCTGCTTTAATTACACCCTATATTCATTTTTCTGTATCTGTTTGAATGGACAGTTTCATTTCTCACTATTTTTCTTTTATCTCTCTTACTTGGGAGACAATGAAAAGTTTTCCGAAATGTCACCAAGGCTATTGTGTTCTGCTGCTCTGTCTGGGCTCTTTCCAGAGACCAGGGAAAAAGGAGACCCTCCAAATTGTTGTCCAGCTTCTGTTTAAGTGGGAAATCCTGGCTGAACAGTGCAGCCTTGCAAGCATGACTTGTTTATAAGCTGCAGAACACAAGAAACTAAGGATGCTGTCAGACAGTCAGGCTGGGCAGCAGTGCTGAGCACAGAAGAGGGCAGAAGTCACAGCTGAGGCTCCCAGCCAGGCTGACAGAGTGGGGCAGCTGGAACCAAGGTCCTGGCACTGCCCCACACAGACAATTTGGTGCACATCAGCAGAAATCAATAAGCTCACACATTTTCTTCCCTGCTTAATCAGTTGTGTGTGAAGTGATTCAGTTTAACATTGGGAAGGCTCTTTGTTTTATTTGTTCATAACTCCCAGAAGTGGGGGATGTATAGTTACAATGAAATTAAATGTTAGTGTCCAACAAGCATCTCCTTCCCTCAGACATGGTGGGTTTTGTTGCAGTCTAGAATTGGTGGTAAAGAAAAAAATCCTATAATTATCCATTGTTTAACCTGGGGGGAAAAAAGTGTTACTATTAATCTCCTGTCTTACTTGGAGAACTTGAATGTGTAATAAAAAAATAGCTCCATTTAAGCTTACTGGACTTTCACCCATGCTATCCTCTCCCACATTATTTGAGAATACTGAATTTTGAACATGAAGCTGCAGCAGAGCCACAAAAGCATCACATGTATCATTGTGTTTGCAGAGCCTTCTTCTAAGGACAGGACTAGAAAAGCAAGATATGGTGGTTTGTACTTCTTTAAACACGGAGCCTTTGGGGAAAAAATCAGAGCTGGAAGTTAAGTACAGAGGATCACAGTACACAGATGAGTGAAACCTGGTAGGTGACAAAGAGTTTAATGGAGAGAGATTCTTCTTTCCCAGCTATTTCTTGAACACCCTCTTGCCATCATCTTGATGTTGCCTCCCTCTACCAGTACCCAGACAGAGCTCAGGACAACCTGACAGGCTCTTGCTTCTAACCCCCAGTGATCCCTGCTTTTAGAGAGAAACTGCCAGGTTGCAGGGTCTAAATGAAAGAATAGTTGAAAGTGGTGTTTCCTCCTTTAATTTTACCCCTCAAAGTATATCTGGGGCTAGAGTGGTGGGAGAGACTCTCTTTTATCCATCTTGCACTTCTGATTTATTTCTCCTCTTAAATATTTTTATAGCAAAACATTTTTTTTAGCAGAAATCCTTTAACTATGCATTTGAAAATCATGTTGGTTTTGCTGCCATAATGTTACAAAGTATTGCCCAATACATTTCCTGTACAGTAGAATGATGACACATTAATTAGGTTCCATTGTTTCTTTGCCTTTAATTCAAAGTAGGTTTCCATGACAGCAGAGAGAGAAAAATCAGTGAAAGCCACTAGTTAAAACTGACAATTTGCATTCTGGTCAGTAGCCTTAAAAATGTGATGTACATTTAAATAATTAGATTGTCTGAGTGTTCGGTCACATATTATACTGCTGTGTCTTTATTTGCAGCAGTCTTCTGCAAAAGTGTAAACTATTATGAGAAGCTGATCTGCAATTTTGACTCTCTACTGTTTACAGCATAGTCTAGTCCAATACAATAAGGGGTTTTATCCTAACTAATGCAATAATAGGAGTAATAAAACCAGGGTAGGAACTCTTATGCTGTAGCTTAACTACATAGTTATATGAAAGTAATGTATAGAGATACCTGAAAATTGTTTTAACAGGAAATGGTGTATCAACTAAAATCTATTTTTTATCTTTCTTCTAAATGTCTGTCTTCAACTAGAAAAAAATCTGAAATCCAGAATAATCTTTATTCTCTAATGTTGACATCGATTCTCCTGCAAATTGTAGTCTGGTGCATTTGCTTACTGTTCCAATCAAGAGACAAAGATGAGAGGAGTTTAGGCACTCACAACAGTCTAATTTACACAGATGTACATAGGTATTTTTAAGAGAAAGTTTGTATCTTATTGTAAAAATTGCTTAGAAAAAAAAATTCTGAAAACATGTGATTTCTATTACTGTTCTTAAACATCGATGCTAGCCTGTAGCACCTGTAGGTGTTTGAGATAGCTGAAGTTTTCCCCATGGAGAATTGCAAAGATCAGAGCTATGAAGTCATTGTAAATTTTCTTAAGTGCTAGTAGAGAAGAAATTTGATTTTAATATTCTCTTGCTGTCAAATGCATCTGACATGGGTCTACAAAATATATCAGTCCACTCCAAAATGCTCAGCTGACTTTGCATGAACAGTGTTTCCCACCTTAAAATCCTCCTTCTTTTTGTTGTGTGTGTGATGGAAAGCACTGACATATTTTGTTGAAACACACACATGCAGAAAAATTCCTCCTATTTTCAGCTGTCTTTTTGGAGCATCAGGGTCTGTGAGTTTATCTCCTAAAATAGCTCCAAAAGTTGCATCTGTGTCTCATTGGCACAAGCCAGAGACATTCCTGCTTCTTCTGAGAGAAACTTCAAGCAGCAGAACCTTCAGAATACAAAAGCTGGGGTCAGATACCTGTGGGGCAGTTGTCACATTTTTATGACAAGCTGGGCAAAGTGCCCAATTCAACTATTCAACATGTTCAGCTGAAAAATACTTGGTAGCAGCTGGGCAGAGCTGGCTGAACAGGCTGTGACTGCATCAGACCCAGTTCTTGGTGGTGTGGAGATGATTAGATAATTAAAGTTGTTTGCTCCACCCTGGGTCCTTCTAGCTACCATCTTATGGATGTCTCTGAAGGCCCAAGCAACTGAGAGCACTATTTAAAGAGTGCAAGATCCATCCCCACCCTGCCCCTTCAAAGGGGTAATGTGCTAGGCATAAGAAATGGGATTTTGTACTTTGCATCACCTTCTGCGTATGAGGAGGTAACACATAGTAAATGGTAGAAGACTGCACAATTTAAAATCCAAAAGGATCAAACAGCTCAAAGATTAACATTCTGGAGGGGGCTTGAGTAGTGGAAGGAGGACTTGCTTATTTAATCTGGATTTTTTAAAGGAAAACAAATATTGGAAACAACTGCAGTGGAAGAGAAGACAAGTTATGCCCAGGATTTTTGAGATAAATGGTCTCCACAATAGCTTTAATTGGGATGAATGTTACAAATTTTTGTTGAATAAGTAACAGTGGACTGGAGAAAGTGGTTGCTGCCATTACTTGTCTTTAAGGAAACAATATTTATATAAATTCTGCCTTTGACAATTGTAAGGCCTGCTTTGTACATGAAAAGTATGCTTTGGCACACCTATTACTTCTGCTAACTTTTAGAAACACAAAGCTTGGCTTCTGAAGAAAGCAAGGCATTTGTAAAGCCTGAGGATGGCTCTCTGTATGAGGTAGCTCTGTAAAAATGAAAACTCTGAAACTGGTTTGATGTGTAAAGATGTGATGAGAGTGAAAAGAATGACAAACGAAACCCTGAACTGAACCTCCTGATACAGGATGTATTGCAGAAGTAGGTCATTATAAAAATGACTGGGTTGAATGGGAGTCTGATTACAGTGGTGACAGCCTGCCTTCAAAGAGAAGGAATTACAGGGGAGGGTTAGAGACTGGTTCAGTGTTTGTGGAGATACTCAAAACCCTCCCCTTTGGCTCAGTTTATTGTGGAGTAATTCTGCCTGTCCCTCTGTGTGCTGCTGATATAATCTGAGTACAGACAAACTGAAAGTAGAAGTGATGACAGTGAGAATGGTAATGGGGCTCCTGGAAAAAGGTGAGTGTATCAGGCTGACCCTGGCTGCACTGCAGGTGCTCACCAAAGCCACTCTGTCACTGCTCTCTTCAGCTGGATGAGGGAGAGAAAACAGAATAAAAGGCTCATGGGTCAAGATAAGGACAGGGAGAGATCACTCACCGGTGACCATCACAGGCAAAACAGACTCATCCTGGAGAAATTAACTTAATTCTCACACAAGCCACACCTGGATTTCACCTGCTACCAAAACCTTGCCATGCAAACCAGTGCAATAAGTCTTGGAGGTGAAAGAGGGATTAATGTTTGGTCTGTTAAGGGATAGGAAAAGAGTATTTGTAATCCTCTTCCACTGTACCCAGGAGACTGATCTGTCCAGGATGGGGGAGTGTGGTTCTGTGAAGTCCTCACAGAAAGTATAAGCCTCAGAGGCAGAAAAAAATGGGATGGGGCAGAAGCCTCTGTAAAGCAGTAAATACAATTCTAGCAACTTCTAAGTCAGGTGAGGCATAGCAGACCAGTGTTACAGGGACTCAGAGGAATGGAAATGTCTCACATTTGAACCAGGAGCATATTTACTGTGAGGAGTAGTTATGCTGCAGAAGGAAAGAAGTGTGCCCAAACAGCTGGGAAGCAGCAGATACTTAAGTACTCTGCAGAAGAAACCCTTTGTCCCTGAAAGAGGCCAAGTGTTACAGTGACTTGAGAACAGGAACCATCCTAATTCTAGTCAATGCTATCTTCCCCTGCAGTAATGTTGTTTTGGGCTCTGACACAAACCTGTATAAATATAACTTAAAGATTATTTTGTCTCCACTCCTTTCTTGTCTGCCAAAGAGAAGGGAGAAAGGAGGACACCAGAAAATGCTGTGTGATGTGTGCCCATGCCTGCCACCTCAGGAGCTCCTGATGCTCCTAACTGAATGGGCTGTTGGCAAGGAGGGCTTCCCTAAAACCACCCTCTGTGGTGGGGCAGGCAGGTGGGAGGGCTGAGAAAAGAGTTTCCCTGGAGGAAGAGAGAAGACTCTTGGCTTTGGTTGTGTAATCAGGGGAGCAGGGTGTAGCTGAAGTCTAACTCTGGTGAGAAATGTGAAGGGAAAAAATGTCCAGTGTTTGTAAGCACTGGAACACCATATTTTCGGTACAGACCCCAATGATTCAGGCTTTTGGGTTCCTGTAGCTCAGTTGGTCTTCTAGAACCCATGGGCTCCTTAGTTCAGATCAATTTTGATGGATAATGAACTGAGATAACCCAAACTGGGAGGTATTGCTCTTATTACAGAAAATTAAAGTGGTCTTGAAGAGGTAAATGAGTTTACCCATAGCACAGGACAAAGTGTCAGTCCTTCTTGAAGAAAGATGAAAAATTGTTTTAACCAACAGCCAAAAGTAGGGGGGTGGCTAAAACTTGTGACTGTTTGATTTAGCTCTTTCAGGCTGTGTCGGTATCAGCAAGGAGCACTGCTTGCCCTCTGGGAATGGATTTCTGGAGTGAAGCAGTGGTTGCTGAGGTTTGCATACCCATGTTGTGCTCACTTCAGGGTGCTTTGCTTCAGTCTGACTTTGTGGACTGGGACAGTGGTGGTGTTCACCAGGACTCTCTCAAACTCCCCCTCAGGTGTTTTTACCTGTGATGGCATGAGCACCCAGGTTCATTTGTTGTGTGTTGACAACACAAGCTCTGCACATCCATATTATTCGTTAATATCTTGGGGTATGTAAATTATTCTGTACCGTGTTATTTCCAGGACTGTAAAGTTAGAACCTTCAAGGGGAATGTGAAGAGACACAGACTACAGACTATGAGTCCAATCCACAAAATCCATGTTGAAGAATGTGGCAAAGCAGCTCCATGAAGGCAAAGGCACATGGGATGGTTTCCCTTGGGGTAAAGCCCTGCCACAGTGCCTTTGGAGGCTGCAAAGAAGGGCAGGACACGTGTTTGGAAATGAAATGTCCTTCCTCATTATTACAAAAGTTTGACCACCTAAGGCACCATGCAACAAATATTGTTTTGGAATTTGTATTCAAGGACCAGATTCAGAGCAGTGAAAATCTTTAACCCTCATTAAGCAGTAAGCACCCCTTCCTTCTGCAGATAATTCTCTCTCTGGCATTTCAGACATCCACTACTGATTTAAATGTCATTGTGTTCAGCAAAGTCTCCTCCTAATTGCTAGTCTTAAATATCCATATTATACTGCTTCCAACACTGTGTGTGAAATTATTTGATCAATATTTTATGGTGGTAGCTTCTTTAGAGGCAGAACCATTGATTTTACTAGTTTAAATCAAAGATAGAGGACTGTCATAATTCAACAACAGTAATTACCTCATAGTAATTAGAGTTAGGTGTGTAGTAATAAGCAATAATAGTAGAATACAAAAATGATAACTGGAGGCTTTTATAATTAAAATTGCTAATGGTGAGTCATAAACAGCAGCTGAAAGAGAGGAAATGAAAGATGCATCTGTGTGGCACCTTCAGCTGACAGATCTGTTTTTGCTTAAACAGGAAGCAGCCAGGTTATTGGAAAAAAGTTTCTTTCAGGGGAATAAATAGCTGAGGAGCTGGTACCTGTCCATCCTTCAGTGAAGCATGTGCCTGTCTGATGAAGCTGTCTAAACTCTCCTTTCAGATGAAGTTCTCATCCACATAAGAAAAAAGAAGGATACATCTGTAATGCCAAAATTATTTACCTCTAGTGTAAAAGATCAGGAGCTGGCTGTGGAGAGAGGAATCATTAATTACCCTTCATCTTCCTCTGCCTTTGAATTTCTTGAGTGTCAGGAGGCTGTGGGTGATTGCTGTCACAGGCACTGTCAGTGCATCACTGGCATTTGCCTTTCCTCTGGGTCTGTGCTCTTTGCTGGGAGCACCACACTCCTTCTAAACCTTCTGAAGAGAATTGCAAGGAAAACATACCCTAGGGGTTATTTCACCTCAGTTTCTATAACACTGACAGACACATATACGTGGAATAAAGATGAAAATTTCTTCCACTTCAGGGAGAGGTTCTTGATATCCAGTGAATTTACTGCTAACAGTTTAGAAACTGTAATTTTTGTCTTGCACTTAAAGTTGTGAACAGCACAGAATTAGTTCAAATATGAGACTTTTTCTTTTTTGCTGAAGTCTCTGCTATGTCAAGCTCTATATAAATTTCCATAAAGAATGAGTGTGAAATTATTTCATTCAGTTGTGACAGCATTTTTATTGCAATTAGCAACATTCATCACTCCATGAGGGAAAGGCTTATAGCAGGTTAAAGGCAAGAAATTACCAGACACATCTATTATAGATTTTGGGGTTTGTTTTTTTTGTTCTAGCTATATGGATGAGAAGATTTGCATTAAGTCTGAATTGTATCACCAGTTTTATACCAGTGTAATTTTCTGAGTTAATAAGGCCCCTGTAATTTAGCTCTTAGCCCAGAATACTCATTCTAATCTCTCTTTCCTTGAGACGAAAATCTGAAAGTATAGTTTCTCACAGAGACATTATCTCTGTGTTTAAAAACCTGATCTTATAGTTTTCTTCCTCCTTTACATTGCTTGGAAGTTGATCACAAAGCAATTAAAATTTCTTGCTGTGGCAGCAAAGGTTTGACTCAGAATGACATCAGTTCCTGTCACCACACAACTCTTCTCCATTTTTAATAGGTTCTAAGACTTTTTGGCTGGGAATTTAAAAAGTTGAAAGCTGTGGAAGGCACAAATTTATGTTCTGTGCCAGTATCTGGACCAGTATTCAGAGGAGCCTCAGCTAACCCTTGAGTAACTGGTTCATTCTCTAGAACTGACAAGGTTCTGCCTTCTTGTCATCCCTTTTCTTTCCTCTCCCTGCCTTATTAATGTACATCTATTTGTATTAATGTAATACTTTCTAGAATAAAAGAAATATAACCTTTCTTTCTCAAAACTGCAAATGTCTTGCCACTCATACATCATCCTGGTATGCATATTTCCTAAATATGGATGACTAAAATGTTGTATGTGGTCAATAATCAGCTCAGTTGCTAGCAAAGACCTCGCTGAATGTTGGTACAAGAAAGACATTTAAACACCTGAGAGATCATTGTATCTATTTTTAAGGATCCCTCCCTGTTCTGCCTTACAGTTTGTTTCAGCCTGGTGTTATTCTGATTGACTCACAGGCACAGTGTACATGTGTGGACTGTTGTTTCTGACTGTCCCTGCCTTGTAGTCTGCACATAGCCTCTGAGAGCTGCAGAACTCTGTGTGTTCTTTTGTCTGTTTACAGCTGATTTTTGGTCTCAGAGCTTGTCTGTAGAAATATTCAATTCTACAGTAAAGGTCAGTACTAGAAGCAAAGTTTCACAGATATTATTTCTTTTTTTTTTTTAAGTGGTCAGTTTTATTTTGGCTAAAACTTTCTGAAGATTTTTTCTTCTTTAGACAAGTGCTGAGGCTGTGTCAGTAGTGTTTAAGTGATCATAATAGATACAAACAGGAGGATTTTATTTTCTCATGAATGTAAGAGAAATGTGCTCTGTAAGAGGAACATGCAAGGATTCTCTGCTACTTCAATGGAAAACTACATCTGAAAAACTTGGTTGAGTAAAATAAACAATAAATTGACCAAATTAACTTTCTCAGGTTTGATATTTAGTAATATTCTACTGTATGCATGAAGGCTTTAAGGGTGTAGAAGTGTTTCTGGGAATAAATTTGGTCCTTTGGGTTATGCTGTCTGTCACACAGATTACAATAAATACATGCAAGTTATCGAAGTGTCTAAATTGGTTTGCCCCTAGCAGACTCTACACAGACATGGATTTTCAGACTGGTACATCTTTGACAGTATGTATATTGCATTCTATAGCCAGATGGCCTCTAAAATCTTTTTATGAGAAGAATGCATTGACAATACTGCCAACAACAAAGTGTTAGGTCAAAGTTAATTCGAATGTTGCACATTGAGATGTAACTCTTTCCTTGCATTAACGCTTCACAAAGACCACAGTGCTGTATCAGGCCAGCTTAATAACTCTGAGTCAGGTCCAAAATGCCAATGGTGCTCTTTTATGGCTTATTAAATTTCTTTTTCCTGAGGGTTACTGCAATGATACTCTTCATTTTCCTCTAGTAGGACCACACTGATATTGGGACACTTCCCTGTCCTCTCGTATGCTCAAATCCCTGATTTTGAAGATTTTTCATGCTACTGTTTCATTATTTCTATATTTTTCAGTAGTTTTGGTATTTATTTAGTAAATATTTCTGTAGATCTCTTGAACTCCATTAGAAGTTGGAAAACAGTATCACTTTAATAAATGATCATTGGTATTATTATATAATGAAATATATAATACAACATATAACTGCCTATATCACACAATTCTCTGTAATAACACATAATATTCTGAAATATTATATCTCCAGTGAAGATGTTTATATATTGAAAAATTGTTTAATATATCACAATAAATACCTGAGTAGAACTGCATGAATCAAGTTAATATCTGAATGACTCTGTAAATATATAGGGAAAAGAGGGATGGCACAATACTGCTTTAATTTCACTGCCCAAGTATGGTGTTTGTTTCAGGAATCCCACAGCAAAACTTGTGTCATTATTGCTTTTGCTGTTCTTTTTAAGTCTGCCCTAAAGGGTTTTGTGCTGCTGACAAATATCAGTGCTGCTGGCAAAGTCACAACAGCCGAATGTGTTAATCCTTTCCAAAAGCATGCTCTGGAGGAACTGCTCAAAAGATTTTTTTGGGGTCAAGTTGTTTGCATTCATGGCATTTTGGTGTTGTGATCAATCTCTGAGCCAGAATCTCTTTGGTATTCAGTCATCAAGTATTGACCATACACTGCACAGGTCCTTCATCCGAGAGAGGGAGTCATTCCTCAAGTCAGCTCATTTTCTCATTCATTTCAGGGAAGGGTCACTATTCTGCAGAAATGTTTTAGCTTTAAGAAACTGTAAACTAAATGCCTTTTTGCTAGTGCAACAGATGTTTTCTTTAGTAACAGTGAAAGAACAGTATTTATGTCTCGCTGTGAAAGAAATTACTGATATGGATCCACTTATTTTATTTTACCTGTAATTTTGAATCTTGAAAAATGGATAAACTGCCATTAGAAACTGTTTGTTAAGCCTTTATCCAAAAAAACCTCTCAACCCAACAGTAGAACATAAAATATTCATACACCCAGACTGCCTCTACCCTTCTGTGAAAAGAAAGCATACAGCACCATGTAAAATAAAAGATGTGATATCAGAGAAAACAGAGCATTAGCAATGCTCATGGTTGCCATTTCATATAAAAATACAATTTCTTTTTACCAGACAGAATCAGAATTTTATGTTCTTCAGTCTTTTACTGGAAAACTTGAATACATTTCTTGAGGATAGATATCTTTCTTTGTCAAAAGAAAAAAATATCAGTGAGAAAAAATGAAATTTAAATGTGGATGTTTGATCAGATTTTTGCCAGTCTACAAAATATACAGATTGTAAATCACTTCAATATTTTTAATATATTGTGCTACCAGTTAAAATTATTCATGTTAGTTTCTCCTCAAAACTTCTCACAGAATTCAAAATCCCGAATTCCCAAATAAAAGGCTTCAACATCTTAAGACTGCATATTAAATGGAAAGCCCCTTTTTCAAAAGTAATATTGCCCAGGTTTTCCTCAGACCATGCTTATTCCTTCTGTATTTAAAACACAGACGTGATTTTAAAATTTGCTTTCATCCAAAAATGCCCCCAGCCTGTGTTAAAGAACATTCTGGTGCAAGACATGGTCCCGAAATAAATTAAAAAGGTAATGTAATTAGAGCTTCTGCTAGGAGCTTGTTTGTTTGCTCTCCATTCAAATACAAACATAAAGGAAACAGGAGCAAAAGTTCCTTTATATGTATTTTAATTATAATCCTAGCTCAGTACTGTGACAAGTTTGCTTTTAATAAATGAAAAGCTAATGACCCATATAATGAATAAATTAAATGGTTTTACTCACTTTGCACACGCTTCCTTACAAAATTAATCAGAAATGGAGAAGCTTGTTTAGTCATGGAATGCCTTGTTGAAACAGATGTTTATCAGTCTCCCAAATGGAATATTTGCTGTCAAAGCTTCAGCACAGAACATGTGTGTTTGGCTATCTGTGCAAGATGTCATAACTAAGCAGCTCCTTAATTAATGTTTCGTCATATCTCAGGCAACGTTTGTCTGGAACTGAGTTATGCAGGCTACAAAGGTGTTACAGGTAATTTTTTTTTTTTTAAACTGAGAATGTCATATTCTCACTGGGGAGGTGAGTGCCCCACAGACCACCACTCTCAGAAGCCAGTGGTTTGCAAGGTGTCCTTGTCTATTGCTGATATTCCCTTCGCTTAGCAAATACTTTTGTAAGAGTTGAGAGATTTTACACTGATGTTGAACATAAAAAAACCAGGTGGATAGGTTACTAACTTCCACTGTTACTGTTATTTCAAATTTTTCATTTAATTTCTTCTTTTCTCAAGATCTGTGTCCTTTGGAGCAGCAGGAGGAAGAGGAGGGTTGTTAAGTGGAATCTTACAGATAAGTCCATCAATGTCTGTTTAGGCTTCAAAAGCTGAGGGGTTGATCATATAGTGTCAGCTTGAACCTTTAGCATACAAAAAGTATACAGTTACATTGCCTGATTTGGGCACTTTTTATTGCTGTGGAAGTTAGTGGTTTTCTGAATGTTTCATTTTAGTTACTCAATTCTGAGTTTAGGATACCTGATTTTAGCACTCAGCTTTGGTCAGATTGGTCTAAATTTTCTGATGAAAAGCAGTTTCAGAAGTGGATTTGGAAAGAAAATTTAACTTTAGCTGGAAAACTTTATTGATTATTTTTTCCATACATACCTAACTTCAGGGAAGACCAATTTGGCTGAAATGATCTTTTTTTTTTTATCTTCTTTTTGTAAAATGCACATTGATCAATAAGTGTCTCATAATATAAACTGTGGTAGCAGGGTTTTCTTGAGGTCTTCAAATCTACAAAGCCCAGGTAGTGAGAGAATAATGTATTAAACATTATTTTTTCTGGTTTCTTTATGGTATCCAGAATGCAAGAATAAAAATTGGTTTGATCCTTTTTGCTCTAGATTATCTTGATTATTTTTTATGTTTATTTGTAATAGGTCTCTGTTTTTGTAAAATAGAGTATGAACATTTTTAGGACAAAATAAACTCCCTTGTGTTCAGTTATCACATTCTGTAGCAAAAATCTAATATCACTGGTATTCTAGAGATGGTTTATTTGAGAAACAAAACAATATAAAACAGTTCTAATCATTAAGCAAGTACTATAAACTTTTTGCAAGACCTTCAATTTTAATTATTTTAAGCTTGTTTGTGTACATGGGAGAACTTTCTGAGTTCTTTTGTGAATACTAACTAATGTATGAACTCGATTTGTTTAAATGCCTTTAAGCTAATTTGTATAGTCAAATACTGATTATTACTCTCGGTAAATGAAAGTTTGAATAAAATGCTTCTGACTTGTGGTGTGCAGTGAGTGAGGGGAAACAACTCACTGGTTATTTCAAAATCCAAGATATATGCACAGCCTAAAAAGAAAATAGAAACACATAATTTATTATGGCAACCATAATGGCAAAAGTAAGAAGCTGGGCATCTGGGATGTCCTGTTTTCCTCTTGTGCTGCTCTTTAAATTGTGAAGAAGTTGGGAAGTGACTGATCAAAATCAGAATTAATTGAATTCTGAGATTTAATCCCCAAGACTTTGTGATAATGTATTTGTACAGAAAGCCTATCCATTTTTATTGACTGGGAGCTTTAGGATGTAAGGAAACACTTCGTCTTGGAGACAAATTGAAATGTTTTAATTTCTTGCTTGCAAAATTTAAAAATGCTCCAACATGCAGCAAGCAGGAGTTGAATCAGGTCTGCAAATGTGAAAAACTAGAATTTCAATTCTGCTTTAAATGCATATCATAGCAAAGCAACAGAAAGCAATCACTGCTGACTTCCTCATTTGATACACTCAAGTCTTACAGAAGGGAACAGCAATAGAAGAGTAGCAAATGTGTGCCCTGAGCAGTTGTGGTTGTAAAATACTGTGCTGGTTTTGGCTGTGGTAGAGTTAATTGCCCTCCTAGTACCGGACTGTCTGGGATTTGTGCTGGAAAGAGAGTTGGTGACACAGGGATTTAGTTATTGCTGGGCAGTGCTTACACTTTTCTGCTCCTCACCCATCTCACCAGTGGGAGGACACAGCCAGGACAGCTGACCCAACTGACCACGGGGATATTACAGATCATATGGCATCATGAATGAAGTGAAACCATGGTCAGCATATAGAGCTGGGGGAGGGAATAACATTTGGAGTGATGGTTTTCCCTCCCAAGTCACTGTTCCGTGTGATGGAGCCCTGCTTTCCTGGGGATGGCTGAGCACCTGCCTGCCCTTGGGAGTAGTGAATGAATTCCTTGCCTTACATTGGTTGTGGCTTTTTCTTTCCCTTTTCCTTATCTCAACCCACAAGTTTTCTCATTTGTTCCTCTTTGGTTCTCTCCCTCATCCCACTGTGGGGACAGTGAGTGGCTGTGGGGCTGTGGGGCTCAGCTGGAGTTAACCATGACAGGTACAGTCAGCACTGGCTGCAGGTGCAGTACATTTCTTCCACTGATACAGAAGAATTAGCTCAGCAAAGCTTTTCAGCCAGGAAACCCTGGATTTTTCTCACCATTAAATAATTTAGGGAACTCAAGAATTTCTGGTAAATTTCCAGCACTTGTGACTGGTTCTCTCTGAGTCTGATGTGGCTCTATTTTTTCCAGTACCTACTGTTCTGCTATGGAAAAATCCTGTTTAGTGATCACCAGCATTGTTTACTAATTACTCTGAAAACACAACACTCCATCCCATCTACAGCAAAAATGGCAACGGATAAGGGCGAAATGTATTTGGAAATTATTTATTGACGGCAAAAGGTCAAAATTAATTAAAAGGGCTACTCAAATGTCACCATCCCTGCTAGCAGAACACCCATAAGCATATTAATATGTGTTAAAGCCTGGAAAGTAACAGTTAAATGACACAATGTCTTGTCTTATCTAGATTTTGCCTCTGAAATAACATCAGCAAATGGGTCTGTAAGATGTAGATAAGTAGGGATTTAGAATTACTCATGTTTTAAAAGAAGTCTGTTGCAAAAGCTTACTGTTGCTGGTGCAATTTCACTTCTCTGAAGGAGAAATGTCACTGTTTCTGTCATGGTTTGCACAGTGTAATAGTCCAGGAGAGCTCTGTGCTTTTGGGTCTCAGCAGGAGTAAGGCTGAGCTTGTTTTCCCATCAGGCACACATGCAAACACACCCTACACCACACACACGTGTGCCAGGCACACAGGTGACACAGGCAGAGGACACAGCACTCACCAGGGCCTTATCCAGGATGATGTTCTGTTCCTGGGAAATAATATACATGTGCATGTATATACACAGCATGGATCCCCTTGGAAGCCTGACTTAGATGTGAGTGATCCATCAGATTATTGTATCTCCTGTGGTGTAGCTCTGGGAGAAGCCAGGTGAAGGAACAGCTCAGTTCTGCTTTGTCCCATAGCTCCACAGGGCTCTTTTGCATCCATATGTGTGGAGATGACTCTTGCCATAGAATTTCATGGCTTCCTTATTTGTCTGATGAACTTGCAAGAAAAGGTTTCGTTTTTCTACTAAATATTAGTAGAACTGCTTGAATTGTGCTTTAAATGCAGGCCATCAGTGATGTTTCAGCCCCAGGATCACTTCAAAGGGGTGTCACTTTGTACTGACTACATTCAGAATGGCTGGGCATAGAGGGTGTGCCAGGATCATCTGGCCTGCCAGGGGGATTGATGGAAAATCATTTGTACATGGGTGGAATATGGATGAATCTTACAGCTGTATGAGGCACAAGAACAGAAAAGGTCTTTTGGCATGGTAGCATAGTGCAGGTTTATTTCTGTGCTACAGGAGGAGTCAGCACCTGCTCTCCTGACCATTAATGTAAAACAGATGCTGTCTACCAGCTGCACACAGCTGCCTGCATTCTGAAATTAAATGCTCCTTTTACTCAGTGGACCAGAACCTCATAAATTGCCCTTTCTCCCTATGTCAGATCTCATTGGAAGGTCAAATATCAAAGTAACAACATGAACAGACAGGATGAGGAGCTAGTTTTTGGTTGGTTTTTTTTATTTATGGGTTTTATTTTGTGAGGGGTTTTTGTTTGTTTTTTGGGGTGTTTTGTGGGGAGGGGTTGTCCTCTTTTAAGCACTGAGAAATCTACTACGTGGACAGTTTTTTTCAAGGGGGGAATGTTCATCTCTCATCTTCAAGACAATCTAGGAGTTTTAGTACATTGAGCACATCTGAAAGAAGTAAAGGAAAAAAACCACAGAAACAATTTTCCTGACTTGAGAAAATACTGTGTGTACTTGCAGTGTCTGTCATCCCAGGCTTCACTGCTCGTGATGTGGGATGTAAGCATGGCTTGCTGAAGAAAAGCTCACATGTGCTCTTTTTCTACCAGAGGCATCTCAAGCTGTTATCTTATTCATAAACTGAGAAATCTGAAGTTCATTTAAGTGCATACAAAGTGACTGGTTCAAAAAGCTTGTGGTGCTGTTCTCCCAAAAATATTCTCCTTGCACTTTGGTCTTTGTTTGGGAACATCTTCCAGTTGTTAGGAAATAGTTGACTTGTTTTGTGCAACACTATCTGCCTAGTTTTGACAAATAACTGAAGAACTCCCTGATGAGAGATTTTTCTCCCTCACTGCTCTCCCTTTATGTATTTTCATGTCTTTTTCTCTTCAAAGTACTCTTCTAACATATAAATTAATCTTGCCTGCTAGATTTTGTTTTCCAGTCTTCCATAAAAATTGAAAAGCATGCAAATTATCTTCTCTTTTCTTGTGTACTTCGATTCTGTTGCAGATTATTAGCTACTACTTTGCCTTTCTCTTGGTGCAAAGATAATACAGCCACTCATAATTCAAAAGCCAGACTTGAGCCTGAATCACATTCTGCCTCCTGCTATAATTCTATTTCATTCCATTAAGTGAATCGTCAAGTAGAAAGCTCAGAATTAATAGTGCAACTGCTACTCTGAAATTAGGATATACCCCAGAGTTTTATGCTTTTCTTTGATTCATGTGTGTATGTCCTCCAAATGAAGAGCTTAGATGTTCAGATCAAAGTCAGAATATGCAGTATTTCATCATACATTTTCCATGTCAAGTGGAAACCAAGTTTCAGGGGTCAGTGACTGGCAAATTAGACGTCTTGACTGCAAAAACTGCAACTACAAAATCAGCAACCACTTCAATAAAATATAGTTCAGGAATATTTCTGATGCTCTTTAAATAGAACAATAGAGCCCAGGGACATTTATTGTCTAACCTGTGTTTTGGACAAAATATGTTTTCACCATGGGGAGCCAATACTTGAGTGACATGCATCATTCAGAACCAATTCTGAAAGATCCAAGTGCTTATCCAAGGAGAAGAAATGAAATATTGTGGAAAAAAGGAAGAATGAACCCTGATAAAGTATTCAACAAAATCTGAAAGAAGTTTGTTTTTTTTTCATGTGTTGTTTTTATTTATTTATAAGTTCCTGCAGCTGAGAAACTGTGGAAAATTGACTTACATCTGAAGCACTTCACTTAATGTGTAAGTATCATGTAGTGGTGAAGAGCTCAAATATATTAATTAAAAGCCTCAAAGAAAGAAAGAAAAAGAAAAGCTGTAAAATATTTCCCTGTTTTAAGATCACAATATTTTTATTCAAATAGAATAGCTCAGAAACATAAGTGTGTCTCTGGTTTTATCAATATTGTCAGCATTCCATACTGCCTAAATCCTACTGTATCCTCTGTGGGATTAACAGAGAAAAAATACTGTTGATCAATGAATAAAATGAACCCTGGAATTTTTTTTTTTTTTTACTTAATTTTGTTCCAGTAGTTAAATTATTTCAGCAGTTTCAAACAGCTTGGTTCTGAGACAGAAAAATTGCAAGTAAAGAGTGAATGTGGCACCATCAACTATCCCTTCCCAAATGAGAAAATGGGAACTTGCAAATACTGCAGTGAAGCTCAGCTAATTGATTCCTCACAATCAAAATACCTACTTTTGTCTTTGGTGGCCTGAAAATACTAGACATTTGTGAATAATTGGGTGATTTATATCTCTTGAATATTTTAGTTAATGATCTATAGGTGGATTGATGTTTTGTTTCTTTGATGGACTCTCACACTCCTTACCCAAAAGTTCTACATTTTGTAAAATTTTTACATTTTGTAGAACTCTCAGATACTTTCTGTAAATTATGTGAAACATGATATATATGCCACCCTCATGATGGGTATTCATCTTAATTGCTTTTTTGTGCTGGCTTGGAATAATTTTACTGAGTAAACTTCTCTTTTGACAACACTTATTATGTTTCCCATGCTATAAAATCTCTTCCATGTGAGTTGAGTGGTAAGAAATATCATAAAGTGTTTGTTCAGCTAAAAGCATGTGGCACAGTTAACCAGTCATGATTCAAAATGAACATCCCAACCACTGTAGAAAATTGCATTTGCAGATGCCTAGCCCAGAGAGCATCCTGTCAGAGCAGCATTCACATTCCTATAAGCAGTAGCTGATAATTGTTGCTTCCACTGATTAAAATATCCAGTAACTCAGCAAAAACAGCAGGACCCTATTTTCATTATTAAATCTAACAAATTAGACTTTCAAACTCATTTGTTGGCCATATCACCTCTTTGACCAGTGAATTACAAATGTCCTGACTCTTATATCTTGTCAGTCTTTTAGAAATTTGCTATAATATGAGCATTAAAAAACATGGCAGATAGTCTTTCTGCAATAACTGCCATAATATGAAGCTTTGGTCATGAAATTTCCCTCCTTCTCTTTTGAATCGCCTGAAATATCAATAAAGAATTTTTCTGCTAGATTATTTAAAGAAGAACTGCACCTACCACTTACTAGTGAGCTGCTGCCTAATTAAAACCAGCCATTAGAAAGAAAGGCAATTACATTCACAGAGTGTTTAAAATAATCAAATGATACACACCAAGACACTGAACAGCATTTCATTGCATTTGATGTTAGAGCTGAACTGAGCTCTACTGGTAGAGTGTTCCCACAGATAGGAATTGAGAAATCCCTTTAATGTTGGATTCCACTAAAAAGATGAACAATTCTCAACAGCTTCAGATTATCTTATTTAAAATGTATTAGTAGAATGGAGACATGAGTGTTACCCACATAATTCACAGGGATGTTGTGAAACCCATTGAAAATCATTAATCAGTATTGTACTTGAGACCTATTAATTCTTAAATTCATATGAATATGAATTTCCTTCTCTTTAAAGGCTTTGAAGATTTCTCCCATTCCTGCATAAAGACAACTGGAGGAGACTTACTTCATCTATTTTATTTTAAAATCTCAGTGTATTTGTGCTGTATCTCGTCACTGCTGGGGTACAGGAAGTAAACCCTGGACATGGAAATAGAGGGACAAGCAAGCAGTGGTTTTACACAGCAGCTTTTCTGCTGATAGCAGCAAGCCCAGCCCTGCAAAAACCAGAAGCTCTGATGATGCAGTGTGAATAAACTGCTCATACACTGGCACAGGTTGTCCATGTGCCTCATCCTAAGGCTATGCTGTTGGTAAGCTGACCTTGAACAGGTGAACTTGAAGAGTGAGAGGAAACAAGGATATGACTTGAGATGAAAAATTAGTTTTTGGAACAGAGAAGTGTGGGGAAGAGCTGCTAAGGGATGAGAACACTCTTGACAAGAAGTGGGTCTGTTCTGGGAGAGGTAACAGTTATGATGATTTAATAGGCAAGGTTAGTGGTAATGACTTGTGAGCACTTCAGCTTTCTTCTAACGAAGGGATTGATTCTCTGAGCTGGCACAGTCCCCAAAACTGGGTGTTCTCCTTTGGAGCAGGAGATGGTTGGAAAATGAGGTGGGCTCGAAACTGCTTGAATTCATGCCTTTAAAAGTTTGGAGCTAACATCAAAGTGACTGGTGTACTGATTTAGTAAAAGCAGTTTATTGTGAACTTAACACGGTATTTTGAAAATGGTATTTCTCACTAATTTCATTTCAGGGAATAAATGCTCAATTAGCATTATCTCTCTTCTGCTTCTTATTACGCTTCATTTTGGCACTTGTAGAATAGTAATTGACATGACTGTGAAAAAAGGAAGAAATGGAAGGTCCTAGAAAGTTTTAGCATTCAGAATTTCCCAAAATTAAAAAATTCAGGGTTTGACCCACTATCTTGAAATGCAGGAGCCAAGAGGGCAAAAATTAAACAAAACCAATCAATGTCTTCTTGTGAATTATTGGTCAAGTACACACAAATTTCTGTTAGTAAGCAAATTAATAAATACCCAGTGTTCTGTAATTATATATAAGAAAAGTTATAAAAAGCAGAATTGGATACTCATCAGTTGTTTAAAATCATTTGGGTAATTTTTTTTGTTACACAGTGCAATTAAATGACAAAAAAATAAGTCTAATCCACTTTTTAGAGGTGAAATTATTAACCACCTAAAACACTTTTTTATTGCCTCCCAAATCTTAACTCTGAATAGCTAGAAAAACAAGGTTAGCTCTAGCTGAGAAGAAAGTGCATATTTCAGAATATTTGAAAAATTCAAATGCACATGTCAGCAGCTCTGATAAATGTATGAGCAGACCATCAACACTACAAAGATTTTGCTACAGATAATTTAGTTATACCCCTGATGTGGAAAATGGCTGGGGACTTGGAGAAAGTACTGAATAACTTTTTCCCAGCTGTCAAACTGTTTTTCTGGAGGTATTTAGTTAGAGGTGTCCACTGGCCTTTGTGTGCTCTCTGATGAAACCCTGGTGCTTCAGAGGACTTCCTTCCTGCCTTTGAAATACTAATTTCATACACAATTTATGACATTGTCATGGAGACCAAACTTCAGTACTGCTGGTACCTTGATGGCCTCGTGCTGCCATCAGCTGATTTTACAGTTTTCACCCTATTAACATTTCACTAAATGCTGATGTTCTTCTGTTCCCTTTCCCATTCCCTCAGCCTTTTGAGAATTGTCACCAGTTCTCTGCATCAGCAGTGCCAAGAACAAAAGCAGCAAGTTATAACGGTAGCAAAGGAGCAAACAAGTAGTTTATCCTTCCTTACAGATATCTAAATAGGTCTTTTAAATGAACAGGTTTTTTTTTTTTACTTCTGTAGTAACTGCTTTGATTGTTTTTATCCAATTCCATGGAGTTTTGTGTGGTGGGTGTGAATGCATACTTTTGTTGTTAATTATTTTTCTTCCATAATGTGACAGATGACTTGAGACTGTGAGATAAGGTGGTTTACAGTCTGGCATTTGGGAAAATAATTGTATTAGCCCTTTTTTATTTTTAATACTTTTCTTTTCATGATTCATTTGAGGTGAATTTTTATCTCATTCTCTGTTCTTATCTTCCTAAGCACAGACCATCATCACATCCACCTCATTATAAATGTTGTGTTACAGATGAGGTCACTTTTGAGCTTTTCTGATTAAATACTGATTTTCTTTGCTCATTTCATAAGGAAGTGACAGTCACTTCTACACAAAAAATAGTGGGCTTCTTTCTGAATGACCTAACTCCCAGCAGGTGAGAAGACTTGCTTAAAGGTTGTGGTTTGGATCTGCTTTTCTATTTGAACTACATGCACTTAATGAGTGAACTTAGTCACTGCTCAGTGGTTACGTCAGAGATGCTCAACAGGAGAGCAGTTTGGGTGGATGTGGTTTGGTGCAGAGCCAAAATGGAAGGGAGATCCTTTAGGACAATGTAAATCTCTACAAGGAGAGACCTGGGGTGGAGGTCTTGGAACCCATGTTCAGGACAGCAGCGAAACAAAGGGAGAAGATGATCTGGAGTCCACAGGTAGGATGTGCAAGAACAGCTGGGCAGTGTCACACCCCAGACTCTCCTCCTCCCTGATGGCAAATGGAATCCTTTCTCAGAAGATGAAACAGGTTTAACCAGCTTTTTTCTAATGACAGTGGTCCATGGAGCATTTGTTTTCTCCCTTCTGTGTAATAAGCTGGCATGTAAAGACAAAGGAATTTCATATTGGTTTCCTCATAAATATCCATGTGAAACAGACTGTTTCATCTCTAACCAGTCCTGTCTGATTTCTCCTGTGCTGGGAAGTCTTAGCCTCTGACCTGAGGATCTGGCCAGGCACAACAGAAGAGCTGTGCTCCTGTTAGATGGGATGCTGTTGACAAAATACAGAGCAGTGACACAAGGCAGTGTGTGCCTTGCCCATGGTCACAAACCTTCCTTTCTTCCTTTTCATTTCTGTTTTGCAGAGCAGCCACTCCTACAGCTTACTTGGTAATTTCCTTTCCTGAGGCAGAACCACAAACCAGAACAGTAGGGGAGCAGCCTCTGTAGGATGTGCAAGATGCTCTGCACTCATCATTTCCTCCTAACTACAAGTTTGTGAGGATGCTGAATGTTGTCGTCATTAGAAAAGAGAGGAGAGATGACAGACAGATTTATCACTCTGGTGTAGTGCTCAGGGGTTTGTATTGGTGATTCCATATTTGCACACAGATGAAGTTACAGATACAAAGAATTTCCTGCTTTTTCCTGCCTATTTAAAGATGTGGCCTAAGAATTACAGAAGAATGTGGGACACAGAAAAAAAGCAAGATTTTCTTGTTGCCAATTTGGTTTTTAGGCTGATACCCAACTCCATTCTCAAAATTCCAGCTTTCTCCACTGCTTCTGCTGCATTACTGAGTCTGTACTCAAGACTGTAGCTAACACATGCATTCACAAGGGATGATTTCTGCAGCTATTTGCCTCCCTCTGTCACAGGATACATTTATGTCTTCAGTCTACATATTTGCATGCTGAAAGTGTCTTCCCACTCCCTGCTATAGTGTGTAAATTACCATCAGCCTCTGTTAGAAGCTTGGTTAATGTGTTCAACAAAGTGATGTTTCTTTCTTGGTCCCAGTCCCAAATGCAAACGTTTTTCAGTCTCACACTGGCTTATTAAAGGAATATATTGTTTCCATTGTCCCATCCAATTTAGCTACAGCTGCCAGCCTTAGCATTGAGAGTCAGCTCCACTTCAATTATTACTTCAAATTAAGACAAATGCAACTTGGGGGGAACATCTTATAATCATTTTCTCTTAGTGTGCAGCAAGATAAATTTGCTGTGTTTGAACCTGGCTGAGACTTTTACAGAAAAATGAGAAAAACCTCGATTAAAGTGAATCAAATCTTCTGCAGACATGTCAATTAAGACAAAATTTTGTTGGAAACCTGCCCCCTCCTTGTCTTGCCTGGAGGAATGTTAGACAGCCAGATTCTTGACTCCTTTGCTAGTGGGTTGTGAAGAAGAAAGAGCTCCCAGGTTGGATTTCTGCCTTCTTCCCCCATATGCAGGCTGCTGTATTGTCTGAGCCAGAAGATCTACACCCACCTCAGTGTCTGGACTGCCCTGCCCTGCCCTGTTGTCATGTCACCAGGCTGGTGCCTCTCCCACTTTTGTAGTGTTTGGGCACATCTTAAAAAGAAAAATAAAAATTTGGGACTTCCACGTATGTCTGTAAGCATCAGTGAACCAAATTTTGAAGCACAGTTGCTTAAACTTCCTTTTCCCTGCTATTTTTTTTGTAAGGAAAAAGGTGAAGAGAGATTCAAGGTTAAGATCAGGACATAGTTGTGCTGAGGCAGTACAGGTGGGGAAGAGAAGCAACACTCAGTCCTGGCCTGAGCCACTGGAAGAAGCAGGTGCCCCACCATTTGCTCATCATGCAATGAGAGAATGGACTGGAACTCTTCAGCTGTAGCCTTGGCCATCCACAACAACTGCATCCTATTTATTCCTTGTCTCATCTTCTTGACCAATAGCAAAACCTGTCTCTGGCAGGTGGCCTGCAGTAGTGAGGGACATGCAGTCAAGGAAGTCTTCCTGATAGACACTAGTAAGACCATTTTTATTTACTGTATTCAAGTAATAACTGCTGCATTTTGTTGTATTCTCAATGTATAAATAGTGATTCAAGAAGCCCTACGTGTGGAAGCTGGGAAGTAGTGCCTATGAGGAAGGTTTCAGTATTAGTCCTTCATGTCTGCTTCTGTTTGCACTTGGAGAAAAATCCTAATGATAAAGTCCCTGTGTACAGCCCTGGATTTAGTTCCTGATCCCTCCTTAGTGCAGTGGTGCCTTTGAGGGTGATGTTCTTTGCTCTCATTGGGGTCTCTCCCTTGCTCCTGGCAGTTTGACATTCTCCTCCTCTCTGCACCTCTATGAAGCTAAGCAATGTTACCACAAATAACATGGCTCTGAGATGTTAAATTTCAAAAGAAAGAAGAGGAAACACTGGAGGCTTGACAGACAATTTTGCAGAATATTTTAAATGTCTGGGGTGAGATAGAATGATAGTAGTTGGCAATTGTAGTTGCTTCTTTGTGATTGCTCTGAATCAACTTGATAAACTCAACTATAAATTAGAAAGGGAAGAGTTATCTCAGTTTGATAACAAATCTTAACATTTATTGTGACTATAATTGGACTTGGAAAAACAAGATGCTGAATCTAAGGGTGGCAGTAAGGTTTGATTATTCATATTCTGAAATAAATTTCTGCCATGACAAAAATAATGCTCTGTGGCAGCAGTTACAATGAATAAAGAACAGTGAATCATTGAGAGTCATTCCCAGAAAATTTAAACAAAGAGAATACAGGCTGAACTAGAGTTTGTGTTCTGGTTTTTTTTTCATATGATGAGATCATATATTCCCATTCAGCACATCCTCTCTAAAAATATATATTTGTACACAGAGATTTGGCTAATTCGTGGATAAAGTAAAGCAGTAAAAGGGTTTCTTCCTTTTTTCCTTGAGAGCTATAATCTTAACCAGGCTCTAAGAACTGTATCAAACAACTTCTCTATTTGCTGAGAGCATGAAAGAACATTCCTAACATACTACTCACAGTGCTGTGCATTTCAGAAGACAAAAAGACCCAAAAGGGAAGATGTTCCACTTCACATGCTAAGAAAGGGAGGGGACAAGAACATGTGCCACATCCACAAAATACTGCTGGAAGCCCCATTGGCTGCTATGGCAGTGAGCATGGCATGAGTATGGCACAAGAGCTGCCATCAAACAGAGTGCTAAGAATCATGGGCTTTGGTTATCTGACTGCTTATATTCAAATTAATTAGCATAAAATGCTGCCAGGTGAGAAATTACTGTAGATATGTCCTAGTCTGAATCCTTACACTGATGTGAGCCAATGCAGGTGATTTTGTGACCAGCTGTGTGACTGATCACTACAGTATCTGGAGAAACTCCATTGCTTATCATTATGTGGGATTAAGACCTAGATTTTTTGAGCAGCTTTTCTTCCTTTGAGTTTCACTGATATGCTGGGATTAATGTAGAACAACAATATAAAAAAATAAATTCAAAAAACAGCACAAGAGAATTGCCAATGTTTATTTAATTTACTTGTTCCTATAACTGCCTTAAGAATCTCCTTAATTCAGGATCCCTAACCTGAAGAGCTCCTCATTCTTTCCATGTCTCCTTGCACTAAATCTTGTTCTTATTAAAGATCAAGGTGCCTCCAACATGAAATTGAACATTGACAAAAAGCTTCTTCAGATGGATTTGAGCAACACAGATAGAAAATTAGAAAAGTTTTCATTATTTGCTTTCTTCCTGGCTTATGCATAGGAACACTTTGTATTTGCAATTTAATACTTTTCCTGTCTTTTTAATGGGAATGGATGAAGGTCTATCTTCCTGGAGTTAAATGTAAAATCAATTAAGTGACCAGAAGCAAGATATGTACAGTTAAGGCAGGAACTCAGAGCCTGTAAGACCAGCATAAGCCAGAAAATCTGTCTTATATTTGTCTCTGCTGATCAAACAAAAAATGTTCACTGACAGTCATAATTATCAGTCCTTCTGCAGCAGTCAAAATGTACATGTGAATGTGATCCACTGATCATATTAGAGACTTCCCAAAACAGAAAAGACAAGCCCTAGAGAAACTGAATTCTTCCCAGCTCACATCAGCCATCAGCCTCATTGCCTTGGTCTGCCTCTGTGATCAGTGGGGAAAAAGGGAAATTCTAGGGGGTGATTACCACACCTATGAGCAGCACCAGAGGTGTCCTGCTTACTGCACAGTGACCATAGAGAAACTACTTTTCTAACCCACTAATAGTGTACCCAGAGGTAGTCTGGTCAAAATTTGGTCTAAGAAACTCCATTCTAGTAAATTGTTGAGCCCAACGTGCCCAGCTGGGTTTTCAAGGTTTCTCCTAGATTTGGTGTATGGATGAGAAACAGCTGTAAAAAGAAAAGGTTATTTCATGTATGCTCATGCTGTTGAAGAATCACTTAAATCACACTCTTATCTTACATTCCTTCCAGAAGAATTGATTTTTGCATGGAAATTGATTTTTGTGAGGAAATTTTTGTATGAAAGAAATTATCTTGAAATTGAAACTGAAAACATCTTTCTGTCCTCATTTACAATGACAGAGAAACAATGAGCCTAATTTGTTTTGCACTACATCCTTCACATTACTATTCAGATTTTTGCTTCATCTTGTGGTTTTGGAAAGCTTGCAAAATAACTTGCACACCAATTAAGAGGGTAAGTCTGAGATGAACTAGTAAAGACTTGACAGAGTGAGACATGTTTTAGTCCATCTTCTTTAATTTAACATTTTAGAAATGCCCCTAATTAAAAAACTACATGCATCATACTAAGAGGAATATCTGAAAATGTTGGTAGGCATCTACACTTGATTGAAAGCATCATACTTCAGCACCACAATTTTAAATTAACTATTTTATTGACAGAAAATAAGAGAAGCTGCTCGAGTGAAATGTTTGAGTAGCTGGCTTTATTCACCAGGGATATGCTGGAGCAGAGGAGATTCTCTGGAAGCTAGCTGAAAAGTCTTTGTATATTTCTGACAATACCAAAATAAGATGAACTGTTTATTTCAGTAGCAGTGAGAAATTTTAGTTTAGAGTGAAGTCAGGAAAAGGGGAAAGGGATGATAGGAAATCTGTCCAATTCCAGTGAGTAAACTAGCTACAGAAGGGGTTTGTGTACAAGGAAAGATTGATCTGCCTTTTCTAGGTTTCATACCAGGAAAATGAAGGGGTTTGTGTAGCTCAGAGGAAAATCTCGTTCATGCCTAAATAAATGAAAAAGAAAAGCACAGTTCTAAGCCTCCCAACCCATGCAGAGTGCCAAACACACAGAGATACACATACACAATCACAGCAGTGTCTAAGGTTACACACAGCAAAGATTTATACCTGTTCTTAACTCCAGTGTGTGATTTGTTGTTCATTCAATGAATCATGTGCTAAAGATTAAATTTTGTTTTGATTGAAGCTTAATGATAAGTGCTGCAGCTTTGATGTTTCTTTGCTTCATAAAACTGAAAGAAAGACACAAAATTGTCTCTAAAATATAACAGTGTTTGAAGTTAAAAATAGAGAGGGTTTGGAATTATTTGTTATAATCTATCCCAAGTTTGACTGCTGAACTTTGGGTTTCAACAAAGTATAATTCCAGACCTTCAACACCTTTTTTTCATTAGCTTCTGTTGTCCCAGCACAATCTTATTGCTCTGTGCTCTAAAACTTTGGGTTATTTGATCAGGTTGAAATACTTGTTTAGTAGTTAGTGTTTATTACTACTGGTAACTATGTTATTTAAAATCTTCCATTAAATGAAGAACTGTGAACCTCAAATAATCAGGTTGAGAGAAGGAGGGAAGAGAAACAGAAGAAATTGTCCATGAGACAAACATCTGCTCAAATTCTGTTCTTCAACACTCCTTTAATTGTAGGTAGTTTAGAGAGCTGGTTAGCTGCTGCAATGAAAAGATTGCAGAATTGTTTCATTTGGAAGTAACATCTTGAGTTCACCTAATGCAAACCCCCAGCTCGAGCAGTCACCTAAGACAGGTTGCTCGGCTGGGATTTTAGTATCTCCTCAAAGGAAGGCTCCACAGCCTCTCTGAGCAACTTTTCAAAACAACATTTGACAATCCTCACAGAAGTATTTTCTTGCGTTCATGTGGGATTCACGTTTTAATTTGTGCTCATTGCCTCTTGTTCTGTCACAGAGCACCCATGAGAAGAGTCTGTCTCCCTCTTCTTCATTTCTGCCTGTCAGGTATTCATACACATTGATGAGATCCCCCATAAACCTTCTCTTCTCCAGGGTGAACAGTCCCAGCTCTCCCAAACTTTTCTCATGTGAAAAATGCTCCAGTCCTTTGTTCACCTTTGTGCCTGCAAAGGTGTTGCTCTTCTTGGACTGGGAAGCTGAGAATGGAATGCAGTATTCCAGGCCAGCCTTGGCTTTCCTAACCTTACCTCTGCAAGACTGGACAACTCTGTGCTCCTCCTGGTTCACCCACCCCTACTTCCACCACTTATACATTTATTTTACTCTCTGAGTTCTGTTAGGCTGTCCTTGCTCATCCATGCTGGTTTCCTTCTTCTTATACTTGATTTTCTGCTTAACAGGATGGACCACATCAAGCACTGGAACATGCTGCCCAGGGAAGTGGTAGAGTAACCATCCCTGGAGGTGTGTAAAAGACATGTAGGTGTGGCTCTGAAGGACATGGTTTAGTGGTAGACTTGGCAGTCCTGGGTTAGTGATGGAACTTGATCTTGCCGATCTTTTCCAATCTAAAGGAATCAATGATTCCATAATTTACAAATATATCAAGCTTTGCAAGTTACAGAGAGAGCTCTGGACCTGCACCTCAAATGGGGTCCAAGTTTTCAGTCCATTATTCCCCACGAGTTTTTCCTTACCCACAACTTTCTGAAGTACATATTTTTCGAGGTGAGCTGTTTCCTGCACTGATAGTGTGGTCCTTGTTTGTGTGAGTGGTTTCCTTGGGTTTGTCACACAAGCTGTCTGTTGCCTGCTTTAATTGGAAGTGTTTGAGACAAGCCGGGGACAAGAGAGACAAGTTGGCACTCTGCACATAATTGCTACTGCTGGAGTGCCACGTGCACATGAAGTGCTATAAATTGGCAGTGATAATGACACAGTGATAATGAAGAACTTGGTGAACATTTGCCAAGTCACAGCACATCTCCAACACAGCTGAATGGATTTTAGAGGCTGCATTCAGATGAGAGTATCAACAAATTCCAAGTGCCTTCTATATATGTTCTAATTTGCTCAACCAGAAAAGAGTTCTCATGTGTAATTGTGATGTACCTATTTTAAAGACTATTAATAGAGCAGAAGATAGTGGAGACTTTTCTTTCTTCCACTCAACAAAATATATATGAAAGATAAACCACTTGGAATAAAGTTGATGAGGAATGAAGCTGCCTTTGGTCTCAGAGAGTAAAACTGAGTGAGGCTGGTGAAAGCTGCCGTGCTTTTCATGACAGCAGAACAATTAAAATGAGCTTTGAGGATATTGCATCCAAGTCTGCTAAAAATCCTAGACAAATAGACTGAGAAATGAGCCTATTTTGCATTCATTTGCAAGTCTTACTTTATCATTGGTCTAATAATATTTGAGAAAACACAGACTTTATCATGAGACTGTGCCATTAAGTCTACAAGTATATGAGCAAATGAGCCAGAAAAGTAATTAATTTTCTCCTGAAAAACAAATTATCAGAAAACACTTTTAGAGACCAGCCATTTGCAAAAACAGAGCTCTTAATATGTGGGAATAAAAGAGTCACAGTAATTGATAGCAGTGTGGATGTGTGGATATTTTTTCTCCATTTGATTGTTCACAGTGTACCAAAACTTCATTCTGTTTCTCTGAAATTTTCTAGGCCTTTAACAAATGCTCATGAAAGTTTATTGTCCCTTATTGTCTCAAAAGTTACCTTCTGCAGTGGCCTTCCTTGGAATAAGTTCATCCAGCCCTTTTGTACAAGATCTGAGGAAGCGTCATTGGGACATGACACTGCTGAGCTGGGGAAGGGAATTAATTAAAGTCTTCCACTGCCCAAAGGTGGTGACATGAAGATGGCACTACTTACAGATGGAGAAAAACTCATGGACACTGAAAGGATGAGTGGCATAAGTGACACAGTTCAGCAAGAGAAATCCTAACTGGATATAAGCAAAATGTCTCTTCAAAACCAAATGAGTGGGTAGAACATGCTTCCCTGAGAGGCTGTGGAATTCCCATCCTTGGGGACTTTCAAAACTGCCCTGGATAAGGCCCCAGGCAGCCTGACCTAGTTTGAAATTAGCCCTGCTTTGAGCAGGAGGTTGGACTCGCTGACATCTGAAAAGCTTTTCCATCCAAAATTATTCTGTGGGTTTATTTTAATGTTCAGTGAACGCTGCTTAATCACAGTGTAAGAGATCTCACATGACTGGGGCCATGTGCAAGCCCTGGATCCAAGCTCTTTAGTCCCAGCCTAAAAAGAACAGCAAACAGTAAGAACACTTTCTCCTTTAGTAGATGACCACCTGTATTTAATGCCATGGTTTCTCTCATGGTTTGCCTACCCTATCACCATGATGAAAGACAAGCAAAATACCATATTTTCATAGAATGGTTAGGGTTGGGAGGGACCTTAATGATCATCTACTTCCAGTGGGCCACACCTTCCACTAGACCAGGCTGCTCAAAGCCTGGTTTTGAATGCTTCCCTTGAATCCCATCCCTTGAATGGGACATCCTCCATTTCTCTGGGCAACCTGTTCCTGCTTTTGAGTAAAGAATTTTTTCCTCATATCAAATCTAAACCTGCCCTTGTTTGCTATCTACAGTTATTACCATAACCCACATCCCAAATCACCTCTGCCTCCCCTAATATCTGCAAATTCAGGGACAGAAATAAAGAAGCTTCTTCTAGGTGGAGCAAAGCATTGTTTGATTAGAACCAGGTGAAGGAGTGAAAGAAAAGCTGCTCTAAAACAAACCAGCTCAAACCATCAGGACTCAAAAAGGACTTAAACACTTCAAAACAGCATTGATCAATGACTGTAGTTTGTGCATGCAAAAATATAGCAATGAGGTCTATTTCACTGGGTGAAACCAAAGTCCATTGTAAAAGAGCAAATAATCTGTGGATGCAGCCCAGGACACCTTTGGCTTTCTGGGCTGAGAGTGCACATGGCTGGCTGATGTCCAGATGATGAATGGTTCTTTCTCAGATCAGAGAGGATTTGTGGTCTTCTCAGACTCCTGGAGGGAGAAAATTTTCTTCCATGTAAGTGTGAATACTAAACTGTCTCTAATTAATAATCCTTGCCTGGGTGGGAGCCAAGGGTGAATATTTACTATGCTAATAAGTCTGTGACATGTCTCTTACTATCTTCGTTGAGACAAATTCTAGTCATCTTTCAACTTAATTTCAGACTATTTTTTATTTAGGCATTTTTCCTACCTGTTTTATTTGGATACTTCAGCATTAAATAGAATTTGAGAAGGTATAAGCATATACAACTTAATTCTCTACAGAAGAAATTCCCTGTTCTCAAAAGTTTTCTTAGATAATATTGAAAGGTATTTTTACATCTTTATAAAGAAATATAGGAATAAAGGGTGTAATTGTCCTTTATTCTTAACAACATTTGTAGAAATTACTCTTGTCTTTCTGACTTTGTAAATAGGCATATTTCCATTTCTTTCCAACAACAGACTTCTATTAAACACTTTGCAAACACAAATCTCAAATTCCAATTGCTAATGTTTGTCTATTTTCCAAAAGAACAAAGAAATCTATATAAACGTAGACAGACATTATGGAGGAATATTTCCAATATTCCTTCACAACACTTGCATATTTGTATTTACAAAGTTAGTAAATCTTGGGGCTTTGTCTCTTGAGGCTTGTCCTTGGCTGGCAGAACACACAAACTTATACAAAAACATTATTTTGGTTGGCTTGGACACCTCATTTTATGAAATACATAATTCAAAGGTAAGTATTTGCTATTCCCATTCGCAGTGGGTGTAATAGTTTTCAGCACACCTTCTCAGCACGGGCAAGTTTGTCATGATTTGATGTTTGGCTGATCAAAATTGCTATTTTTGGCTTCTGTATTATAACCTATACTGATACCAGCTTATATTATGTCTCTATTTTATTCCACCACACCCATACAAGAGAGCCCTGAACTGTTATTTTTCTTCTCTGCCTTGCTGTTCTTTGGCAAATGCCAAATTATTCAAGCCTTTAAGTGGCCTGTTCTTTTTCAATGCTGCAAATCTTGAGTAAACCTGTTGCTGCTTTACAGTGGATGAGGAATATTCTATAACATAGTTACACAAACTGGACTGGTTTGAAAAGAAAAAAAAGCAAGGCCACCATACCAGGAAATGGCATCTACATCTACACTGGGAGAATCTACAGTTACTAGGGGGGTTTTATGTCATTGAAAAAATTACCATGTCCCTTTAATGCTACCAGGGAAAATTGGGAAAGGATCCTTCTTTAATTTTGTAGTTAGGAGACACCAAGGATCGATCATTTGTCATGTTCAGTGGAAAGCAGAAGTGTTATCTGAATGTATTAACTGTGCATATCTTGCTTTATCTGATTACCTCAAGATTGTGAAGTTAGGTTTGGGCTCAATGATGGAATTTTTCTAATGTGTTTTTTATCTTTAATTTAAGTCATATAGAAAATATCCATCATGGTGTCCTTTTCCCCAGGTAATTCATATGAAACAGGAAATATGAATACTGGGTGCCTCAACTGTAAGGATTTCAATGAAAAATTACCTTAGTTAACCAAAATGAAGGAAAGAAATGGGGGGAAATGATCATAATAATTCATCTGTAACTGCTTTTATGAAGACACAGAGTTACAAATAATAAATACAAATATGATACAAATACAAAAATTAGATATTATTAAAACAAATATACAGATATAAATGTGGAAACAGATATAACTTATTCAAAGAGTGCTTTGTTTAAATTTGTTTCCATCAAGGACTGTGTTCAATAATAGTTTATCTTCCAGTCTGAAGATAATAAAAAATTCCATTCCCTGTTGCTATGGGCTTTATTATTTTGTCTTAATTTGGAGAAAGATGATTCTAATACATTAAAACTTTTCTTCAACCAAGAGAAAGCAGAGGCTGCGTCTGTAATTAAAGCAGTTTTCCTACAACTGGGTAATGACACTACTTAAGAAACAAACAAGAACTATTACTTCAAGTCATTTACTCCTTCATTTCAAGAAGGATTAAAATTTTGTCTTTAGAGTAAGCAAGTAATGTACTATTGGTATTCAATATCAACTGATTAATATTCAATATGAGTCACAATGTTACAATTCATTCATCAGGTATTTCTCAGCTACCTGGTTAACATAAAAATCCCAAAGAACCTCTGAGTTTACTTCAAAAACCAATCAACCCTTTTGTATGTCATTTACCTTTGAGCAGATAAGAAGCTTACAAAAGTAAAATTACAGTGTTTGCTCAGAAACTAATCTTCACTGGTCTGATTTGCCATCAGCCCCTCCCCAACCTTCAACAACATTTTGAAAGATTCCTTTCTCCCATGACCAATATTTCACTTGTCTTTTTCAATTCTTACACTAATAAATCAAAAGCTTATTTCTTGAAATATTGAAATAGGAAAAAAAGATAAAGGTAATATTTAATTTCTTATGTAAAGAAAGAATACATGATTTGTGTGAGGGAGAGTGATGTAGAGCTAGATTGCTTGTGACCATGACAAACCAAAATTGTCTAGGCTGGTGTACAAAGTCCTGTAAGTCACTAACACAGGGCAGGAGGAAGACAATACCATTTTTTACACAGCTGCACAGCAGGACCTGGAGGAACTCCTGCTCTGCATTCAGCAGCTTAGAAATTGGGAACTGCAGGGTCTCTGTAGTGGAGTGTCTGTCAGCTCCAGAGACCTTCTCCTCTTTGCAAGGCACAAGCTCTCCTCTAGGGCATAGACACATGGTTTCATTGGGATGGACTTCTTTACCCTCCAGAAAATATCTTGGAATGGTCTTAACCACACTGTGGTCTGATCTGGACAGCCAGAGAAACTCCACCCATGAAGGTTTGACCCAACTGGATCAACAGTGCAGGGAAGACATCATTGTCCATGGGAAGAGGTGAAAGGTTAGCATAATGATGTGTGTCCAGTGTGATAGAACTTAGAGAGGGTGAAAAAATCTGTTGATAGACTGAACATGTCCATGCAGATGTTCCTTCAAACAGTGCTTGTACAGCTCATGTCTTAGCTACACCAGGATACACAACAATTCTGGCAGTCAGCAGAGTTACCACAGACATGTATCAGTACAAATGGCAAAACCCAGCTGTGGCTCTGAGGGCAAAAGCAAAACATCACAGAGGATATACAGAGCTTCTCAACAGCTCTGTCTTGGTGTGCATCATTCCACCTTCAACATCTAAATAAAACTGAGCTGTGCACCATCCACAGGTCATGAAAGATCACAGAATCACAGAATACCAGGGTGGAATGATCTCAAAGATCACCTACTCCAACCTTTCTTAGCAAATCATGATCTAGACAAGGTGACCCAGAAAAATCTGGAAAGTGTCATACGTGGGAAGCCTGCCCAGTGCAAGCATGGCTATGCTTCCGAATATCTCCCAGTTTAGTTTTGATGTTATTGGGTTGGGGTTTTTTTGTTTCATTGAAGGTTTTGTTTATTTGGTTTTTGTGTGTTTGGGTTCAAAATATTCTCTGTTCTAGAGGTACAAACCATTTCTGAAAGCCTTGTAGCTCTGTCTGTAGGGATTGCATTTAATGTGTTTACCTGAGAGGCAAGGCACAGTAGCAGGAGACCAACGATTCATTAGCAAATCTGACAGCTCCTGTTGTCATCCCAGCCTGGATTCCCAGAGATGCCCAAGGCCCTGACAGTCCCATGGCAGGAGTGGTTCAGCCCTGTAGGAAAGCTTTGTTTGATCTCTCTTTTAAACCATTAACAATTACAGATGCACCAAAGCTTGCCTGGGAGGTGACAAAGGACCACCATTCCCCACTCACAAGTACAGAAAACAAGAGTGCCTGAGCCAAAAAACATGCTTGGGGTCGAAAAAATAATGTTCCACCAAGTGTTAGCGTTTATCTGGATGTGAACAAGATTTCACATTTATTTCTGGGTAGTTCTGATAGGTTTCTTGTCTAGACTGAACATGCACCTTGAAACAGACTCATATTTTTCCAAAAAAGGGAATAATCATTGAGCTTAAAAGCAAGTTCACAGCAGTCACTCTTCACCCTGCTTTCACCCTCTGCCTGAAAAATGACTAAGGGCATTTATCTCTCAAGACTAGAGTTGCATCAGAACCATTTCTACTGACATGTAATCATAGGACTTTAGGCACCAGGAGTGCTCTTTTGTCCCAGAAAAGGTACAGTATTTCACTTACCATTTAAGTGGAGTTTTCAATCTGCGATTTTTTTTTCCTTTTTTTTTTAATTAAATTTTTTTATAATATAAAAAGGAAACAAACAAAATCTATACCTGAGTCAAGTGGTAACTGAAGGGAAAAGTCAACAGTTCTCAGGATGTGGTGAGGAGCTGGAAGAGGTTGGCTAGAGTAACTGAGGCTTCCCTGTCCTTGGTAGTGTTCAGGGCCAGCTTGGATTGGGATTTGAATATCGTGATCTAGTGCAAGGTGTCCCTGTCCATGGCAGGGGAATTGGAAAGAGATGATTTTTAAGATCCTTCCCAACCAAAGCCATTTTATGATGATGATTCCACTTCTGCTCAGTGCTACAACTTCTCCACTTAAAATAACAGCAGTGTCAAGAAGGAATAAAAAAAAAAATCTTAATCTTACACATTTAAGCTTTGCTTCTGCAATTGCTCCAGGCTCAGCAATGCACAATACTTGGAGGAATTTGAATATATTTGAAGCCTTCTGGTTTTTTAACCTATGTTTGTGTGTTACAAAATTCTGCCTCTCTAGGGGTGAGCAGAGACCATGTGCCACCTACTTTACCATTATGTTTCAGAGGTTTGACTTATTGAGCTGTAAGCTTAATGCAAATAAAATTACTTTCCCCTCGTGGCATTTGGCAGTCACACACAAATGCAACAGAAGAGCAGAGAACGGGAGAAAGTCGCTTCTCAGAACTGAGTTCAGAAAGAATAGCAAACATTAAATTCAAAATGAACCATCTGTGACAACCCCTAAGCAGTGCCTCATTTCAGTAAGTGCAAGCCTGGGAATGAAAGTGAAACTGTACGTAACTGTCAATTAAAATAATCTAATATAGACTTTTCTGCCTCTGGGGGGAGGGTGTGCACAGATTTTCTGGAAGCCCACTCTTTTTCATTTCCTCGGCATAAATTTTACAGTTCAGGAGAACTGAATCACATCTTTAGCCAGCATATATTACACACCTCATGGGAGAAAAGGTGCTGGAAGAGGCACTATCATTGTGGATCACCTCTCAGTGTTTAATATATATTTGGTATGATTGTATAACTCCACAGCAAAATTAATTCCAAAACAATTTCAAAGTAAACAGTGATTTCGCATCAGAAATAAGGTATTTACCATTCCCCATTTGGGAAAACTAAAAAACTGTATCTTATAGAGTTATGTTAAGAAACAAAATCCATAGAGTTTCTGTCAGCTCATTCAGACTGCAAAAAACCAGAGCAATGGCAGCACAGCCAAGGTAAGTAGAAACACATGGAAATTCCTGCTTGCCCAAGCATTATATATGTGTGTGTGTGTATATATATATATATATATATATATTTACTGTACATTGACTGGCTACACATTTGGATTTACAGGATTTAAATCAGATCAAAATTTGGTCCTCAGAGTATTCAGCAGGCAGTTCTGGGAAAGGGTCCAGAAGAATTCAGTCAGTAACCATGAAGACTCTCTCATTTTATAAGATATAAGTTGCTGACTGAAGAAAATATGTATTGTTAGGCAGTAAAAATGCAGTTTTATTCCTTATTGAATTTGGACCTACACTGCAAGCTATAAAAAATACTGGGCTAATAGAACATTGTGTATATTTATTGAATCTGGAAAATACCCCTGGGACAGCAGCTCTCAATGCTGCCAAGACACTTTCCATAAGCACTGAACTAGAGTTGTATGTGTGTGAATACCAAGTGTGTTTCAAGGCCTTCCATTTCACTGGTAGTATTTTGTAAGCCATTTTGTCACCTGAATGAGTATATGGTTATTTAAGAATGTAAAAACTGTAAAGGTGTTTTAAATACTGTTTAGCAACATTCAGGTGTTAATCCATGTTTAAAATAGGACAGTATTATGGCAGTAGTTCAAGCTCTGCTTGCCTTTATGTCCTGGTTTCAGCTGGAATAAAATTGGTTTTCTTCTTATTAGAGCAATGCTATGTTTTGGACTCAGGATGAGAATAATGTTGGTTACACTCTGATGTTTTGGCTGTGGCTCAGCAGTGCTCACCCTGAGTCAAGGACTTTTCAGTGGCTCATGCTCTGCCTTGAGGAGCTGCACAAGGAGCTGGGAGGGAGCACAGCTGGGACAGCTGATCTGGACTGTGCAAAGGGATATTCCACACCATAAAATATCATGCTCATATGGACTGGGGGATCTGGATTTGAAGGGCTGATCCCTGCTGGGAGACAGGTTTGGCATCATACAGGGGGTGGTGACCACTGGTGGTGTGCATCACTCGTTTTTCTCAGGTTTTATTTCTTTCTCTCCTTTTCATTGCAAATATTAATGGTCTTATCATTTGTACAGATATTATACTTTACTTTCTTCCAAACCAAACTGTTCCTATTTCAACCCACAAGTTTTTCCTTTTTTTCTGATTCTCCTCCCCAGCCCACTATGGGAAAGAGGAGTGAGTGGCCTCTGCATGGTGCTTAGTTGTCACTGGGGTTAAAGCACCATGTTAAATATGCAGAGTCCCACCAAAATCAAAGCCTGTTTGCAGGATTGGACCACAGCACTGACAATGCCTTTCTGTGCAAACCTTTTGAGCAAATCAGGGACTTACCTGAGAGCCACCCCAAGGCATAGCTGTCACTACATCATCTGCCCTGAGATCTCATCTGTAACTCTTTCTTCCAGGTATTCCTTTCAAGATGAAGAAGACATGTTCATGGTGGTTGATCTCTTACTGGGAGGTGACCTGCGTTACCATTTGCAGCAGAATGTCCACTTTAACGAAGGAACTGTGAAACTGTACATTTGTGAGCTGGCACTTTCCTTGGATTATTTGCAGAGATACCACATCATCCACAGGTGAGTGGATTTCATTGGAGGAATGGGCTGCTGGCTTTTGGCAGAGCAGAGGAATTTTATCACATATCTGATTTCATAGTTCTGTTTGTTCAAAACCTCTGAAAAGTTTCCATTGCTATCCAAGGATGGAATTTAGCTCTGAAAAGGCTATTTTAATGTGCTTTCTTTCTGTCCACAGCCACTCAGTAGCCTTGCATCCTTCTCATACTGTCCTTTTCTCCTTCTGATCTCATACCATGAAGTAAATTTTTCACTATGGTCTTTAAATAATAAATACAACCCATAACAGCATCCTGATTGCTTTTAATTTATTTTTGATTCTCCAGTGCCCCAGTGTTACTGAACACAAAAACATTGTAATCCAGTACAAGAGCTTTCCACAACAACATCAGGGAATGGTTGTAGAACCTAAAGCTGACAATAATTTGTTTACTTACAGCATCTGAATGAAGGTCAGGAGGAAGAGAGGTGGGGAAGTAGGAATAATAGTACAAACAAATTGGAATACTGATAGATACTGCATCCTTTTTTCACTTTTTATATTACAGCAATCTGTTAGGTTTTCTACCATACAGAAGCAAAGATAGTATTCATTTCAGAAACAGTGTCAAATATCAGGTTCTGTTTGTTTTCTTTAAATGTTTTGGCATTTCACTGAAGCAGCAGGAATAACTTCTCTTTTTATGTTAACACAACAACTATGAAATTATAAAATTATGGGCTTGAACCTTTAGTCTACTCTTTTTTAGGCTAAATTCAGGGTTATCTTTCCTGATTTAGAGTGGCATCAATGCAAAAATAAAGTTTTGTTTGTTACAAAACGTGGATGTGACTTTCAGAGACCAAACCAAACTAAGCTGTGCCATAGATCTTCCAAAGTCCAGTCTAAACAAATTCCTTCAAATATATTGCTTGAGAATTTCATCCCATCCACCTGCCAGTGCTGCCTCATGATTTTGCAATAAAGATCCAATAAAAAGCATGGTCTGACTTTCTGAGGAGGAATGGTCAGCATGAAATCTCTCTGAGAAGAGATGCAATGGTAGGTGTGTATTCTGTTACTGAAACTGTGCCAGACAAAATTCCAAAAAACATTGCAACACTTGTTTTTGCTTGCAGTTCCAGTAAACATTGTGACACTTCATTTTGCTTGCAATTAAAACTCCAAATGTAATAAAACTTCCAAGAAAATGCTGTGCACTGTTTCTGTTTTAGTACATTTCCATGTATTTTGCATAAATTTTCTATCCTAAGTGAGTATTTTGAAAGTGGAGCTCAGAATTACAGCTGACCTTTGTTTCTAATGCCTTAAGGAATGTTCTTGGCAAAAAACAAATTGATGAGATCTTTTATGCAAATAGGCTGGCAAAATATTCATGAGACAATCCAGTTTGTAATCAAAACTTGTATTTTGCTAGAAGTCTGTAGCTTAAATAAGTTTCACAGGAAAGCCTGTCAAAGGTGAGAGATAGCTTGAAAGAAGGATTGAAGTCATTGTGGTTGTTCATGGTTTTTTGTGACAGTGTCTGCCTTGTCATGGTCCCACAATGAAACTGGGAATGACACTTTGATCTCTTCTGTGTTGCTTAATCATGGCAAGTAAACACAACTTATTTTTCTGTTTGACAGCTAGTGGTTCAACACTTGCTGATTTGCACTGAGGTGGGGGAAGGCATGGAGCTGGTTGTTGGCTCCATTTGGGGGCAAGTTCTGGGGTTTGGTTTTTGCTTTCACTCTGCACCAAAAGTTTTCACAAAAAGAGATGAGTCAAAATAGCTCTCTCAGCCTGTGGTGAATCTCACTGACTGGTTAGCCAGGATTGTGGTTTAGGGATCTGGTTCAGGATTCCATTGTGTTATAGAAGAACTGTTTATTTTGCAGCTGGCAGACCTGAGATCTGAGTGTGTCTGTCCCATTTCACTACTTCCCAAATGACCCAGCTGTGGCACAAGGAGCCTTTTGCATCTCATCTGCTCACCAGTTACTGCAAAATCACAAATGATCCACACACCAGTGAACATGTTATTTAGCCAGGTGAATCCCAGAACATTCTGCCTTCTATCTCAGCACCACCTGGAACAGCAGTCAGTGGGATGGATCTTCAGCTGCCTTAAATCTCTGTAGCATGTCTGGCATCAAGAGCACAATGCTGACTTAAATTGGCTCAGGAGCAGAGCCAGCAGTGGTGCACAGTGAGGAGACATCTAGTCATTCCTTTATCACTGCAAACACACCATCTCGTTTGGAGATGAAATCAGTGATCTGCTGGGTGGTTATATGTTGTGGCAGCAGACCTCAGCAATATCATTGTTACCAAGTGCTTCCAGTCAGCATTCACATGCTAACCTACAAAACTGTATTAGATCTTTCATTTAAAAATGAATGTATTGGCAGCAAAAGGGAAAAAAAATGTTAGTAAGTCAGAGAATCATTGAGAGAGCCTTCTACTAAATTTTGTCTTGGCTACAAAGAAAGAATAGTCAAACGATTTATCAGACTGGGCAGGTGGATTTTCAAATTGAGGTATCATAAAGAACTGAAAACACAGGGTGTGAATCAGGAGCTTAACTCCTCCTAATGGTTACAGATGTATATGAAATGTGTTCAGGTTTCCATTACTATTGCGTCCAGCAGCATGACAGAATTGGTTTTCCTAGGTTAACTTGTTGCTGCAGAAGGAAATGGCACTGAAGGGGACAGGAATTACCAGGCAGCTATGAATGGAGGCAGAAGGGTACAGATCAGTACTCTGCCAGCTGCCCTTGGAGATGCCTTGCAATGCCTCTGTGTTTGCTGATGTGGTTAGTGGTGTGCTTTGAATGTGGCAATCATTTCAGCAATAGGACTATTGTGACTGCAGGGACAAGTTTAGCCATAAATAGAGTAAAACTCACTGCTGTCCTGGGGTATTTATGAAACTTGCAATTTTTATTAATCACATCCATGTGTATAAAATCTAAATTTGTCATGCATAATTCTGCAATGGTGGATTTATTTATTATGGCACAATAATGAATGCTGCACTGTGTTTCACAACTCTATTGTAAATGTTTGCCTTTACAAGGATGTTCACCTAGAATTATAAAAACTGTAAAAAGAAAAGACCTAAGTTTCAAGCTATTATTTTAAGACTATTCTGGGTAAATTCTTCACTTAATTTACACAGCAGCTAGCTTAATACTGAGATTGTTGGTCACAGGTAATAGTTACACCAAAAAACCTTATTTTCTCACAGCCCTGCTATAATTATATTTTATCCTCATTTCTTACGTGAAAAAGTAATTCTTTTAAAGCTGGATGAGTGGTGTTTCTTACAGACCCTTGGGTCCCAGTACACAGAGAAAGGGTTCTTACAGTATACATGATCTCAAACATTCTCAAATCTTGGATCAAATCCAGCATTCTGCAATTTCAAGATGGTATGACTAAACACATTCTTCCCAGAACTGGTTGTATAATGCCAGTGAATAATGTATTGGACAAAAGTTTTCCCATCAAAGGCTGAATAAACTTATTTCAGCCATGAGTAACTCAACCTCCTCCTTTCACAAATGTTGCTGTTCATACATTTCAATAAAACCACCTGCCTTCTCACCAAAGTAGGCTGCCCATTTCCATTCAGGCAGTTCTTCTGGCAGTAGCTGCAGTGGTGACTCTTCCAGGATGCTCTTGCAGCTACAGCCTTGGCTGGGAGCAGTGCTGGCCCTGCAAAGCTGGGGCTGCTGCCCTGGTAACACACTCGTGATGAAAAAAATCACATTTTCTCTTTTTAAGGGGCAACTGTTAACGGCATTGCCCTCTCAACTTTTCACCATCATCTGGCTCCATTGGTTTTCATCTGCTTAGAGAAAAGGCTGGATGTGGCAGATGTCTGGAATGGAAATTGCAGTAACCTTCCAGCACAATTTTGGGATACTGGACTAGCTGTTTGATCTGCATGCCCAGGACACTTTTATTTCAGTGGGTTTTTTAAATGCAAAACCATTCATGTGTGTATGTGTACATATATTAAGCACACATAAAATTTTGGTTGAGCACAATGTGACTGGAATCAGCCTGGCTTGGCAGGTCTGTGCTGTGTGGCTACTGTGATCACCAATCTGTTTTCCATTCCTCCAAATTCTGCTTCCAGTGGAGAGTAGCACCAGGAGTTATTCCAGCTCTGAGTAACTCAATGGCAGTACAGGGTGGGCAAAAGCTAATGGGAAATGCTGGCAAACTGAGCACTGCATTTTCCTCTGCCAGATGATCAGGGTAAGGGTGTTTTGCTGCTACCAGCCAGACAAGATTTACTCTTTGTTCAGCACTGGACCTGTTTGTTCATTGTCACTGAGCCTCTCAAGGTGTCCAGGAGTCTGGTGAAATAAGATAATATACCTGAAGGTTAGACAGTTCTTTAAAATGGGCCTTGCCTTTCTCACTTGTGACAACATACAGCAAAAGAAAAAACTCTACTTGAAAGTGTTCCCTTCATTATATTTTCCATTTAGTATGTAAGCAATTAATAGGTTTGAAAATGGAAAATTTGCCCCTTGTTTTTCACAGGTGTCACAGGCAGAATAGTGCCAACCTGAGATTTAGCTGGACATACTAAAAACACCACAGTTCCTTACAGATTTCTGCTCATACTAATAGTCTTTTACTTTCTGGAAAGTGTGGGTAGAATAAGAAAAAATGTAACAGGGTCTGAAATAGATGAACTAGGGGAAAAATAACCATCATACGACTACTATTCATAAGCAGTATCAAAGATCATAGCAGGTCGAGAGGCTTGTCCACTGAATTGTCTTAGTTCATATTGCCATGTCTCCTCCATGGCATTCTGTTTTGTTCTTTAAACAAGTGGAGTTCCAAGGACAAATTACAGGAACTGAGCAATGAGCTATGTAAGAGAAGTAAATCAGAAAACATATCAAAACCAGTCAAAAAAAATCACCATGCAGACCATAAAGCCCTGAAAATCTACTGAATACTTATGAGCCAGCACTGATGAAAGAAGAAAGTGATTCACAAATTCTAGGCACAAAGGGTATTTAAATTTTAGTCATGCACTTAACAAAGAATTAGATACCACAAAATACAAATATGCAGAGAACAAGCCTTTCAACTTCTGAACGGAGTTCTCTCCCTACAAGAACAAATTAATTTTACTTCTGTTTAGCTACAGAAAAAGTTATTTGATATACCAGATGAGATACTGCTAATAAATGAAGCTGATTTGGAAATATAATGAGATTTCCATAGACAGAGACAAAAATACTGATGAAGTAAAACAGGCTGTATTGAGAAAGAGACACAGGGAACACTGAGGTACATGATACTCCATAAGATGCTCCAGTTCCTGCCACTGGCACAGATATATTCTTTTATTGTGGGCCTGAAGTGCTCTCCCTTCCTCACTGAGGTGAAATACCAGAATATGTCCATCACATTCTCACTGCTTCCATACCATGGCTGAGAGACCCTCACTGAAGCCAGCAGGGAGTTGCTTGTTTCCTTACAGTTTTCAATCACTTGAAAAGCAGGTGGAGTTGCCTCTTAGCTCTTTCTTTCATCTTCCTTCTCTCATTATTGTAACAGTGTAGGAATGTGCTTATGTGAAATATTTTGTTTAGCCAAGAAAAACTCATCTCACAAGCCCTAGATCATTTAAATTGTACATGTCTGCTCCATGGCAGGAGATGGAACATCTGACCTAGGCTGAGCTTGGCCAACCATCTTGCATTAAGTAGCAAACCTAGTGGCCAAAGATAACCTAACTCAAGGCCACCTTAAGTGTGTGTTTGGGCTGCACACAGCACAATAGCTGGTTTTCTTATTGATTGCTTCTCTGTTTAAAATCAGACACCCAGACAAGTGTAGATATGGTCTAGACATGTATAAGTCCACAATGCCCTAGTGATGGCATTGTGATTTTAGAGATTTCTCAGGTTTATTTGGTTGGATGCAGCAATGTGACAATGAAGTGGGGGAGGACTCAGAGAAACCTTTAAATCAGTGTAGAAAAATTATGATTTAGATAAAATTGTTGGAAATTCTTTCTAGAAGAATTATTAACTCTTTCTTCTACATGCATGTCATATACTCCTTTATGTCTAGATGATATATAAGCTTGTCTGGGTGTCTTTTTAAACAGAGAAGTAATCGATAAGAAAACCAACAATTGTGCTGTGTACACCACAAACACACATTGGTTGCACCCCCACTCAAATCAGCTGCTACCAACTGTCTGTGTTGCTGCTTTTCCCTTCCTGGTTTTCTCTAACTAACCCTTTACATTAACCTACCCTTTTAGGACAAGAAGGCTTTAGGGCACATGATAAGTATTAAAATGCTACATATCCCTCATCTCCATAATTTAGCATCCTATTGATGGATAATGAAATTAAATGCTTTGTTTCCTTCCTTCTCCCACTCCTCAGTATTAAAATTTTGATCATGAATCATTTTTAGGCATTCAGACACTGAAGCAGAAGATGCTGAAAGAACTAAAGCAGAGCTTTATATTCAGTATTATCTCAGGTCTCCATCCACAAATCGGATCTGGTTGATGCCAGTTTTCTGCTGTAACATATTGCTAGTTTCTTTGTGGCCAGTTATCAGAGATGTCTTTCTGTCACAGAAATCCATTGCAATTTTCTTGGTGCTGCTTTAAAGCTTCAAGTGATTTTAGTATAGGTTTCTGCTCCCAACTGATTTATGCTAGCAATGACCACCATATTAATAGCATGTCGATACTGTTATGCTAAATATAATAATCAAGAGTACTAATAACTACATGAAATTAATTTTTACTAAGTAATTTAAATGATTAGGCACACCTTCTACAGAGGCATAACAATATCCACTGTCTCATGTGGCACTACCTGGTTTACCCTGCTTTTGTGAGCTTCCACCTCCTACCCCAACCCCTTCATGCATCTGGAAGTGGAGGAAAGGCTGATCCAGAGAGATTGAATGAGCAATGATGTGAAGTACTAACTAATAGAGGAGAGAACAAGAGCTAACCATCTGTGATACAACATTAATCCCTTTTTTCCCAAAGCTTTAATGTTAAAGTTATAAGTATTCTTATCTCTGTATCTCAGAAATTTCACAACACCATGACTCTAAGCAGGAGTATTCTCTCCACAAAAATGGCAGATTTGCTTGCAGTTTGCTTGAATCTTTTTTTTTTTTTGTAGTCAGTGAAGAAATTTAAAATCTTTGATTAAAGTATGTAGATGGGGAAAGGGAATATGGAAAAGGACTGTAAATTTCATGCAGAGCAAAGTATGAAACAAGAGCAGCATATGGACAATTGTTTCTTTCTGCTATTTCTGCTTCAGTGGTGGCAACATTTTTTTCAGCTTGGATGAGCAACACATGCATAAAGTATTCTATCAATCCCTTGGCGATTTCCTTACAATTGAAGTTTTTTTTTAATTTATGGCAAAATAAAAAGACTTAAGAAGGAAGAGCACGTTTACTTGTTTTCTTCCTGCCTGCAGTAGTCTTCTGTATCTCAGGAGTTGGGTGAGCTGTTCATGGTGTGGCAGAAGACATTTCATTAATCGATATTGCAGTTTGAACTTCCTTCATGAAATGCATTCAGCAGCTTTCAGTGCAGCTTTAATATTTCACATGAGATGAGGTCTCCTTTGTACAACTTTTGACTTCACAGATACAGTGAGAGATGAGAAAGAGTGAGAGTTGTAATTGTGATCACCTGACAGTTTCTTCTTTCAAAATAAATCATCTTGTGGGCAGGGACTGCAATTCACATAAAAATTGCCATCAGATTTGTTATGCTGAAGTCGCCTTTTCAATTTTTTCCTCTTGCATTTATTCTCTATACCTCTCCTTGGATATTCCTCAAGGCACTCCCTCAAGGTTATTTTCAAACATTCCTATATTCTCTGTAAAATCCTGTCCCAACTCCCCTGAATGGGTTTTAGAGAGGAGAAAGCACAGCAGCTCCAAGCTTTGATGCTGTATGACAGACAGTGCTACTGATGAGCCTCTGCTTCTCCCACTGTGTGCATACACAGCTTACATTTATCCCAGGGGAATCTCCCAGGATAATGCAGTGTGGATAATTGTGCTTTCCTGCAGCAGAGACAAGGCAAGCCTACAATTCAGCAGTCGTGGTGCTCTTGCACATGCAGAAATGCTGTCAGCAGGGAAAGACCTTAAAATATAATGCCAAACTGGGACCTTGCAAGGTGGGAAGAGCACTTGGTAGGCAGTACATATTCAATAGACCAAAATTTATTAAACTGGGTTCAGATGAATTGGGTCATTCTTTACAGTGATGATCAAAATCATCTCTATGGTCTGACTAACCAGAATGAAAAATGGCTCCTATCCAGTGGCTACCCATTTTTATTCAGACATTTATCTCTTCATCTTGTTATAAACATGAAATTTTGGTAGTGTTCTAAATGTAGAGGAGCTCCTTTTTAGCCTAAGAAAACAATACAAAACTGGAGCATCTTTTTTTCCTTTCACAGTGGGTGACTATTCTGTGTCTAATCATTTTACAGACTCATGGTTTGTTTCAGTGGTATTCTTAGTTTGCATGTCACATTTTCTTAAGGTTTGGGGTTTTAATTATGGACACAGATACATTAGAAGACAAATGTGAGTGTTTTCTGATAAAGCTGTGGGCCCTCCTTCTATACTCAGATAATGTCTTTGCTATCAGGCTGAGTTTAAATTGCAACATTTTGGGCAGGTACTCTTTGGAGAGACAGTAGCAATAAAAGAGAAATTGATAGTAAGATAGATGGATTTGAGGGTACCAAAAAAAGGACATCATCTAACTGCATCAAGAGGGGCAGAGATGTCCAGAGTGGGACTAGGATGGCTGAGGAAAAGAGCAGGGAGTGCAGAGTGTGGTGTAGGATGTGGGCAAGAGAAAACTGCTATGGAAAGAGTCAGACCTGAAAAGCCAAAGCTGGGAGTCGCCAAAGAAATTGAACACAGGGGTGTAGTTAGAGGAAATAGGGGCTTGGTGGCAGCATGTGAATTCCAGGTCAGTGGGATAAGATTTAGTGAAGGCTGAGTGGTTTTGAGTATGTCTTTCTTTGTCAACATAGGGGTCAAAAAGCTTTACCTGCCAGCTGTGAAAACCTCTGCTCAGAGCTCTGCAGATGAAAATTAATACACAGACATAAAGATTAATCTCTCTGTGTATTTCTAAAAAAGGTGATTATTTGGGGAAATGCAGTTTTATATCTCCTGTGTTTCTCTCTCAAGTTGCCACAATAATTAAGATATGGTCTTTGTTAAAAATATCAGTTCAACAGGACAACTCAATGAGTGTCAGAGGTCTGCTTTGAATGAAATCCAATAAAAAAAGAATTGATGTATTGTCAATAATAAGCAACAATTACTAATATAGTCACTTAACAAGACTTGCTGAGTGGAAAACCTATTGCCAGGGTGCTGCATTTCTGAGCTTTTATGCTAATTAAATGTATTAGTTATCTAGAGTTCTGCCTTTAAAACCCACAGAGAGTCACAGCTTGCCTCTTGTTTTGAGATGCTGCAGAATTTTCCCCTGGTGGTGCTCCTTCAAGTCTCTTCAGCAAATCTCCTCAGCCACAGAAACACTTTACAGATGCACCCCAGTGCAAACACATGCACTTACATATGTAAAGAGAGTTAACACTAATTAAAGTACCAGCTTATTTCCCTGAGTCCCAGAGTACCTCTGCTGCTGAAACTAAGAATTATGAGCATATACTTAACCAAGTACATTTCCTGCAAACAGTCTTCTATCCTATCATTACTGTTTAATATTTGCTCTTGGAAGAGACTGTGTCAAAAAGGAATAGCATATGAGATATACAGCTGAGAAATGGAATTATTAAGACTTAGTTGTCTAGATTTTTTAACCTATTCATCAGACCAGTGTAACTCTTCAGTTAATGAGCTCAGTCATTGCCTGTTATTCCCTTGTATGAAACTCTTGGTCACCAGTTTCCTTAGATCAGAGAAGATGTTAATTCCCCAAGCTGAAATGTGACTCCAGTTGTACAAAAGCACTTCTGTGTGGTTCCCTGCATGCCACAAACAGCTGAGCTTGTGAAGTCCCCCTGCCTGGAGGGAAGCAAGGAACCTCTGGTCTCCTTCCACAGACATCTCCCTCTAAGCCTCACAAAGACAGAAGACAGTACAGAGCCTCAGAGGGTTCATGCTGCAAATGAGGAGGATGTTTTATTTGATGGGCAGCAACTAAAAAAGTTCTTGAGTGTGCCAGGTGCTTTAAATGCAGCACAATGAACCATGTATGAAGGGCTGTGTTGCTCGTGGTGTGAGATGACGTCAAAGAAGACAATGAGCACCCGAAGTGTGACTCCTGCAAGAGGCTTAAACACCTGCCTGCACTTCTGTGATAACACCTTACAGCCATTTGACTTGAGAACATCCCCAGTCATTCTCATCATTCCACACAACATGCAAGATTTTTCTTATGTTTTTAAAAACTTAGTCTGCAGTTCACCAGGATCTAAATGAGGAGTCTATAATTTTTTAGTTGTTTGTCCAAACAAGCCAATCTAGCTAACACAGAATCTATAAAGCTTTCAGTTGATCTAAAAATAGACAGTCATTTGAATGGCTTCTACACTCCAGTGACTGTGTTGTTTATACATCTGTTGACTATAAATGGATATATAGATGCCCAATTCACAATAGAACTTAATCCAAGTGTCTTAACCTGAGAGCAGAATCCCATATCTATTTTCACTTGAATAAATAGCAAGAATAACCTTTATAATCATTTCAGTGCAAGTAGTTACTGTCACAGCAGCTTCTCTGCACAGAGTGTAGTTTAAACTCACCTTCAACCCTGCTATATTCTTGCCCAGTAATCCAGTTAACCAGGATGTTGGCACTAAAGTCTGTGGTCTCAAACAATATTGCCAATATATAATTCCTTATCCAGATTCCTCAAGAGGCGTTAGAATACTTGGCTGTTTGATTTCATGCAATAAGCAATATGTTGTTGACATTGCTTAGAATAGAGAAATTTCTTAGAAGGGTGGTGTACTGAAGTAGGAGTTGGGTTTGGGTCAAATGTTGCCTGTCATGTTCCATCTATTCTAAACAGCATTCTGCAGTAATACATATATTTATTGCTCGGTGAGTTTGTTTGCAAATGTTCCTTCTTAAAAGCATACAAAGTTATTCTTGCAAGTAACTTACTGCTCTGCTTCCAAAGATTCGTGAAGCTCAACATAGAAAAGAGTCATGGGACATCCTACTGACATTGCAGGTAGCAGCAGGTCAGTTTTTAAATAATTTATTAAATATAATTTTCTTTTCAGGCACAGACTCTGCACTTCCCATCTTGGTCTACCACAGCTAACTTTTGCATACATTAAATCCATAAAACCACCCAGAGGGGGAAGCATATGCAGGACATCAAAGTTCACTTGTCTGAGGAAGATATTGATCATGCTCTTGTTGATATTGTTCTGGTTGTGCCTCTTATGGAATGTGAGGTGGTCAGTTTGAGGAATAAAGGTCCAAATACTTGTACCCATGTCATAGGCACAAGCCAGCTGGCAGTGGGGAAGGTGACTTGGAACTTCAGATCAGTGAACAGCACAACTTCATGTGGTTGTTTCCTGCTTGCTGGTCGACAGCCCTTCTCCCTGCTGCACTGTACTGCTGAAACTTGGGTCAGCAGGAAATGTGCTTATTGGGAAGTTTCACTGCTGCATTGAGCCTGGGCACTTGCTGAAAACCTGAAACCTTTAGAAGAAGCTGCTGTCTCTTCCCTTGGCCTGCACATGAAGTGCACTGTGCTGAACCACACTTAGTTGCCATGCCACTACAGCCATGCTGACTGTAATTGGTTGCACTATGGTGTAGATGAAGGAAACAGCTGTTAAATAATGGGATAATACTGTTGTGGATACTGTTGTTCTAGCAGGTGGCGCGTGAACTTATAGGTATAGAAGTTGGCAGAGGGTATAAGGTAAATATTAAAGCTATCATACAGTAATTACACACTATGAACAGTGGCTGACAAGCACACCTGGATGCTTGGAATTCTGTATATTTTCTTTTTGAATTTGTCTGATAAGCTGAGCAAACTCTATGTGATGTGATACATCTGAATGGATCTATTCCATATTTCATGCAGAGAAAAACAAAGGAGCAGCGATATGATTTTCAGACATTACAAAACACCACGCTTATGATGCTAGCTTTTTACAACAGATAAAGCCAAATGTGCTTATCAGTAACAATGCTCTCCTGATTTGTCTTTAGGCAGAGGGCAAATGTCATCAATTTCTTCTCTCATTTAGTTTCACACGTGGGTTTCTGCCTATGAAAACTGGAAGAGGGCTTATGCCTTCTACTGGAAGGAGACTGATAGTCTTGCATTTGCTGGCAGAGTGCACACCAAGTACATTCTCCCTTATTCCTAGTCAAAAGCTCTCTACCCAGGGTCACAGAAAGAAGCATCACCATTGCAATGCATATACTTTCCTGCTGTACCAGATAATTCTTTCCAAACGCCACACTCCAGTTAATGCCTAATGAGTCGTGCTCTTCCCATGGTTATCAGAGGTGTCACCTGCTCTTGAAAGCTGATTCACACACAGAGATCTGACCCTTCTACTTCTGTGTTCACACAGAGGGTCTCAGCAATACTTGACTCTGCAACACAGAAAATATTAGACTCATCTAATCTCAGCTGTGAGGCTATCAGAAATTACTGCTCTGTGGTGATTTTGCCTGACTCCTCAGCGTGATCTGAAAAAGCATTTGGCTGAAGAAGCTTTTTATTTGGTATGTGATGATGTCTGGCATCATCAGTGTTGACAGCTGTTCCAGGTTGCCTTCAGATCTTCGTGGAAGTCCAAGGCCTGTGCCCATGCAACATTAACTCTAGAAAACTGTTCTAGCAAAGGAATGTCACATTTGTCATTATTTTGAGTCATTCAGGCAAAATGGATTGCCTGCAAGTTGCTTGTGCTTGAAAATGTTTAGTTGAAAAAGAACCATTGTGTCTGGAAGACAAATCCTGGATTATATAGCCTGGGCTTTGTTATGTAAAAGCTCTGTTTATCTGGCTGCAGTGGTACTTTCCAATCCCATTCTCTGAGACATAATACAGTGCAGCACAGAGGAGACAAAATACAGATTCACAGCCTCCTTTGGACTAATCTTTCCAGCTTTTATAACATTTAAGAATCTTTGCCTATTTTTCTTGCTATTGCAGTATATAATTACCTCTGTGGTAAAGCAATTTTATATATTCAAAAAGAATATTGTAATGAAATATTCTGTGTTTAATACTTTTATTTTAATTTGGCATCTGTGCAAATTCAGAAGTTGAACCTAGCCAAAGAAGAATATTATCTGGCTATATATACCCAGATATATGAAAGGTTAGATATAGGATTCCTTTATTTTAAAAGGTAATTTTCTTCAACCTGGGATAACAGTATCTGCTACAACTGTTTATCCAAGCTAAAACTGACAAATACAGTGTTTCCAAAGCCCACTGGCCATCCAGGCAAATGTAGATATCATTACTGCCACCTATTGCTACAAAGAAAGTATTGAAGATATCTTCATATTCATATATTTCCACATGAGGATAAAATTGGAAAATAACAAGCTTGTTCCTGTTAAGGCATTTGTAAATAAACATGTTTTGGTGTCTTCTTTGACAGCTTTATTTTCAGAGCTGTATACAATTGGGTAGTACAAGTGCTAAGAAAATCCAACACTGTCATGGACATCTGGTGAAAAATAGTACTAAACTAGAAAGGAACTCACACTGCTCAGCATCACAGTAACTTGTTTCTATACAAGAAGACACTACAATCCAAGCCTCAAGCCAGGTGTCCAGAAACTCTCTGAAGGTGCAGAGGGAGAGGCAGGACCTTCAGAGGCCTTCATGGGTGAGAACTTTTGCACTTGTCAAGATTATTACAGCAGTTATATCTTCCATACAGACTAGAAAACGGTCTTGTTGCCACACAGGTTGTCACACCGAAAGAAAAGAATCCAAAATGTGATAATGGACTAGATGATGGGAACCTGATTAGGAGCATATCAATGCTTGCTCCCAGATAAATAGTTGGAAGTAGTTATGAATTTTTTGTTTCTGCATTAAAGCTCCAGGAGTGGGAATTGCAGAGAAAAACAACATAATCTAATACCTCATCTACTCAGCTTCTTTTCAGTTTTACTGAATTGTTTACATTTCAAAATTACAGTGATGCACAGGGTCATGTCATGTCACAACATTCATTTGAGCAGGAACAGAAGGCTCTGAAGATCTTTTTATGAAAGGACAGGAAGTGGCAGCAATTACTGCTGAGATCTAAGTGAGAGGTATGTGAATCAGAGGTCTGGAGCTGTCAAAGTCCTTCATTCCCATTCATCTAGTAGTAAATAACAGTAAAGAGCTCTGATTCTTACTACGATCTTTTTTAATACCATTGAACAGCTCTGGAAACTAGGAAGGATGTTGGTCAGGAAAAAAAAATATATAAATGATTTATAATGTGTTGACAAAAAGAAGAAAAGATGCATAATTCTTCATTAAGGCTTTTTCTTGAGCAAGTCCTCCTGGTAGGTGCCCTGCACAGTCCAGCTCTGGAAGACACCTCATTTCTGTGCTGCCCTTACAGAAGAAAAACACCTTTGACAAAATTAATCTCTTGGCTGTGCAGTAGCTAATATATATTGACTTTTCCTTTATCCAAAGCATCAGTAAATTCACCTAAAGAAAACCTCACTATGTATGTGGTCACTTCCTTGATGAACTGCATGCCTTGGACATTTGTATTATTTGTGATTGTAATATCAAATACGAAGGAAATAAGGTCCTTACCTGCAAAAATCAGAATTTGTTCACATTTCTTTCCATAACCAGGAGAAAACCCTTCATAATATATAATATGGTTCACTTCAGTGCTCTGATACAATGATGTCTCATGTGAACTTGAATAATATATATATATTATAATATATATATTATAGCTGAATAATATATAGCTGAAACATATATATCCCAACTCCTTACCCTTTTTATGGCTTTCAAGAACTGCTATGCACCTAGTATTAATCTTAATGCCTTTTTCTGCATAAGGAAAATCATTATTATCATTGGATAATAATTAATTAGATATTAACTGCACAATTAAGGAAAAACCTTTAAACTCAGTATTTCAGGGTCTATCCTGCACAACACTGGGATTGTCAGCACTAAAGAGAAAAGTGTACAAGCAAACCTTTATTAAAGTGGAAACAATGTCTACTGAAGCCAGTGTAATCCTTCCTCTGACCTCAGGGGCCATTGTCTGAATCCTGCTTCTTTTGCATCCTTATGAGAATGTAAAATCCATCTAATTTAATTTCCCTGTGGATGTATTGAAACTATTAAAGCATGATCAGATACAACACCAGACCAATCTTCTCCAGGGATTTTTGTAGTCCTGTCTTGAAAAACTGCAGGGATGGTTACCATACAACTACTCTGGGAATCCTGTTCCTCTGTTTGTCTCTCCCCATGGTGGAAGTTTTCCTTCCTGTCCAGTCCAAGCTCCCTTGTTGCATGTTACACCTGTTTTTCATGTGCTAGATGCTGTCCTTTGAATGAAAGTATGTGTCTTCCATCTAGTCAAATATAAAACAGCAGGAACTACTTTTAAAAATCTAAAGGGTTTATTTCATCAGTTTGTACAGAACTGAGTTTTCACTTTAACTTGCCTTTGGTTAATGAACAGTTGAAGCCTCAGTGATCCTCAGTTTGAGGAAACCAATCATCATTAAAAAGTGGAAATACTCTATTATAAGTCATTCTGGCAAAACTGCAATCAGCTGGAATGCTCATATATGGGACTGTGGGAGTTTAGAAGCTCAAGAGAATGGAAATGTGATAATATATTAGATCCTGCTCTGAGCCAGCAAGGCAAAGAGTGAAATATATCGACATAAATTTGAAATAATGTACTTTGAATTTTTGCTGATACCAGATAAAGCGTTAGTGGTTATTACACTTGTGAATTCAGACCTCTACAGAGCTGTTATAGGTGGAAATATTTAATCTGGTGATATTAAAAAGCTGTTTGGACTGGCAAAGAACATCTGTCCCTGTGTTAGAAACTCTTGAAATCTTTTGATAAAATGAGAAAGTGTAGGCAGAAGCAAAAAATCACAAAATTAGACATGGCAGAAACCAAATCTGTGGTGTGCATAAGTTTGCTGCAAAATCTGAAAGCAGAATAAAACAGATGGACAATGACAGTTTTTCAGTTCTCACAGGTTTGAGGAAAAGCACTGATCTTATGTTTGGTATTGTTATGGACATGTTTCATAAAGGTGAAGGATAGACAGTGGCTGTATTTGCTGTAGAAATGCTTTCTTAAATCAATTAGATTAATCCTAGCTGGAGGAACTCTAGCTGGTAGTTCTGTTATTCACATCAATAGCTAAATCTTTGTTTAACCCTCTGAAGCATTTTTACAAAATTATGTCTGGTAGTAATCAACTTGAGTTTAATTCTCTGTGGTATAACTAAAACCCTGTTTGTTTAGTTCACTTGGGTTTTGTGGAATATGAATCCATAGTCATGTTCCAAAAGCAAAGAGAAAATTTTGGTGACCATCTAGATACTTTTATTTGTCACATCATGTCTTACAGGTCTCTGCTGTCAACTGAGAAATCTAATCTATTTGCTCTTTACTCCCAAGGAATTTTTTTGTTTAACCTTCCCCAGATCTTTTATTTTTTGACTATTTTCTTGCAGATCCTAAGAAATCATGTAACCTGATGGACCTACTTTGTTAGAAATTACAGCATAACATTTTTTTCAATCATTTTCTGTAAACGACCTAGAATTGTTATAGTGTGAAATGGTAGCCAATGAACCAGCCATCAATTTTTCTTGAGAAAAGTGAGCAATTAATGGTTGAATTCACCAGAGATACTCCTTTCTTTTGTAGATGGATTTTTCAAGTCCAGTCAATTAAAACAGAGACAAAAAGTTATGAAATCCCACTTGATCATATCCCATGAACTTTTTTTGAGATTGTACTGAATTTCAAACTTTAGAGCAAATGGCATCATCGCTGGTTTTTCAGTCTTCTATAATTATTTAGTCTACATGAGGGACACAAAAGTGTGGCCTCTGGAGGGTTATTTATGGTCATTAATCCAGGCAATTCAGATTCTCCCCTATTGATGTAGATATATGATTCCTGTAATTTTATCTGACACTGGCAATATAGTCATCAAGACTTAGTCATTCCCACTGAGATTTCTCAGAGTCCTCTTCAGGTGATATAATCCTCATTCTTTTACCACTTACATAGCTAATAAATATTTTGTTATACCTCTCCAGTGCTGAACTGCAGGGCATTTCAATTTTAACCTCATTTCAAGAGGTGAAGATAGGCTTTTTATTCCTACTATTTTCTTCACGAGCATTCAAGCCCCATGACAGAATTTAAGAGGTGGAAGCTGCCAACTGCTATGGACTGTATCAAAGACTCACTAAATTCCACATATACAGTTCTCTCACAAGTTTCTTCAATCTTTCATGAACTTCCTTGCAGTGAAAAGGAGGGGAAGTATGAAAGTCTTTGAACTTGGATACATTATTTTTCATAGACTCAGACTAATTTGGGGTGGAAGGGAGCTCTAGAGGCCTCCAGTCTAATGATCTTCCCAAAGGCAGGGTCAGCCTTCAGATCAGAACAGGTTATTTGGGATTTATCCAGTCAGGTCTTGGAAACCAACAAGGGTGAACACTGCATGACTTCTCCACCTCTTGATTTAGAGATCTGCTTCTACTTCACTTTGTAACATCAGAAAGAAAGGGATAGAATAGGTAATTAAAGCTGCAGATTCTTGAACCTAAGTCCTTTACAACCATTGTGAGCATTTCCAGGGAGGACACTCCAACTGGCATATGCAGAGAACATGATTTGAGCCACATGAATGGTTTTACTCCATGCAGAGAGAATATTTTCAAGCTTGGTATGCACACTCAGCCTAGATATTAGAGAAGACACAAGCAGATTATTAATCATTCTTTCCTACTTGGAAATTATATGCAGCAGCTTCTTACTCAGCTTTCATCCTCCAGGCAGTTTTATTTTGACATTCATAGTGAAGGCAATTGAAGAAAGCTAAAAGTGGTTTCACAGGCAATATCAACAAGTAGCAATTAAATTGTGAGTTTTTCCAGTTTTTTTCTCAACTTTTGAGTTTCACACCTTTGAGTTTCTTGAGCCAGCTATTATATTAGTTGTACCTGGTCCTGTCACTGAGCAAAGATTTTGAAAGTTTCTCTATTCTGTTTTCTATGTTGCTCTCTATTTCCTGCATATAAAAACAGTTGGAGTAGCTTTGGTACAGACTGAGAAAGTTGTATTTATGAAATCAATGTCAAGGATGCTGCTGTAGCTCTGCTGGTCATTGCTTCATGAATGGTCAGAGAGAAGCCCAGGGCACTTCTGAATCCAAACTGTGATGAGTGTGCTCCTTGCAATAATCCTTCAATTTCTCTTATGAACTGGTTCAAAGTACTTGGATCATGAAATGAGTGTTTCAATTAATTCTCTTAGCTAGGGATATGTATAACAGAAAATCCCTGCAGTTCAGGTGCTGAATTTCACACCCTGTTGTTTGAACATGCTTGCTAATGGGAAATTTTTTCTGAAAAAATGATGTGTAATCAAAACAGAATTTCACTTACATACTATGTTTGAATTTAAACTGCTTAACTAAAGAGGCTTTGTCTTTTAAATTCACCGAAACAGTGTTTTAGTGAATTTATTATGCATTTGGAGGAACTAAATATAACAGATTCCAGAAGCCCTCAGTTCTGAATATATCCAGTCACTTGCAATGCACCTGGACCTGCCAAGTCTTCCCCTGGAACCTGTTGAACCCTCCCTGCCCTGGCTGGAGCTGTCAGTGCAGGGTCAGAGCAGTGCCCTTGCTCCTCTGCAGTCCTTGGAGCTTTCAGCAAGCTGCCTGTGGAGAGCAGAGCTTTCAGTGCACGCTGCAACTGGGGACAAGCACCCAGCAGAGAGCTGCTGGAAGGCACACCCTGCACGGTGACCCTGTGCTTGTCCTTCTCACCTGCCCTGGGATTCTGTGCATCTCGCGTGTCTCCAGGCATGTGATCCCAAAAAAGCAGTGTCTTACTTAAGAAACTAGTTTGCCTCCTGGCTTTTATCCTATCCTATGACTTTTACTTGCTGCAGAGGCAGTTTAAAATAACCTGTTTGAGGTCTGAGGCAGCATTCTGAGTCTATCAGGTTGCCTCAGGGATGGGGGGGTTGTGCTGCTGTGTGCAAGGCTGTGCTCCCTGTGCTGCCTGCCCCCAGCTACATCCTGCCTCTGAGCAAAATGAGCAAAGCCAGCAGTGGGGAACATCCCTTAGGCAGGAAAGGTTTTATGGTTTGTGCACATCTGTATCAAGTAGCAGCCACTGTCTGAATTAGTCATGGAAAGATAAGCACAGATCTAATTTTACCACTCAACTTTCTGAGCATTACAGATGCAAACTGTGTGAAGAATAATACATTTGATGATACATACAGTTGTCAAGTGGATTTGTCAATGTCTTTTCTGGTGGCTATAAAAATGTACAGTCTATTTAATGATGCAATACTATAGCAGATATTCAAATTGTTTGAACTGATCTTAAAAAAAAGACAGAAAATTATGTAATGAGCAATCTTGTAATGAGCAATCCCTGGGTGCTGTATTGTTATACACATGGCAGTAGCTCACAAAGAGGAATTTCTCCTTTCGCTCAATTTTATTCTTGGTGAAGTACTAATGACTGTATAATTCCAATTCTTAATTTTCTTAAACTGGGGGAAGGAGTTTGGAGTGATGTTGAATGTATCACTGATTTTAGGAAGCCACAAAAAGACTCAAATGTACTTCTGTATGATCCCAAACTTTTCACCCATGTGAGAAGTGTGGAGTAATTTTGTGCTTGTTAAAATTTGCAAAGAAAAAGTTTAAAATATTTAATTCAACTGTCAAAACAATTACTTACTTGCATGGAAAGTTATTGCTGTTTTCAAGTCATGGATCAACCACAAAGACTATTCAACAGGAAATCATAAGTCCAACTCTTATCACAAAATGGTTGTCAAAAACCAAAGATCATGTTGTCACTAGCAAATATAGATACCATCTGAACAGTAGCTCTTTCAAAAACTGTCTCATCAATTGAGAGATTAGATATAACATTACACATAGAATTGCATAGAATTTCCTATAATAATTCAACCAAATGCAACAGAACACAAAATTCCAAATTAAAAAAAATACCTCAACTATGTTTTATAATGTAAATAAAAATATTTATTCCTACCGTTTGTCTCACAACTTTACCCATTTGAAATCAAGGAAGGAAAGATTATATGATAAATGATATGCCAAGTGATTACAGAGGACAGGAAAGAGAGAATTCAGAGTCTGGAAGACTTTGGATGAAATAGGCTCAAGACAGATGTTCCCTTATATTGCACATGTAACTACAACTTCTCCTGAATCAGACAGTTATAGGTAGCCTGTAAGTTGTGCAGAAGAAAGTATTTCACACTGAAATACTGGTATAATTTTAAATTTCCATTCCAGATGGTAATTCAGAATGAGATCCTTTTCCTTACACACACACACATATATATGCATTCTACATGATTTCCAAATGTGCAGAGAATTATTCAAAGTAATTTTTTTTATTTATCCCATATTTCCCCAGCTGCCATAACACAAATTATAAAAATAATCTTAGAATACTTCACAATTTCATATAATTCTCAGCAAGGGCTAGAAAGTGTGGAAGCCAGAATGCTGAGGAAAGTGGGAAAGTGTAGGTTTCCTTCTTCTCTCAATAAAGATGTGAAATTTAGGTGATGACTCAGCTCATATCATAAGAGCAATATACATATTGTAATTGCTATTGCTAATCTAATTCCTGTATAATCTTTACATTAGAAGTCCTTCTCTACTTTAAATTTGGGAAAAAAAAAAAAGATACTCTGGTATAACACATTTTCCTTTCTGGTGTAACACATTTTCCTTTTGCAATATTTCACTTTTTTTATTATTCCATTTATGGGCATGCTGTGAAAAAACTTTCCCAGGAAATGTTTAAACTGGAACAATCCAGCCATCCCTTATCTAAAAGAGATTGCACAGGTGGAAGAGTTTGGAGTTCATTTGCAGACATTTAAAAGCTTATTTTGCCAGTTTGTGGTTCCTTGTCTTTCGAGAAAAGTGGAAAATTCAGCCCAAGGGGCAAAGGTTTTACTCAAGGTGGAATGATGCCTCTGGCACTCTGGCAGTGTCCCACCAAAAACAGTTTCAAAACGGCATGAAGTTCAAGCTGCCAGTGACAAGGCAGTGCCACACAATGCCACATCACACTCACCAAGGCACAGGGTGAGCCAAACCAGGGAGCATGCAGGTGGCAAAGCAAAGAGATGAATTTTCCCTGAACAGGTTCTCAGCAATGGCAATAATGCTGGATCAATAAAGAAGGTGGGAATGCCTGACAGTGGTGGAGAAAAGTTGTTTCCATCTCTTCTCACAGCAGCATGGGTTTGGGTCAATGGAAATTAATCCTGAAAATGCAACTCTCTGGGCCATGTTGTTCTCTTGTGCCAAGAGTGATAGAGTTGATGCTTCAGCTTGTCATAATCTCAATGTTCCCTTATCCCTCCCTTTCCCCAGCATGGTACTTGGTTACAGACAGCCAAATGGGGGTCTGGGGGTAAAAGCAGAGCTGCTGAACAAACTCAGTCAGCACAAGAGAGCTCACAGGAATCTGCAGTGTGTGAGTGACCATGCATGTCAGCATGGCAGATTAGCAGGGTCTGGCAGACAGGGTAAACCACCTATGTTTCCAATTCAATGATTTCTCTCAAATGTGGAGTCCTTCAAGCAATCAGGCACCTTCTAGATGCAAATCTTTCATTCTTCTCATTTTCACAGCTGCTATAAAGAATAAAGCACATAATCTTGAAAAAGAGGACCATGGTAATGCCAACCATATGAAAAAAAACCACAATCAGTGGAAACCTAGAGACCTTCTTTAGTATGCATGTTTTCTCAGGGAAGCAAAAAGATGTAGATAAAAACCATTTGCATTTATGTGTTATATGGTTTTCATTGGTTTTGTAATGATTTAAGTGATGTAGTCCTCATACCCAAATGGGGAAAACTTTAAAATTGCAGATTTCCTTTGGGTATGAAATGTAATGTTTTCATTTCCTTATTTTCCAGGGACATCAAACCTGACAACATACTGTTGGATGAACATGGTGAGTATTGACTGCTTTCTCTCAGAATCTCTAATTCCTGAGATCTCAGTGGCAGGCTCATGACATGCTTTGTAAATCAACCTCAGATGCTGAATTCCTACCTAGATCTGGACTTTCTCAGAAAGCTCCCTCAGAACACCATGTGGATTTTGTAGTTTTCCCTCCTATTGCCAAAGAAATGTTTGGATCAGAAACTTTCAATGTCTGAAAACAAAGGAATTTAATATGAATTGAGATCAGCAGGGACATTTCATAAAAATAACTTACTATTTTATTCACATGATTCTGTGAATCACAAGAACCCCTTTTTAGATGCCTCCCAGTAGAACAGTACCAAGCACTTTATTTTCCCTTTTAGAACTTCTGAAGGGCTAAGAAATTCCACATAGCAAATTATTTCTCATGGAGATATCTAAAATTACTTCCCTAAACCTAAATAAGGATTTTGGAAATTTGACTGCAAAATTTTTGTGAATCTACATGTAGTTCTGGCTTAAATAGCATTAAAAAGAGTAGACAATAATAAACAACTTTGTGCTTTTGCTACTAATTCCATGTTCTCAAAGATAAAAGACATAGTATGAAAAAAAAGCAGCTAATATCTTTAAACTTCAATTTTAAACATATACTCTCTCTAAGAAGTATTTAGCTAAAATTTCATGTATCTTCTTGCAACAGTTCCTAGGAAAACATGGGAAATAGAGGTAAAGGCAGCATTAACCTTGTATCAGTTAGAGCAGAAGTACATACAGGAAAATGACTAAATGGAAAAAGGGGATGTGTGTTTGCTACTGTGGGAAAGTCTTGTGCTTTGTTTACTTCAGAAATTGATTAAAAGCAGATAATCTCTGAGAAAACATAATATTGAAATTATGCCAACGATGTCATTATGTCAAACTCCATTGCAGAGCTGCTGGGTATACAAATTAAAATTGATTAAAGAGGTAACATTCTGCATAGCTGAAGTTTGTTCCTGGGAACATGGAAAATAATAAAGCTAAGTAATACTGGAGTTTTAAACCATCTAGAACTTCAGCAATTTAATGTTTCAGACCCATCAGTGTCAATGTTCCCAAAACTCTAGTATCAGCAAACAAACATGAAATAGAAATATCTAGTATTTAAATCCTGGTGAATTAAAGATGTCAACAGCTACACAAAGTGAGTATGAGTATGTTAGATCTCTGATTGGCAGCCTTTGAAGCACAGTCACATTTATCCCTCCTCTCCCCTCATCAAGGTCAGTTAGTGCACAAAACCAACCTCTTGGGAGAGCTTTCCTATGGAGACTCAAGCATCACAGAGCAGAACCTACACCAGAGTGAGAAATGTCGTGGAAAATAGAGGTTTTTGTGTTTATAAACTGTTCAGCAACAAGATTATCAATGAGCAGCTTGGACAATTTGGGATGGGTGGCCTCTTTGCTGCAAAGCAGCAGAATATTGCTCCCTCGTGGCACACCTGCAGACAGGTGGTGAAACAAGAGACTTCTGCACACATGCACACAGAGCAGAACTAATAAATCCATAGGTTCAAACAGGTTCAAAGACCTCCCATGGGGTTTGGAGAAGGAATTCCCTGACAGGGAAAGGGTCTATGCACTTCAACTCACTAAATGAGGTAATATTAGTATGTCTGTACCATCCTAATTACCTCAGGCTTAACTCACAGAAGCTCTTTTGCAAGAAGAAAGCTATTCTCAAAATCCCTAACAACTCTGATTAATCTGCAACATAGTAACATCATTTTAACGAAATCATCAGATTTCACTTAATGGAAAAATGTGCTGAATATATGCACCACAAATATGTTTGGCTGCAGAGCAAGCATAACAAATTCACCTAATATGAGCCTAACCAGGTGCTCAGGAAGGAACTTTAATTTAGCCTGTGGCCTCTAAGGTGGCACAACAGCTTCCTATATGCTTGACTTTACCCCTAGGTCTTTCTTACAGTTCATTAAGCAAATTATACTTACCCAAAGTATCATGTAATTGGATAAGCACAACATTTCTGGCTGAGATTTTGTCTCAGAGAGTTAGATTTCTTTGGCCTCATTGAAGAAACCTATTCTGGCTGAAGTCAAAATTTAGTGTTACACCATTTGCATTGCCTTACATCCTCAAGCAGTTAAACTGACTCACCTTCACAAGAATATCTAATCTTCTTCTACCAAGAATATATATTATAGATATTGTGCTCATTAAAACTAGTTTCACTATAATTTATCTTAATTTATGGCTTAGGGAACATGCCTCAGGAATACAGAAGTAATGAAAATAGAAGATTTTTCTTAAAAGTAATCAATCTGATTTACAAATTAAAAAAAACCCCAAAAACCACAAAAACATCTACAACATATTCAAAATAATTCTGGCAGAGGAAGTCTGAATTTTTCCATATGTTTTTCATCAAAGCCACACCTCTGCACTGCTGAGCACAGATTCTGATGCATCAGTGGAAATAAATGCTGATCATGAGCAGCATAGTGGTACATGAGAATGGGATAACCTGCTGTTAAAAATAGTGTTCAGCCCTATCAGAGGATGATTGTATGGTCTCCTGGAGAGATTCCACATCCCATCTCTGAGGACAGAAAGTAGGGATGGTTTCAGGGTTCATTCTCTGAACCAGAATCAGTCCCTCTGAGGAAATCAGTGCAATCAATAAAGCTCTTTTTTTTTTATGTTTCCTTCTCAGCTTTCCCAGAAAGCTCTTCCTCTTATGACTAACACTAATCTCTAAATTTAGTAGTAGTGCTCTGTTCTGCTAACATCTATCTGAAACAGAATTATTCCAGTGATAGTTGAAGGGACTACCTAGTGTTTCAGGAGAGCTATTACTATTGTACTGCACAGAGAAAAGCATTAGAGAATTCTCTTAAAGACAGAATTTTGCTTTCTCTTCTATTCCTTTCATTTTAATGGTTTAGAACCAACTTGAAAGCATTTAGATCAGAAATCACAGATCTAATATTTCACTCTTAGACTTAACAGGGCTATTTACATTTATTAAATTTTGTGGGTTTCTTAGATTGGATTTTTGCATCTGATGGTGATAATTTACTCAGTTACATAATTTTATTTATGAGTGAGCAAAACTAATTGAAGCTAGCATTTATATGTGTCATTATACATTATTATACTGGTTTATGATCATCAAAGTTTTCCTTTAAACATTATTTCCTGGAATACATCTCAGCTCTCATTTGAAATCTATCAGCAAAATTGAGAGATGTAGCCAATGAGCAATCTTGGCATTAAAATGAAAAATGGGATGAAAAAACCTACCCATAAATAACTAATTGGAATATCAATATTAACTTCTGGATACCAGAACTGTCAATATTATTAGTGTACACTGATGTCTGTGAGACATCCCCACTAGGTGTGTCTGCACTGGGGCTGCTCCTTATTACACCCACAGACAATTTGCAGGGACTATATCTTGTTTACCCCTCCAATGCTGATTAATAACACAAATGTTTCCAGCATCATTCATCCACCTGAAGCTATCTAGACTTTGAAAGTGCACCTGAAACTTTTAGATGCCCACATGGCCATTCAACAATGCAACTTTTTGAAATGCACAGCTTTGCTGAACCCATCTACAGCCATGCAATTTCTACCAATCTCCCTAATGGTAAGTGTCAGATGGCCAAGTCATGCCAAGTTCAGGTGCATATGAGCTTAAGCTCTCATACACAGTACAGATGAACCCAGAGAGGCTTTTTAAATTCATCATAGAGTTTGACTTTCTGAGAGCAAATCAGGTTTGAATGTACTTCAAAATGTTACTGTTCTGAGACTCACAATCAGCTCTGGTGCATGCTGAGTTGATGGCATTAACTCCAGTATAGTATTTCCTCTCTCTGCTGTCACATTCACCCTTTTGGTTTCAGACTCTGAGGAATTCAATGAGGTTTGAAGTCATGTACATTTTCCTCTGCTGAATGTTAGTCAGACAGCCCCAGCCAACTTTTAGGACTTGTTCTAATTGTCATTATGATTGCTCAAAAATTAAATCCAAACACAGAAAATTTGCTGTTTACCTCAGATACTGTAATTTCAGGCCATATAGAAGACTGAGACATAAAAGTTACATCACATAAAGCTTTCCAAAGCCATACACTGTTCTGTGGGTAGTTAAAGCCTTTACTGGAACTGACTGAAGGAATGTAATTTTTGAGACAATTTCCACTGAGATAATTTCTGTTTCCAATGTATGTGTTGGTGTATGTGAAATCTGTATTCTGAGATGATTTGAAAAAGCCACTCTGCAGAGTGAAAATAATGTGGTCTTTTGCTTTTTCTTCCCTTCTCTCTACCATCATCTTTCTATATATGGGGTCATGCAGCCCAGGGATTAAGGAATGAGCTCTTTCCCTGCAATACTAGAATTCAGCTAGGCCTGCTGAATCTGTTGTGCACTGCTCTGCTTCAGAGTTCATAACAGCTAAATCCAAGTGACACTGACATTCTGCTTAGTTTAATATTATACCATGGTACAGACTTTGACATTTAGTTGTTCACAGTCATATCCAGAAAGGGAGATCAACGACAAGGTGTGAGGTTTAGATGGCTAAAAGTCCCCACAAACAGAAATTTTGCAAACAGTATGAAGTAGGTGGTACCCAACATATCCACTGCAACAAGAGCAACATTCCCTTTCCTCTAAGACAAAACATGTCTTAGAGGCTGAGTAGAAAGACTTCTTTAGAAAGCTGGGGTCTAATTGTCTCTTGAAATATTCACACCAGGAATGAAAAGCTTATAAAAACCAAATCAAACCAAACAAAACAAAATCAAAACAAACAAAAAAACCCAAAACCCCCAAGTCCTTAGGCTTACAACAGTTGAACTCATTCAGTGCTGGGCACAGGCAAGAAGAGCTCCACTTTGACACCCCTCCTGCCCCCAGCTGCCCACAGACACAGGGGCTTGACCCCTGCTCTGCCCCTGTCCCACACCCAGCCCTCTCCATGCCCCCAGCTCTCTCCAGGCACCTCTCCTGCCTGCAGAGCACCTTCCTTTCCCTCCAGCGCCAACTAGCAGCCCATCAAGCACCAGGCAAGGGCAGCCTGCAGACAGCCTGAGGGCTGTGGAGTGGCCCTGTGATGGGGAAGAGCAAACAGGGCAGCTTTTCCAGCAGTAAACTCTGCCCTACCTCATGAACAGGAGCTGCCTGTTGCTGTATGGGCAGCACAATGCAGAGGAGTTATGCAGAACCTATGTTTCCAGTCCAACCCTTACCTTCCAGAAAGGCATTTTTAATAAAAAAAACCAAAAACCAGCTACGCTATTTTGGTTTTGTTAAATGAAATCTAATAACATGAAGAGGAAACAATGCATTGCTGGAGAGGCAATTTTCATTGCAAATCACCTGTTTGGATCAGTCTGAACAGATATGATGTAATAGATGTTTTGCAATCATGCTGGCACTCTAATAGGGAACATCACTTACAATGCTGTCATTTAAGTGACAGAATTATATACATATTGCTATTTCTGTTTACATTGATATTTATAGTATTTATATTTATATTATGTGTTAAAAATATGAAGTGTTAGTCTGCCAAGATGCTTGCAGCATTTCTATGATGTACATAGAATTGCTTTATACTACTGCCATGAGGTGGCTTTATTTGTTCAGTTATCATTTTCAAGGAGCCTTCTGCCACAGTGTTTCATGATGGCAGAAATAAACTGCAAATATGCCACACTCCAGCCACCCAGAAGTAGGAATACCACCTTGGAATTGTTATGTCAGTCTGGGCTGTGAACACTAATTCTTGTTATGGCAGCCTAACACATCCCACCTGTTATAAAGGGATGGCTTTCATTAGCTCACAGTTTTACTCTGCTGTGTGTAGAGGGCTTCCTGGTCTGGGCATCTTTGGAAAAAAAAGTCAATAAAATGCCAGCAGGTTTTTCGAAAAAAGTGCAGAAAAGCATGCAAACCATTTCACTGAAAACTTCTACCATGTCTCCCATTTGGAGAAACTTAAGTTTAAACTTAAAGCCTTAAGTTTACCAGTGGGAATTGCTTTCTTCCTTTTCCCCTTCAAACCCAGCTCAGATCTGGCCAAATTAGGGTCCTCTGAGAATTTCAGTTCTCACATGCATACCTGCTCAATTAGAGGTTGGCAGATACATTTCCTGTGGACTTTGAGCAGGATTTTTGAGCAGCATGACATTTTGTGGAGACTGCTCTCCCTCCATCAGGCACCAGGTTAACACCCATCAGTCACTTGTTACACTCTTTTCATCTTTGGCAGCAAACATGATGACAACCTCCCTCACTGAACAACTGCATTGTGCCCAAACCCTGATCCATTCCGTGGCTTGAATGAGACTGAGACCTTGATAAAAAAAACCCACACAAATTTGTCACTCAGGAGTCTAGTTCAACACATGATGTATTAATCCTGATCTGAGTGCAGAGCTGAGCTGGGGAATATCTACCCCTCTACCCTGTCCTCCAGGGCTTTGCCAGATGTAATCACAGAGAGGATAATATCTGCATCACTCCACAACACTAGTCCTTGAGCAAAGATGCACAACCTAACAGACTTGTCAAATTAAAATTCTGCAGATTTTCAGACTGGGTTAATATTCCATTTAACTGCCTATGGCAAACTAGGATTAATAATTATTATTTCACTGTGGTGGAGCAATTGAACCCATGTTTATCATAAAATATCCCAGGAAAAAAAAAAGTAATAGCAGGTTTGGGCCACTCAGCCTGATTATTTCAGTTTAAATCATCTGTCTGGCTGGTCAGACAGCACATCCTTAGGCTGACTTCTGCCACTTATTGCTCATCTGGCAACCTGCTGTCAAATGGGTGATCATTTGAGACCTGCTCCTATTACATAAACATCTTCTGCTACTATGGATCTAATTTTATAGTTATTGTGTGATAAAAATGCCGTTTTTCTTCTCACCTCCCTCTGCCCTGAGAAGACTCAGAAGAATTCAGGCTGATGGTAACCTGTAGTGGATGCAATTGCAGACAGTGTCACCTGAGATGTGAGGGGTGGCTGCAGCTGAGGATAAGGAAAGGCAAATTTCACACATAGCTTCACATTCTGCTTCTGCATGTTATTTACTGTTCTGAGAAGACAGAGACAATTACAGAATAACAGAATGGTTAAGGTTGAAAGGGACCTTCAAGATCATCTAATTCCAGCCTTCCTGCTGTGGCCAGGGACACCTTCCATTAGATCAGGCTGCCCAGAATCCCATCCAGCCTGGCCTTGAACACTGCCAGGGATGGGCAGCCACAACTTCCCTGGGGAACATGTTCCTGTATCTCACCACCCTCTGAGTAAAGAATTTCTTCTTAATACCTAATCTAAACCTGCCCTCTTTCAGCATAAAACCACTGCCTCTTCTGCTATCACTATTTTTGATCAAAATAGTCTGTCTCCTTTTTATAAACACCCTGTAGATACTGGAAGGATGCTGTAAGGTGTCCGTGGAGCCTTCTCCTCTCCAGGCTGAATAATTCCCCTTCCCTCAGGCTGTCTGCACAGCAGAGGTGCTCCATCTTTCTGAGCATCTTTGTGACCACTTCTGGACTCAGTCTAGCACATCCACACCTTTCTTGTTCTGAGGGTCCCAGAGCTGGACACAGCCCTCCAGGTGGAGTCTCTGGAGGGCAGAGTAGAGGAGAATCATCTCCCCCAGCCTGCAGGCTGTGCCTCTTTTGGTGCAGCCCAGGACAGGCTTGGCCCTCTGGGTTGACAGTGCACACTGCTGTGGCATGTCCAGCTTTTCCTCCACCAGAATCCCCAAGTTCTTCTCCACAGGGCTGCTCTCAGTGAGTTATCTCCCAGTCTGTGCTCATGGCTGAGATTGCCCCCAGCCAGGTGAAGTACCTTGCACTTGGACTTGCTGAGCTTCATGAGGTTCTTTGAAGGCTCAGTTCTCAACTTTGCTCATGGTGGGAGAAGATTCAGGGGTGATCAGCAAAACCAGTCCAGCACTGCACACAGGTAGTGGGTGCAGATACACAAAAAGATTATTTCACCACTTTGCTTCCAATTTGATTTTTCTAGTAAAGAGTAACACTGATTATCGATCATTAAGGTTAGAGATCTTTCTAATTGTGTTTCTTTCCATTATCACTTAAATGTTAGACAAAGAGAGGAGTATTTGTATGATGTGCTATTTTAACTTCTGTTTTTACTTTGTGTGATTGCAGGACATGTTCATATCACTGACTTTAACATAGCAACCATAGTGAAAGGCTCAGAAAAAGCTTCCTCCATGGCTGGCACAAAACCCTATATGGGTAAGTTTTCAAGACATTTAAAAATGTAAGAAAAGTTATACATTAAGACTGACTAATGGTATAGCAAAAGGATTTTAAATTCTAAAAGCATAAAGTAGACGTGACCAATTTCCTTTTTTGACAGTAAATACATGTGTTAGCAGTGGAAAACTTGGGAAATGGAGGATGTTGTTTGGATGCTATTTTAAACAGGAGTTTGATCTCTACTCTGCTTCTAGTCAGGTTCTGTTTGGTTTTGTGAAGCAAATTCAGGCGAATTTCAGCTGTTTTACTTTCTGTCAATCCCCACAACTTGAGACAAGAATATATATTTGCACCACAGTGGCTGTGAGCTAGCAGAGAACACATAATGTCATTTAAAAGTATTTAGGCACATGCTTAATTGCTTTGCTATGTTGAGTTCCTCAAAAATGTGTCTGTTAAAATTAGAGTTCTGTGTAACTAACTGCTGAAGTTCTTGCCCTATGGCTTTTAGGGCCACGTTATATATTGAAATAAAATATTTATAATGTATGATTGATTGAAGGCTGGGAGAGTAAAATTTAATTCACCTGTCTTCATGTCTCAAAAATGTGACCGTCTTGGCAAAGTTAATATCTCAAACTTCCCCTGAAGCTGAAGGACAGAAGGCACCTCCCAAAGGTCATTTGTCCCACCAAAGTTAGGCTAGCTTCCATGACTAAGTGCATGTGTGATTTGTCCTGTTTGTGGCTTCCAACATATCTGCTACTCTAATTCTTTCTGTATATGGAATTGACATTGCTTGGAGAGATGACTAGCCTAAGACTAAATGTATTTGGATCCAGAAAACCATGTACTAAGAGATAGGTGTGTCTGCAAGAGCCTTTCTCTATCCCAGAGCACACCTAACACATGTGCAGTGGTGAAACATTGGTAAATTATCATTTTCTGAAACTGTCATTTGGGGAACCAAAGGCCACTGTGTTGCCACACTTTTACATATTGTCATAGGAGTAAAAGCATGTGCCCAAGAAGCAGGAATTGACAATGATGCTTTTCACAGCACAAAGACCATGGACACAGAGCAGGCAGGTGTCTGCAGGGTGCCTCCACAGCAGCTGTGACTGTGACAGAGCAGTCCCAGGCACTGGATGAGAGTAGTTTTTTTCACATATGATATATTTTTTGTTGTGAATCAACAGTTAGCAGGAGCTGGAGTCTATTGCCCCTGACCAGCTTGGATGAAATGAGCAGCACAGCAAAAGCCTGAGACAGAGAACATAAGGGGGTCAAGGGAAAGGTGGGAGATGGGGAAAAGATTTTTACCTTTTCACGGTAATGGATCTGGTCTTGATTCACCTCAGCTCAGGTAGTTGTTCCACTCCTGAAGCCTCCTCCCCACACATCAGATCTCCATCATATCCACCAATCTCACAAGAAGAAACAGTACCAAAAAAATGCTCTCCTTTCCTTTATGAAGGCTATCACACCATCCACCAGCTTACTTTCTCTTCAGTGTGCCTTCCTCACCTCTTGGAAATTCAAAGATGTCACAGAAGCCACAGGTGCAGTTTTTGCCATTCAGAAAGAGTCAGAGTCACCCTTGCATTTATTTGGGGCTGTAAGGACACAGCAAAACTTTTAGAGCTGTAAAAATCCTCTGTTTCAGATAAAAAGTGATGGGTTAGGGTTCTCGGTGGCACAGTTTGGATATCAAAGATTCAACAAACCAAATATTTAGTGTGTGACACATATGGGCAGGTGTTCATTGGTGCTGCTTTCCTCTTTTAGTTTACACCTTTTATTTTGTGAAGAATTATAACTTTAGTGAAATACTACAAGGGCTTTTCAGTTGCAGTGATTTCTTGCTGTAAGGCTGTATCAAAGGCTTTCCATGTGGCTTTTCCTGAGACATTTAGACTACAAGAGAAATAGAAAAATACAGAACTGGGGAGGTTGGTGGTACAATTTTATGACCAGGAATTCAAACCACACTTTAACCTTGGTGTAACAAGACCAAGTCACCTCAAGCATGGTACTTGCTGAATACCAGAACCAAGAAAACTTACCAGTTTCTGTAAGAAATGCCTCATGCTATGCTGGTTCTCACAATGGTGACACTATGAGATGTGATGAAAGCTTTTTTTCCCTCTCTTGAAGGTTTATAAAGTCTTACTCTCATGTGGATCCTGTTATGTTTAATCAGATATGAGGGTGCTCTCCAGCCTGTCCCTTAATAGAGGCACTTATAGGATTTCTCACTTCTTCCTATGGCCAATTTAAGGAAATAAACAGAAAAACGTTATCTCCAAAGCCTCCATTCCTCTTTGAAATCTGATTGAAATAGGCTGAGAAATTGCTAGGGAGTGATTTGCTCACATGCAGCATGACTGAATAAAAATGGTTTCCAGGAAAAAAACAGAGTGGATTGATATTGTGTTGTAAAAATGCCCTAGCTGTTCTGATTAAGATGCCTGTCTTGTAATGCTAAGCAGGGTGTGAGTCAGCTCCTGCAGCCTTTGCTTAATCCCACTTCACATTAGCCTTTTAGCCCCTAAGTCTTTCTCAGCCCGAAATATTCCCTGCCTATTTCCCTACTTGTTAAATGTTTATGAAGAATGCACTGTACCTGAATCTGAATGTTTCTCTAGAAACTGTCAATTTTTGTGTCCTCCCCCTTCCCAGCCAACTCATTCAGACGAGTGAAACACCTGCCACACATAGGAGCAAAGACATGGACAGCAGTGTTTGTGAAAGGAGCAAGGCCAACAGCCTGGTCAGGCAAAATACTTCCAGCTGCTTCTGCAGCTTTCCTTCACAAAGGCAGTGACCTGAAATGCTGAAGTGAAATCAACTTCTTAGAGTTTGGGGGTCCTCTGGGTTTGTGTCTTGTACTGTTCAGGTGGCTGTGGCTCTGGAAGGCAATGTGTGCCTTCAGCTGATTTGGGAAACCTGTGTGTCACCTGTGCCTGATTTTGCCTTCACAAATTCACTGCTCAAACCTTCTGCAGCCCCTGTGATTGAGGGTGTTGTCAAGGCTTTACTGCAGGAATTGGTCTTCAAAACTCTCACAGTTTCAGGCTGTCACCCTACCCTGGCAAGCAATGCAAAATATCCTTTGAGACCAGGCTGGCTTTTGGCAGGCACAGCTGCTGCCACCAGATGAGCATCAGCACTTGCTCAATCCCCTCCCTTCTGCACTGGGATGTGGACCAGGAAACCAGGGCAGGGCAGGACTTGGTCCCTGGCTGCAGCCAGTGCTGGGCTGTGCAGCTGGGGCTCTTTCTTCCTGCTGAAGGATAATACTTTGGATTGTGTGAAAGAGAAGGGTGAGCTCACCTGACTAGAAGCACCTGTGGAAGTCCTTGCTACTTTCAACACTGTGGCATCTTAATGAGTGTTTAAAAAAAAAAAAAAAAAAGGCATTTCTTAAATTGGTCCCTCATTAACAAGGCTGCAAGGTATACCTCTGTGTCTCAAAGAACATGCTCTGTGCTTGGCACCCATCTGCAGGGATGACCCTCTACATTGCAACAGGGTCCTCAGCTCCAAACCCAAAAGGTAAACAGTAAAATGTGTCTAGAAAACATGACAGGTGTCACCTTTTGTTTATCCCTCACTTTGGCGAATTTATGTGTGTTTGAGTTCCATAGCATATACTTTCTCCTTACTGAAATATCATGGAATGATCAATTTCCATATATCTGTGTATTATCTCTGAGTTTTGCAAAAACTTTCCATTCACAGGTCATATATTAGGGGGTTTAATGTTTGTTTGGTTTTTTTGCTGTGCTTTTTTGTGTGTTTTTGTTGCTGTTGTTGGTTATTTTTGTTTTGATTTTTGGGGGGTTTTGGTTTTAGAGGTAGGAGGGCTTGGGGGGACTAGGTAGACTCTTTGATGTTTTTCTCAGCAGAGACTGAAGTTATTCAAATTATGCACTGCAACTTTACCCCAAACCAAATCAATAAAATACATTTTATCATACAAATACTCCAGACAAAAATGCGAAGTCAATAAAATCAGTCATAAATTATGTGAAACGTTTCAGTCACCCCCTTCCATCCTACAGGCTTGTTATCTCAGGTTTTCACAGCTCCTTTCAGAGGTTGCTGCCATGGTGAAGAATGACTGTATGCCTGAGATTACCAGAGGATTGTGGATTTACCCTGGTCCACTGAACTTCTAAAATGTATGAGTCATCCATATTTATTAATTAATACTGTGTAGGAGTACTATTGGACTCAGAGGAAAGCCAGAGGATGTCCTGATATCAACCTTGCATGTAAAAAAATTATCCCATAGAGCTAAATTTGGTTAGCCAAATTTGGGGTTAAAATACAGCAGGGACAAATTTTGAGTTGGGGGTTTTCAAAAGTGGTCAACCTTTGGTCCATCTTACACTCACACTAATCAGTGCTCTGAAATTAAATAGTGTTTTGCAGCTCATTGTGTTTTGGGAGCAGTTAATGCAGTGTTTAGGTTTTTAAAAGTCTTACCTTTATCCTGCTGGGGTTTTACTGCCCCTCTGCAGAGTTTCTCTGGTCATGCTGTTAGCTGACCTTTTGATCCTGGGGAAATATCAAGACACCAGCATGACAAGGGAGGCTTCGCTTTGTTCTGAGAAGCAAGAACCAAGAGCGGCCAGATGAGACTTTGAGGTGCTGAAACAAATTTTCAGCTCGTGCTAGGAGCTGTGTGGCTGAAGGGATTAAACACTGAGCTGCAAGCAGGCATTCAGGTTTTGGCTCCACTCTGACATTAATGAATAAGAATATAAGCAGCTGAGGAACCTCAGGAGGTCAGGAAAGAACTTACTACCTCCAGCTGCTCTTGACCTCTTTGTGCTCTCTGACCTGCCACCATCCTTTAAGATCTTCCAGCAAAACTACTAGTATAATCATATCTTTTACTATATCAGTTAATACAAACCCCACTCTGATATCAAGAGGTAGTTTTGGGTTGGGCTTTTTATTTATTTTTATTTGTTTATTAGTTTATTTATTTATTACCTGCCTGATGTGTTGTGGAGCTCTGCAGGCAGATCTGAGGAGGAGCCAATGTCCAGCAGAGGTGGCAAATAGTCCCCAGCGCTGCTCTTCTGCCCCCTGGATAACTCCTGTTCTTTGGTCAGGCCAGCCCCACCAGGGTTTTGCATGCATAAACTGGTGCAAAGATATTTTTTAACCTGGTAGGAGTATTTAATAGTCCTTTTGCCATGTCAGGTACACAGTCTGTCCTGCGAATTACCAGTTATGCAGATCAGCTAATTTCAGTACTGGGCAGAACATCTGCTGTCTGTACACTGGAACAATTTTCCAAACACCAAATGGGTTTTTTTGGACAAAACCCCTTCTACAAATTGCTAGAAAAACTGACCCTGCAGCCACTGTGAGCTTTTCTGTGGAGCAATGAAGGTGCTTGTGTATAATTTTGTGTTTGATAATGGGAGACCAGGACATGCTCATTGCTGCTGGGCTTTTGTCAACTTGAGCTTGTTTCTCTGAGGCTGATCCAGATGTTCAGCCACTGAGGGCTTCTCTGTGCAAGGTCAAGAAGTGAGTTCTGTTCAGTGGTTGAGTAAAGCCAAGGGTTGTATGAGGACAGCATGCTGAATAAGGGCAGGAGAGGTTGTACAGCCATATGGAAAACTAATAAGGCATTCTAAATGCCATGTCTGTTTCCAGGTAATGGTATCTAAATTATTTACTTTGATTGAAAAATTGCATTAAATATGAGTATTAAAACTATTGATGTGTATAATGTGAATAATGGTGCAAAATCAGTTACATGGCTAATACAAGTCCAGACCTCATGACAGAAAATTGCCATCCCAGCATGGCCAGGCTTTAAACAGCACTTTGCCTCATAAAATAGAAGTTAGCAGCTGGCTAGTCTAAAGCTCTGAGTCAGAAAGTTGACCATTATAATTTAGACCCTTTTAGCACATGGGAAAGTAAACTCTAGGAGTTAAATTGATAGTTTACCAAATCCACATTTATATTCAGAGAGAGTGAAGTTTTTTCTTCCATTTTGCTCTTGAAACAGCTTCTACTCTGGATAGAAGATCACTTGTCATTATTGTAGTTTGATTTCTGCTTTCTATTTAAGCCACAATCCAGAAAAATTACTGAGCCCTGAATTTACTTCTAACAAGAAAGTGAAAATTAATATTTTCTCATCACAGTGCTGAGAAAGCAATTAATATTTCACTGAAACATCTCAGTTCAAGGTTCTTGAAATATTATTCCAAAAATCAAGTTCAATTTTTATACAGCTCAATCTGTCATGCCTTAAGCCTGATTCAGCAAGGTGAAACTATAAATGTGTTATATACATCCTCATTCACACATTTAACATTTGCAAATGTCTAAGCTTTTAACAGCTTATCCTGTGCTACTCAATCAAAATAGTGCTTATACTGTGTGTATTGTATATATGTGTATATATCAATTTATACTTATAATTTTTTCCCCAAGATCAGGGACTAATATGTGGAAGGAGAATGATGGTATTATGCCAGTGTGGTAGTATGCTGAATCTCAGTTAATGACCCTGGAGTTTATTTTCTAGTCTGAAGTCTTGGGCATTGCAATAAAACCCACTCCACTGTAGTGTGTTTTGCTGCAATACTACAGCAGTGTGTTGCTTTGCAGCACCTGCTGTAAACCACACACCTCTGATTCCCCTTACTGACATGTAGGGTCTCTGCTGAGATGCAAATAGACTTCAGAGAGCAGTAGCTAGACAATTGGACAATGTCAGGGATTTCATTCTTAAGAAATATTTTTGACATATCCACCTGAACTGGATAATTTAAAAAGAAAAAAAAAAAAGAGAGAGAGAGATTAAACCACTAGGGTTTGTTTGGTTTTTTTTTTTTTTAATTTTTTTAAATTTCTCATATTGATAACACTGGCATGGGGCATTTTGCAGGAACTGATGACCAGCTGTCATTGGCAACATTTAGCTTTTCATGGACAGTCAGCTCCTTACAATAATCCATCTTTCAAGGCTGACTTGTAAGTTATTGTTAAAATACACTGATTTGTCAGTATGTAGATGCTCCATCAGAAATAATAACAGCTATTCTTTTTGCCAACAACACCAAGAGATAGTCCTCAAATTGATCATTTTATCAGGGACAGCATTTTCAAACTCACCATTGAGCAGCAAATTAAAAATAGTCTGATTTCAGAGACCCACAGCACTTACAATTTATGAAGTTGGGATACCAATGAATACTCAGCAGATTTTCAGAAGCCCTACTTAGGATATTTTATTCTTTGTACAAAGTGGACTTTTACAATAGGAAAAAATCGTGAAAAATTCATTTAGCATTGTTTACATTTACACTAATATTCTCTTTTATTTCAAACTCATGAATCATATTGTTAGATACGAATATCTTTCCACAAATAAAGGTAGCTAATTACCAATCAGCTACATAAAATTACCTTTTGTATAATTTTACTTTTGTTACTGACCTTTAGGAAAATATGCAGACAATGTGAGATGCATCATCTACGTAATTCACATTGCAAATCATCTGACTGCTGTGAAAATTCCAGTGGGTAGTTACATACATGAGTGGATTTGTCAGAAATTACTCCCTCTTGCACAAACCTACAGAACAGAAATAAGGATATCCCAGTAAGCCATTGCCTCTGAGATGGATGCACAGCCACTAGATTTGCTTTCATGTTCAATTTGTTCATAAATTGTCCTCTAGTATAGCTTTATTTTGCAGAGAAATAACCATTTATTTACAGTCTGCAGTAATATGGTATAACTAAAAAGATACAGAGTAAAAAACATCAGAAGACACATCTCTGAAGGGGATTTATTTTAATTTATTAGTTGGAAAAAATATTGACTGGAAATTTGTATTGGGGACAAGCAAGAAAAGTACTGAAGCATACAATGCAGTACAAAAGTGGATTCATTTATGTAATTTTTCAAGAAAGCAAAGTAGATCAACAATAAAATAATGAAAGTATATTATTAAGAGAAAAACATACATACAGAAAAGAACCAATGGAAGGACTTTTAGCTTGGCTGGTTGCTGAAGTTAAATATGTGCATTTAGTCATTATTATATAAAACACAGAAACATTCCTGATTTTATTGTTTTCTCTGTTAAGATTAGTACAGATGTCCCAGCTTGGAATGGCATTGGTATTTAAAGAGTCTTTCTTAGTCATTTTCAAAAGTTGCATGAAAGGTATCAGATCACTCTCCACAACTGATGAAAATCAATAACCCAAACAAAAAGACTGCATTGCTTCCGAGCTCTAGACTTTTAAATGTCCCCAGTACTTTGGGTGACAGGTTTTCCAGAGCAGAGCTGGAGAGCCCATGCAGTTCCTGATGACTGCCAGGAGGAAGAGGCTCTAAAGATCCCATTGAGGCTTCTGGCCTCAGCTGCCTCTGAGATCCCACTCAGATGTGCTGTGAGGAGTTGGTTGCTCCAGCTTCATCAGGATCACAGGTTGTGGGGTGACTCAGGATAGCCCCAGGAGCCTCTAGCCCAGCTCTGCCCAAAGCAGGGTGAGCAGTGAGGCTGGACCAGGTTCCTGCTGCAGAGTCATTCTTCAGGCAGCTCTAGGAATATGCAGTTCTCCATCACATCGAAGAAATTAGGTCAGGGGGAGCTGTGAGGACCTGTGGGATCTACCAAGTGCAACACTTCTCCCCTTCTCTTTGAATTCATTCCTGCTGCTAGACTTGCCATCACTTGATTTAGCTTCACCATTTAAAAGTTGTGCTTTTGCCATGCAAACATCTACTGCCTTCCCCCTAAGTGTATGTGACAGTAATTACAGCTCTCAGCCAAAAGAGTCTGCAGGATCAAACCCATTATTAAACCCATTTATTTTCCTGAAAAGCCTTTGTTCAGTAGAAAGTGCTTGAGGAAAAAGATCTGAAACTCTTGTTCTTGCAGGTACTCTCACTCTTGTTCACACCAACTCTTGAAGAGAGAATAGTGCCTACGTAGATGCACAGGGGCAAAGATGAAGTATTCTCATCCTAAATCTGTTATGTAAGGAGAGGATGTGTTCACAAAGGGTGCACACAGCAGAGCTGTTGCCCTTGCTCCAAGCTGGCAAGCTCAAATCTGATCATCCTTTGGAAGAATCTACCCAGAGCAGGCTGCAGGATGGCTGTCCAAGCTGAGCCTGGGATCAAGTTCAAATTTTAAATGATTACAGATAGTCTATTTAAGTCACAATGTTAAAGAAAATCAATGCAGAATTTCATCTTTCCTTTCAGAGATTTTATTTGCTTTTATCCTCGCCAATTTACACTCTGAATTGGTTCTCTTGGCATAGGTATTTCTTACAGCAAAACCTAATGTTATGTCCTGTATTTCACAATTCTAGTTCTTCAGAGCTTGGCTAATGCCATGACTTGGAGGCTCTGCTGTGTTTCTGTAAGATCATGCTCTGTTTCTGAATGAGCAGGCAAACTCCTGGAGCCCTTCGTTTGCACCTAATGTCTCAGTTCAAAAAGACTTCTAGACACATTAAGCACAAGCTCAGTGTGAAGTGGGTATTTAACAGTCTTGTCAAACTGGAGAAACACCTTTTGGCCTCAACGTGGTTGAGATTTCACCCTGAGAAAAAACCTGTACATAGCATAGGGTTCTGCAAATCATATTGCACCTCTGACATTTCCCCCCTCATGGGAAAACAGTGTTTGCAACTGCTTCACTGGAGCTGATGGAGTGCAGAGAGGCATTCCAGCTGGACTGAAAATAATGCTGTTAGAGCAGGAAAAAGGGGACTATCTGCTTTAAAAATCGGGACCTTAGCTGCTCACACTCTAACCTAAGAATGCCATGGGCTTAAGGTGAGAAAACAGCTTCAAAACTCCAGGGCAAAAGAAAGCATTTTCTGCTGACATACTTAATGTAGGATGATTTGACCTTGAAGCTTTTATAACAAGAAAATAAAATAAAATGTATGTCAATAGCTCAGTCACTAAATTAGCAAAACAGCTGCACCATTGTGGCAATGCCATAGGTTACATCAATAAAGTACTTTCACCTCTATCTCACCGAAATCAGATAGTGATCTGTCTCATTATTAAAATGTTAAAGCTATAAAAGAAATAGTGAAACAATATTATACCTACATAGCTCAGTAAAAATGCCACAAAGGCTATTTTCTGTAATGAGATATTGTGCATCATCTAGGCACGGTGGGCAAAAACTGTAACAAATGGGGATAAATCAAGCAAACCTTCTCTACAAGGTGCCCATGGTGATATCCAAAATATAAGTTTGCAATTTAGGTGCATTGATCCACTAAAGTAATAACAAAAATGCTGCTTAAGCTCTCAGCACCCCTCTGATAGACTGCACAGCTGTAAGATGTGCCTGCACACCTCCAGCATGCAAACAAGAGCTGAAGTTCTCATGAAGATACAGCATGCTGAGAGAAACTATGTCATCTGCAGGTGAGACAGAGTGAGCTCTGTGCCATGACTCTCATGGCATTGTTGATTTGTGTGATATTAGATCACAGCACAAGTTTTCCTCTGCCAGACATCCACTCGTCATCTATTCTCCAAACACATGTATTCCAGCAAAAATATTTATTTAGGCACCTGCAGATCTCATACCAAATGTGTTTAGACATGGTCCTGCTGGTCAAAGATCACTTTCAGACATTCACTGCTTTTTATTCCACAGATTAGAGTTTTGCCATAGCTAGTGAATGGATGCTGAAATCTTCTCTTATATTTGGCTCTTGAAGACTTTCTGAAGTCAGGTCTGGAGTTGTAAATTATTATGTTGCCATCCATAATGCAAGGACTGCAAGAACTTCTCTAAAAGGAATGCCTTTCCATTTATTAGAGGTGCTTCACTAAATGCCATAAATAGTCAAATCCCAACCTGCCAGTCAGAAGTGTGACCAAACTACATCATTCACTGCAGAGTGCACATCACAGAGTGAGGTCTTGGTAGTCAGGGGGTAATGTGGTGCATTAGACTTGGTATCACAGCCAGAAGAGGCTCACCTGGTAGTTGTAATCTAGCATGATGTTATGGTTGTTTCAAAAATCTCCAGTGAAAGTGTTGTTTTCACAAAGTGAAAGAGATTCTTCTGTTAAATCATTAGAAAAGCATGACTGGGTTTTCATTTCATATCATATCCACTCTTTTTTATATCTGGTTTTCTGAAGAAACGACAGTAACATTATTTAGTACAGCGTTTTTTCCTGAAATTAGACAAGTGGATCCTTGTTTTGAAAATACATTTTCTTTTCCTCCACAAAAAATATTTCTGTGGAAGTCATTACTTCATTGACAGGGTGTTTTCTTCCAGTCATGACATTTTCTCACAGCATAAAATCAGAGTCAGGATTTCTATTTAACTACCATTTTCTTATGTTGAATATCTTTAAAATCTGTCTGATTAGTTCTATCCAAATGTAGAATAAGGGTGAGATTTACCATATTCAACACCTCCATCAATCACAAAGAATCACCTCACTTGCAGTTATTTTTCCTATAAAATGTTTACCCTAAAGGTTCTAAGTCACACTTCAGATCAAAATTTCCCCCTCTATTTCTTATTTTTATTCATATAACTTAAACCTTAAATGAACCAGGTAAGAATTAACATAAGAAATTACTTACTTTTGAAAAACCCTGACTGGCAAAGGTTGGTTGTTATCAGTAAAACAGGGAACTGAAACTCCATCCTGAAAATGCTGTGTTTCCAAGTCTGTTTAATTCCAGTTCATTGACTCCTTATTCATTTTTCAGCTGTGAAATAATATCCATGGTCTAACCTTAATGAAGTGCTTTTGTGTTCAATTTTATTTGCTGTTTCAGCTCCAGAAGTGTTCCAGGCTTTTATGGATGGAGGTCCAGGATACTCATACCCAGTAGACTGGTGGTCACTAGGAATTACAGCATATGAATTACTGAGGGGTTGGGTAAGAATCATGGAGTTTGTTGTTACCTAACAAAAGTCAAGTTTGCAGTGCTCCTGAGTGCACTCTTCATGATAAAATTTGAGTGTACAAGGCCCAGGTCAGGAATGCTGTCCTGGTTCTTTCCCACCTGAAAACACTCTTGGGAAAGTTTCACCTCACACTCAAACACATTATGAAAATTTGCTTCAGTTTGGCTAAGAAAAGACCTAATGTTTAATGGCTTCTTTACAAGGCTGAATTGCAAACAATGGTATGTTTTTCCAAATAGAAGTTGAGTTACTTCAGACTCTATTATATCTTTGACTCTCTTGGCTAATACCATAAGAGATCTAATATAATATCCTAAGATGCTTGGCCCAGCTATAGTTAGAAAATGCTTATCTTCCAGTGCATTTGTTTCTTATCTAATCAATTATGTGAATAAGTTTAATGAAAAATCTTCCTGAGCACAGTCGAATATCACAGAAGATAATGGAAAATTCTTTTCCATTTTGATTCAAAGGATTGCAGTCAGTTGCTTAAATATTTACTATTCCCAATGGAAAACAGTAATTTAGATACTATTTCAGGCTGATGACATAGCTAAAGTAGCTGTTTGATGGTTTTTTTATTATTTTTCATTCCTGTTTTGGAAAGGGGATTTTATTGCATTGCAGTATGCTTTTTTTAAAAGGGAAGTATTTTTTTATATTATGGCACTAACACAGTTCTGCTACCTTGTCTTGCCAGACAATCCATCCCACAAAGACCTCACAATTTCATGTAGGATGACAGATAAAGGAAAATAGGAATAATTATTATTCCCACTTTTAGATGGAAAATGTAATTTCAGAACGTCTGCATATTGTTACTTCAGAAGTTACATTTTTCAAAGGCCTAAAATCTGGCCAATCTATTTTGTATTTCCATAGAAATAGCAAAAGTTATGCTCCTGAGACAAAGATCTCTCCCATTCAAAGACTGTTTCAGCTCTCACAGCAGAGAAGTATTAAACACCTTGTTTGACAAAAATAGCAAACCAACAATTATTATCATTTTTTCTCTACCATAAATCTCAAACCTTAGGGAGTTTTTAGGCTGACATTCTTCCTGGAATGGAGAGGTCTGGCAGTGATAAGCATAATACATCCTCAGTCCCACTCACAGACAGTAGTTCTAGCTGCACTTACAGTAAATTAAGAGAACATCCTGATGGTTTTATACCAACCCTTTCACCAATGAGTGTCTCCAAGAAAGGAGCTCAATGAATTATTATTAGTGAAAGCTGAACTCCCAAGACTAATTACAAATAATCACTTTGATGTGATCAATTCACTTTAAGAAATGAAAAATTATGTAAACTGATATCCATTTGCCAAGATCCATACTGTCTTTCCCGAATAAGTCAATCTGGCTCCAAACAGAGAAAAGTTGAGACTGAATCAATATTTTTTTGTTTATTTTTATACAAACATTGCCATCTGTACCTGCTCAAGTCAAGCTGCTTGTTTTCTCCTGAAGAGCAACTCTTGGCTGCTGAGCAAGCCAGAGGATGGCTTGGCAGCCCACACCACTGTGGGGACAAGGAAAAGGTGTTTTTTTCCAACTTTTTCTAGCCTAGACAAGGCCTAAACTGACATGGGTGATGACAGGAGAAGCAGCAGTGTGTTGAGGAGATGTGCTTCACCCGAGGCACGTTGCTCCCTCCACGATCCCCATCTGCTGCAGCCGTGCCGCGCAGATGGCCAGCAAGGCACAGCTTGCACACACAGGGCTGGCAGAGAAACCTGCAGGCATGCAGCCCCTGCTCCTCCAGGCTCCCACAGCTCCTTGTCCAGCTGTGCAAACAGCCCCATTCCCACCAGGGCAGCTAAAACAGTGCTCTGCTGGAAATGTGGCTGCAGCTACAGGAGCAGGTTGTGCCCAGGACAGAGCTGTCTGGAGCATTTTTGGGTTATCCACAGTAGAGAGAAGATTTCTCAATAAATTGTAGGTATATTTTTCTCCTTACCCAGCTGCTAATAAATCACCTAGCAAGAAAAAAGCAAATTCATACAGCTTTGCATCAAACATCGATCTTTTCACCAAGTCCGTGAAATTAAACTGTAATTAAAACTGTATGATGCAAACTGTGCCAAATGTCAGTCTGTTCCTGAGCTACAGACAACTAATAAAATTCTACAATAAATGTAGATACCATGAATTCAGTAGAGACAATGTGAAGGAATGAGATAGTAGGTGGGATCCCCAGATTCTGACTTTCACTGCAATGTGAAAAATTTACAAGAAACTTTGATAAAAAATCATGAACAAAAGCAAACCAGACTTTTTTTTCTTTTTTCACAAAATAGAACTAAAGGGATAGGACGCTCAAGTGGATTGAATAGCTGAAAAACAGGGGAGATAGAGGTATGAAGGGCCTCAAAAGACCATAATGGCCATTTATAGTTCAAATTTACTAATAACAATATTTAAAATCTCTACAAATCTCTAAAAATCAAGACTGCAGAATGCTAATAATCTTGAAAATAGGGTAAGCTTTAGGGATTTTCCCTAAAGGAAAAAGGCGTTGGCAGAAATATCCTTAACAGAAAAACCTTTTATGATTCATAATTCCTTATAGCTACTATTTTTAGAGCTAATTGTAATTTTCAACAATTGGTGTACATTCTGTCTCAATGATCCTATTGATCACATTGTTGTATCAAGTTAAGTCAGCAGTAGGTTACTTCCAGGTGACAGAAAACATGTCAGTGGTTCATTTTTAATAACTGTTTTATGGCAACATTACCACAGGTAGGGAAAAGCATATGACAAATTATTTCTAATGACAACTTTGAACCTGATTCAAGAAAATTATGTGTTTAGAGCAGGCATTTAGGTCCTGTTGAATTCATAAAGACATGGTACAGCTAAATGAAACAGGCTAACTGAATGTGAATCAAACCAAAAAGATTTAAGTCCTCCTTGAAGTTATTTTTAGAATGCCCCAGTGCCTTGGAATGAACTTGGTTTCATACATATGTTCAAAGTTAAATATCTGCATGAGTCTTCTCAGAATAAGAATATGTCTGGGGTGTTTATGAAGAGTGACTCCAATTCCTTAACAAACTAGATAACTAACAACCACCTAGACATACTCTTAAATTATAATCTTCTACCAGTACATACTAGCAAACAGGATGATTCAGTTCTTTGTCAAGGTAATGGGTGTCTGCCCTTTGCTGTTTAGGATATTGGATTAATAGGTAACTCTATGTCATTCATGAATTATGATGCATTAATCTGCACACTGCTGCTAGGATGGCATTTAGCTGCAGATCTCACATCACATATTTATCACCTGCTGGGTACAACTTAATTCACCAACAATCCACTCTTTGTCCTTGTTTACAAAAATACATTAAGTATAATTATAACAACTTGCTGCAAACATTGAAGTATGTGCACAGAAAATAACAAGAATATAAATTTATATGTAGTACTTTTATTTCCAAACTCTGCATTTAATAAAAGATAAATCAGAGAAATCTTCATGCACAAAGCACTGCAAAGTCCAGAGCCTTTCTTCATCTATCAAAGAATTTAGGCACTGCAAACACATGACAGCAGATCCATGCAACGGGTTAATTTTGGATTTTAAAAAAGGGCAAAGGAGAAAGATTGGGATTTGGAGTCTTCTTTTTTCCTGTGATTCTGACACAGACTTTTGTAAGCATTTTTTTGGTTTCTTTATCTACTACTCATTAAAATCAGGATGACAAATCTCCTTTCAGCCACCTCTTTTCGATTTTGTCAGTTTCAGTCACAAGAACTGATCACTAGTACTACAAGCAAAAAACAGTAAATAATCCACATTTCACATAGAGTGCCCCAGGAACAAAATTTTTTATTCATCTCATTTGAACTGATACTTCCTTTCCTGAGAGAAAAATCTGCAGAGGAAATGCACCTATGAGTAATTACATTCATTACAACCAAAGAAAAGCACACATGCAACAGATTAGACTCAAAATTGTTATAAGATGTTTTTGCAGTTTTGATATTTCCAACATAAACGGTACTGAGCTCAGGAAAACGTGAATAGTCTGCATTCTTTTATCTATTCTTGCTGACTTGAAATTGATTTATCTTTATCCCAGAGGCCCTATGAAATTCATTCAGCCACCCCCATTGATGAGATACTCAACATGTTCAAGATAGAAAGAGTTCACTACTCGTCTGCATGGTGCAAGGGCATGATAGCACTACTGAAAAAGGTAAGAAAGCACAAATACCTTCTGTCCTCTGTTCTCTCCTCTTCTGGAAGCCCCTCCAACACTGGAAAAGGCATCAAACACACACATTAGGTAGTCGACATTTCAAGGATAAGAGTGCAGGGATTATTTCTAGGCTGTTCTGAATGTGAGTGGTGCAGTATTTTCTCTTCAGAAGGTGCATTATTCTTAGGCTTAGACTCACGCTTTTTATGGCTTCAAAGAAGTAAAAATTTAATATTTCTTTTATTTTAAAGCTGATTCACTAGAGACAGTAAAAGTTTGGGGATCAGCAGCTCTTCCTCTGTGCCCTGGCCTCATTTCCCCTGAGCTGTGAATATGCAATGGGACAGGAAAGGAAGGACCACTCTGCTCTCTGAATTTCTGCTGCAGTTTCTAGACAGGGAGATTAGAAATTAAAACATCTGTATCTCTTCCTGTCCCATGTTGCTGTAATTGCAACAACAAAAGTCAAGCCAGTTTGTTGTAAATGTCCCTAAGCTACAAGGTAGGGCTCTTTCTGAATTCATCTGACACTGAATATTGTTTTCTTTCTAAATCCTAGCTTTTTATTTGCTTTAATTTTCTGGCCACATTGCAAAGATAATCTGTCTCCTTTAGGTATTTCAGATCATCAATATTAATACTCGAACAGGAAATATTTGTGAATGTCTGAATAGCATAATAAAAATATATGTCTTTTGCAGCAATGAGCAATCTAGTTTTGGATAGAGCAGTGAGGTGGATAATTTTAATTGCTGCCAGGATGCTCAGTGTAACTGTATCTTCCAAAAAATTAAAGACAAAATACAAATTGTTGGGTGGCATTGAACTGTGATGTTTCATTTCACTTGGCCTCTTGTGTATTTGTAAACAGACTTTTGTTGCTAATACATTTATACACTTCATGCCTGCAACAGCCATCTGGTGGCAATTAAATCATACTCATATCCTATGAGTTATTACTTTTAATTTTTTTTTTTAATTGGGACTTCTAGCATCTGTCAGAAGATTCCCTAGACATTTTCTTACTTAAAAATATGTATCACACAATTTATGTCTGTAATACATTTACCCTTCTGTATGGCATCCAGCCCCTTAGAAAATGCCTTGTGCTTGATCACAGCTCCTCACTAAGGACCCAGAGTGCCGTCTTTCAAGCCTTGCAGACATCCAAAATTCTCCATACCTAGCTGATGTCAACTGGGATGCTGTTCTAGAGAAAGCTGTGACCCCAGGCTTTGTTCCTAATGTAAGTCGATATTCCAGGTGAACAGTGTTTGTAAATTCTGACTTTAATTATCACTGCTGTTGTACTTGTTTATGCTTGTATTTATTGCTCTTCAGTGATTTACTTTGGATTCTGCTTTCATTTTGCTCAGTCATAGCTAAGGGAAAATTCATCCCTTTTCAATAGATCACAACAAAACCTAATTAACCTTGGTTCACTTTTTGTTCCCTTTCAAGTAAAAGAAAACTTTTTCCAGACTTTGCATTTCAGCTGTTAGAGCAAATAATTGTCAGAGAATTCTGAGACAAAGAATACCAAGAAGACTGAAAGTTGGACATTTGAATAACATTTGGAGAACTTCTTAACATCCCACTATGCTGATACTTTTTCATTTAAAAAAATAGCATTCCAAAAGGCTGACCTATTTCCTTTGTGACAGTTTCTTACAATAAAACTTTCCGATTCTGTGAGGGAATCTGGTGGTTTCTTTTTTACCACGGTCCCATTTTGTGAGTATTTTCTGGGTATTTCCATTTTGATCATTTTCAAGTTAAATGTATTTGAGGGCCATGAATAAAAAGCAATGACTGTGGTGTTAATATGCTTCTTCAGTTTTTTTAGTCATATTACATGTATTAATTTGAAAACAAACCAGTGGGACATCACAAGTCCGGATTAAAATTTAATAGGGAAAATTAAAAATAAGTGAAATAATACAAGGAAAAGCACTGACAGAGTAGATACAACCTGACCCCCTGTTAGGGTGGTGGCAGCAGTCCAAGTGAAGTTCAGTTGAAGCAGTGATCCTGTGGAAGGTCTGGTCTCCACCTGAAGCTCCAGTGGTAGCTCTTGTCCTCTGGGAACCCAGTAGACAGAGCTGCCTTGGGCAGGTCCAAGCCAGGTTATATCCAGGTGGGAATGCTTGGCTCCTCCCTCCTGGGTGGAGCATCTCACAATAGGATGAGATAATTCCATGAGTCATGCAGTTGGTTCTTGATAGCTCATTAATAGTTATCAGGGGTGAGTCACAGCAGGAGATAACAGCTAATGCTGCACAGCTGGTGGTAATAGAATACTAAATACATCTATTTTGTAACCTAGTACATTGCTCTATAATTCTTCTCCAAACAACATATTTGTAACATACCAAGGTTTGTTTCTGGGTTTTTTTTTTTTTTTTTTGCAACTGTAAATAAAGATGAGGAAGGGGAAATAGGTAGACCCTGTCTTCATCCAGGTACACATCAGAGTTCATGCTAAACACAGCGGGGACAGGATCCAGCCCTTCAGAAGATGAAGGTGAGAGGGCATTGTCTAATGGAGCAAAGATAGCCAGGTGTGTTGCCAAGACACTGCTGGCAGTGCTTGCTGGGCTTCTTGGCTCCTGACTAGAGCCTCTCTGGAAGCAACATCCTGCAGGAGGAGAAAGCTGTGGGTGGCAAGCAGGGCATCCCTCAGGGAACTGGGGAAAAGCCCAGGTATAGAGCAGGTGACTGGCTCAACAGGAGAAGGGAAAGGCAGACCCCTCTTGCAGGCACTCCAGAGCAATGTTCACCTGCGAGGAAACTTTCCTCTCACTTTGTAGCTCAATCCTCATGCAAGATGAAAGTCGGAGAGGTGAATGTCATCTACCAGGCCAGGACTCTTTCACTCTTCCTTGGTGTCCATGCAGCTGGAATAATTGCTGTGCCATGCCAGGATCCTCCCCTACACTCTCTCAGGTCACTGCCCTGAGCAAAGCACTGCAGAGCTAAGATCCCTCCTGTCCTGGTGGACTGTGAACTCCATTCTCCTGGTGGTGTGGATCTGCAACATGAGTGGAGACTGACTTTCCTCTTTTCCTTTTTTCAAGTCAGAGTTTCCCTTTGAGATATCAAAGGTGTGGGCTGACTTTGTCTCAGGCAAAACTCAGTAGATTATTTACACCTCCTACTCCCAGCTAAAAGTTTAATCCACAGCTGTCAGCATGTGGAAAACTTCACAACACAATATTTTGTAAGGAAGATCCAGTTCTTCATACCCAAAGGTACAACATACTTGGGGATCCAAGAGAGTCTCAGACTCTGCAAATACAGCTTTTCTTTTCACATTTGGATTCACTTTATTTGTGTTTTGGCAGGCATCTGTAAAACTGAATGGGAAATCTGTAATATTGAAGTAAAATAATATTCTATATTTAAAAGGAAATTGGAGGAAAATGTTTCATTTATCTAACCAGATTAATCTGAAAGTCCCATTACAAGCTCTGCCAGACACTTCCATACAGAGTCAGATTTTGCAGGGCTTGTTCCACCTGGTTGATCAAGTGTGTCAGGAAAAAGAATGAGGTGAGAATCAAAGCGTCTTTTCTAGCACATTTCTTTTTATAGAAATTTTTCTGTTTCATGAGACCAAGTTTTGTCACATTTTCCAGGAATGCAGTCTCTGCTGGACCAGCACAACTTGCACTGATTAATTGGGGCCACACAACAAAATATTTCTTGTTTTTCAGCCTTTGGTGAGAGGGTGAACTGGGGCCCTGTGACCAGCAGAGTGTTTTGAAACTAGAGAGTTTTATAAATTTTGACAGCTTGCCATGACTGTCCAGAGCTTGTCTGCCTTCTGCAGCTAAGAGAGCACACGGGAGGCCTGTGGGAGCAATACCCTATAGCTTAATTTCTCCCTCATAGTTTATTCCATAAACATAGTTCTTAACTAGCACATTTGTTTCTTTATGGCTTAGTTAGTTTCTTCATATTCAGTTTGGAGTCATAAAATGTTAGTAGGTTTTTTAAAATAAAATTTGCTTTTATTTTTAAAGCCTTGGAATTAAAGTGATGTGTTTTTTAAGTACTCAAAAATCTCAAAACTTTGCATGACCAAGAAAAGAACTGATATTGATGAAACCTAAGGAATTATTTATCCATTAGTAAACATAAATAAGCTATAAACTGCCATGGATAAAAACCAAATACATTTCACTAAAGCTGGCTGGATTATATGCAGGAAAAGGCATCAGATATCTAAATATTATGCTCTGAGTGTAGAGCATTTGCTAGGAATAAACATGCTGGAGTGATCTCCAGTTGCTTCATTGTAGGACACCACAAGTTATGCAAGTAGTTTCTGATGAGATTTTACTGCTTAGTGTCTTTGGTTACTAAAAATATCTGTCATTTATGTATGACTTATTTTAGTACTTCCACCTTGACAGTTGACAATGGTGTGATTGAACTCTCAGAAGTCCCAGAGGAAAACAGGCTGCTTTTAACATCTTCCACCACAGAATTCAAATTGTTTGGAAGCTTTTTGTAAAGGACTTCCTGGTATAACAAAGAATCTTAATATTTGCTTCAAGCATCACAAATTATCATAATGTTTTTTTATGGAGAATTCAAAATATTTAAGTAATGTGTGTAATGGATAAGGAAAACCTTAATAAAGTGGATAGAATAGAAAAAGAATAATAGACTAGAATGAAGCACATGATTGGGAAAAGCCAACAAGGGTTCTCCAAGGACAAGTGGTACTTTCCAAACCTGACCATATTCGATGACAAAGTAAACTACTCAGTTGATATGGGGCCAGTGGTGGTCATTGTTTACCTGATTTCTCCAAGGCTTTTTATAGAGTTTCCCACAGTCTCCTTTTGGAGAAATCGATGTGTTATGGAATAGACAAGTGATCCAGGTGATGGGTGGGGAACTGGCTGGTGGGCTGCACCCAGAGGGAGGTGGCAAACAGCTCCTTCTCCAAATGGCAGCCTGTCACAAGTGGGGTCCCTCAGGGATCAATACTGGATCCAGCACTGTTTAATACCTAAACAAGTGATGTGGGTGATGGGATCAAGTGTACCCTGAGGAATTTCACTGACAGTACCAAACTGAGTGGGGAAGTGGACATTTTGGGAGAGCTACCCTGCAGGAAGACTTGTGGAGAAGTGGGCTAGCAAGAACCTTATGAAGTTCAACAACAAATGTAAGGTCTTAAACCTGGGAAAACCTAGGCCAGGGGTGTAGCCCAGGGAGGGATCTACCCAGCTGGGGGACAGCTCCAGCAGCTCTGGAGGTCCAGGTGGACAGCAAGCTCAGTGTGAGTGACCAGGTGCTGCCATGGCAAGGAAAGCCAACAGGATGTTGACAAGTGCATCACCAGCAGAGATAAAAACTCACTGCCCCACTCTACTCAGCACTTTCCAGTCCATGTTTGGAATACTTGTTTAGTTTTGGTCCCCACTACACAAAAAAGATGTGGACAGGCTGGACAGGGTCCAGAGAAGGGCAAACAGAGATGACCACAGGAGTGGGAAACAGGCCATAAGAGGAAAGTCTCAGAGAGTTGGGCTTGTAGAGCTTTGAGAAAGAAGGTTTAGGGGAGACCTTATCACCATGTCCCATTATTTAAAGGTTGGCTACAAAGATGGAGACTCCCTTTTTACAGGGAGTCACATGTAAAAGAAAAGGAGTGATGGGTACAAGTTACTAGTGGGAAGATTCTGCTTAGACACAAGAGGAAAAGTTTTCATTAGAACAACAATCAGCCATTGCAATAGTCTGCCCATGAAAAGGGTGAATTCCCCAAAACTGGACACTTTTAAGATTCAGCTGGACAGGTTGCCTGGGTCATCTTGTCCAGACTGGGGACTGTGCTTTTGCCCAGAAAAGTTTGACCAGGTGGTCCTTGAGATCCGTTCTGAACTGGGATTCTATTTCTGTGAACCCTTTTTTAATATAAATTCTGATAACAAAAACTGGCCAGCTCCTTCCTTCGTTCCCATGGACAGGACCCAAGTAACTGAATTCACTGAAACACTTCAGAAAACCAGATTTCTACAAGGTCTTAGAGGTGCTCTCCCTCTCTCCTGCACTATTACAGGTGCCACTTACACTCTACAACACTGATACTCTGTTGAAGACCCTGGGCCAGATTAATCTCTCTCACTGGGGAAACATAAGTTTAGTCACTCTTGGAGTACATCTGCTTATAACTAGGAAGAGGATCTAACTCTTTATAATTGCTTTATAATATGATTTTTATCTTATCTCCATTATTGAAACCTCGAGCATCACTCCAGGCCTAAAAAGAGAGTTTTCATTTTACAGATGTGATTGAGGAGCTGGTTCATTATTACTGCTATTAACACTTGCCGAGCAAACTAAAAAATCACAACGATGCTTCAAAGAGTAACTCTGAATCCTTTTGTACCAGAAAGGAAGACTGAACTGTGATCCCACATTTGAACTTGAAGAAATGATTTTAGAGTCCAAGCCTCTCCACAAAAAGAAAAAGCGACTTGCCAAAAACAAATCCAAAGATGGAGCTAAGGAAAGCTGCCCACTGGTAAGATGGGGACTGTGACTGCAGTCAGTGGCATTTTGTTTACACTCCAATAGGCAAACTCAGTGAAGTTCAGTGTTATCACCTCTGAAAACAGATTCAAGTTCTCTGTATGTCATTTTATACATTGCATAAATCATCTCCAAAGCAAGATGAAAATGAACTATTTATTTCAGTCAAATAGTAACAACATGTTTAAGTTATAATAATTTTTAAGATTATCACAGATGCTCATTTAATGTATGAAAAAGTGTTGCCAGTTGCCAAAAACACTTCCCACACATGGACAAACAGATACAAAGAGTATTTATTCACTACTACTACCAAAAAAGAAAAGTATGTAGTGAAAATGCTCATTATTTATAAATATGTTAAAGCTGTCTCTTCCACTCTTGACTAATGCGTCCCATATAGAAAGATGCATTGTATGAACAGTCAAGAGTACTGAGAAGATTACTAATAATTTACAGACTTGAATTATCATTTCAGTGAAGTTTTATAAATTATGTTGCTACTCCTGATGATTTTTAATGTTCATGCAAGCTGTTCTTCCTAGATGTGAAAATCCTCAGGAATTCTTTGTGAGGAACTACTTCCAAAAGAACGAAAGAGTGATTGTGCTATCACAGCCCAATTTAATGAGTCTTCAAACTGCCTCTTGATAGTATTCATTCATAAGCCTTTTTGTTCAGTGTTGTTTCTGTTGTTGTGATTTTTGTCTATGATTTCTCATCTTTTTTAATCAACCTATTCATGCTGTTTTTTAAAGAACGTACACCTGCAGCAGTGCTTGGAAACCATTAGGAAAGAATTCATCATATTCAACAGAGAGAAGTAAGTGCATTTCTTAATGCCTCTTTAGCATTCAGTACTAAAATTAAATTGAGAACTATTTTTTTTCTCACAGTGTAAGGGAAAGTGATTAATGATCACAGCAGCAGAGCCTAAAAGGCTGGATTTCCATTGATTTCTTCCTCTTATAGTCTCTGGTGTGATGGTTTTGTAGTTCTTGTATCTCTGCAAGCAAGCAGAAGACCTTGTGATGAAAGTATGTTAGAAGTATAAGGTAAATGTTACTGAAACTCCCCAGAGAAACTGTCAGCAATTAAGCAAAGGAATATGATGCAAGGTACTGCTTTATCACAACTCAAACAAAACCAAGGGAAGTCATAACTCCATGAAATTCTGATTATATGAACTGCACTGTTCTGACTTGGAAACACTGTTCATACTTCCCCACTATTTAAAAAAAAGAAAAAAAAACCATATTTCAAAATTAACTATTTCAACAAAGCTAAGTATTAAACCTGTACCAGACATGGTGCAAGAACTTGTGACTGAGGGTCAGTCAATGTTCACAGAAGTACAAGACTGGTTCCCAAGAACAACAATAATTTCCTGGTTCCATTAATGCACTACATTTCTCACAGTTTACTGCATTTGAGTTGCAACCATTATGGGCCTGTTTGTATTAGCAGATGCACCTCATGACAAGGGAGTTATTTGCGTCTTTGGTCAGATTACTGCATTTCATTCAACTATATTTCATGATTTTATTTGATGTAATTATATATGCAAGCCTTTCTAATAGAGTTGTGAGATGTTAAAATTTAATTAAAAATTTGTGACTATTTCATTTAATGCCTACAACGCAGGTAATCACTGTCTCTGTAATTAAAACTGGAACAGGAATTGTCAACCTTGCACAGTTCACACAATAGCACGAAGGAAATTATGCCATGAAATACCCTTTTTCCTGTTACAATCTGTGAGACATTTCTGTGACTGATACTAACTGCTCACAGAAACTACAACAAGGTCCTAGAAAGAAAAGGAAGGTCCAGCAGATTCTTCATGTTATTTTGCATGATCTCTAGCACAAGAAAGCCATTTGTTTCTGTAAAAGCCATAAACAAGAGAAGCCAGACCAAGTCAGCCCATGGAGGTTTTCAGAAGCATCTCGGTGGATTCTCTGAATCAGTTGAACCAGTGAATGCTTGAGCTTTGTAGTTTAACCCACAAAAATCAAAGTTATTAAGATCATAATAACAAGATTAGAAAAACATTGCATTGATAAATAAATTTAATGAGTTTCCAAGAAGTTGTTCATACAACTAATTCATTTCCAGATATTAGTCTCTCACCTACTCCCAAGTCATATATCACATTGCAATATGCAGCAATTTTTGAAAGTTAAACCACCAGATTTTGTAAGACACTTTCAGAATCTTATTGGCGTCTTCACTAGCTTGAGCAATTTTTCTCTTATCATGATTTTACTGTGTTATTCTTAAATCTTTTTCTGCTTAGGAATTTTTTTCCATTTGTTTCATATTGCACAACTATGTGCAAGTAACAACACAAGCTATAAAGAACTCTGAGAGGCTGATGAGAGATCAAGAAGTTTAAATGGATTACAAGTAAAATGGAAGCAAAAGGTAAACCACATGCACTTCAACAAGAAAAGCATGTGTCTTGGTCATTACTTGATTGGCTTTGACAAGGCAAAGGAAAGATATTTAGTACAGACCAACAACAGATCCTGCATTGTCTAAAGACAGATCACAATCATTTCTCATTTAAATTGCATTGTAGCTTAAGAAGGACATGGAGACACTTCTGTAATACTTTTCAAAGACAAAAATGTTGAGATGGGTGGAAGCAGAGATCAAATGTTTGAAGTGCAAAATTAATTCAAGTTAATGGGAACAAAACAGGAGCAATGGCAGGCACAGATATCATCCTACCAGAAGCAGCTACACAGTGCACACCAGAGGAACTCAGGGTGGGTTTCCTTAGACCTTCTGTGCCCTCAGGACTGGATGTACAGGCTGAGGTAGTGCTTACATGGCTTTCCAAAGCCCATCAAGTTCTTAGGAATAGCTGCAGGTGTTGAAAGATAGGAACTGTTTGTCCCTACAAGCACAATACCTGTTAATATGTGATTGTATCTTTAGGTGAGCTGTCAATCCCAAACAGGGCTTTAAATCAGTCTCAGATTAATGCAGGCAGATGTTCTGATATTCTTCCATGTTCCTCTACATAGTACCTGTTGAAACTATCTGTATATTTGCTTAGATATTCATTATATTCAGCAACAAAAATCTACATTTTATTGTGACTTAAACCTTCTGCTCAGTTTACTTCAGTGTCACAGAACACTGTATAAATTCTAATAAAGAATAAAAAAAAAAAATAGCATGTTTTTCAAGGGAAAAAATGAGACTCCCCAAACTACAAGGATTCAAGGAAATAGTTAATTGTGTGATGTTAGCCATCTCAGTTCCACAATATCTTGCAATCCAATACTTTTAAAATATCTGCTATGAGAAACAGAATCTGATTTTATTGAACACCTTGCTGGTAGTTCTACACTGTGCCTCTTTTCCACCGTGTGTCTTTCACCCTGCAATAGACACTGCAAATCTTGCAATATGTCATACTTGCTTTCCTGCCAGGAAGCTCAGGAGACTATCAGAAACTCTTAGACTGCAGATAAGAGGAGCAGGGAGAGGTAGAGAAAAGGCTTACTATGCTAAAAAGGATTTAAACACAGTGGAAGAAGATGAAGTAAGTAAATAGTTTCAGTTAACGAAGACACAGACAGAAGGTGCACATTTTCATTATTCCTTTGCTTTCTGTATTTAAGTAATGGAGAACTGGTATTTGTAGGAATGTTTTAGCAAGAGCTTCCTGGACAAAGATATGTAGTCAGTGATTGTCAGCAGTGGGTAAAAAAAGTTAGAAATGTATTCCTTACTTACTCCTGATCACACAGCATCTTCTCTTGAACATTTCAGTGGATGTGAGCTACAAATTAAAAACATGTGTGTGTTTGTGTCTTTTGCTATGACACAGGAGTATGGCATCTGTCCACAGTGACATTATCTTCCAGTACCTTCAAGAGAGGAGCACACACTGCCCTGATCCAAAGTAAAATAACACAGGAAAATTCTTTTGCAGGATTTGTTTTCTATTCTTAAAAGTGTCAGTGTAGTCTCTTAGTTTTGAAAACATAAACTAAATGAACTTTGATATAAAAATGGTCCACCCACTGATTAGCTGGGAAATATGATCTGAAGTAGGTTTCAGGGATCTTTGTGACCATTTTTTTGCCACCACTTTTTAATTCAATTTCTGTATGTGATACTTTATGATATCCAGAAATGCAACATCAAACATTCTGCAGTATCTTAATGTATAGTCCCATAGACTTGCCAGCAATTTTTCAAGAATTTGATCTCATTTAGATGCTGTAGGCTACCTTTTGAAATTTTCTTTTTAAAATTTTTCTGTGTGCCTGTGGTGGGGGAGATTGCACAGATAAAGCCACACTGTTTGCTTGCAGCTTTATTAAAAAGCTGAGCACTGATTATTTTGCTATTTTTGGGCTGTTATCACTAAACAGACCTTCACATAAAACTTAATCTCTTTATGAGTATCTAAAACCTGAAATGACCAGAAATTCAGAAAGAGACCCAATATTTGCTTGTAGTGAAATCATATTTCTTACCCTTTATGTTTCCTTAGCTTCTTCTTCTCCCTGAAAGATGTCCTTAAGATAAAAGATGTCAGAAAACAAAGAACAGAGAAGAAAACACAAGAAATATTTTCTTCTCTGGCAGAATTGTCTTTCAGTTAGATAGTTCAATCAGTTAGATAGTTCAATCAATATTTTCAGCCTGCTAAAGAAAACAAAATCATATAATTACCTTTTACTGAGTAGAATATGTATTTCATATATCCAATATACATGAAAATGGGTTGGAATTCTGCAAAACTATTTTAACAAATGCAATGAACAAATTAGAAAAATATCCATGTTTTTAATAACTCCAGTAAAAACTTTCAAAACATTACTAGTGATTTTTGAATTTGGAAGTTTTTACATAATACTAATATGCTGCAATAGCATTGTTATGATATTCAGCTGTCTTGTCCCCACTGATCTGAACAGGCTTGTCTCTGTCCAAAGCTACTAATACATCTTATTCCTTTTCTCAGTGTTTGTTCAATGCTACCACACTAAAACATTCTGCCAGAAATTGAAGCACATTACTCTGTCTTTTCCTACTATCATTCCTATCATTTGAGCACATCAGCTTCTCTTATAAATGATGCTGAGCAGCTCGAGATGAACTGACAGCTGTCTGCTCCCAGAATAAACAGTAAAACTTGAGGGAGCATATTTTAAGCATATTAAGATGCTTAAAATCATGTTGTCTGGTTTTTTTCCATATCATAGGTGAAATGCTTAATATTCTCTGCATTTCTTTAATGAGATCAAATTTATTACCTCTTTCTTTTTAGTTCTTTTTCTTTCCTTTAAATTGTCTTTTCAGATTCAAATCCAGAGTCCCTGAGTACTCTCTTTCATCTTAGTTTGATTGAAATTGAATATTCATAATGATTTGCAGTATACTTCATTGAATGTACTTTTCTTAATACGTATTTTATGTCACTTAGTGTCTCTGGAGATATTTATATTATCATAATCCTTCCAATACCTGAATGCTGTTTGGATGAGGCTACAGTCCTTTTCTTGTCCCTTCTGCTGACCTGAATTCAGTTTAAATCCATTTCTTTCTGAGCATTTCAAGTGGTTGCACTATTCTTCACTGAACCTTTCTTCTCCCTTTTGTAATGGATATGTCTGTTTTTAGAGATTGCTCTTGCAGTTAGAAATTTGCTTTTCTGAATGTGATTGAACCTGGTTTGTGTTCAGGCAGTAATAACAGTTGCTTACTGACACGAGCCTGTTCACTTCTGTCTGATTCCTGCTCATTGTTACCGGTTTGGAATTACCAATACAAATGTCACTCTGTTCTAAGTGAGCCAAACTGCCTAAAAGTTTGAGCACAGCAGGCCCAAGCTGGTAATTTTTCTATAGGTGTACCTTCAAATTCACTTTCTTTTATTTTGAGACAGGGGTGGTCACACAACAGGCATTGTTTCAATAATGTGTTCCCTTCACAGTTCCAGTGAGGGAAAAAAAACCCACAAAGGCTAATGAGTATCTGGAACCTCATTTTCAAAGCCTTCCAGGAAAAATGGTCAAAGTTTTCCCAAACAGTAATGATAACATTAGAATGGCTACACTTCACCATTCAACTTTGGGAATGAAAATTTGCATGGGGGTGCATATTTCAGGGCATTCTCTGTGTTGAAATGTGGTCCTGGAAGGATCAGGATAACAAATTCAGATCCTCAACACTGGAGGCCATTCTATTCTATTCTATTCTATTCTATTTCTATTCACAGAAAACTAAACTATAAATATATTATAAATAAAAACGAATTGGAAGTCAATTTACAGGCAAAGGAAAGATGCATCTTCATTTGTACATCTCAGAATTTGGAGAGGAAACACAACTATATAGTTCTGAGTACAATTTTTTTTTTTTTGACACGTTACATGGGAAAAATCATATCTATGGTAAATAAAGGCTGCATAACAGGTCATGACTGTTCCATTGCCACAGGGGATTACCTCCATGATTTCTCTACATCTCTCTTTATGTCCCACAATAACATAAATTTTCACCTGTTGTGAGTCTCCAGAATTTGAGTCCTGAAGACTGAACTCCTTGTTTTAAGAAAGCATTTTGGGGCCAGCTGCTGAAGCAATACAGAAACAAGCCAGTAATGAGATAACATGATTACTGCCAGTCACTCTGATGTCCATGCATCTGTTGAATATATTCATAAATGAGTTGGAAAGGGAGGTGAATGGTGAGGTCACAAAGTTCACTTATGATACCAGAGTAGGCAAAATCTGTCTGCAAAGAGCTGCAGGAAATAATGACAGCCATGGTTCTGAGTTGCAGGGTAAGAAAATGGCAGATGAAATTCAGTACTGATAAATGCAAATACATTAGGAAGAAGAAAATCTAAACTTTACCTTTAGGATAATAGACTCAAAATTAACTTTGGTTATGAAGGAGAGAGAGTTTGAAAAAACTGTGGATAACACAATGCTTAGTGGAAGACTGAAAAATGTTGATACATTAAAACCTGAAAAAAAAAGCTACATATAAATATATATTTAAATACATACACCTGCATCTCCCATTCTGTACACAGTTCTTCTCCCTTACCTCAAAAAAGTTACAGTGGACTTCGAAAGGTTTCAAGAAAAACAAGATTGGCCAGGGGTGTAACATGGGTCATGTTGAAGGATTTAATAGACTTGAACTAATTAAAACTCAGAGAAGAGGCAACTGAAAAGACAGAAACTAGATAAATATGTTCTGAAACGTATTGAGAAGATGACTAAGCAGTGATTATTCACTCTTTGTGGTAGCCCAAGTTCACAAAGTTATCACGCTGCAGGTTTAAAAGAGAACAAACCATGCTTTTGTTGTGCTATGCAGTGTGTTGCTGAGTGGTGCTTTGGATGTTAAACATACAAAAAGATTCAGAAAAGGATTAGAGAAATTCATGGGAAAAATCCATCCAGGTCTTTGAGGTGTGAGGCCCCTGATGCAGTCATTGGTTCAGGAAAACTGGGAATGTCAGAAGCAAGGGGGATATGTCACAGCAGACATTTGCCTCCTTTCAGCTCATTCTCTGACAGCATGAGCTAGTGGCTGAAACAGGCCATGGTGAGAGAGGGGAAGCTCTGTTAGGTGGAATGGCTGGGTATGTGCATTTATGGCTGCTCACAGCTTACAAGGCCTCCATTTTCTTATGGTCTTCATAATAGCACAAGCATTGCACAGTAAAATGTACATATGTATATGTGTATATGTAGGCATGTATGCAAGTATGTGTGTATATATGCAGATATATGTATCTATATCTATATGTCTATATAGATATATCTATATCATCTGTATCTATTTCTATATCTAGCTATGGATATACATCTAGCTATAGATATTGATATAGATATAGATTATATAGATATAGCTATATAGAGATATAGATATAGATGATATATCTCCCTTTGGAAATAGAAGTCAGAGATTGAGGTAAGATTCAGACTGTCCATTGATGTGTTTCAGGACACATCCCCCATTTCCTGGGAAGATCTCCCCTGTAGAGGTAATTCTCCTGTGTCCTCTCTTCCTTCTGGGCTTAGCTTCACTCCCAAATCCCCTACCCCCTCCATGTCAGGGGCACATGGGGATGGGGAATGCAGACAGTTCATTACACATTTTCTCTGCTGCTGCCTTCTCCCCACACTCTTCCCCTGCTCCAAGGTGAGTTTCCTCACACAGACTGCAGTCCTTCATGAACTGCTACAGACTGTCTCTTGCTCTCCATGTGATCTGTCCATCTGCTGGTAGCTGAACAAAAGGGTGAGCCTACATCCTGCAGGACACACACCAAAGGCAGGATAGGAAATTAATGTCTTTCTTGGAAATGAGTTTTGGCCCACACTGCTGAGAAATACCCTCATGTGTGGACATGTGCCTATAGCCTTAAAACTTTATAGCTAACTAGGAAGAGAATCTTTTCCCTGACATCCCAAAAGGTCTAAAGCCCAGTATATTACTGGGAGATTTCATAGCTGCTTTCCTGTTCCTTGTAGATGTGGATCTGCAAACATATATAACTAGAAGAACCTGTCACATTTTAAAATGTGGCTGAACAAAACATACATTGTTTGGGATGCACCTGGTCTTGAACAGACAATAGCCCACTTCAAAGAGACACCTGTTTTACTCATCTGAACATGGCTTTAATGTCAATGTTAATCGGTTGGTTTAGTGGCTTTTTCTTAAATGACTGCACATAATATGAAATCTTCGTTTATTTACTTCACGTCTTCACCTATTTTGCTTTATCAAATCCCAGGATAAACAAGACAATCTCAAGACAATGCAAGTCAACACACTACAACACCCAGTATTATTTTTCCCTTGCCTTCTGCACACCAGTATTTCACGTCACTCACACTGTGTGTGCTCCTGAACCCATTAGGTTTGATTATAAATTGCTGGTTGATAGAAAATTATATTCACAGCCATTTACTGAGTGTAATTACTCAGCAGGAACCATCAACCTGAATCAATTACCCAAACTCTAAGAATATTTCCCCGAGGATTTTTGGAAAGGGTGGGACTAAATGCCATGAGTGCCAGTGGTAAAAGAAGACATACATGCTACATGGGGATACTTCCCCCAAATTGTTTTTCGTGTTCAGCTGTAACAAAGCATAACTTCTGGTCTGAAAGTAGTTCATTTAAATTTAAATTTAAATGGAGTTATAATATAGTTATTTGAATACTTACTTGATAGTCTACTGAGCTCTCAAAACACATACATCACAGAGCACTAGGAAAACAGACCTGAGATTATGAATGTTTCCATCAAAGCAGTCAGTACCAAGAGAACATGTTTGGGGTCAGAGACTGAGTTAAATAGTGGTTAGACACTGACCAAATCCTACCCCACAGGCTGTACACAAGCTTTTTCAGAGGTATCTGAAATAAATGGGAATTAGATGACAAAGTATTTTTCAATACATAGCCCCAGTCATGCAGAAAAGCCATTGCTGGCAGAGCCAGAGCCTGAATAAGCTACAGGCACATCTGCATGGATGAACAGGCAATTGCACCCCTGTTCTCTCTGGTGATTTCACTACCCAGCTCTTGGCAGAGTTTGTCAGCATGTGCTGTGTCACAGGCTGATGGAACCATTCAATTTCTGCACGCCTCAACAGTGTGGGTGCAAATTAGCTCTAATCCAGAAGTAAATTAGCTCAGCTAAGCAGTGCAATGTGTGGTGAGTTTGTAGATCCACTAGACAGGAAGGGCCTTGAATCTGTTTTTCAAAGAGGGAAGGTATATATGCTTTTCTAGAGATGCAACAAGCATCTGTAATAAATGATTTAAAAATCATTTATTTAGTTTAAGCTCCTTTAGTACTCCATGAGGAGAGACTTGTATCTCCCAAGATTGATCTATGACACATATATTAGATAACTTAGACCAGAAGAAATTAATCTATGTTAGTGACTATTCACCCTGTAGAGAGAGGCTGCACTAACCTTTCAGTTGTCCACAGTTAGCTGGCATAAAATCCATCCTATAGTTGTGAGCTCATATCATTTCTAAATATCAGTTCAGCATAGGCACAGCTGCTCTGCAGTCTGACCAACCCCATGGGGCACCAAACATCACTTGTGGAGCAGCTGCATTTGGGTGTTTGTCCACAGCCATGGGGGCAGGAGGCCAAGAACAAGCAAGCCATAGGTGTAAACATTATCAAGGAAGTGCCAAAGATTCACGACATCCACTCTGGGCTAGTGGTGAGATGGAGTGACTACCTGGACACAGGTCTCCCAAAACACACAGCTGCTATAACACAGACACAGGGGAGCACTGTGTTTCATTTTAAGCTGCTCTGCACACATTGGTTCTCACCACAAACGCCAGATCAAGGGAAATTATCTGAGTTTACAGGGTCATTTTCACGTTGGAGTCGTGTGACTCAGCTCGGATGTTGCTGACTGTTGATGAGTGTTCTCTCTGCTTCAGCAGCTCCTGAAGTTCTGCCCTGGTCTGCCCCAAGCTTCCTCTGGCTCAGTGCCTTCCTTGTTTGCTCAGAAATGCTTAGGAAATTCATACACTTTTCAGTGATTTCTCTTTTCCTGAAAAGACTTCTGAGATCACTCTGCAGAGGCTAAAGGAAGGAAAAGCCCACTATTAACTCTCCCACGCTTTCTGCTCCTCTGCTAGGCATAAAGAGGAATTTTTAATAAAAAAACAGGACAGTAGCTATATGCAGATGTCTTTTGAGAGAGTTTTAATTACCTGTATAATTACTTAGTTTAATTAATTAGATCTCCACAGCTGGGATTCCTTTGAATCCTTCCTCATTTTTAAAGTGTGTAACTCTTCTTCCTCCATTTCTACTCCTTTTTTTTTTCCTTATCCTGCATTTTCCACCTTCACTGCTGTTTTCTGCCCATTTTTCAAAGGCAGTATACAGGCAATCTTCCATACTGCTCCATTGTTAGCGTGGTCCCTGGCATAATTCTTCCCAGGCCAAAATCCCTCTCTGAAGCAATTCCCTTCATGTTTAAGGGGTTAAAATAGACCAAAGGCTGCCCAAGAGGCAGCTGGAATAAAACAGCTCTGGTTTGCAGATCAGAGATTAGCCAAAAGGGTGTGAGGCAGTCTGTGCCACTCACTCAGCTCCCAGGTGTTGATCCTTTCCTTTGGGAGAGAATGGAACCTAAGCCTAAAATATTGGAATTACATTGGAATTACATGGAATTACATTGCCATGCAGTGCTCTGTTTGCTGCTGTCATGAGCCCTCCCAGGTACCCCAGGGGAATAGGAAGTGGATGAATAATTTGTCAGATGTTCAGGTTAACGGGTAACTTAATCTTAAATAGGTTTAACAATTATTTCTGCTATACATTGCAATGAAATTAGAGCACGTCTTTTCAAATTGGGGAATTTCACAGAATTTGGGCAGATGACTCTTTTCCTTGAGATTTACCCTGAGCACAGTTGACATTTTCTTCTTTATGAATGGAAATGTAAATTAGGGGCAAATCATCTGAACTTCTGAACAACTCATAGGCTCATTTTCACTAACTTTTTCAAAAAGAAAGCAGATCTAGGAATTTTCAGTCCTTTATGATAAGTTTTCGGGCTATTTTGCTTTGAAAAGTAAAAATACTTTTCTCAATATGCTTATTCAGTTAGAAAATAATTTGACCCTTTGCTCACTTCTTCCTTCTTTATTTCACCTTTTCACTAAAAATGCAGTTGAATGAAAACCTGGCAGAAGAGCACTAGTAAGCAGAATAAAGGAGATATAAGAGAAAGAGTGACACTCATTTGCAATTGTAAAATACTGCCAGCTTCTTCCATTTTTACAAAAATAGAACACAGCAAGGACCAATTTATAAGAGAAACCTTAAAACATGCAGGGAGAAAATTATTAAGCAACTGTGTATCAAAGTCCACTCTTATTCCCCACGGAGGAAACCAGATGACAAGCCAAGCTGCTTATTGTCCCAGAAATCATGCTCTGCTATCAATATTTCTATAATCACTGTCTGCATTTGATGTTAAAATGATAGCAGAAAAATAATGGGTGAAGATTTCAAAGTGGAGTGTGAGATGCACCTGCATGTAGCCCATTATTTTTGAAAAGATCTGTGCACACTGCAGGACCTACATTTTACTGCCACAAGCTTGCCCTGTTTTTGTAGTATGTCCACTTCACTGAGGTGTGTGAGCTGCCATATAGCTTAGCCAGGGATTTTATAAATTATAAGGTTTTGCATGACTTTGGGGAAATGACTTTTTCTGGCTACAGCATGAGAGATTATGGGTGCTGTGAACATTTTTCCTCAGTGCCAAGACAAGGGAAGAGAGTCTTTTTGGGGCTGCTGGGTGAGCTGATGCAGAAAATGAGCTGGTTAGACTAACACTGTTAATTTCCACCTGTCGACCACCTACTTACCACTGAACATTTATTATTTAGGGCAGAGATGTAAACCAAAACATATCCCTTTTCATGAGGGTTGTACCAATGTGTAAAGTTCAGGCCACCCAGCAGCTTTCTGATAATACTTTTTATCACACTCAGTGAGAGTCCTTTTGAATCCTCACAGTCCAAATACTTCTGTCCTTTCTAGAACACATTTCTCTGCATAAAACCACTTAAAAATGTCAGCAACAAAGAGATATATTCTGTGCTTTTTCCACAACAAGCAAATCTCATTGCCACAGTTAGACTCCAAAGTCCCATTGAATTTCCTTTTTACACCTTTTAGCTGGAAATAAAGATGGATGGGGATCTGGTTTGTGGAGCTCCAGACTGCTGCAGATTTTACAAACTCTTTGGGTTGAGCATTTAATTTTTCTTTTGTGTGGAACCAAGCAGTGAAGCCAGTTTGAATAACCATCTGCTAACTCCATTTCCTTATGAAGCAAATTCTGGACCATTTGGTAAAACAGTGTTTAATTATCAGCCATACAAAGTAGTTGTGTTCTGGGGCAGATAGTGGTGGTGTCACCACCTCGAGGAAGAAATTATTGTTGTGATTTATTCATCCAGGCATTTTTTGGTTATGTTTGCAAACAATTTTGGATGCATCATTACCACACTGAGTAAAAATTAAAATGAGAAGCAAACAGTGAGCTGTAGCAGTGGGCACCAAACTGACACCTTGCCTGCCCTGAGTGCCAGGATATCTGCCTCCATCCTTGGCTATCTGCAGCTCTCTCCCATCTTGGCTGGCTGTGCTGGGTGTTCCCAGCCCTGACAGGATCCCTGTGAGACATTGCTACAGTCAGGGTCCTCTTACTTTGTGGAGTCCCTCTACAGCATTCTATCACCCTGTAAAAATTATTTGGCCAGAAGTTTTCCAACATTATAATATCTGGCAATTTTAGTTATATGGCATAACTTTCACATTTCTATTTCCTATGGCCAGGTTATAACAAAATGGAGCCTAGCTCTGTCACTTTCTGGCTTCTTTTAAGTCCTTCACAAAATCTCATCACTAGATCTTTTCTATTGAGAATGAAAAGTTTTTAGTGCTGTGTTATTTGACAATTCTTTCTAAAAATACGGGATTTGGACATTAGGACATTTACTTTTTTTTATTTTTATCTCTCTTGTGAGTTCTGTATCTGTGGTCCAGTAGAAAACACACATGGCATGCTCAGAGACATGTAGATGGAATTGTTCCTTCCTGAGCACAGTCATTCCCCAAGGCAGATCAGTCATTTTCTCTCCTCTGATTCAGAAGTGTTCAGAATTGGCCTTATAGCAAGGCCATCTGCACAAGCCATCAGCATTGCTTCTGTAGCTGCTAAATCATACAAGTGAGATGGGTTTCTGACTTTTTAGCAAACTATCCTCCAGGATTCATGAATTTCAAAAGGCCACCATAGACATGCCTCATCTGTTCTCATCTCAGACCACCTCCCTCGTGAAGAATAACTGGGATAAATATTCCACAGATTTATCTACTCCTCAGGACTTATCCCAAGGGATGTAAAAGGTTTCATTAATAGGCTCTTTTTCTTACAATAAAACTACAGTTTCTAAAGTTCATCTTACTATACTCTTCTTCAAACCAAAAGCAAAAGCATCTGTTTTCTCCAGCAAAGTGTCTGAAATATCAAGAGACCAAGGTAAAATGATATATCTAGAGATGGCAAAGCAAATCCTCTGCCCACTCAGACAGTTCTGTTTCCTCCACACCCAGGACACTTGATTTGCAAACTCACTTGCAGATTTTTCAGAATAAAGTGAGTTTCCTTTAGGATGTGGTAAGTGTGGGAGTCTCAGAGGAGGGGAAGCTCTGCCTGCCTTGAGGTCTCTTTTGTCAGCAGAAGGTCTCTTTTGCCCTCTGCATGGCTGCTGAGAGCAGCCCCACTGTTTGACACAACTCTGGTTGAAAGAACTCTGTTTGAAACACACTTCTGAGGCTCCAGTTTCACCCTGACAGACTGGCAAGACTCACTGAGGAGTGATCAGCTGCAGGAAGGTGTTAACATGCACAGAGCAAACAGACAAGAGTGACAGGCAGTGTAACAGCCTCCACATGGCTCTCAAACACAGCATTTGGCAAAGCCTGATGCCATTGCTGTGTACTGCTATAGGGCTTTTGGACTTAGAATTTTTCCCTCTCCTCTGAATTCCCTTCCACTGACCTATATCAGATTCAAGATCCAGCATCAGAAGTCAATGCTGCAGGAATTCCACTATAAAATCTGAGTATTCAGAAAATAAGAACCTTAAAAAACAATTCATGTCTCAGACAGGCTCTTTCTTGTCACCAGAAATACTGACAAAGCCTAATATTTGACTGGAGGTTCAGTTCCTGTTCCAGATGCTTTCCTGTAATGGCTGGTGGAGCCTCTTTCTTCCTCCCTGCTGGAGAGGAGTCTGATCAACACTCAGTGTCACACACTATCAATATTGCATGGATCAACAGTGAAAGGGAGGAAAACTCTTTGTTGGTTCAGCAGAACCCCTCTTAGTTCCCAGCATAATTGCCTCTGAGACTACTTATGTATTTGCACAGAACCATCATGGAATAAACATTACAGACACTGTTCAAACCCATTTTCAGCCTCTTTTCCCTGCAGGTCTTTTTGTTCTACATGACTATGATTAGAACCATTCATTCACTTTTTCATCCACAGCTGGCCATTTCATTATTTATTCTTAGTCAATGGTATTCAGCACAGGGGCAGGTAGCTGCTTCAGATCCACCACAAAGTCTCCATCAAGCCATTCATTCTCACTGAGCTTTTATCAAGTTATCACAGCCTGTAGCTGCATCAGCTTAAAGGCAAGATAAGTCATTCAATGGAAAGCAGCTTCCTGCAAATGATTTATTGTACTAGTGCCATTTTTGAACAGAATGGCCCAGACTGCATTTATTTTGCCATGATTACAGGAAACATGTCAAGGTACTCACATTTTTTTAAAGCTGAGAGCATCTGACAGAAAAGGGCTCTGGGTTTGACACTAAAGAATCAAGAATGTACCAAAAAGAGAGAAATTTCACTTCTGTAACTGTCCAATATTTTAACTGAAGAGACAGTGCACACACATTTCTTCGTGTCTTGACCTGAGTCTGCAGTTTTGAGCTAGAGAGAAATATAAAACCAATTGCCTTATTTTATTTTTTTCTGAAACTGCAGTGGTGTGGGAGGAAGCCTTAGTCTTAGCAAGTCTGCAATTTTGACAGTTATGTTGAATCTGCAACTTTTCCTCCTTTGTCATTGAACTTACCCTACTAAGCAGCCTAAAGACAAACTTCAATATTGTTCTTCATCTAGTGAACAAAGCTGAGCTGTAAACCATTCCCTGGTGGTCCCAAGTTTGCTACTGACTTTCATTAGATGTTTGTGAATTTCATTCCAGCCTGCCATGGTTGTAGCAGTCTTTTTCAGTTCAATATTTTATTTTCCATGCTAGCTTTTAGCCAGTCTGTTCTCTTTACTTTTGTGCCTTTATATATCCTATGATGCATACATGCATAATTACACATGCAGCATAATTATGTTTTGCTTGATTATACATGCCACCTTCTTTTCTCATCAGCACAGACACCAGACTGTAATTCCCTCTTTAATTCAGGCCTGGGAGAAACAGAGCAGAACTTAGAGACACAAAATTCTCAGCTTCCATCATTCTTGACAGCAGCTGCCTTGATATCTGATGAGAGTAGCTGAGACAGAGAAAAGTACTGCAATTTGTCCAGAGGGTGACAGAGGTGGAAACAGAATCAGCATCTCCTGATTCTTAGTCCAATTCCTCAGCCCCAGGAGTCCGCTGGTGAGTAGGTTTTTGTATGCCCACAATAACTAAACCCCTAGAGTGAAATCCCTAATGTAATTTTAATAACTGAATAAAGTGATTGATAAATTATTAAATAGTTAAATATCAGTTGATTTTTTTACCTCATCGGGTTAATGACCTATTGCTTACTTTGGTATTTTGAAATGTGGGTAGTGGATCTAGATACAGAAACAGAAAATGTCTGAAAAGGGAATACAGTGGAGCACTGCTAAAACAATGTGTTTCTTTAGTGCTTCCAAATCCCCATATTCTAATTATGTTTCAATAGTACACCTGGGGAATAGAAACAAAATAAAGTAAAATAATGGAAATAAATCAGCAATATTAACCACCTCTGTAGAGTGAAAAAATTGCATCTGGCCAGAGGTATCTTTTGAACTCAGCATGGATTTTATTTCTCTCCTTTTTCCACTGTCCTCCTTGCATGCATGGGGCTTTTGTACCACTTCAAGTGGTTCTCAAAAAAAATAAATTGTGTTTTCTTGCTTCATGTTGTTATCGAGAGAATTCTTATTTTCCTTTTAAATTGAGCAGTGCAGTAAATGCCTTCTTTTTCAGCATTTTACAAACAAAGGAAATGCACAATTTCAGGAAGAAAACACTTGCATGTCTTAGACCAATGCAGTGATTCTGCAGATCTCTGTAGAGCCAGATTTTGTCTCACTCCACTCTTCAGCAGTTTGCAAGGTTTGCCACCCACACTTTGCAACCTGAGTTTGCAAGCACTGCAGTCTTTTCTCTTGATGCCTACAAATACATCAGTCTTGTACCTGTAGCTCAGATCCTGAAATGTTTCAAGTCTCAAGTCTAGTTCAATTGCTCTCCTGGTAGTCTCTTGGATCTTTTTTGAAGATCTTGTTAAAAAAAACCAAACCAACAAGTAAACTAAAAACACCCCAAACCAACAAAAAACCAAAGTCACCATATTTGCTGTCTTCCATGGTGCCAAGACAGTTTGAAGAGTAACTTACATTCTTCATTCAGCTGTGCAGAAATCACATATTTCAATTTTCTTAGAGTCTTTGGGTGAAAATCCATTTTCTTGATGCTTTGCCAGCACTAGTTTAAGCAACTGGTTCTAAAGCTGTTTCAGTGATGGTTTAACTGGAGACAATGGGAAAATTTATCATAAGGAAAGGAATCTTCCTAAGCTCATTTGCCATGAATATTGGTGAAGATAATTCATTGGCTTTTCAGCTGGGGACTCATATTTTCTGTGCTGTCCTCTGATAACTCAGTCATACATTGACCAGTAGATTCAATGGGAAGCATCAAATTTCTGGTGTACTTGAAAAAAATCACCATTAGGGTAAATGCTTTTAGCAATTTGTTCCTCTAATTTGTTATTTTTCAGACTGTCTTACAGCTTTTCATTTAATGTGCCTCCCTTTTAAACTTGAGGTTTTGGACAATGTTTTCCTATTTTTTGCTTTAATAGCCTCCTCTCTTCCTTTGTTTAATTATTGCAGTATTTTCATGTCCCTTCATGTTCTCTTCTGAGTGCTCAGTATGGTGTTTCCATATTCTTTACACCACCTGGAAGTATTTTAGGCTTTGAAACTGACCCTTTAAATTTGATTTTTGCATGCTTTTCCATTAATGACTATTTTCTAAGTATTCTACTTTACTTGCAAAATTGAGGGGTTTTTGGAGTATAGCATATATACTTTTTATAATCACTGTACCAAAGAGATTTTACATAGTGTCTATGGTGCCAAGTCTTGGTGCCTTTTTCAGGAATACTATTTCCCATTTTGAGAAAATAGTCAGAGAATAATTCACTCAAAATAGTAGCTGTTCACGTTTCAAAAAAAAAATGGTCCCTCCCTCTTGCCTTCCCCATGAATCTTTACATCTTTCCTGAAAGTACTTTCACTGTGTCTGTGTTTGGAGGAAAACACTGAATATGACATGAATCACAGTAAAATCACAGAGACTGCCTCGACTTATGAGCAGAAATGCTGAGATGCTCTATGATAACTGGGTTGGTGGGGACTGCAGGTGCTTCTAGGGCTGTTGCTGGTCTCTAGAAAATTATGTTGAAAGATAATTTTGCAGTTTTGAAACAACATAGGATTTTGTTGCAGTTGTTCCTTGAAACCACTTATGAGGCTTTGATAATATATGAAGTAATAACAAGAGGAATACGGAATATACCTTCATCTCCTGGTTTTTTCTCTTTTGCTGATGAAAGTTACTGGTAACTTTGTAGGACAACAGAGGAGAGCAGCTGTTGGTGCCCAGTCAACAGCTTTCATCAGCCTCAAGCTACCTGGAGGTTATACCAAATCACAACTTGAGCAGAGGTGCTAAAGCCAGAGAAAGCACTCTGCTGGCTATTTATGGTAGGCTTTAAGGGGAGCAGCATTTGTCCAAGACCTAATTGCACATACTTAGGAGGAAGCAATCACCAGTGTTTGAGGAAATGGGAACTATAAAGCTCAAGCAGTTAAAACAGGTGAAATGGTGCAGGAATCTGTTTTACACCCAGCTGTAGGGGGCTATCCACAGGACAGGCAGCAGCATCCTCCCCAAACAGCTGCCTGCACATGACAGCTCTATCAATGTTTTTAACCTCTGGCAGATTAAGAAGACAGCAGGATCCAAGTGGGCAGACTCCCAGCATTGACAGCAGAGCATCCCTTCAGAGCCACGAGAAACTCCAGGACGGGAGGAACAACAATTTGCTGGGACATGGCTGCACCAGAGGCTGCAGCAGCTAGGGAGCCACAGCCCTCCATCTTCCACACTGGCAGGGGGAGGGCAGGAAGGTCCTCTGTGCACACCCCTTCTGCTGCACCCCTTGGATCCCAGGACACCTGACCCCTCCAAAAGCAGGATCCCCAGCCAAGGACAAACCCACACAGCACACCGGCTGAGATTTCCCACGTACAGCTCTGCCCTCCTCTTGGCTCTGCCACTGGAAAGATGACCATCAGCAACAAAACACAGTTTTTTAAGTAAGTGTGACTTTTGTTTTCAAAATCCTGGAAGAAAACTTGAACCAATTCATTAGGCAGCCTCTCAAAGATTGCCACATTCCTGGACATTTGCAAGAGACAACATTATTCTGGGGTCAGCTTTATCTTAAAGGCTTTACATTACCCCCACTCACTCTGTTAACTAAAATGGTCCAGTTTGGAATTTTGTGAAACTGCTGGACACAGCTGTTTCCAAGCCCCTGCTGTTGAGTTTATAACAGAAGTACATGATGTAAATACATGAATGTGGTGTCAAATAGGCCAAACACCGAAATATTTTGTTTAAATACCTGAAAATCTTTGAAAAAATTGCAGTGTGAGTGTATTCCCATTGTTCTTTAGCATCATGTGTTCTGCTTTGTAGTAAAAGATGTGACTCTGGCCAAGTCAAAGTTTTTCTAGTGACTTTAGTGGGTGCAGGATCAGACACATTAGTTATGTGCAATAACCATGGCAAAGAAAGACCTTTGTATTTGTAACAATAGACTGACTGAGCTGGAGTTGAAAAGCAGCTTAGTAAGGAGAGCTAAAAACATTAAGAATTTGCTCTGATCCATAGTTAGGTGTTACAAAATGTGAAGAAGTTACATGTGTCTCTGTTTCCATGTATCTATTCTGGATGAAACTATCTTGAATAGAAACACACTTTAGTCAAAATATTGCTGAAATGAAATCCTTTTATTTTAAATAGTGCTGAAAATTCTAAGCCTTTATGGTATTTTACAACTTGTACATCCACATTTTGATAATAAATGCATGTTTATTCTGTCCTATTGTGCTTTCATTTTGAAGGGTTACCATCTGTAAGCAAATTTCATTTCAACCTTTTAAAACAAGTAAGTTAGGTTTCTGAAAGTGAAAAACATTTTATTTAAAATAATATATTTTTACTGCATTGTTTCCATTCTATCTTTTACAAAACAAAGTTGTTTGTAATTGAATCTATTTTAAAATTTTGTTTCATGTTATATGTAATTTTGGTCACAATTTTTTCACAAATACAGATTTTTATCACTCCATAAAATGATATGGTGTTCTTATCAAGTATATCAGTTAACAAATGTATGAAGGTAAAGATTTTACATCTGTCATGTGTATGGTGTTTGTCTATTTGTTTAATTTGGTCATAGACTGAAATAGTCATAGAATCAAGCAAAGGAGCAGAATTTTTTTGGTCATAAGAGGATGGATTTCATTGTCCAGAATAAACAATTTCATATCCATCCTTTCTTATAATGACCATTTCTTTTCTTTTTTTCTTTTTTTTTATATTGGTTTCCCTTGGGAAGGACCAAAGCAGATAACATTTCACATAATTTCTGCAAACACCTATTGTTCTGTTCCAATCAAAATGCATTGTGATCTTGGACCTTGATCTGGATCTGAAAGAAAATATTTTATTTATTTGAATAATCCCACAGAAATTAATGTTACTAGGTAAGTATCATAAGTAATATCTGCAGGATCGATGATGTATCAGATGATATAGACTAGAGCCATGGAGTGTTTATCTAGAGAACCAGTAATTTACTGAGATTTTCCATGTAAAGTTTTCCAACGGGAAAAACGTGGAAAAAAGGAAATTGCACATTTGACTCTTTTTCTGTGATTACAGTTATTTTGAGCAGGAAGAGTTACTCTGGGTGATTTTGTACATCAACCACATGGAACCCCACTGTGCTAGCACTGGGGCTAGGAAGGCATTGTTGAAGTTAGTGTCTCAACCTGACAGCCCTACTGCATTTTGGTACATATTGCAGCACCCAAATCAGATGCTTTTTGGATGATACAAAACCAGAAGATGTGTTCCAAGAGAGCCCTTAATGCCATCTGCACAGCCCTGGGCCTGTAGACCACAGGAACAGCTGAGAGAAAGAGTGAGATGGAACTTCCTCCAATGTGCATGTCAGGTCAGCAGAGCCCCTCCTGTCCAGCTGCACTGCTAATGCACCCCAAGCAGCCTGGGTTTGTAGAATGAGAAGTTTATGGAATGAAAGATCTTCACAGTGCAGGAAGTTCATCAGTGACTGCATTAAAAACAGGAGTAGCTCACTGCTGATAGAATTTAATTAGCAGCAGGATTCTACCAAATATTTGCAGTCTGGTCTGGCTGTTGCTGGGTGTTTTTGCCAGTGCTTTACTAAGCTGTTTTTGAGAGGAGCCTGGCTATCCAATAGATTGCATCTACTTAAATATATTTGCACAGAGGATTGTGCATGAATGCAAGCTCACTCAGACACTTTAATTTCACGCTTGCTGCCACACAATCATTTCTCAAACGATTGTACTGCTTGCAAAAAAATGAAATCATGGCACCAATCAGCTTTATCCACAGTCTGTGGCACTTCCACTGACTGCAAGCTGTACCTTGTGCTGCATATAATTATCTATGTCAACGTATTACACAGAGCAGTGAATGCCCTCAGCTATACCATGGAAACCCAACACTGAATCAAAGAATTCGAGAATGGTTTGGGTTGCAAGGGAAATTTAAAGGTGATCCAGTCCAGCTCCCCTGCAGTGAGCAGGGACACCTTCAACCAGATCAGGGTGCTCAGAGCCCCATCCAATGTGGCCCTAGGCATGGGGCTTCCACCATCTCTCTGGAACACCTATACTCTTACCTAAACTTTCCTTTCGGCTAACATGGCTGTAAGGATCTGTCTTGCCATAGGAAGCTCTGATAATAGTGCAGAAGAAGATGAAGAGAGGTTATTTTTAATAGAATGTGATTTGTGGGGACAGAACACACACACAAGAAAAGTCACAAAGCCTGAGAACCTGCCTGAGAAATGCTTGGTTGAGACTTGTCTCTCCTACTTGAGACATAAGAAAAAATTAATTAGCCAGATCCAGGCTCAAAAATAGAGATGAAAAAGAAAAAAAAAATGCATTTAGGATGTGGTGCACTTTCCCTGTCTTGATTGTTTTAGCAGGTGGTTCTTCCTGTAGCTCTTCCTCCATGGATTACAGCATCAGGGCACACAGCTCAGATGTGGACATGCACATTGTGCACTGACATTTAGTCAGATGAATCTTGTTTGTGATGGCACAGACAATTTGTCGAGTTGCAGTCTAATCCCTATGAAAAAATGGGAGCATTTCTGATCTCTTCAATGCGAGTAAGAGAGATTTAAACAGTTTTCATCCTGAAGTGAAGTGGTATTAGAGGGACAAGAAAATACACAAACATACTCTTGTCTTGCATTCCAGCAGAAATGAAAACAGGGAATTCCTAAATAAAATGTGGAAGGTTTTTACAATATACTCAGTGAGATGGAGGACAGAAGGAAAACAGGACAGTCATAAAACCAGAAGAAACTCCTTGGGACTCATTTATTTTTTACAGCTTTATTGTCTTGCAAAAGCAGACAGTGATCTTGACTCCCAAAGTCTCATCTGGTTTCTCCAAGTCATTTTAAGGATAAAAATATTTTTTCTCATTTCTGTTCCAGGGAAGAGAGAAAGAAGTCTAACACAGCTGGAAAAGCAGTTTGCTGCTACCACAGCTTATTGCAGTGCCTCCTGCTCTGTGGTGTTGCAGTTCTGATCACACAGACACATTCCCACAGCATCATTCCATGTTAAACTCTGCCAGATTTACCTTCTGTTCAGTTTGCTCCTTCTACATTGTGTATTAAATATTGGCTCAGTACTGTAAATGTTTAATTACCAACTCTCATGAAGTACAAATGGCTCCTTTCATCTGTAGTCTTGACAAAAATGATTAATGTAATATTTCCAGAAGATTTTCCTGCAGATTTGGGAGAATGGGAGGGTTGGTTGTAGGTCTTGGCACATCATTCAAAATGACAGCTAAGTACACTATAGGGGAAATAATAGGCACTGATCCATTCATTCCATTCATTTATATGTTTTCTGCTTGCAGGAACATGTGATCACAATTTCAAACTTTTTTCTGGCAGTTTAACCTAAATATTGGTGCAATGGGGTGTACTAAGAAGCTGCAGTTGGCTGAATCAGACCCAAAGCATTTCTGTTTTTCACGTGGGTAGGTATGCCAACACTTCTGCTGTGAAAAAGTGGCTGCCAGCATAGGAAGAGCTTGGAGGTTTTGGACAGGTACATTTACAGTTTTGGTGGGAGCTGGAAATCAAGGAGATATTCAAAGTGTATTAATTAAAAAACCCACAGGTTTGATAGGCTGCCTCTGGTAACCTCACTGCTCTAGCACCTGCCACAAGAGAAGACCTGGAACAAACCACTGTCCTGCAAGTAATCTCCTTTATTTCTAGATTTGACCCAGATTTCATCCATGACACAGTGGGTCCATCTGTGCAGACTCTGATGAGGAAGCAGAGGAAGGCAAAGCCTCCCCAGTCAGCAGTGCTGAGCTGCTCAGACTCTGCCTTCTAGTGCAGCAAAAGGGACAACAACTTATAGCAGCCAAAGGCATCAGTCCTGCTAGGAAAAGCAGGAATTTCTTTTTCCTACACATCAGTTGCAGTTCAGTCCCTTAGCACATGCTACCAACATGTCCTGTGATAAATTCTGAATGAGGGATAATCTAAACTTTTAAAGGTCTTTCTGCTGCCACACAAAATCTTCCAAGACAGATTGGTGTGATTTTTAAAGAGGAGCTTTGTGGTTCTGCTTCTGGAGAGCATACTAGGAGCTAAATGACTAATTTCTTATGCACATTGTGCTTTATCATCTCAGCTTTCACCAGAGTAGTTACTTCTGTTTATCTGTATTTTAGTGATTGAATCAGCTACACTCTGGCCGGCAGGGAAAGATGTTTTGGTATTTTTAGCCTTCATTTAGCAATGCAAATGAGTTTGCTATAATCATGTTTGTGAGCAAACACACGGTACAATCAGGACCTCGATAATGACTGATATTAGCTATGCTCTATACATCAATGAAATTGGCTCAGAGTCACAAACTCCCTTTTTTTGTCCTTTTTAATTGGAAAGGAGGAATGTATCTAATCAATTAAACCATTTTTTTTTACAAAATTGCCCAACTGTCCCCATGAGTCCTCCCAGAGAATCGAAATTATAATAGAGGGCAGAAAACTTTGCTGTTCAATGTTCGTGGAACATTGTTAAGTGCATTGTAAACAATAAAGCACAGAAAAATTACTGTAACTTTCAATATCCATTAAGAGAAACACGACAGAACAATCATAAAATGCAAGTCCTTCTAAAATGCAAACCTGTGAATCGAGAGTTATGCAAAATCAGTGCCCTTTAAGTGGAATTACATTTAGCCACAGACACTTTCATGGACAAAACTATGTCAGAGCTAGTGCTCTTGAGAGTTTTTTGTTTCTTACTATCCATTGTTTTGATGTGTGCTGTAATACAGCCCTGGAGTTTTCCCACAGTGATAATTTTGTACTTGAAAAATCCCTTTTGGAAGAGTACTATACCATTTAATTAGTACTTTTCTACCCCATTTTGTAGTGAGTATAATATTCTCCAGCCTTTGTGCAAAGCTATGGAGGCAATTTTGTTGTGGTTAATTAGTAATGAGAGAATGCTGTAAGTCTGCTCTAAGTCTTCAGTCCTATCATGATAAATGCTATATCCACACATTAAAGTGAATCAGACTCTACTGTGATGAATTTACAATTTGAACAAGCTTTACAAGATATACCTTGAAGCCAGGGATAAACTGGAAAAAAAAGTGTTCAGGGCAGCAGGCAACAGTGAAATCAGCTTAACAAGTGTAATGAGCACCCTTATAATGCAGATTTATGGATTATTTTTCTACATTCAATTATGTGCAACATCTGCTTTAAGGCCATAAATTTCCCATTTCTATCTGAACACTCAGACATTATAATTGTGGGGAGTGCAGAAAGGGCTGGCAGAGCTGCTGCAGTGACACCAGGAGCTGCAACCTGTGCCTTGTCCAGCTCAGGCCAGTGGGAGCACCCAGGATCACAGATCCCTGCATCTGCAGAATGCTCCTGAAGGCAGATGTGGAGAGCTGAAATGGAGCTGTAAAGAGGATGAGAGCTGTCAACAGAGCTGGCTTGCTGCTTCTTCACCCTGTTGGTGAGACTCTGCATGGTTCTCCATAAATCCTGCTGTCCCCAAGGTCTGGCAGGTTGCTCAGTGCTCCAGGTGAGGAGAGCAAACCTCTGCACTGCAGCACAGAAATCCGTCCCTGCTCAACACCATTCTGACTGAGCAGAACAATTACTGCCCTTCCAAAGCCCAACCAAACACCACCCCCAGACACATCCCCACCTCACCAGTGACCTGTCATCCAAAAGATCTGCTTTTCCACCTACACTGTCACTGCTGAGTCAAAAGCTCCAGGAATTAAAGGTCTTGGAAATGCTTAGTCTGCTGAAAGCCCACCAGGTCCACCAGAATGTTCCCAAGTGTTTCCTGTAGCCAGCATTCCTTTTACTTCAGTATTGACTTAAATGTTACATTTTGCAGAGGTACACATTGATACTGAACAGCCAGCAAAATAGAGTAAGGCTGCTTGTCTTGTATTTTAACACTTATTTTAAAGAGATTTCTGACATGTTTTCCCCATCTTGTAGGCACAGCTATTTGAGTAAGTGGCATAGCTCCTTTTTTTTGCAATTGAGAGGCATAACCACACAGTCTGGGCAGAGAAATCAGAGAAAAATGTATGTTACTGACAGTGTGCTCTCAGATTATAGCACCAACTTTCATTACTTTCTGCTCATTATTTTCTTCAAGATAAAGCATCTGCTAAAGCTTGTAGCAGCAATATTGAATCCTACAGGTCAAATTCTGGGAACTAAATTTAAAAAATAATACCATTTAATATTAACAGTCTTTTATTCTACTTTTTCTTTTTTATTTTGAAGACTAACAGGCCCAGACAATAAGCCTTTTCTGAATCTTTTATTACTTGATATTACACTCACTGTAATTTGTCTCCTCTTTAAATACACAAATATTCCCCTGGCAACACACACCACAAACACATTTCTATGTTTTTCCCCTCACAGTATTTTCAGTTTTCCCAAACAAATGAAGATTTCTGTGTCTAAGGCATTGTGTTGCTCCTCTCTGGGAAAACCTTCTGTGTGAATTTCACTGAAAATTTACAATTGCCCTACCAGGACTGTAAAGTTTTGATAAAAGGCTCCATTATCATGTTTAAGATATATGAACTTGTTAGTACTTCACTCTATCATGTTTCATAATACTGTAGGTCTTGGGGCAAAGGGAGTTAAATTTTTTTAGGGGTTTTTTGAGCATGGGTATACATTGAGCATCTAAATGCACAGCAAAGCTCTGGGCTATTTTATTGCATGGCTTTAGCATATTTGTGCTACAGGAAGGTGTTTGACTCCCCGAGTTTGCTCCTTCCAACCTTGACTGTGTCAATACTGATTTTCACCTTCCACTCTGTTGTTCTGCCATTCTTCTTGGTAGGAAGTTTATTGGTTTACTGAGCCAGTGTCTGTAGCAGGGACACAGTCCTGCTTTTCTTGACAAGCATACATATGTATGAACCTATTGCTTGACTGTATTTTTGAAAAAAGAATATTTATTTCTACTAGCTGAGAAGACCAAATCAAATCTTTTCCATTTAGTACACTTCAAATAAAAACTTTTCTCAGTTCCTATCAGCTGTTGAAATCAGTTCACAAATGAATGATATGAGATTTAAAAGGTGCTACCTGCTCAAAATATGCTTCTATTTTTGTTGAAAGCGTTTATTCCAAAACTCTTTCCACTGAAACAACGCAGCCACCCTTGTGATCTTTTACACTGTGATATGGTCATTATGTGGCATATACATATTAATCTATAATTAAAAGGGTTGGCTGTGAGAAACACTTAGTTCATCTGCCCAATGTTCACCAACAGCTTTGGAACATATACCCTTTTACAAATGACAAGTCAAACATACAGGAAAGTATCCACAGGATAACAGTTACAGCAGAGAAAACAGATTTTTCCTGTCAATGGATGGCAGAAGCCTCAATCTTCCAAGCTAAATAATGTGCTTAAGCATAATGAGACATAATTCAACCACATCCACAAGTGTGTTCAAAAATAAAATCTTGCTCCCTCCCGAGGGATTTGAAAGCTGCAGATTTCCTGCTAGAAAAGACAGAAATTTACTTAGAGTGGGCTGGAGAGAAAGGAGTGCTTCTAGGAGACAGAAAAAACACCCAGGCCAAATATTTGGAATCTGATAATGATTTGTTGTTAAATCATGTCTTCCCAAATAAGGAAGTTTTCCTAAACATAAACCAGCAAGACCAGACATAAAAGAAGCATTTAAACATATTTGTGTTGCTCCAGCCACAGATTATTGTTACCTGGATGTACTGTATTAATAGCAAAAGGGGTTTTTTTGCCACAAGCTTGCACAAGATGACCTTTCTGTCATGTTATCAGATACATTTGTCTGTTTACATCATCATTTTCTGAAGTGTTTCAACCTTCCCTTCTGCAGCTCTCCATTTTTTCCCACTTTCAATTCACAAGTGTTAAAGACCCTCTTCCTCTCATGAATTTCCAGTTAAATCTGAACTGAGCACCTCTGCTTCCCACCATGGCTTATCTTCAAGTAATATAACTTTTTGTTAGGTTTAATGACAGTAATTATTTGTACTTCAAAGAAAGACCTTCTTTAACCATTCTGGATGCCATTTCTGCCATGGAGATGTGAGATCATCCTTGGCAGCTCTTCCTAGACACAGGCTTAGCTGAGCCCTTCTGGATCTTCTGGATGCAGAATTATGAGCTCTAATAAGGCAACTGAGTGGCTAAAATATTCAGCTTTAGTTTGAAACTTCCCAAAGCCCAGGGAAGTTAAAATATGTCCTTTCAGGAGAGTGGCCACACAGTAGAAAGAAACATCCCTTTTTTTTCTTCCCTGTTTTTTTCTTTTTTATTCCCAGTCTCTGAGGAATCCCAGATTATTTTACAAACCTTCAACTCAGGGGGAAAACGCAATGAAAGAAAACACAATGTCTTTATACAGAGGACTGTAAAGAAGAACAAAATGCATGAAGTACACTAGACATAAAATTAAGGAAAAAATCTCTAAATACATTCTGCTCAAGTTCCACATCTATATTACTTGCTCTCAAGATCAACTACAGGACAAAAAGTTGCTGCTGTCTAATCAGTATTCATATGAAAGTGTTCAAACTGCAACTCAGAATCCTGAGAGACTGGAACACTTCTCAGGTTCATCTTTTTAAAATGAGAATGAATTCTATTTCAGTGGTAGCTTTGATGTATTTCAGGCATTTTTTTCTACACTGGGTAGAAGAAAATTATTTGCTTCAACAAATCTTAATGTCTGTATGTTTTTGGTTTTGTCTTTCACTAGATGACAAACATTTTCTTAGATGAAAAACATTTTTTTTTAGGTAAGTCCAACCATTTTATGAAAGCACATTGAAAACATCTATATCCTGAAACGAGGCTTGGTTTTGAATTTATGTTATTCAAAACACAACTACATTGAATGATCCCTTTTGTTGGATGAAGAATGTGGCGTAGTGGATGGAGTAAGTTTGAAAATAGCTTTTTTAACACAAAATGCAACTGGCAAGAGCCTTCATTAACACTCATGTGAAATTTTATTTTGCCAAAAGAACAGAAGTGTGTTTCACAGGGAAGATGGGGTGCACAAGGCTAAGAAAATTTGTTCCATTTGCTACAAAAACAAACTGGCAAGTGAGCACCATTCAGCCAGCCTGTGAGATAGTCCTCCTGCAAAATTTAGAGGAAAGAGAGGAATGTGCAGTGACCCAAAATAAGGAGCATTATGTCCTTTTTCTTTTATCAAGAAATCATGTTACCTGAAAAGGTCTCTTCGTTGTAAAGGAAGCAGGGGAAGTCACTAGTGCTATTATAGATCCATTTCCATTGGAAGATCAAAGCAGCAACATAAAAGCAAGTGTCAGCTGCAGCATTTTCTTCTGCTTCCAAGGTAAAATGTAAAAGCTGCTGAATGGAAATCTATCAAAATATTTCCTTCTGACATGCTGATGGTAATTATCCTGACTGACATTAACCTTTTTAAATAGCCATCAGTGTCTGCTAGAAAAGTGAAGAGTCCCTTCCCACAGTCCATCTGAAGGAAAGATGGCCAGTAATGAAAAATTCAAGTCTTTCACTTTCTACTAAGCATGAACAGATGCATAGAAAAACATCACTTATACTGGAACTAGTTTTGATCCATCACCTACCACTTCATATTTTAACCACTCAGTGATTGATATTCTATCCAAGTCTGGTATATGGCTCAAGTTGATTTATTTTCAAGAGATATTTCTTTCTCCACTCACCCTTCACTGAGAAGGAAGATAGAGAAGTATATTTTGCTATACTCACCTTGAAGGAATCTGCCTCCACTCTAACACCTTTCTCACCTGCTGCTCCCAACACTGCAAACTGATGCAAAGAAGTCATCACAGCACAGTTTGGGTTTTTCTGCACAAGCACAGTCCAGCACACATGGCACCTGAGCACAGCCCCAAGTTTACACTGTCTAAAGGTCCAGGTAAAATCCAGGCCAAGTGTTTTACAGCCTCATCCACAAGCAGCTCTCAGGATCCCAGTTTATCCTATTCCTGTGGTATGATTTGTACCCAATTAAAAACAAGTTACCACAAGCTACCTGGGCAGAAGGACACAGGTCACAGATCCTGCTTGATCCTCTCCCACTGGCATTTTGCATCCAATTCAGTAAAAGCCTAAGAAACATAAAACCAAAATTGTATCAAAACCTTCTTTAGCATGTGTTCACTTGATGCTGCTGTGGTGTGTTTGTGACCTGAGAGAGCTGGAGCAGCACCTGGAGGAGAAGAAGAAAAGGTGGGGTGGTGGTGGAGGAGAACTGAAAACACCTGGGCTGAAAAGCTGAGGCAGAGAAAAGAGGAAGAGCAAAGCAAGGAGAGAGACTGCAGTCTGAGATTTCACATGGAAATTGGGCTGGAGGTTAAGGCTGAGGCACAGCAAGAGATGTGGAGCCTGGGACTGCTGGCAGAGCTTGGCCAGGAAAAGGCAGCTCAGATGGTGGAGTCCAGGGATGGGTAAGTAAGGAGAGGAAAAGCACAATGAGCAATGGTTTGGAGGGGTTTGTGGTGAAAGTGGATCTGTCAGGCCAGAACAAAGCAGGTTCTTGTGGGATGGATGGAAGAACTGCTGCTCAATGGATCTAATTCCCTGCAGAGACTTAATTTTCTACTGTCCATGGTTTTGTAAAATAATGTGAATCTTCCAGCAACACACATTTCACCCCTTTTTAGTTTCCCACAGAGAAATAGAGGGAAATAGGGAAAACACAAGCACTGGGAACAGAGGTCTGTGCAAAAGGGACAGCTCTTTCAGGCTTGCTGAGGAAACATAAGAGCAAATGAGGTATTGTATGATTAGAGCTCATCAGTTCCCATGAAAATATTTTCCAAAAGCATTATTTCAGGACCAGAAGGCCTTGAAACAATTAAAACACTCCCAAAGCAGGGGTTTTGGTGGCTCCAAAACTGGAGGGCAGGAAAGCTGACACATATGAACTGCCAGGACTCAGGAAGGTGGGGAACAGGCTGGTAGGAAAGGCTCCTCTCTTCATTTCATGGAAACCAAGATATTCCTTTAGAAAGTGCAGATTTCTGTTAATTTTCGTTATCTGACAGAATATGTTCTCTTGAAAAATTTCTGCTTAAAGCAAAAAGGCAATCCTGGTTTTCTGGCTTATTGACAGTTTTAGTTGTTTACACACAAAAATATTATTATGATATGGTTATGGAAAAACAGGGAAATTATAGAGAGTGCCAGGAAAAGGAGGATCAGCACAAGAGCCCACAAAAACAGGTTGAAAGTCCAGAGGCAGTTTAGCAATCTCAGTGGAAAACTTCTGATTTTTCCTTTAAAGACCAGCAGTATTTTCCAGACAGGTTCTGTCTCTTCTACAGGGGATTGTTTACCAGCCAGCAATTATGGCCAGTGTTTCTATTATCCAAATAATGAGAAAAGCAGCATCCCAGATTTATAGCAACAAAGATTTTTGGGACCTCAGTAGGATTTAGAGGGAAGCAGGATGTGCTAAAGTCCCTTTCCAACGTCAACATTTTGTCTTCTCATTTGCTGATCAGTGGTGGGGCTTCAGCAAGGGTCCTGCCAAATGCATCCACAGAGAAAACTTCCCTCTGTGCTCCATGGCCTGTCCTGCAGTACTGGATTGGACAGTCCTCAGACAAAGGAGAGCATGAACCAACAGCCCACTTTATGTGAGATCCCTGACCATGGAGCTGTTGAAAGGGAAGAACCATCTTCACTTTGGAAGAAAGGTTTTAAAAGGAAAGGTCTCACCTGCAGGGTAGAAACACCTGCTCTTGCCTACCTGCATCCCCGTGCTGCAGACCCTGAATGAGAAACACATATTCATGAGGTCCTGAGGCAATCAGAGCCTGTTGAAGGCACTCACTGCTCAGGTCAAGTTCTCTGAAGTACTCACACACTTCAGAAATGTCATGAATACACATTTGTTTTGAATACAAGAAGCAGAAAAGAAATGAGGTTTGCTCATCTTTGCTTCCATTTTCTCTCAAGACTGGATGCTGCTGGTTTTTCCTTTATTTTTTTAGGATCATGTATTATTTCAATAGTTAGCATCTGGTCTCAAAAAACCCAACAGAAACCATTTGTAAAAGCCAGCAATTCCCAGGCTGCAAATGCCATGGGACTTTGGTACTCTGTAACAGAAAAACCTTCCACTTCATTAATATATACTGATGGGAAAGGGAAACTGCAAGCAAAAGCAGAGCCCTGTGTCCTTCCCAAGGCAGCAGATGTAACAAAACTACATTTTCAAAATCCCACAGGCTTGCTGCACAGCAAGGTGTGAGATCCTGCATCTTGTGAAAATGAGCAGCTGATAGACAGTGATTTGAGCAATTTTCCCCTGAGTAACCAGCAGCCACTTCACCACAGGAATAGGCTGTTGCTGTGCCTCTGCTCGGGGAGAAGTGGCTGTGCAGGCAGCTCAGAGAAGGGATCAGACACCCAGCTTTGATGTGACAGGAAATGAGCACTGTGCTGGCTGATGCCATCAGACCCTAAGTACAGCAGGAGCACAGGATTTTTCATTCCCATACTGCTCTAATCAATGTCTGGATTCAGCAGGAAGGGAGTGAAAGAAATCCCAATTTTCTAATCTTCCTTCAGGGTGATTTCATAAGGTTTAGTGGGTAAGTATTGATAGTCTTTTAAGTATATCCATGTTAAGTTTAACTACTTACAGTCCTGTATTTTATACAACTATTCAGCACCTGTCTTCCTATAATTTTGATTCAATTTCTGAAAAGATATTTCACCATTTCGTCTTGCTTTATTATACAGTTTTATCAAAGGTTGGAAAGTATGGAAAGTAATCCACTGGGAAGAAACACTCCCTGGCACTGCCAGTGTCCCAGTGGACATTAAAGGTTAAATTGCATGACCAGATAACTTGAATGTCTCATTTGGGATTCAGGAGCAAGCGTGGAAGATCCTTGTTTCTGAACACAATGTGATCACTTGTAGCAGGAGCCCCACCAGCAAGAACACAAACACATCCAGCAGTGTGCAGCAGATCCTGCACACAAATGCTTAGAGGAAAACAATAAGGAAAAGCTGAGGGTAAGAATAAAGGTAAGACCTTCACCTGCAGCTTCAGGAATCATCTATTCCTTTAATACACAACATCCCTGGGAAATGGGATGTGGGGGATACTCCCATTTTACCTGCTGGAGATGTCTGGTGTGTGTCAGGTGAGCAGAGAATGTGTGAGCCTGAGCCTAAGGGATGTGTGGAACTCACCAAGAGAGTGGTACTTGACAAAAAGGAAGATTTTTCTTCTCTTTGGGGTATGGCTTGAAATAAATCAATAAGCTGACCCCTCATTAAAAAAATCCAAGAAACAATGTAGGGATGGCAGCCCAGGAGGGCAAGGGAATCAAATCCCAGAAGATCCAGGGCTTCTGAGCTCTTCCTGTCTCAGATGGTGATGCTGGTTCCCCCCAGCACACATACAGCCTGGGTGGGGGAAAACTCACTCTCCAGCCCCTGCTTCCCTACCCAGCTAGGAGCACAGGGGAATGGCTCTGCAAAGCCAGGCATTTTGGATCTGATCACTGAAGTTCTATTCTGACATTGCACTGTCACTGTAAGCCAATATTAATAACACTTTCTTACCTGTGTGCCTGATAGTTAATTGTTCCAATTTCCTGAGTTTCCAAGGATTCATTCTTGTCCTGTGTTCAGTTACAGTAAGCATAACTTGGAAATTCAGCTACAAAGGGAATTTTTAAGCTCTTTGGAAAAAGTTAATGATTGAGAAGTAGTTTTCTATTTTTAGTATTTTCCTGGGATTATCATTTAAAATAGCATTGAATGTTTTGCCTGAATCACACAGTCCTGCTAAGCTCAGCAAAGGAAGCAGATGGAGTATTGAACTGATATGTAGGTTTTTAGTTCATGTGGACACAACTCTCAACTTACTCTAAAGTCTCTCAGACCTGCCTAGATCAGACAGTATGTCTAACCTTCAGCTTTCATCTAAAGTGCATAAATGGAAGCTGAGAGCGATGACAAAAAATATTTTATTCTCCTGTACTGTTAATGTCAAGACATTGTGTTTACTATTTTTGATTCTTCCTTTCAAAATCTTACCCTTTTCATGTTATCATTTTTGTTATGTGTCTTCCTTCCAAACAATACATCTCAGTTGCTGTTGACTTTTCCTCCTAGCTTATTAGGGTCAACAGGAGCCTAATAAATTCTACAGGAACTGCTATCTTTAGATGGAATTAAAATTCAGCTGTCATTGAAGATCTTTTGGTATTTACATCAAAAGAAGGTAACATAAAGCCGTAGAGAAAATTGCAATCCTTTTGAAATCCATGGATGTTTTACCCCTGATTCCCATGGAACCAGGATTTCACTCTCCCTACTGCAGAAACTCTCCTGTCCTAGTAACCTCCTCACTGGAGTTGAAGAGCCAGTGGATAGCTAAGGTATTCCCTAGGAGAGTGTGGTCTGCAGTGTGCACTAGAAATGGGGAACAAGTGAGGATAGAAGGCTCACCTGGAGCTCTGACACATAAGAAGCCAGAGCCCTGTAAGAACTCACTTTTAGGAGTACAAAGCCCTTTGTTGCTGCAGGTGCAGCTACTGTTGTCAAAGAGAAGCAGGTCACCTACACAGAGAGTCCATAGCAGCAGCTCCATTTCTCACTGGGAAAACCCACTTTAAACACCACTTGGGAAATTCAAGTGCATGTAATTTGAAATTGCCCATTTTGTATGAGATAGAGACTTTTTCATTTTACCAACTGTAACATGTCTCCTATAGGAACCTCATATCTAGATAATACATTTTGTTTATGTTCCATGAGAGTTATGTGGTAGATGGCAAAAATTCTGATTAGTGAGGTTATATTGAGCATGAAACCCAAGCAGAACCTAGAGTCAATGTCATCACTGGGCTTGTTTGTTCTGGGAGTGGATTCTATCAGAGAATGTCATTATAATTTTTACTGCATTCTCTGTAAAGACTTCTTGGAATAGCAGATGTCTAATTATCAAAATTGTTCTTGAAATTTAAATAAATATGCCCTATTCTAATAATATTCATCTTTAGGCCTTGCTGGAATTAATTCTGCATTAATATTTTATTTCCTAGCAATATATATATTTTTTTTTGTTATAAATATAGTAAAAAAGGTGGGAATGAAAACCAGCTACAGAGTATGCAGCAGCCTATGGCAGATATAATCATTCTGAATAAAATCTCTGCACTTTGGTAGAAATTCCAAGTACATTATTGCTCAGAAAATTCATAGAAGAATACTGGCAGATTTAGAAATCAAAATTTCTCAGAAAAAAAAAATCTTCATTTATACTTTTAAAAAAATTAATTTCATAATTCCTAACTCTTTTTGGCAAAGAAAAAACCTTGGGTTTTGTCTTTTGGGGAAAAGGAAAATCAAACCTATGCAATGTTAAACTTTTTTTTCTTCAGAGTATTTAAAAATTAAAAATAAAAATTTATTGAAGTAGAAGAATAGCCCATAGAATGTAAATTATGGTTACAATTTTTTCTAACTTGTTTCACTGTATAATCTCAATAGTTACAAAATGCCAACTCTTTTAAAATCACTTTACATATTTAGTGTGCTGAGATTTAACTGCTTGGTTTATTGCTTAACAATGCCAGCAATGATCCCCAGGTTCCACAAGCACCTACACTTCTGAAAATAGTCTCATTTTCTCCATTGCACTCCTTCAGGCTCCTTCTCAGCTAGCTGCTGACTGTAATAGCTGGTATTGCAATACAATTTCAGGGGCCATGTTATACAAAACCCTACAACAAATATGGGGAAAAGGTCTGGTGTTGTTAGACTGAGTCACCAGCTAAACAATTTATAGAGTGTGCATGGCAGCAGCTCAACAGTACTTCAAGGATATAAGATGCACATTCTTTTTTCAACTGCAAAAAAAAAAAAAACCCAAGAATGTAATAAAAGGAAGGTTAGAAATTTCTTATCTCCAAAACCTGTTTTGTGTATTGGGTTCTGTATGATGTAACCTCCTCTAGAGATGCCACCCAAATCTGCTGCACTGCTGACCTTGCTTGGGTGAATGCAGGCTCAGTTCAGGCTGGCCTGACAGAAAACACAGTTCCTGTCATCAACACGCTAAAAAAGGGGAAAATTTAGGTTTCCAGCATTTCTCTCCAGGAATATATTCATCTGGAAGTTTGTCACTGTTCCTATTTGATCCTCCAAGAATGGCTTGCTGTTAAATGACATTGTTTCAGCTATAACTTATTTTATGGAGAACTTAGAACAAAAGAAAGAAAAAACTAACTTTTAGTTACAGAGCAAATCAGAAAGGAATCTTGATTGTTCAGCCCAGGAACTTAAGCCTATATGGGATAAACTGAAACATGATAGATGCAAGACTTATTCTGAGTAGTCTGTGTCAAAGCTAAATGAGACTTACCATTAAGTTTGGAATTTGGAGACCTGGAAGTGAAGAATGACAGAAATAAAATATATGGACCTGGAGATTCAGTCCTCAGATCAGGGTTTTAAAATAAACCTAAACTAATAGAATTAGTCAATTAAATTAACTGAAGAACTGAAATTAATTTCCTGCTGTAACAGACTTTGTAATAGCTTCAGCTGAACAATTTATTTGTTCTGTCTGAGGTTTTTATGCTATTCATTGATGAGTGAACAATTTTTCAGGTTAACAGTAAATATCTGTAGTGGCTTGCAGGATTTAATGGCCAAAGAATTCAGTGCTAATTTACTGTGAGACCAAGAGAGACAGAAAAGCATTGTGTTTCAGTTGTTGGCAGTGGCTGTGGCTGAGTTATATAAACACAGGGCCAGCATCTCTCCAGGAACTGAACCCCCATCTGTGACAGGCACTCCAGCCTAGCTGACAAGATGTGCTTCAAAAAGACCAGAGCCCAGATTTTCTGATCTGAATGAAAAACCTCCCAATGTCATTAGGAAATCTGGAACCAGGGTCTTTGTTTCACTATTGCATCTCAGGCAATATCTGTGGTCTATCACGTTTCAGAAGGCAGTAATTCTTGGCAAACACTGATTTTGTTGCATTAGAAACATTTTTATTCAGGATTCACTCTGCCTAAATTTTAGCACAGCAAACTGCCATAGATGTAGTTTGGGTTAACTTAGTTCTGTCCTGGTCTTGCACTCATTTGAAAATACATGAGCTGTGTCATCTAAACCCACAGTGCCATTTAACAATAAAACTCCTCTGCTGAGAGTTAGGATCTCTCTGCCCATGACTGCTATTATTCCTAGCAAGTTCTCAGTATTTCTTATGAGTGTTTCAGCAAAATTCATCCAGGAATCCACCATTCTTTCTCATATCCCTCACTGTTTGTGCTTCTCTGAAACTGCTCCCAGTTTTTAAGAGGAATTCAGAAATATGCCTATGCTACTGAACTTTTTATCACTGAATATAAATACAGTAATGGATTATTCAACTGAATCTGGGAAAAAAAGGATCAAATAAATAAATTCACAGTAATCTTGTGTGCTATTTGGGGGGAAGATCATGACGCTTCTAAAATGACATCTCATTCAATATCCTAGAAAAAATAAATACATTACCCTGCAGAGAAAATAAACCACAATAAGAGCTTTGAAAATATACCTTTCTCCATTGTTTGCAAAACCTAAATCATAGAGTCATGGAATAGTTCAGAAGGGACCTTTAAAGTTCATCTGCCCAAGACCCCTGTAACGAGCAAGGACAACTTTGACTTGATCAGGAGTTAAAAATAAGAGTTAAAATAAGAAGGAGAGGACAATTACTGCATGGCATTTCTTGGTCACACATAAACCTCAATTTTACATAGATTATTGTTACAGAAAACAAATTGTTAATGGATTATTTATCAATGGAGAAAACATTTAACAAACTTAGGATATCTAAGCAGTAGCAAAATACAGCAGCTTACCCTAACAGATCTACTTCAAGAAAAGAAAATAACAGTCTGATATTACCAATGTTTTATATTCCCACAGAAAAATGAATCACTGCTCCTTCACCCACTGAGCTCTCATTTTGGAAACTGCACTTTCTGATTGCAAATATGAAGCAGAACATATATGCCAAGTGCCAAAATATTTTAATAATACATCATCATAGAGATGTAGGTGGATGAGTGAATTCTGACAAGTGATAACACTCCAAAAAACTGCAAAGATATTGCAAAAGAGAGAGAAAAATGGTCCAGAGATTGAAGTACTGAGCTGTTATTCTGTTCTCAGCTCCACCACAGACTCCTGGATTGACCTTTAGCAAACTGGTTTGTCATCAGTTTTCTCAGGTGCTAAACCAGACCTCGAATGTCTTAGCTCTCCCTCCATGGAAGAAAAATGATCCTTCCCCAGAAAGCAGCAGTGATGATGCATTGTGAGAGGTTCAGATGCTGGTGATGGGTACAAAAACAAACCTGAGTGAGATAAAACTTGCACTGTCAGTCACCAAACTGCGAGGAGGTGTTTTTCAAGGTGACATTTTCATATTATTTACTCTAAAAATAGGAAATTTTAATTTTTGTCTTCAACTATACAACTGTTGTCCAGTAAGCATAGTAAATACAGCTTAGATAGAAGACAGGCAAAAGTAAACGTGGCCTAGCTGCAAGGTGTGTGAAGCACTGGGAATTTCTAAGACTTTCTTCTCTGCTCTGTGTCCAAAGGAAAGACTGCAGACCATCTAATCTTTTATGGTAAAAAGCCAGTGCCATGTCTGCATCACAAAAAACTAAATCAGCATTGAAAAAAAGATCACTAATATTAGAGCATGGAGCTGCAGCACAGATCATTCAAACTGTGCTGGTTTGTTTGTTTGTTTGTTTTCCTCCTCTCTAAAAAGCTCCAATGATAATGTCATCCAGGAATATCTCTTTGTAATATCAGCTGGCAACGACTGCCCATTCAGTTGTAATGTTTCAAAATGCTATTAAAATTAATTACTAAAATAACCTAACTAATTTATCCCGATTTGTAAACATTGCCAAATACAGCATCTCTCAAGAATATGCATGCTCTGCACATGCATATTCTGAGTTTACAAAAACACTTGAGAAGGTTATTAAAAGCCTGCAGACCCTTCTATCACATTGCATTCATTCTGTGTCTTCTCAAGGCAAAACCAAGCACATGTTTTCTACTAGCTGAGGTGCACTCTGTTAATTATGATAGAGCAAACAGATCCAGGCAGACAAAGCTGTAAACATGCACAAGTGCTAACCAAGTTTCAGAGGAATGAAAGCAGACACCTTGATATGAGCACCATAGCAACAGCCTCCAGTAAATCTTTTCAACCCTGTCTTAAAGATATAAAGGAGGAGAAGAAAACACTTAAACCATTTGAAAAGTGAAAGCCAAAGTGAAATTAAATTTAACAATGCCATTTACCTCTTACCCTTTGCCTGTGCAGAGGAACTCTATTAAATGAAAAATACATTTATTTGTCAGTCTTTTTAAGGGCATTAAAGCATTTAGCTGTCTCTTCTGGAAAATGAGAGGAACTAGAATTGTCACTGCTCTTTGAGGTTGTTTTTGCCTTCTAAAGGACAAAATGGGAGCAGACAAAAAACTGACAGAGATGTTAAGTTCTTGTCCAGACCTGGTAAATCCCAGACTAGGTGAGCACTGTACAGAGAACAGCTTTTGCTGCCTCTCTGGCTGTACTGCTGCTAAAGATACCTAGGCTTTTTCCTTTTTATTTTCATTTCTCCTTCTTTTCCCCCCCCCTTTTTTTTAATATCCTATTTTATCCTTCCTTCCTTCCTTCCTTCCTTCCTTCCTTCCTTCCTTCCTTCCTTCCTTCCTTCCTTCCTCCCTCCCTCCCTCCCTCCCTCCCTCCCTCCCTCCTCCTCTTCCTCTTCCTCTTCCTCTTCCTCTTCCTCTTCCTCTTCCTCTTCCTCTTCTCTTTCTTTCTTGTCTTTATTTCTCTTTCCTTCTCTTCCTCCTTTTTCCCCCACACTCTTTCCTAGAAGAAACCCAAAGGAGATGGATGCCACACTCAGGGAAGAGTGCAGGGAAGGGACAGGACATGAAAGAGGGATGATAGAGATGAGCAGAGCCCTGGGGCTGGGGCCAGGTGCAGATCATGGCACACACAGCCTCAAATCCCGGCTGCCTGTTTCAGTCACCACTGAGGAGCAAAATGCTGGTGTGGAGATGTAGCACAGCAGGGATCACCAAATACCTCCCAGACATGGGCTTGCTCTTGTCAGTCCAACTGTCTTCTTCACATCACCTGAAAGATTATGGACCAAGAGAAGGAACTGGGACAAGGAACAATATGTTTTCTCAATTTTTCTGTCAGTTATCCTGAATCAGGACTTGATTTCTTTTCATATTTTCTTCCAGGTAACTTTTGATCTTGGTTGTAGCAGTAGCCTTTTGATTTTTTTCTGACAAGTTCAGAAGTTCATACTGCTTGCAAAAACATTTCTAGAACAAGGGCTCCCAATTTGAACAGCTTGGGTTTTAAGCTTCTCTAAGTCTTCTCTTCCCAGTAACCCCTTTGTTCTCCCTTTGGAGATGTGCACAGCCCAGCAGTCAGGGGCTGAAATGCAATGCAAATGCTAAAGGATGTGCTTTCCCCTGTTGCCAAGTCAGTGAGCCCTGCACAGAGCACAGGACAATGAATACAGCCCTGAGCAACAGCCCCAGGGTTGCAAGCAGACCTATTTTAAATAAAAATACTTGATGTTTTACTAAATGCTACTTTTCTGATCTTTCTGAAAACTAATCAAACTTTTATTCAAGAAAAGGCAACCAGAATAGCTATTTTCCTTCTATCTACTACAGTCAACAATTATGTTCAGACAAAACATGGAGTGACTAATCCAAGCCAATGTCAGCAGTAACTCTCAACAATGAAGCATTAACCCCTACTGCTGCCTCAGTGATTGCTTCTGCTAGGCCAGAACTGCATTGGCATTCAGGAGCTGCTGCATGAAACTGAGCTCCAGGAGGGCTGTATCCACACACATATTTTTCAAGCTGGTACACTCTCTGCATGCTGATTGAAACCCTTCCTGATGAGGCTACCCATGCTCCTGAATTTTAGATCTGACTCTATATTAATTTAACTTCACGGCAATGGGAACAGGTTTCTATTCACTGAAAAGGAAGTGGCATCTCATCCCTGTCTCTTTCTCCACACACATTTCACTGAAATAGTAGTGGTAGAATTGGCTGGATAGCCCTTAATTCCATACTAACTACTTGGCAATCATATTCTTTTTTTGAGTGATTACTTTCACAATAGAATTGGAAATAAAGCACTTTTGAAAGGAAAAGTATTCTCAAGAAATAACTGAAAGTCTCAGTAATAAAGATATTCTTTTTAATGACAACTCTGCATTACCTGAAGTGAAAGACTTTCAGTCCCTCATTCAAATCGTTGCAAGCTCTAGAAGTGCATGCTGCTGCCTTTTCCCCTCAATTGTTCTCACAGTCCTTTCATCTTCAGGGCTCTTGTGAAATAGCATCAGCTGTTCTTCACCCCTCACTGGGAAGGGATGGCATCATCTGCTCCTAACCAATGTTCACAGGATAAATGTAATGTGGTAGAATCTGCTGGAAAGATCACTCTCTTTCTTTAAATCTAGGTATTCTGTGCTTTAATTCTGCCTCTGTGAAATGACAGTAGTGATGTTTCTTTACCATGTTTATTCAAAACAAATGCTGGAGGAATGGAAGTCCATACTGAGAAGTCCGTATTGCTAAACCACAAAGAATTATTTTATAAAATAATAGGAATCACTGAAAATGAGTAAAAGGAAGTGATGTGAATTATGCTTGATGTACATGCCCACAGTGTGCAGCACTAGACTGGGAGTTGTCATTCCACCTGCAATTCTTTATGCCCTGCAAGGCTGCTCAGTCTTACCAGACAGGCTGAACGTAAAGTAGTTAGAATTATACAGTTTAGCTGTGCTGGGAATCAAATGGAGTGAAAATTTCCTAGTCACTGGAAGGGTACCCAAGGATGAATAGAGCAAACAAGGATTTCAGGGCTAAGGATTTGTTTCCAGTTAAAATGCAGAAAGTATACACAGATGTATTTATTTCTTGTGTTTATATGTTTATATGTTTATATGTTTATACTAAAGAAGAAAGAGAAATTTTAAAAAAACCCAACAATGTAACAGAAGCATATGAATCGACAAAAGAGCTTCAAGGGGTACCAGTTAGGAGACATCTGTTAACATTGATGGATCTGTGCTCAAGATCTGGCTCCAAGTGAAATTTTCACAGACATGTAATATAACACCAGCATTTCACAAAGCACATCCACATTCTTAGCTCACTGGTTTTTTAATTCAACATCAGGAAGAACTAAGAAAAAACTACCCAAACTGTAAAATTTCCTATTGGGATTGATGGAAAGATATGATCAACACTTAATTTCTGTAATGCAATTGCATGGCACATTTGCATTTCAGCCCACTGCAGCAGCAGCTCCTGCACACAACAGCATCATCCTCAACCAGACTGAGCAGACTTCTTGTGTCAGCTATAGAGCTGTGCACTCCCTGGCAAATCCATCTCCAAAATAGCCTTGTAGGCTCTGTAGATATTAACTGTCATGAGTCTAAAGATTTGCTGGTGTTCATTTTGATTAACACAATCTCTAAGCAATAAAACCAAGACTCTCTCACAGCACTGTGATTTTCAGATGAGCATGGCAACACCCTGAGCATATTAGCCTCATAAGATCCTTCAGTCTCCTGTAAAGTGTCTGCACCTGACCTCCCCCAGGGCTCAGCCCCAGCCCTCACTCACAGGAGCTGGAGAAGGGGAAAGAGCTGTTGGGCATGAAAACTGGCAGCAGTAAGTTGAATGCTTTCATCAAAGGCATATTTCTCAGTGAGACAGTGCCAAAATTCAACTGTTTGCCAGAAATCTTTCATTCATCTAAAAATCTTGTAATGATGGTTATAAAGTGATAGTCTGAAGTTCTGCTAAACACCAGCAGGTAAAGAGCACAGGGGTTACTCAGCTTCCCCTCACACTAACTGCTCTGAGGGTCCAGAACAAGTCCAATGCCAAGCCCAGATGACTGTGTTGCCTCACTTTCTCCACCCACTAAAATTATGAGATTATTGGATTTTCAGACTTCAGGCAACTACATTAAGGATTTTGGAGGATTTGAACAGTGTAAAGGCTACCTCTCTGACAGTATCAGAACTCAACCTGGGGCGGGGGGAATACCTCTGCTTTCAATTTTACAGTGCCTCCATTCATACTCACAGGAGAGGACTACCCAGTTGCATTCTCACATGATTTCTAGGACTGTTTTATATACATTTGACTGTTTCTGGAGGATGAAACATCAAAATATCTAATTTAAATATCTTGTTTTAAAAACGCTCATCTTGTAAAGCCCTTATGACTCATTAGGAAGACATTAGAAAGAAAAAAACAAACAGCTCTTGAATAAGAAAGCACATGCACATCTGTGATTCCTCTAGCAAGTGTGATCTGTGTCAGTCAGGCAGCTACCCCTGGCCAGCCCAGCCCCACGAGTGATCACACAGGATATGCTGGTCTGGGAGCATCACACAGCTGGAAAACCTCCACTGAGCCACCCCCACCTGGTTTCTGGATGACAAACCTGTTTCAGGATCAGTCAGACACCAAGCTATGTAGTCCCACTCAGACTGAACTAATTTGGGACTACTGGCACATAATTGCTAATTAAAATTTAGGTAACTGGAAAATAACAGTTCAAGGCTTCTGAAATGTAGGTGATTTTAAAGAAGAGCACACTGAAGATCATATTTTGGATGCTGGATCCCTAAATACATATCCTATTATTAGCACTAATACAAGGTCACATGATTGTGGATTTAGCCTTGAAGAACTGGTTTTAAATAAACCACTCTTTTATCCAGGCATTTTATAATATATCTTGCCTCTAGTTTAAAAAAATTTAAAAGAAAAAAGCCTATTTAAATAAATTCAAGGAAAAGGGAAAAAGGTTTTCAGTGACTCAAAACTGAGCAAAAGAAGAAAAAGGAAAGTGGAAACAAACCAGCCTAAATGGTTTTATTTAATTTTGTTCAATATGCGCTGAACAAGTTTTGTTTTTAAATGAAAGACATTCCTTCATTAGAAACATTGACCAGTTCTAACAACGTATTTGCTTGAAAATGTTCCCACAGCAACTGCAGCCAAGAGCTGAAAAGTTCTGGTTTTGTTTGAAAAACGACTTAATAGCAGTAAAACTCCTTTGCTTTGCCCAAATATATTTGTTAGTATAATAAAATATAGCTGTTCTCCCCCTAACCATGATGTCTGGAACTTGGCATTGTTTCTGCAGAGAGGTTCTGAGATTTACAATGAACATGCACCTCTGCCTTGCAGGAGGCATACACAGCAAAGTCCAAGAGAAGGAGAAACCATTCTAGGGTAGTGCCTGTATCTGTCTCTCAGCTGTGAGGAAAGCCATGACACTTAGCTTCGACTAGACACCATGACATTTAGATGCTCAAAATAAAGCAAAACAAATTGCAGCACATAGCCTGTGCCCAGAGCGTGCTCTGACAGCCAGAACATGCTAGCAGGATTTTGTGCCACACTGAATTACTCTCTAGAGTGATATGACACTGAATCACTGTGTGCAGGGCTGTACTAACCAAACCCTGACATCTTCATTTATGTAAATAGTATCACATTTAAGGAACTATTCATATGCATAAAAATTGGAGGAGCCAGGAAGATGCCTAGTCATTTCTGCAGGGTTTTTTTCCTCCCCAAAATTTATAGAGTTTTTTATATGATAATTTTCTTATCACATGTCCCTGGAAAAACAAAGTGCTCTGTTCATACACCTCAACTAGGAACAAAACCTCTCAAACACAGACACAAAGGCAGCAATACACTTATTCTCAGAATAAAGTAATTTCATAATCTCATTGTATTCCTTCCACAGTTTGGGCTTGGTATAAGAAATTAACTTTACTCTTAACAGCAACATACAAGATGTATTTAAAGATCTTCGTCAGCACATGCACCATTAGTGTTACAGCTTCCTGCTTTGCATCAAAAACCCACAGGAAATCTGCTGAACCCATGGCTTTTTTGTGCCTGCTTTGGAGGATACAGTCCACAAATCCCCTTTTCACCACTGCACTGCTATTTGGGAATGAATTTCCATGAAGGACCATATTGCATATTCAACAGCTGGCTGAGAACTGCCTTATTCCACTGCTGGTATGGTTTTTCACTTGTTGTTCCATTTAAGTGAAATGAAGTGCATCAGGGCCTCAGCTCCCAGACCTTTATTCATCCACCACTGGGATTCTCACAGGCTTCTTGTTTAACTCTCTCATGACAGAAAACTGTGTCTGGATGAGAGGGGTTGACAGAAAGACCAGAGCTTTTCTTAGGTTTTTGGATCCCAGTACATGTGACAAATTGTAACATCTCCATTCAAAAAGACAGAGACTCTGGAGGAGCTGATCTGCAGGGAATCAATTCATCCCAGGTGCTTTCTGAGGGTGTTGAGCAGAGATAACACAATGACTCTCAGGGTTTGCAGACACTGAAGATAAAGACCCAAGGCTATAAAGCAGCTTCTTAGCACTGACACAACTGGGACTATGTTCAGACACTGGAATGAGATTGCAAAGTAAACATACATTTATATATTGGTCTAGTAGACCTCATTAAAAAAAACCAAAAACAAACACCTCCCCAAGGATTATCTTCCTCAACTGGCAACACAGAGTTCCTAGAACACCACAGACTTCACTAGCTGCTGCACAGAGCCATTCTCCTCACACGAGGAGAACCATACAATTCCAGCTCTGTCTGAAACCCAGATGTGGATCTGAAACCACTCCACGGACCCCAGCATTTGTTCCATTTGTTCCACTACCTATAAAACCAAGAACATATTCTACAAAAAGTACTATATCCCTTCAAAAAGACAATCACATTAAGAGCATGCTGGTGTGTTACATAAATAAGGTGAAAAGGTAGTAAACAGAATTTTGGATCTAACGCATATCAACTGAATTGGTTAGATGTGGCTTTTCCTCTTCTCTCCCATGAAAAGAAAGCCTTGCCTTATTCTAGAACTTGTTCAAAGGCTTGTATCTCTTTGTCAGGCCACATAAATTACATTGATAGATTCTGTACTAATCCTGATTTGTTTGGGTTTCATTTGTTTTTTTTTACATGGCATACTACTCTTTTAAAAAAAAAAAAAAGTTGTGTGCAGAAAAGCAATGTGCAGTGTCCCTCCAAGACAGACTCAGCACCAGCAATTCAGGTAGCCACAAAGCTATTCAGTGTTCATTAAACCATCATCTAGCCACTCAATTAAAGAGAAAACAAACTAAAAAAAAAAAAAAAAAGTGGGGATTCACATGGGTTTGAACAACCAGTGAACATCATGATCTGTAACATACTCATTCTCCTGGAAAAAAAGGGAGGTTTAGGAAGGGGCAAAGCAAGGACCAAGAAAGTCATTTTAGAGAGATGAATTACCAGCAATCAACAGCAAATGAATAAAAATCTGTTGGCAGACATGACAAGATTTAATCACTAGTGATGGTCAAGCCATAAGCTGAACAACAATATATTGGAAAATTATGACAATTATACATTTATGCCAATTAGTACAGACTTTGCACCTCTATCCACTCAAGGTATTTTATAATGGCCTTTCAATTCATACTCCTGAAAGGAATATTTTACTTCTTCTGAAACAATGCATACAGATGTTTTTGCTCAGCTGAGTAACTATAAGACCATTCACAAATTGCAGCCACCTATCATTCTCAACTACACAATGTCAAGGACTAAATTCTAACAGCAGTGCTCAAATTTACCAAATTCTGCCCTCAGATTCTAAGTGCTATTTTGGCTTGGAATGATACCTGCCACTTTCAGGTTTTAATTTATTTTCTTATTCAGTTATCTTTTTTCAGACAAAAGTGGTTGAAAACACACAGCCTCTTTTCTGAGGTAGCTTCTCTGGAATAATTTAAGATACTCCAAAGAAGTTGACTTTTTCAAAATATGATTCATTTCCCTGCATATATAACCAAATGACTGTTTTCTGCTCTCCAGAGGACTCTCCGAACCTTGAGTAAACAAACTGCTTTCAGTCAATGTGACTCTCAAGCTACTACAGCTGTGGTGAGAAAAATAACTAGTGGTTTTATATACCAACAGGCAAGACTGCTCAAACACAGAGGTGGCCATTACCAGTTCTCATTAAACAGATTAATAAAATTAAATTTATATCACAGCTTGTCTGCAACATGAAAGGTGAGCACACTGTATAGTCTTTCACAAGTGTGGAGTCTGACTGACTTTCCCTGCCTTGCTCCCTGTGAAAAACAAGGAAACAAGTGGAAAGACAGCACTAAAGACCTCAGCTGGTGGCCTTTGCCAGTCATTTTCAGATCTTGGAGTGGAGAAACAGAAGGCGGAAAAGGCTGGATCCTACCTGGAGCACTCAGCCAGGAGGATAATGTTCATCACTTGCACAATACTGCTATTCACATGAACTCTCCCACAGCTCTCAACAGCCTATGACAATACAGCTTTTATAAGTCAGCAAGGAAAATAAGCTTTATGCTGGTACACCTATGGCTGCACCAGCTACATCAGCACAGCACGGGGCAACAGATGAGTGGACTTGGCATTTGATGCTTTGAAAATCCCTCTGTCAGTCTCTCAGGAAGCTGGAGCTGTTGATGAAAGGCAGTGTAATTATTAGCACTGGGTTGTACCAAGGTAACAGCATAAAAACTTAACATTCCCCAGAAGAAATGAAGTTGTTAAAATAGCAGCTGGGTAAATACCAGATAATGAAAGAAAGCAGCATGAGTTCCCCAGGTTCAAATAAGGCAGACAAGTATTTTGCAGGATCGACCTTATTGAAGAGACATTATCACTTTAAAAAATCATATAAACCCAAAACAGTTATAGCAATCAGTGAAGATAAAAGTTACCTATTAAATATAACAATTATTTCCACAAAGGTGTCAAGCCTTTTACTTCCATTTTTACATTTTTCTGTAGTGAAGTGCCAGGTCCATATAGGTATTTTCACTTTTGTTTACAATAGATTGACTTTTGACACTCTCTCCCAGAACATCCAGGTATTCACTCTTGGTATGAATTATTCTTCATTAGGCTTAGCATGTGTATTCTACTTTATAAGAAATTCATACTTAATACCAAGGCTAGAGAAATTAAATTTGTGATAGGAAATCTCAACCCACTTGTTTCACAGAAGCATTTTCACCTCAATCACTGCAGGACATTTTTTGCAAATCTTCCCTAAAACGTTTTTCACCACGTGGGATCCTTTTTATTAAAAAACCACCAACCTTTAAAATGTAATCTTTTATATAAAAGCTTAACAGAGTGAGAAATATGTATTGCATGCTAATCTGGTATCCAAATATCCCAAGCCAAAAATACAGCAAGGTGAGCAGAAAGGTGGGTTGTTGATAATGCTGAGGAGCCTGTGCATAACTAAGCCTCCTGAAAATCCTGAACCCTGAGCACGAGGGCTGTTAGCTGCAAGCTAACATCACTGAGGTGCATTTTGAAAAAAATCATTACAAAGCTACAGTTTATTAGTCTAGCAAGGAGAATAATTTCTTCAATAAAATTTACCATTGCCAGTAAATTGTTTTTTACTGTGTGGATTAAAGCATCACTGCCCAAGGACAGTTATTTTTGCTTGTTGTTGGTATGTTTTGGCTCCTTGTCCAACGGCTTCAGGCTGAGGGAAGACAACAGTGCAATGGAGATGGGAGTACACTGGGAATTGTCAGGGGCAACAGGAGAAGCAACAAACTTCCAGGGGAACACTGTTGATTTGGACAATGTTTCAAACACTTAAGAATTTGTCCTTGTTTTACTTATTGATGAATGCAAAGCTAAGTGGGAAGAATCTGAATGGTTGTCCCACACACACATTCCTTGGGAGACTTCAGCTGTGAAATAAGGATGGTAATACCTATGGTACACACAAGACTGCCCAATCAACAGCTGGCCCTCCTCTGTCCTCCAAATGACTCAAAGCTGAACCTAAGTCAACTCTTTTCTGAAGTGAGCTGTTTTCTAGTTAGTACTTCTTTCATAAGGCACAAGAGATGTTAAGATCTGGATGTTTCTTTGAATATGTATTGCATGATAGGAGAGTGACTCATAGCAGGGAATGACTTTCTCTGCTAGAACAGTTACAATCACTAAACTGCTTCAGATTTGTGATGGGGGGTGAGAGTTACAAATCAGCTTTCTATCATTAGACATACAGATTATCTATTAAGGATAATAAATTGATATTGCAATCAATATTCAGATGTTGCATTTTATTATTGTAACCTATTAGAGCTATTGGCCTCCATCCTCATCTGTGATGAGTTACTGTCATTTCGCTATTATATTGTAACAGTGAAGAGTCTGGGCTTGCAAAGGAATCTTGGAAGAGACTGACATTCAACAAGGCACTTCAGCTTTCAAGTGCTCCTTGCAGCCATGAGCAGAGTCCAGGTTTTCACACTGCTTTCTTGCCTGGGGCCAAACCTCTTTCTGAAACACCTGAGGCTCCTCCTCTCCAGCTCTGCCTCACCTCCAGGGCAGGACAGCCCCTGCTTCACCCACCTGTGCCTTGGGGATGAAATAAACACAGCAACTCTGAACTCCCACAACCCTGACAGACTCCTCTTTCTGTGACAGCAAATACTTCCATGAAAAGACTGAAGAATGCAATCAAATAATAATTAGCACTGTCAGTCTAATTAATGCATACATTTTCTAATGCTAAAAGTGATAGGAAACACTAGTTGTTGTTTACTGGGGGATGAATATTTAAACTTGTCAGAGAAGTGGGGAAAAAATGCCAACTGCAGACACACTTACATTGTAACATTTTACTTTTTAAAATAATAGGCATCCTATTAATAAAAAGACACAGATCTGTACATACAAAAATACAAAATATATGATCACAGGAGCCTCAGAGCATACCATTCCAATACAGTTAAAACCCCCTCAAAACAGGCTTAAATAATATAAAATATTAACAAACATATGTGGTTATTTTAATTAGCTTTTTCCTGTTCCTCTTTCTAGGGTTCATATTTATAGGATTCTTTGAGTCAACTAGAAAGGTTTAAAAATTAACTTTTTTTGAAATGTAAAATTATATTCTCATCAATTTAGAGAAATTCAGGAATAAGAACTTCAAAAATACCTAAAATTGTGAATACTGGCAGCACTGCAATCAAAAGAGCTTCTGAAAGCATTACCTGCTCATTTACATTTTTCACTTTTCTGCTGAGCAAATGTGATGCACTGCTTCACCAAGAGAAAGACTGCATCAGGTTGTAAATATTTAACAGTTTCAAACTGTGGCCACACTCAGAGTTCAACTGAAGTAAGTTTAGAAACAACAGCAAAAAGCTGAAGTCACTCAAGGATGTAAGGCACACACACATGTGCTGAAGATCTGGACTGCCAGCTGTCACTGTAGAACACAGACTGTGGGAGTAACATGCAAAGCCTATTAACAACACAATATTAAACAGTAAATTAACTAGAATAACATAAAATCAGGGAATAGAGGACTTGTGGTTCATCCACTTCATCTCTTCACGTCATCTGCTATACTGTAGTTTACCACAAAAATATAAATACAAGAATAGTAAATCGGTACCTACTATACATAATAAATAAAGTTTCTATATAAATTATGAAAATACAGCCACAGTAAAATCAGTGCAAAAATGACCAAAATGTACTGAAAGAACACAGAGTCTTGCCTGCCAGAATGTGCATCATAGAACACCCATACTTCACCTAGTGCAACAAACACTGACAAGAATTAAAAAATGCAAGATGCACATCACTAACTGTGCCATTCTAAAATTACATCTATTTCCAATATCAGACAAATCAGACTAAAACAGTACATGTTATTTGAACCATACACTTCATTCTTTCTCATCATTTCTGGATTTTAAATAACTTCCTCTCCCCTAACTGATGCTTTAGATGGAAGTTGTTCCTATGAGTCCATGTTTGCTCGAGCAGCCTTTTTAGAGTTAAGAAAGTTCTTCTTTTTCCTTGGAAAATTATGCAAAGCAGGTATTGGATCACTTGGCTCACGGAACAAAAATATCTTCTCCCCTGTGTCTAACAGTTCTATGGCTTCAGCAGTTGCAGAGTTCAGAGAAACAGGTGGACAAGGCTGTTCCATATGAGGATGTGCAGGTGAACATCCAAGATGAATGAATGCTGCTCTTTCCAAGAGAGCAAGTTGCTTCTTCTTTACCAGGCTACATTAATGAAAAAAAAAAAAAAAAAAAAAAGAGTTGAAAAATGAAAACTGAGGCAAAAAGTGCATAACTTCCTACATCATATCTTGCCATAGAAGTGGTGGCTTTGGAAGCTGAAGAAAATCATATTTGAACACAGAGAATTGCAAGTTTCATTCTAATCCGCAATAATTCATGTATCATTTTATGAGATACAAAATTGCAAAAGGAAAAGTAATCTTAAAATAACTGAACAGAGAAAATGAGCAATGTACATGAAAATATGAGAATTCTGTGGCTATGCACAAAAGAAAAATCTTTTTAGGCATTTACTATACTGCTTATTATGTGTAAGTACGTTGTAGGAAACACAAGCATTAGATAGAATAATATTAGAAAATGCATACTTATGAACTAATTTTCTGATTTCTAGCAGTTTTAGAAGCAGCTTTGGACATCAAATAAACTCTAAATTAAAAAAAAAAATAACCCAGATATGTTTGTTCTGGTTTTCTCCTTACCTGTCCTTTCTCTTGTTTAGAGAAGGGATCTTTTCTAAACTTCTGTTGATCAGATCTTGCTTTACTTTGTTCTCCAGTGTTTGCCACAGCTCTTGGTTCTTCCTGAAGGAACAGGAAAGGAAAAATTCCCAGCAGCAAATCCCCAAATACACACATTTTTCTCCTCTTTCTGACCTTAGCTACCAAATCCATGACAGCAACACCATAAATAGAGTCAGTAAGAGTGTTTAAGTACTTTTGCTGCTACAAATCATTTAAGTCAGCTGAGGTCACATCTCAGGGCATGGTCCCAAGGACTTTTATCTGCTCCTTGACAGCTCACATCTGCCAACTAGAGGGCTCAGTGCCACAACATCTGCTTTTGTCTCCTTCCCAAGTCATGGCAGGGAGTTGGGAGAGCAAGCCTAGGAGCATCCCTTGGTGCTATTGCAGAGATTTCAGCTCATGTTAATGGGGCTAAACTGGAGTGATGAAGGCCCTGGGAGTCTACCTGTGTCTGTGAGAAATGGGAAACACAGTGGCCACTTGGAACTTCAGTAATTAACTACTAAAGGGACAGACATCTGCAAGGTTAAAACTTCCATTACTAGGAAGGAGGATCTCCTTTGCGTATTTAAGAGTCACAGACATATAAAACCCAGTGTGTTATGAACACATTTATTTATTATAAATAAAAAAGTGGAAAGAAAATATTTTTAAAAACTCCAATTCAGGCAACAAAAAAAAAATTATCGGAACCAGATTTATAAATCTATTAAGTAACTGTTTAACTAATGAACTCATAATTTTTTTAAACTTTTTATCCATCGATTTATTATAGTTAAAATATTTCACAAAATAAGGTAGCAGTTTCAAAGTATTTTTACCCCAGAAAAATATTTCAAAAGTAAACTTATGCACCTGTGATTTTTTCCTATTGCTGTCAGTCTCACTGTCCAGCAAAAATATATATACATAAAGCAACAATCTTGTCTAGCAGTGGTCTACCGGAAAACATCACACCTACCTTTTCTTATAGCTGCCAGACTCATCTGCATTACTGTCACTTTCAACACCACCATCTGAATATTTACTGATGGAATCGAGGACAGAAAGAACCTCACTTTGTGAGCTGGAGGGCAGCAGCAAGTTCAGGACCCTGTGCAACATTCCCATTGGCACCCTTGTCAGTTTAGCTAAATAACCCGCCAGACGGAGCTCCTAGAGGATTAAATGAGTAAAAGACAGATAAATTTAGCATTGAAAATAAATGTTAGCCAACTTTAATTACTGTTATTAAATAAATAGTCATTATGGAAACAAAAAATATTACTGGAGATTATTTTAGTAGTGACAATTTGGGTGTCAAGTGGTCACACTTCCATGTTCACTGTTTCTACCCACACCATATCATGGCTGTCCATTTCATTTGGGAGTTAGGCAATGTAAATGCCAAATAACCAGTTGATTTTGCCATATTTGCTAAGGGCATGTACTTGATTCCCTTTGGTCTGAAAAGTCACAATGCAACTATATTCTAACTTTAGTGCTGCTTTCTTCTGTAGCAGTTTCCTCTTTAAAATGTTCTTTTCTCTGACCCTTACCTTTCTGCACCAGCTATTACCTGGACTGAGAGACAACCCTTAAAACTTTTCTAGCACAGCAGAAGTGACAGTTAAACAATTCTCTAGGGTGCCAGAAAGCTGTCAACAATCCCAGAAGTGGCACAGGTGCCCATCAGCCTGATGCACCTGGCACATGCACAGCAAAGGGAGTGCTGGTGTGTGAACATGACCCAGCACTGAGCACCATTTCCAGATGCTCACAGATACCCAGAACAGTTTGCAGAAGTGGAAAGAAGCAAATGTGTGTGCAAACACAGGAATGGTCAGATCAAAAGCCCTCCAGCATGAGATGAGTTGATTTTTCAGGTACGCTATTGGTAAAATACCACAAAGGTCAGGAACTCCCTTTCCTATGATAATAAATGGTTACAAGTGCTACTTGTGCCACCAACAACCTCATCTGTATTCCTAGAATATCGACAAAATAAAATCAGGAATGAATTGTAGATTACCAACAGCAGAATTGCTTTTAAGTGTTTGGACTGAGCAATGTGTATTTAAACAACAGATGCAAGAATCAATGAACTTGAGCCATGCTGTATTTCAAGCTTCCTGTGCTGTTTCCACATGCCAGTCTGCCTGCATCATCTGCTGTATCTAAAATGCAATTAGTGTACCTGGGGCTACAGCTATGAGTTTATTCAAAAGTAACATCTCAGCCAGGGGCTGCTGATCCTGAACTCAGTGTCATTCAAGTAAATCTCTTCTTGACCTAGATCTGATCTTGATAAGGATGTAAGCTGAAACATGAAATACAGGAAAAACTTTTCTTTTCAGAGAGAGTGCCATCTACAGCTCTGAAAACTAGTCTTAAGGGGGAAATATTATTTAAATAAAAGTATGAGTGTAAGATAGCTATAGTTTCATAACATTTGTCAATGTAATGTGTTCTACAAATTGCAAGAAAATCAAGGGGAAAAGAGATTTAAAAATAAATTTCCAGTATCAGTTCACAGGATAAGCACCTCCAAAAGTAGGACTGTGTAACCTCATGAGCCTTAATAAAATAATAAGTTAATATTTTACTAAGACTATACTTCTTTACAGTTGAACTAAGAGTAGTCAGGTTTGGAAATATACCTGGGAGTTGTTAGACTATTATCCTTCCTGAAAACAGAAATTTTGTTTCAATATCTGCAGGGTAAATATGTATAGGTATGGAATTTCAATAAAGTATGTTGCAGGGTATCTCTGGGCTACACTTTTTTTATTAAAAAATACAAACACAAAAATCCCAACGGTATATTTGATGCATATTTACACAAATAAATTATTTCTTCAGAGAATCTTACCAATGAAATTGGTAATTTGCAAAACAATGACTTTAACTTCTCAACTTACAAAATGCATGCCATGCTGTTGAGAAGCCCTTTCACAATGTATCTGCATCAGAGAAACCTAACAAGCATCCTGGGAAGACAAATTGCCATAATCCAAGGGGAACTGCTCAGTCAGCTGCTACACCACTCAGACACACAGAAGTCAGTGGGGCTGGATGGGATCCACCCAAGGGGACTGAGCAAACGGGCACAAGTGTTCACTGGGGCATTTTCCATCATTCACCAGCACTCCTGGCTAACTGGAGGGGTGCCAGTTGACTGGAGGTTATCAAGTGGAATACCCATCAGCCCAGAAGGGCTGGGATGAGGATCTGAGGAACTAGACAGCTGTCAGCCTGACCTTGGTGCTTGGTAAGGTTATGGAACAGATCTCTGGAGTGACTCAGCAGAAACAGAGATACAGGAAAAGCTGAGAGATCCTTGGACTAAAGTAGTCCTTCCTTGACATGGTGCTCCCTGAAGCTCCCAATTCATGATACAGGGGACTGTGACCACACTTGTCCCCAAGGCAAGATACCTGGATGCAGAAAGCTGCTCCACCAGGTTTATTTTGATGCTAGCTACATATCTTATTGAATGCTGGAAGATAAAAACTGGGGTCAGTCAACAGATTCATTTTTTAAGGCCTTTGTAGGACTGACAAGCAGCCAGTGGACAGCAAATTACCTGAAGACAAGATGCTCTTTGTGAAAACATGAATGAGTAATGATACTAGAAATTTTTACTAGCAGTCCTTCTATCATTTAATTTTGAAATATAATCAGTGCAAATCATTCCTAACACTCATCAAAATCTAAACAAAACCCTTATTTCATTACATGAAAATCAAGCTGTAAATCTGTCTTTTAAGCAGAAAATCAGGCACTTTAGTTTTTCACAGAATGAAATGCAACAGGACAAACCCTGAAAGGATTTATAAGTGAACAAACAGAAGAACAACTCAGTAAAACTCAAAAGGCTGAAAGCAGGTCAGAATTAAGTGAAGTGACTGACAGTATAGGCTGCAAACTGGTAGCAACTACTAGCAGAGAGTAACTCTAAATACATCTCTAATGGTTCCCAAAAAAGAAAAGTTGATATCCAGATACAGCTGCAATTTAAACCTGGAAGCTTTGTTCAATTTCATGCTTACCTGAGTATAAATTGCCAAAAATGCATCCGTTTCTATATTTTCCAGGATATCTTCAAGCACCACGCAATTCCATTGCTCATCTCTCAAACTGAAATGAAAAGCAGAATTAACACTGAAATCTTCCCAAGTGCAATGACTGTATTATAGGGAACAAAATCTGAAGGTCACCCATTCGGGAAGCATATCTGTCTGTCAGCAAAGCTGCTGTGAGCAGTGTAACTTCTAAAATATGCCAAATTCTCTCCCCTTCTTCCCTGAACCTCCAAGCAAACATCAGAGCAGAATCTAAGGCTATGATCTTGAACAATTCAAATAGGGAATCACTCCAAAGCAATGTGATTCAACCTGTCCCCATCCTCTTTAAATTTCATCACAACACTTTATGTCAAGTTGTGGATCTTTTTGTAGCACTGCTGGTGATTTTTTTTCCTTAGACCAAAATATGGTGACATAATATACAAAACCTGTAATGTACAAAAGTACAAAACCTGTTTCTTGCTATACATTTTCAGGTAATGACTAGTTCCAGTTGCTTTGAAGTCTTCCACGATAGGTTACTCACTTGTGGATACTCCTGCAAAGACCTATCTGATCTTCTACTGACTCTCTACTTCTGCAACAGCAAAAATGTTCATCTAAACTGAGTAGAGCTCCAGCCTTTTCAGAATTAAAACAGATTTACCACTATCACAGCCATTTTTAATATATCGGTGGTTCAATGGAAAACACTCTTTCTAATGCAAAGCACACTTTGAGGATATTACAGGAAGTTTGAAATGTGCTAGGCTTATAATACTGTGCAATAGACATGGAAATGTCATTTCTACCTCCTGTAACTCTAATGAAAGTAATACAATAGGCTGCAATTTTGCAAATTATCACCCATTTTTGCTAGTCAACTTTTATGATAAGACAGATATTTCTATATACCTCCTGAGAGGCATTTTATTTGTCACTGATATCTTTACTTAAGAACTGGCCAGGGAAAATTGAAATTGAAGAAGAGTTTATACATCTCATCAAAAATAATTGTGTGCCAGGGAATTCAATCTACAGTATGACAATGGAGATGGAAATTCAATTTAAACTGTCTCAGCTACTTCCTCTGACCCCAGCAGGTCATATTTCTCTGAAGTCCCTACATCTCTTCTTGGGAGACAAAGTAACAGGATAAAAATTTTTTCCTCCTTACTATTAAGGAGTATCATTATTTTTCCACTATCCCTGTCAAAAAATAGTGACTGCTATGCAACACAGCACCATCTATATGTTACCAAGTTATTATTATTTCATGTTCCTTATTTCAATATTCCCAAGACTCCTCAGTTATGCTCTGGGCCACAGCACAAGAAGGCAGTGCTCAAACACAGAGGTACAGTCCCTCAGCACAGCAGAACATTCCATCTGCTGTTTCTCCATGATATCTTACGGTCCAGAAGGACTGCAGTAACACAGTAAAACCTGAGACCAAAGAACTTACCTTTGCTGGTACAGGTTTATAAATTGTCTACATTTATTCATGGCCTGTCTTAACAGAACTGTCACATGTCTTTCTGCATTTGTGTCCACAGCTTCATTTGAGAGTCCCAAACCATCCAGAATCCACCTCTGCCTACTCATTAGATGCTGCTGTGCTGACTCCTTATGCAACATCTCATACTCCAGCTTCCTGTCAAGTTCTTCAATCTCCTAGAGGTTGAAAATGCATGATGATAAAAAGTTCTAATTTAACTTGAAAGAACAAATTTCATTTGGAGTGAAGAAAAAAGATGATGGTATCAGATTTTCTGGTATTACTTCATTCATTTCTTATTCTACCCAGCCACTTGTAGTCATTACACTTTTCAATTCATTGCACAGCTTCAGTAAACATGACTGGCACGTTATGAATATCAGAACAATGAGGAAATCTATGACCCAATTTCCATTCTGTTAAAAGTCAATGCCCTCTGAAACCTTCTACTGCAGAGGACATCCAGCAAATACACTGTCAGCATGGCTGAGATCAAAACTAAGGAATACCAACATAACAATTAATCTGTAAGCTGCATAAACCCACTGAAACAGCTTGAGAAACTCAGACTAATTAGTTTCAGTTGGACCAAATTAACAGCTAACAACAGGATTTAAGTTAAAAGACAGTAAACATTTAGTCTGATAGGGTTCAAATACAGTGCTCTGAAAATCAAAGGGTTAAAACCCAAAGTCTTGAGCGGACTGGATCCCTCCTGCCAAAGATCTCCTTTTGGTCAAAGAGTCAAACTGGGCACCAGAAGGAAGGCTTCATATTCCCATTTCCAATATCACTGTTGTCTCACCTCAACCTTTACACTGTTTACAATCTCTGTGCCCCACATCCGAACTTGCAACTTGGAAAAAATGCTGAATTTTAACCTATCTTTTTCATCTGCCTCATCAGCTGTATTTAACCCAGTGTTAGCTATTCTAGGTCTCACTTCTGCCCCTTCTATAATCCTTTTTCTTCACTTGTTCAAGGACAGAGAAGCTAAAAGCAACCTCTCTGAAAAGTCCCCTCATATTTAGTACATAAGAGGCAAAAATACTCCATCTACATACAAATTTCACTATTTCCTATAGATTTAATACAAATTTAAGCAAAATTGGAGGCAATTAAGCATTCTAACTGGCACTCTATGACAAACTCTGTAGAGATGACTGCATGAAAATTTAACAAGGAATTTTCACAGCAATAGCTGTCTAATGATGCCCTCTAGCAAAGAGGTTTTTCTCAAAAACCCATTTTGTTTGTTCTACTCCAATGCTCTCCCCAAGCCTCACTTGGATGGTTCCAAATAGCAGATGTAGAAAAAAAATCCTTATGAATACGGAGCACTGAAGTATTAAAAAAGGATTACAAAATTGGCACGTATCAGTTATGTAATAAATATGGTGAAGGGAAGAGGTTTTTCCAGATTTTCTACTATTTAAACTGCATGAGTGTGCTTGGAAGGAGATAGACAGGTAGAAGGCTGTATAAATAATCTTTAAAAACTTGATAATTGAAGCATATCATGTGGTTATGGATTTTGCATTTGGGCATCATTATAACATGAGCAACTCTGTAAGACAGTCACAATAATTTACTATTCCAGTTGTGACTCCCAATCACTTCCCAGCTGTCTTCCTTTCAATCAATACAATATTAATTAGACACCAAAATACTACTTTTTCTTTGACTGCATGCAACTATAACAAAAATAAAAAATAATAATACACTATCTACCTTGGCTCTAAGACTTTCCTTCTCTTTATGTCTTTTATTGAATGCATTGAAGTGTACATAATTACAGAAATTAAAGTCTGGGCCACCAGAAGCTGCAAAGCAGCAGCTAAATCAAAGATACTCCAATACTTGCTGTTTCCTAACAGGATTTTTTTCTCTTAACTACATTACTTACAGGATTATGTGCCTCTAAAATCTGAATACATTCCAATTTTGACAGGGTTTTTGATGTGTTCAGTTGTTCAAAGAGCAAAGCTTGCACATTTATGATAGCAGTATACAGCTCCAGCATTTTGGATTTTTTAACAGTCTTTTGAAAGGCTAAAGAAGCAATATACTCTCCAAGTTTACTTTCCAGATTGCGCAGGTGACACTCTTTTTCAAGCTGCAGCTCATACTTAATCTAAAAAAAATACCAAAAACAAAAGACAGAAAGATTAACAGAAAATCTTACATGCACACTTATGATTTTAATAGTCTCTTATTAACAAGCAGGATTATAGCAGCAAAGAAATCAGTGCTGTTATCTTATAATGTAATACACTGTTTTAAGAAGTGCTTTTAACCTTCAAATCCAAGCTTTTAGAGTAATCAAAACTGAATTACAGTACAGTCAAACACTGTAAAGAGTTTAGGCTTTCTTTTAGGGTAGTCAAAACTTTAATATTAAATGTTAACCCAAATCAGAGGGTCTATATAATTTTATTATAATAAAAGAGAGAAATACAAATAAATCTGTGATTACCTACAGTTAAAGGCAAAGATAAAATATACCCTTCTGTTTAGAAAAAGAAAATTAAACTTATAGAAAGACTGTATTTAGTTTCAAATTGGCAAGTGTCAGTTAATGTTGACTGATGACATTCAACCTACTACTCTTTGAGCAAATAACTAAAAATCCTCTTTTACACAACAAAGTTAAAATGTAAATCAAAAGTCTATTGGATTTCAAGTAAGATTAAAACTGGATTGAAGCAACATCAAACAGCACAAAATCAAAGTGATTTAACTCAGTAACTATGTTGCTGCCACACATTTGATGGAACATCCACAGAAACTATTCAAGGGTGAAAGGCAAGTGCAGCATGTGCAGGCACACAATCCAACACAGTGTGACCAAGGAGCTCTCCATGCTGTACCACTGACATTGACAGCCAAGGACACTGCACTCTGACTACTTCTCTGTGGGACAATGTGGACAGTAACCAGCTGCAATTTCCTTCTTTAGATCCTTCCATCTGAGCTTGGCACTCTAAGCTCCCTTCACACCCAGAGAAAAGGAAAAGGTACTTCTCAGTAGGTAGCATATCCGAAGAAAGGGGTTTCCACTGACATGTCAGCTGGATGTCTAGGTTAGACAATGATAGCTACACTGCATATTTAACGTTTAGGTAGCTGAATATTCAAAAGACAGGAAACACCAGTTTGTTTTCTTTCTCTCTCCCTGTACTATTCTCATGGGTCCAAAGACTTGGATTGTAAGAGACAAGACACAGACAGACAAAGCCCATGAAGCCCTGAGAGCTCCAACTCTGCTACTTGGTGTTGACATCAATTGCTGCCCCATATGCCCATCCATACACTGCTGGGTACCAGAGCCCAAGGTTTTTCCTCACTCCATCTCTAAACTCTCTCTTCATCCTGACAAATCTAATCTGATAGGTTTCACAGCACACCAAAAAACCCCAAAACAAAAATGACTATTTTCAGAAATTTCCAGTATTACGTATTTTAACAGCAATGCTCAAATAAATACTGCCTGTGACAGAATGGAAGAACCACAGACATCAAAGGAGGCACATAAAACCTTTTAAGTTTTGGCCAAGTGTCCTAGGTTACAATATAGATGTATTTAGTATTCTATTACCACCAGCTGTGCAGCATTAGCTGTTATCTCCTGCTGTGACTCACCCCTGATAACTGTCAATGAGCTATCAAGAACCAACTGCATGACTCATGGAATTATCTCATCCTATTGTGAGATGCTCCACCCAGGAGGGAGGAGCCAAGCATTCCCACCTGGATATAACCTGGGCTCTTGAATGACACAAGGTTACCCTGTCTACTGGATTCCCAGAGGATAAGAAACACCACTGGACCTTCAGGTAGAGACCAGACCTTCCACAGGATCACTGCTTCAACTGAACTACTTCACTTGGGATGCTGCCACCCCCCTAACAGGGTGTCAGGTTGTATCTGACTCTGTCAGTGTTTATCTTTGTATTATTGCACTTATTTTTAATTTTCCTATGACATTTATATTCCTGACTTGCAATCTCCCACTTGTTTGTTTTCAAACTAACACATCAAATTTACAACTACTGTGGCCTCTGAGAGCAGATACTCACCTTTGCATTCCATGGAAAAGCATTTATCCCATCAACTTTGATCTCTCTCTTAAACAGACAGAGATGAGCACAGCTATTTAACTGGGATATTTACATGACTATCTAGTAGGCATCCTGTGGTACCCCTTTGTACATGCAGTCAATCTCCCCCATTTCACCAGTCTGAAAATAATGAAGACCAATAGTGATTGTCCTGTTGGTGTGAACTACAATACCAGAAAGGTCATCTGTAGTCCTTAGACACTGTATGTCTTCCTATTGGCACACAACTTGATTCTGCCTCTTGTAATATCTCTGCACAAATAGAAATTAGGGGTACTAAAGGCACTAAAAACCTTATTAGCTTCCTACTCATGTTAATCACAATTATATATCATTGCCTCTATTTATGAATAGTTTTGAAGGGGCATTTAAGGATACTTCCACCAAATTTTTACATTCCTAAGATGATGAATATGTAACATGATGCCCATAAATTTTCTCTGGCAATATTATCTACAAGAGACCTGCTAAGAGTGACTGTGTATCATGCAAATTCTATTATCCAGGAGAGCGAGGTAAATGTAAAATGTGATTTGGAACTAAATATACTTGTGATATCCTTTTGCTCATGTGATAGTCTCCAAAGTCTCCACTGAATCATCTGGAATGTCTTTGAATGCAAGAGATAGATTACCTTCAGGAAATATTTAGGAACTAATTTGAATTAAGCCAGTAACAAGTCAAGAATAAGAAATCATCCTAGAGACACAAACGGAGGCAGATTTATTTTCTTGATGCTTTTGACATAGCTTCATCTTAAAAGACAGACACTGTCTCTGAACATTACTGTTAATCTAACAAATCAATCTGGAATAATGCAGGTATGTGACACAAAATAAGTAAGCATATGGGTTACAAATAAACATATGGATATTTGAGTTAGAAGGAGAATTAACTCAGAGATTGTACTGGCATTATGGTACCAAAATGATAAAAAATAAGCTTTTTTTTTGGAACAGAGCAGGCAGATATTTACAGTGAAGCAAAAGAGATAGTCAAAATTGGGAGTTTGCAGAAAAAGAGCGGAGCTGTCTTGCAGTATTTGCTCAAAAGAAACATGACATTTACCTTAGGATAGATCCGGAAATATCTATTGCTTGTTTCTATGTTTCAGTTTTTTGTAGGAAAAAAATCAATAATAATAATAGTCTAATACATCTATCTTCTATGTTCTTTGCAAGAAACCTATTAATGTAAATTTGAAGCCTTTTGATTTCTATAGAGTGCTTTGTACTGAAAAGAAAGTACCTTTAGCATCTCCCATTAAAGCTCACAGCCCAGTAGTTCACAAGTATTCAAAATCAAAGACAAAAAATCCCCCAGAACATCCCACAAGTCACAACTTTGATACAGATTGCACGAGACAGCAAATCCCAGCCTAACTCAGTGTTTTGGTGAGGCACATATTTAAAACATAAATAACAATAATTAAAAAAATTAATAATCTTTCTTCAAAAGCCTGTGCACAAAACATTTGGGTTTTCGTAACTAATGTGCAGCCATATAATTAGAACAGTAAAAGGTATGCCAGATAGTGCATATAAAACTGGAACAATGAGGCTAAATTTCCAATTTTAGAACAAGATTCTAATAAAAACCCTAAACAAGTTTTCGGTACTCTTTTAACTCTAGAGCTTAGCCCATAATCTGATGTACTTTCAAGTAACAGTACCAAAACCTCCTAAATTTTGAAGATCAGGGCATCAGGTACTGAAGTCAAAAGTTTAAATGCTGCCACTAAAAGATCAGAGCAGTCTTGGACCACAGTTATTAAACTAGCGAAGAGTGCTACAACACACTTGCCTCCTCGTTGCATTCCTGCCCAAGCTCCTGCTCTCACTTTCAAAGACTGGGTATTGGACTACATAAACATTTGCTTTTATCATCTGCAATCAATACAAACAATGTTTTGCTCTCAAATAAAAGTGAAATTATTTTTGAATTAACATGTTGACACATTATTTTGCATTTTTCAGGATACAGGTATAAAAAGAGTAAGAAAGAGGTATAAAAATGGCTTTTTGTCTAAATTGGTACTAAAAATGACATGGTAATCACTTTTGAAGCTATTTTTTTATCTACCAATTTTATTACCAGTGACACCTGCTTGTTCTGTGTAGTTTTTACAGCTGTGCACCACCTATGTCTAACAAACTTGAAATTGCCATATCCATTTGACATAAAAAAACTAGTATTACCCATACTGTACACATGTGAAAGATCTGTTGGAATATCTGCTGGAAGAGAAGTAAAAAGTCATCAAAATCCCACATTAGGATTGGTCCCACTCCATTCTCAAGGATAAACTTTAGACCTTTAAAAGGTACCCATCAGAATCAAGACTTCCTTCCACTCAGCTCTGTAAAAATAAACTCAGACCCTACCCAAAAAGCTTTTGAATCTCAGAATCCACTTTTGAGTTTTCAGCAGCATTAGCAGAGAATCCAAGAACTAAATGTTGCTCAAGCAAAGCATGCATTGAAGTATTTTCCATATTTTGAAAGTCTAGAAGACCACAGGATCTAGGGGAGTCTTTCAATCTTATATACAGCAAGCCCCAGAACCACTGGAAGAAAAAGGGGTAAGAAATGAAATCAGCTCTGTAACTAAGATGCAACAATTAAAACAAAGAAAAACTATTAAGCTTGAAGTACAACATCTTGATAAATGCAGGGAAGAGTAGGGAGATGCATCATGCCACTATACCTTACACCTTTTTTATCTGGTTCTTATTGACACTGATAGAATACAGTCATTCTTTAATTACTAAAGATCTAGGTTTTTACCTCAGTCCAGAAAAGTTTGTACTTACCCTATTCAAATTTTCACCTTTCACTGAGTCTTCATAAATTAGAATTTTGTCCTGTAAAGACTTCTTCAGTATATCTAACTTGTTTCTATTCCTGGACCCTGTTTTTCCCATTTTAGAATGCTGCTGTAAAAAGATGAGAAAAAATGCCTTATTTATAAGAGATATATGAGGATGCTAATGTTAAGATTATTACTTGCTATTATTGGCACATCCACAAAATAATGAAACACTTGGCAAATATGACTTTCACTGAGGAAGTATTTCTGAAATGAAGGTGCTGCCTATTCATTCAGATGATTCCTTTTGGCATTCAGACAAAGTTAGAATTTTTTTAAAAATTCTTTCAAGTAGAACTATATATTCAGCCTTTCCATGAAAACTGGTAGCATATAAATTTGATTTTAAACAAGCTTTAGGAGTGATAATAAGAGCAGATTTTAACTGATACATTGTCTCCTCAGCACAGTTAAAAATGAACAAAGAATATTAATTTAAGATCTACATTGTTTTCAACACACAGCCTATGAATCACAAATGAACCATGATAATATTAAGAGGCACTGTTCCATGTAATCAAATTATTCTTGACCTTTCTATTTCTTTACAAGAATACCAACTAAGTATATGTACTCTTGGGGAAATGATAACATCTGTTCAACTATAAGGTTTTGCAAAGTCATTTCCCTCCTTTAGTACTTTAAAAACTATTAAGGCTTTGAACTAGGCTAATTCCTAGCACAATTAACCCAAGGTAGTTTACATGTTTAGAAAACATAACCGAACCAAAACAAAGCAAGGGCAAGTCCTCCTTTTTAAGATGGTATTAGATACAATTCAGACAGAAAACACTTTTTTCCCCCATACTTTATAAGAACTGAAAACTATTTCTGATTCCACAGCTTTTACACTTTGCTGAAGGAATTACACACCCCTCACAGGGTTCTTTAAAAATGTGCTAGATTTGATAGGCAGACAGACTCCTTGTTGAAAACATTTCTCTGACATTGAGTATGCCTCACCTTCTTCACATTTAGATGTGGGAAAAAACCCCAAACTGTCTGCATACACTTAAATCTTTTTAAGAATCACACCTCATTTCTTGCCAAGAAAGGCCATCTAATTCAGGAACTTTACCTTCCCAAACAGAAATAACAATGTAGGCCATTCCTTTTCAGAAACTCCCAAAACTTTCACAAAAGCAGCAGAAATTCACAGGTTTATGTGCAAAAACCTATTTATCCAACTGCTGCCCAAACAATTATCCTTAAGTCCACTGGTCCATGCAGACAGGAAAAGTGAGCACTGCTGTAGCACCTGAGAAGGAACCACAGACCCAGATGTGCAGCCAAAGCCAGCAGCCACAGGCACCACCAGGAACCTCTCCCACATCCCCACACTGTTCCCACCTGTTTGTTGCTCACTGCTAAATTCTGATCAACTTTCAGCACCTCGGCGTCCCTCTGCTCCACCTCAAAAGCCTGAAGCAAGGTTCTTGCTCTTATCTTGGGCCAAGCCAAGCTGCTGTCCACCTGGGAGAAGCAGCAGTGCAACTCTTGCCTCATTCTAAGCATCTCCTCTTCCGAGAGTGAGAGGGGTAAACTTAGAAGTTGCCTGTTAAAAAAAAGAGCCATTTGCTGTTCAATGATATTGCAATATTGCATAAAACGTAAGAGACATGCACACAAACACTTTAGTCAGCAGTGATCATCCTTTTTTTGGTGTATTTCATGTATCAGTTAGGGATTCCACACACAGCAATGAACTGCTCAGCAAGCACAAAATATCCTTGAGGATAATATAAATTCTGCATACAGAATTTCCTGGACTGTAAAACTCCATTTTCAAAGGAAACCAGCTTTTGAATATTTTAAAAAGAAATTAATATTTTTAGTACATTTCCTATGAATAGAATCCTTCCACCTCTTCAGACAATACAATTCCTGGACTTCAGCTGAAATCAAGATAAAAGCTTCCCAAAACGCCTTCCTGTGCTTTTCTCAGCACTTAGCAGGCACAGCTACTGAGAAGGAAAAAATAGTCTCTCTCTGTTATAAACACATGTGTCATCCCTTCCATCATCAATTCACAAGGGTTCCAGCTGTTATTTGTAAAAAGGCTCTTTGCAGTCTGAACAACAACATATATTTTAACAGTAATTTGAATTACTCAAAGTTCCCATTTTGTGGAAGTGAGGTTCTCAACACAGATCTCTGAGGAACTTATCGAGTCAAACTGAAGTTGACTTAAAGATAAAGCATGCTCAGTTCTGATTAACCTGAGATTAAATTTGTCTTCTTACCTTGCTTATCTTATATCCTCAAGAATATTTCATTAAAAATAGCATACTTTGATTTGTTTTATTCCACAAAAAACTGCTAGTGTTTAAAACATGAACAGCATGTTTTTTAAAGAGTAGTTTTCATTGAAAAATATATTATACTGCATGTTTAAATAGCAGTGATGCTTTCATTCAATATATAACAGGCCTATACTACTTCATCATTTCTCTAAAATATTTGAGTTAAGAACTCCTTATTTCTATCTATTGATTCAGCAAAGAACAATTATATTCTTAATTAATATATTTTTAATGCATGAGGTTTTTTCCCTTCAAAAAATTACTTTAAGACAACTCCAAATATCCATTTATAGTATTTGTCATGTTGTCTTAGACTCATGGAAGAAAATCCACGCTATAAATCCATCTATATAAATATATAGGCAGAGACTTGAAATAAAGTACAGCAAATAGAGTTTTTCCATGTCTATATTTAAAAAGGATTTTAAGCATTAACAATCTTCATAAATATTTTGGACTAACCCATGGTCTCTTTGATAAGCAACAAAAATGAAAAGCTTTCATTCAAAGTAATTCTCTGTGAAAACCAGATAGCAGATGAGAACATAAACATGAGAGCTGGCATCTGTCATCAAAATACCATAATTGACAGACAATGGACTGAAAAAAGACAGTGACAGATTTAAAGGGGCTTTTGATAGGACAGTTGTTGCTGTATTTTTTTGTACAATTTTCTTGCATTTTACCAAAAAAAACCCAAGCAGCTTACTGTTGCTTCAAATAAAGATAACATCTAACAAATACGACAGGCACGCTGCAGGTTGGAACACAGTTATTATAGAATTCTAAGTTAGAAACAGGAAAGTCCTGTTGGGTCATACAATCTATTTCCATATTCCTGCAGGTCTGCTCTCAGCAATGTAAACAAGACATAGTAAGAGAAGCTGGAAAATACATATAAATGACTTATAGGAAAGTATTTAAAATGCTGAATAAAATACAAAGCCCTTGAAATTAGAACCGATGGGAAAGAACTGATTAGAACAATGGGAAAGAGTATATTTTGTTCCCTGAACAAAGCAAATGTAATGGGTAGATTTTCTTTTTATATTCCTGTTATTTGGTTTTACAACATGTGGCAGAAAAACTTATAAAGATTCTGTCTGGATAAAACTGCCCATACAAATCTATTTTGCTTTAAAGAAGAAGTATGAAGGAGAACCTTTTACCAGTCTCTTTTCCTTTCTCTTTTTTTTCCCCCTCCCTGTTCAATCTCTTATGCCTGCTACATTTTCTTCAGGGCCACACAGCCTATTATAGGTTTGCCTGTTCCAGTCGCTTCCCCTAAAGCTGCTGTTTCATTTTTTCATGTTCCCATATCTCTAACAATGTCTCTTATTAAATAGAAATAGTATAGGAAATGTAGTAGTGCAAATATTCAGGCAATCTAACAACCAGACAGAAATGTATTTGAAAGCTAAGAAGAAATGCTAGCAAACACTCCCTGATCTGTCAGGGACCTTGCTGCCCATTCAGAGGCACAACCACTCCTGGCCACAGCCATGGGCTGTCCCTGTGCAAGGTCCCCCAGCTGTGGCAAGGCCACCACCTGCTTTCCCACCTCCCCAGGGTCACACTGTAGCAGGCAGCGATGACCATAACACTTCCAGCAGCCAGAAATCCTCTCTGCAGCACTGCCTGTGCCATGCTGCCTGTCTGGCTCAGGGCTTGGTGCCAGGGCCACTCTGTCAGCAGGCCAGAGCAGCAGAGTCTGACACGTGGAGCCATGAGCTGGAGAGGTAGGATACTGCATTGTGTACTTAGGGACTGTGGAAATACTGGGGCAAAGCTTCAAACAAACCCAATGAGCAAGGCTTGACTTGTGGCTAGAAGGAATATATTGAACTTGGACGTGGGGCCAATTAGGTCTGACATACTAATTGGCAATTCCAAAGTGCAGGACCTCAAAGAATAGACTGAGAATAAAAATGAAAGATGTGTAAGTGAAATCTCTCATGGAATGAATGGAAGTATAAAAGTTTCATTTCATGTTTTTAGTTTCAAGACTGCTGTTTCCTGGGATTTCCACTCATGCCACATAGGCTGAGTGCTTGGAAAAAAAAATCAATTTCTAAGTGCCCAATAGAGAACTGATCATTAGGAATTACAACTGGAAAGGTGTGAAAACTCCTAGAGCTCTTCTATTTGCAATAGTAACTAAGAAAGAAATGAAGAGAGATACTTGCATGAATACTGACTGTTCCCAGCTCCTTATTTTCTTTTGTTCTGAAATGCCTGTTTCAAGCTCTTGGCTTAGCTTCTGCCTGGTGAGCTCAAGCAGCTCTTCAGCAGCCATGCTCTTGTCACGTTCTTCCCTTTCAAGCTGTCCATGTTTAACAACCATCTCTTTTTTGTGCTCCTCCACAGCTTCCAGCAGGAACAATTTTGGCACATTGAGCTTGAGCAGTTCTTGCACAAACACTGCACACTGAACACGTTTAAGCTCTTCAGTGGCTTTCTCTGTTAGACTAAATAGAAGCTCTTTGAGCTCTTCACTGGCCTCATTGTCAAGCTTTTCAGTAAGTTCTTCAAATTCAATGGTGTGATCACTCAGAAGATTTTTCCAGCATCTCAGGTAGTGAGTGATCTCATTAGTAGTTTTGAAGGGGTCTGTAAGTGACAGCTGCTCCTTCTGAAGCTCTTTCTGCTGATTCATTTACCAAAAGGAAGAACAAAGTTAAGAAAAAGGAACATCTCAAATTCTAGCTCAAGAATGAATTTCACAGCAACACAAAAGGAAGTGTCTTTTGCTTTTCTGTGTCCTTGAAACTTCTTTTCAATGTCCAGAGGCTTACCTAGTGCTCTGTACCAACAGGTTGGTTTTGTGAGCACCTAGCAGGTCTGTGATAACTCAGACTATTATCAGATACAAAGGCTGTGATAATATGGCCTGTTTCTAGATAAAAGGGCTAACATCTAAACAAATGCATGATCATGTGGTTTGACATAATCTCAACTAGCTGAACTTCAGTGATCTAGCAGCATTCCAGAAATTAATCTGGATCAAACAGCAAAGAAGGAAAAGAATTTTAAAAAATTAGGGGGAAAAAAGTGGTGGGTTGTTTTTATTTTCCCCATCTTGCAATTTCATTTGAAAGCTAAACCAAAGCTACCTACACTGAGAATAAATACAACAAATGACATTGCCATCAGCAGGCCTGCTCTCTATGCTCACACTGGTATCTGTTAAAGAGCACCCAGCACTGAAACACATCCTACAAAAGATAAGATCAACCTCACCTAACTTGAGTGAACTAAAATAAATACCATTTAATCCAAGATAGTTTTTTCCACATCTTTTAGGCAGAATAAGATTAACTTTGAAGTATATCTTTGAATAACAACTCCCTTTCAGATCACCTGCAAGTCATTTACATTATGAGATGACTTGTATGTTTTGGAGTTACCTTTGATTTTTAGATAGCTGAGTTCTACCACAAGCAACCACAGGTAGAACATCTTTTAAATAGTTTTGGTTTGTGGCTGAATTGTAACTGAGCTGTCGAAGTCACTCAGGTCACACATAGCCAGAAACCCACAGCAAATGGTGACTGTCATCTGAGCCATCTCCCTCACCAACTCCTGAACCTGCACTGGCTTTTGCCTGTCTGCATCTTACAGAGGCTTGTCATGACCCCCTTGGACACTAAGCAGAGGGGCTTCAGAAGTTTCTCCAGCTAAGCTGAAGTTAAGTTACTTTTTTGCAGGTTTTTCTAGAAGAAAGCTATGAATTACTGCATGACTACTACAGAACATGGTGGTACACAGCTAAAACCAACTGACACTTATTTTCAACCATGTTCCCGGCAGGGTTGACCCCTGTTGTAAGAACTACATTTTATTTTTCAATTAATTCAATTTCTAATTCATGATAAGCCCTATGAAAATAAATACGCTGAAAATAATTACCTTTTGCAGCATTTCCCGCCTTCGCTTGGTAATGAGTTTCTGGCAAAGCTTCTGCTTTTCTTGTTTTAAATCATGATCAAATTTCTGTTTAACAAAATTAATTTCAGTCTCAGCTCGGTCCAGCAGCATTCCCAAATGACTTTCAGGTAGATGACCTGCTCTGTAATAACAGTGTTAGAAGCCTGTTATCCCAAATTCTTAGGAGCAAAAGGATATCTGAGACAACTAGTACCATAAAAAGGCTCAGCAAAATACACAGAGAATGATCGTTGTTTCTTTAGCAGGGACACCTGGGAGAATTAAAGAAGAAAGGGGATAACAGAAGGACAATTTCAGAGATGAGCACAGAATTGAGGCATTTTGTGAAGGTGTATGAAAAGGAAACAGAAAGAAGGAAGAAAGGAAGGGAAGGCAAGTGTAAAACCAATTACACTTCAGTTTGTAATGTAAGTGATATTCAAATGAGACATTTTAAAGCTTATATATTATTCATATTTAATTTTTTTTTTCATTTAATGCCCCTGGAATGCAATTTTATGTCTTTTACAACTCCTTCTCCTCATTAAAAACACATTTCTCTTTTGTAATCAAGTAAAGAGAACAAAAAATTATTTTTAAGATACAAAACAATCATACTCACAAAATATTTATACTCAGACTTCCTATAAAAGTTTCAAAATAATAGCAAAATACAATTATCAGAAACAGCAAATTGTCAGTCATAAGCCCACTCCTTTTAAATGCAGTTCCATACCATGGTCTACCTCCAGTTGCTACAATATTAAATATCAAAGAGAAAACAAGAACTCAACAGTGCCTGCAACAGTTACAAAAATCTCCCTCTCCACAAATTCAAATTGAATTTCAGAACTTACCTGCTATTACATTTATACTAGAAGTTCCCCAAACCTTTCTTATTCAACAGAAGAATAAAAGAATATTTTAATTCAGACCAGGCTGTTGGACAGCTTTGACTTCCAGTACAGTTTGACTTGTACTTTCTATTAAGTACAGTGGACTTACAAAATGTGGTGTTGAAAAGGTCAACGTGGAATTTTGAACTGAAAGCACCAATTCCTGTGCTGAACCTGGATGTTATCCAGATACCTTCTAGTTTACTTATCCAGTCCCCATTTTTTTGAAGACATGAACATTACACACAGAGCCAGGACTCAGATGAATTCAGGGCTTTCAAGGTTCCATTCCAGTGTGATACCTGGCCCAATTCTTAAATTAAAGAAGCAGCTAAATGTAGCAAGCAAGCCCTTCTCCAGAAAGGAGAGTCTCATTTTGGTTTATTAGGATTTATTGATATTGTGCCAACTTAATTACAACCGAAATCCTCAAAATAAGTGCTAAAATAGATTACTATATTAGCTTGTTTGCAGCCACTGTAACCATGATGGCTAGATCCCATAATTCACACCTTTCCATCTTCTGCTCAAGGAGAATAATTCACATCTTTCCATCTATCTGAGCAAGATCATCCCCTATATAATGTATGTGCTGGATAGAAACTAGATGTGCTTTATCACAGCTATGTCAACCAAAGACAGTCTCTTTTTCCAGAGCTTTTTCGAAGTCTATCTATTGCATTTCTTTAATCTGCAAAGAGGATTAAAATACCTCTCAGTATATTGAGAGTAATCCACCAAACATCATTCTTGACCTAGTAATTTCTGCCTTGAAACTAATCGATGTTAAAATTCAGAATTTTGTCAAAAAAACACCCAACAGCACCAAGGTAATTAATTATGGTGAGGAACGGAGGAAAGATAATAACCAAGATATTATTTTTAACACCTTCATCCTTTCTTGTACTGAGGAAATAAACCCAGGCTTGCTGCATCCAATTAAAATCCCTGTCCAGAGCAGTGAAAAGAGTCTGCAAGAGAAAAAGATAGATGTGCTGGAACCACACAGCAAATGAAAGTTTCAGAAAAGTCATGCAACATAGAATGATAGGAAGATGATATAGAGCTACCTATTTTCAGGATTAAGGAAAAAAAGGTCTACATGATTTAAATTGATTTATTTAGAGAGCCAGTATGTCCACAACTAAAACTGCAGGTGATGCAGTATCCCACCACAGAAGCCTATGTCAGTTTGTGTGCCAACTTATATTAATCAGTGTTATGGTAATTCCTAAGAGATTCAATCCTGGCAGGACACCTTCATTTCTGGTTTCATATAAATACAATATAAAAACGATTACAGTATTAGGAATAAAAGGTGTCCTGCTCTCAAAGGACTTTGGGCAGAAATGCAAAACAAAAGGAGAGGAGAAAGATAATGAGCCAGTATAGACTGTATGATAAACTGCCTGGTCTCAGCATACCAGACATTTAATCACTGAAGAAATGTGCAGGCACATGTCTTTGAACAAAGAGAATTTTAATGAAGGAGAATACCGTGGTAATGACAAGGATGTTTAAAGGGAGATCCTCCCAAAGGCAGGGAGCACCAAGGAAGGGACAGAGGTGAAGTGGGTAGCCAACAGCAGCAGCATCACAGGTCAGTCAGAGGGAGACCTTGACTTCTCTGTATTGAACAGAAGCCAACAAATTAAGGAGCAAACAAGGAGTGAGGGCACTAAAGTAAAAAAATAGGACTTTGTATGTGATGTTACAGAGAGCCAACAAAGGGATGTTGGAGCCCAGCAAAGGAAAATTATTTCATTAAAGCTAGAGAAGGCGCAGAACCATCACTAAAGCAAAACAGAGATAGATATGAAGCAGAAGTTGTTCAGGCCTGAATGTACACAGAGGCTGAATCTCATCAGCATACAGAAACTACAGAGAGAACTTGCATGACTCTGCCCATGCTACTCCAGCTACATCAGGATATCATCTGCTGAACTGGTATCTTGCCAGTGCCCAGATCAGAATTCATGTAAATAATTCTGGGCAATGAATGCCCTATATAGCAGAGTGTTTAAAGCACAAAAGGTTTTAAGAGATTATTAGAAAACTTCATACTGATGCTTTACTGCTTGAGGCATTCACTTTCCAGCACTGACTTCCAGAAATATCCAGCCAAGACACCATTGGAAAACTACTTTCTACAGACAAGGTCCATATAAATGGTGATTATTAAAAAGAACGAGACCAGCACAAGGTGCTTTGCTGCAATCTTTGGAGAGTCTTTTGACCACTTTAGAAACAATACAGAAGAAATTCTTGAGGTCTTACAAAAATTTAAATTTTCGAGGAATTTATAAAGGAGCTTGCAATTGTTTGTACCTCATGAGTCACAAGAACTGGATTCACTTTTTAAGAGACTGAAGAAGAAAGAAATTTCTTGTGAACAAGAAGATACTGGCAAAAAAGTAACACAATGTTTTACAGATGTTATAGCTCAAAAACATTAAGAACCTTGCACCTCTGCTGATAGCAAGAACAAGCTAAGATAAACATTGCCTCAAGTATTTCCCTTTTGCTCATTATTCTTTAAGAAAAAAAACATGAAAAGACTCTGAAGACATCCCTCATATCCATGATTAAAGATTATATTTTAAAACCTCCTTTCCTGCCTTTTGGCATGGGAGTCCAGATTTGATTTTCAAAAGACACTGAGTAATCAAAAACTAGTCCTGACAAATGGGACATTTTATTTAAATACTGTATTTAGAAAGCCCAACCTGAAAGCTGGCTGCTCTATTTAAAATGTTCACAGCCCTCCACAAAATTGGTTTATTTTCCTTTTTATAACATTAATTTCTGGCCACACAGAGTCCTCTTCATGTTAATTTGAAATTGCCTTGCTATCTGATAAATTTTAAACATACTATTAAGTTTCATTTTTAAAATACTTCTCCCCTCAATATCTATCTGCTGGTTTATCTATCTGTGCTATCTCTAATCTATATATTTTCTCTTTTCTCCATTCAAAGTTCTGCACTTTTAAATTCCATTTATCACAGCACGTTTAAGGCACTCTATTATAAAGTGGACAAAATTGATTGAGACAGACCTGTATCTATATTTAGACAAGCAGACTCAATGCTAAAGTGAAAAATAAAAAGATACTATGGATACAAATTTAAAGTACCAGTCATTCAGACAAGACTTGTCTTGCTGCTCAAATTTTAACTCTCCAATTTGTAAAAAACAATTCCCCAATTCTCTCATTTCCCAAAACCACTTTCTAGCCAGAAACCCAAATACAAGCCTGTGTCATGTAATTATAAATTTCTTATGAGTTATACTAGGAGATTTCAGTTTGCTTGGAGAAAATAAAACACAAACAAATAAATGAAAATAGCTACATTCTGGAGTTTTATAACCATACCAACTAAAGAATGAATTATTACAGTTTGGCCAATATTTGTCTGAGAGGAATTACTGCTGCAGCAGGTGTGGGAAGTTACAGGAAAATAACTAGTTCTAGTCCCAGAAAGCAAAATGGAATTGCTTTTCTACAAATGATATCTCCAACTATGGGCATGTCTCCTTTGTCCACAGACAACCAACCACTGCATACTCCAAAAGTTTAATAGAAGAGTGCTAGAAAAATTAGTTTTTCATCTTGGTAATGGTGCTTGCTGCTTTTGGAAGTTTCTGGGTAGTTTGGAAGGTTTTGGAAGGTTTTGAAAGGTTTTTTAATACATTTATTATGTACCCATGAGACCCATGAGGCCCTGGATTACTAATACCACACCTTTCCTTTCTGTTTTATAGTTGATTTGTTTTGTGACTGTTAGGTGCAATAACAGGCATCAAACAATGGGCAAAACCTATTTTTTCAGCCTGAGAAGTCCCAGCTGTTCACTGCAATGGTCGGACAGGTGAGTTTCTCACAAAAGCTTTTTACATAACCACATACATCTGTGAAAACATCTCAGACCTTCTCATAATACAATTCCAAAAAGAGGCATGAACTGATGGAAGGAAACTCTCTGTGAAAAATGTGTCTGAATTACATTTCCTATCCCAGGACATTTTTGTCTTTGAGCCACACAGCTGCAGACCTTAGTAAAGCAGTGCAAGACTACTGGAAGAAGCTCTCTCCAACCAATGAATCTCGAGGCTAAACTCAGGGTGATTCAAGCTAAACTTAGGGAGTGATTCCAGTGAGGCAGCACACAGGACAATCACAAAGAAAAGTAAGGAAAAGATGCCAAAAAACCCAGATAATTTATTTTGTCATATAAAGAGATGCAATCTTTGGTAGCTTTTAACAGACTTCCTGCTTCCTAATACTAAACTATTTTTAAATTAAGTTAACATTATGAAAGAAAAAACACACCATAAAGACCAATGTTCATCTTGCACTCTTAACACACATTTCACATATTGTCAGCAAGTGACATCAATACAGGTATCTCAAATATACAAATACAGCTGCATGCACAGGACCAACAGCAGCAGTGCTAGGCTGTTTTCCTGTACACTGACATATTTTGCTGCCTTGGCAGGCTCCTCACTAATCTCTCCAAATGCCAAATTAACACAGTTCTCTGGGTAGCAGCACGATGTGCTACTCATTGTCACACAATTTTAAATAACTACATCTCTGTGTCTGCTAAGTCACCATTTCTACCTCTCCACCTCGATTCTCAGTATCCTATCACAGAGTACTCTATCAGTGGGTCAGGTATGAGATCCCAAATAAATTAAATGAGTGTATTACAACAGTCCATTTCCAGGTCTACTTGTAACTTTACATTTTAAATTCCCTGCAACAGGTGTATTCTCTGCTAGTCAAGATCCTCCAGTTACATTATTTATAAACAATCTGCTTTCTTTAGAAAATATTGATGATTTTCAGCTTGAAAAGAGAAACTGTACATCCAGCTCCTCAGACACACTCAATCACAAGTGAATCAAAATTGTTCTTTTCTGTTAAATCCAGATATTTGTGCATAAAGAACATAGACAAATGGTCTTAACTGGTACATGTTGCAATGGACTCTGGTGTGAGTTTTCACATGATTGATGACTATTTACACAACTAATGGATGTATAAAGACATTGAGAATCTTACATGAGTCTGGCTCCCACTGAAGTCAGAACTAAAAACAGGTACTACAAATGTTACCAGCAATTCATCTCTGTGCTGTACAAAGTGGACACAGACAACAAAACCTCACCTTAGCACCTGCTGGGATTTAACTAACAAAATCAATCAGTTACAAAATATTTCCTTAGAATTAACTAAAAGATAACACTTTTATGCAACTCTCCTGCTAGGTTACACAGAAAAAAGACTTTTGAAGAGTATTCTGTTGTCTGTGAGATAACATAATCAAATGGCTGACAAGGAAACAATTGAGATATTTACCTTTCCATCTTATTAATCAGACTTGATATCTGGGCTGCTGCTGCATTTATAAGAGCAGAGACATGAGAATCCCTTGACTGTATCTTACTTATAAGACACTCTCTGTAAGAAAATCTTCTACTCAGGTGATATTTCTTGCTAGATTGCAAAAAATCCATTAGCTCTTCAATGTCACCCTACAGGAGAAGAATATGAACAAATACATTTAATTAGATGTAATGCTAATTTCAGCTAACACCTGTGAGTATCAGACCAGATTTGTTCATTAACAGGGTGAAGTTAAAAAAATTCTTACAAGTGTAAAACAATAAACTTATATCAACTTAACTTTAATGATCACATCAAACGATATGGTTATTTTAACAAAACAAAATAACTAATGTGCTAAGCTTTTGGCCTGATTACCTCAATACTGTGTGTACTTTCCTGAACAGTGAACAGGTAATTTGATCAGGTATTCCCAATTAGACACACATGCAACTCTACCAGTGTAAGCAGAACTGTTCTTTACGATGTACTTTATGATTGCATAAGCAAAGCATCATATTTTCAAAGGTGTCTAAATTGACTTCAAAGCTAACTCTTCCATGTATGTTGAGTACATCATAGGGAAAGCCAACCCCCTGCACACAGGCTGGCTTAGAAGTTCCTCCTTCCAACAGTGGGGAACAGGAAGGATTTAGATACCTACAGATGGGTCTGGCAGAGACCAGAGTTAGGCACACAGTGCTCTACAGCAGACATTCTGCTAGCAAAGAGCCAAGACAAGGTCTGATCGTTACATGTCTCATGTCTGAGCAGCCAAAACATAGTCAAAACATTTTTCAGTTGCTCTACCTCTTTGACCTGGCTGCTCAACTATCTTGTACAAGTGCTTGCTCTGACAGTAGACCATGTGTAGATTCTCTATATGAGGTTGTGCATCAGGTTTTAGGAGTGGGTCTCACATGTTCTGACACCTATTTTACAGATGTTGCTTTTTACCCTCCACCTGAAGGTCCTCAACAATCATACTCTTCCTCAAGAAGCGGCCAGAAGAACAATTGCCAGAATTTTTATAATCTAGAGCACTAACTTTCAACACAAAGGGACGAAAAAACAAACAAAAAACTCCCCAGGAGGAAACAACTCAAGCTATTCTGTTGCAAGAGGTTTAAAATGTAACTGAAGACAAAACTAAAGTCCTGAACACACTCTTCATCAGCAGCCCTGGATGATATAACCTAGAGACACTCAACCCCTCTAAATTCAAAATCATAGTACTTCAGACATACCACAATTTCAATAATCTGCATATTTGGACTAGGGAGCTTAGTACATCTTCTGAAGTATGTCAGAGCACTTGATGCTCTGTTGGGGGTTTTGAACATGTGCATATGTCTCAAAATACAGTTGTGTAGATGTCTAGATGTGCATAATAAAGGCATTATATTTTTTAAAATACTTTCTAAGAAAGTTAGTTATGGAAGTGGTAACATTTATCCCGAAACATTTTTCAAAAGTCAGTGCAGATCTGTATTCTGTCTTTAGGTTAGGAAAGGAGATATCCTATTACCTGTATTTTAGAGTAACCTTCCACTAATGTTTTAGCTGCTTCCAACTTCAGTTCTCCCTTTAAAGTGACATTTGTTATCTGTGTAAAAAAGATAGTATGGAGCTCCTTTCTTTGGGTAACAGCTAGCTCTCTATAAGCCTTTGCAAAATATTCCTCCTGCTTTACAAAAAGGAACCTCTTCAGGCAGTCCTGCTCCAGCCTGTGAAGTTTATCCAGAAGACTTCTGTATTCTACAGCAGGCTGCAGAGAAGAAGGAAATAAATACATCAGAAGTGATTTTCGAAATTCAACATATTTTACTAGCTACTAGCTCATATATATTTTATACATACTGTATTTACTGTAATTTCAGACTTAAATGAAGGCTAATATTGAATCAGAGTACACTTTCCATAGTTTTCACCTGTTTGGATGGCAGGGCTGTACAACTGCCAGTCTCTAATCCAGATACCACTTCCAAGGCATAATGAAGTCCTTTTAGAATTCACAAGCCTTATATAAGATAAATTATTTAAAATCGCATGAAATTCAACACAAAGACTATATGTGTAAATAATTTTTTAGGTTTCATCAATCCTGAAATGCTATTAAAATTAAACAGACTCATATAAGGCATAACAATGACATAATAAAAAGCGTAATTGTAAAAAACAATATAAATTTTAAAAAAACCCAATTCTACTAAAAATCCCTAAAAGTTTTTATTTTTGGTAACCTACTTTAACTATCAGTTTCTACAAACTAATCCAAGAGCATCACATTAGATTCACATTTACAACCACGGAGTAGAATTAAATGGCAATTACTCTAAAAGCTTATCTGCCAGAAATACTTTCTCCTAGTTCACTAGTAAGACTTACATATTCATTCATAGTTTTAATCTCAGATGGCATAAAGTCATTATAGCATCAAAACATACATGTCCCACAGAGCAAAGTGCTTCTTATGCCAGCAGAGCTACCTAACAGTCACTATGCTAGCCTTGTTCTAAATTTCATACCAATTACCTTGAGAATAACTGCCCTCTGCACTTCACTTCTCGTTCCCAAGAGAGATACACTGCAGGCAGCAAATAATTAATCAACAAGGCAAGGAATATAAATTCTGTGTTTTGGCTGAGAAGGGCAGGTGGTTATTGCTCCAGCTGTTTTCCACTGCCACCTGTTGGATGTCAGCTCACCTGCTGCCCAGGAGCAGAGGTGTGAGCCAACCCTCACACTCCAGAATATCCTTGTGCTGTGCTGTGGCAAGTACAAAGCCTTCTACAGACAGAAAAGTGAACAGCAAGGTGATAGGATACGGTAAAAGGATCAGGACTGGACTTAATTGTTGGCTTGATTCCTACCATTCAGGATTTTCAGGACAAAACAGACTGAACCAACACCAATACATTTCTGCCAAAGCAAAGCCACTTTGCTGAGAGTGTATTTAGTGTGAGTTCACACACTGAGTTTCAGCCAGGCCCCTCCCTCTGCAAAGGCAGGACTTATCTCAGGGAGGTCTAGGCTCCTTCTATAACCAACAGAAGGAAAACATCTTCTGCAGAGTACAGTTCACCTCATCCTTAAGAAGGTGTCCACAACTATCTCTTCCTTCCCATCTTTTGCATTTCTAGCACTTCTAGGTCAGAATACACATATCCCACAGGTATGGAAAGCTACACAGAATCACAATTTAAAATTCACCTGGAAACATCAAAGAAATCCTACTGGCCTACTAGCCTTGTGCCACTAATTTCCCTATGTAACAGCCTGATAAAACAAAGTTCTTCCTGAGGGCCTCAGTGTACAGGAGTACTTTTGATGGGTCACACTCAGCAAAAAAAACCTTCTTGTGTCAAAACTGCCATCATGAATTGTCATAAAAGACCTTAACAATTATGGGTATGTGATATGCAATTATCACTTGTGGTCCAGAAACAAAGCCCCACTTGTAAGTAACAAACTGCACTATTTGTTCCTAGCAAGTCACCCTCTTAACAGACAAACATGAAACATCAATTTGGGCATTTTGGCATGTTAAGTTTACAGAGATGAAATAGTAAACTTACCAGAATCCTTTCAAGCCACAGGAAGTTGTTAAAAATAATAATAAAGAAAAAGGGTGGGGGGAAATAAATTTTATTGTAAACACTCAATACACTTGAAAAAAGACATGGGATGTTGGCCTGGTGACCCAGGCTCCATTTCCTATGTAACTACCTACAAAATCCTGGGGAATGAAACTTACTCATTCAGACAGAGATCTTTGAGTGAAAGTGACACACATAAGCTCTAAGTTTTCACTTTGAACTTGTAAGTAACCATACTGTGACTTCAGTTATTTATTTATTTATTATCCAGAGGCTATTTCCAAGAGAAGTCCACTCCTTGCCCTGTCTAAAATACAGATCATTCTGCTTGCCTTCACTCATTTTAGAGGGAAATCAGCCCTTGGTTTTGCTGATAATTTTATTCAAAAAAAGAACAGAAATATTGGAAGCCTTTTACCTAGACTGTAAGGTTTATGATGCATGGAGTCTGTTCTGCTCTGAATGTGCAAAATACTTCACAGTGTCTGAAATCTCAGGAAGTGCTGCACTAAAATACAGTAAATAAAAATACACCACTTTGCAATAGTACAAGTGATTATAAAAAAAACAAACAGGGTAATGGCAACCCTTTGTTTTCAGATGTCACAGGTTCTCTCGAGAAAAATTCATTTTCTGGTGAAGATAAACATAATTTCTTAGTAACTATCCTAATTATACCATCTGAATTTTTTCAGATGAAATTAAATGAGCACATTTAATTGTAGATCTGTGTCTTTACTCTTCTAAGAGGATAACTAAGCTGTATTAGTCTAAAAGAGAAACCATCTCCATAAAACTACATATGATGCAAAATATCATTATTTAAACCCAGATTTACCTTTTCATTAATTTTCTTAATTAACTCCTCAGCCTCTTCATTTGCAGCTCTTGCTTTTTGGCACTGAGCCTCCATTGTCTTCCCAGTTTCCAGACTACATTCAGCTGTTAAAGCCACCATCTTCCTTTCATACTCCTCATGAATCTCCTTCTCCATTGCAAGAAACCGCTTTTCGAGAACTGAGCTTATCTTCTTCTCCACGTGAGGAAAGAGGCTGTGATTTAAGACCATGTTTTTCAACATCATAGCAATCACTTCTTTACAGATCTGCATTCGATAGGCCTCCAGATCAGCATCTGCCCGTGTCAGGCTGGCAACCTCCAAGCTGCACAAAGGTAATCAGGACTGTTAGAAACCACAGATTATGGGAAATTTCTACCAGAAAACAAGATCCTTGTATCTAGAGATTCAACCTCTAGATTGTATCTAGATTCATTCAATACTGAGTAATGAAATGGCAGTCAGAAGAGTGCAGGAATATCACAGCATATGAGTTTACTAATCACGGTAGACATTCATTAAACATAAGGGTGAGTTAACTTCTACTACAGCAACTTTAATCAAGTATGTCCATACTTCCATTTCAGGCAGATGAAGAAGAATCTTTTCTTTACCAATATTCAAAACATTTTCTCAGATAAAAGCTAACAGAAATGTCTTACACCCCCCAAAAAACCCCTACCATCTCCGCTGGGAAGCAGATCAAATCGGCACCTGAATAGACTATAAGTTCTAGTGACTCTGTAAAATAGTCACTGACCCATCTAGATTGATACATCAGTGTTTCATATTCTTGGCTGGTGTACTCCCCTCTCTGCAGGGAAGAGGGGACAGTTTCAATTTTGTGCTGATAGAAATACAATAAAATAGCTGGTATCTGTCTATTGAACGTTAATAGAGTTCTAGAAAAGAGATTAAAACCAGATGGAAATACAAGAGCTTTTAGAAAATGCAATATAATTCATGTTGCATAAAAATACATTCTCATCTATCTTTAGAGTTAAATTGGAATTATAATTATTCTAATTTCATATACAATGTAACTACTCTAAATTCTACACCTGAACTCAATTTAACACTGGAAAATTAGGTGGGTTTTGCTCCTGCATGTCAAATTACATGAGTACACAATACTGTATTCTTCTGTGTGTGGATTAGGTATACCTAAATTGCTTTGTGACCTACAAAACATACTTTTAGGAGCTTAAACGCATTCATTTTTGCTTAGACTACATTACTGGTCTAATTTTTCCACAGACAAATCTCAGAATAAATTTCAAATCCATAGCAAAGATCTTGGTAAGATTTGCAAGACAGTAGAACGATACTACATTCAGAATCATATAAATGAAGGCATGCAAACCTAGAAACACTTCATTTTTTTGTCAAACTTTCCTTTCCTTATGTAAGCAAGTAAAGTTTAACCAAAAGTAAATAAGTCATATATGATCACTGCCCCTCTGATAACAAAAGAGATGCATTCTCCCCAGCTAGAAATTGATGGGATAGAATTGTTTTCTTACAATGACTCGAATACTTGAAGTATTTGGGAGGCCAGCTTTAAAATGTAATAATCTACCGCAGACAGATTTTCTGTTGCAATCTCTCAAAACCACACAAACCCACTGGTGATGGCCATCCTCACCTTGGTGATCTGCCACAGCACTGTGTGGTCAGTTACAGCTACAAAACCTCCTCCATTTTACCCCCTCTTCCCTACATACAGAAACAGGGGATTGAAGTATCATGCACCTGAAACATTCCTCACAGTAATGTGAAGATCCTGTAAGCTAATATTTGCTACAACGTCCCCAAGACAACACAAGCATCCAGCTTCTCTGTTCTTTCTACAGACAGACACTGCAGCTGGAGGTAAACAGCTTTCTTGGGTGTCATTTACCTACATTCATGGTAAAGTGCCTCAGGGTGCCAATCTGCTCCCTCTGCTTTGGGAGAGCCCTTCTTGCTCTGGGACAGAGGGCAGGTGATGGGAGGATGAAGGTAACAGGATGCTGAAGCAACACATCAAATACTTCAAATGGGCAGTGCAGATGTCTGTTTTCTTTTAAGTCATTTTGTTTATATTCCTATGTGTCTGTGGTTGGGTTTTTTTGGGTTTTTTGTGTTTTGTTGTGTTTGGTGTTGTTGGTGTGTTTTGGGGTGGGTGGTGGTGGGGGGGTTTGTGTTGGGTGTTTTGGTTTTTGTGTGTTGGTTTTTTTGTGGTGTGTTTTTTGTGTGTGTGTGTCTATAGCTGACACAGCCAGCTATTACCAAGCTGTTTATGACAACTTGAGAAAGAAAAGTGTTTCAGAGTTGTGTAAATGCACTTTAATAAAAAAAAGGATTCAGAGAATGGGATATTTATGCATGTTATACTCCCTCATGACTGTCAGGCAGTGGTACGAGGCTTCCCTTAATAGATTCACCAATTCATTATTAGCCTGTAAAATCCAAGCCACCAGATTTATTTTTCTGTTTTACTTCCTGCTTTAAGTTCAGCAGCTCTGATTTAACTGAAGCATATCCATCTTCTGTGAGAAAATCCTAGTTCTCAAGCATCCCCTAACAGAGAACTAAACATTTTAATCAACTGTTCCACTAGATAATTTCTCTGAAAAATGGTAACCTCATCCTCAGCTTGAATTTTATTAGTTACAACTTCCAACCCTTTTTGTTTGCCAGAACAAGTTCCTTAGTCATTATTTTTCTGTTCTTCAAGCATGCAATGATAGATCCATTGCCCCAGCACCTACTAACCCTTTCTTACTGAGACGTGAAAGACTGAATTCCTCATCTCTCTCCCTGGAAAGTAACACTTCACAGCTCTACTACTTTGATACATAGTTCATAATATAGCACTTAGTCCTTACCACAAATTCATGTATTTTTAAAAACATACCTCAAAAAAGATTAAGCTATTCCTCATCCACCTCCCTGTTACTTTTCCACTCTTCTTCAACAGTGATCCCAAGAATAAAAACCAAAATGAAACACCATCACATTTCCTATTATCTTTCCCTATGTCTTCCCACAGCATTTATTCACAATTTACTGCAAGTTAATATAGACTCAACATGATTCCATTTTGAACAAGATTCCCATGCTCTTTCTCACCCTCAAGGAGAACTACAGTACCCCAGTAACTCCACATGATGTAAAATGCAGGAGGGGCAATGATAATAATCACCTGATGCTGATGTGTCAGCAAGCAAATAATGGGGCTCATAAAATCTCAGGTTTATTTAACCTGCAACTCACACTCTTCATTTTCCTCACAGCACATCGGTGAAGAAAGCAATGAAAGAGAACTTTATGAACTGTTCCACCAAACCAAGGGTCACAGCATAGAGAAAAGTAATTACAAGCCACAGCTCTCCCAGCTCACATCTTGAAAGATAGCAGCCACACCATCACCTTTTTTCAGTGGCAGTTGAAGAAAGGTTGCATCTGTAAAAACTTGAAAGCTACCTTCCATGGGATGTGCTCCACTTCTGGTCCATGATCGTCACACAGCAGCCAGCAGAAGTGAGACAAGTTCATCACACACATCAGAAACCTTGCTTCAAGCACTTGACTCAAAACAGAGTGGTTGAGGGCACCCCTAGCATGCTGCACCACACCAACAGTCAGTAAAACACAGGAATCCTGTACATATAATAAACCAAATGCTTTCATCTGGTTTCATTCAAGTCCATCAGAAGAACAATGTTTACAATTAACCAGATTAAATGTACAATCTGGTTAATAGGGAAAAAAAATTCTAGCCCAATACTGTGTCTTCTCAAGCCAAGGGACATTTAATAATTTGCTTTAAATGCTCTGTACTCTGCTTGTTACAGCAATTGATGTTTAAAAGGTCTTGCCTCACTTCCTGAGCATATTCAGCATCATAGAAACATGAAAGCTAATGAAGTACAGGTAGCTGATGGCAACCTATTGATGAAAAAGATTAAAGCTTTTGTTGGACAAAGCATCAGAGAAAGGATGAGGACAGTACAGAAGGCAGGTGGCACAAAAGGGTGGGGGAAGGAAAGGTGAAGAGACACATAGAAAATGAAACTTCAAACAGCAAGTGTAAAGCTTTTTCACTCACTTGAAGAGAAAGAGGATTTAAAAATCTGTCAGAGAGACCAGGAAGGGGAGAATCCCAGATGCCAAACACAGAGAAGCAGAGTGCCTGAGCAACTGATGTCCTCCACAGACCTAATGAAAGAATACAGGAAAGCATCTGGGGTCAGAAAAGCAACTACAGTTCATTTAAAAAAACAAACCAAAACACAACACACTACAAAAAAAGGAAACCTCTCACTAAATACCAAGTAATTGTGTCTTTAAGTCTTATTATTCAAATTACAGGCCCACAGAAGGAATTTTTGAACAAGAGAACTAATAGCTGCTGAATTTAACAGTCCTAAAAATAACTAATGGCTTTCAAACACATTTTTAAAACTAATTCTGAGTCTATAAAGATAAGAAACTACTGTGACAGAAACTTCCGAAGTCTGAAAGGAAGAGAAACATAAAGAAAATTCCCCTTCGGTGACATTTTCTCACCAAAAAGGAACAAACAGTTCCTGCAGTGCTGGCTTTAGTCACAGTAAGCCAAGAAAGCCAATCTGAGTATAATGGGCATTAGAGGTCTTCAAAAGCTGCTGATGTGGCTTGTTTCCCAAACCATCCATTTATTCAGGGGTTAGCCATACAGTATCAGTAATCTGGGCTGTGTTTTGGGGTTTTTTTCTGGTTTTTTGTCTGTTGAGTTTGTTGTTGTGTTTTGTTGGTGTTTTTTTAAAGTACCATGTCGGTGTGGACTCTCTCTGCAGCTCCATACCTTCCTGCCTTCAACACCTCCCTCCTTTTTTCCTTTCTCTGCTCCCCATGCTCTCCTGCTGGGTCTAGTCTCAACAGAGACTGTAAACACTTCAGGACAGGGATTTACACAGCTGCAGCAGAAGGTACAAGCCTTTGCAGGAGACCAAAACCGTACTAAAGTAGAAGCAAAGGCAATGGCATGAGGTCTGAACAGCTACTGACTGCCCAAGCCCAAATTCTTCAGCCCTCCTATGCCAGAGTGGGGTGTGTTGCCTTTCCCTGGCCCCTGCCTGCTGCCAGGCTGTTTTAGCACAGGTCTGAAGATGCTCTGTGATACACCAGTGGCTGCAGTGGCCTGCAGCCAGCTCTGAACTGGGGGAGTTCACCCATCGGTCCTGTGACACTTACACAGCCAAGCATAAACTCAGCACAGCTCACACGGGAGCCTGCAGAGAATACAAGACAGCACATCACTAAATGAAATTGCTAAGAAGGATACATGAGGATTATCTAAGGATGCTTTCACATGGATGAGTCACAGGTTAGGTTTAGCTTTCCAGAAGTCAGAATGCTGACAAAACCAAAAATAGGATTCCTGATAGACAGCCAAGAAATAATAATTAAATAAAAAGTTGCAAAAGATGGTAAATTGAGCTGAGAGACCAGAAGCTCTTCAGAAAACAAAGATTAATGAAAACCTGCTGGAAAGTCTAAGCACTAGATTTGGCAGCAATTTCACCTATCAAATTCCTTTAACTCTCCACAGCAATACAGAGAGAGCAAAGGTATTTCAATTCTTACATTAATCTGTTTAAAAAATATTTTAAAAATCCAGCATTTAAGAGACTGAGAACCTTTGCATTGCTTGCAGAAAACAAGAAATCTGACAAATTGGTTATCTTCAGAAAATCAACTTAAAAAATACATCTGCCTACAATACTGCTGTTGCAACAGAGTTCAGAAAATGGTTATTTCACTATTTTGCTCAGAAAAGAAACTATGCAAAAGGAGTGTATGAAATACTCCAATTCTGCTTCCAGTGAAGTCATCACACATTCTACAACATCTTTCAAAAGCACCAACTTCAGCCTGGATACTAACAAAATCATAAATAAGTATTATTGCTATATGCATTATGCATTAGTGCCTGAGGAGTTTCCAACTTTGCTATGATCTTACTCAGATTCTTCTGATCTATCCAGGCAGGGTGAGTATTCAGATGACAGAAATAGTAGGAGATATCAATCTTCTTTCAAAATGATATGGAATAAAGCATCAGGAACAGCACAACTCTCAAAAGGACACTCCTTCCTGGATGAAATAAATTGTTCCAGGTAGACAGCAGAAATGACCCCAATAATTCTAAACACTTCACAGTTAGCCAACATCAAAGAAAAGTGACATTTTTAAGATGAAAAAAGATATGTGCTCATTAATTTCAAATTACTTGTTTTCTTCAGCTCCTCAGTCTTAGAGGCTCCTGTCATATATTAAGCATTTGAGCTCTGATGAAAAGGTATAGTTTACACACTTGTCAAGTTTCTAACAGCATTCCTAACACAGATCTACAAATGCAGGGTGTGGAGTTCATACCATGAGCATTCACTGCATCTTATTGTTATATCAATGTGATTATTATTTATACTTACATTCCTGCAATGCACACATTTCACAAAAACAAGAGTACTGAATATGCATCAAAAATTCCAAAATTTTAATTACACTATTTCCAAGTCTAGGTGCTGTGACAATGTGATCATTTCTACCCAGTCCCTGGTGGTGTTCAAAGCCAGGCTGGATAAGGCCTTTAGCAAGCTGGTCTGGTGGGAGGTGTCCTTGCTTAGGGCAGGGGCAGCTGGGACCAGATGAATTCTAAGGTCCCTCCCAACTCCTTAACATTTTATGATTCTGTGATTCTACTTTCCATTTGAATACAGGGTTTAAAAAAAAAAAAAAAGAACATTTGCTCCATAGCAAATCAAGACAGGTACAGCAAGAAATTTACATTTAGAAAGAAAAAGTGAACTTCTAAAGTCGTGGTAAATTGTTTCTATTTTTCTGTCAAGGCTCTATGAAAATAGCTTGATTCTGTTCTCTAGTACATTGGTTCCAGTGTGCTCTACCACAGGAAGAAAATCAGCTGCAATGTACACATATTACTTACTCATTTACCAAAGTAACTGGCAGTATGTATTGTGTATCAACAAGCAGGTTCAAGTTCAGCTACAGCTTTGACAAACTCAACGAAGCATAGCTGCACAAAATGAACATTAAAAAGTGTATAGAGAAAAGTCATTTAAAGAAATTAAGTTCCCTTAAACCTATCTGTGTCTTTTGAGACTATGAGTATGGTCAAGCTCCATCACATTAGACACAAACCCAAATTGCTCAGCTCTCTTCATACTCTCCTCTGGACATACAGAAAAAGAGACCCACAACATTTTGGAACATGATCTTCTAAGTGTGCATGTCAAATACTCAAATCATATAGCTTCCCCTCATTAGTATTCACTGCCCAGACACCAATATTCAGTAATATACACAGCAAGGAACCTACTGAGAATAAAAGCCAAGCTATTTTGCTGCATAATGTACACCAAGGATATGACTTATTAAGAGAAAATTCACAAAATGAGTAACCAAGAAGCTTCCTTATGAAACATTAAAAGTATGTTTTGTTCTCTAGCCAATCCTCCTGACACTGCAAACTGTGTACACTCCAAAGCTGTCCCTGTCCATAAATATTGAACACATGCTCCTGATGTATCTCCTAAATGATTTGGCACTGTCACTTCATAAAAGACAACACAGCTTTATGTTACAAAGAAGAAAAAAACATGTGGCTCTTACTTCTCAGACTATTTTTGTTGTTTGTATCTGAAACATCAGAATAATTCCAACCATGACAGTGCAATGAAAAGGATGTTATCAATTATGCTGGTAAGCTTGTATATGTGTCATGTAGACAAAAATGAAACATATCTGCATCAAAACATGCAGAAGGAATTACCAAGCCGGTGTGCAAGCAAGATGATTTTGGTTGGCTGAAAATACCTATCACCCTTTCAACCATCTTTCATAGCAGGAATCACTGTAACTCTGGATACCTTTGTGGTCTATCTGCTATCCTCATCCTGGAAAAAGGAAAGGATAGCTTAGAAGGTGAAGCAGGTTAGTGAGTGTTGAGTAATGGGCATCTACTTTATTCACTGCAATGCTCTACCTCTTTAGAGGTAAAGAAAATAGAAACAGAGGAAAGAAAAGGAAGCAAGAGACATACACACTAATTTAGTATAAACTTTAGCCCCTGGACACATATTCAAAGTAAGATATGAATCCTGTTTTATAGGTTTAGAAATAAACCCATTATAAAAGTAAACCTTTCCAAAGATTTGCAACAATCTTTGCAATCCAATCCATAATGTATCTGAAAATAGTCCAGCAATTTTTTTCCACCTAGCAAGATACTAACTATCCCCAAAATAAGTTAATACTAAAGTGAGTTTAAAAAAAATGTTTGATCCTGTTCTTCTTAATATCCACATAATGATTTTCAGGATAGGTCTTCTCAAAGCCTGAGCTGCTATACAGTTATAAAAGCAAAGACCAATGTGCAACTTACAGACATAAGTTCCCAATTATCAGGGAAAGGCAAAAAATAATAATGTTGTTAGTTACCCTTTAAGAAAGAAAATTAGATCCATGGTCTTGTAACTTTTCTACAGATTTTATAGTTGATAACACTGCCTTTAACCTCACTTACCAGGAGGTAATGGTAAGACTGCATAAACAACATCCACTCGTCCTCACATCAGACCTTCTTATAAAATTCAGCTGAAGAACAGATGGCCTTTAACAGTGGCATGTTTCTATCAAAAAACCTTTTTATGACACTATCAGGAGAGTGTCTGTGCTCTAGCAAGTGGTCCCACCCATTGCAGGTACATGGTATCTTTCTGACAGCACTATGAACTGTCCCACTTTAGACTCTGATCCAAGTGTTTTCAAACTACACTGCTGAACAGTAATGCTGGCATTTAGCAGGGGCTCTTTTCTAGGACAAAAGCGACCCTTTTGAAAGTAGAATGTGTTTAGAATGTGTTTCAATATTTTCTTGCACACCAAGAGGTTTCCCCTCACCTAGTGAACCACAGAGAGACAAAGCAAGGTATTTATCTGGATTAGAAAACTTGCATGTCTAAGGCCTAGATGGAGTTGTGACTTCTGCAGGTGAATCAATATGAAATATGATGGCTTTCCATTCCCACAGATGATGGTTTAAAACAATTCAAAAACCTAAGGTAGTGCAGTAATATGTGTAAACAGACACTATGAAAAACCAATAAAGGGCAGATACTCAAAGCATATTCAAAGGCTTGGCTGATGATAAAAATAATGAGATATAACAGCAGTGAATTCTTACTCTTCTAAAGCCTGAAGCATGTTCCCAGGTTCTTCAAAGGACAGAATATTGATGATTTGGTCATTCATCATTATATCTTCACTAAAGAGATCACCTGAATTAAACTGAGAATGCTCCAGTTTGTGATTTTGGCTGAGTTCAGGCTGTATCTCCTAAAAAAAAAAAAAAGAGAGAGAGAGAGAGAGAAAAAGTCGCAAACTTTCGATTATAAAGAAAATGTATAATGTGTGTCTGACCTAATTTTATTGCAGTTTAACTCTGGCTGAGAGGGTTTCTACTTATTGTCAAACTGCAGAGCTGGAAGGAGTATAAAGAGGTTGTCCAATTTAGACACATATCTGAAATCAAACATACTACTTTTATTTCAGACTGATCTTTTTTAGTATATAACTGATCTGGAATACAGATGAAGAAATGGAGAACACAGAACATTTGTGAAAGTCATCTAGGAAGTTATCTTCCACTTCAAACTTTCTGAATAATTTTTTTTTAAAATTGCCATGGTATACAAATTACATGTGGCAAGATTACAGTATTATGAGGTCAACAACATGGAAAAACTAATCCTATGCATAATGGAAGTGACTCAGTTCACAAAGACTTGAGACTGAGGGCTAATAATATTATTGTGCAAAAACCCAACTACAAATATCTGATGCTAAACCAAGGTGGACCTTTTTTACTACTCCATTATTACAGTTTCTTTTGAAAAAAGACACAAGCCACATCCTTTTCATTTAAATAGATTAATTTATCAGACCAAAAAAAAATGTTATTGATGGTGTAATTTTCAACTGCAGAAAGGCTGCAAGTGATTTGTGAGCTACTCTGGTCAGTCCAGAGGGATGAGAGATCCACCACCATCTGGGCAGACAAGGGGTACAAACCTCTCAGCACACCTCTCTTAGGACTGCTCCAATCACTGTACTATTCTGACTGAGGTCTCTAGCTCCCTCCCAGTGAAGTTGTTCTATTTTGCATAAATACAAAAACAATTAACAGAAGAAAGGGCTCGAATAGCACCAACTTGATTCATATTTATCAGATTCTGTATTTTTTTCCTCTGGTCCAGTATGTACTGAAATACTTTCTTAAAACTTGCACAGAACAATGAAAATGCTCCATCCCCAATCCCATCTGTTTTGCTTCATCACTGAAGATATTAATGCACACTGACGAAACTAAAACCAAAATTCAAATCACTATTCCTCATAATCATAAAAAAAACCAACTTGTACCCAAGTTGCTGTGCTCAAGATAAATTGGCTACTCCCTTGGCAACTGCATATAACTGAGAGATATCCTGTTTCTAATTCTGAGGAACAGAGGGGAGGAAGAGAAGAATATGGAAAGAAATTAACAGGCAAAGGGTAACCTCCCTCTGACCTAGAGCCAACATCAAGACACTGACAGCAGTTGTTTTGATCAGGGTATCATTCTTACACTCACTTCTAAATCTGACTGTACTAAAGGTTGGAGGTTCTAGAGATTACATTACCTGTGAGCCAAATTCATCACTTGACAGCTTTTTATTCATCTTCAAAAACTCCTCAGACAATCTTAGTTAGCAAGTTGTATCATCACATCTGATCAGCGAAAAAAATTAAATAACCTACCCTCACAGACAGTACAACTCACCTGGTTTTTACCACAGAAACTCCATTTTAATATTTGGGTTCGGTAAATGATGAAGAAAACAGCAGATGTCAACACAAGGGAAACAAAAAAAGCAATGAAGAACCCTGCAGCACTGATGGCATGGCTGTATAAGATCTGAAATTAAAAGACCATTTAATTAAAAATATTTTAAATACATATAAAGATCAGATTGTAGCAGTTATTGAAAGATTGTAACTGTAAGGAAACAGTAAATTATTTTTAAGTGGCTTCACACAACTTCAGGATTTCTCCACATTATGTTTTTACTACATCTTGATGAATATTTTCAAGAAAGTGTGTATTTTCAATAGGCTTCCAACTCAGCACAGTTTGCTTTGTTCACTGAGTCCAAATTCCTGTGTAATTCCAGGCAAAAGAACTCCACAGACTGAATTTTTTTGCTGTGACTTTTGGGTGTCCTGTATTTAACAGCCTATTTTCCAAAGTTGCCAAACTCTTCTAAAAAGTCTCATTGAAATTGATGGCATTTGATGCTGCTCATAGGCTCTGAAAAGTCAGTCAGATGTTGGCTAGTTTAATAAATGGCCATTTCTTGATTCAGTGAAACTGAGTAGACACCATTGGGAAAAAGTATCAATATGAGTTCAGAATACACATGGAACTGACAGCTCACAAACCCACCCAATCTGTATGCAACCCTGCAGTTTCTGCATTAGCCTGAGTCAGAAAAGAGTGGCAGGAACATTGGAACCATGAGTCAGATAACAACTTTGTAAGCCTTTCACTTTAGCTCTTAACTTAATCTTTAAATTGAATTGCATTAAAAATTAATTTTTACTTCATGCTCTTTGTAGTAAAATTCAGTGTTTGATTAGTTCTACAAGATCTTTCAATAAAAAACATTGCACAGCTATCAGTATAATGTTTTACCACAAACTAATCACTCTGCTGGGGCTTGGAACTGTAAATAATTAACATGCTGCTTGCAAGCTGGCTTTGGTCCTCTCTTGGGGCAGAAACCTGACAGCATTCCATGGAGTTAATGGTAACTCTGCATCAGAAGCAATACTCAAACATGGCCCACAACTAGAAAATAATTTATTGCAATTTAACAGCAGAATTTTATCCTTTACTGCATAGTTTCTCTCTCTAATAATTTTGTACACAGATGATCTGTCATATATCTAACTGAAAGGAACTGCATTATGTCAGACTTTGCTGTTTCACAGGTTCAGCTTCTCAAAGCTGGTAGAGATACTCAGCACTCATTGATTTAAATGTTTTCCAGCTGAATTAAGCAGTGATGTCAATATCAAGATCACCGAGACATAGCTACTATTTCACAGTTCCAAGAAGATCCAAGGTTTATGTCACAGCATGGTACACACAGAATCAACAGTTGCCCTGACAGAGGCATGCTTTGTTTGTTCTTAATTTTTATTTTGTGTTTTTAATGTTATTACTCTAAAATAATGAAACTCAGAAGCACTTTGAGGTTCACTAAAATGTTTTGGGACTAAGTATTTAACTGAGTAAGCCAGCCATGTGCTAAATTTCTTCTGATACAGAATCATATAATCATTTAGGTTGGAAAAGATCTCTAAGATCACTGATCTTAAACTTGGACATTAAGTCCAAATTTTGACCAATCACCACCACCTTTCAACTAGACCACAGTACTAAGTGCCATATCCAGTAATTTCTTGAACATTTCCAGGGCTGGTGACTCAACCACCTCCCTGGCAACCTGTTCCAATGTTTAACAATCCTTTCTGTAAATAAATTCTTCCCAATGTCCAATCTGAGCCTCCCCTAGCACAGCTTGAGGCCATTTCCTCTTGTCCTGTCACTAGGTGACTTCAAGAAGAGAATGAAGAAGTGACTTCCCTTCACTACAGCTCCTTTCAGGTAGCTGTAGAAAGTGATAAGGTCTCTCCCTGAACCTCCTTTTCTCCAGGCTAAGCACACTCAGCTCCCTCAGCCACTCCTCATAAGATTTACTCTCCAGATCCTTCACCAGGTCCACTGCCCTTCTCTGGACTTGCTCCACCACCTCAATGTCTTTCCTGCAGTGAGGGGTCCAGAACTGGACACAGGACTTTAAGTATGACCACACCAGTGGTACACTGACTACCCTGGTCCAACTGGCCACACTATTTCTGATCCAAGCCAGGTGCCCTTGGCCTTCTTGGCCACCTGGGCACACAATGGCTCATGTTCAGCTGCTATCAACCAGCACCCCCAGGTCCTTTACCACCAGGCAGTTTTGCAGCCATTCTGCCCCAGCCTGTAGCCCAGCTGGGAGCTGTTGTGACCCAAGGGCAGGACCCAACACTTGGCCTTGTTAGACCTCACACAATTGGCCTCAGCCCACCAATCCAGCAGTGCCTTTCAGTATCCTTAAGTTTTAAACAGAAACAAGAAAGAAAAGGAAAAGAAGTGCACGTGTAATTAGTTCCACGTGTAATTACCAACACATTGTCTGAATGTTTTTTCTTGATGTAGCTTCCTACTGCTTTGGTCAATTGCTTCCATTGTGCTCCCTTGTACCATGGCCAACCATTAAGAAAACACAGCACAGGTATATAATCATCAGCACCAGCTCTCTCCCTCTCTGACTGAACTGCCCTTCAGTTACTTGTGCTCAGTTAAAGCTGCAACACTTTGCATAAAAATATCTCTCAATTTATTTGAAAGATGATTTTGTACGTTAAGTAACTCCTTTCTCTAATCCAGTGTTTACTCCCTTCATAGATCGGAAGGGTTTGGCTCTTGTCCCTTGAACTGCCACTGAACCAACATACATCTGTGTGTTCTTTCAAGAACTGATGTGCTCCCAACTGCTTTGCATGATGCTGAGGGAAGCAAGCCTTATAAAAATCAGATCAAAGGAATTATTATCAATCCCATGCAACATGCTTAGATGGGAGAACTCCCCTTTCCACTAGTGTCCCATTCAGCATCAAACTGCCCCAGCCAAGGGCAGAGGCACAAGGTTATCACAGGCCCTGAAGCACTGTTGAAAGACATCTGGCACAGACACTCAGATGAAAAACACTCGTATTTTTTTCATAACCCACAAAATTACCTTGCTCCAGGCAACCAAGCAGTTTCTTCCAGTGGCACAGAAGAGAAATTCATAGGATTTGTAAAACTTTAAAGAAAAGCACAGTGTCTAAGTGTGCAAGCAAACCATGTGAAAGCTGATGGGATCAATGTAGCATGACACTGCCATGACTATGTAATTAATTCTTCACCTGTCAATCCTGAAGTCAACATCTACTATCCACTTAGTCATATAAGTGCATTGGTTTTAACATACCCACGAACAGGCTTAAAGAATCATTTTTAATAAATAAAATCTGAGATGGAGAGATTTATGACAGCTGACAATATGAATGAAATACAATACATCACACCTTTTTCAGCTAATCCTAATTTCCTTGCACAAACTGATTTCATTCCAAAACACCTTATGCTTGGCCACAGCCCAAAGTCAAATATTATGCATGTGAAACATGATGTGTTCCATAATTTCTAAGCTTTATTTTCCAAAAATTTACAATATTTTCCACACATTTTTACTACACATTTTAATTACAAAACCTGTTCATTTACTAAGTTCAAATGCAGCTGAGCTAATTTTACCCACCTATGGAATAATTCACAAAAACTTTTTGAAGTCTAACTATCAAGTTCAGATTGGAAAAAATAATAAACACACTAAAAAGGTTTTATGTATAATAACAGATTGCAAGAATTTTCATGGTGGATTAAGACCAATGTAGCTTACAGTCTTAGCTTAGACATCAGTAACTTCTGCAGATCAATTCACACCAAACTTTACAGAAAACCATTCATGAAGCTATTTTTCTAACCCAGTCAGCTACTGCACGGTTTACACCTCCAAGAGTTTCCAAAAAAACAGATTTATGGCAAGTCCATTTGTAATTCTTACCTATACTAAATGTCCAATCCTTTTAAATATTACTAGATCTTTATTCAGGGACAATGAGTTCTCTAACTTATGTGTAGTTTTACATCATATTGTGTTTAATTATGGCTTTCATTTTAACAGAATAGGCACTTGGATCTTCAATTATGAGAAAGCCATGTCCAGATGTATCTATAACAATAATAAAAGCTGAGAAGGCAGAGATCCTTAGCAGAAGAGAATACTGGAACAAGAGGCCTCTGAGCCCAACCTTCAAATAGATTACTTATTCCAAAGGCAGAGAGAAACTCATGGGACAGGTCTTTGGAAGGAATGAGTGTCAATTCCTCAGGACCTATTCCGGCAAGCTCCATCCACATACACTTTAGATTTCAAACAGCACAGCCACGGCAAAAATACTCTGTTTTAAAGTAAACTGTTTACTTCTGCCTGAACACAAATAATCCCAATGCCCTTGCCAACCAAGCTGCAGCTTCTGTAAAAATGACCCCTTACAACAGCAGCTTGTCAAGCTAATGAGAGGTTGGGAAAGAAAAACAAGTTTGGTGAAGATATTACTCTAGAAATGAAACTGATGGATGAAAGGGAGAGTTTTTTAATAAAAAAAATTATCTAGAATAACACTGCTGCAATCAATGTAATTTTGAAGGTTTATCTGGCCTCTTAAAAACCCCATTACTTCAGAAGCCAAGAACAGAAAGTCATTTTGAAGAATGACTAGTTAAAAAATGAAAGGCAAGCATGAACTACACCCCTTTTCCTGCAGTTTTATTTCTCCAGCTTGAATATCGGCATCATGTAGAACTTTTCCTCAACAGGTGGTGGATAACTTTACCCTTCTGGAAAAGCAAAAAGCTTTCTCATGGTGGTTAGGCACACTATGAGCATACTCCTCATCACAGTTTCCTGTGACTGGAAAATTCTTCAAACTAAAGAACATGGCAAGGAGTATTTTTAGATTAAAATGGCATTTTTAGATTTTCCACACTAAATATTGCTGGTTTAACACAAAAGAAAGACCCCTTATCTTGAGTCCTGTTTTTGTCTTCTGAAAATCCGAGAAAGCAGAACTTGTGTAAGATTACTAGCCAACAGCTGACACACAAGTACACAAGTACATCCTTAGCTCCTAGGATTTACCTTAGATTGTCTATAAGTATAAGCAAGGGAGTCAATGTAATAACAAATAATATAATTTACCTTGGTCTTTTCTTCTTCTGTTATGGTGAATGATGCTGTCAATGATACAAGATGTGTTTTATTCTGAGAGAGATACAAAAAATTACCTGTATTAAAAAAAGGCAGAATCCACTGGCAAACAGCCTAGGGTGTCTAGAAAAGCCTCTCCTTAGAAGATAAGCTATACTTCTCATTAAGCTTAAAGCTGAAATAAATCTGATAGGAAAATGCAGTGTACTTAAGGCTAACACTAAAAGACATGGAAGCAGCTGCTTGGTGGGATACATTCCCCTTCTGATCTCCCAGTGCACACAGTATTTTATTTTTCTGTGCCTATGAAATCTGGGCTAACTGAAAATGCACAGAACAGGAGCCACAGTCAGTACATATGTCTCTACTTTAACCATGCCAGTTTTTTTGAAGTTTTCCTCTCCACCACTCTAGTACCACTCCCACACACACCGACCATTTTGTCCTCCAAAACCAAGGAGAAAGGCAATTGAAATGAAAATACATCTGCACATTATCATTACATGTAATTATGAAAAGCACAGAAAAACCATCAAGGCGTATTTAAGAATTGAAAAAATTTACTTTAGCAGAAACTGCTTGTCCTGTCTCCTACTCAAAGCCAGGCTCATTCCAGCATCAGACCAGTTGTTTCAGAGTCTCATGCAACAGAGCTCTCAAAAATGAGCAAGGATTGAGATTTCTCAGCTTCTCTGAAAAATCTTTTAGACCTTGAAAACTCTTATACTAAAAGGCGTCTTTCTCATGAGTAATGAGGTTTTCCTTTGCTGCTACTTGTTTTTCAGTTAAAAGAAATTATTTTATTACAAAAATATGGCAAAATTTTCAATCTCTCATAGAGTTCAGGAATACACATGTAAGTACGAGGGACACATTTCCAGGATAGATCAATAAACTGGAGAGAAATATGAAAAGTGGAAAGAAAGGCTACAAGACAACACACAAAAATACTTTACATGAGGAAATCTATGACTTCTTAAGCTATGAAGAATAATTAATGCATTTATAAATTCAGTGTAAACAGAGAGCTTAAGAGTTTCATTTCATTACATGATGGCCTCATTGTTTATGCAGACAAGAACCACCTTGGAGACTGTTTTTTTACAAAAATTGTGAAGAGCAGAATAAATTTGTGAATAAAATACCTGTGATGAACTCCTGAAAGTTAGTTTCGCCGGCAGTGTCAAAACCCTGCCATGCCACATTTCTTCTGCATCAAGCAGTGCAGAGTAGTTGATTGCAAAGTGTTCTCCACCTATTAAAACAGGGATATGGATACATTTGCTTCATTCCACAAGAATTTCTCAAAGATCTGTGGGGAAGGCTTGGGACAGCACAGGAGCTTTTCCTTTCTGACATAACAGATGCCACACATCCAGAGCAGACAGTTCATGGCCACTTGAGCTCAGCAACATCCTTCATAGCTGCTGTGTACAAGAACTTATGCAAATTCAGCCCAGGATCTGGAAACTGCAATCCAACCTACCCAAAAGCATTATTTTTGATACTAAAACACTACATGAGATACTTAAAGTATTTTTTTATTATAACATGGGCTGACTACATTTTAACCACTAGCCTGTTGATTCTCCTCCTGTTGAAACCAAAGAGAACTCTGACAGCTTTCAGGTGAATTTTGATTCTTAGTGCACTGAAGTACTGAAAAATTATTAGGGACAACATTAAGCATGACAATACACAGGCCAGTGTAGATACAGCCTTTCAGTCCATCCCTAGTGGCAAGGTATGGGCTGACTTCAGGATTAATATAGCAATGACCAAACCTCAAACTATGCAGAAATCTGTTCTGCTGGATTTTCTTCCACTTCTGTATTTTTCACGCTGATTTGTCCATAAAAGCTAGCTTCAATTCCAGATTCAGTAATTATAAATAAATTACGTAGCAGCTCCAACTTGGCTTACTGGATCAGTTATGCAAGCTATTTTTCTATTCTTTCTCAGGCATAATTGTTTCCAGGAAATATCTGTTGAAAGCCAGAAATTCCTTGATTTTCTCAAAAAGAGCAGTCCTGCAATCAGTACCACTGCTCACACTGCTGTTATTAGAAACGGAGTTTGGCTATCCAAATGCAATCAGACAGCAGCCTCAAGTTTACTTATTTCCCTCTTCTATTTGGAAATCTTTCACTATAAAATTATCATAACCATAGACAGTCTGATCATAAACAGATATCAGCAAACACTTCTGAAACTCCTGGAGAAATATCATGACTCCCAAAAGCAAGCTGTTCATTTTTAACATGCTTGTGATTAGGAAAAAGGAGATGAAGAAACCAAGAAAGATAAAATTTAATCTGTGTGCACTGATTCAACTGCTACCAATTAGAAAAGGAACAAACTGACTTCAAAACTGGAACAGGTTTATCTCTCTATTGCTTGCTTTGACTTTGTAATTTGTTCAGTTTGGAGGGAACAGATACTGAGAAGAGTTGCCTCATTTCTGATGAATTATCTTCCTTGTTTGCGTGGCCTTTTGCAATTCCAATACACCTCAATACCTCAGCAAGCCAAGCTGCCACACTTGGCTAAAGAAGACTCAAAATATGATGAAAATGGTTTTTGCAGAAGTTTTTAAAAATATGCAAAATGAACAAATACTATTGTGAAAAACTCTCTCTCATTTTTGATGGCAGAAACTTTTAAAAAGCCCAGGAGGCTCAGTCCTGTGCCTGGGAGACTGGAAGCAGTTCAAAGGCGGAAGTCAAAACAGTTAACAGTGAGTTGACAGAATTGGAAACTGCAGCCCAAAACCTTTCCCCGAGTTTTTCACCTATATTAACTGATAACCAAAGAATTTACACCACTACAAATAAATAAATAATATTATTTGAACAGATGCACTTTGACACATGTAATCAGCGGTATTTCACTGCAGATTTTGTTACCTTGCAAGAATCTTTTCCTGTAAATCTGTATGCCATCTGTGGTCTTATTGCCACTGGTTTTTTGAACATGTAGACCAGTGATGTTGTCCAGGAGGATAAGATCTGTGATGTTTGCTGAGAGCAATGTGTTGGTGTTATTAATCACAAGTGTAATGTATGCAGTTTGAGGGTCATGTTCAACATCCACCTGAAAACAGAAATCTTGGTAATTAATGGTGGTAGACAGCTGCACGTGCACCTTAACAGCAAAATTCATAGTCTTGATTACAAATAAAACTTCATGATGTGTAAACTTATTTTCTGAAGGTATTCTGAGTGACCTGAAAATGAAACTACACTCAGTTCAATCTCACACTCCCCAGGAGATTTTAATCTTTGGCATGTCAAGCTGTTGCTTGGAGTAAAAGTGGCAAAAAGCCAGAAGGTGGAAACCCAGCCCATACAGAACCAGAAGTGTAATCAAAATCTGGATATCACCGTGATACCGCACACAACAAAACTGGGCCCTAACTTTAACCAGAGTCTGGAAAATCCTTAACTTTGAACTTTTGTACCACGAGGATGCTCCTTTTGCAAGCTGCTTCACTGCAAATTTATTCTCTCCATGCAGTTTTGGTCTCTATTTCCCTTTTCTTCAGAGCAACCACACTCTCTGAAGGACGCCCACTGTCTTGATTTGCCCTTCCCACGTGAGGGCAGATGGAGCCACCAGTGAACCTGGGAGTTCATGGCTCTGATTCCAATTAGTGGTGAAGGTCATACACTAATCACCAATCTCTAGCAACATGCACTCTGTTTTTTTAATTTATTTATTCCGTTAAGCCCTGAAGTCTTATTAAGCAATTATACTCTCTAAATGAAATTACTTTGAACACAGAGTAGCTTACTGACCTCTCACCTCCCAACCTGCCTTCCTCTATAATTTGTGTTAAACCAGAATTGCCTAAATCTTTGTAAGATCCATAATAATATGGTGATTTGTAGTACATTCATGATTATTTATGAAGTTTCTAATAATGACACTAAATTAATAGTCCTTCAAGTGACAGAATTATGATTCAGGCCAAACCTTTCTCTTTTTAGATCTTCCTTTTTAGGAAATGTCTACACTGTATCTGGACACCAGCAAATATAAAATAATAAAGCAGTCCCCACAAAAATGAGTTTTAACAATATGAATTGTGATAGACCTCAGAAATCACACCAGAATTCATGGTAGCCACAGGGTTTGACACATGCAGCCATGGTCTCATTGTGCACCACTGATCTCTGCATTTCATACTAATTCAGCATAGAACCAGGTCACAGTTTTAGAATGACAGGAATCAAGGAGAAGAAACATCTTAATGAAATTATTATGCCTTACTTTGCATTTCTCGATTTAAGTGACAAAATTCCCAACTATTTATTAGATGCTGCAACCAATGTACAAAAATGTACGTATTAATGCATGTATAAAAACAGGCTTAATTATATTTGTGATGAAACCGTTACCAATTTCATATGCTTGTATATCATGAGTTATACCCCAACTTATGAGATTTAAAATCATCAAATATTAAAAATGTGATATATTTAGGTCAGATTCTCTCTCCTGGTTTCTGAACTGGCACGATGCAGTCAACATGCCCTTCAACCTTTTATGTGCAATCACAAAGGCTAGATGCTTGCTTTAAAGAGCAAAACCAAAACGAAACAGGGGAAAAAAAGGTCTCAAAACCACATAAAGAAAATCCAAATCCACAAAGCAGAGACCCTGAGCCAATTGCCCAAACAAGAAAATACATCTTGAAAGATTCAAGGTTCAAACTGTACAAGTTGTTAATACTGTATTATGCTCCACAGTAAGCATAGATAGGCTTCTGCAGACAAACGAGCAAAAGAGAGAACTGGGGAAATGGGGAGACAGAACAACATTTTCCTCCCTTCATTTTCCTATACCTTCCCTCACTCTTCTGTGAGCTGAGGGTAAAAAATGAGGATTTCAGGGCCTCTGCCTGTGCTTCTAACCAGGCACAAATGTAATCCTTTACATTTGGTGAAGGTTGTAATGTCATCTCTTCTGGATTGGTTACTGAATCCACTATTCTCATAGGCAGCATTTCAGTGGCTGAAATCAGATTGGTCCTAAAGTTGGATGTGCTCTCTCTCTGCAGGAGACAGCTAAGATGACCTGTCTGTAATTATAAAAATTCATACCTGCTTCATCCAGTGCAAAAAGAGGGAGAAGAAAAAAGGGAAAAAAAATAAAATGGGAAGTTAAAGAGTTTCTTACAATTGATAAGTCTTTGCCCCTCATAAGCATTTACACAAGTCATATGAAACCTTTTGTTCATTAAATACTGTGCTGTAGGTGAGTCCCACTGAATATGCAGACACAATGGCCTTTCTATGGCTGTGTGTTAGGATGCCCAAAGACACAATGGGCAACACAGGGTTAGTGCTTCATCCCTCAAAAGAAGTCCACACTGGACACAGGTAGGGCACCCATGGCTGGGCCAGGGGAGTATCTCAGAAGGTTTATCTCAGCGTATAAAATTTGCCTCTATCTCCACCCAGCCTCTTGGCTGATTACTCTGGAGTTCATTAGGATTTGCCCATTTACAGTTTTAGAAATTCACAGTCAGGTTTTCACTTCAACCACAATCCAAAATGCCCTGAAGCCTGAGAGATTTCACTGACTTCTGTTTTGAATCAACATAGCAAAATGGTGCCTCTCAGGGAGAATGGGACCATTGTTACATCAAAATGCACATACCCCCAAATTCTCAGCATGGGCACAATTAGGTTGCCAATCTTTAAAGGTCATTTGGGTATGAACTTCTTACCAAATCAACAAGACAAATATAAGAAAACTTACCATACCACATTTCTGAAGGGTTATTCCAAATTCAGAAGACACTGACATATCGGACACATCTTCAGGCTATGGAGGAAGGGGAAAAATCTACATAATGTATGAAAATATTATAATTCATAAACTTCAGCAACAAGTTAGACTATGTAAATAAAGAAATTATTAAAAAAATAGAGGTACCAATCACCTTCAAATTTAGGAGTTTTATTATCCAGTTGTATTATTTAAGTGTTAAATTATTAACAGTTAAATCTTTCTCCTGGTTCAAATTTGTATGAACAACTTGTTCCCACAAGTAATTATCAGAATCTTAACAGATACATTAATCTTTTGGCTATCACAATTCCCTAAAAAAATACACTATGCACAAAGTTCATCAGACTATATAGATTATTTTCATTATTAAGTGTCTATCAGAATTTACACAGCAATCACACAGCTGTATCTATCACAGTGATTCTTTGGAAGTCCCACAGCTAGCTGGTGTTGCTGAAGTCATGTCAAACAAACACAATCACCTGAGACAGAACTAGAAATATACTAATTGGATAGCAAATTCCCAACAAGATTCACTTTTTACAGAATTACTACAATCCTTACAGACACAAAAATGGCAAACCATCCTTTACTGACCAGAAGGTGGTTGCCATCAGACTCTCGTTTGAACAACACCTTCTTTGTCCATGAGGGTATCAAGGCAAACAGCGAGTGGCTCCACTGGTTGTCTGAGGCTGCAGAGGTCAGGAGCTGCTGAGGGGCTTTGCTTGCCTGAATGAGCACAGGTAAGGGCACTGCTGAAAACCAAGGCAACATTCAGCATTAGAGGTGAAGCTGGGTCCTGCATGGGAGCCACTTGGGGCAGAGTCCAGCCAGGGTGGGGCTCATGGTACCAGCTCTGTATGCACACAGAGCCAGATACTCTCTCTCAAGGCACAAAATCATTACAGGAACAGAGACTGAGGCTAGCCAGGAAACAGAGATGGGATTTGTCACACAAAACCCAGCAGGAGTCAGAACAAAACTGTTTCCTCCCTAAGGAACTCCCATATAGCCCACAGAAAACTTCTTGCCATTTAAATGTAAAGCATTTAATGAACGAATTAAAAAGTTTAAGCCATAAATCAACTGTTAATATTTTCAACACAAAGAAACTTTCAGCAAAGCATAAAGAATTGAAATAATCCACAATGTGAGGGGCATCAGAGCTAAAGGTGCTCTGCTTCAAAGACACAGTCTTCCAATTAAGCACTGACCTTGCCAATACAGATTCAGAACTGAAATACTTCTCAGTTAAGGAAGGATCTCAGTTACACTTCAGTTGAAGTGAAGTGCCATCAAATCAAATGCTCCTCAGTTTAGTAATCAGCAATATAAATTCCAGCTTTACCCTTAAATTTTTATGAAAGATTAGTCAGTGATATTAAATAAAGTAACAGGCATAGTTTTGAAATAATATCACTTTGATCTACTAAAGTAAAAGCACCTATGACATTAATAAAAGAAGCTTATACTAAAAAATAAATAATTTAATATGTTAAATTGCCAAAAGTTAAAGTTGCAGAATTAAGAGAAAAATGTTATGAAAATTTAAAATTATAGCTGGCTGTCTACGTTTAAAGAAGATACTTTTTTCATTCTTTACTTAATATTATTCTCATTTATTACTTATTTTTAAATCAATCATCAGCAAATACATTAATATGGACAAAAACTCCCACTGAAAGGCAAGTAATTTTGTGAAATGACTTTTCTATGAAAAAGCCTATTACATATTAATAAAATATGAAAAGCTGAAGACACTAAAATCTCATTAATATGAGAAGCAGCATTTTTTTAAAAGCCACTGCTTTTTAAGAGCAACACTATAGGGAAATACAGTTAGCTGCAAACAGAAAAAGCATGATCAGAACATTCAGAATTGGACCCTTAAATGGAGCCTTAAAACATTAATGCACATGAATCACTGAAAATAATTCTGTTAACATAATGAATAAGATGCAATCCTGTTGCTTACAGAGCCCAGGTGGACATGTGCACCTTGGGAAGCTTCCCTGTCTTCCCATGTTTATTTGGGAGGGAGTAGTTTATACTGGACAAAATTGTGGATATACAGACCAGGGAAAACTGGTGTCTATACTTGATGATCAGTTTTAATTCATTTCTCTAAGTTTTACTTAAAATTTGAACCACTGTTAAACAATGCAACAGACTAGGACTAGTTTAGGGACTGTAAAAACAACATTGCAAACTTGGTGAGAACAGCAGTATGTATAATTACAGCACCAAATGTCTGCATATCTTTGGGGTTGGAATTTTTTCAAGACATATTTGGCATATTTCAAGACATGTATGGCATATTTCTATTTCAAGACTAAGCAATGGCCCAAATCACTCAGAATGACACCAGTGCTGAATTTTCAATGCAGTACAGACCTGCTAAATACCAATCTGAGCCCACCTGGCCTGGCACTCCCCAGCAGATCCAAATATACCTCCAATGATCTCTCCTCCAATGGCACTAAACCTACTTCTGACTACTGAATCAAGCTTCTTCGCAGTTTTGTACAGGTATATTCAAACAATGAAAAATATTAATTTTATATGTGCTGTGTCTGTCATACATTAATGCAACTGTCACCCTATTCCTATGAAGGTGGAGCACCAATTCTCCTTTTTGTTTTCTTGCCTGACTACAGGAAATGCACGTTCCTTTACAGTAAACAAAAAAATCTTGAATGAGGACATGAAGCTTCTTTGTAGGGCTTTGTAAGAGTCGGAAGTCTAAATGACAAAATGTATGAACTATGCTGAGCAACTACTACCTTTATAATGCTTCCTGTTTAGCGTATCATTTCCTTCTGAATTTTGGATGAGGGCAGTCAGCCAACAAGAAGTGTGTAATTGCTTCATAAAGTATCTTTTGATCTTGAGTCCTGAGTAGTATAACATCACCATGAGCTCACCCAACTGCACTTTACATGGGACAGCAAAGCCTGACACTCCCCCTCTAGAGAGTATCAAGTCCACAGTAACCAATTTAATTAACTGATCATGTTCCCTGACTCTGAATAAATCTCAGGATTAATAATTACACAGAGGAGTCTGTTTTCAAGCTGTGCTTTGTCATCACTTACAATCCCAAGATAATGTGCCCAACTCCCAGCAGAAGTCTCCAGGCATGTTATTTGGCTGCTCCGTCATCAGCAGTTGAAGGCTGAGGATTTTGCCAGTTTTTAACATTATGTTAAGCAGCCTCAGCACTGATGATGATGACAAGGATGTTTCTGCAAATCCACTTGTATCTTCCCAGTAGTCAGTGAAAGGTTTTGATTAAACAGATTCAAACAATATGATTCAACCAATACGATTCATGTCCATGCAGCCACATGTGCCACTGCCTTTCTCCACAATTTTACTCATCCTTCCTATTAATTTTTAATAATATAGGCTGTTCTAATACCCTGGATTCACTGCCAGTGAAGCTGCACTTTTCTGCAGCATTCTTTTTTCTAGTGTTGACTGTCACTATTAAATAAAGTAACTTTTTCCTGATCCACACATATTAAACTGTCACTGGAACAGCTGATCTACAAGAACATGACTGCTTTTCCACATAACTTGCTGCATGCTTAACATCAGACAACATAATTGTATATATCAATTCACCTGCTGTCTCTTTTCAGTTAAGTTTCTATTGTAGATGTAGGACTGTAAATGTCTGCTGGGTGCTTGAAAAGCTGGACATTGAATATATGAGAAAGGATGGTACAGCCATAATACATTCTGTGGTTTTCACATATATTCTAGATTTCTGTTTGGAAAATGTTTTGGGTTTTTTTTTTAACAAATAGATTTATCTAACCTTGGAAAATACTAACACTTGACTAGTGAAGCCTTTCACTGAGAAGCATAGAGCATTCTTTTGGATACCATGCTGCCATCGACAGTGCCCCTTGAGAGATGCATCTCAGTTCTGACAGTGACTCTGAGGTCTCCTTGTTCCTTCCACTCTTTTTTTCCTACAGCTTCAATCTTCTCCATTTTTCTGGCTGTTTTCAGAAAAGCCATTATCAGGCTGCATCGTCACTTTCATTAGTTTCTGAATGGCAACTATCTCCACTCCTTTTCAAAAGAAAATTTCCACAAAGCAGGAGAATAGTTTCAGCTTTACACACAGCCTAAGCAGCCCCCTCTCAGCTGGGCTTGCCAGGCTGCCACCAGGCATTCCCAGACTACAGTGCCTCAGGCCAAAACATTTCCCAGCAAGCAAACCAGCAGACCATGAGGCTTAATCTGGGGCTTTCCTGTAAACACCTCCAAAGATGCCAAATTAAACAGTTCATCAACGAAAGACAGTAATTTTACTTTCTTTTGAGATGTGGGACAATATCATCATCTTTAAGAAGAAATTTTGGGGTTTTTTTAAATTAAAAATTCCACATTTTTACAAGGTATTGTCAACCTGTAAATATTTTATCTTACTTTTAATTAGCACATTAGTAAATGTGCTAACTGTTTTCCCATGATTTAATTTTACATAAACCCAGTATAAACAGATATGCCAGAACCATCTTAAACTGCCTATTCCTAGCTAATTACCAGTGCTGGTAGGTAGACTTTCTATTGAACTTCAAAATGAAAATATGAAAATAAATATTAATATAGCTGCAACAGCTGGAAGATTGGTGTTACATTTTACTATTCACGTTGCTGCAGTATTCACTCAGTCCCCCACATGTGCAGTGCCACCACCATACGAAATGACAAATGCACAGTTGATCAGAACAGTCTCTGCTATTTAATGTTCAATTTTCTTTGCTGTTCTCCCTAGGTAGTTATTTGCCACGCCAGCTTTGTGCACTATTGCCTTGGGTGGTGAGATATTGCTCTTTTGGGCTTCCAGCTGCCACACTCAAGGCACAGCCAATATGCTCAGGAAGGAGAGCTTCCCCCTGCCAGCCCTCTCTGTGGTCATTTGCTGTTCAGGGAATGCAAACACTGAGGATGTGACCTGGTACAAAAGGCACCTGCTGTGGGGAGAGTGTGGTGGCAGTGGGTCTGTGTTCATACAGACTTGGGGTAGAAGGATGGGTATTCTAAGAAAAGAAATTGTCCCCTGATAATGGTCAGCATACTGTCCTTTGCTTTGAAATTACTTCTGTGTAAGGACATGGACATGGCACAGCACAAGCCCTGACCCCTGGACTCAATGGGCTGAGTCCTGAACCTGTCAGTGGCACCAACAGCCCACCATTAGAACAGCACATACAACAACATGACAGAAGTTAAGATGAAGGTTACTCTTGCCTATGGTAATAAAATATGATGACAGAAAATAAAAATAGTCTTGCAATAGGTTTGCATCATAGACTCGAATATGTCCTTAAGGTTCCCGTACCTTTACAGCCCATACTAAGCAGCAGAATGTCAGATTAAAGTAGGAAAGGAAAGACCCTGACAAGTTTGTGAAATTTCAAGTTCAGAATTAAAAATGAAAACAAAAAAAAAAGCCTTTTAACTAAGATATTCGTTCTAATTTATGGCTCTGAAGGGCTGAATATTTCAATTCAGATTCCACAGTCTCATTCGCTTACCCACCATTAATTTCTCAACAAAGCTTTGAACTATTTTGCTTTATTTCAGTGGGGAAGAAAGGAGTTAAATATACTCCCTTGCTGTATTTTTGTTGTTGCTGTTCTAAATTACTCCCTGTCTTGAAAACCATCCAGGATACAAGATCCAATTTGAAGTCCTTTCAATTACACACAACAATGAACACGCAAAGGTAGCAATTTACGGTATTCAGTTTTGAATGTTGCCATTAGCTTTTCTTGTTACAATGTCAAAGAAACTATGGGCATCAACAAGAAAAAACAAATCTACTTTCCAGGCCTGTTTTGAATAAGTCAGAGCAGAATCAAATATAACTCTCAAAAATCCACTGTGTTCCAGTCACAGGAATATTCTGGGGTTGTCTTTTCTCATCTTATGCAGAAACAACTCCAAAAAGCTTCTAATGGAAACACTGAGATCAGTGTGCTGTCACAAACCATTTCACACTTCAGCACACTGCCAGTCTCAATGACAAAGGCTTTATGCAGAAGTTCCCATCTCTCTGCTTTCATCCAGAACTTCTTCAGTAAGAACTAAAGTCTAGGACTCTGATTAGGCAAAACACTAAAATGTTAGTTTTCACTGTGTTAAAAATTGATGCTTACTAGAATGGGACAATTTTCAGTTACAAAATCAAGCATATGATTCAGCAACACCTCATTTAACACATCTATTTTCCTACTAACAAAATACCAGAACTTCACAGAATCAGAATCATTGAGGTTGGAAAAGTCCAGTAAGTCCAACTGCAAACCCAGCATTAGTCCACGACTAAACCATGTCTCTTAAGTGCATCTTTTAAATACCTCTAGGGATGGCATGGTGACTCAACCACCTCCCTGGGCAGCCTTTTCCAATGCTTGATAACCATTTCCGCGAAGATATTTTCCAAATATCCAAACGAACTCTCCCCTGGCACCACCTGAGGCCATTTTGTCTCATCCAGTTACCTGAGAGAAAAGGCTGATCCAATTTCACTACACCTCCTTTCAGGTAGCTGTAGAGAGTGATAAGGTCCCCCCTGAGGCTCCTTCTCTCCGGGTTAATTAACCCCAGCTCCCTCAGTGGCTCCTCATTCTCCAGACCCTTTACCACCTTTATTGCCTTCCTCTGGACATACTCCAGCACCTCAATATTGCTCTTGTTGTGATGGGCCAACTGAAGGCAAGATCTGAGGTGTAACCTCGCCAGTATTCAGTTCAAAGCAACACCACTTCCCTCGTCCTGCTGGCCACACTATTTTAATCACCAACAAAAAGACACTGCACATCAAAATCCTCCACAAAATCCTCCACAAAGTGCCAGAAAGTTCTTTTTTATTATCAAATCACACTCATTTCCTCTCTCAGTGGACGGTACATGAATAATTTGCAACCCATCAGAAAGCAAGATGCACGCAGCAAAGATGACATTGAATAAATAGCGGGAAAAAACAAGCTCAGCAAATCTGAATTACTTGCTTTCATATTTAAATTAATAAACTAATTTGTGAATTAGCCATGGCACAAGGCAAAGAAGTTAGAGGTATCTCACTAGATAACTGCTTCAAAGCATGTAATTTCTTGGCAAATGCATGTCATGAAATCATCTCCTGGGGAACCATAGTGATGGAGAGGTTTATTTCACACACTGTGTTGCCCTGTTAATGTGCTATATGAGAACGTCCTAACCTTCCAGGTTATATTCACCTCCACCACACTTGGGTGATGTAGAACACTATTTATAATACACATATAGAAACTAAAGACCGGAGACTCAGAGAAACTAAGTGATTTGCTCAAATTTACACCAAGAGCCAGTCAGCCCTCAGATGCAGCTACTCCAAGCTCTAAGGGGCTTCTGTAAGTATTGGGGTACCTTGTGTCCATCAGATTAGGCAACTGCCACTGGAGATGTTCACTTTACCTGAGCCCACTGACAAGAATATTTCCTATCTACTGAGAAGAGTACCAGCATCCCAGTAATACTGCTAGACCCAATATATCTATCAGTCTTTAACCCACTACATCTAAGTCTTTAATAGTCTTTGGTCCAGGACAAAGTGTATTAGCTATTGTAACTGCAGAGGTCTTTAAAAATAGTTTCAAGAGCAGGTATTGCAACACTGTTGGTAAACGCACAGGGGTTAAGCCAGCTTCTGAAAATGAACAAAGTCTTGATCAGCTTTAAATAATACAGGTTTTTCAAAAACCTGGGAACTCTGGACATCAGAGGGTGCTCCCCTACACCATTATGATTAACACTGAAAAAGTACTCCTCCTGAAAATGATTCAGAGCAGGGTATGAACTGAGGTCTTGTCACAAGGGTTTCCTCCTAGATGAGCTGTTTAGGGAACCTAAAGCACCCTTGTTGCTAACTTCTGTGCAAACACTTCCCTGTGGCTCAGGACTGAGAGTCCCACTGATGTCAGCAGGCCACCAGGATGCAGTTCCAGGCCCCTGCTCACCTTCACACCATGCCCTGTGAGTCCTGGGACTCCCACAAGGCTGAACAAAGAGAGGTAACATTTGCTGCATACCTGCCATTCCCAGGCATCCCATCTCGTTCTGAAGCCACAGATCACCATCAAAAACCTAGAAGAGAGCAATTATTAAAAAGAACTGTTTTCATAAATGTCTATTATTGAGCTTTTATGCTGAATTTATGCTTCTCAGCAACACAGAACCCTAGCCCACAAAGCCTCAGCTTTCCCCAAAATTAACTACCAGAAGAGACACAACATGGCTCTAGAGGTCTCCCTCAAGCATGTTTAATAGACTGAGGCTCTGCTGCCCAGTGTGGATATGCAACACTTGGGGCTCAAATTGTACTACACTTCACATTATCAGGTTGAGCCTCTGCACAATAGTGGAGCTGGGCTGGCCATTAGTTTGCTTTCATTAAATAATCTTTCTTTGCCATTTTCAAAGGCATTAATTTGAGGACACAGGAATATCTGATCACTAGGAGGTAGCAGGAATTTGTCAATATTAGATGATCAAGTCCACTGACATTACACTCATTTCTCCTCCAGAGAACTACACAGAGCCTTTCAAAGCAGCCACATGCTAAAAATGCAGCTTGCAAGGCAATCTGTGACAGCCTCCTGCCTGTGCATGGACCACAGAGACTGCCACAGAAATCACAGCTCACAACATCAGTAAGAGAAACCAGTGTTTTCAAGCATTTTTACTGCCCAGTGTTTGGATCAAGATGTAGTAGTCATATAAGCAAGTTTTCATTCATCAAAAATGCTTCCTTGCAGGAGCTAATAGAGAGCTGGGAATATGGGCTGATTAACAGGGATCCAACTCTGCCCTGATGTGACCCACACTTGCTGCTTCTGTTTGCTACCAAGCACTGCATGTGAGTAATGTTAAGTACTGGCTTATGTCAACACCACTGTTACAGTACAGCACATGAGGGCTAATTTTCTTCTTTGCCTGCTCAGGGAAGCCATCACTGATTACTGCTAGAGCTGTAACTTTAGTAATCCTTGTATGAAAATATTTCTCACTTCATATAGGGCACTTTCCCTCAACATAACACAAAATGCAAGATATCTCACAAATTCAGATGTACCAGGAGCCCTGAGGTTTAACCAGCCTCCGGAAAACATGTCCATACATGCAGGATTGGAAGTAACTCCTTTTGAGCAGAAAGAAGGGACTCAGAAACCAACATGTACATGCAGCACACTGAGCAGCTCTGGGAGATCCTAGGCACTGAGCTCTTCACTAGAGACTATTTCCAAATACCTTGTTGTATAGCTCTCCCTGCTCTCCAGAATGTTTATACACAAGCTGAGGTATGGTAAAGTTCTCTGATGCCATTATTAATTTCTTTTCATTGGTTAAACAATCTGTATAACCATGAATTTTGAGCAACCAAGCACCTCAAGAACACAGAAAGAACAGGAAACTCCAGAGGCAAGCTTAAACAAAAAATTGTCTGGTGGATAAATCAGCCAGAATTATTATTATTATACACAGAATCAGTCCCTTCTGAGCTGGAAGGGACACACACATTATTGAGTCCCACTCTTGAATGAATGGTCCATAAGGGGATCAAAAGTGCTGTATGCTCACCTTTCCATCTGTGCATATGGATATGCAGCAACAGAAATCACATTAAAAGGGAATCAACCCCTGCCAGGCATTTCTAGAGCGGTCTAGGGTGCTATCTGTATTAAGGAAATGCATACCAGCATACTAAATTGAAGTAATGGCAGTTTAGAACCCTGATGAAAATATAAATCACCAATAGAGTCTTTTGTGTTAAATGCAATCTCATTTATAAACATAAATCCCAAGTATTACTGTTAAGCATTGCATCAGCATATACATGAATTTGAATGTTAAATGTCAACAGTTGCATTTTAAGTGAGACTGTAACAAAAGCATACATTGGTTTAAGCATGTATAAAGACATGCAGAAAATGTAGCTTCCTAGCTAACAACCTTTATTTCCTACTTTCTACGAAATCAGCACACAACTCACTCCTGATTTCCACAGGCTCCAGGTATTCATTCCTGTGTGGTTTTACAACAGCTGAAGCATAAAATCTGTGGTGTTTGTATGTCCATGTGCATCAACTACAAAAGACACACCACCACTCCTTGTTTTTCCTTCTACCATACCTGACATTTAGTTCTCAGTGGAAAATATAGCCTGAGTATTCAGCACAAGTCTTCCACTCTGCTGCAGAGTGCATCCATAATACCAGAGGACATCACAAGGGGCTCCACATCAGCAATGAGTGGCAATTCCATGGACCTGCACCCATATCATGTCTCAAAAGTAATTCATTTAATGCAATAATATTGTCAAGAAACATTTTCCCAAGTTTTACAATAATTTATTCTTCTGGTAAAATAAGTTGGTGTGCTGTTTGTTGGGTTTTCGGGGGTTCTGATCTTTGGGGGTTTTTATTTGTTTGGGGTTTTTTTTCCTGCAATACTATTTCCTGTTTATCAGTCTCTCTGCAATCCCACCACAAACTACCATTTATGACTCACTCCAGGCCCCCATTGCAGTCAGGTATTCTCCACACGGGCAAAAGATAACTATGCTGACACATTTTGAGATGGCTTGACAGACACAAACCTTGATAAAGAGAAATAATGAAACATGAAAGCTCCATCCTAAAAGCTATGGCACTGCTCACTGGGGGCTGACACCAGAGAGCAGGGGTGCTGTGACTAGATGAACACCCTGCTCAGAAGCACAGCAAAGCACAAACACAGCATCGCTAGGGCTGGAAAGGCTCTCTGGAGATCATCCAGTCCAACCTCCTGCCAAGGCAGGGGCACCGGGAGCAGGTGATGGAGGAACGGCCTGCAGGGGAGTTTGGAATGTCTACAGAGGGAGACTCCACTGCTTCCCTGGGCAGCTGGTAAAGAGCTCTGCCACTCTCCGTGTAAAAAAGTTCTTCATGGTGAGGTGAAACTCCTTTTGTTTTATTTTACGGCTAGTGCTCCTTGTCTTGTCACTGGGTACCACTGAAAAAAGTCTGGCACCACCCTCTTGACATCCACCTTTGAGATATTTCTATGTATTAATGAGATCCCTTCTCCGTCTTCTCTAAACAGGCCCAGCTCCCGCAGTCTCTCCGCATAACAGAGATGCCCCACACCCGTCATCACTTTCGTGGCTCTCTGCCGGACCCTCTCCAGTAGCTCCTTATCCACTTCGCACTGCGGACCCTATCCAGAACCCGCTGACTGCCTCGCCACGCCGCCCCCGGCAGCTGTTCGGGCCGCCGCCCCCGGCCCGGTGCCTGGGAAGCGGCGGCTGCTCAGCCGGGCCCGCTGCCGAGCACAGCCCGCCAGGGGAGCCGCTGCCCGTCACACGGGGCCTGCCCCGAGCCCGCCATCGAGGGGCCGCTCAGCCAGCACACCGCGGGCACGGCGCTTACCCCAGCCGCCGTCCGAGCGCAGGGCTCCCGGGGCGGGCGGAGTGCGGAGGGGCCGCCGGGGAGCAGCGCCAGCAGCAGCCCGGCCAGCGGCCACCGCATGGCGCCGGGCGGACCCTCCGCGGCTGCGGACGGCGCCGCGGAAACTTTCCGAGCGCTGTCCCGAGCCAGGCCGGGCCTCAGCCGCCGCATCCATCCGCCATCGGTCTCCTCCCACCGCGGCGAGGGCGGGGGGCGGAGGGCCCCGAGCAGCGGGACCTCCCCTCATGCGCTGCCCTCTCCTCGCCGCGGGCCGGGCCCGGTGCGATGGCGGCGGCCGGGGACTGCCTGCGGGCCGTGGGGCTGCAGTTCTGGGCGGACTCCCTGCAGGCGCTGCCCGCCCTGCTGGCCCCCGCCGTGCTGCTGGGGCTGCTGCTGGGCGCCGCCGCCGCCGCCCTGCTCTGCCGCTGCGCGCTCGGGCCGCGCCGGGGCGGAGAGGTACGCGGGGCCGGCGGGGAGGGAGGGAGGGCAGGCCGGCCTCGGGCGAACGGCTCGGGGCATCAGGAGTGCTTGGCGAAGGTTTGAAGGGCGCAGGGCCCGGGAGGTGCTGCCGGCCGGCTCTGCCCGCTGCTCGGGACAGCCTGGGGTGCGCTCTGCAGCGAGGGTAGGTGGGGAACCCCCTAATTCCTGCCACACCTCTGCTGGAAAGGATTTCACTGCTTCCTTTAAGTAGTTGCTGAGACAAACGGGTTCGCTCGAAAAGGAGGCCGGTGCAGGTTGTCCCGCTGGCCCGTGTCTCTAACACAGGTGACCCACAAGTTGCTGCTCGCAGCTAGCGCTTCGTGCACGACGCTGTATTGCCTTCGGGGAGATGCAGCCGGTTTGCAGAAGCTGTGTGAGATAATTGAAAATAAACACTAATTTCCACCCTAAACTAGTAATCTTATTTCCAAAGTATTTTACAGACTTTTCCAAAGTTCATTTTACACACAGCACAGAGCATTAGTACTAACCCACAGCAATAACTTTGCACTGGGGGTACACACATGGATACGAAAGAAATGAAGGACTCTGAGCACAGCTGACAGTTTGCTTAATGCCAAACAATCAGGATTTTCTAAAGTGTGTGATTTTGTTAATAGCATACTTGCCGTTCTGTTTTATGTGCTGTGGTGGATGGCTTGTATGTCTTTATTACATAGTGTTTGTTAGAACTCAAAGATTGCAGAGGCAGCACACACCCACAGAAGAACTACCAGGCAGAGATATTTTCTGAGAATTGTTACTGATATATGTTTCTTTCTCCCATCGCACTTAGTCCCAGGTCATGCTGGGGTGACTGGATGTAGCAGTGGTTGGCTCTGGCGCAGCTGGGGAATCTGGAGCCCTGCAGAGAGTTCTGCCAGGCTGCGAGTGGGGGGTCTGGTTTGGCTTGGCTTTTCACCACACCTCTTTTGAGCTTTAGCAGCTCTGCTGTGTGTGTGTGTCTGCTAGCGTTGGTCATCATTAAATATGACTTAGGAGACAAATTCTCTTGCTCCCAACTGCTTTTAAATTGGAGAATTGAAACTCTGTTTGAAGCCAGACTTTAGCCAAGTAATGGAGACATTTCAAATGCTGGATCGATGCATCCTGCACAAGTACAAGCTTTTCTGATTCAATTGCTCATTTTCCCTGCCTTAATAGGTGTATCTTTATTGTGCTGCCACTACCAGCTCAAATGTAGCCATGTACAATTTTATCCTTTATGTCGTATATGTCAATAGAGAACAGAAGCTGTCGGTTCTCTCTGGCCTGGATCTTCAGATGCATTTAGATGTTTAAATGCCATTGAAATCAATGCTGCTGCCATAAAAGAGTTATTTATTTTGAAAGAAAAATGAGCTGTTTGTTCATGCATACAGAACACATTGCAGGGTGGGAAGGTTGTATCCTGTGGGTCTGATTTCCCAAATTGAACACGGTAACCTTAGGCTGTTCCTTCTTCCCACTGGCTGCCCCACTGATGCTGTAGAGCAAGCAGGTACTGAACTGCATGTGTTGCAGCCAACGTAAAAGCAGGGATAGCTTCCCTGAGTATGCCATGTTCCATCCCAAGCAGCTAAGTTGTCCTTAGAGTCTGGGAGCAGGGCAAGTACCTGGAGTCTGAAGCAGCTTTAAGCCCTGCAGTAAGTCAACAGCATTTGTCACTCAGCCCCAGTTGCTATTTTATAGATCTCTGCCTGAATCCGTGGGACTCGGATTCATGGACTTAAGTCCCTTATTGTTTTGTTGATCTGTACGCATGATACACTGGGATAGTTTTAAGAAGAGATCTTTACCGTGGTAACAAATAAGTTACAAGGTTGCTAAGGGAGATTAGTAACTCTTCTTTTGTCATAAATTGGTTGTTAGGAACCAGCATCTGAAATTCACCATATCTTAAAGGTTAACTCAAGAACATAGTCTGAATTATTGCACAATCTAAATTCCAGAGAGGTGATAGAGGCAAGTCATAAGGAATTAAATGTGTTCAAAGGCTGGGCTGTTCTCCATATCCTGGGAAAATGGACTACTTTACATACCAAGTGGCCAAATAATTCAAGGTGCACCTTTCCATAAGACAGTGACATGTAGTGGCTGCAGCTGTATCATTAGATTACATCAAAAAGTAGTCAGTGGGTTGAAAACCTGAAAAAAAAATTTCAAAAGTAGTCGATGTAGCATGGCAGCCCATCTTTTCCTTCACTAAAAAAATCCTTCCAGTGTTGTGTTTGGAGGCAATTTAAAATTGTTCTCCGATGTATGTAGTGTATAGGGAAGATCATGTGTAGCAGGCAGTTTCATTCCCACACAGTCTGTATCCCTACCAGGGTCTTTTTGTGCTTGGGAAATGAGGCCAATAATATGGACTGCTTTTGGGGAAGGAAGGTAATGAACATTTTCTGATAGTTTTTTCTCCCTAACAGGAATTTCCACATGCATGAAGCTTCATTTAGGAAGTTTTTCTCGTAGTAGGGGAGCAAAAATACCCAGCATTCTCTTTATTGCTGGCAATTACAGACAATTTTAGTTAACTTGCTTTAATTGAGATATTTGAGCTCAGACCATGAGGTTGACTCCATAATCTGTAGTAAGTCATTTTGAGAGCAGATGGATTGATTTGACATGTTCACAGCCTCTTAAAACTTTTTAGATTAAAATTCTACTTCTGGAATGACAAATTTTAAAAAGTCATTAATTATTCCTCTCTGAATAAGTACGATTTTCATTTGTTTTCAGATTGTATTTTTCCAAAATTTTCAACTAATACTGGAATAATTTTCATGATGGAGACGTGAATGTATCCAGGCTGCTGTCAAAGATGTTTCCAGTTAATTTGCACGATCTCATGTGTTACATTTTATGTTATCTCTTGGAATTTCAGAAAGATGATTCCCAAAGACTTCTGGAAAGCTTCAACACTGACAAAAAAGAGCACACACTCATGAAAAGTAAAGCAGAACCCTATACATCAGAAGAGGAAACGGTACTGGAGGTAAAGCTCTGCTCTTGTAGGTGGATGTCCATTGTGCTGCATGTAGCAATGAGCATGTTCAGGGCTGCTCTGAACTGTCTTAATTTTAGTGGGTTTGGAGAGAGACTTTAAAAAGTGTTCAGAAAAAGTGTAAGATGGAGAGTGGGAGTTGATTGCTGCTTATGAATGCAACCATTTCAAGTACTCATTTCCCTTATGAATTCCATTTTGCTTGCGGGTCTCTTTGGATATTTTAATCAAGATCCTGAGTTCTTTTTGGACAGAGGCTTCTTTCCTTTCATCTCTATGTCGTCCTTAGTTTCAAAAGGCTGATGGGATAAATTAACACTACTGACATAAAAAGTTTGTAAGTATCGAAAAACCACTATGGTGAACTGGGATTAAAGGACAATTAGAGAAAAAAATTGTGAAGAAAAGTAGAAGTATAAACTTAACAACTTAACCCACCCTCAATGAAAATGTCAAGTAACTTAAGTAACATTTTTTTTTTTTTAAATCCCAAAATAACCAGAGAACCAGTCCTGCTGTGTAGTTATTAGATCACTACCTTTTGCCCAAAACTGATTTGACTGCTCTTGGTGAAGCTAAAGATTGTGATTTAAACTACACATTTAAAAATGTGCAGTTCAGCAGACTCATTCAGTGTATTATACATAAATTAAATACCTGCATAAATTGTCAGTCAAAACCATCCAGTCTGGTGCTTAGCTTGTAACAAGAACTGATTTCAGGATTTCCATAAAATGTTATTGTTAGCATTTAAACTGTTGGTTTAAATCCTGACAGGTAATGAATCTTCATTTCAGTTTTGTGATCAGGAATGGTGACATGTTCGGTTATTTTGCTTGAGTTAAAGTAGAGTATAACAAATGAGCACAGATTAGGTTATTTTTTGAAGTGGGAATCCTGTAGGGGAACTTACACAGTTCTACATCTTTATGCATATTACCAATGTTTTTGAAATGGAATTACAGTCTTTTAAAGGTGATCATTCATAACCATATCCATTTCCCAAACATGGCTTGTTTGTAAGACATTAAGAAGTAACCTTGTTATTTGATGGGGGTTTCTCCCACCTATTTGTCTAACTGCTGAAGTTACATGTGTATATCTTTTCTATTAATTTGCTCTGATTTCCAGAGGCTTTTGCTGTTACTAGCATCAAATTGACAGTTCATGAAGAAGTATAGGTGGAAAATGCTTTTAATTAGGTTAGAGCACTGCAGAAAAACAGGTATTTGTGGCTAGCACAGGCTTTTCCCACGAGAATTCCTTTCGTGTTTTATAAATAAAGATAAAGTTTGGATGTTATTGGAACAGTGTCCCAAGATCTGGACGGTGCAGGCCTGGCCAATCAGGCCTAGGGGAAGGTTTCTTAGCGACCAATCTGGGTGACTTTTGAAAACTCTATATATATGATGAAATCAAAACAATAAAGGTCATTCCTTCTTGCCACTGAGAACTGGTGCTTTCTTTACTCTGCTAGCTGCTCAACAGCGACAGGTATTTTCATTCTGAGACTTTCCCCATTGAAATAATGCCATAATTACTATATTAATAATAACTGTGTGATACTTGTGCCTGCTGAGAAGCAGGATGTATTAGCTCTAGCACACTGCAATACAGCTTTCCAGCTTTGGCTTGGCTGCTCTGCCTCCAGCCACTGCAGAGCAATAGTTCTGTCTGCTCCTGTCCCTGATGAGGTACTGCAGCACTGGGACTGCTCACTATGAAGTGTTTCACACGCTGCTCCCATGCTTTTAACTTCTTCAGTATACCCAAGAATGGAAATAAATGAATTGGAGATGAGAAGGCACAATGATAGAAGTCTAGTGAATTACATAGTTGGCTCTTCTTTTTCCATTTCTATTTTTTAGACTCTGTCAGTGCTTTGATATTTCCCAGCAAAAGCTATATTTAAAAAATGTGCATTTTGACAAATCAGAGTCTTTCATTTCATATGACAAAATCAAAACAGATGAAATAGGAAATCCTAGTGCTTGGATTTACACATTTTATCTGCTACTTATAGCCAAACTTTTATTAAGCCATACCTAACCTCTCAAAACAAAGCTGATGATCCCATTGTTGCAGCACCTAGAAAATGGCAGTAGCAGAAGAGCAGATTACATGATACAATAAATTGCATAAAAAGAATTCATTACCTATTAAAAGTTCTTTGGAAAAACATGGTTATTTTCTCTAGATTTTGGATAAGGGTTGTATTATAAAAGTTCTTACTGGAGAAGAATGATGACAAGTTTTGCTTAATCTATTTTTTCTTTATTTTAATTAAAAGACAGAATTTATAGCCATGATGACATCTGTGGAGCTTATTATCCTTTAGTAGTTTCTATTATTAAGATAATATCAGTCCCTTGTAAAATCTTTAGTTGTTCATAAGGGTATGGAGGTTGGTGACAAGACACAAAATGAAAATACTTTGCAAATACAAGATGTTGCCTATTTTCTCCTGGAGTATTAAAAAATTTTGTAGCAGTGGTAATGGCAAGAGTTCCCTTTTCAGGTTTCCTACTCTGAATGAGCCTTATGAAAAGACTCCTGCACTAAAGCAGAGACAATCAATAAACAGTTAGTTATCAATAGGAACTTTTAAGTTTTGTAACAAAAAAGGGCACATGATACTTAGAATGAATACTTGCCAGATCTGCTGCTGTTCCCAAATGGTTTTCTGTTCTTTTCCATACAGGAAAGTGAGTCTCCTCTGAACAGTAACATCACAGCATTTGCGTTAAAGGCGAAAGTGATCTATCCCATCAACCAGAAATTTAGGGTAAGATTTTAGATTCTACTTGTAAAAATTAATGACAATCATTCTGTGTCAGAGTAAATTGCAAGAGTCAAGTAATGGAAGAAAATGTACTGCCAATCTGCTTAATTGGGATCTCTCTTTTTTTAATGGTCCATTGACTCAGGGCTTATTCTGTAAGGCATCAGCTGCTTTCAGCTTCCCCTGAAACCTGCAGTACTTTACATGGTGTCCAGTCAATTTTCACTGTATTTAAGAGAGCTTGTCTGCCCCTTAACATTGATGGAAGTTGGATCTGTCTAAGGAGCCATACAAAAACACCACAAGGATCTAAAAGGAAGAAAGAAAACAAGCACTAAGCAGCTAACTGAAACAGAAGAATGCTTTGCTGGGCAATGCAAAAGCCTATCATTTATAAGGAAACACTTTTGCTGTGTATACTGTTTAACTTCTCCCTTGAAAGTAAACACTGAACATTGATGAGATGTTTGTCTATTTATTGTGTTGCATTAATTGACCTTGTGAATTTTCTTTGACTTACAGCCTTTGGCAGATGGCTCATCCAATCCATCTTTGCATGAGAATCCAAAGCAGGCAGTTCTGCCTAATCAAGTGGTGGAGACATCTATGTCAGGCAGCCTGGGATCCCTGAGCCAGGGAGACAAAGAGGACTGTAGTTCCTCCACAACAATACATTCCACAACAAGTGATGACAGATTTCAGGCTCGAGCCTTCCTAAAGGTGACCAGCTTCCCTGAAGTGCTGACATGTGAGAGGTGAGCAGGAAACTTGTCCTTGGTTTTGGTCATTTCCTAGGTTTTTGGGACAGTCACTGAAGGTGAAAGGGTGGGCATGAATGCGCTCAGTCACCACATCAGGACAGGGTTATCTGCTTATAACCCTAAAAAAGTGGTCGGGGAGATGAATACATTAAGCTGTTGGAAGTCATCCTGTTCTTTGTGAAATTCTGGGAATCAGAACTTGAGCAAAAGCTGTCTCATAAAAGGTGTATCACTGTTAGGATGAGGAGATCTCTTTGTTACTGTTCTTATGCTCAGTTCATGGTGCTGGGGATGGAGTCCTCTGCACTGTACGATGCCATGTCACCCTGCAGTGTCTTGACAACACCAGTGGTCTATTCTCTCCATTTCAATGGGAGCTACTCATGTCTTGTGGGAAAACAGTTCCTCTCTCAGACACACTGCTGCTGAGCAGGAAGATGTAACTGAAATGGACTGGCAGCTCTGATTTCCTTTCAGCTGCACCACAGCAAGGTACCCCTAGGTGAATACATGTGTCTGTACTCTCATTAGCAAGAATTAGAAATCATATTTGTGTCATGGGGACTGGAAAAGCAACTAGCAATGAAGAATATTTACAAAATATCCACTCTTATTATAGCTGTTTTAATTTATAGCCATGTTTTCCCTGGTTATATCCACTTGTGCCTATGTTCACCTTGTCTTTGTCTAGAGGAAACTGCAATGCCAGCTTTATTAAAAGCACTACTTTGTTTTGTTCACTTTTATGTACAGAAATTTTTCCTGAAAAAGAAGGCAATGTAGAAATAAAGTGACTTTTCTTCTGCTTTGGGACAGTGTTTTTAGGAGAATTTAGTGGTTAAAAGAAGCTATTATATTGTGTTGTCCTTTTGCATAACCACCATTTAGATTGTTATTAATGCATTTTTAATCTTTGTTTCAGTTTTGATGTTAAGCTCTGCCTTTGCAGTCTTACTTTAAAAGATCTCATGCTTCTTGATACTGAACTCAGAAAAGAAAAACATGTGGTAGGTACTTATATCTCATTTATAGCTCATTGTTTTGAACATCTTAGTTGAATATCAGTTTAGGAAATAACATAAACAGCTGGCTAGCTGAGATGTAGTGCAGCAGAGTTGCATTTCTACATTATTGTCTTTATTTGTTTTCTCCTTCTCTGCATATATATGAGCTTCATAAAAAAGTAAAATATAGTGAAGTATATTGGTCTGTGAAATACCAATATAGCAAATACAAAAATTTGGGTTTAAACATTACTCCAGAGAATAATATGCAGCACTCGAGGCTCATAAAAAGAGGCAATAAATTATTTAATAGATGAGTTTGTCTTAAGGACAAACTTGCTTGTTATTGTGTTGCAACTCCAAAGACTTCAAGCTTTTGGAATAAAATTGAAAATTCAGTTCAACTGAATCAGTACCATTGTGATAAGTATAATAGTTGTGGTTTTGTGGGCCTGAGGTATTAAGGTAGTATTTAAACCATAAATACAAGTCACAGCATCCAAAACTGAGAAGGAAAAAAAAAAAGGAAAAGAAAAGAAAAATGTACAATGAAAGCCACAGGATACTCAGCAATAACAGTTGTTTATGGTGACTAGTTATGATCAAGTGTAGCACCATTCCTGGTACTGAGTTTTAGCTCAGTTAATATAAATCTGAACATAAAGTCTGTAGCTTTCTCCTCCCCTCTTTTCTTGGGCTCTTTTTAAATAAATCCATAATTTCTGTTATAATTTATTAAATCCACTGAGAACACTTCAAAGGGTGAGATTTTCTGGATAAATTTCTACACACCCCAAAGGAGGAAACAGGAAAGTAAAGCTGGGAAGCAGTTTCCCATCTGATGGATTATCCCCATCTAATTAGATGAGAAAGGGAACTTGGGATTCCAAGCTCCAGATTCCAGAAGGAAGTTTCGCTTGATTATTGGAGGTTGAACTGGATCTCAAAGTAAATTATCAATTTCTAAATGAAGGTAAGTAGCAACATAGTGATGTAATCACAGAAACACAGAGAAAATGAGCAATTAAAACACTTCATGGCCCACCAGAAATCACCACAAATGGCTTTGACCTTTAGCTGAATATTTAAATAACTTTATATTTTTGCTAGAAGGACAAAAGGGGAAAAAATAAATCAGTCTGAGAATAGTTTCTTCCTTTCCCTCTCTGCTTTCTCTGATTTCAGTCTTTTTTAGCATCAGGTCTAAGGAAATATATCCTTTTCTTTCAGTCTTCTCCTGAACCCTTTTTTTTCCTTTTTGCAGTATATGGTATCTTGGTAGTGTGTTCAAAACTTGCCAAACTCCTATCCAAAACATTTGCAAGTGAGATCCAAAAGATGACTGCTTTATAGTTTTCTCTTCTACTGAGCTCTAATTATAATATATTTTCCAGATTTTGCTCAGCTGACATGTTGGCTTCAATAACTGTTTTTATATGTAAACATGTATTTATTTATGTTTTTATATATTTTAAGCAGGCAAGTTCTGCATCATCTTGTTTTCAAGATTATGAGTAACAGGCAGGTAGCTGTTAAATTTCACATATTTTTACTTCCACCCTGGAAAATGCTGCAGCAGTTAGTAATGAAGTGAGTTATCCTTACACTGAAACTCTAATTGAGGCAAGAGGGGAAAAGGTTAAGCAAAAATTTTTCCAGTGTTAAAAAAGTTGAAAAACATCTTTTGAAGACACTAGTATTACAGTTTTAAACAGGAAAAAACCAAAAGCACACAAGTGGAAAGTAACTATTTTTCTTGCAAGAAAATCTAGCTAGAAGTTGAGATGGTTACTTTTGGGTTGTATATTAAAATGTTTGATGTATCATGTGGCTAACTACAGATGAAGTCAGAGTAATGAGTCTTTAGTATCTTTTTAATAGTTAATATCTTCCAGTTTAGGGGCTCATTAAACTTTAGAAAAATAGGGTTTGTATTTTCAAGTGATCTGCATTTTCTGTAGTCAAGATTCGTTTCAAATGTGTCTGACTGGTTACAAGAACATATGAGATTATGTCCTTGTCCTTATTAGAGTGTACCACCATCTGGCTGTATCTTGCTGAAGCCAAAACCAGAGAACTTTTCACAGTGCAAGTACTAGAGAGTAGTTGGTGATGTATCTATTATTTCACTTATAATTCAGGATAATCTCCCTGATTGATTTAAATCAGCAAAAGTAATCACATAGATGTTCTTACAATGATGAACAGACACTTAACCTGAGTTTTGTTTTCTTCCTTTTGAACAGATGTTTATCCAGGTTTTCAAAATATACCTCACAGACTTGAATCGTAAAAAGAAGATTACTGATGATTTGTTGAAGAAGATCCTTTTAAATCTGGAAAATGTAAGTGGGTTTTTTGGTTAATATTTAAGACCACACAAAACAAGAGTTAATCTTATTACCACAGCAGGGCATTTCAACTACTGCTTTTAAACAGCAATATCATTTGTGATCTATTCTTGAAGAAATGCAAAGAAAATTCCCTTTTTAGTTGATTTTCTTCATTACCTTGTATGCTTTTCCTGTTTGTTGTTGTGTGAAGTGATCTGTGTAATCTGTTAAAGATAAAATATTTTGTAGCTGAATCCCTTTAAGCAAACAGAACATTTTGAACCTTATTCACTCAGATTTAATAATTTCTATTTATCAGGGGCTTTGTTTGGTCCCATGTATCATTGCTGATAATAAAATAGCAGGAAATAAAGTAGCAGTATGAAGCTCAAGGCTTTCATCAGGGGAAAATGTACTTATTTTCCTCATCATCCTTTTTTCTTTCATGTACTTGTATCAAAGTCCATATGCCACTTCTGAATGGGAAGACATACATTGACAGTCAATACGCATTTCAAGTGGAGTCACAGTACTATTTTTCAGGTTATTAGAAGGAAAAAACTTTACAAAATTGCAGAAAATAGGAGAGCTATTGGTTCCACTTTCCATTTTCCAGTGTAAAGTCACAGAAAAATCTGGATTGAGAAGCACATCTTGAGATTCTCTGGTCCAGCCTTCTGTAGGAAGCTTGGCTTTATGTAAGGTTATCCACTGCCCTGCCAATCCAAGTCTTCAATGTTTGTACTGAGAGCAGCCTAATCACAGTACTAATTTTTTTTCTTATGTGTAGATGGAATTTCACGTTTAGGCATTAGTCCATCAGCTCATGAGCTCTAGTTGTTGATTTACTTTGTGCAGTCTCACAATCTGTGAATTACTGTAAGGAATCTCTGTGATTGTAACCAATGATTTATATCAAAATGTTTTTAGCCTTAAAGCACTCATCTACCTTAAAATCCTCAGGTTTAGTATTAAAGCTTATTGTACTTACTAGATGAAAAGTGAGGTTAGATGTGCAAAATCCTTTTAATGGCTGGCTTCTGGTAATGACTTCAAATTATAAACAGAGTTAATCTAGAATAGGCATGTTTCCTGATAGAGCCAAACTCTCAGTGAAGTTTGATGGCATTGGTGTCTTCATGTGCCTTACTAAACTGCTGTAAGACAGAGACTAAATCTGGATTATAAAATGCAAAAATTGCCTGAGTAGTCCAGTTGTTTAAGTTGCAGTATGGGGTTTCTGTGTCCTATTTGATGGAGAGAAAGATCTTGTAGACCTGACAGTCTTAGAGATGGGATATCATGCAAGGAATGAGGCTGGTTATAAACACCCAGTAAAAGATGTTGGTGTTAAGCAAAAATATTACATGTTTTATTGTGTTTTCTTCTTTTAATTCTGCATCATAAAAATTTATGGAATTTTGATGAACTTGTTTCTGAAGCTTGTCAAACACTGGTTACATTTCTTTAAGACTTAAGGGTATCAAGTTAATGCATTGACACCCAGAAGTGGGTTGTATTAGAACTCAATGCTTGCTATGTAAGGCATGTTGCAGTGACAGAATAATCACCCTTTTCAGTATCAACCTGCTAAGCAATGGCAGCAGACTAGTATTTGTCAGCAAAAGCACCTTTCAGAAACCTGACTTCTAAGGACTGAAAAGCTTTAAAACCTCATATAATCATGTAGCCTATAATTTGTCCCTTATGAGCATTAGGGGTGTGTTCGTCCATGTGTGCCAGCACTCTGCAGGAACCACTATCTGATTATTACCTGGATACTTATCTGAGCTTTTAAACACAGCATGTACACTCATAGCTGCCATTTAAGATGGGGCACATGCATTAAATTAAAAATATTTGTAGATAGATTGCAGGGGTTGTTAATATGAAAGCTCATGAAGCAGTGTTTGTTAAAACTTGAATTCAGTGGAGATGGACAACAGTCCTGATTGTATTCACATCCTAGTGGAAAGGTATGTATTTGTATTAAGTTTAGTTCAGAGCTGCCATATGTCTGAGATTTCCTTGCTTGCCACAGAAAGCACATTACCCAGAGACAGAACTTTCTGAACACTCCTGTTCACTTCCTTAGTCATGAGCCAGAACTGACATACAAATTCACTCCCAAATTTAGAAGTTATGTCTGTTTTTCTTTTTAACAAATCACTTGACTTTTTTTCTTCAGGATTTTGAAGAATTACAGAAACAACTGGACTCTAGACTCCAGAACACTGAAATGTCAGGAGCCCGTAATTCGGAGTACCAGACACTAGAAGACCTAGAAAGGAAGGAAAGGGAGTATTCTGAGCACATAATAGATAATGTAACTTTCTAATTTTTTCTAAAATTTTATTTTAATGGAATTATTTTGGTGGGGAGTTCTTTATTGCAATGGTTTTGTAGAGTTGTCCACAGTTAGTATTTTATATGTGTGCGAGTCCTGAAAACATTTTTGTATTGCTCCAGCAAAGTGTTTCCAACTGGGTTCCAAAAGGTTTTTTATGGATAAATTTTTTTTTATGTTTTTGTAAAACACTACTGTTTTGTCAGCTCAGAAATGTTTGCTGCTTCTCTGATGGTAAGATTTATTTCAAGCCTGTGTATGGTCTGACTCATAGGAATTTTATCCTAGTACCTTGCTTTTGTCAATACCCGTAAATGAGTAAGAGAGTAATAAGAGACTACTTTTTTTTTCAGCTGAAAGAAGTACTAAGAATATAGTTACTGGGCAATATTTTAGTATGTTTTGTGCATATACTTTAACAGAGCATTTTTCTTTAGCAACTTTCCACATGAGAATATATTTACATTTTTTGATGTAAAAATACAGTTTGGTAGCAGGCATTTGATTTTCAAAGTAAAGATTTTTTTCTCTAAGGTAGGTTCACTGTGTCAGAATAGCTTGCAGGCTAGAAAACTGGAGGTTAAGTACATTCCATGTACTGTTCTCCAGGAAAGTGAGTAATATTCTTCCCAGTATTTTTGAAGTTTGAGCAAATTGACTGCTGATGAAAATGAGCAAATGTCGGCTCTGTGAGCTGCTTGTGCTGATTGACTGTGGCACTTCAGCCCTGGACTAAACAGCCCATCAGCTCAGCCCTGAGCCTTTTTCATACAGGAATTAAAATTTTTTAATATCTGGTATTTAAGTGCTTCACTGGGAATTATCTCAGCTTTCTTTTGATTCTCTGAGCCCTTCGCTTTACAGTGGAAGTCGTGGTAACATTGGTACATCTGTGTCAATTTTCTTTTGCACTTGAACTTTCCTCAGTGGCAAATTGACTGTTTAGAGTTTTCCCGAGTTAGTCATGTAAAAAGAATTGCTGGCAACCTTGCTGAGCAACATGAGGCAGTTATTCACCAGCAGCAGCCATCCTTCAGTGGGTCTGTCACTCTTGTGCTTGCAGATGCTTTTCATCATACTGAAAATAATTTCACTCTATGCAGATTTGTATATTAATTCAGTACCTTGAACTAATCCAGTCTTCCCCTGAGAGTCTAAAGGTGGTTTTGCTGTACTTACAGATGCCATAATCACATTTTTTTCCAAAACCTGTGGATACTTAATACAAATCTTGGTGATGGATGCATTTTATTACCTTTATGTGTGCAAGTAATCCCACAGACCACAGAATATTCACAGTTGTGCACAGTCATCTTTGTGGGATCAGAGCCTAAAACTAGGGATTGTCCATACAACAATCTATCAGAATTGGCACATGCACTGTGCTGACACTGCATAAAGTAATTAATTCCAGCTAATAAAGTGCTTATGTAGCATCTGGCTATGAAAGGCTTTGATGGTGTAAAACACTAACAATTTTCTTGTTTTCCTTTTTTGTAAAAATGTTGTTTGACTGGAATACCTTTTCCCACAGCTAAAGAAACTTCCCAGAATAAAAGGGCTGCAGTTTATCTTTTATATTTTTACCATTAATACTAAAAACATAATAGGCTTTTATAGATGCAATATGTAGAGAACTAACAAATTCTTAGCTAGTTAAAAACTATGACTGCATTTATTTTAAAAGTATTTTAAAAGATCAGGTTTGACCTACTGATTATGTGCCACCACCAGGTGTATTATCATATATACATATATATATGTATATAAAAATATAGTTGTTATATTTCTTTTTATTTGTATTTTTATTTATATATATAAATATATATACACAGACATATATATATATACACACATACGTATATATATAATGTATAATAATCTTTTTAGCTTTGCAAATTGTTCAGTATAACTAATACTTGTCTGTAATCTCACTGACTTGTATCTCAGTAGACTCAGATATATGCCTGTTTCTGTAATGAAATACCAGATGATTAATGAGGGAACATGGATTGTTTTTTGATTCACATTCCACAGATGGAAGCTTTCTGGAAGCAGACTGACAAAGCCCAGCAGGCTCTTTTGGACCAATCAAAATGCTCAAGTGCCAAAGCAACAAAGATAATGATGGATCTGACTGAGAAGATGATTGCAGTAGAAAGCTTGTTAAGTGAATCACAAGACTTACAGGCGATGGTAAAGTAGAAAAAGAAATAAAAGTTGAGAGAGATTTAGTCGATCTGAAGAGAAAGAATTATGTCAGTGCACAGTTTGTCAGTCCTGCCTCAGGAGTGATACAGACTGCTTAATCCAGTTGTCTCTTTGAGCTTTATTGCCAAGAGCTGAACTTCCATTGCAGTTTAAGGAAGACTCACAGGAGGGTTAACTCTCTGCTCTTGAGTTCTAATTCTCCAAATACCATTTAGGTAGTCAAATTAGGAGAAGTTGTTATTAATGCAGCTAGTGAACCAGGAGCAAGAACACTAGATCTAATGAAGGAGAGTCCTTACTCTGCGCATTATGGCATTTCTTTTCCTTTCAAAGTATTTATTCCACTTTGACTGACAGATCCTAATTTAAATTTGAGGGTGATTCTGTGTGTTCAGTGACTTTAGTTGAAACTGAAAATTCTTATCAGTTTTCCCTCTTAGTGATACGGTCTGAAGAGGGAAAACTGTGTTCATAAATGCACCAATATGTTGTGTTAAATCTGACAGATCCTTTATTACTTTTTGCACAGGATATACTGACAGAGTTACATGTAATTTATAGATTAACATACAGTTGGAATAACTGCATTTATTAGTAATTTGGAGTATAAACAGATACAGTAATTATTTTCTTGTTAGTTTTGCATTGGAGGAGCTAAGTAGACTAAGATGGCCATGTATGAAAACAGTCTTTGCTGCTGGCCACACTTCACCCCAACTGGGTTGCTATATAGTAAGTTCCTTCAGATGGGCAGACTGCAGATAAGATATCTGGATACAGATCCAGGAGATACTCCTGCCTGCAGTCACTACTGTGATGATGCTGGAATCTCATTGCAGAACTCATTGTAAGTACATCTCTATCAATTACAGTAGGTCAGAGAATCATGGAATCCTTTGGGTGGAAAAAGACCCTTAAGGTCAAGTCCAGCTGTTAACTTGGCATTGCGTTGTCAGATTCTTTCTAATGTTGCAGCATGGTTAAAGGCAGCTGCAGTTTCACCCAGGAAATCTTTCCCTACTGTCAGCATGGGCTGCTTCTTTAATGGTGCAATGAAAGCTGCTAGGCCATAAGTCGTTATACTAATTTTTAGTATATTTATTAAAGTCTGTCTGACAATGTATTTGAAGGAATCACAGCATTATCAGAATCAGGTATGTGTCCTCATTTCAAAATGAGGGCCTTTACTGGTGTGCTACATAGTATCTTGAAAAGAGGCTCAGAACTTCCATGTTCTCTTCTCTCCATCTATTCTGCTTGAGTGTTTAAGTTTGTTCTGCAAGGCTGTTGTTGTCTTTTCCAGACTTAATGTCTTCTTGACAGCTACAAAAATGAAAAGCACTAATAATTTTAGACTAGCTCTTGCAACTGAACATGCAATAAACGTGCTGCTAGCCTGCACTGATCAAGACTTTCAGAAGTATTTAAGTATATGAAGATTGTTATTCACATGTTTTTCAGAATCTTCTGTGGCTTTCTTCATGGCTTGGGAATGAGTAATTCAATGAAGGTACAACCAAAGACAAGTTCTTGGTTTCTAAACAGGACTTTATGTTTGGTTTAGGACATTCAGGAAAGGTTATTCAGCTGGGAGCTGATGGTGAAAATGATCGATTCACTGAACTCCTCTATACCAGAAGAATGCAAGGGTAGATTAAATATTGTGGCAAATATTCTGGACCATTTAACTGCAAAGAATAATCTTTCAGTTCGACAAAAGGAAGAGCTTCTAACAGACCTGCACAAGGCCTTCTGGGAAGACCTGGCACATTACAGTAATGGTGAGTAATTAGACTGGAGCTCATGACTTACATGACTTCTCATTGTATTACAGACTGAAAATTATGGCTGCAGCCCTATTCCACTGTTTCAAAAAGATATTGATGAATTGACCAAGATCAGTTTAATTCTGGAGAGTGTATGTTTGGAATGGGAGCTATGGCTTTAGGTCTTTCATGTCTTGTTCCAGGTATTACTAGGAACTTACTCTACAGCTCCAGTAATTTACTTTCATTAATTTGAATATTGAAGAAGAATCATACTTGCTACAAGTATTTGTGATATTTCTCCATTTACTGTTTACATATTTAGCATTGCTGGTGATACTGGCTGATGTGCACTGTTTTATGATCTGCTAGCATATGAAGCCAGAAGCAGTTGTGCTATATACAAAGCACTTGTGCTATCCCTCTTGTGAAAAGATAATGTTAAAGCTTATGATATTCATATAAATATTTTTTTATTATGTCATACTAAAATATTTTTAAAATTAAGTCTTTTCCTTTTACACCTCTTCATTACCTATCTGAAAAGTACACAATTGTAACAGAGTCTAAGCTGACTAACCCACTGATTTAAGGTTCTCCCTGTGTCATTTTGTATGTTACCTAATGCCCAATATGCTGAGAAATACACCCCCAGCTTCTCTGAGAGGTGCTGTTTCAGGGCTCAGTGCCTCCCATCACCACTCACAGAAAATTACAGTAAATGTTTAGCCAGAGGGAAAATAATGAAAACTATTACAACTCAATTTTGAGAATTTCAGCTACTTTTAGATATATTTAAAGAAAATTGTCATAACAAAATGACATTAGGTTTAGAGTTCAGTGAACTGAGTAGTCAGAATGAATGCAGCCTTGTTGCAGTATGTTCTTGCTGCAGTGCTGCTTACTCATTTTGGGCTTAGTGTTGATAAATTTTGCCTTATCTCACAGTCATAAATTCACAGAATTGCTAAATGGTCAATGTTGAAAGGAGCTTCTGGAGGTCATATGGTCCCACCCTGTCTGCTCAAGCAGGGTGAGCTACTGCTGGTTCCCCAGGATCATGTCCACACAGCTTCTGTCTCCAAGAATGGAGACTCCATCTGGGCTAGTGCTCAGTCTCTCAGTCTCAATGCTCTGTTCCAATGCTCAATCATCCTCATGGTAAAAGGAACTTCCTGTGTTTCAGTTTCTGGCAGCTGCCTCTTGTCCTCATTCAGCACTATGGAAAAAGGTGGCTCTGTCTTCTTTGTACCCAATCTCCAGGTGTTCATATACATGCTCAAATCCTGACCCTCCTCTTCTCCAGGCTGAATAGCCCTAGCTCTCTCAGCTTTCTGTCACAGGAGAGATGCCCCAACCCATTCATCATCTTTGGGTCCTTTGTTGAATTCTCTTCTGTATCTCCATGTCTTTCTTGTGCTGTGAATCCCAGAACTGAACACAGCACTCCAGGTGTGGCCTAACCAGAACTGAATGGAGGGAAAGGCTCACCTCCCCCTACCTGCTGGCTTATGTTCAACCTTGTACCCTCCAGAACCCCCAGGTCCCTTCCTGCCAAGCTGCTTTCCAGCTTGGTGGTCCCCAGCATGTGCTTGTTCCTGGGGTTGTTCCTCCACAGGTGCAGCACTTTGCACTTCCTGTTGGTGAACTTCATGAGATTTGCATCAACCCATTTTTCTAGCTTGTCAAGTGCCTTAAGGATGGAAGCCCAGTGTTGTGTGGTGTATCAGCCACTCCTCCCATTTTTGTGACCTCTGCAGACTTGCTAAATTTGCTCTCTGCCCCATCATCCAGGTCATTCATGAAGCTACTGAGCAGGATTGCATTTGGTATCAACCCCTAGGGTGCACCAGTGGTTACTGGCTTCCAGGTGGAATTTGAGCAGTTTTTCAGTCCATCTCACTTTCTGCTCATCCATCCTCTTCTCTGTGAGAATCTGTCAGGAGACTGCATTAAAAGCCTTGCTGAAGTCAAGGTAGCCAATATCCCCCACTCTCCTGTCATCTACCGAGCCATTTATTTCATCACAGAAAGTTCTGGAGACTTGTTCCACTTTCAGAGCATCTAGCTGTGTGAACAGTTTGCTGATATTCACAAATACATGTATATTGTGATGTAGTTTATTTCATGGACGTTTGCTTCTAAAACTGGCAATGCCTAGTTCATAGTTTTTCAGCCACTAACATTCTTTAAGCATAAATGGGTGAATCTAGGTGATTTTTCCTTCTTATTGTCGATTTTCACTTGTTCCAAAGGAAAAATACCTCTGTCAAGGCCTTGATTTTAGATTTTATACAAAGTAGGTGTTTATAGTTATATATAACTAAATATTACAGTTGGTACATCATGTGCAGAAGAACATTATCAACCCCCAGGTTTGAGATAGAAATGAAATTTGCTTTAAAAATAATGATCTGAAGTGCAGCATTTATCCCAATAGAGTCTTATGTTGACTTTTCTTATGAGCTCCTAAATACGAAAGTTAAACTGTACCTATAATTCACTGAGCACAAAGCCAGCAAGACTGTGCTCCTAGGACACAAAACAAGGAAGTAGTAAAGAATCAAGTAGTGTTTAAAAGTAAAACACTGCTACATTTATTTGAGTGATATTTTTATTACAGGCTTTCCTGTACTTTTGGTTCACTTTCAAGTCTTCTGACAGTGCATTATCAGCCTGTAGATAGGCACAATAAATTAGCATGGAGAATAAATAACATTCTTGGTGCTGCAGTGCTGTGCTCCTTTTGTTTCTCTACAAAATAATTTCTCATAGTTAAAGCAACTTGATGTAATGGCAGAACAGCAGCCACAGGTAACTGTTCTTATGTATTCCCCTTTAGCTGCTTGGGTCAGGAGTAAAGTACTGCTCTGGGGCAGGGCAGGTGGGGGTAATAAATAAAATTCTTCTTAGGTGAACAGGCTGTGAGACATGAAGTGGCAGAACATTTAAAGCACCAATTGCACTCAGCAGCCCAGGATCCAAACAGACTCATGAATTTATATATCACTTGGAGCTACAGGGGGAATGAAGGTGGGAGGAATTTAGTCCCAAATAGTTCACATTACTAGCACAAAATTGGAGGGACCTCAACAACTTTTAGTGCAGCTTCTTGGATGAGTCACTTTAGAAGTCTGGTGTGTATGGCTGCACGCCAGTTCAAGCTAATCTGAGCTAGCACTGCTTTAGACCTTTTCTCCCCACCATATGTTACTGCCCTGTCCTTGCAGCAGCATTTGCATATCTGCAATTAGGTAATGAGCCACTTACCGACCTTCCTGGAGCAGAAGGGGGAGGTTTGAGGTGCTGAAGGAGGGAATCTGTTGCCTGAACTAACACACTGCCTTTGCATAAACAGCAGCACCAGTGAAAGGGAGGATGCAGGATGCTAGCAGTCCAAAAAACCTGCTAAAAATGCCACGTAACAATCTAGAAGTTCACATCTAAAAAAGCCATCAGGGTAAAAAGCAAATTTCAAATCCTGCATGGCGATTACTTGTCTATTTTACTCACTAACAGATTTCCCTGAGCTTATGTTGTGTGACAGTAGCAGATGCTGCTTTCTCCCTGTGGAGTTGTGGTACCTAATTGTTGGTGGTTTATGTTCCAGAATGCATGCAGCAAAGTAAAGACCTGATCTTGAAACGGCTGGAGTGCCGTGCGAAGAAGAAGGAGGAGTTCAAACGCGCACAGCAAGCTGAAAAAGAGAGTCTGCTTCGCAAAACATTTCTTACTGAAGATGTTCATCATTTTCTTAAGGTGAGCAAGTAAAAGCTTATTTTCACTGTTCTGTTTGTTTTTAAGGCCAAATGTATTGCATATTTCTCCCAGTTCCGTAAAACTGGGAATTTTGAGTCCTCATGAGAATCACGTGCAGTAGCACAGGTGGACAGGGTCAGAATCCCTGGTGCCATGGCTTTTCCTTCAGTCTTGTTGCATTGGAACAGAATGCCAGCAGGGTTAATGCAAGATTGCATGTTTTGTAGAAAAGATCTTTTACTTAGATACTGTGTGTTTGCTTCAAGACAGGAAATCTCTGGAGGAAAGTATCCGGCCTGCGTTACAGAAGAAAACAGTCTGCATTGATCTAATTGCTTTTTTATGAGGGGGGTTACCAAGGCTCAAAAGACTTACCAAATTTCACAGAAGTAGAGGAAAAACTAATTATGATCTCTGGCAGGATGCCTTAGAGGAGGTTTGCTATTGATAATTTAATATGGTGTTCAATGGCCAGTGTAATGTTTCCTTGGTCATATTTTCTATAGAGATTTGTTATTATTGTTCCAAATGAATATACAAAATCAGAATTCTTAGCTGTAAATGCTGAGAACTGCAAACCCAAGTTACTAAGAATTAAAAAAAAAATCAATCCTTAATTTTCATTAAAAAAAATAAGGTGAAAGTGGTTACATCCAGTAGCATTAAACTTTTGATGAAATCTAATAACTTAGATAAAATTAATGTATGAGAAGACCCAGATTCCAGTTGTAGCTAACTGTCAAAATTTATTGATCTTAACACTACAATTTTGCACCTCAGGGCCATGTTCTTTAATTATATTGTATGAATTGGGTAATGCAGTTACTATTTCTGTATGCACACCTGCCTGGCAACACTTAGCTTCAAAACAAAATGTTTCAGGCACTTCAAAACAAGTAGAGCACTTTTTATATCTTCAGCTTTTCATAACTTGAGACAAATAATTCTGTAATGCATTTTTGTAGCCAGTGAGCATTTGTGAATGAATTTTCCTTATACACATCATTGGAAACTCTTGGACACATCACAGATTCATTAAAGAGAGCTTAGAAATTTTGCATTAAGACCTCTTCCCTACAAAGGTAGAGCCACACAGCTTTGTGCAAGGAGTGCTCTGTTTTGTACACCATAGATAGCTATCGAGTAGGCTTAGCTAAACTGTAAAACTTAGTTAAAGATCTGCTCATGACAGGCTGAGCAGGGAGGGGCAGCTTGCACTTCGTGCTGCAGGACAGAACACAGCTGAGTCTTAGAATCATGAAATGCCTGTGTACAAATGAAAGCCAAAAATGCAAGCCTTTCTGCTGCCACAGTGGGAGAGTCTTTTGTCCTAGACCCAGATGAGGTCTTAAATGCAGAAACTCTTTCAAGAATAAAAAAAAAACTTGTATATACCTGCAGCTCCCGTGGTTTGATTTAAATAGTCCAGTGATTATTTTGTGAGAACAGTCCACTTGGCACTGAGGAGCTATTTTAAGTTTGTTTCATAATTTCACAGCCAGCCCAACAGTAAAGGAGTTGGTTCCAAAGCCTCACCATGAGCCCAGAGCTGTACCCATCAAAACCACTTCTTTTCTCTGCCTTTCCCCTTCACCTCATGACGGGGCTCACACCACCATGGTAGCAGCCTTGCCAGTAACTGACCTTTCTGTGGAATTTTAAGGGGTTGCCAATTATGATGGTGGATTTTGCAATAACCTTTATTCACATCTGATTCTTCTGAACACAGGTAGGGTGGTAATGATTTAGTTGTGGCAGATCCAATTTTTTTATAAGACAGAATGAAATACATAGTAAAGGCTAAGGATTCCTATACCATTCTGTGTCCTTCATCTGTGTTTCAGTTGGAAAAGGAGCATTTTAATTCTGTTGTTTACGGGCAGAGAATACAGGAATGATCAATGAAGAACACAAACCATAAATTCTCAGTTACAGTAACCTAGTTTGGCTCTGCCTACCCATGGTGGACGTACAAGTTACAGCAGTTAATTTGTCAAATGCTGTCCTAAAGTATGACTCCATGAAAAGTGTGAACTTTCAAGTCTAGCTTTACAAGAATGATCTGTACATGAAGAGTTTACAGGTGCTTTGGTCCCTTTAGAAAAGCTCTATTGATGTGCCTAATGAAGAAAGCCATATTTACCATGGGAATGAAGGGGAGCACTAGGCAGTTTAAATCAAAATATGGAATATATATGTATCATACTTATTAGTCTATAGATTGAGATAGTCTTTGTCTGTGAAATTTAGTCTTCCATGAGCCTGCCACCTCAACCACAATCACAGTTCTCACTTGAAGGAAAAAAATTGCATCCCTCTTAAAACTGTGACCAAGGACCAAGTCAGGACCAAGTCAGAGATCAGCCTTTTAGGAACCACCATGGCACATGGTGACCAACCCCAGTGCAAAAGCCCTGTACAGTGTGATATAGCTGTAACTCAGTTGCCTGATGATGATACCAGATGACTGTTCTGCGCTTCATGAAATTGGCTGTGATGTAATGATATTCATACACTGGAGAGCAGGTCTCAAATCAGATAATTTCACATGTTTTGCAGTTGTATGTACATATTATTTAACCCCATATTGCCATGGCTAAGGAATTTTATACTCAAGACTGGATAAGCTCAAATTAAGGTGGTAAGGCAAGTTTCATTTCCCTCTGAGTCACAGTTCCAGGTAAAAAATTACTGTTGTAGTGATATGTGGGAAGGGCATCAGGGAAGGAAAGGGGAGGATCACTAGAAGCTATTCATATCTTTTCATCTATTTAAATATACCTACAATTTTTCTTTTAGACTTACCATGAGCTGACAGAGAAACACTGGCAAGCACAGTGGGATCTGGAGGAGGAGGATGACTACGAGAGCACAGAGGCTGTTGCTGATCTCTACAAGGTGCCACTTCTAGTGATAAATGTCATTTGCTAAATTAATTTTGAAGATCTGCTAACCCCACTACAGTGTCAGGCCTCAGGGAGGATTGGGGAATTGCAGGAAAGATCAGCTTCAGGAATTGCAGCTCCAGAAAGCTAGGCTGGCAAACGAGAAGATGGAGCAGGACAAACTTGAGTATTAGCTTACCTTTTCCATTTTCCCCCAAAACACTATGTTTCCTAAGCTCATATCATCAGAAAATGCCGGCATGGTCTGCAAAAACATGCTGCCTGGGTGGCTGACAAGACTGCAATCATGTTGAGAGCATTCAGGGTCTGCCATTACTACCAGCAGGGAGATGTCATTTATGTGGCATAATTATCTCTTCTGCACCGTAGTTGGATGATACTATTCTTAGGGAACTTCACTACATCTCCAAATATACCCTTTTAATCTCTTTTTTTCACAGGGAAATGTTTTTACTGTAGTTAGTTCTCTGAAATAGGTTTAGATCTTTGGTGTAAGTAATATTTTTATAGTTCTTTTTGTTATTCGGAAAATATCTAGGTGCTTCATGCTTTTGCATTATCTTTAATTATTTTCTGTCTGTGCTGAAAAAATATGATAACATGGTCTATCTGGTGAAGCCCAAAACCATAGTCAGTAGTGACATTTAATTAGGCTGGAACTAATCACTTTCAGCTCAACAGGATCCTTGTCACGATTAATTATGACCAGATCAGGATGTAGTAGAAACTTGTGGTCCCTATCACATAAGGATAATAAACCCATACAGTTTTAATTAGCACTAGTCCACATGCACTTTTTCAAATTAAAAAAAAAACCCACTGCATTTAGAGCAAATATGGTTTTATGTAATAGTGCAAGCAGCAGACAATTTGAGAAAAAATTACTGCTTTTGGAAAAGGAAAGGTTTGCTTGGAAGGATATACCAGTGAATCAGAGTAGATGAATTGTGCAAAGCTATGAATATAAGAAAAGTCAACATTTTCTGATATTACTGTACTCAGTTCATCATCCATAGTTACTAACTTCTCCATCCCCGTCCTCAATTCACATGAAGTCTGGAGACTAAACAAGTTTTTTTATCTTGCACAGTTCCACCTCATTTGTAAAACTATATTGCTCTCCTTTATTGTGTACTCTGCTTTAGTAACACTAAGATCAGACTGAAAATCCTATTTCTTTCAACAGTTTAAGTTTTCTTTCAAAGGTAAGTTTTCTTTCCCACTAAAGAAAAATTGGTTTAGGTGAATTAAGTTTTTCTAGAATTGCCAGGCTGCCAGGAGAAGTGCACAAACTTGAACTCTGCCAATTCACCCAGCTCCAGGCCATTATATTCTATATTACAGCTGCTCTCCTATGACTAGACCCAAACAAACACTGCCAGACATGAAAAACTGCAAGTACTGTGATCCAAATGGCATCTGTTAAATAAGGGTCCACAAATCTTAATTTTCACTTTTTTGTCTGTAATAAAACATTTTTCCTGTGATGTTTAATATAATGAACAACGGCACTTTCTCCCCTTAACCCCAAATGCTGATACTACAAACTGTTTTAGGAGAGGAGGCTGCTTTTGGCTATACCTTGTGAGCTAGAAAGAAGAGATAATACAAATGAGCATAGCCCCACTGAAGGTAAATGGGGCTGTTCTGACTTCTACAGCTGAGGAAAGTGCAGTAGTCACACATTTTCCATTACCAGGGGCATAAAAGCAAAAGTAGACTTGCTGTTAAAGAAGGAGGTGCACCTCTCAAACACAGTGCCTTTGCTTCTCTCTCTGCTCCATCACACATTCAGAGCAGAAGTGCAGCTTGTAAAAGCAGAAGTCTTTCCCTGGGCAGCAGGGCTTGGCCTCTTCACTTAGTTGCTCCAGGTTTGTCATGGGGAGAAGCTGCTGCTACTGATGGGGAAGGCAAGGTAGCAGTGGGAAGATGGCAGGGATTTGAGATACTCTGCAGTGCAGTTGTATGACTGCAGCTCAAGTAGATTTAAGCAAGCAGATATTGACAAGCTGGATACCAGCAAGCCTCACATGGCAGTAGTCAGCTCTGTGCTACAAGAACAGTGTCCCTGCTGGGTTGGGACCTTAATCCTTTGTAGAACCAGCTAGTTTGGGCACTTCTGTAAACACTGCAGAGCTTGGTGTTGCCTTTCCAGAAGGTCTTTGCTCACTGAAGCTTAACTGATAAGTCATTTCCCTTGCAAATGACGAAGTTGACAGATGATCTCAATGAAAAAGGTGATATTAAAGTATAAGGAAGATACTTTAATATCACCTTTTTCATTGAGATGTGACTGAACAGGGAACCAGTGAATATTCTGGGGTCAGAAGAGAAGATGTCACTAACCTGTCAGTGCCACTTGCTTATGGGAGAAGATCCTTATCTTATTCTCATAGTGTTCTTCTAAGCCCTTATCAAATTACTATGCCGTTTTCATTTTTTCATTTTTCACCTTTTAAATAGATTGTGTGTTCATCAGGATAGATTTATCTAACCCTCTAGCACTAGGGAAGTCTGTACTGCTACAGTACATTGAAGAATTATCCAAATTGGTGAATAAATATGTAAAAATTCAATGATCTGGAAGCTGACTGTGTTTGCATAGAATAATTGAGTAGATTTGTTTTGTGTGCACATGAATAAATCAATTAAAATGATTTAACCAAGGTCAATGGAATCTGTTGATGCCTGAAGTGAATGAATGAGTTATATTTGGAGGATAGTGTAGGACTTTTCAGCCACACTAATGGATTAAAATAGTGTGCTGTAGGTGAATAGTCTGTGTCTAGACACAGGCTCCATAACTAATTTTTGAAATGTGTGTTGAAGAATGGAGGCGAATGATTTTGATTATCACAGTATATCATAACTGAAGGAAGAATTGTGCAGAGCTAATTCAATGGCTCAGTCTAATATTTTCATAAACAGGGTGTGCAGAGTTATCCTGTATACCAGGGATTTTGTGCTGTAGTAACAGTTTTGTATTGGCTTGGGTAACATTTCAGTTGTAAAGTTTTTACCTTAATTTTCTTTTACATGGCAGCAATGACACACCCTACCCCACTCCCTGCCCCAATATATCCTGTTCTATTTTGCTTAAACAGATGAATAGATTAATGGCTATCACAAGTCTGTCTCCAGTTTTCATATCAGATAGTCACTTACCTTTAATTTTTTTTTTAAATTTTTTTTGTGAACTACCTGGGTATTTCAGTAAGGAAAGGAGAAGTGAAGAGGTTGGGGGATAACAGTTCATTATTAAGAAAACAGATGTCCACAAATATTACACAAAGGACATCAAGTAACAGCTGGGAGCTACGTGGTATATAGTAAGATAGTTCTTTTTCCTCTGCCTTTATTTCAAAACCATAAAACCACAATTTGTTGTCATTTATAATTCCCCTTTGCTGATAGCATTTCACCAGAATGTTATTTTGTTTGACTTGACACAGGAATGAAACGCACAGGAGTTTAGACTGAAAGCTTTCAAGTCATGACTGTTATCAATGGGCAAGGCAGTAAACATTTTATGAATGGGTAGATACAAATGTGAGTTTGAGGAAAAGCATTTGATTTTTTCCTATGTTAATAAAAGGGTGAAAAAAATTTTTGACAAAATAAAAAGTTCAGATTCTCAGAGACTTACTCTTTCATTACTGTCCTTATGTACTTCTGTTAACATGAGGTATGGTTAGGCATGCTGGACTGCATTTTTGGGTAGCAAGAGCTAGCATCTTTTTAAGGGGAATCACTCAGTTTGTCTCAGGTGGAAGTCCCTATCAAGACACCTCCACCTCAAAGGCTCACTTTGAAATTTTAGCCTGTGACTTACCCCAAAAAGACAGCATCATCTGATAAATGAAATCTGTGAACTCCCAACATGCAAGCCCATTCTAATTCTGAGTTTGGGCACTGTTAGGTTTATTTTGGTCATTTCAGTCAAGGCTGATAGAAGATGCCTGAAAGGGGTAGCCTTCATTCTAAAGTTTTCTTCTAGCCTTACTGCATAAGAAAATGTATTTTACCACTATATGGGTTGACAATTTGTTAATAGTTAGATCTCATGAAGGACATAACCTGATCTACAAAGGTGCATTTCTAAAAAGGGAGTACCAAAAGAGAAGATTGAATAAATTGCCTCCTGAATAAATCAAAGACCAGTGAGGAGGCAAGGCTGAAATGTCAATAAACCTCCATTTTAAATGCATGGAAATCAAGCAGTGGGGCTTTTTTATTAACTTGTGCTAAGGATGACTTCAATGTCACTGTGTTTTATTGATGTTAGGATGCTTAAAAGCAAGTAGTGTTTCCATTTTCCACTTGGCATTCCAGAATTTTTCGCATGGAAGAGAGAAGTAAATGCAGTCAGCTTTTCCCAGTTTAGAGTGAGTGTATCTTCTGAGTGTATGTGAAGTATCTTCTAGAGGCCAGTGGTGTATGTGTCCAGTGCCCCAGAATTTGTGATGCATTTATGGGATGTATGATCTGAGTAGTGAATCTCTGTCTATGGTAACATATGGGTTGGGAGATGAATCTCTTACCTCCTAACCAAGTGTCCTAGCCACTGAGCTTCTGGAGGAACATGCAAGTGTTCCACAGCTTTGATCAGATACTTTAATTGCTTTAATAAAATGTTCTATCACAAGTTAACAAATAGCTGTGCAGTTGCCTCTTCAAGATAATATATACTTTTCAGTGGCTGGCATTTTACATTTATTTTATTTTACATTTTATGTATGTAAAATAAACTACAACAAGCCTTTCTAAATATATTTTCCTGCTTCACAATTTCACTATTTACTCATCTATATGTAGGAACCTTTTAATCATTTAGGTTTAAGGGGAAGCATTAATATTGTTCTTTGAGTGAAATCTGATAAGTTATGCATTTCCCCTGGTTTTTGACAAAATTATATATTTACTGCCTTGTTTAAAATTCAGATGCACTCAGCATTTTAATCTAAGCCCATTTTATTTCCATGTATACCCCATGGTATTTCTTTGTGCTTGATGTATTTCTCTGGGGATTTTTTTAAAAGCTTTGAGATTGACTGCCAGGTACTACAAACAGGTTCATTCAATACTGCAATCAGCTATTCTATTAATGGAATCAATTTGAATAAATTTCATTAAGTCAAGGCTCTAAAAACAAGAGATGGCGTATCAGGAAGCTTGTAAAAAAAATATTTGCAGAGGTTCTAGTCCAAAAATAAGATCCTGGAAGCAGTACTGATTTTCCTTTTATTCCTGTGGAAAATAACTTTTACAATAGATAGTGTGCCATCCCTGCTCACAGACAGACTTTATTGCCATTTGAAATCAAGTACATTCCTTAGAGTACAAACAGTTTCAAACTATTTTGTTAGCTTGAGTCGCTTGGGTAGAATTCAATCACATCTGCAATCTTTCCTAAACGTAGACTTAGTATTTTCCCTACCAAATTTTAAAAGGCCATTCCACCACATTTTTTCAAGTGGTGCGTTGAACAGCATGGCCACTGAGTTGTCCCTGTGGTATGGCCTCTGGGTACAGCATGCTGTCCTCACAGGTCTGGTATGCAAGGACTGCTTGGGCTCTGATGTCCATATGATTTGGCCCATCACATTAGTGAGGTGATGCAGGAAAGGAATTTTCTGGGAACAGGACCTAGTCACATTTTTCCTCAGTGAATATGTCCCCACTATCGTGGTGCCAAGGTGAGTATACAGCATCATTTGAAGGTGCAGGGGGTATGTGCAGAACAAAATGGCTTGGACAACAAGGAACAAAATACCATATTTTTGTTCTGTGCAAAGTATTTTCTAGTAAATAATAACACAGAGCTGTGAGCATGCCAGGGAAATGCTATCAGTTCTACAGCAAAATGTGTTCAAAAGGGATTTAGCTGCCATTGTTTAAGAATAGAATTCCTTAACACCCTCCCTGAGATCTTTTGATACTACACTAGAAATGCCACAGACTCCTCTAGACTGCTTTTGAGCTATTTCAGATCCAATATAAATTCTTATATCACTGAACACCCAGTGAAGGCAGGGGAATTAACTTGTCCTGAAAGGCTGGTAAAGCTGAGAGGAGAGATGGTTTACAGAGATAGAGCCATTTTTCTTTAAATGTTGTATGGGATATGTAGATTAGAAATACAGGGTCTTTGAGTTGGTGTTAAATCTGAGAATTTGAAGACTTGGATTTTAAAATAAGAGCAGAAGAGAAAATTCAGCCAAACCATTTGGCACTGCTTTTGCCAAGCTAAGCCAAGCCCACAACTACACAGATGATTAGGATGGTATAAATCCTGCATCTTCTTGTAACAGAAAGTTGTGACTGTAATAATTAAGGAGCAGGGGCAATAATCCTTCAGCACAGGATGCACCTGTGTAGCAAATGTTACCCTAATGATGCTGTCATGACCAGAGTGTGAGCAATCTCTAGAAATGGGAAAAGTACTACCAGGAATTAGGTATTAGGTTGGGTGTTTGACTACTGAATCTCATACTTATGCCCAGTATTCAGTTTCAGAAAGCTATATTCCAATCTGCAAGAGTTCAGAATACTCTGAGATTAAAGAAAGCCAGTGGCAGTTGGATTCTGAAAATCCTGCCTTTAAACAGTGAGAGGGTGGAAAGAGCTGAGACAGCTCATCTCAAAGGTGTAGTGAGCATGTTTTGTAGTGTTGTGCCTCAGTTTTATCCATAAGAAGAGGTTACTGCAGGGAGCTGTTAAGCTATTTATTGTTTGTGAAACAGCTAATTAATATGGTGATTAGCATCCTAGAGGGATCATAGGAGGAAAATAATAATTTAGTACTCAGGGCTCAGCTTGTATATTTTACAATAAATGAGAAATATAAAATGTTTTTAAGAAATCAATCAGTTCAGAGGATATTCATAAACCTAAACATGGAACAGATAAAGGTGCTATGGAAACAGTACATGCACCCCAAATTTATTGTTATGGGGGCACAGAACTACATTTCACATTCAACCTAAGTTCTGGTCTTTATTTCTGAGTTCTTGTCTTTGCAGTTTAACATCCCCATTTTTTGGGGAGTTATTTTTTATTATTATTATTTAGTGTTTTCTATTTTATGATTCAATATCTAGCAGTTGGAATGGGCTCTTACACAACAGTACATTTTAGCAGTTCATGTCCCCCCACCATAAAAAAGTCCACTAGAACTTTTCTTGTCTATGAATTGCAGACAAACATATTTGACAGCTAATAAATATCCCTGTGTTTCTATTGACAAGTTCTAGATTTTGATCATCTAAGAAATTATAATTAAACCTGTATTTAAAAGAAGGCAGCAGCTAGAAGACCTGACTTGGTCTTGTAACAGGAATCCTTAAAAAAGTTTTAAAAATATTACCAGTATTTTAAAGAAAAAGAAAGAAATAGTATTTTCAAGAGGGTTAACACTGGTTTGCAATGAAAGCAAGCCCAGCTAGCCAGTAAAGCCTTTTGGACTGGTAGGATCATGCAGAGCTCACACAAAAATAGCTCTTTATCCTGCAGGAATACTGCAGTGTCCATGTGACTTTCCTGTGTGTTTTTGTTCTCTTTTCAGCTGGGAAAGCTACCTGGCCCCACTCTGTCTCCTCAGGAATTATCTCAAATTGTACCAAGTTTTCCAACACAGCTCCTATCCCTACTGTGTATTTGACAGTGAAACTAGAACAGAGTTTTTAGATTGGATGCCATCTGACTAAATCACCCAAATGCTTCTTGGGAGTCAAACAGCTTCAGCAATTAAAAACTGCTTATATGGGACTAGTTTCATTAAAACCACCAGAAGATGTTTGTTTTCCTAGGCTTGAAATGATTCTGCATCAGGATGAATTGGAACAATTCTGTTCTTCAGGCACTGAAAAGTGTCATATTTTGAAGTACAAACTATTGACATGACTAATGTCACTTCTGTCTAGCTAAAAGCCATACTGTCCCTTTTAAGTCTTCCCTCTTTCTGCATTCATTTTATATCTCACCTGTGAAAATGTGCCCATGAGGTGTTGTGCTACACTGGATTGTTACCACAGCAGCTTTCAAAATAAGTGTTTTTGTAACACATCACCATAGCCAGTAAAACAGGATATTCTTTCCTGCTGCAGTGGCATGTGAGCAACAATTAGGGGTCAGCAACAATTAGGGCTCTTGCCACTGTTAGATTTTAAATGCCTTGTGTAGCTTGAACCAAACCATTTGAGTTGTTCCATATACAAAACGTGGTCTTTTGACCTCAAGCCTTAGTGACATTGGATTTTAGCTCTAGGAGTTGGTCACCAGCCCAGTGTATTTCTATAGTTCTTTCACTGGCTTCATGGAATATGCAGTGAAACAGCCTCGAAGGGTTGGGGGTTCACTTTGTCATCTTTCTCTCTCTGTCCCTCTGTTAGGAGCTGTACTCCAAAGCTTCCCATGCTTTAGCAGAGTTGGTGACAGAGCTGTTTCTTCAGACCCTGCCAGGGGTCACTGGTCTCTCAGTAAGAGAATGTGAGCTTCTGAAAGAGGAGTGGCACGAGAATTTGGTCCCTCAGCTGGAGAAATGGGAGACTCACCACCAGAGACGCTGGAAGCTTTTCCAGGAGCAGCTATTGCAAGAAAAAGAAGTAAGATCCATGTTATGTTTTGGGACCTCAGGGTCATGAAAATGGGATATGGAAAAAAATTATCAAGATACTTGCCTGTGGGGAATGTTTTGTGTGTAAATATATAGCCTGGTACAGGCACAGCTTCAGGCTCAGGAGGGGCAGTTTTACCTGCAGCATGGGGTGAATGTGTATGCTGTGCACACAGCCTTGCATAGGTTCAGAGAGTAATTACTGAACATCTGTCCACAGTGTTTGACAGCTTTGTCAGCACATAAACACTTTTTGGCAAGGCTGCTGTCTGATGTCCTCAACTCTTGAGCTTCTGCAGAAACAGTTCAAAAAAACCTTCACCAGGTCTCTTTGGAGAGGGTGCATGTGAAAACAGTTTGCAAGCATGGAAGCCTTGCAGTGATAAATACTTCATGCTAATTTTTATGTATTAATACTGTAATAATTGGAAACATATGATACATAGTTTATATAAGCTTACTCTTTACTCTGAGAGGGTGAAGAAAACACATCCAGCTTTCCTGCTCTGTTTGTGCTCCCCATAGGGGGCATTGACACCAGAGGGGAAAAGCAACGAGAGTAAATGCAGAGGCAGGTGTCTTTAGCATCAGGCTGGGACTCCAATATACCTTCACTTTATTCATGCAGTGCTATGTCACTGTTAACACTGCTTCTGACACAGCTTAGTCAAGGAAAGACTTTCTCCTTTCCTAAATATTAAGTGTGTGCTGCAATGTATTGAATAATTGGAGCTTCTTAAATAAAAGGTTGGCAGATTTCTTTATCACTGGCAGAATCATATTTTCCCTTGCTCTCATTCTCCAAAGTGCCTAGACAATCCAGGACATTGTTAATGAGGTACTGAGCAAGTCCCTAATTATTACAGACCGTGTTAAGGTATTCAACTTTTTCACCCACTTGTATTTAGGATTCTGCCATAAAACACTGATTCAGGAAACTGTGGGCTTCCTACTAAATCTGGTAGAGTTGTTTGTTAACCATTTAAACCATTGAGTTTAAAACACCCTTGGAAATACAAAAGTAAAATTATTCATTGGAGATTCTTAAACATTTCCTTTTTTCTTTCAGTATTTTCCTTACTCTGGAGTTATGCAATATGCACTTCACTGATCTTTTTCTATTTTTTTTATTGTAACTCACCTGTTTTGAAAAGCAATTCTGTTTTTCTGTTTTGGAGTCACAGGGCTATTTAGCAAAATAAACTAAATTGTGTTTGAAACCAACCACTGATGCCAGTGGGTCTGCTCACATGCTTAGTTAACTGTGGGCATTTGTATTTTCTGGGGCTGCTGACTGGCATTTATTGTTTGATTTTGGCATACCTGTACCTTCGGTGATTATTGAAACTATGTGTGACCTCAATTTTTTGTATTACTATTTTGTCCCTTTTTATCAAGGATTAGATTAGATAGAATACCTGACTTGTCAAGTTGAAACCTTGCTGTTCATTTTCACATGATTAAGGGCTCACAAATTGCCTGGCCTTGTATGTGCATGGCCTGAGCAGCCTGATCTCATAGGTGAGCTGTAATTGCACAGAGCCCTGAGCACTATGGTGGGATTCACTGTCAAAGAAAACCACAGAGAAGCAGAAGGTTTCGGCGTGCACCTTATGATTAGTGTCATCAGTCAGAGTGCATGTTAGGGCACCTCTGCTGTGGCCCTTCCACTGTCCCATCAAACCTCAGCCATTGCTCAGGGCTGGACAAGATGAGTTCAACAAATGTGAGACTCACCACAGAGGGGGAGATCTCAAGCCTGACATCTTATTCAAAAAATGCTGTTTGTACATTCTTCTGTTGCTGTCACTGGGCTCACTGTTGAGTGGAGAAACCACACCCTGGGACTTTTTCTCAAAGGATTTAAAGGCTTAGTTCATCTCCAGCACTCAGCTGCTAGATAATAGCTCTTTGGGCAGCACTGTGTGATGGATTCATTGTAGGTGAATTCAGGTGTTCTGGTCATGCCCAAGCATAGGTTATTTAAATTAGAAAATTGCCTTTCCATCACTTTCGATGTACCCCAGCAGTCATAATGTAAAGCAGATGACTTCCTAGTTTAAAAAAAAAAAAAAAAGAAATAATAAAGGGTTTGCTGACATCATTAACAGTAATTACTGAGGTATAGAACTATAGATTAATTAACTTAGCAATGACAGAGCTCTCCCATTGGTCTCTGACTCACCAGCACTGCAGTTGGGCTTTATTCAATATAAAAATTCCCTGAGTGGCAGACAGAGCTGTCCTAAGGACAAGTGATTTTGCAGGATAAATTCCAAGAACAGATAAGAGTTTCTCTGAGTGAGAAATTCATCTTGTGATTCCTCAAGACAATATTTTGTGCAGGAGCCTAAGTACCTTTTTTAACTTAATGCATGTGGCTTTTCAGAAAGAATTTGAACTAAACTGGAAAAAAATCTGCTTAATCTCCAAAGAGAGCATGCAGGCAGATAGCTATTCCACCAAAACTAGGCTGGCAAATTTTCTGAGTCTGAAAAGCATCACAACCCATTATGTTATGTTCAAATGCAAAGTGCATGTCTTGTCCCTTTCCTGCTATAAACACAGCAGCATGAACATTTAAGCAATAAGCTGACATTTGTGTCCTACAAAAAGGAGTACTTGGTTTCCACTGTAAGAAGAAGAGATATTGGACACTTGTGACATATGATTATGTCATTTGGGAGATCCCATACATATTAGAGTGCTGCCTATGACAAAATACAAAAATAAACGGTCATATTGACAAGCTTTTTAATTTATCAGGCATTTTGCAGCAGGAGATAGTCTTTGCCTCTTGATAAATGTGCTGTGCTGAGTTACACAGTCACCTGCTTTACAGGCTTGGGAAATCTTAACCCCAGAAGAGTTTTCACCAGGGTATTTATGTGTGCTTTTCAAGGTGGCTCTAAAAGGCATTTTTCCCTTTTGCTTGAACCACGTTTTTTTTAGATGATCTTTGCTAGCATTTATACATGTCTGGAATATAATGTCTTTTAGGGCAAAAGAATCATTTTTACAACTGAAAAGAATCATTTCATATATGACTTTGCCTAACTTACATGCTTGAGGATATGAGTGAGGCAAATGGGAATAAATGACTAATGAAAATAAGTTTTGAGCATTTTCCCACATAGTCCCTAACTCATGATTTCTGTAGAGAGTGGTTTCAGAGAGCAGCCTCCTGCACCAGGCTGAGGGACTCTCTTGACAGTCAGTGTGCATCACACCCCATCTACAGGCTGTGATGGAGAAATCACTTTCCTTCCATTCCCTGAATAATCTGTGCTAAAGATGTCAAAACAGAAATGAGAGGCATATTCCTCACCTTTATTGCCAGAGAGTAATGCTTAACTGTAGCAGTGCTTCAGAAAATCTTGTAATGGACTTGTGAGCAGGAATCAAAATGCTTGGAAGCTTGGAGAATAAAAATGGGATGAGATTTCCATCCATTCCCATATCATTGCTTGACACCCAAAAAGCTGAACTGGCATCTGCTCACTAGTTTTGACATGGTGTGCATTTTATCACTTTCTCTGGTTTATTTTTTCAATTTGAGTAACACTTCAAGAAGGCAGACATTCCTTAGATCTTTACTCCCCCTTTTACCATACTTTTGTCTCTGGTTTTACTGGTTGGATGCAGAAATCAGGGAGCTTGAGCTCCATTCCAGCCACTAAGTTTGTGCAGCATTTTGAGTTTCTGCCCTCCATAAAACCTGTCTCTGAGCAAAGTAAGGCTATTCCCAGGAACAGGAAAGCTTGGAAAGGTGCCTGGTGACTTGACCCAACACAGGAATATTGGTGCAGGCACAAAGCCTGACCTTGCCACCTGGCCTGAAGAAGTAGTTGTCTGTGTTTTGCTGGTTCTCAGCCACATGGCAGCAGCCTCAACATTCCCAGAGAATCTTTGCTGTCGCACTTCTGCCTCTCTTTGTTGGGTCTTCACATATTTTGGAGGTGGAAAATACCCAGCTCTGCCAACCCATCCCAGTGAGCTGCCTAAGTGTTGATTCCAATAAAATATATAATATTCTGTTTATTCCAGCTGATCCTTTCCGTCTTGATCATCTTCCTAATGGCCTTTTTGAGACAAAATACCAGTTTTGTATTTGGTCTAATGCTCAATCTTCCTTATTTATCATCTCATCATAAATGTGTAATACTTCTCCTCCTTTCCTCTTGTTCTCTACTACTTACACTACTGAGGTACTTTTACTGTTCAAATTAATAAATGTGTGCTGGAGAAATTTCTGCTGTATTCTCAGTTTCCCACTGCTCTCAGGAAGGTGCGGAGACATTTTATATTATAAATTCTGCATACAGATTACCCCAAATGCACTCTTAATGGAAAAGGTGACTCACTCTTTTCCTTTAGAAGAAACTCTTCACTACTACAGAACTAGGCTATTTCTTTATAAACAGAAGTAAAGAACAGCTACAAGCCCTGTCATCATTATCATTCTGAGTGTCTTTTTGGATAGGATATACTGATAGCAAGTGAGGTGCTGTATTTTGGGTTCTTGGCTGCAATATTATATCATTTACCATTCCAGTTATAATTCAGATATCGTCTCCTGTTTTCTGTCTCTTGGTGATATATACCCTCATGCTGTTTGAAATGCCCTTCAAGAGCAGCTTCTCAGTGAATAATCAGGTCTTCAAAAATGATGGAAACCCACATCTCAGCCACATCCAGTCTCCCACTGGAAATAAAAAGACTTCTGGAAAGTAAAAGGTTATTTTCAGACTTTCTTTTAACTGCTGAAAGAGACAATAAAGTGCACAATGTGATGGATCTACAAGGCTTGTGCAGAGAGGTGTGAAACACTAGAAGCCATATCCACAGAGCTGCTAAAGGGAAATGCTGATACAATTATTACTTCAAGCAAGTCTTTGCCATCTGTCATGATGACACCTGGAGACCTGATACACCTTAATTTGATGCTTGCAGCATGCAGTCAGAGAAGACATTGTGCTCAGCTGTGCTCTGTGATCATCAGACTCACCTAGACTCAAATCAGCTGAGATCTGGCTACACAGGTACATCTGAGGCTCTTGCTGAGAACAGCCCAGTGGGTCTCCAGAGCCATGCAGATATTTGGGCTGTGCTTCTCATGCTCAGCTGCAATCTTCCCATCTGTCACTTGTTGACTGCCTGCCCATCCTTGTCAGGCATCCTGCTCTGGAACATGTGTTTTGGTAAGGTTTTCTACATGGCAGAGGTCAGTTAGATGTGTCAGTGTGTGTATGACAGAGAAGGCGCTGGCCATGAAAGAAATACATTTTTATTTTGAAGCCAAAGATGCTGAGGTTTCTGATGTTCTGCACTTTTGGGGGAGTTCATGCTGTGCTCACAGAGAAAGCCTCTCTCCTGCACAGATCACTGCTTCCCAAGGAAAAGACTCATAGGCAGCAGGAAGGCCCAGTACCACTCCTAATTTCTAACACTAACAATTGTGCAATTATACACTTGTGCTGGTTTTAGCACCAGGTGGAAATTAAACTCCAAATGAGCCACTCCCCTTGCCCTGCCCACTCTAGTAAGGGAGTGACAAAAGCAGAGACTGTGGGTTGAGATAACAATTTACTGAAAGCAGAAAGCCATGGAATAAGAAATGCACAATAACAGCAGCAATATTAATGCAAAGATATATGAAAATAGAAAGTGTTTTACCCAGAAAAAGGGTGTTCACCACTGGGAAGAAACAAACAGATGGTGGTTGCTCCTTGTAGGTGGTGCCTACTTGGCTTCCCCAGACAGAGGTCATATGGTGACCATTCCCACCCACTGCACATGTGGCCATTGGGAGCAAAGGCAGGATGGCATGGGAACTCCCATGGCTAACATCTCCCATCCACCCACGTCAGCCTAAAACAACAGAACCCAGTGACAAATAAGTCCTCCAAGTCAGGCTGCACCACTGCTCTGCTGGGCTGTGCCTGTGCCACTGCTTCCCCCACCCCACTGCACTGGAGGTGGTCCTGCAGGTCACTGCCACTCTTCCAACCATTCTGCCACCTCCTTTCAGCTCAGCTGTTGTCAGCAGGGCTCCCCTCAGCTGGAATAATGGGGTTTGACCCGACCAGTCCTTTCCCTGTGGCAGTCTCTGCACCTGTGCTGCCAGTTCAGCACTCCTGCTGATGAGCTTTGCTGTCGCTGTCCTTTCAGCACCGCATCCTGTAGTGTTGTGAAGAAAACAGGAGGGGGAACAGGGATGCCAGCAGGGCCAGGATCTGCAGGGGCTGATGCTGACACCTTCTGCTGGAGAGAGGGAGGCAAAAGGGTGCCCAGTTCTGAGGGGTGCACTCTTCTTCACCCCAAAACCACTGCCACAGGTGTGATGTGGGTGGTATAGAATAACAACTTGGATGTGCCCACACCATAGTGAGCTTCACCCTCTCCTTCAGCCAGGACAACATCTAATCCTTTGTTGGACATACTGATCAAGTGACACCTACCTGTCAGCCATAACAAAAAATTTAGTCACTCGTGTTCTGAATGAGGCTGGGGCACAAAGTGAAACTGTCAGACACCCTGGGTATTATATTGAATTTAGGGCTCTGGATACATCAACAGGTTTTGTTCTTTTGTTCAGCTGTCAGTAGCCTAAAATACACTCTTCATCTTACAGTAAGAGTTTGGGCCTTGCAACCATTTCAGCTTATGACTTACTATTCCTTAAATTCTGGCAATGCACTAAAAAAAATCTTCAGTCCATATCTCCGGAAGTTTACAGTCTAATGGCAAATCCATCAAAGCTCATTCAAAAATTAAATTCTTTGATCTAAATGTCACCCTGAAGGAGCTGTAAACTTGCAGTCCATATACCTACCTAATCATGTAACCTCCATTTCCAACTATTAGCACTGTGTACTATGACAAAAGTCTGATGGAAGATGATATCTTTATTTCGTTCAGTGAAAATAAAAACTACATTCTCTACCAGTGAAAAGAAAAACAAAACAAATAAAAAGCCTACTGCAACCTGCTGATACGGGTCGATGCAGTATTTTGTGCCATATTGTTATTTTTCTCTTGTTCCTCTGTTGCTGAAATCAAAAAATCTGTAGGAGACACAGCTCAGGGCTGATCCAACCGGTGCAAAGCCTTTTTTTTCAGTGAGTTTTGTTTAGGATTTTGATAGTTGAAAAAAACATTCCTAAGTAGAATAATTTTAATTCAGCATGAGTTTGTTTTTGAAAGCAAGGGATGATTTTTTTAGCAAAATAAACCTTTATTTCTTAATGTGGTGACTGACTGAAATCAGAGTATCTTATATTTGTAATTCTTTTCCCTTCATCTAGCTCTGGATAACGGAATATGCTCTGTCTGCTGTGATGCAAAAGCACCTATCTGAGAAACAAGAGAAGATAATTCAAGGTGTTGTAAACAGACTTGGATGCCTCAGTGATGAGTAAGCACACTTTCATCAGTGAGCAGTGGGGTAAAACTTCACCATTGCATGCACAGATAAAAACTTGTGTGCATTACATTGTGGAAAGCAGTGTTGAGGGATTATTAGCACCTTCAAACAGAGAGGCAATTGCTCTAGTTTTTTGTCTGAGAATCAAAAGCAAATTAAAAAAAAATAGACACGGCATGACTCCTGGAAAGTAGAAAAAATAGTCTTATGTGATTTGTCACTGGTGTGCCTTGTGAGCATCTGCTGTGTTAGCGAGTGGTTTCTAGCCTTGAACCAGCTCTCCCTGCACTCCCTGTGTCGCACTGGAGTTGCATTTTGTGCAAGATAAAATGTTCACTCCAGCAACATGTAGATGGTTATTTAACTATTTTATTTTTGTTTTCATTTTAATGTAACTTCAGCGTGACAGAACTAGAAGTGTAACAGAGCAACACCCATTCTTTACACCTGAGCAGCTTTCCAAGGCATGCTCTGTACGAAAAGACATTGCACAGAGTGAAGAATAACAACTGACACCTTTAAACAATGAGTTTGCTGAACACAGGTGTGCCAAACCAGCAAGCAGCTTCACTGATGGATTTTTAATGGTCCTCTTTACAGGTCTGTTAACTATATCTTGCAAAACCACCGACTTCTGCTGTGCTCAGTACTCAGAAGGCTGACCTTCCGACGAGTTGGAATGGCAGCCCTGGCGCGCATGAGACTGTCCAGAAAGAGGAGCTTGCTTCAGGAGCTGAGAGAGCAGCACACCCTGCAGAAAGGATCCTCCCTGTGCCAGGATGAGGACCAGTGGCAGTTAGAGAAGGCAGTGGTAGGTACAGAGTCCAGGTGGGTTGTCTCCAGATGTCTCATATGCTGGGGTGTTTAGCGTTAGAAATAGCCATGCAAGATCTAAACTACAACCAAAAAAACAAAAAGTTCAAGCTCCAAGTAGAATGAAAAATCTTCTCTGTCGAAAATGTGCCCATTGGTGGCATAGGAGGTCTCTGAGTATGCCTGTTGTAGTTTGGGCAGACATTTTAAATTCCATGATACTTTATCTAGTGTATAGCTGTCTGTGGTATGTGTTATCTTAGCAAGCTTATTTAGCAATTTATTTGTATGAAAATACTGAGGCAAGAAGGCAAGAATGCCTACATGTGTTAAGGACTTCTGCCAAGCTACTGCTTCAGGCTAAGAGAAACTCCTACTAATTCTGCTAGGGATCATAATATGCACTTAATGTACACATATATATATGCACATATTATTCCCATATTCCCATAATATTTCCATATATCATATATAGTATGCACATAATATTCTCATAGGTCACTTTCATATCTGTTTGTAACTGGTTTTTAGTGTTGATCTATCGCTGGTTATTTAATTACCTATGTTGGATATGTACATAGAGCAACACCACATTTCATATTTCAACTTCAGACAACCCTCCCAGCAGGAGTCAGTGATAGCCCTGCCCAACCCACTGCTGCTGCACATATGGGTTGAACCCATCAAACACTTTGCAGCTTTGTGCTCCATGCTGCTGCTTGGTAATTAGCTGAGAGATAAAATTTTTTATCCCTCTAATTTTGATTTGCATAATACAAGCCCTCAATCTGCACATGGAGGAGGAATAGGGAAAATCTCTGTCCTGCCATTTTCAGATTTGAAAAATGTCAACTGAAGCAGTTGCTGTTAAGTTTGAAAATCTTAAAAACTCATTAACCTTCAGAAGAAATAAAATATAAAATAACAAAATACAAATGCATATCACTGCATTCCTCTTTCTTTCCACTACTCCCTCTCACTTAGCTCACGTGGAGACATTAATTGATGCAATCACTGTGTTCCCCAATGAAAATGAAATTTCCCCACGTATTAGTGTTCCTTTGGCCTCTCTCCTTTACAGCCTCTTTCCAAGTCCAGCTGAAACCCATCTCACAAGGAAATGCCTAAAAACACACAAATAAGACCCTTCCTGCTGGAAAAGTAGGGCAGAGGTGTGGAATTGTGAAAAGTCAGGAGAGAAGAAACGTGCTACAAACAACCTCCAAAACTAGAACCAATCTATAAGGAGTTAAGGAAAATGTTAATTTAAAGACAGTCAGCCAGATTTTTAGACGTACTGCATTGTGTTACCTAAGCTTAAGTTTTGCTTGGGCCAGTTTAATACTGGTGAAGAATGTTATGTCTATCTATTGATTTCATATAGAATGTTAAAAGACTGTAATGAATCCTAGCTTGGGCATAATTATGTGACATTGGGTCTCTAAAAGAAAAGAGAAATGGTTAAATGATATTCAAACTGTCTAAAAAAACCTCAAAAACATGTGTCTGAGCTATAAATGTAAGCATGTCAGAACAACCCAGCATTAATAGGAATATAAGTATATTTACAGATTAATGTGGACTAACCCGATTCTTTTTCTAGTTGCATTTTGTATTTCCAAGAAGGCATCTTATAGGCACTGTCAAATCCCCCAAAATAATTTAATGTTATTTAGCCTTAACTGAGTGTATAAATTTAAGGACATCAGCAACACAATAGAAGGCCATCTATGGCAGACTAGTACCCTTAAAGATGACAGAACAGGCCATGCTGGAGAGCTGATACTACTGTTTACTAAAGAGAGTTTAGAATTTCAAATTGAATTTAAAGTGAATTTTAAAAGAAGCAGAGAAAATGGAGGCAAGGATGATCCAAAGACCTCAAAGGATTTGAACTCTTTAGCCTAAAAAACAAGTGTCTTCTGGAATATCGTAGGTTTTAAAACTAGTATCAAATATCTGAATAGAGAACAATTTTTCATATGTTTCTAATGAAAGAGAGCACCTAGCAAAGTTACCAGGTGGCAGGTTCAAAATTAAGAAATGTGTGGATGAGCTTTAGAACTCACCACCAGAGGATGTTGTGCACATGGCTTTCAAGGGTTTTTACATACATTCATGACCTGTCCCAAGGGCCACTGGTGCTCCCAAGGGTTTTGGTGCAAATATACTAAATTTTTCTCAGGTAGACCACACAAACTGTATGAGTATTCCTGGTGCATAACCATACCTGCCTTGCTGCTGCGCAGTTTTTCAAGGCATCCACAATTATCCCTTACTGGACTCAGGATATTTCACATGCATGTGAATACATCACTTGGAAATGACTGATGGGACAGGATACAACTTCTACTGTGCATATCATGACAGAGGCTGTAGTTGTGTTGCAAAGACAAATGTGTTAAATGACTGTACAAACTTCCACTGTAAATTATAGTATTACAATTATTAAAGCTGTAAGATTCTGAATGGGTGCAGGACTTGCTGTCAAAGTGAAGCTGACTACAATTGTTAACATATTTAAATAGCAGTTCTGTCTTACTGTCTAATTACCAGGAGTCCCACATTCGTGAAGAGGAGGAGAAGCTTGAGGAAGAAACACAAGAAACCAATTTAGAATTTCACCAGCAGCTAGTCACAGAAATCCAAGAAGCTCTTCAGTTTCTTCAGCAGCACATGGAGCAGGTGATTGGGCAGACACTGCTGCAGCACGCCCGAGGAGAAGCTGGAAAAAAGAGTTCAGATGATGGACAGGACTTCAAGGTATGGAAATGGTCAACAGCAGTTTGACAAACAAAATGAGGGCTACTGTGCACAAATAGAAGGCAATTTCATGGGTGCATTACCCTGTGCCTGCAAGTATCAGAGGAAGACCATTACAACCTGTGTTAAAACTGAGCATAACTTGCCAAGTATTTACAAGCTAACACTTATGTGGCAGTACAGTGTTTGCTACAGCAGCCAAAACAGGTTTTATTAAGTCAAACACTGGAACAGGAGAAAGATTGTGAGAACCCTTAATGGCAGAGAATAACAAAAAAGAAAGACATGGAGATGGTTATCTGCTGATGAAGGTTTTATGACTAATTAATAGTGTTTGTATACTAATAGTTTAATATTGATTCATAAATAAATCATTAAATAAAATTAAAACTTGCTTAACCGATTAATCAATTTTTTCCAAAGTAAATATTTGGATTTTCTGTTTAATGGAAAGTAGAGCTACACATATATTAGCTTGCTATGCTGGCAGTTGGGTTGACTGTTAAAATGGGCTGTAGAGATTGAATGGGTAAGGGAATGACCTCTTCCCAGATGGAAATGAGGCAAATTAGAAAGATTTTGCTGCAGTTTTTCATGTTGAAATGTTATATGGTTTTCAGTATCTCAGTCTGCCACATTTTTAAAGCCATGTTTTAAATTCACAATTTTGTGTGCACATATCGAATTAGACTGGGTTTTTTAAACAGATCAAACCACTTTGGGGCTTGGAAAATGAATTGTGACTTGTGCTGTGTGATACAGGAGAGACTGGTGGAATCTGCTGTCGAAAGTGTATATGGGACCAGCAATAATATCAGTAGACTGGTGCAAAACTACTACCAGCAATTAGGAAAAATCACAGAAGGCTATGAAGGGAGAAAGCTTCAACATCTGAAGTCCTTACAAGGTTTGTATGATGTTGACAACTATAAGACAATTCTCCCTCCCAGTGAATGTGCTAAATGTAAGGCTAGAGGATTTTGCTTCTTCTAGCATCCTTTGGCCTAGTAAATCTGAATTTAGTCTGCCTGGTACAGCTACAGGAAAAAAGGTGGAGAGTACCTCCCTCTGCTCAGCCAGCCCAGCCCAGCCCAAAGTACATTCAGTAGCTGCTCCCTGGTGGTGCAGTTGGTAGGAAAGGTGCCTGTGAGCCTCTCTAAGTGTTCAGAAAAGGTTGGATGCTCCCCACATGAAGGTTATGTACCCTGATCTGTTACATACTCATCCCTCTCCCTCCTCCTGTTTTATTTCAAAGCAGTGGTGTGAGGTCTTGTCTCTCAGATGTGCCCAAGCCTTGCTGCCAGGCAGGACTTCAGGGGCAAGAGTGAGGAGCCTGGTCAGCAGATGAGCACTAAATCAGAGTGTGAGCATAGGCAAAAGGACCCAGAAGAGTTTGTTATCAGTAGAGGGGACATCTTGTGAAGTTAGGCATTCCCAGGACTAAGTCACCTCTGAGTGGAGATTTTCTTTATATTGCATTTTTTGTTTAGGTGTTACAGTCCTTGCCTGAGGCATCAAGGTATTTTTATAAAATTTCTGCTTTGAATTCCATGTTAATCAGATAGCCTAGTGGGAGAAGTAGGCAGAATAGGAATTCAGTGACTTTCCCATGCTAGCCAAAGGATGCACAAACTGTTCTCTGTGCAACAGATCACAGCAGCAGAGCATGTAAGAAGTACTTGATATCCCTGAGGAGCAATAACTTTGGAAAGACTACCTACAACCAGGATTAATTTGTGACGACAGTTGTCACAACTCAGAGTTTTTAATTTTGAGCAGAAAAATTTACAGAAACATTATTTCAGCAGAAAGAAATGAAAGGATCAGACTGAAGAATAAAGAGAATGAACTGGCATTGAAAGAAAAACACACCAAAGGCCTCCTGAATGTGTCATCCACAGCCCACCAAAGGTTAGATCAGGCAGCAGCACTGCTGTCTATTTAAACTTTGTGAGTGATTGCAGCTCTGCATGACTGTCTAGCTCAATAAATGTCTTGAGTTTACATTTTATACTTGTCTTTGATGGAAGAGAAATATCTGTTGCCAGATGATGTCTGCCCTTTGATCTCAGAGAATTACTTTCTTATTAAATAAACTTTTTGATGGTCATTACTTACAGATTGAAAAACTGTACTTAGGCAGTTTGAAAAGAGAGAATGAAATACAATGCCAAAACATATGCCAAATTTTAAAAGAAATTTAGCATAAACGTAGGATGGGAACCAATGCTGTCTAATTCATTACAGTCCACCCTTTATACTTTGAACATCAAAAGTGTTTGTTAGTTTCCTGTGGAGAAAACATATACCATAATGAAGAGAAAATGTTTGAAGCCCAAAAAATACTCAAAATGGCAAGAAGGCTTCAGTGAATGCCTTGGACAATCAAGATTACTTGCACTAAATTTAGAGTGGAATCCCTCAAATGTTAGGTAAGGAAAAATCATATTTAATTAACTACTGATTTGATGAAACTCAAAGTCCAGATGAGAAGCACTGCAATTAAAAAGGAGTAAGTTGTCGTAAAAAGCTCTATGGCTTGTCGTGTACATGATACATTTTTGTGATCATTTTATGTCTTTACTCTTGGCTTATTACCCAGAAAAATGCAACATCTGCAATTTTGATGTTGTAAAGAGGTTGAATATTTCTTTAGACATTCTGTTTCTTCTAAGTTGAAAGAAGTCATTGCCCCCTTTTTCATCCCTGTTTGAATTAGCATAGAAAGGGATTTATGTAATAAAGGGTTTCATAAAAATCTGTTAGTTATTCATTATCAAATTTAACATTTATTCTGGCATATAAATTCACTTCTAGCTGTTGCCTCTTTTTTTTCTCATGTAATCTATTCTAGTATCTTAAAACCAAATACAATTAAATTTGTCTTCACACAAGCAGAAGTGAGGTATTGAAGAATGTAATTATTCAGCATCTAAGCTGATCTCATAACCATCAGTAATCAAACCCATTTTCCTATTGCCATTACAATTTCTTCTATGGTCCAGTCCTTTGTAAATTAATGGCAAAGTTTACATTAATTTTTCTAACTCCTATAAACTCAGTATTGTTTTATTGTTATTTTTCTTTTTGCCCTTGGTGCAAGGTTATGAGTGTGAGTTTGAACAGCAAATTTTGAAAGGTAACCTCTATAAGCAATGACCATTACAACAGCAACTTCATTCAGTGTAAATGTCAGAAAGAATTTGTGTTACCTCCTTCCCTGGGGAATTTGATGGGCAATTGACAGCATTGCTTTAAGGCAAGATCAGGCAAGAAAACAGAAGAAATACAGATAGCTGCAGCCATTCAGGTTGTGCTGTATGAATGATAATCCTTAACCAGAAAAGTAAAACAAGTGAAGAACAGAGTTTTTAATGCTTTGAATTGCCAAGTTTTGAATTACCATGTTTCTGGCTCAGTCTGGTACTGAAGAGCCCTGGATGAAATGCCTAATTCTTAATTCCTTATCCTCACACCTGATCTTTGAATAGCTTGTCCTTTTGGCAAGCAGACAGTAAAACTGACCCTAGAAACATACAGTGGTTTTGAAAGCAGACTTCAACTTTAGAGCTGAATTCGAGCTCCCAAAGTCCAGGCATGGACACTCCAAGCTCCTGTAATTCTTACCTCCAAAAGGACTTTGTATTGTATGAACAGCCAAGTGGGTTATTAAAACAAGCAAATTAAAAATCTACCACAAAATTTTCTGTCCCAGCGGAAGCTGGCTGGGCCAAAACTGTTAATGAGCCTTTCTTTCTACAAAATCTTCTAAATAGACTTTGACAGGATTGTGTTCCTCCCTTGCACTGAACAACATCTGCACATTTACATTTCTCTTGACCAGGATAGTGCTACAGCAGAAGAAGATTTTGTCTCGATTTGAACTGCAGCAACAAATTCGTCTGGAATCTCTGAAACAGAAGCTGCTGGGATTGCACCACCTAGAAACTGAGCTGGAGAATCAACTAAGGGTAAATCAGGCTAAAATGGTTCATGGGTCTGAAGCATTCAATGGCAAAACACAGGACAGATTGTAAGGGTCTCTTTGCTGCTTTAGTTGAAATCAGTGCTAGGATTCACCACTGTCTTGTAGGAACACTTCCCTGATGCTGGTCATACAGTTTCCTGTGTATCTGCAGTGATGTGCCTGTTCTGTCATGCCACATTAGAGTAACACAACCCAAAACTGAGCTGTGTTGAGACATTGCTGCTTTGTTCTGCATGCAGGAAGCAGAGCAGGACTTTGTGAGTGAGTTGGCTGTGCTGACCCGAGTTCCAGTGACTCTGAAGAAGAAGTCTTCCAAAAGGAGCAAGACAGCAGGTTGGTACTATCCTGAATTGTTTAAAAACACCCACATAATTCCACATATTGGTGCAGATTTTGCAGTATAGAACATTGGAGTTTCAGGAGAGATTTTCCATCAGTGGCATTTCCCAAACTGGGATGTAGAAAAGTAATGCAGCCTTTCAAGGCCACCCACAAACATCACAGCCACAAATAAGTGCCACCTTTCCTCCCTCCAGAGCAGCCTTTGACCAACAGATCACATTGTGTCCACTGAGGTAAGGCTTTGCCCTGCTTAAAACAAGACATTATTCAAGTCTTT